>NC_064928.1:7842500-9092500 GCF_023897955.1 Schistocerca gregaria
GAACGGGTCCGCGCCTTTGTACTCTGCTCCCTTCACCGCTACAAACCAACCAACCATCGTGTCCGTGCGCATCTGAGTCGCAAAGAATGGGGAATAGCGCAGTTTGCTCGTGCATGGGGCGTAGCTCAGTTGGTAGAGCGTTCGCTTGGCATGTGAAAGGTCCAGTGTTGAAGCCGCGGCGCCTACATTTTTTGTTTTCAGTGCATGGTAAGTGTTGGTCGCGGCGAACCTAAAGGCACGCAAGATGTTGCAAAGCCAGCGTCACAGACTGATATGATGTATACTGACGTAAGGAGAGCAAGATGTAAGTGTGGGGACCGGCTGTTATCGAGGTGTCATCGAGTGCAGATCTGTCTTAGGTATCGCGGCTTAACCTCATTGAAGTCTAGAGGGTGGACAACACGTTGCTCTTACTCAGAGCGGTGTCCGAATTCTATTTTCGACGTTATACGTGCCACTTTCATTGTGGCCAACTACGATTCGATACAGAATGCACGAAACCTGAAAGACACCCTAACGGATACATAGAGAGTAGTGTTTGTCTGCTGAATAATGGGAGTGCAAGGGGCTGTGTCGTCTATATGGCTGTATGTAGCACCATTAGTCTTCGGGGGGGCGGGCGTAGCTCAGATGGTAGAGCGCTCGCTTAGTATGCGAGAGGAACTGGGATCAATACCCAGTGCCTCCAGAATTTTTAACACACCTACATGCGCACCTTGCCATGCAAGTGGAATAATTCACAACCAGCAGATGTGTCTAGGAAGATACAAGCGAATGATTAGCATCCACAATTGACAAGCGTGCTGTTATTAGTGCGCAGGAAGCACACTCCTCCCACGCCTACACTTAATTTAGAAACAGTACAAGTGTTCCTGTAAGATTCTCAAGCCTATGTCGGAAAGATCTGCCTTGCGCTGAGTTCACGTAAATTCCACTGCACATTCCTATTCTTTGCATGCAGTCAGCTGCTACTGGTGTTGTTAGTTGTGACTGCTGATAACAGATGCCGTAGCAATCAATTCATGGAGTGAGTTGTATGTTTTGCGGTAGTCTGTCTCTGACAAGCAAGCACAGGTGACATAGGTGCGAACACAGGAAGCTTGCAGACCCTCGCTGCCTGCAGACACCGAGCAGCCACACTAGGAGGGCGGCCTAAGCCGTAGGCGAAATGTGCTCATTCGCTTTGGCGCGACGTCGAACTATAAATAATGCTGTCACTAGCGTGAGCGTTGCGTGAGCGTCGTGGAAAGTCGGAAAAGTCGGCTGCGAGGGTGAGTGCCAAGTTTGGGGAGCGTTTCGTAGTATGCGCAGTATGCGCAGTGCAATGGAGACGCGGAAACTTATTGTGGCCCAGTGTTTTGCAGTTGGACGACAAGATTGGTACACAGTAGTAAAGAGCGAGGCACTGAGTTGGCATGAATAATGGAGTGCACAATGGGGCTCGAGATGTGTTTGTTACCTCAGGTGCTGTATGATTGTCGTCAAGGAGTGAAAACGGAGCAATTTGTGACGGCTCTTTCAATTTAAGACGTTAAAAACAGACGGAATTTTCATTTGTAATAACAGAGCATCGAAACTACTTGGTACTTTTGTGTATATGAACGGGTCCGCGCCTTTGTACTCTGCTCCCTTCACCGCTACAAACCAACCAACCATCGTGTCCGTGCGCATCTGAGTCGCAAAGAATGGGGAATAGCGCAGTTTGCTCGTGCCTGGGGCGTAGCTCAGTTGGTAGAGCGTTCGCTTGGCATGTGAAAGGTCCAGTGTTCAAGCCGCGGCGCCTACATTTTTTGTTTTCAGTGCATGGTAAGTGTTGGTCGCGGCGAACCTAAAGGCACGCAAGATGTTGCAAAGCCAGCGTCACAGACTGATATAATGTATACTGACGTAAGGAGAGCAAGATGTAAGTGTGGGGACCGGCTGTTATCGAGGTGTCATCGAGTGCAGATCTGTCTTAGGTATCGCGGCTTAACCTCATTGAAGTCTAGAGGGTGGACAACACGTTGGTCTTACTCAGAGCGGTGTCCGAATTCTATTTTCGACGTTATACGTGCCACTTTCATTGTGGCCAACTACGATTCGATACAGAATGCACGAAACCTGAAAGACACCCTAACGGATACATAGAGAGTAGTGTTTGTCTGCTGAATAATGGGAGTGCAAGGGTCTGTGTCGTCTATATGTCTGTATGTTGTACCATTAGTCTTCGGGGCGGCGGGCGTAGCTCAGATGGTAGAGCCCTCGGTTAGTATGCGAGAGGAACTGGGATCAATACCCAGTGCCTCCAGAATTTTTAACACACCTACATGCGCACCTTGCCATGCAAGTGGAATAATTCACAACCAGCAGATGTGTCTAGGAAGATACAAGCGAATGATTAGCATCCACAATTGACAAGCGTGCTGTTATTAGTGCGCAGGAAGCACCCTCCTCCCACGCCTACACTTAATTTAGAAACAGTACAAGTGTTCCTGTAAGATTCTCAAGCCTATGTCGGAAAGATCTGCCTTGCGCTGAGTTCACGTAAATTCCACTGCACATTCCTATTCTTTGCATGCAGTCAGCTGCTACTGGTGTTGTTAGTTGTGACTGCTGATAACAGATGCCGTAGCAATCAATTCATGGAGTGAGTTGTATGTTTTGCGGTAGTCTGTCTCTGACAAGCAAGCACAGGTGACATAGGTGCGAACACAGGAAGCTTGCAGACCCTCGCTGCCTGCAGACACCGAGCAGCCACACTAGGAGGGCGGCCTAAGCCGTAGGCGAAATGTGCTCATTCGCTTTGGCGCGACGTCGAACTATAAATAATGCTGTCACTAGCGTGAGCGTTGCGTGAGCGTCGTGGAAAGTCGGAAAAGTCGGCTGCGAGGGTGAGTGCCAAGTTTGGGGAGCGTTTCGTAGTATGCGCAGTGCAATGGAGACGCGGAAACTTATTGTGCCCCAGTGTTTTGCAGTTGGACGACAAGATTGGTACACAGTAGTAAAGAGCGAGGCACTGAGTTGGCATGAATAATGGAGTGCACAATGGGGCTCGAGATGTGTTTGTTACCTCAGGTGCTGTATGATTGTCGTCAAGGAGTGAAAACGGAGCAATTTGTGACGGCTCTTTCAATTTAAGACGTTAAAAACAGACGGAATTTTCATTTGTAATACCAGAGCATCGAAACTACTTGGTACTTTTGTGTATATGAACGGGTCCGCGCCTTTGTACTCTGCTCCCTTCACCGCTACAAACCAACCAACCATCGTGTCCGTGCGCATCTGAGTCGCAAAGAATGGGGAATAGCGCAGTTTGCTCGTGCATGGGGCGTAGCTCAGTTGGTAGAGCGTTCGCTTGGCATGTGAAAGGTCCAGTGTTCAAGCCGCGGCGCCTACATTTTTTGTTTTCAGTGCATGGTAAGTGTTGGTCGCGGCGAACCTAAAGGCACGCAAGATGTTGCAAAGCCAGCGTCACAGACTGATATGATGTATACTGACGTAAGGAGAGCAAGATGTAAGTGTGGGGACCGGCTGTTATCGAGGTGTCATCGAGTGCAGATCTGTCTTAGGTATCGCGGCTTAACCTCATTGAAGTCTAGAGGTTGGACAACACGTTGGTCTTACTCAGAGCGGTGTCCGAATTCTATTTTCGACGTTATACGTGCCACTTTCATTGTGGCCAACTACGATTCGATACAGAATGCACGAAACCTGAAAGACACCCTAACGGATACATAGAGAGTAGTGTTTGTCTGCTGAATAATGGGAGTGCAAGGGTCTGTGTCGTCTATATGGCTGTATGTAGCACCATTAGTCTTCGGGGGTGCGGGCGTAGCTCAGATGGTAGAGCGCTCGCTTAGTATGCGAGAGGAACTGGGATCAATACCCAGTGCCTCCAGAATTTTTAACACACCTACATGCGCACCTTGCCATGCAAGTGGAATAATTCACAACCAGCAGATGTGTCTAGGAAGATACAAGCGAATGATTAGCATCCACAATTGACAAGCGTGCTGTTATTAGTGCGCAGGAAGCACCCTCCTCCCACGCCTACACTTAATTTAGAAACAGTACAAGTGTTCCTGTAAGATTCTCAAGCCTATGTCGGAAAGATCTGCCTTGCGCTGAGTTCACGTAAATTCCACTGCACATTCCTATTCTTTGCATGCAGTCAGCTGCTACTGGTGTTGTTAGTTGTGACTGCTGATAACAGATGCCGTAGCAATCAATTCATGGAGTGAGTTGTATGTTTTGCGGTAGTCTGTCTCTGACAAGCAAGCACAGGTGACATAGGTGCGAACACAGGAAGCTTGCAGACCCTCGCTGCCTGCAGACACCGAGCAGCCACACTAGGAGGGCGGCCTAAGCCGTAGGCGAAATGTGCTCATTCGCTTTGGCGCGACGTCGAACTATAAATAATGCTGTCACTAGCGTGAGCGTCGTGGAAAGTCGGAAAAGTCGGCTGCGAGGGTGAGTGCCAAGTTTGGGGAGCGTTTCGTAGTATGCGCAGTGCAATGGAGACGCGGAAACTTATTGTGGCCCAGTGTTTTGCAGTTGGACGACAAGATTGGTACACAGTAGTAAAGAGCGAGGCACTGAGTTGGCATGAATAATGGAGTGCACAATGGGGCTCGAGATGTGTTTGTTACCTCAGGTGCTGTATGATTGTCGTCAAGGAGTGAAAACGGAGCAATTTGTGACGGCTCTTTCAATTTAAGACGTTAAAAACAGACGGAATTTTCATTTGTAATAACAGAGCATCGAAACTACTTGGTACTTTTGTGTATATGAACGGGTCGGCGCCTTTGTACTCTGCTCCCTTCACCGCTACAATCCAACCAACCATCGTGTCCGTGCGCATCTGAGTCGCAAAGAATGGGGAATAGCGCGGTTTGCTCGTGCATGGGGCGTAGCTCAGTTGGTAGAGCGTTCGCTTGGCATGTGAAAGGTCCAGTGTTCAAGCCGCGGCGCCTACACTTTTTGTTTTCAGTGCATGGTAAGTGTTGGTCGCGGCGAACCTAAAGGCACGCAAGATGTTGCAAAGCCAGCGTCACAGACTGATATGATGTATACTGACGTAAGGAGAGCAAGATGTAAGTGTGGGGACCGGCTGTTATCGAGGTGTCATCGAGTGCAGATCTGTCTTAGGTATCGCGGCTTAACCTCATTGAAGTCTAGAGGGTGGACAACACGTTGGTCTTACTCAGAGCGGTGTCCGAATTCTATTTTCGACGTTATACGTGCCACTTTCATTGTGGCCAACTACGATTCGATACAGAATGCACGAAACCTGAAAGACACCCTAACGGATACATAGAGAGTAGTGTTTGTCTGCTGAATAATGGGAGTGCAAGGGTCTGTGTCGTCTATATGGCTGTATGTAGCACCATTAGTCTTCGGGGGGGCGGGCGTAGCTCAGATGGTAGAGCGCTCGCTTAGTATGCGAGAGGAACAGGGATCAATACCCAGTGCCTCCAGAATTTTTAACACACCTACATGCGCACCTTGCCATGCAAGTGGAATAATTCACAACCAGCAGATGTGTCTAGGAAGATACAAGCGAATGATTAGCATCCACAATTGACAAGCGTGCTGTTATTAGTGCGCAGGAAGCACCCTCCTCCCACGCCTACACTTAATTTAGAAACAGTACAAGTGTTCCTGTAAGATTCTCAAGCCTATGTCGGAAAGATCTGCCTTGCGCTGAGTTCACGTAAATTCCACTGCACATTCCTATTCTTTGCATGCAGTCAGCTGCTACTGGTGTTGTTAGTTGTGACTGCTGATAACAGATGCCGTAGCAATCAATTCATGGAGTGAGTTGTATGTTTTGCGGTAGTCTGTCTCTGACAAGCAAGCACAGGTGACATAGGTGCGAACACAGGAAGCTTGCAGACCCTCGCTGCCTGCAGACACCGAGCAGCCACACTAGGAGGGCGGCCTAAGCCGTAGGCGAAATGTGCTCATTCGCTTTGGCGCGACGTCGAACTATAAATAATGCTGTCACTAGCGTGAGCGTTGCGTGAGCGTCGTGGAAAGTCGGAAAAGTCGGCTGCGAGGGTGAGTGCCAAGTTTGGGGAGCGTTTCGTAGTATGCGCAGTGCAATGGAGACGCGGAAACTTATTGTGCCCCAGTGTTTTGCAGTTGGACGACAAGATTGGTACACAGTAGTAAAGAGCGAGGCACTGAGTTGGCATGAATAATGGAGTGCACAATGGGGCTCGAGATGTGTTTGTTACCTCAGGTGCTGTATGATTGTCGTCAAGGAGTGAAAACGGAGCAATTTGTGACGGCTCTTTCAATTTAAGACGTTAAAAACAGACGGAATTTTCATTTGTAATACCAGAGCATCGAAACTACTTGGTACTTTTGTGTATATGAACGGGTCCGCGCCTTTGTACTCTGCTCCCTTCACCGCTACAAACCAACCAACCATCGTGTCCGTGCGCATCTGAGTCGCAAAGAATGGGGAATAGCGCAGTTTGCTCGTGCATGGGGCGTAGCTCAGTTGGTAGAGCGTTCGCTTGGCATGTGAAAGGTCCAGTGTTCAAGCCGCGGCGCCTACATTTTTTGTTTTCAGTGCATGGTAAGTGTTGGTCGCGGCGAACCTAAAGGCACGCAAGATGTTGCAAAGCCAGCGTCACAGACTGATATGATGTATACTGACGTAAGGAGAGCAAGATGTAAGTGTGGGGACCGGCTGTTATCGAGGTGTCATCGAGTGCAGATCTGTCTTAGGTATCGCGGCTTAACCTCATTGAAGTCTAGAGGTTGGACAACACGTTGGTCTTACTCAGAGCGGTGTCCGAATTCTATTTTCGACGTTATACGTGCCACTTTCATTGTGGCCAACTACGATTCGATACAGAATGCACGAAACCTGAAAGACACCCTAACGGATACATAGAGAGTAGTGTTTGTCTGCTGAATAATGGGAGTGCAAGGGTCTGTGTCGTCTATATGGCTGTATGTAGCACCATTAGTCTTCGGGGGTGCGGGCGTAGCTCAGATGGTAGAGCGCTCGCTTAGTATGCGAGAGGAACTGGGATCAATACCCAGTGCCTCCAGAATTTTTAACACACCTACATGCGCACCTTGCCATGCAAGTGGAATAATTCACAACCAGCAGATGTGTCTAGGAAGATACAAGCGAATGATTAGCATCCACAATTGACAAGCGTGCTGTTATTAGTGCGCAGGAAGCACCCTCCTCCCACGCCTACACTTAATTTAGAAACAGTACAAGTGTTCCTGTAAGATTCTCAAGCCTATGTCGGAAAGATCTGCCTTGCGCTGAGTTCACGTAAATTCCACTGCACATTCCTATTCTTTGCATGCAGTCAGCTGCTACTGGTGTTGTTAGTTGTGACTGCTGATAACAGATGCCGTAGCAATCAATTCATGGAGTGAGTTGTATGTTTTGCGGTAGTCTGTCTCTGACAAGCAAGCACAGGTGACATAGGTGCGAACACAGGAAGCTTGCAGACCCTCGCTGCCTGCAGACACCGAGCAGCCACACTAGGAGGGCGGCCTAAGCCGTAGGCGAAATGTGCTCATTCGCTTTGGCGCGACGTCGAACTATAAATAATGCTGTCACTAGCGTGAGCGTTGCGTGAGCGTCGTGGAAAGTCGGAAAAGTCGGCTGCGAGGGTGAGTGCCAAGTTTGGGGAGCGTTTCGTAGTATGCGCAGTGCAATGGAGACGCGGAAACTTATTGTGCCCCAGTGTTTTGCAGTTGGACGACAAGATTGGTACACAGTAGTAAAGAGCGAGGCACTGAGTTGGCATGAATAATGGAGTGCACAATGGGGCTCGAGATGTGTTTGTTACCTCAGGTGCTGTATGATTGTCGTCAAGGAGTGAAAACGGAGCAATTTGTGACGGCTCTTTCAATTTAAGACGTTAAAAACAGACGGAATTTTCATTTGTAATACCAGAGCATCGAAACTACTTGGTACTTTTGTGTATATGAACGGGTCCGCGCCTTTGTACTCTGCTCCCTTCACCGCTACAAACCAACCAACCATCGTGTCCGTGCGCATCTGAGTCGCAAAGAATGGGGAATAGCGCAGTTTGCTCGTGCATGGGGCGTAGCTCAGTTGGTAGAGCGTTCGCTTGGCATGTGAAAGGTCCAGTGTTCAAGCCGCGGCGCCTACATTTTTTGTTTTCAGTGCATGGTAAGTGTTGGTCGCGGCGAACCTAAAGGCACGCAAGATGTTGCAAAGCCAGCGTCACAGACTGATATGATGTATACTGACGTAAGGAGAGCAAGATGTAAGTGTGGGGACCGGCTGTTATCGAGGTGTCATCGAGTGCAGATCTGTCTTAGGTATCGCGGCTTAACCTCATTGAAGTCTAGAGGTTGGACAACACGTTGGTCTTACTCAGAGCGGTGTCCGAATTCTATTTTCGACGTTATACGTGCCACTTTCATTGTGGCCAACTACGATTCGATACAGAATGCACGAAACCTGAAAGACACCCTAACGGATACATAGAGAGTAGTGTTTGTCTGCTGAATAATGGGAGTGCAAGGGTCTGTGTCGTCTATATGGCTGTATGTAGCACCATTAGTCTTCGGGGGTGCGGGCGTAGCTCAGATGGTAGAGCGCTCGCTTAGTATGCGAGAGGAACTGGGATCAATACCCAGTGCCTCCAGAATTTTTAACACACCTACATGCGCACCTTGCCATGCAAGTGGAATAATTCACAACCAGCAGATGTGTCTAGGAAGATACAAGCGAATGATTAGCATCCACAATTGACAAGCGTGCTGTTATTAGTGCGCAGGAAGCACCCTCCTCCCACGCCTACACTTAATTTAGAAACAGTACAAGTGTTCCTGTAAGATTCTCAAGCCTATGTCGGAAAGATCTGCCTTGCGCTGAGTTCACGTAAATTCCACTGCACATTCCTATTCTTTGCATGCAGTCAGCTGCTACTGGTGTTGTTAGTTGTGACTGCTGATAACAGATGCCGTAGCAATCAATTCATGGAGTGAGTTGTATGTTTTGCGGTAGTCTGTCTCTGACAAGCAAGCACAGGTGACATAGGTGCGAACACAGGAAGCTTGCAGACCCTCGCTGCCTGCAGACACCGAGCAGCCACACTAGGAGGGCGGCCTAAGCCGTAGGCGAAATGTGCTCATTCGCTTTGGCGCGACGTCGAACTATAAATAATGCTGTCACTAGCGTGAGCGTCGTGGAAAGTCGGAAAAGTCGGCTGCGAGGGTGAGTGCCAAGTTTGGGGAGCGTTTCGTAGTATGCGCAGTGCAATGGAGACGCGGAAACTTATTGTGGCCCAGTGTTTTGCAGTTGGACGACAAGATTGGTACACAGTAGTAAAGAGCGAGGCACTGAGTTGGCATGAATAATGGAGTGCACAATGGGGCTCGAGATGTGTTTGTTACCTCAGGTGCTGTATGATTGTCGTCAAGGAGTGAAAACGGAGCAATTTGTGACGGCTCTTTCAATTTAAGACGTTAAAAACAGACGGAATTTTCATTTGTAATAACAGAGCATCGAAACTACTTGGTACTTTTGTGTATATGAACGGGTCGGCGCCTTTGTACTCTGCTCCCTTCACCGCTACAATCCAACCAACCATCGTGTCCGTGCGCATCTGAGTCGCAAAGAATGGGGAATAGCGCGGTTTGCTCGTGCATGGGGCGTAGCTCAGTTGGTAGAGCGTTCGCTTGGCATGTGAAAGGTCCAGTGTTCAAGCCGCGGCGCCTACATTTTTTGTTTTCAGTGCATGGTAAGTGTTGGTCGCGGCGAACCTAAAGGCACGCAAGATGTTGCAAAGCCAGCGTCACAGACTGATATGATGTATACTGACGTAAGGAGAGCAAGATGTAAGTGTGGGGACCGGCTGTTATCGAGGTGTCATCGAGTGCAGATCTGTCTTAGGTATCGCGGCTTAACCTCATTGAAGTCTAGAGGGTGGACAACACGTTGGTCTTACTCAGAGCGGTGTCCGAATTCTATTTTCGACGTTATACGTGCCACTTTCATTGTGGCCAACTACGATTCGATACAGAATGCACGAAACCTGAAAGACACCCTAACGGATACATAGAGAGTAGTGTTTGTCTGCTGAATAATGGGAGTGCAAGGGTCTGTGTCGTCTATATGGCTGTATGTAGCACCATTAGTCTTCGGGGGGGCGGGCGTAGCTCAGATGGTAGAGCGCTCGCTTAGTATGCGAGAGGAACAGGGATCAATACCCAGTGCCTCCAGAATTTTTAACACACCTACATGCGCACCTTGCCATGCAAGTGGAATAATTCACAACCAGCAGATGTGTCTAGGAAGATACAAGCGAATGATTAGCATCCACAATTGACAAGCGTGCTGTTATTAGTGCGCAGGAAGCACCCTCCTCCCACGCCTACACTTAATTTAGAAACAGTACAAGTGTTCCTGTAAGATTCTCAAGCCTATGTCGGAAAGATCTGCCTTGCGCTGAGTTCACGTAAATTCCACTGCACATTCCTATTCTTTGCATGCAGTCAGCTGCTACTGGTGTTGTTAGTTGTGACTGCTGATAACAGATGCCGTAGCAATCAATTCATGGAGTGAGTTGTATGTTTTGCGGTAGTCTGTCTCTGACAAGCAAGCACAGGTGACATAGGTGCGAACACAGGAAGCTTGCAGACCCTCGCTGCCTGCAGACACCGAGCAGCCACACTAGGAGGGCGGCCTAAGCCGTAGGCGAAATGTGCTCATTCGCTTTGGCGCGACGTCGAACTATAAATAATGCTGTCACTAGCGTGAGCGTCGTGGAAAGTCGGAAAAGTCGGCTGCGAGGGTGAGTGCCAAGTTTGGGGAGCGTTTCGTAGTATGCGCAGTGCAATGGAGACGCGGAAACTTATTGTGGCCCAGTGTTTTGCAGTTGGACGACAAGATTGGTACACAGTAGTAAAGAGCGAGGCACTGAGTTGGCATGAATAATGGAGTGCACAATGGGGCTCGAGATGTGTTTGTTACCTCAGGTGCTGTATGATTGTCGTCAAGGAGTGAAAACGGAGCAATTTGTGACGGCTCTTTCAATTTAAGACGTTAAAAACAGACGGAATTTTCATTTGTAATAACAGAGCATCGAAACTACTTGGTACTTTTGTGTATATGAACGGGTCCGCGCCTTTGTACTCTGCTCCCTTCACCGCTACAATCCAACCAACCATCGTGTCCGTGCGCATCTGAGTCGCAAAGAATGGGGAATAGCGCAGTTTGCTCGTGCATGGGGCGTAGCTCAGTTGGTAGAGCGTTCGCTTGGCATGTGAAAGGTCCAGTGTTCAAGCCGCGGCTCCTACACTTTTTGTTTTCAGTGCATGGTAAGTGTTGGTCGCGGCGAACCTAAAGGCACGCAAGATGTTGCAAAGCCAGCGTCACAGACTGATATGATGTATACTGACGTAAGGAGAGCAAGATGTAAGTGTGGGGACCGGCTGTTATCGAGGTGTCATCGAGTGCAGATCTGTCTTAGGTATCGCGGCTTAACCTCATTGAAGTCTAGAGGGTGGACAACACGTTGCTCTTACTCAGAGCGGTGTCCGAATTCTATTTTCGACGTTATACGTGCCACTTTCATTGTGGCCAACTACGATTCGATACAGAATGCACGAAACCTGAAAGACACCCTAACGGATACATAGAGAGTAGTGTTTGTCTGCTGAATAATGGGAGTGCAAGGGTCTGTGTCGTCTATATGGCTGTATGTAGCACCATTAGTCTTCCGGGGGGCGGGCGTAGCTCAGATGGTAGAGCGCTCGCTTAGTATGCGAGAGGAACTGGGATCAATACCCAGTGCCTCCAGAATTTTTAACACACCTACATGCGCACCTTGCCATGCAAGTGGAATAATTCACAACCAGCAGATGTGTCTAGGAAGATACAAGCGAATGATTAGCATCCACAATTGACAAGCGTGCTGTTATTAGTGCGCAGGAAGCACCCTCCTCCCACGCCTACACTTAATTTAGAAACAGTACAAGTGTTCCTGTAAGATTCTCAAGCCTATGTCGGAAAGATCTGCCTTGCGCTGAGTTCACGTAAATTCCACTGCACATTCCTATTCTTTGCATGCAGTCAGCTGCTACTGGTGTTGTTAGTTGTGACTGCTGATAACAGATGCCGTAGCAATCAATTCATGGAGTGAGTTGTATGTTTTGCGGTAGTCTGTCTCTGACAAGCAAGCACAGGTGACATAGGTGCGAACACAGGAAGCTTGCAGACCCTCGCTGCCTGCAGACACCGAGCAGCCACACTAGGAGGGCGGCCTAAGCCGTAGGCGAAATGTGCTCATTCGCTTTGGCGCGACGTCGAACTATAAATAATGCTGTCACTAGCGTGAGCGTTGCGTGAGCGTCGTGGAAAGTCGGAAAAGTCGGCTGCGAGGGTGAGTGCCAAGTTTGGGGAGCGTTTCGTAGTATGCGCAGTGCAATGGAGACGCGGAAACTTATTGTGGCCCAGTGTTTTGCAGTTGGACGACAAGATTGGTACACAGTAGTAAAGAGCGAGGCACTGAGTTGGCATGAATAATGGAGTGCACAATGGGGCTCGAGATGTGTTTGTTACCTCAGGTGCTGTATGATTGTCGTCAAGGAGTGAAAACGGAGCAATTTGTGACGGCTCTTTCAATTTAAGACGTTAAAAACAGACGGAATTTTCATTTGTAATACCAGAGCATCGAAACTACTTGGTACTTTTGTGTATATGAACGGGTCCGCGCCTTTGTACTCTGCTCCCTTCACCGCTACAAACCAACCAACCATCGTGTCCGTGCGCATCTGAGTCGCAAAGAATGGGGAATAGCGCAGTTTGCTCGTGCATGGGGCGTAGCTCAGTTGGTAGAGCGTTCGCTTGGCATGTGAAAGGTCCAGTGTTCAAGCCGCGGCGCCTACTTTTTTTGTTTTCAGTGCATGGTAAGTGTTGGTCGCGGCGAACCTAAAGGCACGCAAGATGTTGCAAAGCCAGCGTCACAGACTGATATGATGTATACTGACGTAAGGAGAGCAAGATGTAAGTGTGGGGACCGGCTGTTATCGAGGTGTCATCGAGTGCAGATCTGTCTTAGGTATCGCGGCTTAACCTCATTGAAGTCTAGAGGGTGGACAACACGTTGCTCTTACTCAGAGCGGTGTCCGAATTCTATTTTCGACGTTATACGTGCCACTTTCATTGTGGCCAACTACGATTCGATACAGAATGCACGAAACCTGAAAGACACCCTAACGGATACATAGAGAGTAGTGTTTGTCTGCTGAATAATGGGAGTGCAAGGGTCTGTGTCGTCTATATGGCTGTATGTAGCACCATTAGTCTTCGGGGGGGCGGGCGTAGCTCAGATGGTAGAGCGCTCGCTTAGTATGCGAGAGGAACTGGGATCAATACCCAGTGCCTCGAGAATTTTTAACACACCTACATGCGCACCTTGCCATGCAAGTGGAATAATTCACAACCAGCAGATGTGTCTAGGAAGATACAAGCGAATGATTAGCATCCACAATTGACAAGCGTGCTGTTATTAGTGCGCAGGAAGCACTCTCCTCCCACGCCTACACTTAATTTAGAAACAGTACAAGTGTTCCTGTAAGATTCTCAAGCCTATGTCGGAAAGATCTGCCTTGCGCTGAGTTCACGTAAATTCCACTGCACATTCCTATTCTTTGCATGCAGTCAGCTGCTACTGGTGTTGTTAGTTGTGACTGCTGATAACAGATGCCGTAGCAATCAATTCATGGAGTGAGTTGTATGTTTTGCGGTAGTCTGTCTCTGACAAGCAAGCACAGGTGACATAGGTGCGAACACAGGAAGCTTGCAGACCCTCGCTGCCTGCAGACACCGAGCAGCCACACTAGGAGGGCGGCCTAAGCCGTAGGCGAAATGTGCTCATTCGCTTTGGCGCGACGTCGAACTATAAATAATGCTGTCACTAGCGTGAGCGTCGTGGAAAGTCGGAAAAGTCGGCTGCGAGGGTGAGTGCCAAGTTTGGGGAGCGTTTCGTAGTATGCGCAGTGCAATGGAGACGCGGAAACTTATTGTGGCCCAGTGTTTTGCAGTTGGACGACAAGATTGGTACACAGTAGTAAAGAGCGAGGCACTGAGTTGGCATGAATAATGGAGTGCACAATGGGGCTCGAGATGTGTTTGTTACCTCAGGTGCTGTATGATTGTCGTCAAGGAGTGAAAACGGAGCAATTTGTGACGGCTCTTTCAATTTAAGACGTTAAAAACAGACGGAATTTTCATTTGTAATAACAGAGCATCGAAACTACTTGGTACTTTTGTGTATATGAACGGGTCCGCGCCTTTGTACTCTGCTCCCTTCACCGCTACAATCCAACCAACCATCGTGTCCGTGCGCATCTGAGTCGCAAAGAATGGGGAATAGCGCAGTTTGCTCGAGCATGGGGCGTAGCTCAGTTGGTAGAGCGTTCGCTTGGCATGTGAAAGGTCCAGTGTTCAAGCCGCGGCGCCTACACTTTTTGTTTTCAGTGCATGGTAAGTGTTGGTCGCGGCGAACCTAAAGGCACGCAAGATGTTGCAAAGCCAGCGTCACAGACTGATATGATGTATACTGACGTAAGGAGAGCAAGATGTAAGTGTGGGGACCGGCTGTTATCGAGGTGTCATCGAGTGCAGATCTGTCTTAGGTATCGCGGCTTAACCTCATTGAAGTCTAGAGGGTGGACAACACGTTGCTCTTACTCAGAGCGGTGTCCGAATTCTATTTTCGACGTTATACGTGCCACTTTCATTGTGGCCAACTACGATTCGATACAGAATGCACGAAACCTGAAAGACACCCTAACGGATACATAGAGAGTAGTGTTTGTCTGCTGAATAATGGGAGTGCAAGGGTCTGTGTCGTCTATATGGCTGTATGTAGCACCATTAGTCTTCGGGGGGGCGGGCGTAGCTCAGATGGTAGAGCGCTCGCTTAGTATGCGAGAGGAACTGGGATCAATACCCAGTGCCTCGAGAATTTTTAACACACCTACATGCGCACCTTGCCATGCAAGTGGAATAATTCACAACCAGCAGATGTGTCTAGGAAGATACAAGCGAATGATTAGCATCCACAATTGACAAGCGTGCTGTTATTAGTGCGCAGGAAGCACTCTCCTCCCACGCCTACACTTAATTTAGAAACAGTACAAGTGTTCCTGTAAGATTCTCAAGCCTATGTCGGAAAGATCTGCCTTGCGCTGAGTTCACGTAAATTCCACTGCACATTCCTATTCTTTGCATGCAGTCAGCTGCTACTGGTGTTGTTAGTTGTGACTGCTGATAACAGATGCCGTAGCAATCAATTCATGGAGTGAGTTGTATGTTTTGCGGTAGTCTGTCTCTGACAAGCAAGCACAGGTGACATAGGTGCGAACACAGGAAGCTTGCAGACCCTCGCTGCCTGCAGACACCGAGCAGCCACACTAGGAGGGCGGCCTAAGCCGTAGGCGAAATGTGCTCATTCGCTTTGGCGCGACGTCGAACTATAAATAATGCTGTCACTAGCGTGAGCGTCGTGGAAAGTCGGAAAAGTCGGCTGCGAGGGTGAGTGCCAAGTTTGGGGAGCGTTTCGTAGTATGCGCAGTGCAATGGAGACGCGGAAACTTATTGTGGCCCAGTGTTTTGCAGTTGGACGACAAGATTGGTACACAGTAGTAAAGAGCGAGGCACTGAGTTGGCATGAATAATGGAGTGCACAATGGGGCTCGAGATGTGTTTGTTACCTCAGGTGCTGTATGATTGTCGTCAAGGAGTGAAAACGGAGCAATTTGTGACGGCTCTTTCAATTTAAGACGTTAAAAACAGACGGAATTTTCATTTGTAATAACAGAGCATCGAAACTACTTGGTACTTTTGTGTATATGAACGGGTCCGCGCCTTTGTACTCTGCTCCCTTCACCGCTACAATCCAACCAACCATCGTGTCCGTGCGCATCTGAGTCGCAAAGAATGGGGAATAGCGCAGTTTGCTCGTGCATGGGGCGTAGCTCAGTTGGTAGAGCGTTCGCTTGGCATGTGAAAGGTCCAGTGTTCAAGCCGCGGCGCCTACACTTTTTGTTTTCAGTGCATGGTAAGTGTTGGTCGCGGCGAACCTAAAGGCACGCAAGATGTTGCAAAGCCAGCGTCACAGACTGATATGATGTATACTGACGTAAGGAGAGCAAGATGTAAGTGTGGGGACCGGCTGTTATCGAGGTGTCATCGAGTGCAGATCTGTCTTAGGTATCGCGGCTTAACCTCATTGAAGTCTAGAGGGTGGACAACACGTTGCTCTTACTCAGAGCGGTGTCCGAATTCTATTTTCGACGTTATACGTGCCACTTTCATTGTGGCCAACTACGATTCGATACAGAATGCACGAAACCTGAAAGACACCCTAACGGATACATAGAGAGTAGTGTTTGTCTGCTGAATAATGGGAGTGCAAGGGTCTGTGTCGTCTATATGGCTGTATGTAGCACCATTAGTCTTCGGGGGGGCGGGCGTAGCTCAGATGGTAGAGCGCTCGCTTAGTATGCGAGAGGAACTGGGATCAATACCCAGTGCCTCCAGAATTTTTAACACACCTACATGCGCACCTTGCCATGCAAGTGGAATAATTCACAACCAGCAGATGTGTCTAGGAAGATACAAGCGAATGATTAGCATCCACAATTGACAAGCGTGCTGTTATTAGTGCGCAGGAAGCACCCTCCTCCCACGCCTACACTTAATTTAGAAACAGTACAAGTGTTCCTGTAAGATTCTCAAGCCTATGTCGGAAAGATCTGCCTTGCGCTGAGTTCACGTAAATTCCACTGCACATTCCTATTCTTTGCATGCAGTCAGCTGCTACTGGTGTTGTTAGTTGTGACTGCTGATAACAGATGCCGTAGCAATCAATTCATGGAGTGAGTTGTATGTTTTGCGGTAGTCTGTCTCTGACAAGCAAGCACAGGTGACATAGGTGCGAACACAGGAAGCTTGCAGACCCTCGCTGCCTGCAGACACCGAGCAGCCACACTAGGAGGGCGGCCTAAGCCGTAGGCGAAATGTGCTCATTCGCTTTGGCGCGACGTCGAACTATAAATAATGCTGTCACTAGCGTGAGCGTTGCGTGAGCGTCGTGGAAAGTCGGAAAAGTCGGCTGCGAGGGTGAGTGCCAAGTTTGGGGAGCGTTTCGTAGTATGCGCAGTGCAATGGAGACGCGGAAACTTATTGTGGCCCAGTGTTTTGCAGTTGGACGACAAGATTGGTACACAGTAGTAAAGAGCGAGGCACTGAGTTGGCATGAATAATGGAGTGCACAATGGGGCTCGAGATGTGTTTGTTACCTCAGGTGCTGTATGATTGTCGTCAAGGAGTGAAAACGGAGCAATTTGTGACGGCTCTTTCAATTTAAGACGTTAAAAACAGACGGAATTTTCATTTGTAATACCAGAGCATCGAAACTACTTGGTACTTTTGTGTATATGAACGGGTCCGCGCCTTTGTACTCTGCTCCCTTCACCGCTACAAACCAACCAACCATCGTGTCCGTGCGCATCTGAGTCGCAAAGAATGGGGAATAGCGCAGTTTGCTCGTGCATGGGGCGTAGCTCAGTTGGTAGAGCGTTCGCTTGGCATGTGAAAGGTCCAGTGTTCAAGCCGCGCCGCCTACATTTTTTGTTTTCAGTGCATGGTAAGTGTTGGTCGCGGCGAACCTAAAGGCACGCAAGATGTTGCAAAGCCAGCGTCACAGACTGATATGATGTATACTGACGTAAGGAGAGCAAGATGTAAGTGTGGGGACCGGCTGTTATCGAGGTGTCATCGAGTGCAGATCTGTCTTAGGTATCGCGGCTTAACCTCATTGAAGTCTAGAGGGTGGACAACACGTTGCTCTTACTCAGAGCGGTGTCCGAATTCTATTTTCGACGTTATACGTGCCACTTTCATTGTGGCCAACTACGATTCGATACAGAATGCACGAAACCTGAAAGACACCCTAACGGATACATAGAGAGTAGTGTTTGTCTGCTGAATAATGGGAGTGCAAGGGTCTGTGTCGTCTATATGGCTGTATGTAGCACCATTAGTCTTCGGGGGGGCGGGCGTAGCTCAGATGGTAGAGCGCTCGCTTAGTATGCGAGAGGAACTGGGATCAATACCCAGTGCCTCCAGAATTTTTAACACACCTACATGCGCACCTTGCCATGCAAGTGGAATAATTCACAACCAGCAGATGTGTCTAGGAAGATACAAGCGAATGATTAGCATCCACAATTGACAAGCGTGCTGTTATTAGTGCGCAGGAAGCACTCTCCTCCCACGCCTACACTTAATTTAGAAACAGTACAAGTGTTCCTGTAAGATTCTCAAGCCTATGTCGGAAAGATCTGCCTTGCGCTGAGTTCACGTAAATTCCACTGCACATTCCTATTCTTTGCATGCAGTCAGCTGCTACTGGTGTTGTTAGTTGTGACTGCTGATAACAGATGCCGTAGCAATCAATTCATGGAGTGAGTTGTATGTTTTGCGGTAGTCTGTCTCTGACAAGCAAGCACAGGTGACATAGGTGCGAACACAGGAAGCTTGCAGACCCTCGCTGCCTGCAGACACCGAGCAGCCACACTAGGAGGGCGGCCTAAGCCGTAGGCGAAATGTGCTCATTCGCTTTGGCGCGACGTCGAACTATAAATAATGCTGTCACTAGCGTGAGCGTCGTGGAAAGTCGGAAAAGTCGGCTGCGAGGGTGAGTGCCAAGTTTGGGGAGCGTTTCGTAGTATGCGCAGTGCAATGGAGACGCGGAAACTTATTGTGGCCCAGTGTTTTGCAGTTGGACGACAAGATTGGTACACAGTAGTAAAGAGCGAGGCACTGAGTTGGCATGAATAATGGAGTGCACAATGGGGCTCGAGATGTGTTTGTTACCTCAGGTGCTGTATGATTGTCGTCAAGGAGTGAAAACGGAGCAATTTGTGACGGCTCTTTCAATTTAAGACGTTAAAAACAGACGGAATTTTCATTTGTAATAACAGAGCATCGAAACTACTTGGTACTTTTGTGTATATGAACGGGTCCGCGCCTTTGTACTCTGCTCCCTTAACCGCTACAATCCAACCAACCATCGTGTCCGTGCGCATCTGAGTCGCAAAGAATGGGGAATAGCGCAGTTTGCTCGTGCATGGGGCGTAGCTCAGTTGGTAGAGCGTTCGCTTGGCATGTGAAAGGTCCAGTGTTCAAGCCGCGGCGCCTACATTTTTTGTTTTCAGTGCATGGTAAGTGTTGGTCGCGGCGAACCTAAAGGCACGCAAGATGTTGCAAAGCCAGCGTCACAGACTGATATGATGTATACTGACGTAAGGAGAGCAAGATGTAAGTGTGGGGACCGGCTGTTATCGAGGTGTCATCGAGTGCAGATCTGTCTTAGGTATCGCGGCTTAACCTCATTGAAGTCTAGAGGGTGGACAACACGTTGCTCTTACTCAGAGCGGTGTCCGAATTCTATTTTCGACGTTATACGTGCCACTTTCATTGTGGCCAACTACGATTCGATACAGAATGCACGAAACCTGAAAGACACCCTAACGGATACATAGAGAGTAGTGTTTGTCTGCTGAATAATGGGAGTGCAAGGGTCTGTGTCGTCTATATGGCTGTATGTAGCACCAGTAGTCTTCGGGGGAGCGGGCGTAGCTCAGATGGTAGAGCGCTCGCTTAGTATGCGAGAGGAACTGGGATCAATACCCAGTGCCTCCAGAATTTTTAACACACCTACATGCGCACCTTGCCATGCAAGTGGAATAATTCACAACCAGCAGATGTGTCTAGGAAGATACAAGCGAATGATTAGCATCCACAATTGACAAGCGTGCTGTTATTAGTGCGCAGGAAGCACCCTCCTCCCACGCCTACACTTAATTTAGAAACAGTACAAGTGTTCCTGTAAGATTCTCAAGCCTATGTCGGAAAGATCTGCCTTGCGCTGAGTTCACGTAAATTCCACTGCACATTCCTATTCTTTGCATGCAGTCAGCTGCTACTGGTGTTGTTAGTTGTGACTGCTGATAACAGATGCCGTAGCAATCAATTCATGGAGTGAGTTGTATGTTTTGCGGTAGTCTGTCTCTGACAAGCAAGCACAGGTGACATAGGTGCGAACACAGGAAGCTTGCAGACCCTCGCTGCCTGCAGACACCGAGCAGCCACACTAGGAGGGCGGCCTAAGCCGTAGGCGAAATGTGCTCATTCGCTTTGGCGCGACGTCGAACTATAAATAATGCTGTCACTAGCGTGAGCGTCGTGGAAAGTCGGAAAAGTCGGCTGCGAGGGTGAGTGCCAAGTTTGGGGAGCGTTTCGTAGTATGCGCAGTGCAATGGAGACGCGGAAACTTATTGTGGCCCAGTGTTTTGCAGTTGGACGACAAGATTGGTACACAGTAGTAAAGAGCGAGGCACTGAGTTGGCATGAATAATGGAGTGCACAATGGGGCTCGAGATGTGTTTGTTACCTCAGGTGCTGTATGATTGTCGTCAAGGAGTGAAAACGGAGCACTTTGTGACGGCTCTTTCAATTTAAGACGTTAAAAACAGACGGAATTTTCATTTGTAATACCAGAGCATCGAAACTACTTGGTACTTTTGTGTATATGAACGGGTCCGCGCCTTTGTACTCTGCTCCCTTCACCGCTACAAACCAACCAACCATCGTGTCCGTGCCCATCTGAGTCGCAAAGAATGGGGAATAGCGCAGTTTGCTCGTGCATGGGGCGTAGCTCAGTTGGTAGCGCGTTCGCTTGGCATGTGAAAGGTCCAGTGTTCAAGCCGCGGCGCCTACATTTTTTGTTTTCAGTGCATGGTAAGTGTTGGTCGCGGCGAACCTAAAGGCACGCAAGATGTTGCAAAGCCAGCGTCACAGACTGATATGATGTATACTGACGTAAGGAGAGCAAGATGTAAGTGTGGGGACCGGCTGTTATCGAGGTGTCATCGAGTGCAGATCTGTCTTAGGTATCGCGGCTTAACCTCATTGAAGTCTAGAGGGTGGACAACACGTTGCTCTTACTCAGAGCGGTGTCCGAATTCTATTTTCGACGTTATACGTGCCACTTTCATTGTGGCCAACTACGATTCGATACAGAATGCACGAAACCTGAAAGACACCCTAACGGATACATAGAGAGTAGTGTTTGTCTGCTGAATAATGGGAGTGCAAGGGTCTGTGTCGTCTATATGGCTGTATGTAGCACCATTAGTCTTCGGGGGGGCGGGCGTAGCTCAGATGGTAGAGCGCTCGCTTAGTATGCGAGAGGAACTGGGATCAATACCCAGTGCCTCCAGAATTTTTAACACACCTACATGCGCACCTTGCCATGCAAGTGGAATAATTCACAACCAGCAGATTTGTCTAGGAAGATACAAGCGAATGATTAGCATCCACAATTGACAAGCGTGCTGTTATTAGTGCGCAGGAAGCACCCTCCTCCCACGCCTACACTTAATTTAGAAACAGTACAAGTGTTCCTGTAAGATTCTCAAGCCTATGTCGGAAAGATCTGCCTTGCGCTGAGTTCACGTAAATTCCACTGCACATTCCTATTCTTTGCATGCAGTCAGCTGCTACTGGTGTTGTTAGTTGTGACTGCTGATAACAGATGCCGTAGCAATCAATTCATGGAGTGAGTTGTATGTTTTGCGGTAGTCTGTCTCTGACAAGCAAGCACAGGTGACATAGGTGCGAACACAGGAAGCTTGCAGACCCTCGCTGCCTGCAGACACCGAGCAGCCACACTAGGAGGGCGGCCTAAGCCGTAGGCGAAATGTGCTCATTCGCTTTGGCGCGACGTCGAACTATAAATAATGCTGTCACTAGCGTGAGCGTCGTGGAAAGTCGGAAAAGTCGGCTGCGAGGGTGAGTGCCAAGTTTGGGGAGCGTTTCGTAGTATGCGCAGTGCAATGGAGACGCGGAAACTTATTGTGGCCCAGTGTTTTGCAGTTGGACGACAAGATTGGTACACAGTAGTAAAGAGCGAGGCACTGAGTTGGCATGAATAATGGAGTGCACAATGGGGCTCGAGATGTGTTTGTTACCTCAGGTGCTGTATGATTGTCGTCAAGGAGTGAAAACGGAGCAATTTGTGACGGCTCTTTCAATTTAAGACGTTAAAAACAGACGGAATTTTCATTTGTAATAACAGAGCATCGAAACTACTTGGTACTTTTGTGTATATGAACGGGTCCGCGCCTTTGTACTCTGCTCCCTTAACCGCTACAATCCAACCAACCATCGTGTCCGTGCGCATCTGAGTCGCAAAGAATGGGGAATAGCGCAGTTTGCTCGTGCATGGGGCGTAGCTCAGTTGGTAGAGCGTTCGCTTGGCATGTGAAAGGTCCAGTGTTCAAGCCGCGGCGCCTACATTTTTTGTTTTCAGTGCATGGTAAGTGTTGGTCGCGGCGAACCTAAAGGCACGCAAGATGTTGCAAAGCCAGCGTCACAGACTGATATGATGTATACTGACGTAAGGAGAGCAAGATGTAAGTGTGGGGACCGGCTGTTATCGAGGTGTCATCGAGTGCAGATCTGTCTTAGGTATCGCGGCTTAACCTCATTGAAGTCTCGAGGGTGGACAACACGTTGCTCTTACTCAGAGCGGTGTCCGAATTCTATTTTCGACGTTATACGTGCCACTTTCATTGTGGCCAACTACGATTCGATACAGAATGCACGAAACCTGAAAGACACCCTAACGGATACATAGAGAGTAGTGTTTGTCTGCTGAATAATGGGAGTGCAAGGGTCTGTGTCGTCTATATGGCTGTATGTAGCACCATTAGTCTTCGGGGAGGCGGGCGTAGCTCAGATGGTAGAGCGCTCGCTTAGTATGCGAGAGGAACTGGGATCAATACCCAGTGCCTCCAGAATTTTTAACACACCTACATGCGCACCTTGCCATGCAAGTGGAATAATTCACAACCAGCAGATTTGTCTAGGAAGATACAAGCGAATGATTAGCATCCACAATTGACAAGCGTGCTGTTATTAGTGCGCAGGAAGCACCCTCCTCCCACGCCTACACTTAATTTAGAAACAGTACAAGTGTTCCTGTAAGATTCTCAAGCCTATGTCGGAAAGATCTGCCTTGCGCTGAGTTCACGTAAATTCCACTGCACATTCCTATTCTTTGCATGCAGTCAGCTGCTACTGGTGTTGTTAGTTGTGACTGCTGATAACAGATGCCGTAGCAATCAATTCATGGAGTGAGTTGTATGTTTTGCGGTAGTCTGTCTCTGACAAGCAAGCACAGGTGACATAGGTGCGAACACAGGAAGCTTGCAGACCCTCGCTGCCTGCAGACACCGAGCAGCCACACTAGGAGGGCGGCCTAAGCCGTAGGCGAAATGTGCTCATTCGCTTTGGCGCGACGTCGAACTATAAATAATGCTGTCACTAGCGTGAGCGTCGTGGAAAGTCGGAAAAGTCGGCTGTGAGGGTGAGTGCCAAGTTTGGGGAGCGTTTCGTAGTATGCGCAGTGCAATGGAGACGCGGAAACTTATTGTGGCCCAGTGTTTTGCAGTTGGACGACAAGATTGGTACACAGTAGTAAAGAGCGAGGCACTGAGTTGGCATGAATAATGGAGTGCACAATGGGGCTCGAGATGTGTTTGTTACCTCAGGTACTGTATGATTGTCGTCAAGGAGTGAAAACGGAGCAATTTGTGACGGCTCTTTCAATTTAAGACGTTAAAAACAGACGGAATTTTCATTTGTAATACCAGAGCATCGAAACTACTTGGTACTTTTGTGTATATGAACGGGTCCGCGCCTTTGTACTCTGCTCCCTTCACCGCTACAAACCAACCAACCATCGTGTCCGTGCGCATCTGAGTCGCAAAGAATGGGGAATAGCGCAGTTTGCTCGTGCATGGGGCTTAGCTCAGTTGGTAGAGCGTTCGCTTGGCATGTGAAAGGTCCAGTGTTCAAGCCGCGCCGCCTACATTTTTTGTTTTCAGTGCATGGTAAGTGTTGGTCGCGGCGAACCTAAAGGCACGCAAGATGTTGCAAAGCCAGCGTCACAGACTGATATGATGTATACTGACGTAAGGAGAGCAAGATGTAAGTGTGGGGACCGGCTGTTATCGAGGTGTCATCGAGTGCAGATCTGTCTTAGGTATCGCGGCTTAACCTCATTGAAGTCTAGAGGGTGGACAACACGTTGGTCTTACTCAGAGCGGTGTCCGAATTCTATTTTCGACGTTATACGTGCCACTTTCATTGTGGCCAACTACGATTCGATACAGAATGCACGAAACCTGAAAGACACCCTAACGGATACATAGAGAGTAGTGTTTGTCTGCTGAATAATGGGAGTGCAAGGGTCTGTGTCGTCTATATGGCTGTATGTAGCACCATTAGTCTTCGGGGGGGCGGGCGTAGCTCAGATGGTAGAGCGCTCGCTTAGTATGCGAGAGGAACTGGGATCAATACCCAGTGCCTCCAGAATTTTTAACACACCTACATGCGCACCTTGCCATGCAAGTGGAATAATTCACAACCAGCAGATGTGTCTAGGAAGATACAAGCGAATGATTAGCATCCACAATTGACAAGCGTGCTGTTATTAGTGCGCAGGAAGCACCCTCCTCCCACGCCTACACTTAATTTAGAAACAGTACAAGTGTTCCTTTAAGATTCTCAAGCCTATGTCGGAAAGATCTGCCTTGCGCTGAGTTCACGTAAATTCCACTGCACATTCCTATTCTTTGCATGCAGTCAGCTGCTACTGGTGTTGTTAGTTGTGACTGCTGATAACAGATGCCGTAGCAATCAATTCATGGAGTGAGTTGTATGTTTTGCGGTAGTCTGTCTCTGACAAGCAAGCACAGGTGACATAGGTGCGAACACAGGAAGCTTGCAGACCCTCGCTGCCTGCAGACACCGAGCAGCCACACTAGGAGGGCGGCCTAAGCCGTAGGCGAAATGTGCTCATTCGCTTTGGCGCGACGTCGAACTATAAATAATGCTGTCACTAGCGTGAGCGTCGTGGAAAGTCGGAAAAGTCGGCTGCGAGGGGGAGTGCCAAGTTTGGGGAGCGTTTCGTAGTATGCGCAGTGCAATGGAGACGCGGAAACTTATTGTGGCCCAGTGTTTTGCAGTTGGACGACAAGATTGGTACACAGTAGTAAAGAGCGAGGCACTGAGTTGGCATGAATAATGGAGTGCACAATGGGGCTCGAGATGTGTTTGTTACCTCAGGTGCTGTATGATTGTCGTCAAGGAGTGAAAACGGAGCAATTTGTGACGGCTCTTTCAATTTAAGACGTTAAAAACAGACGGAATTTTCATTTGTAATACCAGAGCATCGAAACTACTTGGTACTTTTGTGTATATGAACGGGTCCGCGCCTTTGTACTCTGCTCCCTTCACCGCTACAAACCAACCAACCATCGTGTCCGTGCGCATCTGAGTCGCAAAGAATGGGGAATAGCGCAGTTTGCTCGTGCATGGGGCGTAGCTCAGTTGGTAGAGCGTTCGCTTGGCATGTGAAAGGTCCAGTGTTCAAGCCGCGGCGCCTACATTTTTTGTTTTCAGTGCATGGTAAGTGTTGGTCGCGGCGAACCTAAAGGCACGCAAGATGTTGCAAAGCCAGCGTCACAGACTGATATGATGTATACTGACGAAAGGAGAGCAAGATGTAAGTGTGGGGACCGGCTGTTATCGAGGTGTCATCGAGTGCAGATCTGTCTTAGGTATCGCGGCTTAACCTCATTGAAGTCTAGAGGGTGGACAACACGTTGCTCTTACTCAGAGCGGTGTCCGAATTCTATTTTCGACGTTATACGTGCCACTTTCATTGTGGCCAACTACGATTCGATACAGAATGCACGAAACCTGAAAGACACCCTAACGGATACATAGAGAGTAGTGTTTGTCTGCTGAATAATGGGAGTGCAAGGGTCTGTGTCGTCTGTATGGCTGTATGTAGCACCATTAGTCTTCGGGGGGGCGGGCGTAGCTCAGATGGTAGAGCGTTTGCTTGGCATGTGAAAGGTCCAGGGTTCAAGCTGCGGCGCCTCCATTTTTCCAGTCTGCCTGCGGCAGCGGTGGTGAGCGGACCTCCAGGGCCAGCGCGCTGCGGCAGGAAGTGTTTACGTCAGGCGGTGAGTCGCGTGCTTACAGCGTCTGCTTATTAGTATTCGTTCCGTTCTGTAGGATCTGATATGGAATTATGAATCCGACTAACAGGAAAGATACCTTGAAGTTTACCTTTGATAGGAACTTTTCCAAACCAAATTCGTTTGAAGTTGAAGCATGGTTAGAGGAAACAGCTAAGATTACTTTTGATGACATTGTAGGGATAAATTTCTCTATCGTGACTAGTGTTGTTTATGTGAAATTAACGTCCTCTGAACTGTGTGATAGAATTGTAGAGTCCAGTGGAGGTGTACTGAAGTTTAAACATAGCGATGGTACCGTCAGTGACGTCAGCATTACGCGTGCTGGACTGGGCATCCGGACGGCACGTATTTTCGAACTCCCGTTTGAAATAACAGCCGCGCAAATAAATTCTGCATTGACACCTTACGGGAGGGTCATTAACAATTTTGCGGAGCGTTGGTCCAAAGCCCACAAATTTCCGGTGCTTAACGGCGTCAGGCAGGTTAAGATCGATATACAGAAGCACATACCTTCATATATTTACGTAGGTGGACATCGCGGAATTGTCATATATGATGGGCAGCCAAAAACGTGTGCCGGCTGTGGTGCGCCCGGCCACGTGCGCTCTGAATGTATACAAAGACGGGTGACGCAGATACCTGTCGGTGAAGCCGCTAGCCCCCCTGTGACGACGGCACTGCCACTGACATACGCTGTCGCGGCTTCTGGTCTTCCACCCGCGACCCCGCCTGTAGATGCCCCTCGTTTGAATGATGTTTTGGCCGATAACGTCAAAGAACCGAGTGCTGACGCGGCACCGCCGCTACCACACTCAGAGATGGAGGTAACGACGGATGACTCCCCAGTGGTTGATGCCACTGGTACTGAGGATGAAGCAGACGCTGTGTTCCCGGCGGATCAACCCCAGAGTCAACAGTCCACTTCGGATGTTGATGATACTGCGAACCCTAACAGGAAGCCTTCCAAAAAGAAGCGGAGACTTGCACATCAAGGAGCCAATCAGCTCGCCCCACAGCTCCGCGACAAAGCGAAACGAATAAGCAGCCAAATGTGTCAGAACACTTCTGAACCCTCTGAAGTTGGTCTCCCTGCGTCTGGTCGAATGGACATTGATCCTGTAGTGTCTCCCCCTGTGAATCCACGACGGGTGGAAGATAGTGATACCTCGAGTAGAGTCGTTTTGCCGGATACCCACGCTCAAGGAAACGCAGGATCGCTTTTGTCAGAGGCCACTCTCACTGGGAATTGGGCACAGGAAATGGAAGTATTGGATGCGAGCAATGATGCGGCTGTCATGCGGACCATTGAGACGGAATCTTCGGCACCCCCCACAGAGCAGCATACACCAACCGTACCGGGAACTACAGGAACTCCGACTGACGCGCTTGGCCTCAATTTCGTTAGCCATCCTTCTAAGACTGTTTAATTAATAGTATGTGCCTTCTCCCATGAACGAGCCCCAAGCCTATAAAATTGCCACGTTAAACATCAATAAGATACAGTCGTACTGGCGGCTCCGTAATTTACAAGATTTTGTATACGCAGCGGATATCGATATTCTGTTACTTCAAGAAGTCGCTGCGCTTGAACTTGACCGAATAACTGGTTATACTACTCTCTCCAATTCCGGGAGCGGTGCGAATTTAGGGACAGCGATTCTGTTAAAAGAAGGGATTGTAGCGACCGACGCAGAAAAACTGCCTGATCATAGAGGGATCGCTGTCACTTTCCATCGGACACGCATAATCAATGTTTACGCCCCGTCCGGCAGTAGCAATAGGCGTGCTAGGGCTGAGTTCTTCACAAGCGCCATAGTCCCACTTTTTAGGGGAACCTACGATCGTATAATTTTTGCGGGTGACTTCAATTGTGTCTTAAGTCCAAAAGACCAGACGCCTAATTTTAACAAATTTGGAGAACTAGAACGTATCGTCCAAGAAATGAACCTCATTGACACATGGGAGCATACGCACGGAGCGGCACCTGGGTTCACTCATGTCACGAACCACTCTGCAAGCCGGCTAGACAGAATCTATGTATCGGCGTGTATGAAGACTCAAGTCCTCCAATCCGAAGTTTGGCCCACAATTTTTTCCGATCATGCCGCATATATTTGTACTGTTAACATGGTCAAGCAAGGCACATTTCGCGGCAGAGGTTTCTGGAAACTTAACAATGCTCTCCTTAACGATGTTGACTGTCACCGTGTCTTTAACGAAACATGGGAGGCATGTGAACGACGGGTTGCACAGTATGCCTCCGTTACTGAATGGTGGATAACACATGCCAAACCAACTTTATCAAAAATGTTTAAACGCTACGCTCGGGACAAATCCTGGTGGCAACGGCAAACGTCTGAGTTTTATTTTACTTGTCTCAGGGAGCTTTACCAGTCCGATGTGACTGTACCTGAAAATTTTATGCAGATTAAAAAAATTAAGGCAAAATTATTAAAACTTCAGCGGCAGCAGGCAGAAGGCTTTCAAATAAGGTCCAGGCCCCAGAATGTGATAGACGACGAAATGACATCCATGTTTCACGTCATTCGTGAAAATAAGAGGGGGCGGCGGAGATTAATAACTCGTCTTCAGTTGAGTGAAGGCGTTGCGCTCACGCGGCAACAAGACATACGGAACGCACTTCACAATCACTTGGCAGGTCTCCTGACAACGACACATACCGACGATGGAACTCACGATGAATTACTCAATAACTTGCAAAGGACTTTGGGTGCTGCTGAAGTCGAAACTCTCATGCGAGAAATTGATGAAGACGAATTGGATTCTGCGCTATCACGAAGTCCGAAAAATAAATCGCCGGGACCCGACGGTCTCACTGCCGAATTTTATCTTACTTTCTGCGACAAATTAAAGCCCAAGTTGTTGAGTATGTTTAATGAAATTTTACGGCCAGATTTTAATGTTCCTCAGGCTCTCGTGGAAGGCATCGTGGTTTTAATCCCTAAACGCCCAATGTGCAGTTCTGTTGACGATTTTCGGCCGCTTACTTTACTGAACAGTGACTACAAAATTTTAGCACGTATTATTTCTAATAGATTGAAAATGTTGATGAATACTGTCATTGGTCAGTACCAGACCAGTGTAGGTGTCGGTAGGACGATCTTCCAAAATTTGTCTCAATACAGGGACGTTATAGCCATTGCAGATGCGTGTAAGATACGGTGTGCGCTAGTTTCCCTTGACTTTTCAAAGGCATTCGACAGAGTAAACCATCAGTTTCTCATCCGGACGATGCATGCCATGGGATTTCCACTACGTTTTATCAATCTTATACATGAGCTCCTTCGTAAAGGAGTAACTCGACTCATGGTGAATGGCCAGCTGAGCGCATCAATTAATATTACTAATTCAGTGCGACAGGGATGCCCTATGTCGATGGCCTTGTTTGCCATTGCCATTGAGCCTTTGCTTGTCACCTTGACACAGCGTCTACAAGGATTAACCATCCACGGCATTAAGATTGTTTGTACTGCATATGCGGATGACGTCGGATTTTTGGTCATGGACGAAGGTGAAGTCGAGGAAGCCCTTCAGATCGTCAAAAACTACGAACTTGTTGCGGGTGCGAAGTTGAATGCCAGGAAATCTGGCATTATGAACATAGGACGCGGCATCTCGCTGCACCATCACGGTCAGTTGCAACTAATTTCTAAAATGAAATGCCTTGGTATTGAGTACAGGAGCAACATACAGCACACAATTGCGGTGAACTATAGGAATCTCCTGGCAAGTATGCGTGCTTGCATGCAGACCCACTACCTAAGAAGCCTTGATGAACTGCAGAAAGTCACCTTCGCTAATGTCTACCTCACCTCAAAGATTAACTACGTTGCACAAGTACTGCCCATGCCACAGGAGACAGCGAAGCGTATGATGTCCGCTCTAGGCCATTTTGTCACACGTGGACACATTTTTAAAGTCAAGTACGATACGCTCACTCTCTCCACGACCGATGGAGGCTTAAATTTAACAGATGTTCGTTCCAAGTCACGAGCTTTGTACGTATGCACCACCTACAAACGGTGGAGGTCGTTACCGAACAGTCTAACGGCTCACTTGTTAACCGAAATAGCGCCGGCCTGCCTGCAGCCTCCTGCCTCTGTTCAACATATTCCGCCTGCGCTGACTCACTTTAAGAGCTTTTTCATTGAGTTCAGTTACGTACGGTCAACTCTCCCAGAAAATGAGCTTTCCGTGGTGAAGTTAGTTTATAATAAACTACTGGCAACCAAGAACAGGAACAACATCGAACACAAATACCCCAATCATCGCTGGCCAGTGATATGGAAAAACATACATAGCCGTGATTTACCAACGTCAGTGAAAGCCTCTTGGTACAGGGTCGTGAACCGTAAAATAAGTACCAATTCACGACTTCATGCTCTACATTTGGCTGACTCACCTTTGTGCCTAACGTGCAACTTGCCTGATACTGATGAACATCGTTTTCTGTGCACCACTGTCCAAGCAGTTTGGCCATGCATTCGCCGAAAACTGGCTACGATTATGAGGACTTCCCAGCTTTGTATTAAACCTGAAGATTTCCTGTATCCGGATTCAGTGCCGTACCCGAACACCAAACGGAACTCTGTCAATTGGTTGAAGGGTCATTATGTTCATTATTTACAGACGCAAGAACCCAAGAGTGAGGCGGCGTTCTGTCTTTACCTGGCATTACAGTTTCACATACTTTCACAGACAAGACATTACAGGAAACGATATGCGAATTTTTTAGAAGTCGTTCTTCGATGAAAGCAGTATATTTTTCTTTCCTTCATTCTACATTGCTTTGTTTTTTCTCTTTTCTTCTTCAAATGTCACAGTGACGTATACTGAACAGTGTTACGACAAGGACTATTTTATTTTCTTCTGTTTTTCTAGCGGACCAGAGTTCCTTTTTCATTTTCTATTAAAAAAAAAATATATATATATTCTACTTTGTCACCATTGCGGGACTATGCAATAGGTTTAGAAGTATCTTTGGTTTGGAAATCGGAATAGTTCAGAAGAAAAAAAAAAAAAGAGAAAAAAAAATGAAAAAAAAATAAAAAAAAAAAAAAGATGGTAGAGCGCTCGCTTAGTATGCGAGAGGAACTGGGATCAATACCCAGTGCTTCCAGAATTTTTAACACACCTACATGCGCACGTTGCCATGCAAGTGGAATAATTCACAACCAGCAGATGTGTCTAGGAAGATACAAGCGAATGATTAGCATCCACAATTGACAAGCGTGCTGTTATTAGTGCGCAGGAAGCACTCTCCTCCCACGCCTACACTTAATTTAGAAACAGTACAAGTGTTCCTGTAAGATTCTCAAGCCTATGTCGGAAAGATCTGCCTTGCGCTGAGTTCACGTAAAAGTCGGAAAAGTCGGCTGTGAGGGTGAGTGCCAAGTTTGGGGAGCGTTTCGTAGTATGCGCAGTGCAATGGAGACGCGGAAACTTATTGTGGCCCAGTGTTTTGCAGTTGGACGACAAGATTGGTACACAGTAGTAAAGAGCGAGGCACTGAGTTGGCATGAATAATGGAGTGCACAATGGGGCTCGAGATGTGTTTGTTACCTCAGGTGCTGTATGATTGTCGTCAAGGAGTGAAAACGGAGCAATTTGTGACGGCTCTTTCAATTTAAGACGTTAAAAACAGACGGAATTTTCATTTGTAATACCAGAGCATCGAAACTACTTGGTACTTTTGTGTATATGAACGGGTCCGCGCCTTTGTACTCTGCTCCCTTCACCGCTACAAACCAACCAACCATCGTGTCCGTGCGCATCTGAGTCGCAAAGAATGGGGAATAGCGCAGTTTGCTCGTGCATGGGGCGTAGCTCAGTTGGTAGAGCGTTCGCTTGGCATGTGAAAGGTCCAGTGTTCAAACCGCGGCGCCTGCGTTTTTTGTTGTCAGTGCATGGTAAGTGTTGGTCGCGGCGAACCTAAAGGCACGCAAGATGTTGCAAAGCCAGCGTCACAGACTGATATGATGTATACTGACGTAAGGAGAGCAAGATGTAAGTGTGGGGACCGGCTGTTATTGAGGTGTCATCGAGTGCAGATCTGTCTTAGGTATCGCGGCTTAACCTCATTGAAGTCTCGAGGGTGGACAACACGTTGGTCTTACTCAGAGCGGTGTCCGAATTCTATTTTCGACGTTATACGTGCCACTTTCATTGTGGCCAACTACGATTCGATACAGAATGCACGAAACCTGAAAGACACCCTAACGGATACATAGAGAGTAGTGTTTGTCTGCTGAATAATGGGAGTGCAAGGGTCTGTGTCGTCTGTATGGCTGTATGTAGCACCATTAGTCTTCGGGGGGGCGGGCGTAGCTCAGATGGTAGAGCGCTCGCTTAGTATGCGAGAGGAACTGGGATCAATACCCAGTGCTTCCAGAATTTTTAACACACCTACATGCGCACCTTGCCATGCAAGTGGAATAATTCACAACCAGCAGATGTGTCTAGGAAGATACAAGCGAATGATTAGCATCCACAATTGACAAGCGTGCTGTTATTAGTGCGCAGGAAGCACTCTCCTCCCACGCCTACACTTAATTTAGAAACAGTACTATGTCGGAAAGATCTGCCTTGCGCTGAGTTCACGTAAATTCCACTGCACATTCCTATTCTTTGCATGCAGTCAGCTGCTACTGGTGTTGTTAGTTGTGACTGCTGATAACAGATGCCGTAGCAATCAATTCATGGAGTGAGTTGTATGTTTTGCGGTAGTCTGTCTCTGACAAGCAAGCACAGGTGACATAGGTGCGAACACAGGAAGCTTGCAGACCCTCGCTGCCTGCAGACACCGAGCAGCCACACTAGGAGGGCGGCCTAAGCCGTAGGCGAAATGTGCTCATTCGCTTTGGCGCGACGTCGAACTATAAATAATGCTGTCACTAGCGTGAGCGTCGTGGAAAGTCGGAAAAGTCGGCTGCGAGGGTGAGTGCCAAGTTTGGGGAGCGTTTCGTAGTATGCGCAGTGCAATGGAGACGCGGAAACTTATTGTGGCCCAGTGTTTTGCAGTTGGACGACAAGATTGGTACACAGTAGTAAAGAGCGAGGCACTGAGTTGGCATGAATAATGGAGTGCACAATGGGGCTCGAGATGTGTTTGTTACCTCAGGTGCTGTATGATTGTCGTCAAGGAGTGAAAACGGAGCAATTTGTGACGGGTCTTTCAATTTAAGACGTTAAAAACACACGGAATTTTCATTTGTAATACCAGAGCATCGAAACTACTTGGTACTTTTGTGTATATGAACTGGTCCGCGCCTTTGTACTCTGCTCCCTTCACCGCTACAAACCAACCAACCATCGTGTCCGTGCGCATCTGAGTCGCAAAGAATGGGGAATAGCGCAGCTTGCTCGTGCATGGGGCGTAGCTCAGTTGGTAGAGCGTTCGCTTGGCATGTGAAAGGTCCAGTGTTCAAGCCGCGGCGCCTGCATTTTTTGTTGTCAGTGCATGGTAAGTGTTGGTCGCGGCGAACCTAAAGGCACGCAAGATGTTGCAAAGCCAGCGTCACAGACTGATATGATGTATACTGACGTAAGGAGAGCAAGATGTAAGTGTGGGGACCGGCTGTTATCGAGGTGTCATCGAGTGCAGATCTGTCTTAGGTATCGCGGCTTAACCTCATTGAAGTCTAGAGGGTGGACAACACGTTGGTCTTACTCAGAGCGGTGTCCGAATTCTATTTTCGACGTTATACGTGCCACTTTCATTGTGGCCAACTACGATTCGATACAGAATGCACGAAACCTGAAAGACACCCTAACGGATACATAGAGAGTAGTGTTTGTCTGCTGAATAATGGGAGTGCAAGGGTCTGTGTCGTCTGTATGGCTGTATGTAGCACCATTAGTCTTCGGGGGGGCGGGCGTAGCTCAGATGGTAGAGCGCTCGCTTAGTATGCGAGAGGAACTGGGATCAATACCCAGTGCTTCCAGAATTTTTAACACACCTACATGCGCACCTTGCCATGCAAGTGGAATAATTCACAACCAGCAGATGTGTCTAGGAAGATACAAGCGAATGATTAGCATCCACAATTGACAAGCGTGCTGTTATTAGTGCGCAGGAAGCACCCTCCTCCCACGCCTACACTTAATTTAGAAACAGTACAAGTGTTCCTGTAAGATTCTCAAGCCTATGTCGGAAAGATCTGCCTTGCGCTGAGTTCACGTAAATTCCACTGCACATTCCTATTCTTTGCATGCAGTCAGCTGCTACTGGTGTTGTTAGTTGTGACTGCTGATAACAGATGCCGTAGCAATCAATTCATGGAGTGAGTTGTATGTTTTGCGGTAGTCTGTCTCTGACAAGCAAGCACAGGTGACATAGGTGCGAACACAGGAAGCTTGCAGACCCTCGCTGCCTGCAGACACCGAGCAGCCACACTAGGAGGGCGGCCTAAGCCGTAGGCGAAATGTGCTCATTCGCTTTGGCGCGACGTCGAACTATAAATAATGCTGTCACTAGCGTGAGCGTTGCGTGAGCGTCGTGGAAAGTCGGAAAAGTCGGCTGTGAGGGTGAGTGCCAAGTTTGGGGAGCGTTTCGTAGTATGCGCAGTGCAATGGAGACGCGGAAACTTATTGTGGCCCAGTGTTTTGCAGTTGGACGACAAGATTGGTACACAGTAGTAAAGAGCGAGGCACTGAGTTGGCATGAATAATGGAGTGCACAATGGGGCTCGAGATGTGTTTGTTACCTCAGGTGCTGTATGATTGTCGTCAAGGAGTGAAAACGGAGCAATTTGTGACGGCTCATTCAATTTAAGACATTAAAAACAGACGGAATTTTCATTTGTAATACCAGAGCATCGAAACTACTTGGTACTTTTGTGTATATGAACGGGTCCGCGCCTTTGTACTCTGCTCCCTTCACCGCTACAAACCAACCAACCATCGTGTCCGTGCCCATCTGAGTCGCAAAGAATGGGGAATAGCGCAGTTTGCTCGTGCATGGGGCGTAGCTCAGTTGGTAGAGCGTTCGCTTGGCATGTGAAAGGTCCAGTGTTCAATCCGCGGCGCCTACATTTTTTGTGGTCAGTGCATGGTAAGTGTTGGTCGCGGCGAACCTAAAGGCACGCAAGATGTTGCAAAGCCAGCGTCACAGACTGATATGATTTATACTGACGTAAGGAGAGCAAGATGTAAGTGTGGGGACCGGCTGTTATCGAGGTGTCATCGAGTGCAGATCTGTCTTAGGTATCGCGGCTTAACCTCATTGAAGTCTAGAGGGTGGACAACACGTTGGTCTTACTCAGAGCGGTGTCCGAATTCTATTTTCGACGTTATACGTGCCACTTTCATTGTGGCCAACTGCGATTCGATACAGAATGCACGAAACCTGAAAGACACCCTAACGGATACATAGAGAGTAGTGTTTGTCTGCTGAATAATGGGAGTGCAAGGGTCTGTGTCGTCTGTATGGCTGTATGAAGCACCATTAGACTTCGGGGGAGCGGGCGTAGCTCAGATGGTAGAGCGCTCGCTTAGTATGCGAGAGGAACTGGGATCAATACCCAGTGCTTCCAGAATTTTTAACACACCTACATGCGCACCTTGCCATGCAAGTGGAATAATTCACAACCAGCAGATGTGTCTAGGAAGATACAAGCGAATGATTAGCATCCACAATTGACAAGCGTGCTGTTATTAGTGCGCAGGAAGCACCCTCCTCCCACGCCTACACTTAATTTAGAAACAGTACAAGTGTTCCTGTAAGATTCTCAAGCCTATGTCGGAAAGATCTGCCTTGCGCTGAGTTCACGTAAATTCCACTGCACATTCCTATTCTTTGCATGCAGTCAGCTGCTACTGGTGTTGTTAGTTGTGACTGCTGATAACAGATGCCGTAGCAATCAATTCATGGAGTGAGTTGTATGTTTTGCGGTAGTCTGTCTCTGACAAGCAAGCACAGGTGACATAGGTGCGAACACAGGAAGCTTGCAGACCCTCGCTGCCTGCAGACACCGAGCAGCCACACTAGGAGGGCGGCCTAAGCCGTAGGCGAAATGTGCTCATCGCTTTGGCGCGACGTCGAACTATAAATAATGCTGTCACTAGCGTGAGCGTCGTGGAAAGTCGGAAAAGTCGGCTGCGAGGGTGAGTGCCAAGTTTGGGGAGCGTTTCGTAGTATGCGCAGTGCAATGGAGACGCGGAAACTTATTGTGGCCCAGTGTTTTGCAGTTGGACGACAAGATTGGTACACAGTAGTAAAGAGCGAGGCACTGAGTTGGCATGAATAATGGAGTGCACAATGGGGCTCGAGATGTGTTTGTTACCTCAGGTGCTGTATGATTGTCGTCAAGGAGTGAAAACGGAGCAATTTGTGACGGCTCTTTCAATTTAAGACATTAAAAACAGACGGAATTTTCATTTGTAATACCAGAGCATCGAAACTACTTGGTACTTTTGTGTATATGAACGGGTCCGCGCCTTTGTACTCTGCTCCCTTCACCGCTACAAACCAACCAACCATCGTGTCCGTGCGCATCTGAGTCGCAAAGAATGGGGAATAGCGCAATTGGTCGTGCATGGGGCGTAGCTCAGTTGGTAGAGCGTTCGCTTGGCATGTGAGAGGTCCAGTGTTCAAGCCGCGGCGCCTACATTTTTTGTTTTCAGTGCATGGTAAGTGTTGGTCGCGGCGAACCTAAAGGCACGCAAGATGTTGCAAAGCCAGCGTCACAGACTGATATGATGTATACTGACGTAAGGAGAGCAAGATGTAAGTGTGGGGACCGGCTGTTATCGAGGTGTCATCGAGTGCAGATCTGTCTTAGGTATCGCGGCTTAACCTCATTGAAGTCTAGAGGGTGGACAACACGTTGGTCTTACTCAGAGCGGTGTCCGAATTCTATTTTCGACGTTATACGTGCCACTTTCATTGTGGCCAACTACGATTCGATACAGAATGCACGAAACCTGAAAGACACCCTAACGGATACATAGAGAGTAGTGTTTGTCTGCTGAATAATGGGAGTGCAAGGGTCTGTGTCGTCTATATGGCTGTATGTAGCACCATTAGTCTCCGGGGGGGCGGGCGTAGCTCAGATGGTAGAGCGCTCGCTTAGTATGCGAGAGGAACTGGGATCAATACCCAGTGTCTCCAGAATTTTTAACACACCTACATGCGCACCTTGCCATGCAAGTGGAATAATTCACAACCAGCAGATGTGTCTAGGAAGATACAAGCGAATGATTAGCATCCACAATTGACAAGCGTGCTGTTATTAGTGCGCAGGAAGCACCCTCCTCCCACGCCTACACTTAATTTAGAAACAGTACAAGTGTTCCTGTAAGATTCTCAAGCCTATGTCGGAAAGATCTGCCTTGCGCTGAGTTCACGTAAATTCCACTGCACATTCCTATTCTTTGCATGCAGTCAGCTGCTACTGGTGTTGTTAGTTGTGACTGCTGATAACAGATGCCGTAGCAATCAATTCATGGAGTGAGTTGTATGTTTTGCGGTAGTCTGTCTCTGACAAGCAAGCACAGGTGACATAGGTGCGAACACAGGAAGCTTGCAGACCCTCGCTGCCTGCAGACACCGAGCAGCCACACTAGGAGGGCGGCCTAAGCCGTAGGCGAAATGTGCTCATCGCTTTGGCGCGACGTCGAACTATAAATAATGCTGTCACTAGCGTGAGCGTCGTGGAAAGTCGGAAAAGTCGGCTGCGAGGGTGAGTGCCAAGTTTGGGGAGCGTTTCGTAGTATGCGCAGTGCAATGGAGACGCGGAAACTTGTTGTGGCCCAGTGTTTTGCAGTTGTACGACAAGATTGGTACACAGTAGTAAAGAGCGAGGCACTGAGTTGGCATGAATAATGGAGTGCACAATGGGGCTCGAGATGTGTTTGTTACCTCAGGTGCTGTATGATTGTCGTCAAGGAGTGAAAACGGAGCAATTTGTGACGGCTCTTTCAATTTAAGACGTTAAAAACAGACGGAATTTTCATTTGTAATACCAGAGCATCGAAACTACTTGGTACTTTTGTGTATATGAACGGGTCCGCGCCTTTGTACTCTGCTCCCTTCACCGCTACAAACCAACCAACCATCGTGTCCGTGCGCATCTGAGTTGCAAAGAATGGGGAATAGCGCAGTTTGCTCGTGCATGGGGCGTAGCTCAGTTGGTAGAGCGTTCGCTTGGCATGTGAAAGGTCCAGTGTTCAAGCCGCGGCGCCTACATTTTTTGTTGTCAGTGCATGGTAAGTGTTGGTCGCGGCGAACCTAAAGGCACGCAAGATGTTGCAAAGCCAGCGTCACAGACTGATATGATGTATACTGACGTAAGGAGAGCAAGATGTAAGTGTGGGGACCGGCTGTTATCGAGGTGTCATCGAGTGCAGATCTGTCTTAGGTATCGCGGCTTAACCTCATTGAAGTCTAGAGGGTGGACAACACGTTGGTCTTACTCAGAGCGGTGTCCGAATTCTATTTTCGACGTTATACGTGCCACTTTCATTGTGGCCAACTACGATTCGATACAGAATGCACGAAACCTGAAAGACACCCTAACGGATACATAGAGAGTAGTGTTTGTCTGCTGAATAATGGGAGTGCAAGGGTCTGTGTCGTCTATATGGCTGTATGTAGCACCATTAGTCTCCGGGGGGGCGGGCGTAGCTCACATGGTAGAGCGCTCGCTTAGTATGAGAGGAACTGGGATCAATACCCAGTGCTTCCAGAATTTTTAACACACCTACATGCGCACCTTGCCATGCAAGTGGAATAATTCACAACCAGCAGATGTGTCTAGGAAGATACAAGCGAATGATTAGCATCCACAATTGACAAGCGTGCTGTTATTAGTGCGCAGGAAGCACCCTCCTCCCACGCCTACACTTAATTTAGAAACAGTACAAGTGTTCCTGTAAGATTCTCAAGCCTATGTCGGAAAGATCTGCCTTGCGCTGAGTTCACGTAAATTCCACTGCACATTCCTATTCTTTGCATGCAGTCAGCTGCTACTGGTGTTGTTAGTTGTGACTGCTGATAACAGATGCCGTAGCAATCAATTCATGGAGTGAGTTGTATGTTTTGCGGTAGTCTGTCTCTGACAAGCAAGCACAGGTGACATAGGTGCGAACACAGGAAGCTTGCAGACCCTCGCTGCCTGCAGACACCGAGCAGCCACACTAGGAGGGCGGCCTAAGCCGTAGGCGAAATGTGCTCATTCGCTTTGGCGCGACGTCGAACTATAAATAATGCTGTCACTAGCGTGAGCGTCGTGGAAAGTCGGAAAAGTCGGCTGCGAGGGTGAGTGCCAAGTTTGGGGAGCGTTTCGTAGTATGCGCAGTGCAATGGAGACGCGGAAACTTGTTGTGGCCCAGTGTTTTGCAGTTGTACGACAAGATTGGTACACAGTAGTAAAGAGCGAGGCACTGAGTTGGCATGAATAATGGAGTGCACAATGGGGCTCGAGATGTGTTTGTTACCTCAGGTGCTGTATGATTGTCGTCAAGGAGTGAAAACGGAGCAATTTGTGACGGCTCTTTCAATTTAAGACGTTAAAAACAGACGGAATTTTCATTTGTAATACCAGAGCATCGAAACTACTTGGTACTTTTGTGTATATGAACGGGTCCGCGCCTTTGTACTCTGCTCCCTTCACCGCTACAAACCAACCAACCATCGTGTCCGTGCGCATCTGAGTTGCAAAGAATGGGGAATAGCGCAGTTTGCTCGTGCATGGGGCGTAGCTCAGTTGGTAGAGCGTTCGCTTGGCATGTGAAAGGTCCAGTGTTCAAGCCGCGGCGCCTACATTTTTTGTTGTCAGTGCATGGTAAGTGTTGGTCGCGGCGAACCTAAAGGCACGCAAGATGTTGCAAAGCCAGCGTCACAGACTGATATGATGTATACTGACGTAAGGAGAGCAAGATGTAAGTGTGGGGACCGGCTGTTATCGAGGTGTCATCGAGTGCAGATATGTCTTAGGTATCGCGGCTTAACCTCATTGAAGTCTAGAGGGTGGACAACACGTTGGTCTTACTCAGAGCGGTGTCCGAATTCTATTTTCGACGTTATACGTGCCACTTTCATTGTGGCCAACTACGATTCGATACAGAATGCACGAAACCTGAAAGACACCCTAACGGATACATAGAGAGTAGTGTTTGTCTGCTGAATAATGGGAGTGCAAGGGTCTGTGTCGTCTATATGGCTGTATGTAGCACCATTAGTCTCCGGGGGGGCGGGCGTAGCTCAGATGGTAGAGCGCTCGCTTAGTATGAGAGGAACTGGGATCAATACCCAGTGCTTCCAGAATTTTTAACACACCTACATGCGCACCTTGCCATGCAAGTGGAATAATTCACAACCAGCAGATGTGTCTAGGAAGATACAAGCGAATGATTAGCATCCACAATTGACAAGCGTGCTGTTATTAGTGCGCAGGAAGCACCCTCCTCCCACGCCTACACTTAATTTAGAAACAGTACAAGTGTTCCTGTAAGATTCTCAAGCCTATGTCGGAAAGATCTGCCTTGCGCTGAGTTCACGTAAATTCCACTGCACATTCCTATTCTTTGCATGCAGTCAGCTGCTACTGGTGTTGTTAGTTGTGACTGCTGATAACAGATGCCGTAGCAATCAATTCATGGAGTGAGTTGTATGTTTTGCGGTAGTCTGTCTCTGACAAGCAAGCACAGGTGACATAGGTGCGAACACAGGAAGCTTGCAGACCCTCGCTGCCTGCAGACACCGAGCAGCCACACTAGGAGGGCGGCCTAAGCCGTAGGCGAAATGTGCTCATTCGCTTTGGCGCGACGTCGAACTATAAATAATGCTGTCACTAGCGTGAGCGTCGTGGAAAGTCGGAAAAGTCGGCTGCGAGGGTGAGTGCCAAGTTTGGGGAGCGTTTCGTAGTATGCGCAGTGCAATGGAGACGCGGAAACTTATTGTGGCCCAGTGTTTTGCAGTTGGACGACAAGATTGGTACACAGTAGTAAAGAGCGAGGCACTGAGTTGGCATGAATAATGGAGTGCACAATGGGGCTCGAGATGTGTTTGTTACCTCAGGTGCTGTATGATTGTCGTCAAGGAGTGAAAACGGAGCAATTTGTGACGGCTCTTTCAATTTAAGACGTTAAAAACAGACGGAATTTTCATTTGTAATACCAGAGCATCGAAACTACTTGGTACTTTTGTGTATATGAACGGGTCCGCGCCTTTGTACTCTGCTCCCTTCACCGCTACAAACCAACCAACCATCGTGTCCGTGCGCATCTGAGTCGCAAAGAATGGGGAATAGCGCAGTTTGCTCGTGCATGGGGCGTAGCTCAGTTGGTAGAGCGTTCGCTTGGCATGTGAAAGCTCCAGTGTTCAAGCCGCGGCGCCTGCATTTTTTGTTGTCAGTGCATGGTAAGTGTTGGTCGCGGCGAACCTAAAGGCACGCAAGATGTTGCAAAGCCAGCGTCACAGACTGATATGATGTATACTGACGTAAGGAGAGCAAGATGTAAGTGTGGGGACCGGCTGTTATCGAGGTGTCATCGAGTGCAGATCTGTCTTAGGTATCGCGGCTTAACCTCATTGAAGTCTAGAGGGTGGACAACACGTTGGTCTTACTCAGAGCGGTGTCCGAATTCTATTTTCGACGTTATACGTGCCACTTTCATTGTGGCCAACTACGATTCGATACAGAATGCACGAAACCTGAAAGACACCCTAACGGATTCATAGAGAGTAGTGTTTGTCTCCTGAATAATGGGAGTGCAAGGGTCTGTGTCGTCTATATGGCTGTATGTAGCACCATTAGTCTTCGGGGGGGCGGGCGTAGCTCAGATGGTAGAGCGCTCGCTTAGTATGCGAGAGGAACTGGGATCAATACCCAGTGCTTCCAGAATTTTTAACACACCTACATGCGCACCTTGCCATGCAAGTGGAATAATTCACAACCAGCAGATGTGTCTAGGAAGATACAAGCGAATGATTAGCATCCACAATTGACAAGCGTGCTGTTATTAGTGCGCAGGAAGCACCCTCCTCCCACGCCTACACTTAATTTAGAAACAGTACAAGTGTTCCTGTAAGATTCTCAAGCCTATGTCGGAAAGATCTGCCTTGCGCTGAGTTCACGTAAATTCCACTGCACATTCCTATTCTTTGCATGCAGTCAGCTGCTACTGGTGTTGTTAGTTGTGACTGCTGATAACAGATGCCGTAGCAATCAATTCATGGAGTGAGTTGTATGTTTTGCGGTAGTCTGTCTCTGACAAGCAAGCACAGGTGACATAGGTGCGAACACAGGAAGCTTGCAGACCCTCGCTGCCTGCAGACACCGAGCAGCCACACTAGGAGGGCGGCCTAAGCCGTAGGCGAAATGTGCTCATTCGCTTTGGCGCGACGTCGAACTATAAATAATGCTGTCACTAGCGTGAGCGTCGTGGAAAGTCGGAAAAGTCGGCTGTGAGGGTGAGTGCCAAGTTTGGGGAGCGTTTCGTAGTATGCGCAGTGCAATGGAGACGCGGAAACTTATTGTGGCCCAGTGTTTTGCAGTTGGACGACAAGATTGGTACACAGTAGTAAAGAGCGAGGCACTGAGTTGGCATGAATAATGGAGTGCACAATGGGGCTCGAGATGTGTTTGTTACCTCAGGTGCTGTATGATTGTCGTCAAGGAGTGAAAACGGAGCAATTTGTGACGGCTCTTTCAATTTAAGACGTTAAAAACACACGGAATTTTCATTTGTAATACCAGAGCATCGAAACTACTTGGTACTTTTGTGTATATGAACGGGTCCGCGCCTTTGTACTCTGCTCCCTTCACCGCTACAAACCAACCAACCATCGTGTCCGTGCGCATCTGAGTCGGAAAGAATGGGGAATAGCGCAGTTTTGTCGTGCATGGGGCGTTCGGTTGGCATGTGAAACGTCCAGGGTTCAAGCCGCGGCGCCTCAATTTTTTGTGGTCAGTGCATGGTAAGTGTTGGTCGCGGCGAACTTAAAGGCACGCAAGATGTTGCAAGGCCAGCGTCACAGACTGATATGATGTATACTGACGTAAGGAAAGCAAGATGTAAGGGTGGGGACCGGCTGTTATCGAGGTGTCATCGAGTGCAGATCTGTCTTAGGTATCGCGGCTTAACCTCATTGAAGTCTAGAGGGTGGACAACACGTTGCTCTTACTCAGAGCGGTGTCCGAATTCCATTTTCGACGTTATACGTGCCACTTTCATTGTGGCCAACTACGATTCGATACAGAATGCACGAAACCTGAAAGACACCCTAACGGATACATAGAGAGTAGTGTTTGTCTGCTGAATAATGGGAGTGCAAGGGTCTGTGTCGTCTATATGGCTGTATGTAGCACCATTAGTCTTCGGGGGGGCGTAGCTCAGACGGTAGAGCGCTCGCTTAGTATGCGAGAGGAACTGGGATCAATACCCAGTGCTTCCAGAATTTTTAACACACCTACATGCGCACCTTGCCATGCAAGTGGAATAATTCACAACCAGCAGATGTGTCTAGGAAGATACAAGCGAATGATTAGCATCCACAATTGACAAGCGTGCTGTTATTAGTGCGCAGGAAGCACCCTCCTCCCACGCCTACACTTAATTTAGAAACAGTACAAGTGTTCCTGTAAGATTCTCAAGCCTATGTCGGAAAGATCTGCCTTGCGCTGAGTTCACGTAAATTCCACTGCACATTCCTATTCTTTGCATGCAGTCAGCTGCTACTGGTGTTGTTAGTTGTGACTGCTGATAACAGATGCCGTAGCAATCAATTCATGGAGTGAGTTGTATGTTTTGCGGTAGTCTGTCTCTGACAAGCAAGCACAGGTGACATAGGTGCGAACACAGGAAGCTTGCAGACCCTCGCTGCCTGCAGACACCGAGCAGCCACACTAGGAGGGCGGCCTAAGCCGTAGGCGAAATATGCTCATTCGCTTTGGCGCGACGTCGAACTATAAATAATGCTGTCACTAGCGTGAGCGTCGTGGAAAGTCGGAAAAGTCGGCTGTGAGGGTGAGTGCCAAGTTTGGGGAGCGTTTCGTAGTATGCGCAGTGCAATGGAGACGCGGAAACTTATTGTGGCCCAGTGTTTTGCAGTTGGACGACAAGATTGGTACACAGTAGTAAAGAGCGAGGCACTGAGTTGGCATGAATAATGGAGTGCACAATGGGGCTCGAGATGTGTTTGTTACCTCAGGTGCTGTATGATTGTCGTCAAGGAGTGAAAACGGAGCAATTTGTGACGGCTCTTTCAATTTAAGACGTTAAAAACAGACGGAATTTTCATTTGTAATACCAGAGCATCGAAACTACTTGGTACTTTTGTGTATATGAACGGGTCCGCGCCTTTGTACTCTGCTCCCTTCACCGCTACAAACCAACCAACCATCGTGTCCGTGCGCATCTGAGTTGCAAAGAATGGGGAATAGCGCAGTTTGCTCGTGCATGGGGCGTAGCTCAGTTGGTAGAGCGGTCGCTTGGCATGTGAAAGGTCCAGTGTTCAAGCCGCGGCGCCTACATTTTTTGTTTTCAGTGCATGGTAAGTGTTGGTCGCGGCGAACCTAAAGGCACGCAAGATGTTGCAAAGCCAGCGTCACAGACTGATATGATGTGTACTGACGTAAGGAGAGCAAGATGTAAGTGTGGGGACCGGCTGTTATCGAGGTGTCATCGAGTGCAGATCTGTCTTAGGTATCGCGGCTTAACCTCATTGAAGTCTAGAGGGTGGACAACACGTTGGTCTTACTCAGAGCGGTGTCCGAATTCTATTTTCGACGTTATACGTGCCACTTTCATTGTGGCCAACTACGATTCGATACAGAATGCACGAAACCTGAAAGACACCCTAACGGATACATAGAGAGTAGTGTTTGTCTGCTGAATAATGGGAGTGCAAGGGTCTGTGTCGTCTATATGGCTGTATGTAGCACCATTAGTCTCCGGGGGGGCGGGCGTAGCTCAGATGGTAGAGCGCTCGCTTAGTATGAGAGGAACTGGGATCAATACCCAGTGCTTCCAGAATTTTTAACACACCTACATGCGCACCTTGCCATGCAAGTGGAATAATTCACAACCAGCAGATGTGTCTAGGAAGATACAAGCGAATGATTAGCATCCACAATTGACAAGCGTGCTGTTATTAGTGCGCAGGAAGCACCCTCCTCCCACGCCTACACTTAATTTAGAAACAGTACAAGTGTTCCTGTAAGATTCTCAAGCCTATGTCGGAAAGATCTGCCTTGCGCTGAGTTCACGTAAATTCCACTGCACATTCCTATTCTTTGCATGCAGTCAGCTGCTACTGGTGTTGTTAGTTGTGACTGCTGATAACAGATGCCGTAGCAATCAATTCATGGAGTGAGTTGTATGTTTTGCGGTAGTCTGTCTCTGACAAGCAAGCACAGGTGACATAGGTGCGAACACAGGAAGCTTGCAGACCCTCGCTGCCTGCAGACACCGAGCAGCCACACTAGGAGGGCGGCCTAAGCCGTAGGCGAAATGTGCTCATTCGCTTTGGCGCGACGTCGAACTATAAATAATGCTGTCACTAGCGTGAGCGTCGTGGAAAGTCGGAAAAGTCGGCTGTGAGGGTGAGTGCCAAGTTTGGGGAGCGTTTCGTAGTATGCGCAGTGCAATGGAGACGCGGAAACTTATTGTGGCCCAGTGTTTTGCAGTTGGACGACAAGATTGGTACACAGTAGTAAAGAGCGAGGCACTGAGTTGGCATGAATAATGGAGTGCACAATGGGGCTCGAGATGTGTTTGTTACCTCAGGTGCTGTATGATTGTCGTCAAGGAGTGAAAACGGAGCAATTTGTGACGGCTCTTTCAATTTAAGACGTTAAAAACAGACGGAATTTTCATTTGTAATACCAGAGCATCGAAACTACTTGGTACTTTTGTGTATATGAACGGGTCCGCACCTTTGTACTCTGCTCCCTACACCGCTACAAACCAACCAACCATCGTGTCCGTGCGCATCTGAGTCGCAAAGAATGGGGAATAGCGCAGTTTGCTCGTGCATGGGGCGTAGCTCAGTTGGTAGAGCGTTCGCTTGGCATGTGAAAGGTCCAGTGTTCAAGCCGCGGCACCTGCATTTTTTGTTGTCAGTGCATGGTAAGTGTTGGTCGCGGGGAACCTAAAGGCACGCAAGATGTTGCAAAGCCAGCGTCACAGACTGATATGATGTATACTGACGTAAGGAGAGCAAGATGTAAGTGTGGGGACCGGCTGTTATCGAGGTGTCATCGAGTGCAGATCTGTCGTAGGTATCGCGGCTTAACCTCATTGAAGTCTAGAGGGTGGACAACACGTTGGTCTTACTCAGAGCGGTGTCCGAATTCCATTTTCGACGTTATACGTGCCACTTTCATTGTGGCCAACTACGATTCGATACAGAATGCACGAAACCTGAAAGACACCCTAACGGATACATAGAGAGTAGTGTTTGTCTGCTGAATAATGGGAGTGCAAGGGTCTGTGTCGTCTATATGGCTGTATGTAGCACCATTAGTCTTCGGGGGGGCGGGCGTAGCTCAGATGGTAGAGCGCTCGCTTAGTATGCGAGAGGAACTGGGATCAATACCCAGTGCTTCCAGAATTTTTAACACACCTACATGCGCACCTTGCCATGCAAGTGGAATAATTCACAACCAGCAGATGTGTCTAGGAAGATACAAGCGAATGATTAGCATCCACAATTGACAAGCGTGCTGTTATTAGTGCGCAGGAAGCACCCTCCTCCCACGCCTACACTTAATTTAGAAACAGTACAAGTGTTCCTGTAAGATTCTCAAGCCTATGTCGGAAAGATCTGCCTTGCGCTGAGTTCACGTAAATTCCACTGCACATTCCTATTCTTTGCATGCAGTCAGCTGCTACTGGTGTTGTTAGTTGTGACTGCTGATAACAGATGCCGTAGCAATCAATTCATGGAGTGAGTTGTATGTTTTGCGGTAGTCTGTCTCTGACAAGCAAGCACAGGTGACATAGGTGCGAACACAGGAAGCTTGCAGACCCTCGCTGCCTGCAGACACCGAGCAGCCACACTAGGAGGGCGGCCTAAGCCGTAGGCGAAATGTGCTCATTCGCTTTGGCGCGACGTCGAACTATAAATAATGCTGTCACTAGCGTGAGCGTTGCGTGAGCGTCGTGGAAAGTCGGAAAAGTCGGCTGCGAGGGTGAGTGCCAAGTTTGGGGAGCGTTTCGTAGTATGCGCAGTGCAATGGAGACGCGGAAACTTATTGTGGCCCAGTGTTTTGCAGTTGGACGACAAGATTGGTACACAGTAGTAAAGAGCGAGGCACTGAGTTGGCATGAATAATGGAGTGCACAATGGGGCTCGAGATGTGTTTGTTACCTCAGGTGCTGTATGATTGTCGTCAAGGAGTGAAAACGGAGCAATTTGTGACGGCTCTTTCATTTTAAGACGTTAAAAACAGACGGAATTTTCATTTGTAATACCAGAGCATCGAAACTACTTGGTACTTTTGTGTATATGAACGGGTCCGCGCCTTTGTACTCTGCTCCCTTCACCGCTACAAACCAACCAACCATCGTGTCCGTGCGCATCTGAGTTGCAAAGAATGGGGAATAGCGCAGTTTGCTGGTGCATGGGGCGTAGCTCAGTTGGTAGAGCGGTCGCTTGGCATGTGAAAGGTCCAGTGTTCAAGCCGCGGCGCCTACATTTTTTGTTTTCAGTGCATGGTAAGTGTTGGTCGCGGCGAACCTAAAGGCACGCAAGATGTTGCAAAGCCAGCGTCACAGACTGATATGATGTATACTGACGTAAGGAGAGCAAGATGTAAGTGTGGGGACCGGCTGTTATCAAGGTGTCATCGAGTGCAGATCTGTCTTAGGTATCGCGGCTTAACCTCATTGAAGTCTAGAGGGTGGACAACACGTTGGTCTTACTCAGAGCGGTGTCCGAATTCTATTTTCGACGTTATACGTGCCACTTTCATTGTGGCCAACTACGATTCGATACAGAATGCACGAAACCTGAAAGACACCCTAACGGATACATAGAGAGTAGTGTTTGTCTGCTGAATAATGGGAGTGCAAGGGTCTGTGTCGTCTATATGGCTGTATGTAGCACCATTAGTCTTCGGGGGGGCGGGCGTAGCTCAGATGGTAGAGCGCTCGCTTAGTATGCGAGAGGAACTGGGATCAATACCCAGTGCTTCCAGAATTTTTAACACACCTACATGCGCACCTTGCCATGCAAGTGGAATAATTCACAACCAGCAGATGTGTCTAGGAAGATACAAGCGAATGATTAGCATCCACAATTGACAAGCGTGCTGTTATTAGTGCGCAGGAAGCACCCTCCTCCCACGCCTACACTTAATTTAGAAACAGTACAAGTGTTCCTGTAAGATTCTCAAGCCTATGTCGGAAAGATCTGCCTTGCGCTGAGTTCACGTAAATTCCACTGCACATTCCTATTCTTTGCATGCAGTCAGCTGCTACTGGTGTTGTTAGTTGTGACTGCTGATAACAGATGCCGTAGCAATCAATTCATGGAGTGAGTTGTATGTTTTGCGGTAGTCTGTCTCTGACAAGCAAGCACAGGTGACATAGGTGCGAACACAGGAAGCTTGCAGACCCTCGCTGCCTGCAGACACCGAGCAGCCACACTAGGAGGGCGGCCTAAGCCGTAGGCGAAATGTGCTCATTCGCTTTGGCGCGACGTCGAACTATAAATAATGCTGTCACTAGCGTGAGCGTTGCGTGAGCGTCGTGGAAAGTCGGAAAAGTCGGCTGCGAGGGTGAGTGCCAAGTTTGGGGAGCGTTTCGTAGTATGCGCAGTGCAATGGAGACGCGGAAACTTATTGTGGCCCAGTGTTTTGCAGTTGGACGACAAGATTGGTACACAGTAGTAAAGAGCGAGGCACTGAGTTGGCATGAATAATGGAGTGCACAATGGGGCTCGAGATGTGTTTGTTACCTCAGGTGCTGTATGATTGTCGTCAAGGAGTGAAAACGGAGCAATTTGTGACGGCTCTTTCAATTTAAGACGTTAAAAACAGACGGAATTTTCATTTGTAATACCAGAGCATCGAAACTACTTGGTACTTTTGTGTATATGAACGGGTCCGCGCCTTTGTACTCTGCTCCCTTCACCGCTACAAACCAACCAACCATCGTGTCCGTGCGCATCTGAGTTGCAAAGAATGGGGAATAGCGCAGTTTGCTCGTGCATGGTGCGTAGCTCAGTTGGTAGAGCGGTCGCTTGGCATGTGAAAGGTCCAGTGTTCAAGCCGCGGCGCCTACATTTTTTGTTTTCAGTGCATGGTAAGTGTTGGTCGCGGCGAACCTAAAGGCACGCAAGATGTTGCAAAGCCAGCGTCACAGACTGATATGATGTATACTGACGTAAGGAGAGCAAGATGTAAGTGTGGGGACCGGCTGTTATCGAGGTGTCATCGAGTGCAGATCTGTCTTAGGTATCGCGGCTTAACCTCATTGAAGTCTAGAGGGTGGACAACACGTTGGTCTTACTCAGAGCGGTGTCCGAATTCTATTTTCGACGTTATACGTGCCACTTTCATTGTGGCCAACTACGATTCGATACAGAATGCACGAAACCTGAAAGACACCCTAACGGATACATAGAGAGTAGTGTTTGTCTGCTGAATAATGGGAGTGCAAGGGTCTGTGTCGTCTATATGGCTGTATGTAGCACCATTAGTCTTCGGGGGGGCGGGCGTAGCTCAGATGGTATAGCGCTCGCTTAGTATGCGAGAGGAACTGGGATCAATACCCAGTGATTCCAGAATTTTTAACACACCTACATGCGCACCTTGCCATGCAAGTGGAATAATTCACAACCAGCAGATGTGTCTAGGAAGATACAAGCGAATGATTAGCATCGACAATTGACAAGCGTGCTGTTATTAGTGCGCAGGAAGAGCTCTCCTCCCACGCCTACACTTAATTTAGAAACAGTACAAGTGTTCCTGTAAGATTCTCAAGCCTATGTCGGAAAGATCTGCCTTGCGCTGAGTTCACGTAAATTCCACTGCACATTCCTATTCTTTGCATGCAGTCAGCTGCTACTGGTGTTGTTAGTTGTGACTGCTGATAACAGATGCCGTAGCAATCAATTCATGGAGTGAGTTGTATGTTTTGCGGTAGTCTGTCTCTGACAAGCAAGCACAGGTGACATAGGTGCGAACACAGGAAGCTTGCAGACCCTCGCTGCCTGCAGACACCGAGCAGCCACACTAGGAGGGCGGCCTAAGCCGTAGGCGAAATGTGCTCATTCGCTTTGGCGCGACGTCGAACTATAAATAATGCTGTCACTAGCGTGAGCGTTGCGTGAGCGTCGTGGAAAGTCGGAAAAGTCGGCTGCGAGGGTGAGTGCCAAGTTTGGGGAGCGTTTCGTAGTATGCGCAGTGCAATGGAGACGCGGAAACTTATTGTGGCCCAGTGTTTTGCAGTTGGACGACAAGATTGGTACACAGTAGTAAAGAGCGAGGCACTGAGTTGGCATGAATAATGGAGTGCACAATGGGGCTCGAGATGTGTTTGTTACCTCAGGTGCTGTATGATTGTCGTCAAGGAGTGAAAACGGAGCAATTTGTGACGGCTCTTTCAATTTAAGACGTTAAAAACAGACGGAATTTTCATTTGTAATACCAGAGCATCGAAACTACTTGGTACTTTTGTGTATATGAACGGGTCCGCGCCTTTGTACTCTGCTCCCTTCACCGCTACAAACCAACCAACCATCGTGTCCGTGCGCATCTGAGTTGCAAAGAATGGGGAATAGCGCAGTTTGCTCGTGCATGGTGCGTAGCTCAGTTGGTAGAGCGGTCGCTTGGCATGTGAAAGGTCCAGTGTTCAAGCCGCGGCGCCTACATTTTTTGTTTTCAGTGCATGGTAAGTGTTGGTCGCGGCGAACCTAAAGGCACGCAAGATGTTGCAAAGCCAGCGTCACAGACTGATATGATGTATACTGACGTAAGGAGAGCAAGATGTAAGTGTGGGGACCGGCTGTTATCGAGGTGTCATCGAGTGCAGATCTGTCTTAGGTATCGCGGCTTAACCTCATTGAAGTCTAGAGGGTGGACAACACGTTGGTCTTACTCAGAGCGGTGTCCGAATTCTATTTTCGACGTTATACGTGCCACTTTCATTGTGGCCAACTACGATTCGATACAGAATGCACGAAACCTGAAAGACACCCTAACGGATACATAGAGAGTAGTGTTTGTCTGCTGAATAATGGGAGTGCAAGGGTCTGTGTCGTCTATATGGCTGTATGTAGCACCATTAGTCTTCGGGGGGGCGGGCGTAGCTCAGATGGTAGAGCGCTCGCTTAGTATGCGAGAGGAACTGGGATCAATACCCAGTGCTTCCAGAATTTTTAACACACCTACATGCGCACCTTGCCATGCAAGTGGAATAATTCACAACCAGCAGATGTGTCTAGGAAGATACAAGCGAATGATTAGCATCGACAATTGACAAGCGTGCTGTTATTAGTGCGCAGGAAGAGCTCTCCTCCCACGCCTACACTTAATTTAGAAACAGTACAAGTGTTCCTGTAAGATTCTCAAGCCTATGTCGGTAAGATCTGCCTTGCGCTGAGTTCACGTAAATTCCACTGCACATTCCTATTCTTTGCATGCAGTCAGCTGCTACTGGTGTTGTTAGTTGTGACTGCTGATAACAGATGCCGTAGCAATCAATTCATGGAGTGAGTTGTATGTTTTGCGGTAGTCTGTCTCTGACAAGCAAGCACAGGTGACATAGGTGCGAACACAGGAAGCTTGCAGACCCTCGCTGCCTGCAGACACCGAGCAGCCACACTAGGAGGGCGGCCTAAGACGTAGGCGAAATGTGCTCATTCGCTTTGGCGCGACGTCCAACTATAAATAATGCTGTCACTAGCGTGAGCGTTGCGTGAGCGTCGTGGAAAGTCGGAAAAGTCGGCTGCGAGGGTGAGTGCCAAGTTTGGGGAGCGTTTCGTAGTATGCGCAGTGCAATGGAGACGCGGAAACTTATTGTGGCCCAGTGTTTTGCAGTTGGACGACAAGATTGGTACACAGTAGTAAAGAGCGAGGCACTGAGTTGGCATGAATAATGGAGTGCACAATGGGGCTCGAGATGTGTTTGTTACCTCAGGTGCTGTATGATTGTCGTCAAGGAGTGAAAACGGAGCAATTTGTGACGGCTCTTTCAATTTAAGACGTTAAAAACAGACGGAATTTTCATTTGTAATACCAGAGCATCGAAACTACTTGGTACTTTTGTGTATATGAACGGGTCCGCGCCTTTGTACTCTGCTCCCTTCACCGCTACAAACCAACCAACCATCGTGTCCGTGCGCATCTGAGTCGCAAAGAATGGGGAATAGCGCAGTTTGCTCGTGCATGGGGCGTAGCTCAGTTGGTAGAGCGGTCGCTTGGCATGTGAAAGGTCCAGTGTTCAAGCCGCGGCGCCTGCATTTTTTGTTGTCAGTGCATGGTAAGTGTTGGTCGCGGCGAACCTAAAGGCACGCAAGATGTTGCAAAGCCAGCGTCACAGACTGATATGATGTATACTGACGTAAGGAGAGCAAGATGTAAGTGTGGGGACCGGTTGTTATCGAGGTGTCATCGAGTGCAGATCTGTCTTAGGTATCGCGGCTTAACCTCATTGAAGTCTAGAGGGTGGACAACACGTTGGTCTTACTCAGAGCGGTGTCCGAATTCCATTTTCGACGTTATACGTGCCACTTTCATTGTGGCCAACTACGATTCGATACAGAATGCACGAAACCTGAAAGACACCCTAACGGATACATAGAGAGTAGTGTTTGTCTGCTGAATAATGGGAGTGCAAGGGTCTGTGTCGTCTATATGGCTGTATGTAGCACCATTAGTCTTCGGGGGGGCGGGCGTAGCTCAGATGGTAGAGCGCTCGCTTAGTATGCGAGAGGAACTGGGATCAATACCCAGTGATTCCAGAATTTTTAACACACCTACATGCGCACCTTGCCATGCAAGTGGAATAATTCACAACCAGCAGATGTGTCTAGGAAGATACAAGCGAATGATTAGCATCCACAATTGACAAGCGTGCTGTTATTAGTGCGCAGGAAGCACCCTCCTCCCACGCCTACACTTAATTTAGAAACAGTACAAGTGTTCCTGTAAGATTCTCAAGCCTATGTCGGAAAGATCTGCCTTGCGCTGAGTTCACGTAAATTCCACTGCACATTCCTATTCTTTGCATGCAGTCAGCTGCTACTGGTGTTGTTAGTTGTGACTGCTGATAACAGATGCCGTAGCAATCAATTCATGGAGTGAGTTGTATGTTTTGCGGTAGTCTGTCTCTGACAAGCAAGCACAGGTGACATAGGTGCGAACACAGGAAGCTTGCAGACCCTCGCTGCCTGCAGACACCGAGCAGCCACACTAGGAGGGCGGCCTAAGCCGTAGGCGAAATATGCTCATTCGCTTTGGCGCGACGTCGAACTATAAATAATGCTGTCACTAGCGTGAGCGTCGTGGAAAGTCGGAAAAGTCGGCTGCGAGGGTGAGTGCCAAGTTTGGGGAGCGTTTCGTAGTATGCGCAGTGCAATGGAGACGCGGAAACTTATTGTGGCCCAGTGTTTTGCAGTTGGACGACAAGATTGGTACACAGTAGTAAAGAGCGAGGCACTGAGTTGGCATGAATAATGGAGTGCACAATGGGGCTCGAGATGTGTTTGTTACCTCAGGTGCTGTATGATTGTCGTCAAGGAGTGAAAACGGAGCAATTTGTGACGGCTCTTTCAATTTAAGACGTTAAAAAGAGACGGAATTTTCATTTGTAATACCAGAGCATCGAAACTACTTGGTACTTTTGTGTATATGAACGGGTCCGCGCCTTTGTACTCTGCTCCGTTCACCGCTACAAACCAACCAACCATCGTGTCCGTGCGCATCTGAGTCGCAAAGAATGGGGAATAGCGCAGTTTGCTCGTGCATGGGGCGTAGCTCAGTTGGTAGAGCGTTCGCTTGGCATGTGAAAGGTCCAGTGTTCAAGCCGCGGCGCCTGCATTTTTTGTTGTCAGTGCATGGTAAGTGTTGGTCGCGGCGAACCTAAAGGCACGCAAGATGTTGCAAAGCCAGCGTCACAGACTGATATGATGTATACTGACGTAAGGAGAGCAAGATGTAAGTGTGGGGACCGGCTGTTATCGAGGTGTCATCGAGTGCAGATCTGTCTTAGGTATCGCGGCTTAACCTCATTGAAGTCTAGAGGGTGGAAAACACGTTGGTCTTACTCAGAGCGGTGTCCGAATTCTATTTTCGACGTTATACGTGCCACTTTCATTGTGGCCAACTACGATTCGATACAGAATGCACGAAACCTGAAAGACACCCTAACGGATACATAGAGAGTAGTGTTTGTCTGCTGAATAATGGGAATGCAAGGGTCTGTGTCGTCTATATGGCTGTATGTAGCACCATTAGTCTTCGGGGGGGCGGGCGTAGCTCAGATGGTAGAGCGCTCGCTTAGTATGCGAGAGGAACTGGGATCAATACCCAGTGCTTCCAGAATTTTTAACACACCTACATGCGCACCTTGCCATGCAAGTGGAATAATTCACAACCAGCAGATGTGTCTAGGAAGATACAAGCGAATGATTAGCATCGACAATTGACAAGCGTGCTGTTATTAGTGCGCAGGAAGAGCTCTCCTCCCACGCCAACACTTAATTTAGAAACAGTACAAGTGTTCCTGTAAGATTCTCAAGCCTATGTCGGTAAGATCTGCCTTGCGCTGAGTTCACGTAAATTCCACTGCACATTCCTATTCTTTGCATGCAGTCAGCTGCTACTGGTGTTGTTAGTTGTGACTGCTGATAACAGATGCCGTAGCAATCAATTCATGGAGTGAGTTGTATGTTTTGCGGTAGTCTGTCTCTGACAAGCAAGCACAGGTGACATAGGTGCGAACACAGGAAGCTTGCAGACCCTCGCTGCCTGCAGACACCGAGCAGCCACACTAGGAGGGCGGCCTAAGCCGTAGGCGAAATGTGCTCATTCGCTTTGGCGCGACGTCGAACTATAAATAATGCTGTCACTAGCGTGAGCGTCGTGGAAAGTCGGAAAAGTCGGCTGCGAGGGTGAGTGCCAAGTTTGGGGAGCGTTTCGTAGTATGCGCAGTGCAATGGAGACGCGGAAACTTATTGTGGCCCAGTGTTTTGCAGTTGGACGACAAGATTGGTACACAGTAGTAAAGAGCGAGGCACTGAGTTGGCATGAATAATGGAGTGCACAATGGGGCTAGAGATGTGTTTGTTACCTCAGGTGCTGTATGATTGTCGTCAAGGAGTGAAAACGGAGCAATTTGTGACGGCTCTTTCAATTTAAGACGTTAAAAACAGACGGAATTTTCATTTGTAATACCAGAGCATCGAAACTACTTGGTACTTTTGTGTATATGAACGGGTCCGCGCCTTTGTACTCTGCTCCCTTCACCGCTACAAACCAACCAACCATCGTGTCCGTGCGCATCTGAGTTGCAAAGAATGGGGAATAGCGCAGTTTGCTCGTGCATGGTGCGTAGCTCAGTTGGTAGAGCGGTCGCTTGGCATGTGAAAGGTCCAGTGTTCAAGCCACGGCGCCTACATTTTTTGTTTTCAGTGCATGGTAAGTGTTGGTCGCGGCGAACCTAAAGGCACGCAAGATGTTGCAAAACCAGCGTCACAGACTGATATGATGTATACTGACGTAAGGAGAGCAAGATGTAAGTGTGGGGACCGGCTGTTATCGAGGTGTCATCGAGTGCAGATCTGTCTTAGGTATCGCGGCTTAACCTCATTGAAGTCTAGAGGGTGGACAACACGTTGGTCTTACTCAGAGCGGTGTCCGAATTCTATTTTCGACGTTATACGTGCCACTTTCATTGTGGCCAACTACGATTCGATACAGAATGCACGAAACCTGAAAGACACCCTAACGGATACATAGAGAGTAGTGTTTGTCTGCTGAATAATGGGAGTGCAAGGGTCTGTGTCGTCTATATGGCTGTATGTAGCACCATTAGTCTCCGGGGGGGCGGGCGTAGCTCAGATGGTAGAGCGCTCGCTTAGTATGAGAGGAACTGGGATCAATACCCAGTGCTTTCAGAATTTTTAACACACCTACATGCGCACCTTGCCATGCAAGTGGAATAATTCACAACCAGCAGATGTGTCTAGGAAGATACAAGCGAATGATTAGCATCCACAATTGACAAGCGTGCTGTTATTAGTGCGCAGGAAGCACCCTCCTCCCACGCCTACACTTAATTTAGAAACAGTACAAGTGTTCCTGTAAGATTCTCAAGCCTATGTCGGAAAGATCTGCCTTGCGCTGAGTTCACGTAAATTCCACTGCACATTCCTATTCTTTGCATGCAGTCAGCTGCTACTGGTGTTGTTAGTTGGACTGCTGATAACAGATGCCGTAGCAATCAATTCATGGAGTGAGTTGTATGTTTTGCGGTAGTCTGTCTCTGACAAGCAAGCACAGGTGACATAGGTGCGAACACAGGAAGCTTGCAGACCCTCGCTGCCTGCAGACACCGAGCAGCCACACTAGGAGGGCGGCCTAAGACGTAGGCGAAATGTGCTCATTCGCTTTGGCGCGACGTCCAACTATAAATAATGCTGTCACTAGCGTGAGCGTTGCGTGAGCGTCGTGGAAAGTCGGAAAAGTCGGCTGCGAGGGTGAGTGCCAAGTTTGGGGAGCGTTTCGTAGTATGCGCAGTGCAATGGAGACGCGGAAACTTATTGTGGCCCAGTGTTTTGCAGTTGGACGACAAGATTGGTACACAGTAGTAAAGAGCGAGGCACTGAGTTGGCATGAATAATGGAGTGCACAATGGGGCTCGAGATGTGTTTGTTACCTCAGGTGCTGTATGATTGTCGTCAAGGAGTGAAAACGGAGCAATTTGTGACGGCTCTTTCAATTTAAGACGTTAAAAACAGACGGAATTTTCATTTGTAATACCAGAGCATCGAAACTACTTGGTACTTTTGTGTATATGAACGGGTCCGCGCCTTTGTACTCTGCTCCCTTCACCGCTACAAACCAACCAACCATCGTGTCCGTGCGCATCTGAGTCGCAAAGAATGGGGAATAGCGCAGTTTGCTCGTGCATGGGGCGTAGCTCAGTTGGTAGATCGTTCGCTTGGCATGTGAAAGGTCCAGTGTTCAAGCCGCGGCGCCTGCATTTTTTGTTGTCAGTGCATGGTAAGTGTTGGTCGCGGCGAACCTAAAGGCACGCAAGATGTTGCAAAGCCAGCGTCACAGACTGATATGATGTATACTGACGTAAGGAGAGCAAGATGTAAGTGTGGGGACCGGCTGTTATCGAGGTGTCATCGAGTGCAGATCTGTCTTAGGTATCGCGGCTTAACCTCATTGAAGTCTAGAGGGTGGAAAACACGTTGGTCTTACTCAGAGCGGTGTCCGAATTCTATTTTCGACGTTATACGTGCCACTTTCATTGTGGCCAACTACGATTCGATACAGAATGCACGAAACCTGAAAGACACCCTAACGGATACATAGAGAGTAGTGTTTGTCTGCTGAATAATGGGAATGCAAGGGTCTGTGTCGTCTATATGGCTGTATGTAGCACCATTAGTCTTCGGGGGGGCGGGCGTAGCTCAGATGGTAGAGCGCTCGCTTAGTATGCGAGAGGAACTGGGATCAATACCCAGTGCTTCCAGAATTTTTAACACACCTACATGCGCACCTTGCCATGCAAGTGGAATAATTCACAACCAGCAGATGTGTCTAGGAAGATACAAGCGAATGATTAGCATCGACAATTGACAAGCGTGCTGTTATTAGTGCGCAGGAAGAGCTCTCCTCCCACGCCAACACTTAATTTAGAAACAGTACAAGTGTTCCTGTAAGATTCTCAAGCCTATGTCGGTAAGATCTGCCTTGCGCTGAGTTCACGTAAATTCCACTGCACATTCCTATTCTTTGCATGCAGTCAGCTGCTACTGGTGTTGTTAGTTGTGACTGCTGATAACAGATGCCGTAGCAATCAATTCATGGAGTGAGTTGTATGTTTTGCGGTAGTCTGTCTCTGACAAGCAAGCACAGGTGACATAGGTGCGAACACAGGAAGCTTGCAGACCCTCGCTGCCTGCAGACACCGAGCAGCCACACTAGGAGGGCGGCCTAAGCCGTAGGCGAAATGTGCTCATTCGCTTTGGCGCGACGTCGAACTATAAATAATGCTGTCACTAGCGTGAGCGTCGTGGAAAGTCGGAAAAGTCGGCTGCGAGGGTGAGTGCCAAGTTTGGGGAGCGTTTCGTAGTATGCGCAGTGCAATGGAGACGCGGAAACTTATTGTGGCCCAGTGTTTTGCAGTTGGACGACAAGATTGGTACACAGTAGTAAAGAGCGAGGCACTGAGTTGGCATGAATAATGGAGTGCACAATGGGGCTAGAGATGTGTTTGTTACCTCAGGTGCTGTATGATTGTCGTCAAGGAGTGAAAACGGAGCAATTTGTGACGGCTCTTTCAATTTAAGACGTTAAAAACAGACGGAATTTTCATTTGTAATACCAGAGCATCGAAACTACTTGGTACTTTTGTGTATATGAACGGGTCCGCGCCTTTGTACTCTGCTCCCTTCACCGCTACAAACCAACCAACCATCGTGTCCGTGCGCATCTGAGTTGCAAAGAATGGGGAATAGCGCAGTTTGCTCGTGCATGGTGCGTAGCTCAGTTGGTAGAGCGGTCGCTTGGCATGTGAAAGGTCCAGTGTTCAAGCCACGGCGCCTACATTTTTTGTTTTCAGTGCATGGTAAGTGTTGGTCGCGGCGAACCTAAAGGCACGCAAGATGTTGCAAAACCAGCGTCACAGACTGATATGATGTATACTGACGTAAGGAGAGCAAGATGTAAGTGTGGGGACCGGCTGTTATCGAGGTGTCATCGAGTGCAGATCTGTCTTAGGTATCGCGGCTTAACCTCATTGAAGTCTAGAGGGTGGACAACACGTTGGTCTTACTCAGAGCGGTGTCCGAATTCTATTTTCGACGTTATACGTGCCACTTTCATTGTGGCCAACTACGATTCGATACAGAATGCACGAAACCTGAAAGACACCCTAACGGATACATAGAGAGTAGTGTTTGTCTGCTGAATAATGGGAGTGCAAGGGTCTGTGTCGTCTATATGGCTGTATGTAGCACCATTAGTCTCCGGGGGGGCGGGCGTAGCTCAGATGGTAGAGCGCTCGCTTAGTATGAGAGGAACTGGGATCAATACCCAGTGCTTTCAGAATTTTTAACACACCTACATGCGCACCTTGCCATGCAAGTGGAATAATTCACAACCAGCAGATGTGTCTAGGAAGATACAAGCGAATGATTAGCATCCACAATTGACAAGCGTGCTGTTATTAGTGCGCAGGAAGCACCCTCCTCCCACGCCTACACTTAATTTAGAAACAGTACAAGTGTTCCTGTAAGATTCTCAAGCCTATGTCGGAAAGATCTGCCTTGCGCTGAGTTCACGTAAATTCCACTGCACATTCCTATTCTTTGCATGCAGTCAGCTGCTACTGGTGTTGTTAGTTGGACTGCTGATAACAGATGCCGTAGCAATCAATTCATGGAGTGAGTTGTATGTTTTGCGGTAGTCTGTCTCTGACAAGCAAGCACAGGTGACATAGGTGCGAACACAGGAAGCTTGCAGACCCTCGCTGCCTGCAGACACCGAGCAGCCACACTAGGAGGGCGGCCTAAGACGTAGGCGAAATGTGCTCATTCGCTTTGGCGCGACGTCCAACTATAAATAATGCTGTCACTAGCGTGAGCGTTGCGTGAGCGTCGTGGAAAGTCGGAAAAGTCGGCTGCGAGGGTGAGTGCCAAGTTTGGGGAGCGTTTCGTAGTATGCGCAGTGCAATGGAGACGCGGAAACTTATTGTGGCCCAGTGTTTTGCAGTTGGACGACAAGATTGGTACACAGTAGTAAAGAGCGAGGCACTGAGTTGGCATGAATAATGGAGTGCACAATGGGGCTCGAGATGTGTTTGTTACCTCAGGTGCTGTATGATTGTCGTCAAGGAGTGAAAACGGAGCAATTTGTGACGGCTCTTTCAATTTAAGACGTTAAAAACAGACGGAATTTTCATTTGTAATACCAGAGCATCGAAACTACTTGGTACTTTTGTGTATATGAACGGGTCCGCGCCTTTGTACTCTGCTCCCTTCACCGCTACAAACCAACCAACCATCGTGTCCGTGCGCATCTGAGTCGCAAAGAATGGGGAATAGCGCAGTTTGCTCGTGCATGGGGCGTAGCTCAGTTGGTAGATCGTTCGCTTGGCATGTGAAAGGTCCAGTGTTCAAGCCGCGGCGCCTGCATTTTTTGTTGTCAGTGCATGGTAAGTGTTGGTCGCGGCGAACCTAAAGGCACGCAAGATGTTGCAAAGCCAGCGTCACAGACTGATATGATGTATACTGACGTAAGGAGAGCAAGATGTAAGTGTGGGGACCGGCTGTTATCGAGGTGTCATCGAGTGCAGATCTGTCTTAGGTATCGCGGCTTAACCTCATTGAAGTCTAGAGGGTGGAAAACACGTTGGTCTTACTCAGAGCGGTGTCCGAATTCTATTTTCGACGTTATACGTGCCACTTTCATTGTGGCCAACTACGATTCGATACAGAATGCACGAAACCTGAAAGACACCCTAACGGATACATAGAGAGTAGTGTTTGTCTGCTGAATAATGGGAATGCAAGGGTCTGTGTCGTCTATATGGCTGTATGTAGCACCATTAGTCTTCGGGGGGGCGGGCGTAGCTCAGATGGTAGAGCGCTCGCTTAGTATGCGAGAGGAACTGGGATCAATACCCAGTGCTTCCAGAATTTTTAACACACCTACATGCGCACCTTGCCATGCAAGTGGAATAATTCACAACCAGCAGATGTGTCTAGGAAGATACAAGCGAATGATTAGCATCGACAATTGACAAGCGTGCTGTTATTAGTGCGCAGGAAGAGCTCTCCTCCCACGCCTACACTTAATTTAGAAACAGTACAAGTGTTCCTGTAAGATTCTCAAGCCTATGTCGGTAAGATCTGCCTTGCGCTGAGTTCACGTAAATTCCACTGCACATTCCTATTCTTTGCATGCAGTCAGCTGCTACTGGTGTTGTTAGTTGTGACTGCTGATAACAGATGCCGTAGCAATCAATTCATGGAGTGAGTTGTATGTTTTGCGGTAGTCTGTCTCTGACAAGCAAGCACAGGTGACATAGGTGCGAACACAAGAAGCTTGCAGACCCTCGCTGCCTGCAGACACCGAGCAGCCACACTAGGAGGGCGGCCTAAGCCGTAGGCGAAATGTGCTCATTCGCTTTGGCGCGACGTCGAACTATAAATAATGCTGTCACTAGCGTGAGCGTCGTGGAAAGTCGGAAAAGTCGGCTGTGAGGGTGAGTGCCAAGTTTGGGGAGCGTTTCGTAGTATGCGCAGTGCAATGGAGACGCGGAAACTTATTGTGGCCCAGTGTTTTGCAGTTGGACGACAAGATTGGTACACAGTAGTAAAGAGCGAGGCACTGAGTTGGCATGAATAATGGAGTGCACAATGGGGCTCGAGATGTGTTTGTTACCTCAGGTGCTGTATGATTGTCGTCAAGGAGTGAAAACGGAGCAATTTGTGACGGCTCTTTCAATTTAAGACGTTAAAAACAGACGGAATTTTCATTTGTAATACCAGAGCATCGAAACTACTTGGTACTTTTGTGTATATGAACGGGTCCGCGCCTTTGTACTCTGCTCCCTTCACCGCTACAAACCAACCAACCATCGTGTCCGTGCGCATCTGAGTCGCAAAGAATGGGGAATAGCGCAGTTTGCTCGTGCATGGGGCGTAGCTCAGTTGGTAGAGCGTTCGCTTGGCATGTGAAAGGTCCAGTGTTCAAGCCGCGGCGCCTGCATTTTTTGTTGTCAGTGCATGGTAAGTGTTGGTCGCGGCGAACCTAAAGGCACGCAAGATGTTGCAAAGCCAGCGTCACAGACTGATATGATGTATACTGACGTAAGGAGAGCAAGATGTAAGTGTGGGGACCGGCTGTTATCGAGGTGTCATCGAGTGCAGATCTGTCTTAGGTATCGCGGCTTAACCTCATTGAAGTCTAGAGGGTGGACAACACGTTGGTCTTACTCAGAGCGGTGTCCGAATTCTATTTTCGACGTTATACGTGCCACTTTCATTGTGGCCAACTACGATTCGATACAGAATGCACGAAACCTGAAAGACACCCTAACGGATACATAGAGAGTAGTGTTTGTCTGCTGAATAATGGGAGTGCAAGGGTCTGTGTCGTCTATATGGCTGTATGTAGCACTATTAGTCTTCGGGGGGGCGGGCGTAGCTCAGATGGTAGAGCGCTCGCTTAGTATGCGAGAGGAACTGGGATCAATACCCAGTGCCTCCAGAATTTTTAACACACCTACATGCGCACCTTGCCATGCAAGTGGAATAATTCACAACCAGCAGATGTGTCTAGGAAGATACAAGCGAATGATTAGCATCCACAATTGACAAGCGTGCTGTTATTAGTGCGCAGGAAGCACCCTCCTCCCACGCCTACACTTAATTTAGAAACAGTACAAGTGTTCCTGTAAGATTCTCAAGCCTATGTCGGAAAGATCTGCCTTGCGCTGAGTTCACGTAAATTCCACTGCACATTCCTATTCTTTGCATGCAGTCAGCTGCTACTGGTGTTGTTAGTTGTGACTGCTGATAACAGATGCCGTAGCAATCAATTCATGGAGTGAGTTGTATGTTTTGCGGTAGTCTGTCTCTGACAAGCAAGCACAGGTGACATAGGTGCGAACACAGGAAGCTTGCAGACCCTCGCTGCCTGCAGACACCGAGCAGCCACACTAGGAGGGCGGCCTAAGACGTAGGCGAAATGTGCTCATTCGCTTTGGCGCGACGTCCAACTATAAATAATGCTGTCACTAGCGTGAGCGTCGTGGAAAGTCGGAAAAGTCGGCTGCGAGGGTGAGTGCCAAGTTTGGGGAGCGTTTCGTAGTATGCGCAGTGCAATGGAGACGCGGAAACTTATTGTGGCCCAGTGTTTTGCAGTTGGACGACAAGATTGGTACACAGTAGTAAAGAGCGAGGCACTGAGTTGGCATGAATAATGGAGTGCACAATGGGGCTCGAGATGTGTTTGTTACCTCAGGTGCTGTATGATTGTCGTCAAGGAGTGAAAACGGAGCAATTTGTGACGGCTCTTTCAATTTAAGACGTTAAAAACAGACGGAATTTTCATTTGTAATACCAGAGCATCGAAACTACTTGGTACTTTTGTGTATATGAACGGGTCCGCGCCTTTGTACTCTGCTCCCTTCACCGCTACAAACCAACCAACCATCGTGTCCGTGCGCATCTGAGTCGCAAAGAATGGGGAATAGCGCAGTTTGCTCGTGCATGGGGCGTAGCTCAGTTGGTAGAGCGTTCGCTTGGCATGTGAAAGGTCCAGTGTTCAAGCCGCGGCGCCTGCATTTTTTGTTGTCAGTGCATGGTAAGTGTTGGTCGCAGCGAACCTAAAGGCACGCAAGATGTTGCAAAGCCAGCGTCACAGACTGATATGATGTATACTGACGTAAGGAGAGCAAGATGTAAGTGTGGGGACCGGCTGTTATCGAGGTGTCATCGAGTGCAGATCTGTCTTAGGTATCGCGGCTTAACCTCATTGAAGTCTAGAGGGTGGACAACACGTTGGTCTTACTCAGAGCGGTGTCCGAATTCCATTTTCGACGTTATACGTGCCACTTTCATTGTGGCCAACTACGATTCGATACAGAATGCACGAAACCTGAAAGACACCCTAACGGATACATAGAGAGTAGTGTTTGTCTGCTGAATAATGGGAGTGCAAGGGTCTGTGTCGTCTATATGGCTGTATGTAGCACCATTAGTCTTCGGGGGGGCGGGCGTAGCTCAGATGGTAGAGCGCTCGCTTAGTATGCGAGAGGAACTGGGATCAATACCCAGTGCTTCCAGAATTTTTAACACACCTACATGCGCACCTTGCCATGCAAGTGGAATAATTCACAACCAGCAGATGTGTCTAGGAAGATACAAGCGAATGATTAGCATCCACAATTGACAAGCGTGCTGTTATTAGTGCGCAGGAAGCACCCTCCTCCCACGCCTACACTTAATTTAGAAACAGTACAAGTGTTCCTGTAAGATTCTCAAGCCTATGTCGGAAAGATCTGCCTTGCGCTGAGTTCACGTAAATTCCACTGCACATTCCTATTCTTTGCATGCAGTCAGCTGCTACTGGTGTGGTTAGTTGTGACTGCTGATAACAGATGCCGTAGCAATCAATTCATGGAGTGAGTTGTATGTTTTGCGGTAGTCTGTCTCTGACAAGCAAGCACAGGTGACATAGGTGCGAACACAGGAAGCTTGCAGACCCTCGCTGCCTGCAGACACCGAGCAGCCACACTAGGAGGGCGGCCTAAGCCGTAGGCGAAATATGCTCATTCGCTTTGGCGCGACGTCGAACTATAAATAATGCTGTCACTAGCGTGAGCGTCGTGGAAAGTCGGAAAAGTCGGCTGCGAGGGTGAGTGCCAAGTTTGGGGAGCGTTTCGTAGTATGCGCAGTGCAATGGAGACGCGGAAACTTATTGTGGCCCAGTGTTTTGCAGTTGGACGACAAGATTGGTACACAGTAGTAAAGAGCGAGGCACTGAGTTGGCATGAATAATGGAGTGCACAATGGGGCTCGAGATGTGTTTGTTACCTCAGGTGCTGTATGATTGTCGTCAAGGAGTGAAAACGGAGCAATTTGTGACGGCTCTTTCAATTTAAGACGTTAAAAACAGACGGAATTTTCATTTGTAATACCAGAGCATCGAAACTACTTGGTACTTTTGTGTATATGAACGGGTCCGCGCCTTTGTACTCTGCTCCCTTCACCGCTACAAACCAACCAACCATCGTGTCCGTGCGCATCTGAGTCGCAAAGAATGGGGAATAGCGCAGTTTGCTCGTGCATGGGGCGTAGCTCAGTTGGTAGAGCGTTCGCTTGGCATGTGAAAGGTCCAGTGTTCAAGCCGCGGCGCCTGCATTTTTTGTTGTCAGTGCATGGTAAGTGTTGGTCGCGGCGAACCTAAAGGCACGCAAGATGTTGCAAAGCCAGCGTCACAGACTGATATGATGTATACTGACGTAAGGAGAGCAAGATGTAAGTGTGGGGACCGGCTGTTATCGAGGTGTCATCGAGTGCAGATCTGTATTAGGTATCGCGGCTTAACCTCATTGAAGTCTAGAGGGTGGACAACACTTTGGTCTTACTCAGAGCGGTGTCCGAATTCTATTATCGACGTTATACGTGCCACTTTCATTGTGGCCAACTACGATTCGATACAGAATGCACGAAACCTGAAAGACACCCTAACGGATACATAGAGAGTAGTGTTTGTCTGCTGAATAATGGGAGTGCAAGGGTCTGTGTCGTCTGTATGGCTGTATGTAGCACCATTAGTCTTCGGGGGGGGCGGGCGTAGCTCAGATGGTAGAGCGCTCGCTTAGTATGCGAGAGGAACTGGGATCAATACCCAGTGCTTCCAGAATTTTTAATACACCTACATGCGCACCTTGCCATGCAAGTGGAATAATTCACAACCAGCAGATGTGTCTAGGAAGATACAAGCGAATGATTAGCATCCACAATTGACAAGCGTGCTGTTATTAGTGCGCAGGTAGCACCCTCCTCCCACGCCTACACTTAATTTAGAAACAGTACAAGTGTTCCTGTAAGATTCTCAAGCCTATGTCGGAAAGATCTGCCTTGCGCTGAGTTCACGTAAATTCCACTGCACATTCCTATTCTTTGCATGCAGTCAGCTGCTACTGGTGTTGTTAGTTGTGACTGCTGATAACAGATGCCGTAGCAATCAATTCATGGAGTGAGTTGTATGTTTTGCGGTAGTCTGTCTCTGACAAGCAAGCACAGGTGACACAGGTGCGAACACAGGAAGCTTGCAGACCCTCGCTGCCTGCAGACACCGAGCAGCCACACTAGGAGGGCGGCCTAAGCCGTAGGCGAAATATGCTCATTCGCTTTGGCGCGACGTCGAACTATAAATAATGCTGTCACTAGCGTGAGCGTTGCGTGAGCGTCGTGGAAAGTCGGAAAAGTCGGCTGCGAGGGTGAGTGCCAAGTTTGGGGAGCGTTTCGTAGTATGCGCAGTGCAATGGAGACGCGGAAACTTATTGTGGCCCAGTGTTTTGCAGTTGGACGACAAGATTGGTACACAGTAGTAAAGAGCGAGGCACTGAGTTGGCATGAATAATGGAGTGCACAATGGGGCTCGAGATGTGTTTGTTACCTCAGGTGCTGTATGATTGTCGTCAAGGAGTGAAAACGGAGCAATTTGTGACGGCTCTTTCAATTTAAGACGTTAAAAACAGACGGAATTTTCATTTGTAATACCAGAGCATCGAAACTACTTGGTACTTTTGTGTATATAAACGGGTCCGCGCCTTTGTACTCTGCTCCCTTCACCGCTACAAACCAACCAACCATCGTGTCCGTGCGCATCTGAGTCGCAAAGAATGGGGAATAGCGCAGTTTGCTCGTGCATGGGGCGTAGCTCAGTTGGTAGAGCGTTCGCTTGGCATGTGAAAGGTCCAGTGTTCAAGCCGCGGCGCCTGCAGTTTTTGTTGTCAGTGCATGGTAAGTGTTGGTCGCGGCGAACCTAAAGGCACGCAAGATGTTGCAAAGCCAGCGTCACAGACTGATATGATGTATACTGACGTAAGGAGAGCAAGATGTAAGTGTGGGGACCGGCTGTTATTGAGGTGTCATCGAGTGCAGATCTGTCTTAGGTATCGCGGCTTAACCTCATTGAAGTCTAGAGGGTGGACAACACGTTGGTCTTACTCAGAGCGGTGTCCGAATTCTATTTTCGACGTTATACGTGCCACTTTCATTGTGGCCAACTACGATTCGATACAGAATGCACGAAACCTGAAAGACACCCTAACGGATACATAGAGAGTAGTGTTTGTCTGCTGAATAATGGGAGTGCAAGGGTCTGTGTCGTCTGTATGGCTGTATGTAGCACCATTAGTCTTCGGGGGGGGCGGGCGTGGCTCAGATGGTAGAGCGCTCGCTTAGTATGCGAGAGGAACTGGGATCAATACCCAGTGCTTCCAGAATTTTTAACACACCTACATGCGCACCTTGCCATGCAAGTGGAATAATTCACAACCAGCAGATGTGTCTAGGAAGATACAAGCGAATGATTAGCATCCACAATTGACAAGCGTGCTGTTATTAGTGCGCAGGAAGCACCCTCCTCCCACGCCTACACTTAATTTAGAAACAGTACAAGTGTTCCTGTAAGATTCTCAAGCCTATGTCGGAAAGATCTGCCTTGCGCTGAGTTCACGTAAATTCCACTGCACATTCCTATTCTTTGCATGCAGTCAGCTGCTACTGGTGTTGTTAGTTGTGACTGCTGATAACAGATGCCGTAGCAATCAATTCATGGAGTGAGTTGTATGTTTTGCGGTAGTCTGTCTCTGACAAGCAAGCACAGGTGACACAGGTGCGAACACAGGAAGCTTGCAGACCCTCGCTGCCTGCAGACACCGAGCAGCCACACTAGGAGGGCGGCCTAAGCCGTAGGCGAAATATGCTCATTCGCTTTGGCGCGACGTCGAACTATAAATAATGCTGTCACTAGCGTGAGCGTTGCGTGAGCGTCGTGGAAAGTCGGAAAAGTCGGCTGCGAGGGTGAGTGCCAAGTTTGGGGAGCGTTTCGTAGTATGCGCAGTGCAATGGAGACGCGGAAACTTATTGTGGCCCAGTGTTTTGCAGTTGGACGACAAGATTGGTACACAGTAGTAAAGAGCGAGGCACTGAGTTGGCATGAATAATGGAGTGCACAATGGGGCTCGAGATGTGTTTGTTACCTCAGGTGCTGTATGATTGTCGTCAAGGAGTGAAAACGGAGCAATTTGTGACGGCTCTTTCAATTTAAGACGTTAAAAACAGACGGAATTTTCATTTGTAATACCAGAGCATCGAAACTACTTGGAACTTTTGTGTATATGAACGGGTCCGCGCCTTTGTACTCTGCTCCCTTCACCGCTACAAACCAACCAACCATCGTGTCCGTGCGCATCTGAGTCGCAAAGAATGGGGAATAGCGCAGTTTGCTCGTGCATGGGGCGTAGCTCAGTTGGTAGAGCGTTCGCTTGGCATGTGAAAGGTCCAGTGTTCAAGCCGCGGCGCCTGCAGTTTTTGTTGTCAGTGCATGGTAAGTGTTGGTCGCGGCGAACCTAAAGGCACGCAAGATGTTGCAAAGCCAGCGTCACAGACTGATATGATGTATACTGACGTAAGGAGAGCAAGATGTAAGTGTGGGGACCGGCTGTTATCGAGGTGTCATCGAGTGCAGATCTGTCTTAGGTATCGCGGCTTAACCTCATTGAAGTCTAGAGGGTGGACAACACGTTGGTCTTACTCAGAGCGGTGTCCGAATTCTATTTTCGACGTTATACGTGCCACTTTCATTGTGGCCAACTACGATTCGATACAGAATGCACGAAACCTGAAAGACACCCTAACGGATACATAGAGAGTAGTGTTTGTCTGCTGAATAATGGGAGTGCAAGGGTCTATGTCGTCTGTATGGCTGTATGTAACACCATTAGTTTTCGGGGGGGGCGGGCGTAGCTCAGATGGTAGAGCGCTCGCTTAGTATGCGAGAGGAACTGGGATCAATACCCAGTGCTTCCAGAATTTTTAACACACCTACATGCGCACCTTGCCATGCAAGTGGAATAATTCACAACCAGCAGATGTGTCTAGGAAGATACAAGCGAATGATTAGCATCCACAATTGACAAGCGTGCTGTTATTAGTGCGCAGGAAGCACTCTCCTCCCACGCCTACACTTAATTTAGAAACAGTACAAGTGTTCCTGTAAGATTCTCAAGCCTATGTCGGAAAGATCTGCCTTGCGCTGAGTTCACGTAAATTCCACTGCACATTCCTATTCTTTGCATGCAGTCAGCTGCTACTGGTGTTGTTAGTTGGACTGCTGATAACAGATGCCGTAGCAATCAATTCATGGAGTGAGTTGTATGTTTTGCGGTAGTCTGTCTCTGACAAGCAAGCACAGGTGACATAGGTGCGAACACAGGAAGCTTGCAGACCCTCGCTGCCTGCAGACACCGAGCAGCCACACTAGGAGGGCGGCCTAAGCCGTAGGCGAAATGTGCTCATTCGCTTTGGCGCGACGTCGAACTATAAATAATGCTGTCACTAGCGTGAGCGTCGTGGAAAGTCGGAAAAGTCGGCTGCGAGGGTGAGTGCCAAGTTTGGGGAGCGTTTCGTAGTATGCGCAGTGCAATGGAGACGCGGAAACTTATTGTGGCCCAGTGTTTTGCAGTTGGACGACAAGATTGGTACACAGTAGTAAAGAGCGAGGCACTGAGTTGGCATGAATAATGGAGTGCACAATGGGGCTCGAGATGTGTTTGTTACCTCAGGTGCTGTATGATTGTCGTCCAGGAGTGAAAACGGAGCAATTTGTGACGGCTCTTTGAATTTAAGACGTTAAAAACAGACGGAATTTTCATTTGTAATACCAGAGCATCGAAACTACTTGGTACTTTTGTGTATATGAACGGGTCCGCGCCTTTGTACTCTGCTCCCTTCACCGCTACAAACCAACCAACCATCGTGTCCGTGCGCATCTGAGTCGCAAAGAATGGGGAATAGCGCAGTTTGCTCGTGCATGGGGCGTAGCTCAGTTGGTAGAGCGTTCGCTTGGCATGTGAAAGGTCCAGTGTTCAAACCGCGGCGCCTGCATTTTTTGTTTTCAGTGCATGGTAAGTGTTGGTCGCGGCGAACCTAAAGGCACGCAAGATGTTGCAAAGCCAGCGTCACAGACTGATATGATGTATACTGACGTAAGGAGAGCAAGATGTTAGTGTGGGGACCGGCTGTTATCGAGGTGTCATCGAGTGCAGATCTGTCTTAGGTATCGCGGCTTAACCTCATTGAAGTCTAGAGGGTGGACAACACGTTGGTCTTACTCAGAGCGGTGTCCGAATTCTATTTTCGACGTTATACGTGCCACTTTCATTGTGGCCAACTACGATTCGATACAGAATGCACGAAACCTGAAAGACACCCTAACGGATACATAGAGAGTAGAGTTTGTCTGCTGAATAATGGGAGTGCAAGGGTCTGTGTCGTCTATATGGCTGTATGTAGCACCATTAGTCTTCGGGGGGGCGGGCGTAGCTCAGATGGTAGAGCGCTCGCTTAGTATGCGAGAGGAACTGGGATCAATACCCAGTGCCTCCAGAATTTTTAACACACCTACATGCGCACCTTGCCATGCAAGTGGAATAATTCACAACCAGCAGATGTGTCTAGGAAGATACAAGCGAATGATTAGCATCCACAATTGACAAACGTGCTGTTATTAGTGCGCAGGAAGCACCCTCCTCCCACGCCTACACTTAATTTAGAAACAGTACAAGTGTTCCTGTAAGATTCTCAAGCCTATGTCGGAAAGATCTGCCTTGCGCTGAGTTCAAGTAAATTCCACTGCACATTCCTATTCTTTGCATGCAGTCAGCTGCTACTGGTGTTGTTAGTTGTGACTGCTGATAACAGATGCCGTAGCAATCAATTGATGGAGTGAGTTGTATGTTTTGCGGTAGTCTGTCTCTGACAAGCAAGCACAGGTGACATAGGTGCGAACACAGGAAGCTTGCAGACCCTCGCTGCCTGCAGACACCGAGCAGCCACACTAGGAGGGCGGCCTAAGCCGTAGGCGAAATGTGCTCATTCGCTTTGGCGCGACGTCGAACTATAAATAATGCTGTCACTAGCGTGAGCGTCGTGGAAAGTCGGAAAAGTCGGAAAAGTCGGCTGCGAGGGTGAGTGCCAAGTTTGGGGAGCGTTTCGTAGTATGCGCAGTGCAATGGAGACGCGGAAACTTATTGTGGCCCAGTGTTTTGCAGTTGGACGACAAGATTGGTACACAGTAGTTAAGAGCGAGGCACTGAGTTGGCATGAATAATGGAGTGCACAATGGGGCTCGAGATGTGTTTGTTACCTCAGGTGCTGTATGATTGTCGTCAAGGAGTGAAAACGGAGCAATTTGTGACGGCTCTTTCAATTTAAGACGTTAAAAACCGACGGAATTTTCATTTGTAATACCAGAGCATCGAAACTACTTGGTACTTTTGTGTATATGAACGGGTCCGCGCCTTTGTACTCTGCTCCCTTCACCGCTACAAACCAACCAACCATCGTGTCCGTGCGCATCTGAGTCGCAAAGAATGGGGAATAGCGCAGTTTGCTCGTGCATGGGGCGTAGCTCAGTTGGTAGAGCGTTCGCTTGGCATGTGAAAGGTCCAGTGTTCAAGCCGCGGCGCCTACATTTTTTGTTTTCAGTGCATGGTAAGTGTTGGTCGCGGCGAACCTAAAGGCACGCAAGATGTTGCAAAGCCAGCGTCACAGACTGATATGATGTATACTGACGTAAGGAGAGCAAGATGTAAGTGTGGGGACCGGCTGTTATCGAGGTGTCATCGAGTGCAGATCTGTCTTAGGTATCGCGGCTTAACCTCATTGAAGTCTAGAGGGTGGACAACACGTTGGTCTTACTCAGAGCGGTGTCCGAATTCTATTTTCGACGTTATACGTGCCACTTTCATTGTGGCCAACTACGATTCGATACAGAATGCACGAAACCTGAAAGACACCCTAACGGATACATAGAGAGTAGTGTTTGTCTGCTGAATAATGGGAGTGCAAGGGTCTGTGTCGTCTATATGGCTGTATGTAGCACCATTAGTCTTCGGTTGGGGCGAGCGTAGCTCAGATGGTAGAGCGCTCGCTTAGTATGCGAGAGGAACTGGGATCAATACCCAGTGTCTCCAGAATTTTTAACACACCTACATGCGCACCTTGCCATGCAAGTGGAATAATTCACAACCAGCAGATGTGTCTAGGAAGATACAAGCGAATGATTAGCATCCACAATTGACAAGCGTGCTGTTATTAGTGCGCAGGAAGCACCCTCCTCCCACGCCTACACTTAATTTAGAAACAGTACAAGTGTTCCTGTAAGATTCTCAAGCCTATGTCGGAAAGATCTGCCTTGCGCTGAGTTCACGTAAATTCCACTGCACATTCCTATTCTTTGCATGCAGTCAGCTGCTACTGGTGTTGTTAGTTGTGACTGCTGATAACAGATGCCGTAGCAATCAATTCATGGAGTGAGTTGTATGTTTTGCGGTAGTCTGTCTCTGACAAGCAAGCACAGGTGACATAGGTGCGAACACAGGAAGCTTGCAGACCCTCGCTGCCTGCAGACACCGAGCAGCCACACTAGGAGGGCGGCCTAAGCCGTAGGCGAAATGTGCTCATTCGCTTTGGCGCGACGTCGAACTATAAATAATGCTGTAACTAGCGTGAGCGTCGTGGAAAGTCGGAAAAGTCGGCTGCGAGGGTGAGTGCCAAGTTTGGGGAGCGTTTCGTAGTATGCGCAGTGCAATGGAGACGCGGAAACTTATTGTGGCCCAGTGTTTTGCAGTTGGACGACAAGATTGGTACACAGTAGTAAAGAGCGAGGCACTGAGTTGGCATGAATAATGGAGTGCACAATGGGGCTCGAGATGTGTTTGTTACCTCAGGTGCTGTATGATTGTCGTCAAGGAGTGAAAACGGAGCAATTTGTGACGGCTCTTTCAATTTAAGACGTTAAAAACAGACGGAATTTTCATTTGTAATACCAGAGCATCGAAACTACTTGGTACTTTTGTGTATATGAACGGGTCCGCGCCTTTGTACTCTGCTCCCTTCACCGCTACAAACCAACCAACCATCGTGTCCGTGCGCATCTGAGTCGCAAAGAATGTGGAATAGCGCAGTTTGCTCGTGCATGGGGCGTATCTCAGTTGGTAGAGCGTTCGCTTGGCATGTGAAAGGTCCAGTGTTCAAGCCGCGGCGCCTACATTTTTTGTTGTCAGTGCATGGTAAGTGTTGGTCGCGGAGAACCTAAAGGCACGCAAGATGTTGCAAAGCCAGCGTCACAGACTGATATGATGTATACTGACGTAAGGAGAGCAAGATGTAAGTGTGGGGACCGGCTGTTATCGAGGTGTCATCGAGTGCAGATCTGTCTTAGGTATCGCGGCTTAACCTCATTGAAGTCTAGAGGGTGGACAACACGTTGGTCTTACTCAGAGCGGTGTCCGAATTCTATTTTCGACGTTATACGTGCCACTTTCATTGTGGCCAACTACGATTCGATACAGAATGCACGAAACCTGAAAGACACCCTAACGGATACATAGAGAGTAGTGTTTGTCTGCTGAATAATGGGAGTGCAAGGGTCTGTGTCGTCTATATGGCTGTATGTAGCACCAATAGTCTTCGGGGGGGCGGGCGTAGCTCAGATGGTAGAGCGCTCGCTTAGTATGCGAGAGGAACTGGGATCAATACCCAGTGTCTCCAGAAATTTTAACACACCTACATGCGCACCTTGCCATGCAAGTGGAATAATTCACAACCAGCAGATGTGTCTAGGAAGATACAAGCGAATGATTAGCATCCACAATTGACAAGCGTGCTGTTATTAGTGCGCAGGAAGCACCCTCCTCCCACGCCTACACTTAATTTAGAAACAGTACAAGTGTTCCTGTAAGATTTTCAAGCCTATGTCGGAAAGATCTGCCTTGCGCTGAGTTCACGTAAATTCCACTGCACATTCCTATTCTTTGCATGCAGTCAGCTGCTACTGGTGTTGTTAGTTGTGACTGCTGATTACAGATGCCGTAGCAATCAATTCATGGAGTGAGTTGTATGTTTTGCGGTAGTCTGTCTCTGACAAGCAAGCACAGGTGACATAGGTGCGAACACAGGAAGCTTGCAGACCCTCGCTGCCTGCAGACACCGAGCAGCCACACTAGGAGGGCGGCCTAAGCCGTAGGCGAAATGTGCTCATTCGCTTTGGCGCGACGTCGAACTATAAATAATGCTGTCACTAGCGTGAGCGTCGTGGAAAGTCGGAAAAGTCGGCTGCGAGGGTGAGTGCCAAGTTTGGGGAGCGTTTCGTAGTATGTGCAGTGCAATGGAGACGCGGAAACTTATTGTGGCCCAGTGTTTTGCAGTTGGACGACAAGATTGGTACACAGTAGTAAAGAGCGAGGCACTGAGTTGGCATGAATAGTGGAGTGCACAATGGGGCTCGAGATGTGTTTGTTACCTCAGGTGCTGCATGATTGTCGTCAAGGAGTGAAAACGGAGCAATTTGTGACAGCTCTTTCAATTTAAGACCTTAAAAACAGACGGAATTTTCATTTGTAATACCAGAGCATCGAAACTACTTGGTACTTTTGTGTATATGAACGGGTCCGCGCCTTTGTACTCTGCTCCCTTCACCGCTACAAACCAACCAACCATCGTGTCCGTGCGCATCTGAGTCGCAAAGAATGGGGAATAGCGCAGTTTGCTCGTGCATGGGGCGTAGCTCAGTTGGTAGAGCGTTCGCTTGGCATGTGAAAGGTCCAGTGTTCAAGCTGCGGCGCCTATATTTTTTGTTTTCAGTGCATGGTAAGTGTTGGTCGCGGCGAACCTAAAGGCACGCAAGATGTTGCAAAGCCAGCGTCACAGACTGATATGATGTATACTGACGTAAGGAGAGCAAGATGTAAGTGTGGGGACCGGCTGTTATCGAGGTGTCATCGAGTGCAGATCTGTCTTAGGTATCGCGGCTTAACCTCATTGAAGTCTAGAGGGTGGACAACACGTTGGTCTTACTCAGAGCGGTGTCCGAATTCTATTTTCGACGTTATACGTGCCACTTTCATTGTGGCCAACTACGATACGATACAGAATGCACGATACCTGAAAGACACCCTATCGGATACATAGAGAGTAGTGTTTGTCTGCTGAATAATGGGAGTGCAAGGGTCTGTGTCGTCTCTATGGCTGTATGTAGCACCATTAGTCTTCAGGGGGGCGGGCGTAGCTCAGATGGTAGAGCGCTCGCTTAGTATGCGAGAGGAACTGGGATCAATACCCAGTGTCTCCAGAATTTTTAACACACCTACATGCGCACCTAGCCATGCAAGTGGAATAATTCACAACCAGCAGATGTGACTAGGAAGATACAAGCGAATGATTAGCATCCACAATTGACAAGCGTGCTGTTATTAGTGCGCAGGGAGCACCCTCCTCCCACGCCTACACTTAATTTAGAAACAGTACAAGTGTTCCTGTAAGATTCTCAAGCCTATGTCGGAAAGATCTGCCTTGCGCTGAGTTCACGTAAATTCCACTGCACATTCCTATTCTTTGCATGCAGTCAGCTGCTACTGGTGTTGTTAGTTGTGACTGCTGATAACAGATGCCGTAGCAATCAATTCATGGAGTGAGTTGTATGTTTTGCGGTAGTCTGTCTCTGACAAGCAAGCACAGGTGACATAGGTGCGAACACAGGAAGCTTGCAGACCCTCGCTGCCTGCAGACACCGAGCAGCCACACTAGGAGGGCGGCCTAAGCCGTAGGCGAAATGTGCTCATTCGCTTTGGCGCGACGTCGAACTATAAATAATGCTGTAACTAGCGTGAGCGTCGTGGAAAGTCGGAAAAGTCGGCTGCGAGGGTGAGTGCCAAGTTTGGGGAGCGTTTCGTAGTATGCGCAGTGCAATGGAGACGCGGAAACTTATTGTGGCCCAGTGTTTTGCAGTTGGACGACAAGATTGGTACACAGTAGTAAAGAGCGAGGCACTGAGTTGGCATGAATAATGGAGTGCACAATGGGGCTCGAGATGTGTTTGTTACCTCAGGTGCTGTATGATTGTCGTCAAGGAGTGAAAACGGAGCAATTTGTGACGGCTCTTTCAATTTAAGACGTTAAAAACAGACGGAATTTTCATTTGTAATACCAGAGCATCGAAACTACTTGGTACTTTTGTGTATATGAACGGGTCCGCGCCTTTGTACTCTGCTCCCTTCACCGCTACAAACCAACCAACCATCGTGTCCGTGCGCATCTGAGTCGCAAAGAATGGGGAATAGCGCAGTTTGCTCGTGCCTGGGGCGTAGGACAGTTGGTAGAGCATTCGCTTGGCATGTGAATGGTCCAGGGTTCAAGCCGCGGCGCCTCCATATTTTGTGGTCAGTGCATGGTAAGTGTTGAATGCTGCGAACCTAAAGGCACGCAAGATGTTGCAAAGCCAGCGTCACAGACTGATATGACGTATACTGATGTAAGGAGAGCAAGATGTAAGTATGGGGACCGGCTGTTATCGAGGTGTCATCGAGTGCAGATCTGTCTTAGGTATCGCGGCTTAACCTCATTGAAGTCTAGAGGGTGGACAACACGTTGGTCTTACTCAGAGCGGTGTCCGAATTCTATTTTCGACGTTATACGTGCCACTTTCATTGTGGCCAACTACGATTCGATACAGAATGCACGAAACCTGAAAGACACCCTAACGGATACATAGAGAGTAGTGTTTGTCTGCTGAATAATGGGAGTGCAAGGGTCTGTGTCGTCTATATGGCTGTATGTAGCACCATTAGTCTTCGGGGGGGCGGGCGTAGCGCAGCTGGTAGAGCGCTCGCTTAGTATGCGAGAGGAACTGGGATCAATACCCAGTGTCTCCAGAATTTTTAACACACCTACATGCGCACCTTGCCATGCAAGTGGAATAATTCACAACCAGCAGATGTGTGTAGGAAGATACAAGCGAATGATTAGCATCCACAATTGACAAGCGTGCTGTTATTAGTGCGCAGGAAGCACCCTCCTCCCACGCCTACACTTAATTTAGAAACAGTACAAGTGTTCCTGTAAGATTCTCAAGCCTATGTCGGAAAGATCTGCCTTGCGCTGAGTTCACGTAAATTCCACTGCACATTCCTATTCTTTGCATGCAGTCAGCTGCTACTGGTGTTGTTAGTTGTGACTGCTGATAACAGATGCCGTAGCAATCAATTCATGGAGTGAGTTGTATGTTTTGCGGTAGTCTGTCTCTGACAAGCAAGCACAGGTGACATAGGTGCGAACACAGGAAGCTTGCAGACCCTCGCTGCCTGCAGACACCGAGCAGCCACACTAGGAGGGCGGCCTAAGCCGTAGGCGAAATGTGCTCATTCGCTTTGGCGCAACGTCGAACTATAAATAATGCTGTCACTAGCGTGAGCGTCGTGGAAAGTCGGAAAAGTCGGCTGCGAGGGTGAGTGCCAAGTTTGGGGAGCGTTTCGTAGTATGCGCAGTGCAATGGAGACGCGGAAACTTATTGTGGCCCAGTGTTTTGCAGTTGGACGACAAGATTGGTACACAGTAGTAAAGAGCGAGGCACTGAGTTGGCATGAATAATGGAGTGCACAATGGGGCTCGAGATGTGTTTGTTACCTCAGGTGCTGTATGATTGTCGTCAAGGAGTGAAAACGGAGCAATTTGTGACGGCTCTTTCAATTTAAGACGTTAAAAACAGACGGAATTTGCATTTGTAATACCAGAGCATCGAAACTACTTGGTACTTTTGTGTATATGAACGGGTCCGCGCCTTATTACTCTGCTCCCTTCACCGCTACAAACCAACCAACCATCGTGTCCGTGCGCATCTGAGTCGCAAAGAATGGGGAATAGCGCAGTTTGCTCGTGCATGGGGCGTAGCTCAGTTGGTAGAGCGTTCGCTTGGCATGTGAAAGGTCCAGTGTTCAAGCCGCGGCGCCTACATTTTTTGTTTTCAGTGCATGGTAAGTGTTGGTCGCGGCGAACCTAAAGGCACGCAAGATGTTGCAAAGCCAGCGTCACAGACTGATATGATGTATACTGACGTAAGGAGAGCAAGATGTAAGTGTGGGGACCGGCTGTTATCGAGGTGTCATCGAGTGCAGATCTGTCTTAGGTATCGCGGCTTAACCTCATTGAAGTCTAGAGGGTGGACAACACGTTGGTCTTACTCAGAGCGGTGTCCGAATTCTATTTTCGACGTTATACGTGCCACTTTCATTGTGGCCAACTACGATTCGATACAGAATGCACGAAACCTGAAAGACACCCCAACGGATACATAGAGAGTAGTGTTTGTCTGCTGAATAATGGGAGTGCAAGGGTCTGTGTCGTCTATATGGCTGTATGTAGCACCATTAGTCTTCAGGGGGGCGGGCGTAGCTCAGATGGTAGAGCGCTCGCTTAGTATGCGAGAGGAACTGGGATCAATACCCAGTGTCTCCAGAATTTTTAACACACCTACATGCGCACCTAGCCATGCAAGTGGAATAATTCACAACCAGCAGATGTGTCTAGGAAGATACAAGCGAATGATTAGCATCCACAATTGACAAGCGTGCTGTTATTAGTGCGCAGGGAGCACCCTCCTCCCACGCCTACACTTAATTTAGAAACAGTACAAGTGTTCCTGTAAGATTCTCAAGCCTATGTCGGAAAGATCTGCCTTGCGCTGAGTTCACGTAAATTCCACTGCACATTCCTATTCTTTGTATGCAGTCAGCTGCTACTGGTGTTGTTAGTTGTGACTGCTGATAACAGATGCCGTAGCAATCAATTCATGGAGTGAGTTGTATGTTTTGCGGTAGTCTGTCTCTGACAAGCAAGCACAGGTGACATAGGTGCGAACACAGGAAGCTTGCAGACCCTCGCTGCCTGCAGACACCGAGCAGCCACACTAGGAGGGCGGCCTAAGCCGTAGGCGAAATGTGCTCATTCGCTTTGGCGCGACGTCGAACTATAAATAATGCTGTCACTAGCGTGAGCGTTGCGTGAGCGTCGTGGAAAGTCGGAAAAGTCGGCTGCGAGGGTGAGTGCCAAGTTTGGGGAGCGTTTCGTAGTATGCGCAGTGCAATGGAGACGCGGAAACTTATTGTGGCCCAGTGTTTTGCAGTTGGACGACAAGATTGGTACACAGTAGTAAAGAGCGAGGCACTGAGTTGGCATGAATAATGGAGTGCACAATGGGGCTCGAGATGTGTTTGTTACCTCAGGTGCTGTATGATTGTCGTCAAGGAGTGAAAACGGAGCAATTTGTGACGGCTCTTTCAATTTAAGACGTTAAAAACAGACGGAATTTTCATTTGTAATACCAGAGCATCGAAACTACTTGGTACTTTTGTGTATATGAACGGGTCCGCGCCTTTGTACTCTGCTCCCTTCACCGCTACAAACCAACCAACCATCGTGTCCGTGCGCATCTGAGTCGCAAAGAATGGGGAATAGCGCAGTTTGCTCGTGCCTGGGGCGTAGCTCAGTTGGTAGAGCATTCGCTTGGCATGTGAATGGTCCAGGGTTCAAGCCGCGGCGCCTCCATATTTTGTGGTCAGTGCATGGTAAGTGTTGAATGCGGCGAACCTAAAGGCACGCAAGATGTTGCAAAGCCAGCGTCACAGACTGATATGATGTATACTGATGTAAGGAGAGCAAGATGTAAGTATGGGGACCGGCTGTTATCGAGGTGTCATCGAGTGCAGATCTGTCTTAGGTATCGCGGCTTAACCTCATTGAAGTCTAGAGGGTGGACAACACGTTGGTCTTACTCAGAGCGGTGTCCGAATTCTATTTTCGACGTTATACGTGCCACTTTCATTGTGGCCAACTACGATTCGATACAGAATGCACGAAACCTGAAAGACACCCTAACGGATACATAGAGAGTAGTGTTTGTCTGCTGAATAATGGGAGTGCAAGGGTCTGTGTCGTCTATATGGCTGTATGTAGCACCATTAGTCTTCGGGGGGGCGGGCGTAGCTCAGCTGGTAGAGCGCTCGCTTAGTATGCGAGAGGAACTGGGATCAATACCCAGTGTCTCCAGAATTTTTAACACACCTACATGCGCACCTTGCCATGCAAGTGGAATAATTCACAACAAGCAGATGTGTCTAGGAAGATACAAGCGAATGATTAGCATCCACAATTGACAAGCGTGCTGTTATTAGTGCGCAGGAAGCGCCCTCCTCCCACGCCTACACTTAATTTAGAAACAGTACAAGTGTTCCTGTAAGATTCTCAAGCCTATGTCGGAAAGATCTGCCTTGCGCTGAGTTCACGTAAATTCCACTGCACATTCCTATTCTTTGCATGCAGTCAGCTGCTACTGGTGTTGTTAGTTGTGACTGCTGATAACAGATGCCGTAGCAATCAATTCATGGAGTGAGTTGTATGTTTTGCGGTAGTCTGTCTCTGACAAGCAAGCACAGGTGACATAGGTGCGAACACAGGAAGCTTGCAGACCCTCGCTGCCTGCAGACACCGAGCAGCCACACTAGGAGGGCGGCCTAAGCCGTAGGCGAAATGTGCTCATTCGCTTTGGCGCAACGTCGAACTATAAATAATGCTGTCACTAGCGTGAGCGTCGTGGAAAGTCGGAAAAGTCGGCTGCGAGGGTGAGTGCCAAGTTTGGGGAGCGTTTCGTAGTATGCGCAGTGCAATGGAGACGCGGAAACTTATTGTGGCCCAGTGTTTTGCAGTTGGACGACAAGATTGGTACACAGTAGTAAAGAGCGAGGCACTGAGTTGGCATGAATAATGGAGTGCACAATGGGGCTCGAGATGTGTTTGTTACCTCAGGTGCTGTATGATTGTCGTCAAGGAGTGAAAACGGAGCAATTTGTGACGGCTCTTTCAATTTAAGACGTTAAAAACAGACGGAATTTTCATTTGTAATACCAGAGCATCGAAACTACTTGGTACTTTTGTGTATATGAACGGGTCCGCGCCTTTGTACTCTGCTCCCTTCACCGCTACAAACCAACCAACCATCGTGTCCGTGCGCATCTGAGTCGCAAAGAATGGGGAATAGCGCAGTTTGCTCGTGCATGGGGCGTAGCTCAGTTGGTAGAGCGTTCGCTTGGCATGTGAAAGGTCCAGTGTTCAAGCCGCGGCGCCTACATTTTTTGTTTTCAGTGCATGGTAAGTGTTGGTCGCGGCGAACCTAAAGGCACGCAAGATGTTACAAACCCAGCGTCACAGACTGATATGATGTATACTGACGTAAGGAGAGCAAGATGTAAGTGTGGGGACCGGCTGTTATCGAGGTGTCATCGAGTGCAGATCTGTCTTAGGTATCGCGGCTTAACCTCATTGAAGTCTAGAGGGTGGACAACACGTTGGTCTTACTCAGAGCGGTGTCCGAATTCTATTTTCGACGTTATACGTGCCACTTTCATTGTGGCCAACTACGATTCGATACAGAATGCACGAAACCTGAAAGACACCCTAACGGATACATAGAGAGTAGTGTTTGTCTGCTGAATAATGGGAGTGCAAGGGTCTGTGTCGTCTATATGGCTGTATGTAGCACCATTAGTCTTCGGGGGGGCGGGCGTAGCTCAGATGGTAGAGCGCTCGCTTAGTATGCGAGAGGAACTGGGATCAATACCCAGTGTCTCCAGAATTTTTAACACACCTACATGCGCACCTTGCCATGCAAGTGGAATAATTCACAACCAGCAGATGTGTCTAGGAAGATACAAGCGAATGATTAGCATCCACAATTGACAAGCGTGCTGTTATTAGTGCGCAGGAAGCACCCTCCTCCCACGCCTACACTTAATTTAGAAACAGTACAAGTGTTCCTGTAAGATTCTCAAGCCTATGTCGGAAAGATCTGCCTTGCGCTGAGTTCACGTAAATTCCACTGCACATTCCTATTCTTTGCATGCAGTCAGCTGCTACTGGTGTTGTTAGTTGTGACTGCTGATAACAGATGCCGTAGCAATCAATTCATGGAGTGAGTTGTATGTTTTGCGGTAGTCTGTCTCTGACAAGCAAGCACAGGTGACATAGGTGCGAACACAGGAAGCTTGCAGACCCTCGCTGCCTGCAGACACCGAGCAGCCACACTAGGAGGGCGGCCTAAGCCGTAGGCGAAATGTGCTCATTCGCTTTGGCGCAACGTCGAACTATAAATAATGCTGTCACTAGCGTGAGCGTCGTGGAAAGTCGGAAAAGTCGGCTGCGAGGGTGAGTGCCAAGTTTGGGGAGCGTTTCGTAGTATGCGCAGTGCAATGGAGACGCAGAAACTTATTGTGGCCCAGTGTTTTGCAGTTGGACGACAAGATTGGTACACAGTAGTAAAGAGCGAGGCACTGAGTTGGCATGAATAATGGAGTGCACAATGGGGCTCGAGATGTGTTTGTTACCTCAGGTGCTGTATGATTGTCGTCAAGGAGTGAAAACGGAGCAATTTGTGACGGCTCTTTCAATTTAAGACGTTAAAAACAGACGGAATTTGCATTTGTAATACCAGAGCATCGAAACTACTTGGTACTTTTGTGTATATGAACGGGTCCGCGCCTTATTACTCTGCTCCCTTCACCGCTACAAACCAACCAACCATCGTGTCCGTGCGCATCTGAGTCGCAAAGAATGGGGAATAGCGCAGTTTGCTCGTGCATGGGGCGTAGCTCAGTTGGTAGAGCGTTCTCTTGGCATGTGAAAGGTCCAGTGTTCAAGCCGCGGCGCCTACATTTTTTGTTTTCAGTGCATGGTAAGTGTTGGTCGCGGCGAACCTAAAGGCACGCAAGATGTTGCAAAGCCAGCGTCACAGACTGATATGATGTATACTGACGTAAGGAGAGCAAGATGTAAGTGTGGGGACCGGCTGTTATCGAGGTGTCATCGAGTGCAGATCTGTCTTAGGTATCGCGGCTTAACCTCATTGAAGTCTAGAGGGTGGACAACACGTTGGTCTTACTCAGAGCGGTGTCCGAATTCTATTTTCGACGTTATACGTGCCACTTTCATTGTGGCCAACTACGATTCGATACAGAATGCACGAAACCTGAAAGACACCCCAACGGATACATAGAGAGTAGTGTTTGTCTGCTGAATAATGGGAGTGCAAGGGTCTGTGTCGTCTATATGGCTGCATGTAGCACCATTAGTCTTCGGGGCGGCGGGCGTAGCTCAGATTGTAGAGCGCTCGCTTAGTATACGAGAGGAACTGGGATCAATACCCAGTGCCCCCAGAATTTTTAACACACCTACATGCGCACCTTGCCATGCAAGTGGAATAATTCACAACCAGCAGATGTGTCTAGGAAGATACAAGCGAATGATTAGCATCCACAATTGACAAACGTGCTGTTATTAGTGCGCAGGAAGCACCCTCCTCCCACGCCTACACCTAATTTAGAAACAGTACAAGTGTTCCTGTAAGATTCTCAAGCCTATGTCGGAAAGATCTGCCTTGCGCTGAGTTCACGTAAATTCCACTGCACATTCCTATTCTTTGCATGCAGTCAGCTGCTACTGGTGTTGTTAGTTGTGACTGCTGATAACAGATGCCGTAGCAATCAATTCATGGAGTGAGTTGTATGTTTTGCGGTAGTCTGTCTCTGACAAGCAAGCACAGGTGACATAGGTGCGAACACAGGAAGCTTGCAGACCCTCGCTGCCTGCAGACACCGAGCAGCCACACTAGGAGGGCGGCCTAAGCCGTAGGCGAAATGTGCTCATTCGCTTTGGCGCGACGTCGAACTATAAATAATGCTGTCACTAGCGTGAGCGTCGTGGAAAGTCGGAAAAGTCGGCTGCGAGGGTGAGTGCCAAGTTTGGGGAGCGTTTCGTAGTATGCGCAGTGCAATGGAGACGCGGAAACTTATTGTGGCCCAGTGTTTTGCAGTTGGACGACGAGATTGGTACACAGTAGTAAAGAGCGAGGCACTGAGTTGGCATGAATAATGGAGTGCACAATGGGGCTCGAGATGTGTTTGTTACCTCAGGTGCTGTATGATTGTCGTCAAGGAGTGAAAACGGAGCAATTTGTGACGGCTCTTTCAATTTAAGACGTTAAAAACAGACGGAATTTGCATTTGTAATACCAGAGCATCGAAACTACTTGGTACTTTTGTGTATATGAACGGGTCCGCGCCTTATTACTCTGCTCCCTTCACCGCTACAAACCAACCAACCATCGTGTCCGTGCGCATCTGAGTCGCAAGGAATGGGGAATAGCGCAGTATGCTCGTGCATGGGGCGTAGCTCAGTTGGTAGAGCGTTCGCTTGGCATGTGAAAGGTCCAGTGTTCAAGCCGCGGCGCCTACATTTTTTGTTTTCAGTGCATGGTAAGTGTTGGTCGCGGCGAACCTAAAGGCACGCAAGATGTTGCAAAGCCAGCGTCACAGACTGATATGATGTATACTGACGTAAGGAGAGCAAGATGTAAGTGTGGGGACCGGCTGTTATCGAGGTGTCATCGAGTGCTGATCTGTCTTAGGTATCGCGGCTTAACCTCATTGAAGTCTAGAGGGTGGACAACACGTTGGTCTTACTCAGAGCGGTGTCCGAATTCTATTTTCGACGTTATACGTGCCACTTTCATTGTGGCCAACTACGATTCGATACAGAATGCACGAAACCTGAAAGACACCCCAACGGATACATAGAGAGTAGTGTTTGTCTGCTGAATAATGGGAGTGCAAGGGTCTGTGTCGTCTATATGGCTGCATGTAGCACCATTAGTCTTCGGGGGGGCCGGCGTAGCTCAGATTGTAGAGCGCTCGCTTAGTATACGAGAGGAACTGGGATCAATACCCAGTGCCCCCAGAATTTTTAACACACCTACATGCGCACCTTGCCATGCAAGTGGAATAATTCACAACCAGCAGATGTGTCTAGGAAGATACAAGCGAATGATTAGCATCCACAATTGACAAACGTGCTGTTATTAGTGCGCAGGAAGCACCCTCCTCCCACGCCTACACCTAATTTAGAAACAGTACAAGTGTTCCTGTAAGATTCTCAAGCCTATGTCGGAAAGATCTGCCTTGCGCTGAGTTCACGTAAATTCCACTGCACATTCCTATTCTTTGCATGCAGTCAGCTGCTACTGGTGTTGTTAGTTGTGACTGCTGATAACAGATGCCGTAGCAATCAATTCATGGAGTGAGTTGTATGTTTTGCGGTAGTCTGTCTCTGACAAGCAAGCACAGGTGACATAGGTGCGAACACAGGAAGCTTGCAGACCCTCGCTGCCTGCAGACACCGAGCAGCCACACTAGGAGGGCGGCCTAAGCCGTAGGCGAAATGTGCTCATTCGCTTTGGCGCGACGTCGAACTATAAATAATGCTGTCACTAGCGTGAGCGTCGTGGAAAGTCGGAAAAGTCGGCTGCGAGGGTGAGTGCCAAGTTTGGGGAGCGTTTCGTAGTATGCGCAGTGCAATGGAGACGCGGAAACTTATTGTGGCCCAGTGTTTTGCAGTTGGACGACGAGATTGGTACACAGTAGTAAAGAGCGAGGCACTGAGTTGGCATGAATAATGGAGTGCACAATGGGGCTCGAGATGTGTTTGTTACCTCAGGTGCTGTATGATTGTCGTCAAGGAGTGAAAACGGAGCAATTTGTGACGGCTCTTTCAATTTAAGACGTTAAAAACAGACGGAATTTGCATTTGTAATACCAGAGCATCGAAACTACTTGGTACTTTTGTGTATATGAACGGGTCCGCGCCTTATTACTCTGCTCCCTTCACCGCTACAAACCAACCAACCATCGTGTCCGTGCGCATCTGAGTCGCAAGGAATGGGGAATAGCGCAGTATGCTCGTGCATGGGGCGTAGCTCAGTTGGTAGAGCGTTCGCTTGGCATGTGAAAGGTCCAGTGTTCAAGCCGCGGCGCCTATATTTTTTGTTTTCAGTGCATGGTAAGTGTTGGTCGCGGCGAACCTAAAGGCACGCAAGATGTTGCAAAGCCAGCGTCACAGACTGATATGATGTATACTGACGTAAGGAGAGCAAGATGTAAGTGTGGGGACCGGCTGTTATCGAGGTGTCATCGAGTGCAGATCTGTCTTAGGTATCGCGGCTTAACCTCATTGAAGTCTAGAGGGTGGACAACACGTTGGTCTTACTCAGAGCGATGTCCGAATTCTATTTTCGACGTTATACGTGCCACTTTCATTGTGGCCAACTACGATTCGATACAGAATGCACGAAACCTGAAAGACACCCTAACGGATACATAGAGAGTAGTGTTTGTCTGCTGAATAATGGGAGTGCAAGGGTCTGTGTCGTCTATATGGCTGTATGTAGCACCATTAGTCTTCGGGGGGGCGGGCGTAGCTCAGATGGTAGAGCGCTCGCATAGTATGCGAGAGGAACTGGGATCAATACCCAGTGTCTCAAGAATTTTTAACACACCTACATGCGCACCTTGCCATGCAAGTGGGATAATTCACAACCAGCAGATGTGTCTAGGAAGATACAAGCGAATGATTAGCATCCACAATTGACAAGCGTGCTGTTATTAGTGCGCAGGAAGCACCCTCCTCCCACGCCTACACTTAATTTAGAAACAGTACAAGTGTTCCCGTAAGATTCTCAAGCCTATGTCGGAAAGATCTGCCTTGCGCTGAGTTCACGTAAATCCCACTGCACATTCCTATTCTTTGCGTGCAGTCAGCTGCTACTGGTGTTGCTAGTTGTGACTGCTTATAACAGATGCCGTAGCAATCAATTCATGGAGTGAGTTGTATGTTTTGCGATAGTCTGTCTCTGACAAGCAAGCACAGGTGACATAGGTGCGAACACAGGAAGCTTGCAGACCCTCGCTGCCTGCAGACACCGAGCAGCCACACTAGGAGGGCGGCCTAAGCCGTAGGCGAAATGTGCTCATTCGCTTTGGCGCGACGTCGAACTATAAATAATGCTGTCACTAGCGTGAGCGTCGTGGAAAGTCGGAAAAGTCGGCTGCGAGGGTGAGTGCCAAGTTTGGGGAGCGTTTCGTAGTATGCGCAGTGCAATGGAGACGCGGAAACTTATTGTGGCCCAGTGTTTTGCAGTTGGACGACAAGATTGGTACACAGTAGTAAAGAGCGAGGCACTGAGTTGGCATGAATAATGGAGTGCACAATGGGGCTCGAGATGTGTTTGTTACCTCAGGTGCTGTATGATTGTCGTCAAGGAGTGAAAACGGAGCAATTTGTGACGGCTCTTTCAATTTAAGACGTTAAAAACAGACGGAATTTTCATTTGTAATACCAGAGCATCGAAACTACTTGGTACTTTTGTGTATATGAACGGGTCCGCGCCTTTGTACTCTGCTCCCTTCACCGCTACAAACCAACCAACCATCGTGTCCGTGCGCATCTGAGTCGCAAAGAATGGGGAATAGCGCAGTTTGCTCGTGCATGGGGCGTAGCTCAGTTGGTAGAGCGTTCGCTTGGCATGTGAAAGGTCAAGTGTTCAAGCTGCGGCGCCTACATTTTTTGTTTTCAGTGCATGGTAAGTGTTGGTCGCGGCGAACCTAAAGGCACGCAAGATGTTGCAAAGCCAGCGTCACAGACTGATATGATGTATACTGACGTAAGGAGAGCAAGATGTAAGTGTGGGGACCGGCTGTTATCGAGGTGTCATCGAGTGCAGATCTGTCTTAGGTATCGCGGCTTAACCTCATTGAAGTCTAGAGGGTGGACAACACGTTGGTCTTACTCAGAGCGGTGTCCGAATTCTATTTTCGACGTTATACGTGCCACTTTCATTGTGGCCAACTACGATTCGATACAGAATGCACGAAACCTGAAAGACACCCTAACGGATACGTAGAGAGTAGTGTTTGTCTGCTGAATAATGGGAGTGCAAGGGTCTGTGTCGTCTATATGGCTGTATGTAGCACCAGTAGTCTTCGGGGGGCGGGCGTAGCTCAGATGGTAGAGCGCTCGCTTAGTATGCGAGAGGAACTGGGATCAATACCCAGTGCCTACAGAATTTTTAACACACCTACATGCGCACCTTGCCATGCAAGTGGAATAATTCACAACCAGCAGATGTGTCTAGGAAGATACAAGCGAATGATTAGCATCCACAATTGACAAGCGTGCTGTTATTAGTGCGCAGGAAGCACCCTCCTCCCACGCCTACACTTAATTTAGAAACAGTACAAGTGTTCCTGTAAGATTCTCAAGCCTATGTCGGAAAGATCTGCCTTGCGCTGAGTTCACGTAAATTCCACTGCACATTCCTATTCTTTGCATGCAGTCAGCTGCTACTGGTGTTGTTAGTTGTGACTGCTGATAACAGATGCCGTAGCAATCAATTCATGGAGTGAGTTGTATGTTTTGCGGTAGTCTGTCTCTGACAAGCAAGCACAGGTGACATAGGTGCGAACACAGGAAGCTTGCAGACCCTCGCTGCCTGCAGACACCGAGCAGCCACACTAGGAGGGCGGCCTAAGCCGTAGGCGAAATGTGCTCATTCGCTTTGGCGCGACGTCGAACTATAAATAATGCTGTCACTAGCGTGAGCGTCATGGAAAGTCGGAAAAGTCGGCTGCGAGGGTGAGTGCCAAGTTTGGGGAGCGTTTCGTAGTATGCGCAGTGCAATGGAGACGCGGAAACTTATTGTGGCCCAGTGTTTTGCAGTTGGACGACAAGATTGGTACACAGTAGTAAAGAGCGAGGCACTGAGTTGGCATGAATAATGGAGTGCACAATGGGGCTCGAGATGTGTTTGTTACCTCAGGTGCTGTATGATTGTCGTCAAGGAGTGAAAACGGAGCAATTTGTGACGGCTCTTTCAATTTAAGACGTTAAAAACAGACGGAATTTGCATTTGTAATACCAGAGCATCGAAACTACTTGGTACTTTTGTGTATATGAACGGGTCCGCGCCTTTGTACTCTGCTCCCTTCACCGCTACAAACCAACCAACCATCGTGTCCGTGCGCATCTGAGTCGCAAAGAATGGGGAATAGCGCAGTTTGCTCGTGCATGGGGCGTAGCTCAGTTGGTAGAGCGTTCGCTTGGCATGTGAAAGGTCCAGTGTTCAAGCCGCGGCGCCTACATTTTTTGTTTTCAGTGCATGGTAAGTGTTGGTCGCGGCGAACCTAAAGGCACGCAAGATGTTGCAAAGCCAGCGTCACAGACTGATATGATGTATACTGACGTAAGGAGAGCAAGATGTAAGTGTGGGGACCGGCTGTTATCGAGGTGTCATCGAGTGCAGATCTGTCTTAGGTATCGCGGCTTAACCTCATTGAAGTCTAGAGGGTGGACAACACGTTGGTCTTACTCAGAGCGGTGTCCGAATTCTATTTTCGACGTTATACGTGCCACTTTCATTGTGGCCAACTACGATTCGATACAGAATGCACGAAACCTGAAAGACACCCTAACGGATACGTAGAGAGTAGTGTTTGTCTGCTGAATAATGGGAGTGCAAGGGTCTGTGTCGTCTATATGGCTGTATGTAGCACCGTTAGTCTTCGGGGGGCGGGCGTAGCTCAGATGGTAGAGCGCTCGCTTAGTATGCGAGAGGAACTGGGATCAATACCCAGTGCCTCCAGAATTTTTAACACACCTACATGCGCACCTTGCCATGCAAGTGGAATAATTCACAACCAGCAGATGTGTCTAGGAAGATACAAGCGAATGATTAGCATCCACAATTGACAAGCGTGCTGTTATTAGTGCGCAGGAAGCACCCTCCTCCCACGCCTACACTTAATTTAGAAACAGTACAAGTGTTCCTGTAAGATTCTCAAGCCTATGTCGGAAAGATCTGCCTTGCGCTGAGTTCACGTAAATTCCACTGCACATTCCTATTCTTTGCATGCAGTCAGCTGCTACTGGTGTTGTTAGTTGTGACTGCTGATAACAGATGCCGTAGCAATCAATTCATGGAGTGAGTTGTATGTTTTGCGGTAGTCTGTCTCTGACAAGCAAGCACAGGTGACATTGGTGCGAACACAGGAAGCTGGCAGACCCTCGCTGCCTGCAGACACCGAGCAGCCACACTAGGAGGGCGGCCTAAGCCGTAGGCGAAATGTGCTCATTCGCTTTGGCGCGACGTCGAACTATAAATAATGCTGTCACTAGCGTGAGCGTCGTGGAAAGTCGGAAAAGTCGGCTGCGAGGGTGAGTGCCAAGTTTGGGGAGCGTTTCGTAGTATGCGCAGTGCAATGGAGACGCGGAAACTTATTGTGGCCCAGGGTTTTGCAGTTGGACGACAAGATTGGTACACAGTAGTAAAGAGCGAGGCACTGAGTTGGCATGAATAATGGAGTGCACAATGGGGCTCGAGATGTGTTTGTTACCTCAGGTGCTGCATGATTGTCGTCAAGGAGTGAAAACGGAGCAATTTGTGACGGCTCTTTCAATTTAAGACGTTAAAAACAGACGGAATTTTCATTTGTAATACCAGAGCATCGAAACTACTTGGTACTTTTGTGTATATGAACGGGTCCGCGCCTTTGTACTCTGCTCCCTTCACCGCTACAAACCAACCAACCATCGTGTCCGTGCGCATCTGAGTCGCAAAGAATGGGGAATAGCGCAGTTTGCTCGTGCATGGGGCGTAGCTCAGTTGGTAGAGCGTTCGCTTGGCATGTGAAATGTCCAGTGTTCAAGCCGCGGCGCCCATATTTTTTGTTTTCAGTGCATGGTAAGTGTTGGTCGCGGCGAACCTAAAGGCACGCAAGATGTTGCAAAGCCAGCGTCACAGACTGATATGATGTATACTGACGTAAGGAGAGCAAGATGTAAGTGTGGGGACCGGCTGTTATCGAGGTGTCATCGAGTGCAGATCTGTCTTAGGTATCGCGGCTTAACCTCATTGAAGTCTAGAGGGTGGACAACACGTTGGTCTTACTCAGAGCCGTGTCCGAATTCTATTTTCGACGTTATACGTGCCACTTTCATTGTGGCCAACTACGATTCGATACAGAATGCACGAAACCTGAAAGACACCCTAACGGATACATAGAGAGTAGTGTTTGTCTGCTGAATAATGGGAGTGCAAGGGTCTGTGTCGTCTATATGGCTGTATGTAGCACCATTAGTCTTCGGGGGGGCGGGCGTAGCTCAGATGGTAGAGCGCTCGCTTAGTATGCGAGAGGAACTGGGATCAATACCCAGTGTCTCCAGAATTTTTAACACACCTACATGCGCACCTTGCCATGCAAGTGGAATAATTCACAACCAGCAGATGTGTCTAGGAAGATACAAGCGAATGATTAGCATCCACAATTGACAAGCGTGCTGTTATTAGTGCGCAGGAAGCACCCTCCTCCCACGCCTACACTTAATTTAGAAACAGTACAAGTGTTCCTGTAAGATTCTCAAGCCTATGTCGGAAAGATCTGCCTTGCGCTGAGTTCACGTAAATTCCACTGCATATTCCTATTCTTTGCATGCAGTCAGCTGCTACTGGTGTTGCTAGTTGTGACTGCTGATAACAGATGCCGTAGCAATCAATTCATGGAGTGAGTTGTATGTTTTGCGGTAGTCTGTCTCTGACAAGCAAGCACAGGTGACATAGGTGCGAACACAGGAAGCTTGCAGACCCTCGCTGCCTGCAGACACCGAGCAGCCACACTAGGAGGGCGGCCTAAGCCGTAGGCGAAATGTGCTCATTCGCTTTGGCGCAACGTCGAACTATAAATAATGCTGTCACTAGCGTGAGCGTCGTGGAAAGTCGGAAAAGTCGGCTGCGAGGGTGAGTGCCAAGTTTGGGGAGCGTTTCGTAGTATGCGCAGTGCAATGGAGACGCGGAAACTTATTGTGCCCCAGTGTTTTGCAGTTGGACGACAAGATTGGTACACAGTAGTAAAGAGCGAGGCACTGAGTTGGCATGAATAATGGAGTGCACAATGGGGCTCGAGATGTGTTTGTTACCTCAGGTGCTGTATGATTGTCGTCAAGGAGTGAAAACGGAGCAATTTGTGACGGCTCTTTCAATTTAAGACGTTAAAAACAGACGGAATTTTCATTTGTAATACCAGAGCATCGAAACTACTTGGTACTTTTGTGTATATGAACGGGTCCGCGCCTTTGTACTCTGCTCCCTTCACCGCTACAAACCAACCAACCATCGTGTCCGTGCGCATCTGAGTCGCAAAGAATGGGGAATAGCGCAGTTTGCTCGTGCATGGGGCGTAGCTCAGTTGGTAGAGCGTTCGCTTGGCATGTGAAAGGTCCAGTGTTCAAGCCGCGGCGCCTACATTTTTTGTTTTCAGTGCATGGTAAGTGTTGGTCGCGGCGAACCTAAAGGCACGCAAGATGTTGCAAAGCCAGCGTCACAGACTGATATGATGTATACTGACGTAAGGAGAGCAAGATGTAAGTGTGGGGACCGGCTGTTATCGAGGTGTCATCGAGTGCAGATCTGTCTTAGGTATCGCGGCTTAACCTCATTGAAGTCTAGAGGGTGGACAACACGTTGGTCTTACTCAGAGCGGTGTCCGAATTCTATTTTCGACGTTATACGTGCCACTTTCATTGTGGCCAACTACGATTCGATACAGAATGCACGAAACCTGAAAGACACCCTAACGGATACGTAGAGAGTAGTGTTTGTCTGCTGAATAATGGGAGCGCAAGGGTCTGTGTCGTCTATATGGCTGTATGTAGCACCAGTAGTCTTCGGGGGGCGGGCGTAGCTCAGATGGTAGAGCGCTCGCTTAGTATGCGAGAGGAACTGGGATCAATACCCAGTGCCTCCAGAATTTTTAACACACCTACATGCGCACCTTGCCATGCAAGTGGAATAATTCACAACCAGCAGATGTGTCTAGGAAGATACAAGCGAATGATTAGCATCCACAATTGACAAGCGTGCTGTTATTAGTGCGCAGGAAGCACCCTCCTCCCACGCCTACACTTAATTTAGAAACAGTACAAGTGTTCCTGTAAGATTCTCAAGCCTATGTCGGAAAGATCTGCCTTGCGCTGAGTTCACGTAAATTCCACTGCACATTCCTATTCTTTGCATGCAGTCAGCTGCTACTGGTGTTGTTAGTTGTGACTGCTGATAACAGATGCCGTAGCAATCAATTCATGGAGTGAGTTGTATGTTTTGCGGTAGTCTGTCTCTGACAAGCAAGCACAGGTGACATAGGTGCGAACACAGGAAGCTTGCAGACCCTCGCTGCCTGCAGACACCGAGCAGCCACACTAGGAGGGCGGCCTAAGCCGTAGGCGAAATGTGCTCATTCGCTTTGGCGCGACGTCGAACTATAAATAATGCTGTCACTAGCGTGAGCGTCATGGAAAGTCGGAAAAGTCGGCTGCGAGGGTGAGTGCCAAGTTTGGGGAGCGTTTCGTAGTATGCGCAGTGCAATGGAGACGCGGAAACTTATTGTGGCCCAGTGTTTTGCAGTTGGACGACAAGATTGGTACACAGTAGTAAAGAGCGAGGCACTGAGTTGGCATGAATAATGGAGTGCACAATGGGGCTCGAGATGTGTTTGTTACCTCAGGTGCTGTATGATTGTCGTCAAGGAGTGAAAACGGAGCAATTTGTGACGGCTCTTTCAATTTAAGACGTTAAAAACAGACGGAATTTGCATTTGTAATACCAGAGCATCGAAACTACTTGGTACTTTTGTGTATATGAACGGGTCCGCGCCTTTGTACTCTGCTCCCTTCACCGCTACAAACCAACCAACCATCGTGTCCGTGCGCATCTGAGTCGCAAAGAATGGGGAATAGCGCAGTTTGCTCGTGCATGGGGCGTAGCTCAGTTGGTAGAGCGTTCGCTTGGCATGTGAAAGGTCCAGTGTTCAAGCCACGGCGCCTACATTTTTTGTTTTCAGTGCATGGTAAGTGTTGGTCGCGGCGAACCTAAAGGCACGCAAGATGTTGCAAAGCCAGCGTCACAGACTGATATGATGTATACTGACGTAAGGAGAGCAAGATGTAAGTGTGGGGACCGGCTGTTATCGAGGTGTCATCGAGTGCAGATCTGTCTTAGGTATCGCGGCTTAACCTCATTGAAGTCTAGAGGGTGGACAACACGTTGGTCTTACTCAGAGCGGTGTCCGAATTCTATTTTCGACGTTATACGTGCCACTTTCATTGTGGCCAACTACGATTCGATACAGAATGCACGAAACCTGAAAGACACCCTAACGGATACGTAGAGAGTAGTGTTTGTCTGCTGAATAATGGGAGTGCAAGGGTCTGTGTCGTCTATATGGCTGTATGTAGCACCATTAGTCTTCGGGGGGCGGGCGTAGCTCAGATGGTAGAGCGCTCGCTTAGTATGCGAGAGGAACTGGGATCAATACCCAGTGCCTCCAGAATTTTTAACACACCTACATGCGCACCTTGCCATGCAAGTGGAATAATTCACAACCAGCAGATGTGTCTAGGAAGATACAAGCGAATGATTAGCATCCACAATTGACAAGCGTGCTGTTATTAGTGCGCAGGAAGCACCCTCCTCTCACGCCTACACTTAATTTAGAAACAGTACAAGTGTTCCTGTAAGATTCTCAAGCCTATGTCGGAAAGATCTGCCTTGCGCTGAGTTCACGTAAATTCCACTGCACATTCCTATTCTTTGCATGCAGTCAGCTGCTACTGGTGTTGTTAGTTGTGACTGCTGATAACAGATGCCGTAGCAATCAATTCATGGAGTGAGTTGTATGTTTTGCGGTAGTCTGTCTCTGACAAGCAAGCACAGGTGACATTGGTGCGAACACAGGAAGCTGGCAGACCCTCGCTGCCTGCAGACACCGAGCAGCCACACTAGGAGGGCGGCCTAAGCCGTAGGCGAAATGTGCTCATTCGCTTTGGCGCGACGTCGAACTATAAATAATGCTGTCACTAGCGTGAGCGTCGTGGAAAGTCGGAAAAGTCGGCTGCGAGGGTGAGTGCCAAGTTTGGGGAGCGTTTCGTAGCATGCGCAGTGCAATGGAGACGCGGAAACTTGTTGTGGCCCAGTGTTTTGCAGTTGTACGACAAGATTGGTACACAGTAGTAAAGAGCGAGGCACTGAGTTGGCATGAATAATGGAGTGCACAATGGGGCTCGAGATGTGTTTGTTACCTCAGGTGCTGTATGATTGTCGTCAAGGAGTGAAAACGGAGCAATTTGTGACGGCTCTTTCAATTTAAGACGTTAAAAACAGACGGAATTTTCATTTGTAATACCAGAGCATCGAAACTACTTGGTACTTTTGTGTATATGAACGGGTCCGCGCCTTTGTACTCTGCTCCCTTCACCGCTACAAACCAACCAACCATCGTGTCCGTGCGCATCTGAGTCGCAAAGAATGGGGAATAGCGCAGTTTGCTCGTGCATGGGGCGTAGCTCAGTTGGTAGAGCGTTCGCTTGGCATGTGAAAGGTCCAGGGCTCAAGCCGCGGCGCCTCCATTTTTTGTGGTCAGTGCATGGTAACTGTTGATCGCGGCGAACCTAAAGGCACGCAAGATGTTGCAAAGCCATCGTCACAGACTGATATGATGTATACTGACGTAAGGAGAGCAAGATGTAAGTGTGGGGACCGGCTGTTATCGAGGTGTCATCGAGTGCAGATCTGTCTTAGGTATCGCGGCTTAACCTCATTGAAGTCTAGAGGGTGGACAACACGTTGGTCTTACTCAGAGCGGTGTCCGAATTCTATTTTCGACGTTATACGTGCCACTTTCATTGTGGCCAACTACGATTCGATACATAATGCACGAAACCTAAAAGACACCCCAACGGATACATAGAGAGTAGTGTTTGTCTGCTGAATAATGGGAGTGCAAGGGTCTGTGTCGTCTATATGGCTGTATGTAGCACCATTAGTCTTCGGGGCGGCGGGCGTAGCTCAGATGGTAGAGCGCTCGCTTAGTATGCGAGAGGAACTGGGATCAGTGCCTCCAGAATTTTTAACACACCTACATGCGCACCTTGCCATGCAAGTGGAATAATTCACAACCAGCAGATGTGTCTAGGAAGATACAAGCGAATGATTAGCATCCACAATTGACAAGCGTGCTGTTATTAGTGCGCAGGAAGCACCCTCCTCCCACGCCTACACTTAATTTAGAAACAGTACAAGTGTTCCTGTAAGATTCTCAAGCCTATGTCGGAAAGATCTGCCTTGCGCTGAGTTCACGTAAATTCCACTGCACATTCCTATTCTTTGCATGCAGTCAGCTGCTACTGGTGTTGTTAGTTGTGACTGCTGATAACAGATGCCGTAGCAATCAATTCATGGAGTGAGTTGTATGTTTTGCGGTAGTCTGTCTCTGACAAGCAAGCACAGGTGACATAGGTGCGAACACAGGAAGCTTGCAGACCCTCGCTGCCTGCAGACACCGAGTAGCCACACTAGGAGGGCGGCCTAAGCCGTAGGCGAAATGTGCTCATTCGCTTTGGCGCGACGTGGAACTATAAATAATGCTGTCACTAGCGTGAGCGTCGTGGAAAGTCGGAAAAGTCGGCTGCGAGGGTGAGTGCCAAGTTTGGGGAGCGTTTCGTAGTATGCGCAGTGCAATGGAGACGCGGAAACTTATTGTGGCCCAGTGTTTTGCAGTTGGACGACAAGATTGGTACACAGTAGTAAAGAGCGAGGCACTGAGTTGGCATGAATAATGGAGTGCACAATGGGGCTCGAGATGTGTTTGTTACCTCAGGTGCTGTATGATTGTCGTCAAGGAGTGAAAACGGAGCAATTTGTGACGGCTCTTTCAATTTAAGACGTTAAAAACAGACGGAATTTGCATTTGTAATACCAGAGCATCGAAACTACTTGGTACTTTTGTGTATATGAACGGGTCCGCGCCTTTGTACTCTGCTCCCTTCACCGCTACAAACCAACCAACCATCGTGTCCGTGCGCATCTGAGTCGCAAAGAATGGGGAATAGCGCAGTTTGCTCGTGCATGGGGCGTAGCTCAGTTGGTAGAGCGTTCGCTTGGCATGTGAAAGGTCCAGTGTTCAAGCCGCGGCGCCTACATTTTTTGTTTTCAGTGCATGGTAAGTGTTGGTCGCGGCGAACCTAAAGGCACGCAAGATGTTGCAAAGCCAGCGTCACAGACTGATATGATGTATACTGACGTAAGGAGAGCAAGATGTAAGTGTGGGGACCGGCTGTTATCGAGGTGTCATCGAGTGCAGATCTGTCTTAGGTATCGCGGCTTAACCTCATTGAAGTCTAGAGGGTGGACAACACGTTGGTCTTACTCAGAGCGGTGTCCGAATTCTATTTTCGACGTTATACGTGCCACTTTCATTGTGGCCAACTACGATTCGATACAGAATGCACGAAACCTGAAAGACACCCTAACGGATACATAGAGAGTAGTGTTTGTCTGCTGAATAATGGGAGTGCAAGGGTCTGTGTCGTCTATATGGCTGTATGTAGCACCATTAGTCTTCGGGGGGCGGGCGTAGCTCAGATGGTAGAGCGCTCGCTTAGTATGCGAGAGGAACTGGGATCAATACCCAGTGCCTCCAGAATTTTTAACACACCTACATGCGCACCTTGCCATGCAAGTGGAATAATTCACAACCAGCAGATGTGTCTAGGAAGATACAAGCGAATGATTAGCATCCACAATTGACAAGCGTGCTGTTATTAGTGCGCAGGAAGCACCCTCCTCCCACGCCTACACTTAATTTAGAAACAGTACAAGTGTTCCTGTAAGATTCTCAAGCCTATGTCGGAAAGATCTGCCTTGCGCTGAGTTCACGTAAATTCCACTGCACATTCCTATTCTTTGCATGCAGTCAGCTGCTACTGGTGTTGTTAGTTGTGACTGCTGATAACAGATGCCGTAGCAATCAATTCATGGAGTGAGTTGTATGTTTTGCGGTAGTCTGTCTCTGACAAGCAAGCACAGGTGACATAGGTGCGAACACAGGAAGCTTGCAGACCCTCGCTGCCTGCAGACACCGAGCAGCCACACTAGGTGGGCGGCCTAAGCCGTAGGCGAAATGTGCTCATTCGCTTTGGCGCGACGTCGAACTATAAATAATGCTGTCACTAGCGTGAGCGTCGTGGAAAGTCGGAAAAGTCGGCTGCGAGGGTGAGTGCCAAGTTTGGGGAGCGTTTCGTAGTATGCGCAGTGCAATGGAGACGCGGAAACTTGTTGTGGCCCAGTGTTTTGCAGTTGGACGACAAGATTGGCACACAGTAGTAAAGAGCGAGGCACTGAGTTGGCATGAATAATGGAGTGCACAATGGGGCTCGAGATGTGTTTGTTACCTCAGGTGCTGTATGATTGTCGTCAAGGAGTGAAAACGGAGCAATTTGTGACGGCTCTTTCAATTTAAGACGTTAAAAACAGACGGAATTTTCATTTGTAATACCAGAGCATCGAAACTACTTGGAACTTTTGTGTATATGAACGGGTCCGCGCCTTTGTACTCTGCTCCCTTCACCGCTACAAACCAACCAACCATCGTGTCCGTGCGCATCTGAGTCGCAAAGAATGGGGAATAGCGCAGTTTGCTCGTGCATGGGGCGTAGCTCAGTTGGTAGAGCGTTCGCTTGGCATGTGAAAGGTCCAGGGTTCAAGCCGCGGCGCCTCCATTTTTTGTGGTCAGTGCATGGTAACTGTTGATCGCGGCGAACCTAAAGGCACGCAAGATGTTGCAAAGCCAGCGTCACAGACTGATATGATGTATACTGACGTAAGGAGAGCAAAATGTAAGTGTGGGGACCGGCTGTTATCGAGGTGTCATCGAGTGCAGATCTGTCTTAGGTATCGCGGCTTAACCTCATTGAAGTCTAGAGGGTGGACAACACGTTGGTCTTACTCAGAGCGGTGTCCGAATTCTATTTTCGACGTTATACGTGCCACTTTCATTGTGGCCAACTACGATTCGATACATAATGCACGAAACCTAAAAGACACCCCAACGGATACATAGAGAGTAGTGTTTGTCTGCTGAATAATGGGAGTGCAAGGGTCTGTGTCGTCTATATGGCTGTATGTAGCACCATTAGTCTTCGGGGCGGCGGGCGTAGCTCAGATGGTAGAGCGCTCGCTTAGTATGCGAGAGGAACTGGGATCAGTGCCTCCAGAATTTTTAACACACCTACATGCGCACCTTGCCATGCAAGTGGAATAATTCACAACCAGCAGATGTGTCTAGGAAGATACAAGCGAATGATTAGCATCCACAATTGACAAGCGTGCTGTTATTAGTGCGCAGGAAGCACCCTCCTCCCACGCCTACACTTAATTTAGAAACAGTACAAGTGTTCCTGTAAGATTCTCAAGCCTATGTCGGAAAGATCTGCCTTGCGCTGAGTTCACGTAAATTCCACTGCACATTCCTATTCTTTGCATGCAGTCAGCTGCTACTGGTGTTGTTAGTTGTGACTGCTGATAACAGATGCCGTAGCAATCAATTCATGGAGTGAGTTGTATGTTTTGCGGTAGTCTGTCTCTGACAAGCAAGCACAGGTGACATAGGTGCGAACACAGGAAGCTTGCAGACCCTCGCTGCCTGCAGACACCGAGCAGCCACACTAGGAGGGCGGCCTAAGCCGTAGGCGAAATGTGCTCATTCGCTTTGGCGCGACGTGGAACTATAAATAATGCTGTCACTAGCGTGAGCGTCGTGGAAAGTCGGAAAAGTCGGCTGCGAGGGTGAGTGCCAAGTTTGGGGAGCGTTTCGTAGTATGCGCAGTGCAATGGAGACGCGGAAACTTATTGTGGCCCAGTGTTTTGCAGTTGGACGACAAGATTGGTACACAGTAGTAAAGAGCGAGGCACTGAGTTGGCATGAATAATGGAGTGCACAATGGGGCTCGAGATGTGTTTGTTACCTCAGGTGCTGTATGATTGTCGTCAAGGAGTGAAAACGGAGCAATTTGTGACGGCTCTTTCAATTTAAGACGTTAAAAACAGACGGAATTTGCATTTGTAATACCAGAGCATCGAAACTACTTGGAACTTTTGTGTATATGAACGGGTCCGCGCCTTTGTACTCTGCTCCCTTCACCGCTACAAACCAACCAACCATCGTGTCCGTGCGCATCTGAGTCGCAAAGAATGGGGAATAGCGCAGTTTGCTCGTGCATGGGGCGTAGCTCAGTTAGTAGAGCGTTCGCTTGGCATGTGAAAGGTCCAGTGTTCAAGCCGCGGCGCCTCCACATTTTGCGGTCAGTGCATGGTAAGTGTTGATCGCGGCGAACCTAAAGGCACGCAAGATGTTGCAAAGCCAGCGTCACAGACTGATATGATGTATACTGACGTAAGGAGAGCAAGATGTAAGTGTGGGGACCGGCTGTTATCGAGGTGTCATCGAGTGCAGATCTGTCTTAGGTATCGCGGCTTAACCTCATTGAAGTCTAGAGGGTGGACAACACGTTGGTCTTACTCAGAGCGGTGTCCGAATTCTATTTTCGACGTTATACGTGCCACTTTCATTGTGGCCAACTACGATTCGATACATAATGCACGAAACCTGAAAGACACCCTAACGGATACATAGGGAGTAGTGTTTGTCTGCTGAATAATGGGAGTGCAAAGGTCTGTGTCGTCTATATGGCTGTATGTAGCACCATTAGTCTTCGGGGGGACGGGCGTAGCTCAGATGGTAGAGCGCTCGCTTAGTATGCGAGAGGAACTGGGATCAATACCCAGTGCATCCAGAATTTTTAACACACCTACATGCGCACCTTGCCATGCAAGTGGAATAATTCACAACCAGCAGATGTGTCTAGGAAGATACAAGCGAATGATTAGCATCCACAATTGACAAGCGTGCTGTTATTAGTGCGCAGGAAGCACCCTCCTCCCACGCCTACACTTAATTTAGAAACAGTACAAGTGTTCCTGTAAGATTCTCAAGCCTTTGTCGGAAAGATCTGCCTTGCGCTGTGTTCACGTAAATTCCACTGCACATTCCTATTCTTTGCATGCAGTCAGCTGCTACTGGTGTTGTTAGTTGTGACTGCTGATAACAGATGCCGTAGCAATCAATTCATGGAGTGAGTTGTATGTTTTGCGATAGTCTGTCTCTGACAAGCAAGCACAGGTGACATAGGTGCGAATACAGGAAGCTTGCAGACCCTCGCTGCCTGCAGACACCGAGCAGCCACACTAGGAGGGCGGCCTAAGCCGTAGGCGAAATGTGCTCATTCGCTTTGGCGCGACGTCGAACTATAAATAATGCTGTCACTAGCGTGAGCGTCGTGGAAAGTCGGAAAAGTCGGCTGCGAGGGTGAGTGCCAAGTTTGGGGAGCGTTTCGTAGTATGCGCAGTGCAACGGAGACGCGGAAACTTATTGTGGCCCAGTGTTTTGCAGTTGGACGACAAGATTGGTACACAGTAGTAAAGAGCGAGGCACTGAGTTGGCATGAATAATGGAGTGCACAATGGGGCTCGAGATGTGTTTGTTACCTCAGGTGCTGTATGATTGTCGTCAAGGAGTGAAAACGGAGCAATTTGTGACGGCTCTTTGAATTTAAGACGTTAAAAACAGACGGAATTTGTATTTGTAATACCAGAGCATCGAAACTACTTGGAACTTTTGTGTATATGAACGGGTCCGCGCCTTTGTACTCTGCTCCCTTCACTGCTACAAACCAACCAACCATCGTGTCCGTGCGCATCTGAGTCGCAAAGAATGGGGAATAGCGCAGTTTGCTCGTGCCTGGGGCGTAGCTCAGTTGGTAGAGCGTTCGCTTGGCATGTGAAAGGTCCAGGGTTCAAGCCGCGGCGCCTCCATATTTTGTTGTCAGTGCATGGTAAGTGTTGATCGCGGCGAACCTAAAGGCACGCAAGATGTTGCAAAGCCAGCGTCACAGACTGATATGATGTATACTGACGTAAGGAGAGCAAAATGTAAGTGTGGGGACCGGCTGTTATCGAGGTGTCATCGAGTGCAGATCTGTCTTAGGTATCGCGGCTTAACCTCATTGAAGTCTAGAGGGTGGACAACACGTTGGTCATACTCAGAGCGGTGTCCGAATTCTATTTTCGACGTTATACGTGCCACTTTCATTGTGGCCAACTACGATTCGATACAGAATGCACGAAACCTGAAAGACACCCTAACGGATACATAGAGAGTAGTGTTTGTCTGCTGAATAATGGGAGTGCAAGGGTCTGTGTCGTCTATATAGCTGTATGTAGCACCATTAGACTTCGGGGGGTGGGCGTAGCTCAGATGGTAGAGCGCTCGCTTAGTATGCGAGAGGAACTGGGATCAATACCCAGTGCCTCCAGAATTTTTAACACACCTACATGCGCACCTTGCCATGCAAGTGGAATAATTCACAACCAGCAGATGTGTCTAGGAAGATACAAGCGAATGATTAGCATCCACAATTGACAAGCGTGCTGTTATTAGTGCGCAGGAAGCACCCTCCTCCCACGCCTACACTTAATTTAGAAACAGTACAAGTGTTCCTGTAAGATTCTCAAGCCTATGTCGGAAAGATCTGCCTTGCGCTGAGTTCACGTAATTTCCACTGCACATTCCTATTCTTTGCATGCAGTCAGCTGCTACTGGTGTTGTTAGTTGTGACTGCTGATAACAGATGCCGTAGCAATCAATTCATGGAGTGAGTTGTATGTTTTGCGGTAGTCTGTCTCTGACAAGCAAGCACAGGTGACATAGGTGCGAACACAGGAAGCTGGCAGACCCTCGCTGCCTGCAGACACCGAGCAGCCACACTAGGAGGGCGGCCTAAGCCGTAGGCGAAATGTGCTCATTCGCTTTGGCGCGACGTCGAACTATAAATAATGCTGTCACTAGCGTGAGCGTCGTGGAAAGTCGGAAAAGTCGGCTGCGAGGGTGAGTGCCAAGTTTGGGGAGCGTTTCGTAGTATGCGCAGTGCAATGGAGACGCGGAAACTTGTTGTGGCCCAGTGTTTTGCAGTTGGACGACAAGATTGGTACACAGTAGTAAAGAGCGAGGCACTGAGTTGGCATGAATAATGGAGTGCACAATGGGGCTCGAGATGTGTTTGTTACCTCAGGTGCTGTATGATTGTCGTCAAGGAGTGAAAACGGAGCAATTTGTGACGGCTCTTTCAATTTAAGACGTTAAAAACAGACGGAATTTGCATTTGTAATACCAGAGCATCGAAACTACTTGGAACTTTTGTGTATATGAACGGGTCCGCGCCTTTGTACTCTGCTCCCTTCACCGCTACAAACCAACCAACCATCGTGTCCGTGCGCATCTGAGTCGCAAAGAATGGGGAATAGCGCAGTTTGCTCGTGCATAGGGCGTAGCTCAGTTAGTAGAGCGTTCGCTTGGCATGTGAAAGGTCCAGTGTTCAAGCCGCGGCGCCTCCACATTTTGCGGTCAGTGCATGGTAAGTGTTGATCGCGGCGAACCTAAAGGCACGCAAGATGTTGCAAAGCCAGCGTCACAGACTGATATGATGTATACTGACGTAAGGAGAGCAAGATGTAAGTGTGGGGACCGGCTGTTATCGAGGTGTCATCGAGTGCAGATCTGTCTTAGGTATCGCGGCTTAACCTCATTGAAGTCTAGAGGGTGGACAACACGTTGGTCTTACTCAGAGCGGTGTCCGAATTCTATTTTCGACGTTATACGTGCCACTTTCATTGTGGCCAACTACGATTCGATACATAATGCACGAAACCTGAAAGACACCCTAACGGATACATAGAGAGTAGTGTTTGTCTGCTGAATAATGGGAGTGCAAAGGTCTGTGTCGTCTATATGGCTGTATGTAGCACCATTAGTCTTCGGGGGGACGGGCGTAGCTCAGATGGTAGAGCGCTCGCTTAGTATGCGAGAGGAACTGGGATCAATACCCAGTGCATCCAGAATTTTTAACACACCTACATGCGCACCTTGCCATGCAAGTGGAATAATTCACAACCAGCAGATGTGTCTAGGAAGATACAAGCGAATGATTAGCATCCACAATTGACAAGCGTGCTGTTATTAGTGCGCAGGAAGCACCCTCCTCCCACGCCTACACTTAATTTAGAAACAGTACAAGTGTTCCTGTAAGATTCTCAAGCCTTTGTCGGAAAGATCTGCCTTGCGCTGTGTTCACGTAAATTCCACTGCACATTCCTATTCTTTGCATGCAGTCAGCTGCTACTGGTGTTGTTAGTTGTGACTGCTGATAACAGATGCCGTAGCAATCAATTCATTGAGTGAGTTGTATGTTTTGCGATAGTCTGTCTCTGACAAGCAAGCACAGGTGACATAGGTGCGAATACAGGAAGCTTGCAGACCCTCGCTGCCTGCAGACACCGAGCAGCCACACTAGGAGGGCGGCCTAAGCCGTAGGCGAAATGTGCTCATTCGCTTTGGCGCGACGTCGAACTATAAATAATGCTGTCACTAGCGTGAGCGTCGTGGAAAGTCGGAAAAGTCGGCTGCGAGGGTGAGTGCCAAGTTTGGGGAGCGTTTCGTAGTATGCGCAGTGCAACGGAGACGCGGAAACTTATTGTGGCCCAGTGTTTTGCAGTTGGACGACAAGATTGGTACACAGTAGTAAAGAGCGAGGCACTGAGTTGGCATGAATAATGGAGTGCACAATGGGGCTCGAGATGTGTTTGTTACCTCAGGTGCTGTATGATTGTCGTCAAGGAGTGAAAACGGAGCAATTTGTGACGGCTCTTTGAATTTAAGACGTTAAAAACAGACGGAATTTGTATTTGTAATACCAGAGCATCGAAACTACTTGGAACTTTTGTGTATATGAACGGGTCCGCGCCTTTGTACTCTGCTCCCTTCACTGCTACAAACCAACCAACCATCGTGTCCGTGCGCATCTGAGTCGCAAAGAATGGGGAATAGCGCAGTTTGCTCGTGCCTGGGGCGTAGCTCAGTTGGTAGAGCGTTCGCTTGGCATGTGAAAGGTCCAGGGTTCAAGCCGCGGCGCCTCCATATTTTGTTGTCAGTGCATGGTAAGTGTTGATCGCGGCGAACCTAAAGGCACGCAAGATGTTGCAAAGCCAGCGTCACAGACTGATATGATGTATACTGACGTAAGGAGAGCAAGATGTAAGTGTGGGGACCGGCTGTTATCGAGGTGTCATCGTGTGCTGATCTGTCTTAGGTATCGCGGCTTAACCTCATTGAAGTCTAGAGGGTGGACAACACGTTGGTCTTACTCAGAGCGGTGTCCGAATTCTATTATCGACGTTATACGTGCCACTTTCATTGTGGCCAACTACGATTCGATACATAATTCACGAAACCTGAAAGACACCCTAACGGATACATAGAGAGTAGTGTTTGTCTGCTGAATAATGGGAGTGCAAGGGTCTGTGTCGTCTATATGGCTGTATGTAGCACCATTAGTCTTCGGGGCGGCGGGCGTAGCTCAGATGGTAGAGCGCTCGCTTAGTATGCGAGAGGAACTGGGATCAATACAAAGTGCCACCCGAATTTTTAACACACCTACATGCGCACCTTGCCATGCAAGTGGAATAATTCACAACCAGCAGATGTGTCTAGGAAGATACAAGCGAATTATTAGCATCCACAATTGACAAGCGTGCTGTTATTAGTGCGCAGGAAGCACCCTCCTCCCACGCCTACACTTAATTTAGAAACAGTACAAGTGTTCCTGTAAGATTCTCAAGCCTATGTCGGAAAGATCTGCCTTGCGCTGAGTTCACGTAAATTCCACTGCACATTCCTATTCTTTGCATGCAGTCAGCTGCTACTGGTGTTGCTAGTTGTGACTGCTGATAACAGAAGCCGTAGCAATCAATTCTTGGAGTGAGTTGTATGTTTTGCGATAGTCTGTCTCTGACAAGCAAGCACAGGTGACATAGGTGCGAATACAGGAAGCTTGCAGACCCTCGCTGCCTGCAGACACCGAGCAGCCACACTAGGAGGGCGGCCTAAGCCGTAGGCGAAATGTGCTCATTCGCTTTGGCGCGACGTCGAACTATAAATAATGCTGTCACTAGCGTGAGCGTCGTGGAAAGTCGGAAAAGTCGGCTGCGAGGGTGAGTGCCAAGTTTGGGGAGCGTTTCGTAGTATGCGCAGTGCAATGGAGACGCGGAAACTTATTGTGGCCCAGTGTTTTGCAGTTGGACGACAAGATTGGTACACAGTAGTAAAGAGCGAGGCACTGAGTTGGCATGAATAATGGAGTGCACAATGGGGCTCGAGATGTGTTTGTTACCTCAGGTGCTGTATGATTGTCGTCAAGGAGTGAAAACGGAGCAATTTGTGACGGCTCTTTCAATTTAAGACGTTAAAAAAAGGCGGAATTTTCATTTGTAATACCAGAGCATCGAAACTACTTGGTACTTATGTGTATATGAACGGGTCCGCGCCTTTGTACTCTGCTCCCTTCACCGCTACAAACCAACCAACCATCGTGTCCGTGCGCATCTGAGTCGCAAAGAATGGGGAATAGCGCAGTTTGCTCGTGCATGGGGCGTAGCTCAGTTGGTAGAGCGTTCGCTTGGCATGTGAAAGGTCCAGTGTTCAAGCCGCGGCGCCTCCATATTTTGTTGTCAGTGCATGGTAAGTGTTGATCGCGGCGAACCTAAAGGCACGCAAGATGTTGCAAAGCCAGCGTCACAGACTGATATGATGTATACTGACGTAAGGAGAGCAAGATGTAAATGTGGGGACCGGCTGTTATCGAGGTGTCATCGTGTGCTGATCTGTCTTAGGTATCGCGGCTTAACCTCATTGAAGTCTAGAGGGTGGACAACACGTTGGTCTTACTCAGTGCGGTGTCTGAATTCTATTATCGACGTTATACGTGCCACTTTCATTGTGGCCAACTACGATTCGATACATAATGCACGAAACCAGAAAGACACCCTAACGGATACATAGAGAGTAGTGTTTGTCTGCTGAATAATGGGAGTGCAAGGGTCTGTGTCGTCTATATGGCTGTATGTAGCACCATTAGTCTTCGGGGCGGCGGGCGTAGCTCAGATGGTAGAGCGCTCGCTTAGTATGCGAGAGGAACTGGGATCAGTGCCTCCAGAATTTTTAACACACCTACATGCGCACCTTGCCATGCAAGTGGAATAATTCACAACCAGCAGATGTGTCTAGGAAGATACAAGTGAATGATTAGCATCCACAATTGACAAGCGTGCTGTTATTAGTGCGCAGGAAGCACCCTCCTCCCACGCCTACACTTAATTTAGAAACAGTACAAGTGTTCCTGTAAGATTCTCAAGCCTATGTCGGAAAGATCTGCCTTGCGCTGAGTTCACGTAAATTCCACTGCACATTCCTATTCTTTGCATGCAGTCAGCTGCTACTGGTGTTGTTAGTTGTGACTGCTGATAACAGATGCCGTAGCAATCAATTCATGGAGTGAGTTGTATGTTTTGCGGTAGTCTGTCTCTGACAAGCAAGCACAGGTGACATAGGTGCGAACACAGGAAGCTTGCAGACCCTCGCTGCCTGCAGACACCGAGCAGCCACACTAGGAGGGCGGCCTAAGCCGTAGGCGAAATGTGCTCATTCGCTTTGGCGCGACGTCGAACTATAAATAATGCTGTCACTAGCGTGAGCGTTGCGTGAGCGTCGTGGAAAAGTCGGAAAAGTCGGCTGCGAGGGTGAGTGCCAAGTTTGGGGAGCGTTTCGTAGTATGCGCAGTGCAATGGAGACGCAGAAACTTATTGTGGCCCAGTGTTTTGCAGTTGGACGACAAGATTGGTACACAGTAGTAAAGAGCGAGGCACTGAGTTGGCATGAATAATGGAGTGTACAATGGGGCTCGAGATGTGTTTGTTACCTCAGGTGCTGTATGATTGTCGTCAAGGAGTGAAAACGGAGCAATTTGTGACGGCTCTTTCAATTTAAGACGTTAAAAACAGACGGAATTTTCATTTGTAATACCAAAGCATCGAAACTACTTGGTACTTTTGTGTACATGAACGGGTCCGCGCCTTTGTACTCTGCTCCCTTCACCGCTACAAACCAACCAACCATCGTGTCCGTGCGCATCTGAGTCGCAAAGAATGGGGAATAGCGCAGTTTGCTCGTGCATGGGGCGTAGCTCAGTTGGTAGAGAGTTCGCTTGGCATGTGAAAGGTCCAGGGTTCAAGCCGCGGCGCCTCCATTTTTTGTGGTCAGTGCATGGTAAGTGTTGGTCGCGGCGAACCTAAAGGCACGCAAGATGTTGCAAAGCCAGCGTCACAGACTGATATGATGTATACTGACGTAAGGAGAGCAAGATGTAAGTGTGGGGACCGGCTGTTATCGAGGTGTCATCGAGTGCAGATCTGTCTTAGGTATCGCGGCTTAACCTCATTGAAGTCTAGAGGGTGGACAACACGTTGGTCTTACTCAGAGCGGTGTCCGAATTCTATTTTCGACGTTATACGTGCCACTTTCATTGTGGCCAACTACGATTCGATACAGAATGCACGAAACCTGAAAGACACCCTAACGGATACATAGAGAGTAGTGTTTGTCTGATGAATAATGGGAGTGCAAGGGTCTGTGTCGTCTATATGGCTGTATGTAGCACCATTAATCTTCGGGGGAGAGGTTGTAGCTCAGATGGTAGAGCGCTCGCTTAGTATGCGAGAGGAACTGGGATCAATACCCAGTGCCTCCAGAATTTTTAACACACCTACATGCGCACCTTGCCATGCAAGTGGAATAATTCACAACCAGCAGATGTGTCTAGGAAGATACAAGCGAATGATTAGCATCCACAATTGACAAACGTGCTGTTATTAGTGCGCAGGAAGCACCCTCCTCCCACGCCTACACTTAATTTAGAAACAGTACAAGTGTTCCTGTAAGATTCTCAAGCCTATGTCGGAAAGATCTGCCTTGCGCTGAGTTCACGTAAATTCCACTGCACATTCCTATTCTTTGCATGCAGTCAGCTGCTACTGGTGTTGTTAGTTGTGACTGCTGATAACAGATGCCGTAGCAATCAATTCATGGAGTGAGTTGTATGTTTTGCGATAGTCTGTCTCTGACAAGCAAGCACAGGTGACATAGGTGCGAATACAGGAAGCTTGCAGACCCTCGCTGCCTGCAGACACCGAGCAGCCACACTAGGAGGGCGGCCTAAGCCGTAGGCGAAATGTGCTCATTCGCTTTGGCGCGACGTCGAACTATAAATAATGCTGTCACTAGCGTGAGCGTCGTGGAAAGTCGGAAAAGTCGGCTGCGAGGGTGAGTGCCAAGTTTGGGGAGCGTTTCGTAGTATGCGCAGTGCAATGGAGACGCGGAAACTTATTGTGGCCCAGTGTTTTGCAGTTGGACGACAAGATTGGTACACAGTAGTAAAGAGCGAGGCACTGAGTTGGCATGAATAATGGAGTGCACAATGGGGCTCGAGATGTGTTTGTTACCTCAGGTGCTGTATGATTGTCGTCAAGGAGTGAAAACGGAGCAATTTGTGGCGGCTCTTTCAATTTAAGACGTTAAAAAAAGGCGGAATTTTCATTTGTAATACCAGAGCATCGAAACTACTTGGTACTTATGTGTATATGAACGGGTCCGCGCCTTTGTACTCTGCTCCCTTCACCGCTACAAACCAACCAACCATCGTGTCCGTGCGCATCTGAGTCGCAAAGAATGGGGAATAGCGCAGTTTGCTCGTGCCTGGGGCGTAGCTCAGTTGGTAGAGCGTTCGCTTGGCATGTGAAAGGTCCAGTGTTCAAGCCGCGGCGCCTCCATATTTTGTTGTCAGTGCATGGTAAGTGTTGATCGCGGCGAACCTAAAGGCACGCAAGATGTTGCAAAGCCAGCGTCACAGACTGATATGATGTATACTGACGTAAGGAGAGCAAGATGTAAGTGTGGGGACCGGCTGTTATCGAGGTGTCATCGTGTGCTGATCTGTCTTAGTTATCGCGGCTTAACCTCATTGAAGTCTAGAGGGTGGACAACACGTTGGTCTTACTCAGAGCGGTGTCTGAATTCTATTATCGACGTTATACGTGCCACTTTCATTGTGGCCAACTACGATTCGATACATAATGCACGAAACCAGAAAGACACCCTAACGGATACATAGAGAGTAGTGTTTGTCTGCTGAATAATGGGAGTGCAAGGGTCTGTGTCGTCTATATGGCTGTATGTAGCACCATTAGCCTTCAGGCGGCGGGCGTAGCTCAGATGGTAGAGCGCTCGCTTAGTATGCGAGAGGAACTGGGATCAATACCCAGTGCCACCAGAATTTTTAACACACCTACATGCGCACCTTGCCATGCAAGTGGAATAATTCACAACCAGCAGATGTGTCTAGGAAGATACAAGCGAATTATTAGCATCCACAATTGACAAGCGTGCTGTTATTAGTGCGCAGGAAGCACCCTCCTCCCACGCCTACACTTAATTTAGAAACAGTACAAGTGTTCCCGTAAGATTCTCAAGCCTATGCCGGAAAGATCTGCCTTGCGCCGAGTTCACGTAAATCCCACTGCACATTCCTATTCTTTGCATGCAGTCAGCTGCTACTGGTGTTCCTAGTTGTGACTGCTGATAACAGATGCCGTAGCAATCAATTCATGGAGTGAGTTGTATGTTTTGCGATAGTCTGTCTCTGACAAGCAAGCACAGGTGACATAGGTGCGAACACAGGAAGCTTGCAGACCCTCGCTGCCTGCAGACACCGAGCAGCCACACTAGGAGGGCGGCCTAAGCCGTAGGCGAAATGTGCTCATTCGCTTTGGCGCGACGTCGAACTATAAATAATGCTGTCACTAGCGTGAGCGTCGTGGAAAGTCGGAAAAGTCGGCTGCGAGGGTGAGTGCCAAGTTTGGGGAGCGTTTCGTAGTATGCGCAGTGCAATGGAGACGCGGAAACTTATTGTGGCCCAGTGTTTTGCAGTTGGACGACAAGATTGGTACACAGTAGTAAAGAGCGAGGCACTGAGTTGGCATGAATAATGGAGTGCACAATGGGGCTCGAGATGTGTTTGTTACCTCAGGTGCCGTATGATTGTCGTCAAGGAGTGAAAACGGAGCAATTTGTGACGGCTCTTTCAATTTAAGACGTTAAAAACAGACGGAATTTGTATTTGTAATACCAGAGCATCGAAACTACTTGGAACTTTTGTGTATATGAACGGGTCCGCGCCTTTGTACTCTGCTCCCTTCACCGCTACAAACCAACCAACCATCGTGTCCGTGCGCATCTGAGTCGCAAAGAATGGGGAATAGCGCAGTTTGCTCGTGCCTGGGGCGTAGCTCAGTTGGTAGAGCGTTCGCTTGGCATGTGAAAGGTCCAGGGTTCAAGCCGCGGCGCCTCCATATTTTGTTGTCAGTGCATGGTAAGTGTTGATCGCGGCGAACCTAAAGGCACGCAAGATGTTGCAAAGCCAGCGTCACAGACTGATATGATGTATACTGACGTAAGGAGAGCAAGATGTAAGTGTGGGGACCGGCTGTTATCGAGGTGTCATCGAGTGCAGATCTGTCTTAGGTATCGCGGCTTAACCTCATTGAAGTCTAGAGGGTGGACAACACGTTGGTCTTACTCAGAGCGGTGTCCGAATTCTATTTTCGACGTTATACGTGCCACTTTCATTGTGGCCAACTACGATTCGATACATAATGCACGAAACCTGAAAGACACCCTAACGGATACATAGAGAGTAGTGTTTGTCTGCTGAATAATGGGAGTGCAAGGGTCTGTGTCGTCTATATGGCTGTATGTAGCACCATTAGTCTTCGGGGCGGCGGGCGTAGCTCAGATGGTAGAGCGCTCGCTTAGTATGCGAGAGGAACTGGGATCAGTGCCTCCAGAATTTTTAACACACCTACATGCGCACCTTGCCATGCAAGTGGAATAATTCACAACCAGCAGATGTGTCTAGGAAGATACAAGCGAATTATTAGCATCCACAATTGACAAGCGTGCTGTTTTTAGTGCGCAGGAAGCACCCTCCTCCCACGCCTACACTAATTTAGAAACAGTACAAGTGTTCCCGTAGGATTCTCAAGCCTATGTCGGAAAGATCTGCCTTGCGCTGAGTTCACGTAAATCCCACTGCACATTCCTATTCTTTGCATGCAGTCAGCTGCTACTGGTGTTGCTAGTTGTGACTGCTGATAACAGATGCCGTAGCAATCAATTCATGGAGTGAGTTGTATGTTTTGCGATAGTCTGTCTCTGACAAGCAAGCACAGGTGACATAGGTGCGAACACAGGAAGCTTGCAGACCCTCGCTGCCTGCAGACACCGAGCAGCCACACTAGGAGGGCGGCCTAAGCCGTAGGTGAAATGTGCTCATTCGCTTTGGCGCGACGTCGAACTATAAATAATGCTGTCACTAGCGTGAGCGTCGTGGAAAGTCGGAAAAGTCGGCTGCGAGGGTGAGTGCCAAGTTTGGGGAGCGTTTCGTAGTATGCGCAGTGCAATGGAGACGCGGAAACTTATTATGGCCCAGTGTTTTGCAGTTGGACGACAAGATTGGTACACAGTAGTAAAGAGCGAGGCACTGAGTTGGCATGAATAATGGAGTGCACAATGGGGCTCGAGATGTGTTTGTTACCTCAGGTGCTGTATGATTGTCGTCAAGGAGTGAAAATGGAGCAATTTGTGACGGCTCTTTCAATTTAAGACGTTAAAAACAGACGGAATTTTCATTTGTAATACCAGAGCATCGAAACTACTTGGTACTTTTGTGTATATGAACGGGTCCGCGCCTTTGTACTCTGCTCCCTTCACCGCTACAAACCAACCAACCATCGTGTCCGTGCGCATCTGAGTCGCAAAGAATGGGGAATAGCGCAGTTTGCTCGTGCATGGGGCTTAGCTCAGTTGGTAGAGCGTTCGCTTGGCATGTGAAAGGTCCAGTGTTCAAGCCGCGCCGCCTACATTTTTTGTTTTCAGTGCATGGTAAGTGTTGGTCGCGGCGAACCTAAAGGCACGCAAGATGTTGCAAAGCCAGCGTCACAGACTGATATGATGTATACTGACGTAAGGAGAGCAAGATGTAAGTGTGGGGACCGGCTGTTATCGAGGTGTCATCGAGTGCAGATCTGTCTTAGGTATCGCGGCTTAACCTCATTGAAGTCTAGAGGGTGGACAACACGTTGGTCTTACTCAGAGCGGTGTCCGAATTCTATTTTCGACGTTATACGTGCCACTTTCATTGTGGCCAACTACGATTCGATACATAATGCACGAAACCTGAAAGACACCCTAACGGATACATAGAGAGTAGTGTTTGTCTGCTGAATAATGGGAGTGCAAGGGTCTGTGTCGTCTATGTGGCTGTATGTAGCACCATTAGTCTTCGGGGCGGCGGGCGTAGCTCAGATGGTAGAGCGCTCGCTTAGTATGCGAGAGGAACTGGGATCAATACCCAGTGCCTCCAGAATTTTTAACACACCTACATGCGCACCTTGCCATGCAAGTGGAATAATTCACAACCAGCAGATGTGTCTAGGAAAATACAAGCGAAAGATTAGCATCCACAATTGACAAGCGTGCTGTTATTAGTGCGCAGGAAGCACCCTCCTCCCACGCCTACACTTAATTTAGAAACAGTACAAGTGTTCCTGTAAGATTCTCAAGCCTATGTCGGAAAGATCTGCCTTGCGCTGAGTTCACGTAAATTCCACTGCACATTCCTATTCTTTGCATGCAGTCAGCTGCTACTGGTGTTGTTAGTTGTGACTGCTGATAACAGATGCCGTAGCAATCAATTCATGGAGTGAGTTGTATGTTTTGCGGTAGTCTGTCTCTGACAAGCAAGCACAGGTGACATAGGTGCGAACACAGGAAGCTTGCAGACCCTCGCTGCCTGCAGACACCGAGCAGCCACACTAGGATGGCGGCCTAAGCCGTAGGCGAAATGTGCTCATTCGCTTTGGCGCGACGTCGAACTATAAATAATGCTGTCACTAGCGTGAGCGTCGTGGAAAGTCGGAAAAGTCGGCTGCGAGGGTGAGTGCCAAGTTTGGGGAGCGTTTCGTAGTATGCGCAGTGCAATGGAGACGCGGAAACTTATTGTGGCCCAGTGTTTTGCAGTTGGACGACAAGATTGGTACACAGTAGTAAAGAGCGAGGCACTGAGTTGGCATGAATAATGGAGTGCACAATGGGGCTCGAGATGTGTTTGTTACCTCAGGTGCTGTATGATTGTCGTCAAGGAGTGAAAACGGAGCAATTTGTGACGGCTCTTTGAATTTAAGACGTTAAAAACAGACGGAATTTGTATATGTAATACCAGAGCATCGAAACTACTTGGAACTTTTGTGTATATGAACGGGTCCGCGCCTTTGTACTCTGCTCCCTTCACCGCTACAAACCAACCAACCATCGTGTCCGTGCGCATCTGAGTCGCAAAGAATGGGGAATAGCGCAGTTTGCTCGTGCCGGGGGCGTAGCTCAGTTGGTAGAGCGTTCGCTTGGCATGTGAAAGGTCCAGGGTTCAAGCCGCGGCGCCTCCATATTTTGTTGTCAGTGCATGGTAAGTGTTGATCGCGGCGAACCTAAAGGCACGCAAGATGTTGCAAAGCCAGCGTCACAGACTGATATGATGTATACTGACGTAAGGAGAGCAAGATGTAAGTGTGGGGACCGGCTGTTATCGAGGTGTCATCGAGTGCAGATCTGTCTTAGGTATCGCGGCTTAACCTCATTGAAGTCTAGAGGGTGGACAACACGTTGGTCTTACTCAGAGCGGTGTCCGAATTCTATTTTCGACGTTATACGTGCCACTTTCATTGTGGCCAACTACGATTCGATACATAATGCACGAAACCAGAAAGACACCCTAACGGAAACATAGAGAGTAGTGTTTGTCTGCTGAATAATGGGAGTGCAAGGGTCTGTGTCGTCTATATGGCTGTATGTAGCACCATTAGTCTTCGGGGCGGCGGGCGTAGCTCAGATGGTAGAGCGCTCGCTTAGTATGCGAGAGGAACTGGGATCAATACCCAGTGCCTCCAGAATTTTTAACACACCTACATGCGCACCTTGCCATGCAAGTGGAATAATTCACAACCAGCAGATGTGTCTAGGAAGATACAAGCGAATGATTAGCATCCACAATTGACAAACGTGCTGTTATTAGTGCGCAGGAAGCACCCTCCTCCCACGCCTACACTTAATTTAGAAACAGTACAAGTGTTCCTGTAAGATTCTCAAGCCTATGTCGGAAAGATCTGCCTTGCGCTGAGTTCACGTAAATTCCACTGCACATTCCTATTCTTTGCATGCAGTCAGCTGCTACTGGTGTTGTTAGTTGTGACTGCTGATAACAGATGCCGTAGCAATCAATTCATTGAGTGAGTTGTATGTTTTGCGGTAGTCTGTCTCTGACAAGCAAGCACAGGTGACATAGGTGCGAACACAGGAAGCTTGCAGACCCTCGCTGCCTGCAGACACCGAGCAGCCACACTAGGATGGCGGCCTAAGCCGTAGGCGAAATGTGCTCATTCGCTTTGGCGCGACGTCGAACTATAAATAATGCTGTCACTAGCGTGAGCGTCGTGGAAAGTCGGAAAAGTCGGCTGCGAGGGTGAGTGCCAAGTTTGGGGAGCGTTTCGTAGTATGCGCAGTGCAATGGAGACGCGGAAACTTATTGTGGCCCAGTGTTTTGCAGTTGGACGACAAGATTGGTACACAGTAGTAAAGAGCGAGGCACTGAGTTGGCATGAATAATGGAGTGCACAATGGGGCTCGAGATGTGTTTGTTACCTCAGGTGCTGTATGATTGTCGTTAAGGAGTGAAACCGGAGCAATTTGTGACGGCTCTTTCAATTTAAGACGTTAAAAACAGACGGAATTTTCATTTGTAATACCAGAGCATCCAAACTACTTGGTACTTTTGTGTATATGAACGGGTCCGCGCCTTTGTACTCTGCTCCCTTCACCGCTACAAACCAACCAACCATCGTGTCCGTGCGCATCTGAGTCGCAAAGAATGGGGAATAGCGCAGTTTGCTCGTGCATGGGGCGTAGCTCAGTTGGTAGAGAGTTCACTTGGCATGTGAAAGGTCCAGTGTTCAAGCCGCGGCGCCTACATTTTTTGTGGTCAGTGCATGGTAAGTGTTGGTCGCGGCGAACCTAAAGGCACGCAAGATGTTGCAAAGCCAGCGTCACAGACTGATATGATGTATACTGACGTAAGGAGAGCAAGATGTAAGTGTGGGGACCGGCTGTTATCGAGGTGTCATCGAGTGCAGATCTGTCTTAGGTATCGCGGCTTAACCTCATTGAAGTCTAGAGGGTGGCCAACACGTTGGTCTTACTCAGAGCGGTGTCCGAATTCTATTTTCGACGTTATACGTGCCACTTTCATTGTGGCCAACTACGATTCGATACAGAATGCACGAAACCTGAAAGACACCCTAACGGATACATAGAGAGTAGTGTTTGTCTGCTGAATAATGGGAGTGCAAGGGTCTGTGTCGTCTATATGGCTGTATGTAGCACCATTAGTCTTCGGGGCGGCGGGCGTAGCTCAGATGGTAGAGCGCTCGCTTAGTATGCGAGAGGAACTGGGATCAATACCCAGTGCCTCCAGAATTTTTAACACACCTACATGCGCACCTTGCCATGCAAGTGGAATAATTCACAACCAGCAGATGTGTCTAGGAAGATACAAGCGAATGATTAGCATCCACAATTGACAAACGTGCTGTTATTAGTGCGCAGGAAGCACCCTCCTCCCACGCCTACACTTAATTTAGAAACAGTACAAGTGTTCCTGTAAGATTCTCAAGCCTATGTCGGAAAGATCTGCCTTGCGCTGAGTTCACGTAAATTCCACTGCACATTCCTATTCTTTGCATGCAGTCAGCTGCTACTGGTGTTGTTAGTTGTGACTGCTGATAACAGATGCCGTAGCAATCAATTCATTGAGTGAGTTGTATGTTTTGCGGTAGTCTGTCTCTGACAAGCAAGCACAGGTGACATAGGTGCGAACACAGGAAGCTTGCAGACCCTCGCTGCCTGCAGACACCGAGCAGCCACACTAGGATGGCGGCCTAAGCCGTAGGCGAAATGTGCTCATTCGCTTTGGCGCGACGTCGAACTATAAATAATGCTGTCACTAGCGTGAGCGTCGTGGAAAGTCGGAAAAGTCGGCTGCGAGGGTGAGTGCCAAGTTTGGGGAGCGTTTCGTAGTATGCGCAGTGCAATGGAGACGCGGAAACTTATTGTGGCCCAGTGTTTTGCAGTTGGACGACAAGATTGGTACACAGTAGTAAAGAGCGAGGCACTGAGTTGGCATGAATAATGGAGTGCACAATGGGGCTCGAGATGTGTTTGTTACCTCAGGTGCTGTATGATTGTCGTTAAGGAGTGAAAACGGAGCAATTTGTGACGGCTCTTTCAATTTAAGACGTTAAAAACAGACGGAATTTTCATTTGTAATACCAGAGCATCCAAACTACTTGGTACTTTTGTGTATATGAACGGGTCCGCGCCTTTGTACTCTGCTCCCTTCACCGCTACAAACCAACCAACCATCGTGTCCGTGCGCATCTGAGTCGCAAAGAATGGGGAATAGCGCAGTTTGCTCGTGCATGGGGCGTAGCTCAGTTGGTAGAGAGTTCGCTTGGCATGTGAAAGGTCCAGTGTTCAAGCCGCGGCGCCTACATTTTTTGTGGTCAGTGCATCTTAAGTGTTGGTCGCGGCGAACCTAAAGGCACGCAAGATGTTGCAAAGCCAGCGTCACAGACTGATATGATGTATACTGACGTAAGGAGAGCAAGATGTAAGTGTGGGGACCGGCTGTTATCGAGGTGTCATCGAGTGCAGATCTGTCTTAGGTATCGCGGCCTAACCTCATTGAAGTCTAGAGGGTGGACAACACATTGGTCTTACTCAGAGCGGTGTCCGAATTCTATTATCGACGTTATACGTGCCACTTTCATTGTGGCCAACTACGATTCGATACATAATGCACGAAACCTGAAAGACACCCTAACGGATACATAGAGAGTAGTGTTTGTCTGCTGAATAATGGGAGTGCAAGGGTCTGTGTCGTCTATATGGCTGTATGTAGCACCATTAGTCTTCGGGGCGGCGGGCGTAGCTCAGATGGTAGAGCGCTCGCTTAGTATGCGAGAGGGACTTGGATCAATACCCAGTGCCTCCAGAATTTTTAACACACCTACATGCGCACCTTGCCATGCAAGTGGAATAATTCACAACCAGCAGATGTGTCTAGGAAGATACAAGCGAATGATTAGCATCCACAATTGACAAACGTGCTGTTATTAGTGCGCAGGAAGCACCCTCCTCCCACGCCTACACTTAATTTAGAAACAGTACAAGTGTTCCTGTAAGATTCTCAAGCCTATGTCGGAAAGATCTGCCTTGCGCTGAGTTCACGTAAATTCCACTGCACATTCCTATTCTTTGCATGCAGTCAGCTGCTACTGGTGTTGTTAGTTGTGACTGCTGATAACAGATGCCGTAGCAATCAATTCATTGAGTGAGTTGTATGTTTTGCGGTAGTCTGTCTCTGACAAGCAAGCACAGGTGACATAGGTGCGAACACAGGAAGCTTGCAGACCCTCGCTGCCTGCAGACACCGAGCAGCCACACTAGGATGGCGGCCTAAGCCGTAGGCGAAATGTGCTCATTCGCTTTGGCGCGACGTCGAACTATAAATAATGCTGTCACTAGCGTGAGCGTCGTGGAAAGTCGGAAAAGTCGGCTGCGAGGGTGAGTGCCAAGTTTGGGGAGCGTTTCGTAGTATGCGCAGTGCAATGGAGACGCGGAAACTTATTGTGGCCCAGTGTTTTGCAGTTGGACGACAAGATTGGTACACAGTAGTAAAGAGCGAGGCACTGAGTTGGCATGAATAATGGAGTGCACAATGGGGCTCGAGATGTGTTTGTTACCTCAGGTGCTGTATGATTGTCGTTAAGGAGTGAAACCGGAGCAATTTGTGACGGCTCTTTCAATTTAAGACGTTAAAAACAGACGGAATTTTCATTTGTAATACCAGAGCATCCAAACTACTTGGTACTTTTGTGTATATGAACGGGTCCGCGCCTTTGTACTCTGCTCCCTTCACCGCTACAAACCAACCAACCATCGTGTCCGTGCGCATCTGAGTCGCAAAGAATGGGGAATAGCGCAGTTTGCTCGTGCATGGGGCGTAGCTCAGTTGGTAGAGAGTTCGCTTGGCATGTGAAAGGTCCAGTGTTCAAGCCGCGGCGCCTACATTTTTTGTGGTCAGTGCATGGTAAGTGTTGGTCGCGGCGAACCTAAAGGCACGCAAGATGTTGCAAAGCCAGCGTCACAGACTGATATGATGTATACTGACGTAAGGAGAGCAAGATGTAAGTGTGGGGACCGGCTGTTATCGAGGTGTCATCGAGTGCAGATCTGTCTTAGGTATCGCGGCTTAACCTCATTGAAGTCTAGAGGGTGGCCAACACGTTGGTCTTACTCAGAGCGGTGTCCGAATTCTATTTTCGACGTTATACGTGCCACTTTCATTGTGGCCAACTACGATTCGATACAGAATGCACGAAACCTGAAAGACACCCTAACGGATACATAGAGAGTAGTGTTTGTCTGCTGAATAATGGGAGTGCAAGGGTCTGTGTCGTCTATATGGCTGTATGTAGCACCATTAGTCTTCGGGGCGGCGGGCGTAGCTCAGATGGTAGAGCGCTCGCTTAGTATGCGAGAGGAACTGGGATCAATACCCAGTGCCTCCAGAATTTTTAACACACCTACATGCGCACCTTGCCATGCAAGTGGAATAATTCACAACCAGCAGATGTGTCTAGGAAGATACAAGCGAATGATTAGCATCCACAATTGACAAACGTGCTGTTATTAGTGCGCAGGAAGCACCCTCCTCCCACGCCTACACTTAATTTAGAAACAGTACAAGTGTTCCTGTAAGATTCTCAAGCCTATGTCGGAAAGATCTGCCTTGCGCTGAGTTCACGTAAATTCCACTGCACATTCCTATTCTTTGCATGCAGTCAGCTGCTACTGGTGTTGTTAGTTGTGACTGCTGATAACAGATGCCGTAGCAATCAATTCATTGAGTGAGTTGTATGTTTTGCGGTAGTCTGTCTCTGACAAGCAAGCACAGGTGACATAGGTGCGAACACAGGAAGCTTGCAGACCCTCGCTGCCTGCAGACACCGAGCAGCCACACTAGGAGGGCGGCCTAAGCCGTAGGCGAAATGTGCTCATTCGCTTTGGCGCGACGTCGAACTATAAATAATGCTGTCACTAGCGTGAGCGTCGTGGAAAGTCGGAAAAGTCGGCTGCGAGGGTGAGTGCCAAGTTTGGGGAGCGTTTCGTAGTATGCGCAGTGCAATGGAGACGCGGAAACTTATTGTGGCCCAGTATTTTGCAGTTGGACGACAAGATTGGTACACAGTAGTAAAGAGCGAGGCACTGAGTTGGCATGAATAATGGAGTGCACAATGGGGCTCGAGATGTGTTTGTTACCTCAGGTGCTGTATGATTGTCGTTAAGGAGTGAAACCGGAGCAATTTGTGACGGCTCTTTCAATTTAAGACGTTAAAAACAGACGGAATTTTCATTTGTAATACCAGAGCATCCAAACTACTTGGTACTTTTGTGTATATGAACGGGTCCGCGCCTTTGTACTCTGCTCCCTTCACCGCTACAAACCAACCAACCATCGTGTCCGTGCGCATCTGAGTCGCAAAGAATGGGGAATAGCGCAGTTTGCTCGTGCATGGGGCGTAGCTCAGTTGGTAGAGAGTTCGCTTGGCATGTGAAAGGTCCAGTGTTCAAGCCGCGGCGCCTACATTTTTTGTGGTCAGTGCATGGTAAGTGTTGGTCGCGGCGAACCTAAAGGCACGCAAGATGTTGCAAAGCCAGCGTCACAGACTGATATGATGTATACTGACGTAAGGAGAGCAAGATGTAAGTGTGGGGACCGGCTGTTATCGAGGTGTCATCGAGTGCAGATCTGTCTTAGGTATCGCGGCTTAACCTCATTGAAGTCTAGAGGGTGGACAACACATTGGTCTTACTCAGAGCGGTGTCCGAATTCTATTATCGACGTTATACGTGCCACTTTCATTGTGGCCAACTACGATTCGATACATAATGCACGAAACCTGAAAGACACCCTAACGGATACATAGAGAGTAGTGTTTGTCTGCTGAATAATGGGAGTGCAAGGGTCTGTGTCGTCTATATGGCTGTATGTAGCACCATTAGTGTTCGGGGCGGCGGGCGTAGCTCAGATGGTAGAGCGCTCGCTTAGTATGCGAGAGGAACTGGGATCAATACCCAGTGCCTCCAGAATTTTTAACACACCTACATGCGCACCTTGCCATGCAAGTGGAATAATTCACAACCAGCAGATGTGTCTAGGAAGATACAAGCGAATGATTAGCATCCACAATTGACAAACGTGCTGTTATTAGTGCGCAGGAAGCACCCTCCTCCCACGCCTACACTTAATTTAGAAACAGTACAAGTGTTCCTGTAAGATTCTCAAGCCTATGTCGGAAAGATCTGCCTTGCGCTGAGTTCACGTAAATTCCACTGCACATTCCTATTCTTTGCATGCAGTCAGCTGCTACTGGTGTTGTTAGTTGTGACTGCTGATAACAGATGCCGTAGCAATCAATTCATTGAGTGAGTTGTATGTTTTGCGGTAGTCTGTCTCTGACAAGCAAGCACAGGTGACATAGGTGCGAACACAGGAAGCTTGCAGACCCTTGCTGCCTGCAGACACCGAGCAGCCACACTAGGATGGCGGCCTAAGCCGTAGGCGAAATGTGCTCATTCGCTTTGGCGCGACGTCGAACTATAAATAATGCTGTCACTAGCGTGAGCGTCGTGGAAAGTCGGAAAAGTCGGCTGCGAGGGTGAGTGCCAAGTTTGGGGAGCGTTTCGTAGTATGCGCAGTGCAATGGAGACGCGGAAACTTATTGTGGCCCAGTGTTTTGCAGTTGGACGACAAGATTGGTACACAGTAGTAAAGAGCGAGGCACTGAGTTGGCATGAATAATGGAGTGCACAATGGGGCTCGAGATGTGTTTGTTACCTCAGGTGCTGTATGATTGTCGTCAAGGAGTGAAAACGGAGCAATTTGTGACGGCTCTTTGAATTTAAGACGTTAAAAACAGACGGAATTTGTATTTGTAATACCAGAGCATCGAAACTACTTGGAACTTTTGTGTATATGAACGGGTCCGCGCCTTTGTACTCTGCTCCCTTCACCGCTACAAACCAACCAACCATCGTGTCCGTGCTCATCTGAGCCGCAAAGAATGGGGAATAGCGCAGTTTGCTCGTGCCGGGGGCGTAGCTCAGTTGGTAGAGCGTTCGCTTGGCATGTGAAAGGTCCAGGGTTCAAGCCGCGGCGCCTCCATATTTTGTTGTCAGTGCATGGTAAGTGTTGATCGCGGCGAACCTAAAGGCACGCAAGATGTTGCAAAGCCAGCGTCACAGACTGATATGATGTATACTGACGTAAGGAGAGCAAGATGTAAGTGTGGGGACCGGCTGTTATCGAGGTGTCATCGAGTGCAGATCTGTCTTAGGTATCGCGGCTTAACCTCATTGAAGTCTAGAGGGTGGACAACACGTTGGTCTTACTCAGAGCGGTGTCCGAATTCTATTTTCGACGTTATACGTGCCACTTTCATTGTGGCCAACTACAATTCGATACATAATGCACGAAACCTGAAAGACACCCTAACGGATACATAGAGAGTAGTGTTTGTCTGCTGAATAATGGGAGTGCAAGGGTCTGTGTCGTCTATATGGCTGTATGTAGCACCATTAGTCTTCAGGGCGGCGGGCGTAGCTCAGATGGTAGAGCGCTCGCTTAGTATGCGAGAGGGACTGGGATCAATACCCAGTGCCTCCAGAATTTTTAACACACCTACATGCGCACCTTGCCATGCAAGTGGAATAATTCACAACCAGCAGATGTGTCTAGGAAGATACAAGCGAATGATTAGCATCCACAATTGACAAACGTGCTGTTATTAGTGCGCAGGAAGCACCCTCCTCCCACGCCTACACTTAATTTAGAAACAGTACAAGTGTTCCTGTAAGATTCTCAAGCCTATGTCGGAAAGATCTGCCTTGCGCTGAGTTCACGTAAATTCCACTGCACATTCCTATTCTTTGCATGCAGTCAGCTGCTACTGGTGTTGTTAGTTGTGACTGCTGATAACAGATGCCGTAGCAATCAATTCATTGAGTGAGTTGTATGTTTTGCGGTAGTCTGTCTCTGACAAGCAAGCACAGGTGACATAGGTGCGAACACAGGAAGCTTGCAGACCCTCGCTGCCTGCAGACACCGAGCAGCCACACTAGGATGGCGGCCTAAGCCGTAGGCGAAATGTGCTCATTCGCTTTGGCGCGACGTCGAACTATAAATAATGCTGTCACTAGCGTGAGCGTCGTGGAAAGTCGGAAAAGTCGGCTGCGAGGGTGAGTGCCAAGTTTGGGGAGCGTTTCGTAGTATGCGCAGTGCAATGGAGACGCGGAAACTTATTGTGGCCCAGTGTTTTGCAGTTGGACGACAAGATTGGTACACAGTAGTAAAGAGCGAGGCACTGAGTTGGCATGAATAATGGAGTGCACAATGGGGCTCGAGATGTGTTTGTTACCTCAGGTGCTGTATGATTGTCGTTAAGGAGTGAAACCGGAGCAATTTGTGACGGCTCTTTCAATTTAAGACGTTAAAAACAGACGGAATTTTCATTTGTAATACCAGAGCATCCAAACTACTTGGTACTTTTGTGTATATCAACGGGTCCGCGCCTTTGTACTCTGCTCCCTTCACCGCTACAAACCAACCAACCATCGTGTCCGTGCGCATCTGAGTCGCAAAGAATGGGGAATAGCGCAGTTTGCTCGTGCATGGGGCGTAGCTCAGTTGGTAGAGAGTTCGCTTGGCATGTGAAAGGTCCAGTGTTCAAGCCGCGGCGCCTACATTTTTTGTGGTCAGTGCATGGTAAGTGTTGGTCACGGCGAACCTAAAGGCACGCAAGATGTTGCAAAGCCAGCGTCACAGACTGATATGATGTATACTGACGTAAGGAGAGCAAGATGTAAGTGTGGGGACCGGCTGTTATCGAGGTGTCATCGAGTGCAGATCTGTCTTAGGTATCGCGGCTTAACCTCATTGAAGTCTAGAGGGTGGACAACACATTGGTCTTACTCAGAGCGGTGTCCGAATTCTATTATCGACGTTATACGTGCCACTTTCATTGTGGCCAACTACGATTCGATACATAATGCACGAAACCTGAAAGACACCCTAACGGATACATAGAGAGTAGTGTTTGTCTGCTGAATAATGGGAGTGCAAGGGTCTGTGTCGTCTATATGGCTGTATGTAGCACCATTAGTGTTCGGGGCGGCGGGCGTAGCTCAGATGGTAGAGCGCTCGCTTAGTATGCGAGAGGAACTGGGATCAATACCCAGTGCCTCCAGAATTTTTAACACACCTACATGCGCACCTTGCCATGCAAGTGGAATAATTCACAACCAGCAGATGTGTCTAGGAAGATACAAGCGAATGATTAGCATCCACAATTGACAAACGTGCTGTTATTAGTGCGCAGGAAGCACCCTCCTCCCACGCCTACACTTAATTTAGAAACAGTACAAGTGTTCCTGTAAGATTATCAAGCCTATGTCGGAAAGATCTGCCTTGCGCTGAGTTCACGTAAATTCCACTGCACATTCCTATTCTTTGCATGCAGTCAGCTGCTACTGGTGTTGTTAGTTGTGACTGCTGATAACAGATGCCGTAGCAATCAATTCATTGAGTGAGTTGTATGTTTTGCGGTAGTCTGTCTCTGACAAGCAAGCGCAGGTGACATAGGTGCGAACACAGGAAGCTTGCAGACCCTCGCTGCCTGCAGACACCGAGCAGCCACACTAGGATGGCGGCCTAAGCCGTAGGCGAAATGTGCTCATTCGCTTTGGCGCGACGTCGAACTATAAATAATGCTGTCACTAGCGTGAGCGTCGTGGAAAGTCGGAAAAGTCGGCTGCGAGGGTGAGTGCCAAGTTTGGGGAGCGTTTCGTAGTATGCGCAGTGCAATGGAGACGCGGAAACTTATTGTGGCCCAGTGTTTTGCAGTTGGACGACAAGATTGGTACACAGTAGTAAAGAGCGAGGCACTGAGTTGGCATGAATAATGGAGTGCACAATGGGGCTCGAGATGTGTTTGTTACCTCAGGTGCTGTATGATTGTCGTCAAGGAGTGAAAACGGAGCAATTTGTGACTGCTCTTTGAATTTAAGACGTTAAAAACAGACGGAATTTGTACTTGTAATACCAGAGCATCGAAACTACTTGGAACTTTTGTGTATATGAACGGGTCCGCGCCTTTGTACTCTGCTCCCTTCACCGCTACAAACCAACCAACCATCGTGTCCGTGCTCATCTGAGTCGCAAAGAATGGGGAATAGCGCAGTTTGCTCGTGCCGGGGGCGTAGCTCAGTTGGTAGAGCGTTCGCTTGGCATGTGAAAGGTCCAGGGTTCAAGCCGCGGCGCCTCCATATTTTGTTGTCAGTGCATGGTAAGTGTTGATCGCGGCGAACCTAAAGGCACGCAAGATGTTGCAAAGCCAGCGTCACAGACTGATATGATGTATACTGACGTAAGGAGAGCAAGATGTAAGTGTGGGGACCGGCTGTTATCGAGGTGTCATCGAGTGCAGATCTGTCTTAGGTATCGCGGCTTAACCTCATTGAAGTCTAAGGGTGGACAACACGTTGGTCTTACTCAGAGCGGTGTCCGAATTCTATTTTCGACGTTATACGTGCCACTTTCATTGTGGCCAGCTACGATTCGATACATAATGCACGAAACCTGAAAGACACCCTAACGGATACATAGAGAGTAGTGTTTGTCTGCTGAATAATGGGAGTGCAAGGGTCTGTGTCGTCTATATGGCTGTATGTAGCACCATTAGTCTTCGGGGCGGCGGGCGTAGCTCAGATGGTAGAGCGCTCGCTTAGTATGCGAGAGGTACTGGGATCAATACCCAGTGCCTCCAGAATTTTTAACACACCTACATGCGCATCTTGCCATGCAAGTGGAATAATTCACAACCAGCAGATGTGTCTAGGAAGATACAAGCGAATGATTAGCATCCACAATTGACAAACGTGCTGTTATTAGTGCGCAGGAAGCACCCTCCTCCCACGCCTACACTTCATTTAGAAACAGTACAAGTGTTCCCGTATGATTCTCAAGCCTATGTCGGAAAGATCTGCCTTGCGCTGAGTTCACGTAAATCCCACTGCACATTCCTATTCTTTGCATGCAGTCAGCTGCTACTGGTGTTGCTAGTTGTGACTGCTGATAACAGATGCCGTAGCAATCAATTCATGGAGTGAGTTGTATGTTTTGCGATAGTCTGTCTCTGACAAGCAAGCACAGGTGACATAGGTGCGAACACAGGAAGCTTGCAGACCCTCGCTGCCTGCAGACACCGAGCAGCCACACTAGGAGGGCGGCCTAAGCCGTAGGCGAAATGTGCTCATTCGCTTTGGCGCGACGTCGAACTATAAATAATGCTGTCACTAGCGTGAGCGTTGCGTGAGTGTCGTGGAAAGTCGGAAAAGTCTGCTGCGAGGGTGAGTGCTAAGTTTGGGGAGCGTTTCGTAGTATGCGCAGTGCAATGGAGACGCGGAAACTTATTGTGGCCCAGTGTTTTGCAGTTGGACGACAAGATTGGTACACAGTAGTAAAGAGCGAGGCACTGAGTTGGCATGAATAATGGAGTGCACAATGGGGCTCGAGATGTGTTTGTTACCTCAGGTGCTGTATGATTGTCGTCAAGGAGTGAAAACGGAGCAATTTGTGACGGCTCTTTCAATTTAAGACGTTAAAAACAGACGGAATTTTCATTTGTAATACCAGAGCATCGAAACTACTTGGTACTTTTGTGTATATGAACGGGTCCGCGCCTTTGTACTCTGCTCCCTTCACCGCTACAAACCAACCAACCATCGTGTCCGTGCGCATCTGAGTCGCAAAGAATGGGAAATAGCGCAGTTTGCTCGTGCATGGGGCGTAGCTCAGTTGGTAGAGAGTTCGCTTGGCATGTGAAAGGTCCAGGGTTCAAGCCGCGGCGCCTACATTTTTTGTGGTCAGTGCATGGTAAGTGTTGGTCGCGGCGAACCTAAAGGCACGCAAGATGTTGCAAAGCCAGCGTCACAGACTGATATGATGTATACTGACGTAAGGAGAGCAAGATGTAAGTGTGGGGACCGGCTGTTATCGAGGTGTCATCGAGTGCAGATCTGTCTTAGGTATCGCGGCTTAACCTCATTGAAGTCTAGAGGGTGGACAACACGTTGGTCTTACTCAGAGCGGTGTCCGAATTCTATTTTCGACGTTATACGTGCCACTTTCATTGTGGCCAACTACGATTCGATACATAATGCACGAAACCTGAAAGACACCCTAACGGATACATAGAGAGTAGTGTTTGTCTGCTGAATAATGGGAGTGCAAGGGTCTGTGTCGTCTATATGGCTGTATGTAGCACCATTAATCTTCGGGGGGGCGGGCGTAGCTCAGATGGTAGAGCGCTCGCTTAGTATGCGAGAGGAACTGGGATCAATACCCAGTGCCTCCAGAAGTTTTAACACACCTACATGCGCACCTTGCCATGCAAGTGGAATAATTCACAACCAGCAGATGTGTCTAGGAAGATACAAGCGAATGATTAGCATCCACAATTGACAAACGTGCTGTTATTAGTGCGCAGGAAGCACCCTCCTCCCACGCCTACACTTAATTTAGAAACAGTACAAGTGTTCCTGTAAGATTCTCAAGCCTATGTCGGAAAGATCTGCCTTGCGCTGAGTTCACGTAAATTCCACTGCACATTCCTATTCTTTGCATGCAGTCAGCTGCTACTGGTGTTGTTAGTTGTGACTGCTGATAACAGATGCCGTAGCAATCAATTCATGGAGTGAGTTGTATGTTTTGCGGTAGTCTGTCTCTGACAAGCAAGCACAGGTGACATAGGTGCGAACACAGGAAGCTTGCAGACCCTCGCTGCCTGCAGACACCGAGCAGCCACACTAGGAGGGCGGCCTAAGCCGTAGGCGAAATGTGCTCATTCGCTTTGGCGCGACGTCGAACTATAAATAATGCTGTCACTAGCGTGAGCGTCGTGGAAAGTCGGAAAAGTCGGCTGCGAGGGTGAGTGCCAAGTTTGGGGAGCGTTTCGTAGTATGCGCAGTGCAATGGAGACGCGGAAACTTATTGTGGCCCAGTGTTTTGCAGTTGGACGACAAGATTGGTACACAGTAGTAAAGAGCGAGGCACTGAGTTGGCATGAATAATGGAGTGCTCAATGGGGCTCGAGATGTGTTTGTTACCTCAGGTGCTGTATGATTGTCGTCAAGGAGTGAAAACGTAGCAATTTGTGACGGCTCTTTCAATTTAAGACGTTAAAAACAGACGGAATTTGCATTTGTAATACCAGAGCATCGAAACTACTTGGTACTTTTGTATATATGAACGGGTCCGCGCCTTTGTACTCTGCTCCCTTCACCGCTACAAACCAACCAACCATCGTGTCCGTGCGCATCTGAGTCGCAAAGAATGGGGAATAGCGCAGTTTGCTCGCGCCTGGGGCGTAGCTCAGTTGGTAGAGCGTTCGCTTGGCATGTGAAAGGTCCAGTGTTCAAGCCGCGGCGCCTCCATATTTTGTTGTCAGTGCATGGTAAGTGTTGATCGCGGCGAACCTAAAGGCACGCAAGATGTTGCAAAGCCAGCGTCACAGACTGATATGATGTATACTGACGTAAGGAGAGCAAGATGTAAGTGTGGGGACCGGCTGTTATCGAGGTGTCATCGAGTGCAGATCTGTCTTAGGTATCGCGGCTTAACCTCATTGAAGTCTAGAGGGTGGACAACACGTTGGTCTTACTCAGAGAGGTGTCCGAATTCTATTTTCGACGTTATACGTGCCACTTTCATTGTGGTCAACTACGATTCGATACATAATGCACGAAACCTGAAAGACACCCTAACGGATACATAGAGAGTAGTGTTTGTCTGCTGAATAATGGGAGTGCAAGGGTCTGTGTCGTCTATATGGCTGTATGTAACACCATCAGTCTTCGGGGCGGCGGGCGTAGCTCAGATGGTAGAGCGCTCGCTTAGTATGCGAGAGGTACTGGGATCAATACCCAGTGCCTCCAGAATTTTTAACACACCTACATGCGCACCTTGCCATGCAAGTGGAATAATTCACAACCAGCAGATGTGTCTAGGAAGATACAAGCGAATTATTAGCATCCACAATTGACAAGCGTGCTGTTATTAGTGCGCAGGAAGCACCCTCCTCCCACGCCTACACTTAATTTAGAAACAGTACAAGTGTTCCCGTAAGATTCTCAAGCCTATGTCGTAAAGATCTGCCTTGCGCTGAGTTCACGTAAATCCCACTGCACATTCCTACTCTTTGCATGCAGTCAGCTGCTACTGGTGTTGCTAGTTGTGACTGCTGATAACAGATGCCGTAGCAATCAATTCATGGAGTGAGTTGTATGTTTTGCGATAGTCTGTCTCTGACAAGCAAGCACAGGTGACATAGGTGCGGACACAGGAAGCTTGCAGACCCTCGCTGCCTGCAGACACCGAGCAGCCACACTAGGAGGGCGGCCTAAGCCGTAGGCGAAATGTGCTCATTCGCTTTGGCGCGACGTCGAACTATAAATAATGCTGTCACTAGCGTGAGCGTTGCGTGAGTGTCGTGGAATGTCGGAAAAGTCGGCTGCGAGGGTGAGTGCCAAGTTTGGGGAGCGTTTCGTAGTGTGCGCAGTGCAATGGAGACGCGGAAACTTGTTGTGGCCCAGTGTTTTGCAGTTGGACGACAAGATTGGTACACAATAGTAAAGAGCGAGGCACTGAGTTGGCATGAATAATGGAGTGCACAATGGGGCTCGAGATGTGTTTGTTACCTCAGGTGCTGTATGATTGTCGTCAAGGAGTGAAAACGGAGCAATTTGTGACGGCTCTTTCAATTTAAGACGTTAAAAACAGACGGAATTTTCATTTGTAATACCAGAGCATCGAAACAACTTGGTACTTTTGTGTATATGAACGGGTCCGCGCCTTTGTACTCTGCTCCCTTCACCGCTACAAACCAACCAACCATCGTGTCCGTGCGCGTCTGAGTCGCAAAGAATGGGGAATAGCGCAGTTTGCTCGTGCATGGGGCGTAGCTCAGTTGGTAGAGCGTTCGCTTGGCATGTGAAAGGTCCAGGGTTCAAGCCGCGGCGCCTCCATATTTTGTGGTCAGTGCATGGTAAGTGTTGATCGCGGCGAACCTAAAGGCACGCAAGATGTTGCAAAGCCAGCGTCACAGACTGATATGATGTATACTGACGTAAGGAGAGCAAGATGTAAGTGTGGGGACCGGCTGTTATCGAGGTGTCATCGAGTGCAGATCTGTCTTAGGTATCGCGGCTTAACCTCATTGAAGTCTAGAGGGTGGACAACACGTTGGTCTTACTCAGAGCGGTGTCCGAATTCTATTTTCGACGTTATACGTGCCACTTTCATTGTGGCCAACTACGATTCGATACATAATGCACGAAACCTGAAAGACACCCTAACGGATACATGGAGAGTAGTGTTTGTCTGCTGAATAATGGGAGTGCAAGGGTCTGTGTCGTCTATATGGCTGTATGTAGCACCATTAGTCTTCGGGGCGGCGGGCGTAGCTCAGATGGTAGAGCGCTCGCTTAGTATGCGAGAGGTACTGGGATCAATACCCAGTGCCTCCAGAATTTTTAACACACCTACATGCGCACCTTGCCATGCAAGTGGAATAATTCACAACCAGCAGATGTGTCTAGGAAGATACAAGCGAATGATTAGCATCCACAATTGACAAACGTGCTGTTATTAGTGCGCAGGAAGCACCCTCCTCCCACGCCTACACTTAATTTAGAAACAGTACAAGTGTTCCTGTAAGATTCTCAAGCCTATGTCGGAAAGATCTGCCTTGCGCTGAGTTCACGTAAATTCCACTGCACATTCCTATTCTTTGCATGCAGTCAGCTGCTACTGGTGTTGTTAGTTGTGACTGCTGATAACAGATGCCGTAGCAATCAATTCATGGAGTGAGTTGTATGTTTTGCGGTAGTCTGTCTCTGACAAGCAAGCACAGGTGACATAGGTGCGAACACAGGAAGCTTGCAGACCCTCGCTGCCTGCAGACACCGAGCAGCCACACTAGGAGGGCGGCCTAAGCCGTAGGCGAAATGTGCTCATTCGCTTTGGCGCGACGTCGAACTATAAATAATGCTGTCACTAGCGTGAGCGTCGTGGAAAGTCGGAAAAGTCGGCTGCGAGGGTGAGTGCCAAGTTTGGGGAGCGTTTCGTAGTATGCGCAGTGCAATGGAGACGCGGAAACTTATTGTGGCCCAGTGTTTTGCAGTTGGACGACAAGATTGGTACACAGTAGTAAAGAGCGAGGCACTGAGTTGGCATGAATAATGGAGTGCTCAATGGGGCTCGAGATGTGTTTGTTACCTCAGGTGCTGTATGATTGTCGTCAAGGAGTGAAAACGTAGCAATTTGTGACGGCTCTTTCAATTTAAGACGTTAAAAACAGACGGAATTTTCATTTGTAACACCAGAGCATCGAAACTACTTGGTACTTTTGTATATATGAACGGGTCCGCGCCTTTGTACTCTGCTCCCTTCACCGCTACAAACCAACCAACCATCGTGTCCGTGCGCATCTGAGTCGCAAAGAATGGGGAATAGCGCAGTTTGCTCGCGCCTGGGGCGTAGCTCAGTTGGTAGAGCGTTCGCTTGGCATGTGAAAGGTCCAGTGTTCAAGCCGCGGCGCCTCCATATTTTGTTGTCAGTGCATGGTAAGTGTTGATCGCGGCGAACCTAAAGGCACGCAAGATGTTGCAAAGCCAGCGTCACAGACTGATATGATGTATACTGACGTAAGGAGAGCAAGATGTAAGTGTGGGGACCGGCTGTTATCGAGGTGTCATCGAGTGCAGATCTGTCTTAGGTATCGGGGCTTAACCTCATTGAAGTCTAGAGGGTGGACAACACGTTGGTCTTACTCAGAGAGGTGTCCGAATTCTATTTTCGACGTTATACGTGCCACTTTCATTGTGGTCAACTACGATTCGATATATAATGCACGAAACCTGAAAGACACCCTAACGGATACATAGAGAGTAGTGTTTGTCTGCTGAATAATGGGAGTGCAAGGGTCTGTGTCGTCTATATGGCTGTATGTAACACCATTAGTCTTCGGGGCGGCGGGCGTAGCTCAGATGGTAGAGCGCTCGCTTAGTATGCGAGAGGTACTGGGATCAATACCCAGTGCCTCCAGAATTTTTAACACACCTACATGCGCACCTTGCCATGCAAGTGGAATAATTCACAACCAGCAGATGTGTCTAGGAAGATACAAGCGAATTATTAGCATCCACAATTGACAAGCGTGCTGTTATTAGTGCGCAGGAAGCACCCTCCTCCCACGCCTACACTTAATTTAGAAACAGTACAAGTGTTCCCGTAAGATTCTCAAGCCTATGTCGGAAAGATCTGCCTTGCGCTGAGTTCACGTAAATCCCACTGCACATTCCTATTCTTTGCATGCAGTCAGCTGCTACTGGTGTTGCTAGTTGTGACTGCTGATAACAGATGCCGTAGCAATCAATTCATGGAGTGAGTTGTATGTTTTGCGATAGTCTGTCTCTGACAAGCAAGCACAGGTGACATAGGTGCGAACACAGGAAGCTTGCAGACCCTCGCTGCCTGCAGACACCGAGCAGCCACACTAGGAGGGCGGCCTAAGCCGTAGGCGAAATGTGCTCATTCGCTTTGGCGCGACGTCGAACTATAAATAATGCTGTCACTAGCGTGAGCGTTGCGTGAGTGTCGTGGAATGTCGGAAAAGTCGGCTGCGAGGGTGAGTGCCAAGTTTGGGGAGCGTTTCGTAGTGTGCGCAGTGCAATGGAGACGCGGAAACTTGTTGTGGCCCAGTGTTTTGCAGTTGGACGACAAGATTGGTACACAGTAGTAAAGAGCGAGGCACTGAGTTGGCATGAATAATGGAGTGCACAATGGGGCTCGAGATGTGTTTGTTACCTCAGGTGCTGTATGATTGTCGTCAAGGAGTGAAAACGGAGCAATTTGTGACGGCTCTTTCAATTTAAGACGTTAAAAACAGACGGAATTTTCATTTGTAATACCAGAGCATCGAAACTGCTTGGTACTTTTGTGTATATGAACGGGTCCGCGCCTTTGTACTCTGCTCCCTTCACCGCTACAAACCAACCAACCATCGTGTCCGTGCGCATCTGAGTCGCAAAGAATGGGGAATAGCGCAGTTTGCTCGCGCCTGGGGCGTAGCTCAGTTGGTAGAGCGTTCGCTTGGCATGTGAAAGGTCCAGGGTTCAAGCCGCGGCGCCTCCATATTTTGTGGTCAGTGCATGGTAAGTGTTGATCGCGGCGAACCTAAAGGCACGCAAGATGTTGCAAAGCCAGCGTCACAGACTGATATGATGTATACTGACGTAAGGAGAGCAAGATGTAAGTGTGGGGACCGGCTGTTATCGAGGTGTCATCGAGTGCAGATCTGTCTTAGGTATCGCGGCTTAACCTCATTGAAGTCTAGAGGGTGGACAACACGTTGGTCTTACTCAGAGCGGTGTCCGAATTCTATTTTCGACGTTATACGTGCCACTCTCATTGTGGCCAACTACGATTCGATACATAATGCACGAAACCTGAAAGACACCCTAACGGATACATAGAGAGTAGTGTTTGTCTCCTGAATAATGGAAGTGCAAGAGTCTGTGTCGTCTATATGGCTGTATGTAGCACCATTAGTCTTCGGGGCGGCGGGCGTAGCTAAGATGGTAGAGCGCTCGCTTAGTATGTGAGAGGAACTGGGATCAATACCCAGTGCCTCCAGAATTTTTAACACACCTACATGCGCACCTTGCCATGCAAGTGGAATAATTCACAACCAGCAGATGTGTCTAGGAAGATACAAGCGAATTATTAGCATCCACAATTGACAAGCGTGCTGTTATTAGTGCGCAGGAAGCACCCTCCTCCCACGCCTACACTTAATTTAGAAACAGTACAAGTGTTCCCGTAAGATTCTCAAGCCTATGTCGGAAAGATCTGCCTTGCGCTGAGTTCACGTAAATCCCACTGCACATTCCTATTCTTTGCATGCAGTCAGCTGCTACTGGTGTTGCTAGTTGTGACTGCTGATAACAGATGCCGTAGCAATCAATTCATGGAGTGAGTTGTATGTTTTGCGATAGTCTGTCTCTGACAAGCAAGCACAGGTGACATAGGTGCGAACACAGGAAGCTTGCAGACCCTCGCTGCCTGCAGACACCGAGCAGCCACACTAGGAGGGCGGCCTAAGCCGTAGGCGAAATGTGCTCATTCGCTTTGGCGCGACGTCGAACTATAAATAATGCTGTCACTAGCGTGAGCGTTGCGTGAGTGTCGTGGAATGTCGGAAAAGTCGGCTGCGAGGGTGAGTGCCAAGTTTGGGGAGCGTTTCGTAGTGTGCGCAGTGCAATGGAGACGCGGAAACTTGTTGTGGCCCAGTGTTTTGCAGTTGGACGACAAGATTGGTACACAGTAGTAAAGAGCGAGGCACTGAGTTGGCATGAATAATGGAGTGCACAATGGGGCTCGAGATGTGTTTGTTACCTCAGGTGCTGTATGATTGTCGTCAAGGAGTGAAAACGGAGCAATTTGTGACGGCTCTTTCAATTTAAGACGTTAAAAACAGACGGAATTTTCATTTGTAATACCAGAGCATCGAAACTGCTTGGTACTTTTGTGTATATGAACGGGTCCGCGCCTTTGTACTCTGCTCCCTTCACCGCTACAAACCAACCAACCATCGTGTCCGTGCGCATCTGAGTCGCAAAGAATGGGGAATAGCGCAGTTTGCTCGCGCCTGGGGCGTAGCTCAGTTGGTAGAGCGTTCGCTTGGCATGTGAAAGGTCCAGGGTTCAAGCCGCGGCGCCTGCATATTTTGTGGTCAGTGCATGGTAAGTGTTGATCGCGGCGAACCTAAAGGCACGCAAGATGTTGCAAAGCCAGCGTCACAGACTGATATGATGTATACTGACGTAAGGAGAGCAAGATGTAAGTGTGGGGACCGGCTGTTATCGAGGTGTCATCGAGTGCAGATCTGTCTTAGGTATCGCGGCTTAACCTCATTGAAGTCTAGAGGGTGGACAACACGTTGGTCGTACTCAGAGCGGTGTCCGAATTCTATTTTCGACGTTATACGTGCCACTTTCATTGTGGCCAACTACGATTCGATACATAATGCACGAAACCTGAAAGACACCCTAACGGATACATAGAGAGTAGTGTTTGTCTGCTGAATAATGGGAGTGCAAGGGTCTGTGTCGTCTATATGGCTGTATGTAACACCATTAGTCTTCGGGGCGGCGGGCGTAGCTCAGATGGTAGAGCGCTCGCTTAGTATGCGAGAGGTACTGGGATCAATACCCAGTGCCTCCAGAATTTTTAACACACCTACATGCGCACCTTGCCATGCAAGTGGAATAATTCACAACCAGCAGATGTGTCTAGGAAGATACAAGCGAATTATTAGCATCCACAATTGACAAGCGTGCTGTTATTAGTGCGCAGGAAGCACCCTCCTCCCACGCCTACACTTAATTTAGAAACAGTACAAGTGTTCCCGTAAGATTCTCAAGCCTATGTCGGAAAGATCTGCCTTGCGCTGAGTTCACGTAAATCCCACTGCACATTCCTATTCTTTGCATGCAGTCAGCTGCTACTGGTGTTGCTAGTTGTGACTGCTGATAACAGATGCCGTAGCAATCAATTCATGGAGTGAGTTGTATGTTTTGCGATAGTCTGTCTCTGACAAGCAAGCACAGGTGACATAGGTGCGAACACAGGAAGCTTGCAGACCCTCGCTGCCTGCAGACACCGAGCAGCCACACTAGGAGGGCGGCCTAAGCCGTAGGCGAAATGTGCTCATTCGCTTTGGCGCGACGTCGAACTATAAATAATGCTGTCACTAGCGTGAGCGTTGCGTGAGTGTCGTGGAATGTCGGAAAAGTCGGCTGCGAGGGTGAGTGCCAAGTTTGGGGAGCGTTTCGTAGTGTGCGCAGTGCAATGGAGACGCGGAAACTTGTTGTGGCCCAGTGTTTTGCAGTTGGACGACAAGATTGGTACACAGTAGTAAAGAGCGAGGCACTGAGTTGGCATGAATAATGGAGTGCACAATGGGGCTCGAGATGTGTTTGTTACCTCAGGTGCTGTATGATTGTCGTCAAGGAGTGAAAACGGAGCAATTTGTGACGGCTCTTTCAATTTAAGACGTTAAAAACAGACGGAATTTTCATTTGTAATACCAGAGCATCGAAACTGCTTGGTACTTTTGTGTATATGAACGGGTCCGCGCCTTTGTACTCTGCTCCCTTCACCGCTACAAACCAACCAACCATCGTGTCCGTGCGCATCTGAGTCGCAAAGAATGGGGAATAGCGCAGTTTGCTCGCGCCTGGGGCGTAGCTCAGTTGGTAGAGCGTTCGCTTGGCATGTGAAAGGTCCAGGGTTCAAGCCGCGGCGCCTCCATATTTTGTGGTCAGTGCATGGTAAGTGTTGATCGCGGCGAACCTAAAGGCACGCAAGATGTTGCAAAGCCAGCGTCACAGACTGATATGATGTATACTGACGTAAGGAGAGCAAGATGTAAGTGTGGGGACCGGCTGTTATCGAGGTGTCATCGAGTGCAGATCTGTCTTCGGTATCGCGGCTTAACCTCATTGAAGTCTAGAGGGTGGACAACACGTTGGTCTTACTCAGAGCGGTGTCCGAATTCTATTTTCGACGTTATACGTGCCACTCTCATTGTGGCCAACTACGATTCGATACATAATGCACGAAACCTGAAAGACACCCTAACGGATACATAGAGAGTAGTGTTTGTCTCCTGAATAATGGAAGTGCAAGAGTCTGTGTCGTCTATATGGCTGTATGTAGCACCATTAGTCTTCGGGGCGGCGGGCGTAGCTAAGATGGTAGAGCGCTCGCTTAGTATGCGAGAGGAACTGGGATCAATACCCAGTGCCTCCAGAATTTTTAACACACCTACATGCGCACCTTGCCATGCAAGTGGAATAATTCACAACCAGCAGATGTGTCTAGGAAGATACAAGCGAATTATTAGCATCCACAATTGACAAGCGTGCTGTAATTAGTGCGCAGGAAGCACCCTCCTCCCACGCCTACACTTAATTTAGAAACAGTACAAGTGTTCCCGTAAGATTCTCAAGCCTATGTCGGAAAGATCTGCCTTGCGCTGAGTTCACGTAAATCCCACTGCACATTCCTATTCTTTGCATGCAGTCAGCTGCTACTGGTGTTGCTAGTTGTGACTGCTGATAACAGATGCCGTAGCAATCAATTCATGGAGTGAGTTGTATGTTTTGCGATAGTCTGTCTCTGACAAGCAAGCACAGGTGACATAGGTGCGAACACAGGAAGCTTGCAGACCCTCGCTGCCTGCAGACACCGAGCAGCCACACTAGGAGGGCGGCCTAAGCCGTAGGCGAAATGTGCTCATTCGCTTTGGCGCGACGTCGAACTATAAATAATGCTGTCACTAGCGTGAGCGTCGTGGAAAGTCGGAAAAGTCGGCTGCGAGGGTGAGTGCCAAGTTTGGGGAGCGTTTCGTAGTATGCGCAGTGCAATGGAGACGCGGAAACTTATTGTGGCCCAGTGTTTTGCAGTTGGACGACAAGATTGGTACACAGTAGTAAAGAGCGAGGCACTGAGTTGGCATGAATAATGGAGTGCACAATGGGGCTCGAGATGTGTTTGTTACCTCAGGTGCTGTATGATTGTCGTCAAGGAGTGAAAACGGAGCAATTTGTGACGGCTCTTTCAATTTAAGACGTTAAAAACAGACGGAATTTTCATTTGTAATACCAGAGCATCGAAACTACTTGGTACTTTTGTGTATATGAACGGGTCCGCGCTTTTGTACTCTGCTCCCTTCACCGCTGCAAACCAACCAACCATCGTGTCCGTGCGCATCTGAGTCGCAAAGAATGGGGAATAGCGCAGTTTGCTCGTGCATGGGGCGTAGCTCAGTTGGTAGAGCGTTCGCTTGGCATGTGAAAGGTCCAGGGTTCAAGCCGCGGCGCCTGCATATTTTGTGGTCAGTGCATGGTAAGTGTTGATCGCGGCGAACCTAAAGGCACGCAAGATGTTGCAAAGCCAGCGTCACAGACTGATATGATGTATACTGACGTAAGGAGAGCAAGATGTAAGTGTGGGGACCGGCTGTTATCGAGGTGTCATCGAGTGCAGATCTGTCTTAGGTATCGCGGCTTAACCTCATTGAAGTCTAGAGGGTGGACAACACGTTGGTCTTACTCAGAGCGGTGTCCGAATTCTATTTTCGACGTTATACGTGCCACTTTCATTGTGGCCAACTACGATTCGATACATAATGCACGAAACCTGAAAGACACCCTAACGGATACATAGAGAGTAGTGTTTGTCTGCTGAATAATGGGAGTGCAAGGGTCTGTGTCGTCTATATGGCTGTATGTAGCACCATTAGTCTTCGGGGCGGCGGGCGTAGCTCAGATGGTAGAGCGCTCGCTTAGTATGCGAGAGGAACTGGGATCAATACCCAGTGCCTCCAGAATTTTTAACACACCTACATGCGCACCTTGCCATGCAAGTGGAATAATTCACAACCAGCAGATGTGTCTAGGAAGATGCAAGCGAATTATTAGCATCCACAATTGACAAGCGTGCTGTTATTAGTGCGCAGGAAGCACCCTCCTCCCACGCCTACACTTAATTTAGAAACAGTACAAGTGTTCCCGTAAGATTCTCAAGCCTATGTCGGAAAGATCTGCCTTGCGCTGAGTTCACGTAAATCCCACTGCACATTCCTATTCTTTGCATGCAGTCAGCTGCTACTGGTGTTGCTAGTTGTGACTGCTGATAACAGATGCCGTAGCAATCAATTCATGGAGTGAGTTGTATGTTTTGCGATAGTCTGTCTCTGACAAGCAAGCACAGGTGACATAGGTGCGAACACAGGAAGCTTGCAGACCCTCGCTGCCTGCAGACACCGAGCAGCCACACTAGGAGGGCGGCCTAAGCCGTAGGCGAAATGTGCTCATTCGCTTTGGCGCGACGTCGAACTATAAATAATGCTGTCACTAGCGTGAGCGTCGTGGAAAGTCGGAAAAGTCGGCTGCGAGGGTGAGTGCCAAGTTTGGGGAGCGTTTCGTAGTATGCGCAGTGCAATGGAGACGCGGAAACTTATTGTGGCCCAGTGTTTTGCAGTTGGACGACAAGATTGGTACACAGTAGTAAAGAGCGAGGCACTGAGTTGGCATGAATAATGGAGTGCACAATGGGGCTCGAGATGTGTTTGTTACCTCAGGTGCTGTATGATTGTCGTCAAGGAGTGAAAACGGAGCAATTTGTGACGGCTCTTTCAATTTAAGACGTTAAAAACAGACGGAATTTTCATTTGTAATACCAGAGCATCGAAACTACTTGGTACTTTTGTGTATATGAACGGGTCCGCGCTTTTGTACTCTGCTCCCTTCACCGCTGCAAACCAACCAACCATCGTGTCCGTGCGCATCTGAGTCGCAAAGAATGGGGAATAGCGCAGTTTGCTCGTGCATGGGGCGTAGCTCAGTTGGTAGAGCGTTCGCTTGGCATGTGAAAGGTCCAGGGTTCAAGCCGCGGCGCCTCCATATTTTGTGGTCAGTGCATGGTAAGTGTTGATCGCGGCGAACCTAAAGGCACGCAAGATGTTGCAAAGCCAGCGTCACAGGCTTATATGATGTATACTGACGTAAGGAGAGCAAGATGTAAGTGTGGGGACCGGCTGTTATCGAGGTGTCATCGAGTGCAGATCTGTCTTAGGTATCGCGGCTTAACCTCATTGAAGTCTAGAGGGTGGACAACACGTTGGTCTTACTCAGAGCGGTGTCCGAATTCTATTTTCGACGTTATACGTGCCACTTTCATTGTGGCCAACTACGATTCGATACATAATGCACGAAACCTGAAAGACACCCTAACGGATACATAGAGAGTAGTGTTTGTCTGCTGAATAATGGGAGTGCAAGGGTCTGTGTCGTCTATATGGCTGTATGTAGCACCATTAGTCTTCGGGGCGGCGGGCGTAGCTCAGATGGTAGAGCGCTCGCTTAGTGTGCGAGAGGAACTGGGATGAATACCCAGTGCCTCCAGAATTTTTAACACACCTACATGCGCACCTTGCCATGCAAGTGGAATAATTCACAACCAGCAGATGTGTCTAGGAAGATACAAGCGAATTATTAGCATCCACAATTGACAAGCGTGCTGTTATTAGTGCGCAGGAAGCACCCTCCTCCCACGCCTACACTTAATTTAGAAACAGTACAAGTGTTCCCGTAAGATTCTCAAGCCTATGTCGGAAAGATCTGCCTTGCGCTGAGTTCACGTAAATCCCACTGCACATTCCTATTCTTTGCATGCAGTCAGCTGCTACTGGTGTTGCTAGTTGTGACTGCTGATAACAGATGCCGTAGCAATCAATTCATGGAGTGAGTTGTATGTTTTGCGATAGTCTGTCTCTGACAAGCAAGCACAGGTGACATAGGTGCGAACACAGGAAGCTTGCAGACCCTCGCTGCCTGCAGACACCGAGCAGCCACACTAGGAGGGCGGCCTAAGCCGTAGGCGAAATGTGCTCATTCGCTTTGGCGCGACGTCGAACTATAAATAATGCTGTCACTAGCGTGAGCGTCGTGGAAAGTCGGAAAAGTCGGCTGCGAGGGTGAGTGCCAAGTTTGGGGAGCGTTTCGTAGTATGCGCAGTGCAATGGAGACGCGGAAACTTATTGTGGCCCAGTTTTTTACAGTTGGACGACAAGATTGGTACACAGTAGTAAAGAGCGAGGCACTGAGTTGGCATGAATAATGGAGTGCACAATGGGGCTCGAGATGTGTTTGTTACCTCAGGTGCTGTATGATTGTCGTCAAGGAGTGAAAACGGAGCAATTTGTGACGGCTCTTTCAATTTAAGACGTTAAAAACAGACGGAATTTGCATTTGTAATACCAGAGCATCGAAACTACTTGGTACTTATGTGTATATGAACGGGTCCGCGCTTTTGTACTCTGCTCCCTTCACCGCTGCAAACCAACCAACCATCGTGTCCGTGCGCATCTGAGTCGCAAAGAATGGGGAATAGCGCAGTTTGCTCGTGCCTGGGACGTAGTTCAGTTGGTAGAGCGTTCGCTTGGCATGTGAAAGGTCCAGGGTTCAATCCGCGGCGCCTCCATATTTTGTGGTCAGTGCATGGTAAGTGTTGATCGCGGCGAACCTAAAGGCACGCAAGATGTTGCAAAGCCAGCGTCACAGACTGATATGATGTATACTGACATAAGGAGAGCAAGATGTAAGTGTGGGGACCGGCTGTTATCGAGGTGTCATCGAGTGCAGATCTGTCTTAGGTATCGCGGCTTAACTTCATTGAAGTCTAGAGGGTGGACAACACGTTGGTCTTACTCAGAGCGGTGTCCGAATTCTATTTTCGACGTTATACGTGCCACTTTCATTGTGGCCAACTACGATTCGATACATAATGCACGAAACCTGAAAGACACCCTAACGGATACATAGAGAGTAGTGTTTGTCTGCTGAATAATGGGAGTGCAAGGGTCTGTGTCGTCTATATGGCTGTATGTAGCACCATTAGTCTTCGGGGCGGCGGGCGTAGCTCAGATGGTAGAGCGCTCACTTAGTATGCGAGAGGAACTGGGATCAATACCCAGTGCCTCCAGAATTTTTAACACACCTACATGCGCACCTTGCCATGCAAGTGGAATAATTCACAACCAGCAGATGTGTCTAGGAAGATACAAGCGAATTATTAGCATCCACAATTGACAAGCGTGCTGTTATTAGTGCGCAGGAAGCACCCTCCTCCCACGCCTACACTTAATTTAGAAACAGTACAAGTGTTCCCGTAAGATTCTCAAGCCTATGTCGGAAAGATCTGCCTTGCGCTGAGTTCACGTAAATCCCACTGCACATTCCTATTCTTTGCATGCAGTCAGCTGCTACTGGTGTTGCTAGTTGTGACTGCTGATAACAGATGCCGTAGCAATCAATTCATGGAGTGAGTTGTATGTTTTGCGATAGTCTGTCTCTGACAAGCAAGCACAGGTGACATAGGTGCGGACACAGGAAGCTTGCAGACCCTCGCTGCCTGCAGACACCGAGCAGCCACACTAGGAGGGCGGCCTAAGCCGTAGGCGAAATGTGCTCATTCGCTTTGGCGCGACGTCGAACTATAAATAATGCTGTCACTAGCGTGAGCGTCGTGGAAAGTCGGAAAAGTCGGCTGCGAGGGTGAGTGCCAAGTTTGGGGAGCGTTTCGTAGTATGCGCAGTGCAATGGAGACGCGGAAACTTGTTGTGGCCCAGTGTTTTGCAGTTGGACGACAAGATTGGTACACAGTAGTAAAGAGCGAGGCACTGAGTTGGCATGAATAATGGAGTGCACAATGGGGCTCGAGATGTGTTTGTTACCTCAGGTGCTGTATGATTGTCGTCAAGGAGTGAAAACGGAGCAATTTGTGACGGCTCTTTCAATTTAAGACGTTAAAAACAGACGGAATTTGCATTTGTAATACCAGAGCATCGAAACTACTTGGAACTTTTGTGTATATGAACGGGTCCGCGCCTTTGTACTCTGCTCCCTTCACCGCTACAAACCAACCTACAATCGTGTCCGTGCGCATCTGAGTCGCAAAGAATGGGGAATAGCGCAGTTTGCTCGTGCCTGGGGCGTAGCTCAGTTGGTAGAGCGTTCGCTTGGCATGTGAAAGGTCCAGGGTTCAAGCCGCGGCGCCTCCATATTTTGTGGTCAGTGCATGGTAAGTGTTGATCGCGGCGAACCTAAAGGCACGCAAGATGTTGCAAAGCCAGCGTCACAGACTGATATGATGTATACTGACGTAAGGAGAGCAAGATGTAAGTGTGGGGACCGGCTGTTATCGAGGTGTCATCGAGTGCAGATCTGTCTTAGGTATCGCGGCTTAACCTCATTGAAGTCTAGAGGGTGGACAACACGTTGGTCTTACTCAGAGCGGTGTCCGAATTCTATTTTCGACGTTGTACGTGCCACTTTCATTGTGGCCAACTACGATTCGATACAGAATGCACGAAACCTGAAAGACACCCTAACGGATACATAGAGAGTAGTGTTTGTCTGCTGAATAATGGGAGTGCAAGGGTCTGTGTCGTCTATATGGCTGTATGTAGCACCATTAGACTTCGGGGGGCCGGGCGTAGCTCATATGGTAGAGCGCTCGCTTAGTATGCGAGAGGTACTGGGATCAATACCCAGTGCCTCCAGAATTTTTAACACACCTACATGCGCACCTTGCCATGCAAGTGGAATAATTCTCAACCAGCAGATGTGTCTAGGAAGATACAAGCGAATGATTAGCATCCACAATTGACAAGCGTGCTGTTATTAGTGCGCAGGAAGCACCCTCCTCCCACGCCTACACTTAATTTAGAAACAGTACAAGTGTTCCCGTAAGATTCTCAAGCCTATGTCGGAAAGATCTGCCTTGCGCTGAGTTCACGTAAATCCCACTGCACATTCCTATTCTTTGCATGCAGTCAGCTGCTACTGGTGTTGCTAGTTGTGACTGCTGATAACAGATGCCGTAGCAATCAATTCATGGAGTGAGTTGTATGTTTTGCGATAGTCTGTCTCTGACAAGCAAGCACAGGTGACATAGGTGCGGACACAGGAAGCTTGCAGACCCTCGCTGCCTGCAGACACCGAGCAGCCACACTAGGAGGGCGGCCTAAGCCGTAGGCGAAATGTGCTCATTCGCTTTGGCGCGACGTCGAACTATAAATAATGCTGTCACTAGCGTGAGCGTCGTGGAAAGTCGGAAAAGTCGGCTGCGAGGGTGAGTGCCAAGTTTGGGGAGCGTTTCGTAGTATGCGCAGTGCAATGGAGACGCGGAAACTTGTTGTGGCCCAGTGTTTTGCAGTTGGACGACAAGATTGGTACACAGTAGTAAAGAGCGAGGCACTGAGTTGGCATGAATAATGGAGTGCACAATGGGGCTCGAGATGTGTTTGTTACCTCAGGTGCTGTATGATTGTCGTCAAGGAGTGAAAACGGAGCAATTTGTGACGGCTCTTTCAATTTAAGACGTTAAAAACAGACGGAATTTGCATTTGTAATACCAGAGCATCGAAACTACTTGGAACTTTTGTGTATATGAACGGGTCCGCGCCTTTGTACTCTGCTCCCTTCACCGCTACAAACCAACCAACCATCGTGTCCGTGCGCATCTGAGTCGCAAAGAATGGGGAATAGCGCAGTTTGCTCGTGCCTGGGGCGTAGCTCAGTTGGTAGAGCGTTCGCTTGGCATGTGAAAGGTCCAGGGTTCAAGCCGCGGCGCCTCCATATTTTGTGGTCAGTGCATGGTAAGTGTTGATCGCGGCGAACCTAAAGGCACGCAAGATGTTGCAAAGCCAGCGTCACAGACTGATATGATGTATACTGACGTAAGGAGAGCAAGATGTAAGTGTGGGGACCGGCTGTTATCGAGGTGTCATCGAGTGCAGATCTGTCTTAGGTATCGCGGCTTAACCTCATTGAAGTCTAGAGGGTGGACAACACGTTGGTCTTACTCAGAGCGGTGTCCGAATTCTATTTTCGACGTTGTACGTGCCACTTTCATTGTGGCCAACTACGATTCGATACAGAATGCACGAAACCTGAAAGACACCCTAACGGATACATAGAGAGTAGTGTTTGTCTGCTGAATAATGGGAGTGCAAGGGTCTGTGTCGTCTATATGGCTGTATGTAGCACCATTAGACTTCGGGGGGCCGGGCGTAGCTCATATGGTAGAGCGCTCGCTTAGTATGCGAGAGGTACTGGGATCAATACCCAGTGCCTCCAGAATTTTTAACACACCTACATGCGCACCTTGCCATGCAAGTGGAATAATTCTCAACCAGCAGATGTGTCTAGGAAGATACAAGCGAATGGTTAGCATCCACAATTGACAAGCGTGCTGTTATTAGTGCGCAGGAAGCACCCTCCTCCCACGCCTACACTTAATTTAGAAACAGTACAAGTGTTCCCGTAAGATTCTCAAGCCTATGTCGGAAAGATCTGCCTTGCGCTGAGTTCACGTAAATCCCACTGCACATTCCTATTCTTTGCATGCAGTCAGCTGCTACTGGTGTTGCTAGTTGCGACTGCTGATAACAGATGCCGTAGCAATCAATTCATGGAGTGAGTTGTATGTTTTGCGATAGTCTGTCTCTGACAAGCAAGCACAGGTGACATAGGTGCGAACACAGGAAGCTTGCAGACCCTCGCTGCCTGCAGACACCGAGCAGCCACACTAGGAGGGCGGCCTAAGCCGTAGGCGAAATGTGCTCATTCGCTTTGGCGCGACGTCGAACTATAAATAATGCTGTCACTAGCGTGAGCGTCGTGGAAAGTCGGAAAAGTCGGCTGCGAGGGTGAGTGCCAAGTTTGGGGAGCGTTTCGTAGTATGCGCAGTGCAATGGAGACGAGGAAACTTATTGTGGCCCAGTGTTTTGCAGTTGGACGACAAGATTGGTACACAGTAGTAAAGAGCGAGCCACTGAGTTGGCATGAATAATGGAGTGCACAAAGGGGCTCGAGATGTGTTTGTTACCTCAGGTGCTGTATGATTGTCGTCAAGGAGTGAAAACGGAGCAATTTGTGACGGCTCTTTCAATTTAAGACGTTAAAAACAGACGGAATTTTCATTTGTAATACCAGAGCATCGAAACTACTTGGTACTTTTGTGTATATGAACGGGTCCGCGCCTTTGTACTCTGCTCCCTTCACCGCTACAAACCAACCAACCATCGTGTCCGTGCGCATCTGAGTCGCAAAGAATGGGGAATAGCGGAGTTTGCTCGTGCTTGGGGCGTAGCTCAGTTGGTAGAGCGTTCGCTTGGCATGTGAAAGGTCCAGGGTTCAATCCGCGGCGCCTCCATATTTTGTGGTCAGTGCATGGTAAGTGTTGATCGCGGCGAACCTAAAGGCACGCAAGATGTTGCAAAGCCAGCGTCACAGACTGATATGATGTATACTGACGTAAGGAGAGCAAGATGTAAGTCTGGGGACCGGCTGTTATCGAGGTGTCATCGAGTGCAGATCTGTCTTAGGTATCGCGGCTTAACTTCATTGAAGTCTAGAGGGTGGACAACACGTTGGTCTTACTCAGAGCGGTGTCCGAATTCTATTTTCGACGTTATACGTGCCACTTTCATTGTGGCCAACTACGATTCGATACATAATGCACGAAACCTGAAAGACACCCTAACGGATACATAGAGAGTAGTGTTTGTCTGCTGAATAATGGGAGTGCAAGGGTCTGTGTCGTCTATATGGCTGTATGTAGCACCATTAGTCTTCGGGGCGGCGGGCGTAGCTCAGATGGTAGAGCGCTCACTTAGTATGCGAGAGGAACTGGGATCAATACCCAGTGCCTCCAGAATTTTTAACACACCTACATGCGCACCTTGCCATGCAAGTGGAATAATTCACAACCAGCAGATGTGTCTAGGAAGATACAAGCGAATTATTAGCATCCACAATTGACAAGCGTGCTGTTATTAGTGCGCAGGAAGCACCCTCCTCCCACGCCTACACTTAATTTAGAAACAGTACAAGTGTTCCCGTAAGATTCTCAAGCCTATGTCGGAAAGATCTGCCTTGCGCTGAGTTCACGTAAATCCCACTGCACATTCCTATTCTTTGCATGCAGTCAGCTGCTACTGGTGTTGTTAGTTGTGACTGCTGATAACAGATGCCGTAGCAATCAATTCATGGAGTGAGTTGTATGTTTTGCGATAGTCTGTCTCTGACAAGCAAGCACAGGTGACATAGGTGCGAACACAGGAAGCTTGCAGACCCTCGCTGCCTGCAGACACCGAGCAGCCACACTAGGAGGGCGGCCTAAGCCGTAGGCGAAATGTGCTCATTCGCTTTGGCGCGACGTCGAACTATAAATAATGCTGTCACTAGCGTGAGCGTCGTGGAAAGTCGGAAAAGTCGGCTGCGAGGGTGAGTGCCAAGTTTGGGGAGCGTTTCGTAGTATGCGCAGTGCAATGGAGACGCGGAAACTTGTTGTGGCCCAGTGTTTTGCAGTTGGACGACAAGATTGGTACACAGTAGTAAAGAGCGAGGCACTGAGTTGGCATGAATAATGGAGTGCACAATGGGGCTCGAGATGTGTTTGTTACCTCAGGTGCTGTATGATTGTCGTCAAGGAGTGAAAACGGAGCAATTTGTGACGGCTCTTTCAATTTAAGACGTTAAAAACAGACGGAATTTGCATTTGTATTACCAGAGCATCGAAACTACTTGGAACTTTTGTGTATATGAACGGGTCCGCGCCTTTGTACTCTGCTCCCTTCACCGCTACAAACCAACCAACCATCGTGTCCGTGCGCATCTGAGTCGCAAAGAATGGGGAATAGCGCAGTTTGCTCGTGCCTGGGGCGTAGCTCAGTTGGTAGAGCGTTCGCTTGGCATGTGAAAGGTCCAGGGTTCAAGCCGCGGCGCCTCCATATTTTGTGGTCAGTGCATGGTCAGTGCATGGTAAGTGTTGATCGCGGCGAACCTAAAGGCACGCAAGATGTTGCAAAGCCAGCGTCACAGACTGATATGATGTATACTGACGTAAGGAGAGCAAGATATAAGTGTGGGGACCGGCTGTTATCGAGGTGTCATCGAGTGCAGATCTGTCTTAGGTATCGCGGCTTAACCTCATTGAAGTCTAGAGGGTGGACAACACGTTGGTCTTACTCAGAGCGGTGTCCGAATTCTATTTTCGACGTTGTACGTGCCACTTTCATTGTGGCCAACTACGATTCGATACAGAATGCACGAAACCTGAAAGACACCCTAACGGATACATAGAGAGTAGTGTTTGTCTGCTGAATAATGGGAGTGCAAGGGTCTGTGTCGTCTATATGGCTGTATGTAGCACCATTAGACTTCGGGGGGCCGGGCGTAGCTCATATGGTAGAGCGCTCGCTTGGTATGCGAGAGGTACTGGGATCAATACCCAGTGCCTCCAGAATTTTTAACACACCTACATGCGCACCTTGCCATGCAAGTGGAATAATTCTCAACCAGAAACAAGCGAATGATTAGCATCCACAATTGACAAGCGTGCTGTTATTAGTGCGCAGGAAGCACCCTCCTCCCACGCCTACACTTGCCATGCAAGTGGAATAATTCTCAACCAGAAACAAGCGAATGATTAGCATCCACAATTGACAAGCGTGCTGTTATTAGTGCGCAGGAAGCACCCTCCTCCCACGCCTACACTTAATTTAGAAACAGTATAAGTGTTCCCGTAAGATTCTCAAGCCTATGTCGGAAAGATCTGCCTTGCGCTGAGTTCACGTAAATCCCACTGCACATTCCTATTCTTTGCATGCAGTCAGCTGCTACTGGTGTTGCTAGTTGCGACTGCTGATAACAGATGCCGTAGCAATCAATTCATGGAGTGAGTTGTATGTTTTGCGATAGTCTGTCTCTGACAAGCAAGCACAGGTGACATAGGTGCGAACACAGGAAGCTTGCAGACCCTCGCTGCCTGCAGACACCGAGCAGCCACACTAGGAGGGCGGCCTAAGCCCTAGGCGAAATGTGCTCATTCGCTTTGGCGCGACGTCGAACTATAAATAATGCTGTCACTAGCGTGAGCGTCGTGGAAAGTCGGAAAAGTCGGCTGCGAGGGTGAGTGCCAAGTTTGGGGAGCGTTTCGTAGTATGCGCAGTGCAATGGAGACGCGGAAACTTGTTGTGGCCCAGTGTTTTGCAGTTGGACGACAAGATTGGTACACAGTAGTAAAGAGCGAGGCACTGAGTTGGCATGAATAATGGAGTGCACAATGGGGCTCGAGATGTGTTTGTTACCTCAGGTGCTGTATGATTGTCGTCAAGGAGTGAAAACGGAGCAATTTGTGACGGCTCTTTCAATTTAAGACGTTAAAAACAGACGGAATTTGCATTTGTAATACCAGAGCATCGAAACTACTGGGAACTTTTGTGTATATGAACGGGTCCGCGCCTTTGTGCTCTGCTCCCTTCACCGCTACAAACCAACCAACCATCGTGTCCGTGCGCATCTGAGTCGCAAAGAATGGGGAATAGCGCAGTTTGCTCGTGCCTGGGGCGTAGCTCAGTTGGTAGAGCGTTCGCTTGGCATGTGAAAGGTCCAGGGTTCAAGCCGCGGCGCCTCCATATTTTGTGGTCAGTGCATGGTAAGTGTTGATCGCGGCGAACCTAAAGGCACGCAAGATGTTGCAAAGCCAGCGTCACAGACTGATATGATGTATACTGACGTAAGGAGAGCAAGATGTAAGTGTGGGGACCGGCTGTTATCGAGGTGTCATCGAGTGCAGATCTGTCTTAGGTATCGCGGCTTAACCTCATTGAAGTCTAGAGGGTGGACAACACGTTGGTCTTACTCAGAGCGGTGTCCGAATTCTATTTTCGACGTTGTACGTGCCACTTTCATTGTGGCCAACTACGATTCGATACAGAATGCACGAAACCTGAAAGACACCCTAACGGATACATAGAGAGTAGTGTTTGTCTGCTGAATAATGGGAGTGCAAGGGTCTGTGTCGTCTATATGGCTGTATGTAGCACCATTAGTCTTCGGGGGGGCGGGCGTAGCTCATATGGTAGAGCGCTCGCTTAGTATGCGAGAGGTACTGGGATCGATGCCCAGTGCCTCCAGAATTTTTAACACACCTACATGCGCACCTTGCCATGCAAGTGGAATAATTCTCAACCAGCAGATGTGTCTAAGAAGAAACAAGCGAATGATTAGCATCCACAATTGACAAGCGTGCTGTTATTAGTGCGCAGGAAGCACCCTCCTCCCACGCCTACACTTAATTTAGAAACAGTACAAGTGTTCCCGTAAGATTCTCAAGCCTATGTCGGAAAGATCTGCCTTGCGCTGAGTTCACGTAAATCCCACTGCACATTCCTATTCTTTGCATGCAGTCAGCTGCTACTGGTGTTGCTAGTTGCGACTGCTGATAACAGATGCCGTAGCAATCAATTCATGGAGTGAGTTGTATGTTTTGCGATAGTCTGTCTCTGACAAGCAAGCACAGGTGACATAGGTGCGAACACAGGAAGCTTGCAGACCCTCGCCGCCTGCAGACACCGAGCAGCCACACTAGGAGGGCGGCCTAAGCCGTAGGCGAAATGTGCTCATTCGCTTTGGCGCGACGTCGAACTATAAATAATGCTGTCACTAGCGTGAGCGTCGTGGAAAGTCGGAAAAGTCGGCTGCGAGGGTGAGTGCCAAGTTTGGGGAGCGTTTCGTAGTATGCGCAGTGCAATGGAGACGCGGAAACTTATTGTGGCCCAGTGTTTTGCAGTTGGACGACAAGATTGGTACACAGTAGTAAAGAGCGAGGCACTGAGTTGGCATGAATAATGGAGTGCACAATGGGGCTCGAGATGTGTTTGTTACCTCAGGTGCTGTATGATTGTCGTCAAGGAGTGAAAACGGAGCAATTTGTGACGGCTCTTTCAATTTAAGACGTTAAAAACAGACGGAATTTGCATTTGTAATACCAGAGCATCGAAAGTACTTGGAACTTTTGTGTATATGAACGGGTCCGCGCCTTTGTACTCTGCTCCCTTCACCGCTACAAACCAACCAACCATCGTGTCCGTGCGCAACTGAGTCGCAAAGAATGGGGAATAGCGCAGTTTGCTCGTGCCTGGGGCGTAGCTCAGTTGGTAGAGCGTTCGCTTGGCATGTGAAAGGTCCAGGGTTCAAGCCGCGGCGCCTCCATATTTTGTGGTCAGTGCATGGTAAGTGTTGATCGCGGCGAACCTAAAGGCACGCAAGATGTTGCAAAGCCAGCGTCACAGACTGAGATGATGTATACTGACGTAAGGAGAGCAAGATGTAAGTGTGGGGACCGGCTGTTATCGAGGTGTCATCGAGTGCAGATCTGTCTTAGGTATCGCGGCTTAACCTCATTGAAGTCTAGAGGGTGGACAACACGTTGGTCTTACTCAGAGCGGTGTCCGAATTCTATTTTCGACGTTGTACGTGCCACTTTCATTGTGGCCAACTACGATTCGATACATAATGCACGAAACCTGAAAGACACCCTAACGGATACATAGAGAGTAGTGTTTGTCTGCTGAATAATGGGAGTGCAAGGGTCTGTGTCGTCTATATGGCTGTATGTAGCACCATTAGACTTCGGGGGGCCGGGCGTAGCTCATATGGTAGAGCGCTCGCTTAGTATGCGAGAGGTACTGGGATCAATACCCAGTGCCTCCAGAATTTTTAACACACCTACATTCGCACCTTGCCATGCAAGTGGAATAATTCTCAACCAGCAGATGTGTCTAAGAAGAAACAAGCGAATGATTAGCATCCACAATTGACAAGCGTGCTGTTATTAGTGCGCAGGAAGCACCCTCCTCCCACGCCTACACTTAATTTAGAAACAGTACAAGTGTTCCCGTAAGGTTCTCAAGCCTATGTCGGAAAGATCTGCCTTGCGCTGAGTTCACGTAAATCCCACTGCACATTCCTATTCTTTGCATGCAGTCAGCTGCTACTGGTGTTGCTAGTTGCGACTGCTGATAACAGATGCCGTAGCAATCAATTCATGGAGTGAGTTGTATGTTTTGCGATAGTCTGTCTCTGACAAGCAAGCACAGGTGACATAGGTGCGAACACAGGAAGCTTGCAGACCCTCGCTGCCTGCAGACACCGAGCAGCCACACTAGGAGGGCGGCCTAAGCCGTAGGCGAAATGTGCTCATTCGCTTTGGCGCGACGTCGAACTATAAATAATGCTGTCACTAGCGTGAGCGTCGTGGAAAGTCGGAAAAGTCGGCTGCGAGGGTGAGTGCCAAGTTTGGGGAGCGTTTCGTAGTATGCGCAGTGCAATGGAGACGCGGAAACTTATTGTGGCCCAGTGTTTTGCAGTTGGACGACAAGATTGGTACACAGTAGTAAAGAGCGAGGCACTGAGTTAGCATGAATAATGGAGTGCACAATGGGGCTCGAGATGTGTTTGTTACCTCAGGTGCTGTATGGTTGTCGTCAAGGAGTGAAAACGTAGCAATTTGTGACGGCTCTTTCAATTTAAGACGTTAAAAACAGACGGAATTTGCATTTGTAATACCAGAGCATCGAAAGTACTTGGAACTTTTGTGTATATGAACGGGTCCGCGCCTTTGTACTCTGCTCCCTTCACCGCTACAAACCAACCAACCATCGTGTCCGTGCGCATCTGAGTCGCAAAGAATGGGGAATAGCGCAGTTTGCTCGTGCCTGGGGCGTAGCTCAGTTGGTAGAGCGTTCGCTTGGCATGTGAAAGGTCCAGGGTTCAAGCCGCGGCGCCTCCATATTTTGTGGTCAGTGCATGGTAAGTGTTGATCGCGGCGAACCTAAAGGCACGCAAGATGTTGCAAAGCCAGCGTCACAGACTGATATGATGTATACTGACGTAAGGAGAGCAAGATGTAAGTGTGGGGACCGGCTGTTATCGAGGTGTCATCGAGTGCAGATCTGTCTTAGGTATCGCGGCTTAACCTCATTGAAGTCTAGAGGGTGGACAACACGTTGGTCTTACTCAGAGCGGTGTCCGAATTCTATTTTCGACGTTGTACGTGCCACTTTCATTGTGGCCAACTACGATTCGATACATAATGCACGAAACCTGAAAGACACCCTAACGGATACATAGAGAGTAGTGTTTGTCTGCTGAATAATGGGAGTGCAAGGGTCTGTGTCGTCTATATGGCTGTATGTAGCACCATTAGTCTTCGGGGGTCCGGGCGTAGCTCAGATGGTAGAGCGCTCGCATAGTATGCGAGAGGAACTGGGATCAATACCCAGTGTCTCCACAATTTTTAACACACCTACATTCGCACCTTGCCATGCAAGTGGAATAATTCTCAACCAGCAGATGTGTCTAAGAAGAAACAAGCGAATGATTAGCATCCACAATTGACAAGCGTGCTGTTATTAGTGCGCAGGAAGCACCCTCCTCCCACGCCTACACTTAATTTAGAAACAGTACAAGTGTTCCCGTAAGATTCTCAAGCCTATGTCGGAAAGATCTGCCTTGCGCTGAGTTCACGTAAATCCCACTGCACATTCCTATTCTTTGCATGCAGTCAGCTGCTGCTGGTGTTGCTAGTTGCGACTGCTGATAACAGATGCCGTAGCAATCAATTCATGGAGTGAGTTGTATGTTTTGCGATAGTCTGTCTCTGACAAGCAAGCACAGGTGACATAGGTGCGAACACAGGAAGCTTGCAGACCCTCGCTGCCTGCAGACACCGAGCAGCCACACTAGGAGGGCGGCCTAAGCCGTAGGCGAAATGTGCTCATTCGCTTTGGCGCGACGTCGAACTATAAATAATGCTGTCACTAGCGTGAGCGTCGTGGAAAGTCGGAAAAGTCGGCTGCGAGGGTGAGTGCCAAGTTTGGGGAGCGTTTCGTAGTATGCGCAGTGCAATGGAGACGCGGAAACTTGTTGTGGCCCAGTGTTTTGCAGTTGGACGACAAGATTGGTACACAGTAGTAAAGAGCGAGGCACTGAGTTGGCATGAATAATGGAGTGCACAATGGGGCTCGAGATGTGTTTGTTACCTCAGGTGCTGTATGATTGTCGTCAAGGAGTGAAAACGGAGCAATTTGTGACAGCTCTTTCAATTTAAGACGTTAAAAACAGACGGAATTTGCATTTGTAATACCAGAGCATCGAAACTACTTGGAACTTTTGTGTATATGAACGGGTCCGCGCCTTTGTACTCTGCTCCCTTCACCGCTACAAACCAACCTACAATCGTGTCCGTGCGCATCTGAGTCGCAAAGAATGGGGAATAGCGCAGTTTGCTCGTGCCTGGGGCGTAGCTCAGTTGGTAGAGCGTTCGCTTGGCATGTGAAAGGTCCAGGGTTCAAGCCGCGGCGCCTCCATATTTTGTGGTCAGTGCATGGTAAGTGTTGATCGCGGCGAACCTAAAGGCACGCAAGATGTTGCAAAGCCAGCGTCACAGACTGATATGATGTATACTGACGTAAGGAGAGCAAGATGTAAGTGTGGGGACCGGCTGTTATCGAGGTGTCATCGAGTGCAGATCTGTCTTAGGTATCGCGGCTTAACCTCATTGAAGTCTAGAGGGTGGACAACACGTTGGTCTTACTCAGAGCGGTGTCCGAATTCTATTTTCGACGTTGTACGTGCCACTTTCATTGTGGCCAACTACGATTCGATACAGAATGCACGAAACCTGAAAGACACCCTAACGGATACATAGAGAGTAGTGTTTGTCTGCTGAATAATGGGAGTGCAAGGGTCTGTGTCGTCTATATGGCTGTATGTAGCACCATTAGACTTCGGGGGGCCGGGCGTAGCTCATATGGTAGAGCGCTCGCTTAGTATGCGAGAGGTACTGGGATCAATACCCAGTGCCTCCAGAATTTTTAACACACCTACATGCGCACCTTGCCATGCAAGTGGAATAATTCTCAACCAGCAGATGTGTCTAGGAAGATACAAGCGAATGATTAGCATCCACAATTGACAAGCGTGCTGTTATTAGTGCGCAGGAAGCACCCTCCTCCCACGCCTACACTTAATTTAGAAACAGTACAAGTGTTCCCGTAAGATTCTCAAGCCTATGTCGGAAAGATCTGCCTTGCGCTGAGTTCACGTAAATCCCACTGCACATTCCTATTCTTTGCATGCAGTCAGCTGCTACTGGTGTTGCTAGTTGTGACTGCTGATAACAGATGCCGTAGCAATCAATTCATGGAGTGAGTTGTATGTTTTGCGATAGTCTGTCTCTGACAAGCAAGCACAGGTGACATAGGTGCGGACACAGGAAGCTTGCAGACCCTCGCTGCCTGCAGACACCGAGCAGCCACACTAGGAGGGCGGCCTAAGCCGTAGGCGAAATGTGCTCATTCGCTTTGGCGCGACGTCGAACTATAAATAATGCTGTCACTAGCGTGAGCGTCGTGGAAAGTCGGAAAAGTCGGCTGCGAGGGTGAGTGCCAAGTTTGGGGAGCGTTTCGTAGTATGCGCAGTGCAATGGAGACGCGGAAACTTGTTGTGGCCCAGTGTTTTGCAGTTGGACGACAAGATTGGTACACAGTAGTAAAGAGCGAGGCACTGAGTTGGCATGAATAATGGAGTGCACAATGGGGCTCGAGATGTGTTTGTTACCTCAGGTGCTGTATGATTGTCGTCAAGGAGTGAAAACGGAGCAATTTGTGACGGCTCTTTCAATTTAAGACGTTAAAAACAGACGGAATTTGCATTTGTAATACCAGAGCATCGAAACTACTTGGAACTTTTGTGTATATGAACGGGTCCGCGCCTTTGTACTCTGCTCCCTTCACCGCTACAAACCAACCAACCATCGTGTCCGTGCGCATCTGAGTCGCAAAGAATGGGGAATAGCGCAGTTTGCTCGTGCCTGGGGCGTAGCTCAGTTGGTAGAGCGTTCGCTTGGCATGTGAAAGGTCCAGGGTTCAAGCCGCGGCGCCTCCATATTTTGTGGTCAGTGCATGGTAAGTGTTGATCGCGGCGAACCTAAAGGCACGCAAGATGTTGCAAAGCCAGCGTCACAGACTGATATGATGTATACTGACGTAAGGAGAGCAAGATGTAAGTGTGGGGACCGGCTGTTATCGAGGTGTCATCGAGTGCAGATCTGTCTTAGGTATCGCGGCTTAACCTCATTGAAGTCTAGAGGGTGGACAACACGTTGGTCTTACTCAGAGCGGTGTCCGAATTCTATTTTCGACGTTGTACGTGCCACTTTCATTGTGGCCAACTACGATTCGATACAGAATGCACGAAACCTGAAAGACACCCTAACGGATACATAGAGAGTAGTGTTTGTCTGCTGAATAATGGGAGTGCAAGGGTCTGTGTCGTCTATATGGCTGTATGTAGCACCATTAGACTTCGGGGGGCCGGGCGTAGCTCATATGGTAGAGCGCTCGCTTAGTATGCGAGAGGTACTGGGATCAATACCCAGTGCCTCCAGAATTTTTAACACACCTACATGCGCACCTTGCCATGCAAGTGGAATAATTCTCAACCAGCAGATGTGTCTAGGAAGATACAAGCGAATGGTTAGCATCCACAATTGACAAGCGTGCTGTTATTAGTGCGCAGGAAGCACCCTCCTCCCACGCCTACACTTAATTTAGAAACAGTACAAGTGTTCCCGTAAGATTCTCAAGCCTATGTCGGAAAGATCTGCCTTGCGCTGAGTTCACGTAAATCCCACTGCACATTCCTATTCTTTGCATGCAGTCAGCTGCTACTGGTGTTGCTAGTTGCGACTGCTGATAACAGATGCCGTAGCAATCAATTCATGGAGTGAGTTGTATGTTTTGCGATAGTCTGTCTCTGACAAGCAAGCACAGGTGACATAGGTGCGAACACAGGAAGCTTGCAGACCCTCGCTGCCTGCAGACACCGAGCAGCCACACTAGGAGGGCGGCCTAAGCCGTAGGCGAAATGTGCTCATTCGCTTTGGCGCGACGTCGAACTATAAATAATGCTGTCACTAGCGTGAGCGTCGTGGAAAGTCGGAAAAGTCGGCTGCGAGGGTGAGTGCCAAGTTTGGGGAGCGTTTCGTAGTATGCGCAGTGCAATGGAGACGAGGAAACTTATTGTGGCCCAGTGTTTTGCAGTTGGACGACAAGATTGGTACACAGTAGTAAAGAGCGAGCCACTGAGTTGGCATGAATAATGGAGTGCACAAAGGGGCTCGAGATGTGTTTGTTACCTCAGGTGCTGTATGATTGTCGTCAAGGAGTGAAAACGGAGCAATTTGTGACGGCTCTTTCAATTTAAGACGTTAAAAACAGACGGAATTTTCATTTGTAATACCAGAGCATCGAAACTACTTGGTACTTTTGTGTATATGAACGGGTCCGCGCCTTTGTACTCTGCTCCCTTCACCGCTACAAACCAACCAACCATCGTGTCCGTGCGCATCTGAGTCGCAAAGAATGGGGAATAGCGGAGTTTGCTCGTGCTTGGGGCGTAGCTCAGTTGGTAGAGCGTTCGCTTGGCATGTGAAAGGTCCAGGGTTCAATCCGCGGCGCCTCCATATTTTGTGGTCAGTGCATGGTAAGTGTTGATCGCGGCGAACCTAAAGGCACGCAAGATGTTGCAAAGCCAGCGTCACAGACTGATATGATGTATACTGACGTAAGGAGAGCAAGATGTAAGTCTGGGGACCGGCTGTTATCGAGGTGTCATCGAGTGCAGATCTGTCTTAGGTATCGCGGCTTAACTTCATTGAAGTCTAGAGGGTGGACAACACGTTGGTCTTACTCAGAGCGGTGTCCGAATTCTATTTTCGACGTTATACGTGCCACTTTCATTGTGGCCAACTACGATTCGATACATAATGCACGAAACCTGAAAGACACCCTAACGGATACATAGAGAGTAGTGTTTGTCTGCTGAATAATGGGAGTGCAAGGGTCTGTGTCGTCTATATGGCTGTATGTAGCACCATTAGTCTTCGGGGCGGCGGGCGTAGCTCAGATGGTAGAGCGCTCACTTAGTATGCGAGAGGAACTGGGATCAATACCCAGTGCCTCCAGAATTTTTAACACACCTACATGCGCACCTTGCCATGCAAGTGGAATAATTCACAACCAGCAGATGTGTCTAGGAAGATACAAGCGAATTATTAGCATCCACAATTGACAAGCGTGCTGTTATTAGTGCGCAGGAAGCACCCTCCTCCCACGCCTACACTTAATTTAGAAACAGTACAAGTGTTCCCGTAAGATTCTCAAGCCTATGTCGGAAAGATCTGCCTTGCGCTGAGTTCACGTAAATCCCACTGCACATTCCTATTCTTTGCATGCAGTCAGCTGCTACTGGTGTTGTTAGTTGTGACTGCTGATAACAGATGCCGTAGCAATCAATTCATGGAGTGAGTTGTATGTTTTGCGATAGTCTGTCTCTGACAAGCAAGCACAGGTGACATAGGTGCGAACACAGGAAGCTTGCAGACCCTCGCTGCCTGCAGACACCGAGCAGCCACACTAGGAGGGCGGCCTAAGCCGTAGGCGAAATGTGCTCATTCGCTTTGGCGCGACGTCGAACTATAAATAATGCTGTCACTAGCGTGAGCGTCGTGGAAAGTCGGAAAAGTCGGCTGCGAGGGTGAGTGCCAAGTTTGGGGAGCGTTTCGTAGTATGCGCAGTGCAATGGAGACGCGGAAACTTGTTGTGGCCCAGTGTTTTGCAGTTGGACGACAAGATTGGTACACAGTAGTAAAGAGCGAGGCACTGAGTTGGCATGAATAATGGAGTGCACAATGGGGCTCGAGATGTGTTTGTTACCTCAGGTGCTGTATGATTGTCGTCAAGGAGTGAAAACGGAGCAATTTGTGAATTTAAGACGTTAAAAACAGACGGAATTTGCATTTGTATTACCAGAGCATCGAAACTACTTGGAACTTTTGTGTATATGAACGGGTCCGCGCCTTTGTACTCTGCTCCCTTCACCGCTACAAACCAACCAACCATCGTGTCCGTGCGCATCTGAGTCGCAAAGAATGGGGAATAGCGCAGTTTGCTCGTGCCTGGGGCGTAGCTCAGTTGGTAGAGCGTTCGCTTGGCATGTGAAAGGTCCAGGGTTCAAGCCGCGGCGCCTCCATATTTTGTGGTCAGTGCATGGTCAGTGCATGGTAAGTGTTGATCGCGGCGAACCTAAAGGCACGCAAGATGTTGCAAAGCCAGCGTCACAGACTGATATGATGTATACTGACGTAAGGAGAGCAAGATATAAGTGTGGGGACCGGCTGTTATCGAGGTGTCATCGAGTGCAGATCTGTCTTAGGTATCGCGGCTTAACCTCATTGAAGTCTAGAGGGTGGACAACACGTTGGTCTTACTCAGAGCGGTGTCCGAATTCTATTTTCGACGTTGTACGTGCCACTTTCATTGTGGCCAACTACGATTCGATACAGAATGCACGAAACCTGAAAGACACCCTAACGGATACATAGAGAGTAGTGTTTGTCTGCTGAATAATGGGAGTGCAAGGGTCTGTGTCGTCTATATGGCTGTATGTAGCACCATTAGACTTCGGGGGGCCGGGCGTAGCTCATATGGTAGAGCGCTCGCTTGGTATGCGAGAGGTACTGGGATCAATACCCAGTGCCTCCAGAATTTTTAACACACCTACATGCGCACCTTGCCATGCAAGTGGAATAATTCTCAACCAGAAACAAGCGAATGATTAGCATCCACAATTGACAAGCGTGCTGTTATTAGTGCGCAGGAAGCACCCTCCTCCCACGCCTACACTTGCCATGCAAGTGGAATAATTCTCAACCAGAAACAAGCGAATGATTAGCATCCACAATTGACAAGCGTGCTGTTATTAGTGCGCAGGAAGCACCCTCCTCCCACGCCTACACTTAATTTAGAAACAGTATAAGTGTTCCCGTAAGATTCTCAAGCCTATGTCGGAAAGATCTGCCTTGCGCTGAGTTCACGTAAATCCCACTGCACATTCCTATTCTTTGCATGCAGTCAGCTGCTACTGGTGTTGCTAGTTGCGACTGCTGATAACAGATGCCGTAGCAATCAATTCATGGAGTGAGTTGTATGTTTTGCGATAGTCTGTCTCTGACAAGCAAGCACAGGTGACATAGGTGCGAACACAGGAAGCTTGCAGACCCTCGCTGCCTGCAGACACCGAGCAGCCACACTAGGAGGGCGGCCTAAGCCCTAGGCGAAATGTGCTCATTCGCTTTGGCGCGACGTCGAACTATAAATAATGCTGTCACTAGCGTGAGCGTCGTGGAAAGTCGGAAAAGTCGGCTGCGAGGGTGAGTGCCAAGTTTGGGGAGCGTTTCGTAGTATGCGCAGTGCAATGGAGACGCGGAAACTTGTTGTGGCCCAGTGTTTTGCAGTTGGACGACAAGATTGGTACACAGTAGTAAAGAGCGAGGCACTGAGTTGGCATGAATAATGGAGTGCACAATGGGGCTCGAGATGTGTTTGTTACCTCAGGTGCTGTATGATTGTCGTCAAGGAGTGAAAACGGAGCAATTTGTGACGGCTCTTTCAATTTAAGACGTTAAAAACAGACGGAATTTGCATTTGTAATACCAGAGCATCGAAACTACTGGGAACTTTTGTGTATATGAACGGGTCCGCGCCTTTGTGCTCTGCTCCCTTCACCGCTACAAACCAACCAACCATCGTGTCCGTGCGCATCTGAGTCGCAAAGAATGGGGAATAGCGCAGTTTGCTCGTGCCTGGGGCGTAGCTCAGTTGGTAGAGCGTTCGCTTGGCATGTGAAAGGTCCAGGGTTCAAGCCGCGGCGCCTCCATATTTTGTGGTCAGTGCATGGTAAGTGTTGATCGCGGCGAACCTAAAGGCACGCAAGATGTTGCAAAGCCAGCGTCACAGACTGATATGATGTATACTGACGTAAGGAGAGCAAGATGTAAGTGTGGGGACCGGCTGTTATCGAGGTGTCATCGAGTGCAGATCTGTCTTAGGTATCGCGGCTTAACCTCATTGAAGTCTAGAGGGTGGACAACACGTTGGTCTTACTCAGAGCGGTGTCCGAATTCTATTTTCGACGTTGTACGTGCCACTTTCATTGTGGCCAACTACGATTCGATACAGAATGCACGAAACCTGAAAGACACCCTAACGGATACATAGAGAGTAGTGTTTGTCTGCTGAATAATGGGAGTGCAAGGGTCTGTGTCGTCTATATGGCTGTATGTAGCACCATTAGTCTTCGGGGGGGCGGGCGTAGCTCATATGGTAGAGCGCTCGCTTAGTATGCGAGAGGTACTGGGATCGATGCCCAGTGCCTCCAGAATTTTTAACACACCTACATGCGCACCTTGCCATGCAAGTGGAATAATTCTCAACCAGCAGATGTGTCTAAGAAGAAACAAGCGAATGATTAGCATCCACAATTGACAAGCGTGCTGTTATTAGTGCGCAGGAAGCACCCTCCTCCCACGCCTACACTTAATTTAGAAACAGTACAAGTGTTCCCGTAAGATTCTCAAGCCTATGTCGGAAAGATCTGCCTTGCGCTGAGTTCACGTAAATCCCACTGCACATTCCTATTCTTTGCATGCAGTCAGCTGCTACTGGTGTTGCTAGTTGCGACTGCTGATAACAGATGCCGTAGCAATCAATTCATGGAGTGAGTTGTATGTTTTGCGATAGTCTGTCTCTGACAAGCAAGCACAGGTGACATAGGTGCGAACACAGGAAGCTTGCAGACCCTCGCCGCCTGCAGACACCGAGCAGCCACACTAGGAGGGCGGCCTAAGCCGTAGGCGAAATGTGCTCATTCGCTTTGGCGCGACGTCGAACTATAAATAATGCTGTCACTAGCGTGAGCGTCGTGGAAAGTCGGAAAAGTCGGCTGCGAGGGTGAGTGCCAAGTTTGGGGAGCGTTTCGTAGTATGCGCAGTGCAATGGAGACGCGGAAACTTATTGTGGCCCAGTGTTTTGCAGTTGGACGACAAGATTGGTACACAGTAGTAAAGAGCGAGGCACTGAGTTGGCATGAATAATGGAGTGCACAATGGGGCTCGAGATGTGTTTGTTACCTCAGGTGCTGTATGATTGTCGTCAAGGAGTGAAAACGGAGCAATTTGTGACGGCTCTTTCAATTTAAGACGTTAAAAACAGACGGAATTTGCATTTGTAATACCAGAGCATCGAAAGTACTTGGAACTTTTGTGTATATGAACGGGTCCGCGCCTTTGTACTCTGCTCCCTTCACCGCTACAAACCAACCAACCATCGTGTCCGTGCGCAACTGAGTCGCAAAGAATGGGGAATAGCGCAGTTTGCTCGTGCCTGGGGCGTAGCTCAGTTGGTAGAGCGTTCGCTTGGCATGTGAAAGGTCCAGGGTTCAAGCCGCGGCGCCTCCATATTTTGTGGTCAGTGCATGGTAAGTGTTGATCGCGGCGAACCTAAAGGCACGCAAGATGTTGCAAAGCCAGCGTCACAGACTGAGATGATGTATACTGACGTAAGGAGAGCAAGATGTAAGTGTGGGGACCGGCTGTTATCGAGGTGTCATCGAGTGCAGATCTGTCTTAGGTATCGCGGCTTAACCTCATTGAAGTCTAGAGGGTGGACAACACGTTGGTCTTACTCAGAGCGGTGTCCGAATTCTATTTTCGACGTTGTACGTGCCACTTTCATTGTGGCCAACTACGATTCGATACATAATGCACGAAACCTGAAAGACACCCTAACGGATACATAGAGAGTAGTGTTTGTCTGCTGAATAATGGGAGTGCAAGGGTCTGTGTCGTCTATATGGCTGTATGTAGCACCATTAGACTTCGGGGGGCCGGGCGTAGCTCATATGGTAGAGCGCTCGCTTAGTATGCGAGAGGTACTGGGATCAATACCCAGTGCCTCCAGAATTTTTAACACACCTACATTCGCACCTTGCCATGCAAGTGGAATAATTCTCAACCAGCAGATGTGTCTAAGAAGAAACAAGCGAATGATTAGCATCCACAATTGACAAGCGTGCTGTTATTAGTGCGCAGGAAGCACCCTCCTCCCACGCCTACACTTAATTTAGAAACAGTACAAGTGTTCCCGTAAGGTTCTCAAGCCTATGTCGGAAAGATCTGCCTTGCGCTGAGTTCACGTAAATCCCACTGCACATTCCTATTCTTTGCATGCAGTCAGCTGCTACTGGTGTTGCTAGTTGCGACTGCTGATAACAGATGCCGTAGCAATCAATTCATGGAGTGAGTTGTATGTTTTGCGATAGTCTGTCTCTGACAAGCAAGCACAGGTGACATAGGTGCGAACACAGGAAGCTTGCAGACCCTCGCTGCCTGCAGACACCGAGCAGCCACACTAGGAGGGCGGCCTAAGCCGTAGGCGAAATGTGCTCATTCGCTTTGGCGCGACGTCGAACTATAAATAATGCTGTCACTAGCGTGAGCGTCGTGGAAAGTCGGAAAAGTCGGCTGCGAGGGTGAGTGCCAAGTTTGGGGAGCGTTTCGTAGTATGCGCAGTGCAATGGAGACGCGGAAACTTATTGTGGCCCAGTGTTTTGCAGTTGGACGACAAGATTGGTACACAGTAGTAAAGAGCGAGGCACTGAGTTAGCATGAATAATGGAGTGCACAATGGGGCTCGAGATGTGTTTGTTACCTCAGGTGCTGTATGGTTGTCGTCAAGGAGTGAAAACGTAGCAATTTGTGACGGCTCTTTCAATTTAAGACGTTAAAAACAGACGGAATTTGCATTTGTAATACCAGAGCATCGAAAGTACTTGGAACTTTTGTGTATATGAACGGGTCCGCGCCTTTGTACTCTGCTCCCTTCACCGCTACAAACCAACCAACCATCGTGTCCGTGCGCATCTGAGTCGCAAAGAATGGGGAATAGCGCAGTTTGCTCGTGCCTGGGGCGTAGCTCAGTTGGTAGAGCGTTCGCTTGGCATGTGAAAGGTCCAGGGTTCAAGCCGCGGCGCCTCCATATTTTGTGGTCAGTGCATGGTAAGTGTTGATCGCGGCGAACCTAAAGGCACGCAAGATGTTGCAAAGCCAGCGTCACAGACTGATATGATGTATACTGACGTAAGGAGAGCAAGATGTAAGTGTGGGGACCGGCTGTTATCGAGGTGTCATCGAGTGCAGATCTGTCTTAGGTATCGCGGCTTAACCTCATTGAAGTCTAGAGGGTGGACAACACGTTGGTCTTACTCAGAGCGGTGTCCGAATTCTATTTTCGACGTTGTACGTGCCACTTTCATTGTGGCCAACTACGATTCGATACATAATGCACGAAACCTGAAAGACACCCTAACGGATACATAGAGAGTAGTGTTTGTCTGCTGAATAATGGGAGTGCAAGGGTCTGTGTCGTCTATATGGCTGTATGTAGCACCATTAGTCTTCGGGGGGCCGGGCGTAGCTCAGATGGTAGAGCGCTCGCATAGTATGCGAGAGGAACTGGGATCAATACCCAGTGTCTCCAGAATTTTTAACACACCTACATTCGCACCTTGCCATGCAAGTGGAATAATTCTCAACCAGCAGATGTGTCTAAGAAGAAACAAGCGAATGATTAGCATCCACAATTGACAAGCGTGCTGTTATTAGTGCGCAGGAAGCACCCTCCTCCCACGCCTACACTTAATTTAGAAACAGTACAAGTGTTCCCGTAAGATTCTCAAGCCTATGTCGGAAAGATCTGCCTTGCGCTGAGTTCACGTAAATCCCACTGCACATTCCTATTCTTTGCATGCAGTCAGCTGCTGCTGGTGTTGCTAGTTGCGACTGCTGATAACAGATGCCGTAGCAATCAATTCATGGAGTGAGTTGTATGTTTTGCGATAGTCTGTCTCTGACAAGCAAGCACAGGTGACATAGGTGCGAACACAGGAAGCTTGCAGACCCTCGCTGCCTGCAGACACCGAGCAGCCACACTAGGAGGGCGGCCTAAGCCGTAGGCGAAATGTGCTCATTCGCTTTGGCGCGACGTCGAACTATAAATAATGCTGTCACTAGCGTGAGCGTCGTGGAAAGTCGGAAAAGTCGGCTGCGAGGGTGAGTGCCAAGTTTGGGGAGCGTTTCGTAGTATGCGCAGTGCAATGGAGACGCGGAAACTTGTTGTGGCCCAGTGTTTTGCAGTTGGACGACAAGATTGGTACACAGTAGTAAAGAGCGAGGCACTGAGTTGGCATGAATAATGGAGTGCACAATGGGGCTCGAGATGTGTTTGTTACCTCAGGTGCTGTATGATTGTCGTCAAGGAGTGAAAACGGAGCAATTTGTGACAGCTCTTTCAATTTAAGACGTTAAAAACAGACGGAATTTGCATTTGTAATACCAGAGCATCGAAACTACTTGGAACTTTTGTGTATATGAACGGGTCCGCGCCTTTGTACTCTGCTCCCTTCACCGCTACAAACCAACCAACCATCGTGTCCGTGCGCATCTGAGTCGCAAAGAATGGGGAATAGCGCAGTTTGCTCGTGCCTGGGGCGTAGCTCAGTTGGTAGAGCGTTCGCTTGGCATGTGAAAGGTCCAGGGTTCAAGCCGCGGCGCCTCCATATTTTGTGGTCAGTGCATGGTAAGTGTTGATCGCGGCGAACCTAAAGGCACGCAAGATGTTGCAAAGCCAGCGTCACAGACTGATATGATGTATACTGACGTAAGGAGAGCAAGATGTAAGTGTGGGGACCGGCTGTTATCGAGGTGTCATCGAGTGCAGATCTGTCTTAGGTATCGCGGCTTAACCTCATTGAAGTCTAGAGGGTGGACAACACGTTGGTCTTACTCAGAGCGGTGTCCGAATTCTATTTTCGACGTTGTACGTGCCACTTTCATTGTGGCCAACTACGATTCGATACAGAATGCACGAAACCTGAAAGACACCCTAACGGATACATAGAGAGTAGTGTTTGTCTGCTGAATAATGGGAGTGCAAGGGTCTGTGTCGTCTATATGGCTGTATGTAGCACCATTAGACTTCGGGGGGCCGGGCGTAGCTCATATGGTAGAGCGCTCGCTTAGTATGCGAGAGGTACTGGGATCAATACCCAGTGCCTCCAGAATTTTTAACACACCTACATGCGCACCTTGCCATGCAAGTGGAATAATTCTCAACCAGCAGATGTGTCTAAGAAGAAACAAGCGAATGATTAGCATCCACAATTGACAAGCGTGCTGTTATTAGTGCGCAGGAAGCACCCTCCTCCCACGCCTACACTTAATTTAGAAACAGTACAAGTGTTCCCGTAAGATTCTCAAGCCTATGTCGGAAAGATCTGCCTTGCGCTGAGTTCACGTAAATCCCACTGCACATTCCTATTCTTTGCATGCAGTCAGCTGCTACTGGTGTTGCTAGTTGCGACTGCTGATAACAGATGCCGTAGCAATCAATTCATGGAGTGAGTTGTATGTTTTGCGATAGTCTGTCTCTGACAAGCAAGCACAGGTGACATAGGTGCGAACACAGGAAGCTTGCAGACCCTCGCTGCCTGCAGACACCGAGCAGCCACACTAGGAGGGCGGCCTAAGCCGTAGGCGAAGTGTGCTCATTCGCTTTGGCGCGACGTCGAACTATAAATAATGCTGTCACTAGCGTGAGCGTCGTGGAAAGTCGGAAAAGTCGGCTGCGAGGGTGAGTGCCAAGTTTGGGGAGCGTTTCGTAGTATGCGCAGTGCAATGGAGACGCGGAAACTTGTTGTGGCCCAGTGTTTTGCAGTTGGACGACAAGATTGGTACACAGTAGTAAAGAGCGAGGCACTGAGTTGGCATGAATAATGGAGTGCACAATGGGGCTCGAGATGTGTTTGTTACCTCAGGTGCTGTATGATTGTCGTCAAGGAGTGAAAACGGAGCAATTTGTGACGGCTCTTTCAATTTAAGACGTTAAAAACAGACGGAATTTGCATTTGTAATACCAGAGCATGGAAACTACTTGGAACTTTTTTGTATATGAACGGGTCCGCGCCTTTGTACTCTGCTCCCTTCACCGCTACAAACCAACCAACCATCGTGTCCGTGCGCATCTGAGTCGCAAAGAATGGGGAATAGCGCAGTTCGCTCGTGCGTGGGGCGTAGCTCAGTTGGTAGAGCGTTCGCTTGGCATGTGAAAGGTCCAGGGTTCAAGCCGCGGCGCCTCCATATTTTGTGGTCAGTGCATGGTAAGTGTTGATCGCGGCGAACCTAAAGGCACGCAAGATGTTGCAAAGCCAGTGTCACAGACTGATATGATGTATACTGACGTAAGGAGAGCAAGATGTAAGTGTGGGGACCGGCTGTTATCGAGGTGTCATCGAGTGCAGATCTGTCTTAGGTATCGCGGCTTAACCTCATTGAAGTCTAGAGGGTGGACAACACGTTGGTCTTACTCAGAGCGGTGTCTGAATTCTATTTTCGACGTTGTACGTGCCACTTTCATTGTGGCCAACTACGATTCGATACAGAATGCACGAAACCTGAAAGACACCCTAACGGATACATAGAGAGTAGTGTTTGTCTGCTGAATAATGGGAGTGCAAGGGTCTGTGTCGTCTATATGGCTGTATGTAGCACCATTAGACTTCGGGGGGCCGGGTGTAGCTCATATGGTAGAGCGCTCGCTTAGTATGCGAGAGGTACTGGGATCAATACCCAGTGCCTCCAGAATTTTTAACACACATACATGCGCACCTTGCCATGCAAGTGGAATAATTCTCAACCAGCAGATGTGTCTAAGAAGATACAAGCGAATGATTAGCATCCACAATTGACAAGCGTGCTGTTATTAGTGCGCAGGAAGCACCCTCCTCCCACGCCTACACTTAATTTAGAAACAGTACAAGTGTTCCCGTAAGATTCTCAAGCCTATGTCGGAAAGATCTGCCTTGCGCTGAGTTCACGTAAATCCCACTGCACATTCCTATTCTTTGCATGCAGTCAGCTGCTACTGGTGTTGCTAGTTGCGACTGCTGATAACAGATGCCGTAGCAATCAATTCATGGAGTGAGTTGTATGTTTTGCGATAGTCTGTCTCTGACAAGCAAGCACAGGTGACATAGGTGCGAACACAGGAAGCTTGCAGACCCTCGCTGCCTGCAGACGCCGAGCAGCCACACTAGGAGGGCGGCCTAAGCCGTAGGCGAAATGTGCTCATTCGCTTTGGCGCGACGTCGAACTATAAGTAATGCTGTCACTAGCGTGAGCGTCGTGGAAAGTCGGAAAAGTCGGCTGCGAGGGTGAGTGCCAAGTTTGGGGAGCGTTTCGTAGTATGCGCAGTGCAATGGAGACGCGGAAACTTGTTGTGGCCCAGTGTTTTGCAGTTGGACGACAAGATTGGTACACAGTAGTAAAGAGCGAGGCACTGAGTTGGCATGAATAATGGAGTGCACAATGGGGCTCGAGATGTGTTTGTTACCTCAGGTGCTGTATGATTGTCGTCAAGGAGTGAAACCGGAGCAATTTGTGACGGCTCTTTCAATGTAAGACGTTAAAAACAGACGGAATTTGCATTTGTAATACCAGAGCATCGAAACTACTTGGAACTTTTGTGTATATGAACGGGTCCGCGCCTTTGTACTCTGCTCCCTTCACCGCTACAAACCAACCAACCATCGTGTCCGTGCGCATCTGAGTCGCAAAGAATGGGGAATAGCGCAGTTTGCTCGTGCCTGGGGCGTAGCTCAGTTGGTAGAGCGTTCGCTTGGCATGTGAAAGGACCAGGGTTCAAGCCGCGGCGCCTCCATATTTTGTGGTCAGTGCATGGTAAGTGTTGATCGCGGCGAACCTAAAGGCACGCAAGATGTTGCAAAGCCAGCGTCACAGACTGATATGATGTATACTGACGTAAGGAGAGCAAGATGTAAGTGTGGGGACCGGCTGTTATCGAGGTGTCATCGAGTGCAGATCTGTCTTAGGTATCGCGGCTTAACCTCATTGAAGTCTAGAGGGTGGACAACACGTTGGTCTTACTCAGAGCGCTGTCCGAATTCTATTTTCGACGTTGTACGTGCCACTTTCATTGTGGCCAACTACGATTCGATACAGAATGCACGAAACCTGAAAGACACCCTAACGGATACATAGAGAGTAGTGTTTGTCTGCTGAATAATGGGAGTGCAAGGGTCTGTGTCGTCTATATGGCTGTATGTAGCACCATTAGACTTCGGGGGGCCGGGCGTAGCTCATATGGTAGAGCGCTCGCTTAGTATGCGAGAGGTACTGGGATCAATACCCAGTGCCTCCAGAATTTTTAACACACCTACATGCGCACCTTGCCATGCAAGTGGAATAATTCTCAACCAGCAGATGTGTCTAAGAAGAAACAAGCGAATGATTAGCATCCACAATTGACAAGCGTGCTGTTATTAGTGCGCAGGAAGCACCCTCCTCCCACGCCTACACTTAATTTAGAAACAGTACAAGTGTTCCCGTAAGATTCTCAAGCCTATGTCGGAAAGATCTGCCTTGCGCTGAGTTCACGTAAATCCCACTGCACATTCCTATTCTTTGCATGCAGTCAGCTGCTACTGGTGTTGCTAGTTGCGACTGCTGATAACAGATGCCGTAGCAATCAATTCATGGAGTGAGTTGTATGTTTTGCGATAGTCTGTCTCTGACAAGCAAGCACAGGTGACATAGGTGCGAACACAGGAAGCTTGCAGACCCTCGCTGCCTGCAGACGCCGAGCAGCCACACTAGGAGGGCGGCCTAAGCCGTAGGCGAAATGTGCTCATTCGCTTTGGCGCGACGTCGAACTATAAATAATGCTGTCACTAGCGTGAGCGTCGTGGAAAGTCGGAAAAGTCGGCTGCGAGGGTGAGTGCCAAGTTTGGGGAGCGTTTCGTAGTATGCGCAGTGCAATGGAGACGCGGAAACTTGTTGTGGCCCAGTGTTTTGCAGTTGGACGACAAGATTGGTACACAGTAGTAAAGAGCGAGGCACTGAGTTGGCATGAATAATGGAGTGCACAATGGGGCTCGAGATGTGTTTGTTACCTCAGGTGCTGTATGATTGTCGTCAAGGAGTGAAACCGGAGCAATTTGTGACGGCTCTTTCAATGTAAGACGTTAAAAACAGACGGAATTTGCATTTGTAATACCAGAGCATCGAAACTACTTGGAACTTTTGTGTATATGAACGGGTCCGCGCCTTTGTACTCTGCTCCCTTCACCGCTACAAACCAACCAACCATCGTGTCCGTGCGCATCTGAGTCGCAAAGAATGGGGAATAGCGCAGTTTGCTCGTGCCTGGGGCGTAGCTCAGTTGGTAGAGCGTTCGCTTGGCATGTGAAAGGACCAGGGTTCAAGCCGCGGCGCCTCCATATTTTGTGGTCAGTGCATGGTAAGTGTTGATCGCGGCGAACCTAAAGGCACGCAAGATGTTGCAAAGCCAGCGTCACAGACTGATATGATGTATACTGACGTAAGGAGAGCAAGATGTAAGTGTGGGGACCGGCTGTTATCGAGGTGTCATCGAGTGCAGATCTGTCTTAGGTATCGCGGCTTAACCTCATTGAAGTCTAGAGGGTGGACAACACGTTGGTCTTACTCAGAGCGCTGTCCGAATTCTATTTTCGACGTTGTACGTGCCACTTTCATTGTGGCCAACTACGATTCGATACAGAATGCACGAAACCTGAAAGACACCCTAACGGATACATAGAGAGTAGTGTTTGTCTGCTGAATAATGGGAGTGCAAGGGTCTGTGTCGTCTATATGGCTGTATGTAGCACCATTAGACTTCGGGGGGCCGGGCGTAGCTCATATGGTAGAGCGCTCGCTTAGTATGCGAGAGGTACTGGGATCAATACCCAGTGCCTCCAGAATTTTTAACACACCTACATGCGCACCTTGCCATGCAAGTGGAATAATTCTCAACCAGCAGATGTGTCTAAGAAGAAACAAGCGAATGATTAGCATCCACAATTGACAAGCGTGCTGTTATTAGTGCGCAGGAAGCACCCTCCTCCCACGCCTACACTTAATTTAGAAACAGTACAAGTGTTCCCGTAAGATTCTCAAGCCTATGTCGGAAAGATCTGCCTTGCGCTGAGTTCACGTAAATCCCACTGCACATTCCTATTCTTTGCATGCAGTCAGCTGCTACTGGTGTTGCTAGTTGCGACTGCTGATAACAGATGCCGTAGCAATCAATTCATGGAGTGAGTTGTATGTTTTGCGATAGTCTGTCTCTGACAAGCAAGCACAGGTGACATAGGTGCGAACACAGGAAGCTTGCAGACCCTCGCTGCCTGCAGACGCCGAGCAGCCACACTAGGAGGGCGGCCTAAGCCGTAGGCGAAATGTGCTCATTCGCTTTGGCGCGACGTCGAACTATAAGTAATGCTGTCACTAGCGTGAGCGTCGTGGAAAGTCGGAAAAGTCGGCTGCGAGGGTGAGTGCCAAGTTTGGGGAGCGTTTCGTAGTATGCGCAGTGCAATGGAGACGCGGAAACTTGTTGTGGCCCAGTGTTTTGCAGTTGGACGACAAGATTGGTACACAGTAGTAAAGAGCGAGGCACTGAGTTGGCATGAATAATGGAGTGCACAATGGGGCTCGAGATGTGTTTGTTACCTCAGGTGCTGTATGATTGTCGTCAAGGAGTGAAACCGGAGCAATTTGTGACGGCTCTTTCAATGTAAGACGTTAAAAACAGACGGAATTTGCATTTGTAATACCAGAGCATCGAAACTACTTGGAACTTTTGTGTATATGAACGGGTCCGCGCCTTTGTACTCTGCTCCCTTCACCGCTACAAACCAACCAACCATCGTGTCCGTGCGCATCTGAGTCGCAAAGAATGGGGAATAGCGCAGTTTGCTCGTGCCTGGGGCGTAGCTCAGTTGGTAGAGCGTTCGCTTGGCATGTGAAAGGACCAGGGTTCAAGCCGCGGCGCCTCCATATTTTGTGGTCAGTGCATGGTAAGTGTTGATCGCGGCGAACCTAAAGGCACGCAAGATGTTGCAAAGCCAGCGTCACAGACTGATATGATGTATACTGACGTAAGGAGAGCAAGATGTAAGTGTGGGGACCGGCTGTTATCGAGGTGTCATCGAGTGCAGATCTGTCTTAGGTATCGCGGCTTAACCTCATTGAAGTCTAGAGGGTGGACAACACGTTGGTCTTACTCAGAGCGCTGTCCGAATTCTATTTTCGACGTTGTACGTGCCACTTTCATTGTGGCCAACTACGATTCGATACAGAATGCACGAAACCTGAAAGACACCCTAACGGATACATAGAGAGTAGTGTTTGTCTGCTGAATAATGGGAGTGCAAGGGTCTGTGTCGTCTATACGGCTGTATGTAGCACCATTAGACTTCGGGGGGCCGGGCGTAGCTCATATGGTAGAGCGCTCGCTTAGTATGCGAGAGGTACTGGGATCAATACCCAGTGCCTCCAGAATTTTTAACACACCTACATGCGCACCTTGCCATGCAAGTGGAATAATTCTCAACCAGCAGATGTGTCTAAGAAGAAACAAGCGAATGATTAGCATCCACAATTGACAAGCGTGCTGTTATTAGTGCGCAGGAAGCACCCTCCTCCCACGCCTACACTTAATTTAGAAACAGTACAAGTGTTCCCGTAAGATTCTCAAGCCTATGTCGGAAAGATCTGCCTTGCGCTGAGTTCACGTAAATCCCATTGCACATTCCTATTCTTTGCATGCAGTCAGCTGCTACTGGTGTTGCTAGTTGCGACTGCTGATAACAGATGCCGTAGCAATCAATTCATGGAGTGAGTTGTATGTTTTGCGATAGTCTGTCTCTGACAAGCAAGCACAGGTGACATAGGTGCGAACACAGGAAGCTTGCAGACCCTCGCTGCCTGCAGACGCCGAGCAGCCACACTAGGAGGGCGGCCTAAGCCGTAGGCGAAATGTGCTCATTCGCTTTGGCGCGACGTCGAACTATAAATAATGCTGTCACTAGCGTGAGCGTCGTGGAAAGTCGGAAAAGTCGGCTGCGAGGGTGAGTGCCAAGTTTGGGGAGCGTTTCGTAGTATGCGCAGTGCAATGGAGACGCGGAAACTTGTTGTGGCCCAGTGTTTTGCAGTTGGACGACAAGATTGGTACACAGTAGTAAAGAGCGAGGCACTGAGTTGGCATGAATAATGGAGTGCACAATGGGGCTCGAGATGTGTTTGTTACCTCAGGTGCTGTATGATTGTCGTCAAGGAGTGAAACCGGAGCAATTTGTGACGGCTCTTTCAATGTAAGACGTTAAAAACAGACGGAATTTGCATTTGTAATACCAGAGCATCGAAACTACTTGGAACTTTTGTGTATATGAACGGGTCCGCGCCTTTGTACTCTGCTCCCTTCACCGCTACAAACCAACCAACCATCGTGTCCGTGCGCATCTGAGTCGCAAAGAATGGGGAATAGCGCAGTTTGCTCGTGCCTGGGGCGTAGCTCAGTTGGTAGAGCGTTCGCTTGGCATGTGAAAGGACCAGGGTTCAAGCCGCGGCGCCTCCATATTTTGTGGTCAGTGCATGGTAAGTGTTGATCGCGGCGAACCTAAAGGCACGCAAGATGTTGCAAAGCCAGCGTCACAGACTGATATGATGTATACTGACGTAAGGAGAGCAAGATGTAAGTGTGGGGACCGGCTGTTATCGAGGTGTCATCGAGTGCAGATCTGTCTTAGGTATCGCGGCTTAACCTCATTGAAGTCTAGAGGGTGGACAACACGTTGGTCTTACTCAGAGCGCTGTCCGAATTCTATTTTCGACGTTGTACGTGCCACTTTCATTGTGGCCAACTACGATTCGATACAGAATGCACGAAACCTGAAAGACACCCTAACGGATACATAGAGAGTAGTGTTTGTCTGCTGAATAATGGGAGTGCAAGGGTCTGTGTCGTCTATATGGCTGTATGTAGCACCATTAGACTTCGGGGGGCCGGGCGTAGCTCATATGGTAGAGCGCTCGCTTAGTATGCGAGAGGTACTGGGATCAATACCCAGTGCCTCCAGAATTTTTAACACACCTACATGCGCACCTTGCCATGCAAGTGGAATAATTCTCAACCAGCAGATGTGTCTAAGAAGAAACAAGCGAATGATTAGCATCCACAATTGACAAGCGTGCTGTTATTAGTGCGCAGGAAGCACCCTCCTCCCACGCCTACACTTAATTTAGAAACAGTACAAGTGTTCCCGTAAGATTCTCAAGCCTATGTCGGAAAGATCTGCCTTGCGCTGAGTTCACGTAAATCCCATTGCACATTCCTATTCTTTGCATGCAGTCAGCTGCTACTGGTGTTGCTAGTTGCGACTGCTGATAACAGATGCCGTAGCAATCAATTCATGGAGTGAGTTGTATGTTTTGCGATAGTCTGTCTCTGACAAGCAAGCACAGGTGACATAGGTGCGAACACAGGAAGCTTGCAGACCCTCGCTGCCTGCAGACACCGAGCAGCCACACTAGGAGGGCGGCCTAAGCCGTAGGCGAAGTGTGCTCATTCGCTTTGGCGCGACGTCGAACTATAAATAATGCTGTCACTAGCGTGAGCGTCGTGGAAAGTCGGAAAAGTCGGCTGCGAGGGTGAGTGCCAAGTTTGGGGAGCGTTTCGTAGTATGCGCAGTGCAATGGAGACGCGGAAACTTGTTGTGGCCCAGTGTTTTGCAGTTGGACGACAAGATTGGTACACAGTAGTAAAGAGCGAGGCACTGAGTTGGCATGAATAATGGAGTGCACAATGGGGCTCGAGATGTGTTTGTTACCTCAGGTGCTGTATGATTGTCGTCAAGGAGTGAAAACGGAGCAAATTGTGACGGCTCTTTCAATTTAAGACGTTAAAAACAGACGGAATTTGCATTTGTAATACCAGAGCATCGAAACTACTTGGAACTTTTTTGTATATAAACGGGTCCGCGCCTTTGTACTCTGCTCCCTTCACCGCTACAAACCAACCAACCATCGTGTCCGTGCGCATCTGAGTCGCAAAGAATGGGGAATAGCGCAGTTTGCTCGTGCGTGGGGCGTAGCTCAGTTGGTAGAGCGTTCGCTTGGCATGTGAAAGGTCCAGGGTTCAAGCCGCGGCGCCTCCATATTTTGTGGTCAGTGCATGGTAAGTGTTGATCGCGGCGAACCTAAAGGCACGCAAGATGTTGCAAAGCCAGTGTCACAGACTGATATGATGTATACTGACGTAAGGAGAGCAAGATGTAAGTGTGGGGACCGGATGTTATCGAGGTGTCATCGAGTGCAGATCTGTCTTAGGTATCGCGGCTTAACCTCATTGAAGTCTAGAGGGTGGACAACACGTTGGTCTTACTCAGAGCGGTGTCCGAATTCTATTTTCGACGTTGTACGTGCCACTTTCATTGTGGCCAACTACGATTCGATACAGAATGCACGAAACCTGAAAGACACCCTAACGGATACATAGAGAGTAGTGTTTGTCTGCTGAATAATGGGAGTGCAAGGGTCTGTGTCGTCTATATGGCTGTATGTAGCACCATTAGACTTCGGGGGGCCGGGCGTAGCTCATATGGTAGAGCGCTCGCTTAGTATGCGAGAGGTACTGGGATCAATACCCAGTGCCTCCAGAATTTTTAACACACCTACATGCGCACCTTGCCATGCAAGTGGAATAATTCTCAACCAGCAGATGTGTCTAAGAAGATACAAGCGAATGATTAGCATCCACAATTGACAAGCGTGCTGTTATTAGTGCGCAGGAAGCACCCTCCTCCCACGCCTACACTTAATTTAGAAACAGTACAAGTGTTCCCGTAAGATTCTCAAGCCTATGTCGGAAAGATCTGCCTTGCGCTGAGTTCACGTAAATCCCACTGCACATTCCTATTCTTTCCATGCAGTCAGCTGCTACTGGTGTTGCTAGTTGCGACTGCTGATAACAGATGCCGTAGCAATCAATTCATGGAGTGAGTTGTATGTTTTGCGATAGTCTGTCTCTGACAAGCAAGCACAGGTGACATAGGTGCGAACACAGGAAGCTTGCAGACCCTCGCTGCCTGCAGACGCCGAGCAGCCACACTAGGAAGGCGGCCTAAGCCGTAGGCGAAATGTGCTCATTCGCTTTGGCGCGACGTCGAACTATAAATAATGCTGTCACTAGCGTGAGCGTCGTGGAAAGTCGCACACGCGAGACAGATGGGTGAGTGCCAAGTTTGGGGAGCGTTTCGTAGTATGCGCAGTGCAATGGAGACGCGGAAACTTGTTGTGGCCCAGTGTTTTGCAGTTGGACGACAAGATTGGTACACAGTAGTAAAGAGCGAGGCACTGAGTTGGCATGAATAATGGAGTGCACAATGGGGCTCGAGATGTGTTTGTTACCTCAGGTGCTGTATGATTGTCGTCAAGGAGTGAAACCGGAGCAATTTGTGACGGCTCTTTCAATGTAAGACGTTAAAAACAGACGGAATTTGCATTTGTAATACCAGAGCATCGAAACTACTTGGAACTTTTGTGTATATGAACGGGTCCGCGCCTTTGTACTCTGCTCCCTTCACCGCTACAAACCAACCAACCATCGTGTCCGTGCGCATCTGAGTCGCAAAGAATGGGGAATAGCGCAGTTTGCTCGTGCCTGGGGCGTAGCTCAGTTGGTAGAGCGTTCGCTTGGCATGTGAAAGGTCCAGGGTTCAAGCCGCGGCGCCTCCATATTTTGTGGTCAGTGCATGGTAAGTGTTGATCGCGGCGAACCTAAAGGCACGCAAGATGTTGCAAAGCCAGCGTCACAGACTGATATGATGTATACTGACGTAAGGAGAGCAAGATGTAAGTGTGGGGACCGGCTGTTATCGAGGTGTCATCGAGTGCAGATCTGTCTTAGGTATCGCGGCTTAACCTCATTGAAGTCTAGAGGGTGGACAACACGTTGGTCTTACTCAGAGCGGTGTCCGAATTCTATTTTCGACGTTATACGTGCCACTTTCATTGTGGCCAACTACGATTCGATACAGAATGCACGAAACCTGAAAGACACCCTAACGGATACATAGAGAGTAGTGTTTGTCTGCTGAATAATGGGAGTGCAAGGGTCTGTGTCGTCTATATGGCTGTATGTAGTACCATTAGTTTTCGGGGAGCCGGGCGTAGCTCATATGGTAGAGCGCTCGCTTAGTATGCGAGAGGAACTGGGATCAATACCCAGTGCCTCCAGAATTTTTAACACACCTACATGCGCACCTTGCCATGCAAGTGGAATAATTCACAACCAGCAGATGTGTCTAGGAAGATACAAGCGAATGATTAGCATCCACAATTGACAAGCGTGCTGTTATTAGTGCGCAGGAAGCACCCTCCTCCCACGCCTACACTTAATTTAGAAACAGTACAAGTGTTCCCGTAAGATTCTCAAGCCTATGTCGGAAAGATCTGCCTTGCGCTGAGTTCACGTAAATCCCACTGCACATTCCTATTCTTTGCATGCAGTCAGCTGCTACTGGTGTTGCTAGTTGCGACTGCTGATAACAGATGCCGTAGCAATCAATTCATGGAGTGAGTTGTATGTTTTGCGATAGTCTGTCTCTGACAAGCAAGCACAGGTGACATAGGTGCGAACACAGGAAGCTTGCAGACCCTCGCTGCCTGCAGACGCCGAGCAGCCACACTAGGAGGGCGGCCTAAGCCCTAGGCGAAATGTGCTCATTCGCTTTGGCGCGACGTCGAACTATAAATAATGCTGTCACTAGCGTGAGCGTCGTGGAAAGTCGGAAAAGTCGGCTGCGAGGGTGAGTGCCAAGTTTGGGGAGCGTTTCGTAGTATGCGCAGTGCAATGGAGACGCGGAAACTTGTTGTGGCCCAGTGTTTTGCAGTTGGACGACAAGATTGGTACACAGTAGTAAAGAGCGAGGCACTGAGTTGGCATGAATAATAGAGTGCACAATGGGGCTCGAGATGTGTTTGTTACCTCAGGTGCTGTATGATTGTCGTCAAGGAGTGAAAACGGAGCAATTTGTGACGGCTCTTTCAATTTAAGACGTTAAAAACAGACGGAATTTGCATTTGTAATACCAGAGCATCGAAAGTACTTGGAACTTTTGTGTATATGAACGGGTCCGCGCCTTTGTACTCTGCTCCCTTCACCGCTACAAACCAACCAACCATCGTGTCCGTGCGCATCTGAGTCGCAAAGAATGGGGAATAGCGCAGTTTGCTCGTGCCTGGGGCGTAGCTCAGTTGGTAGAGCGTTCGCTTGGCATGTGAAAGGTCCAGGGTTCAAGCCGCGGCGCCTCCATATTTTGTGGTCAGTGCATGGTAAGTGTTGATCGCGGCGAACCTAAAGGCACGCAAGATGTTGCAAAGCCAGTGTCACAGACTGATATGATGTATACTGACTTAAGGAGAGCAAGATGTAAGTGTGGGGACCGGCTGTTATCGAGGTGTCATCGAGTGCAGATCTGTCTTAGGTATCGCGGCTTAACCTCATTGAAGTCTAGAGGGTGGACAACACGTTGGTCTTACTCAGAGCGGTGTCCGAATTCTATTTTCGACGTTATACGTGCCACTTTCATTGTGGCCAACTACGATTCGATACAGAATGCACGAAACCTGAAAGACACCCTAACGGATACATAGAGAGTAGTGTTTGTCTGCTGAATAATGGGAGTGCAAGGGTCTGTGTCGTCTATATGGCTGTATGTAGCACCATTAGTTTTCGGGGAGCCGGGCGTAGCTCATATGGTAGAGCGCTCGCTTAGTATGCGAGAGGAACTGGGATCAATACCCAGTGCCTCCAGAGTTTTTAACACACCTACATGCGCACCTTGCCATGCAAGTGGAATAATTCTCAACCACCAGATGTGTCTAGGAAGATACAAGCGAATGATTAGCATCCACAATTGACAAGCGTGCTGTTATTAGTGCGCAGGAAGCACCCTCCTCCCACGCCTACACTTAATTTAGAAACAGTACAAGTGTTCCCGTAAGATTCTCAAGCCTATGTCGGAAAGATCTGCCTTGCGCTGAGTTCACGTAAATCCCACTGCACATTCCTATTCTTTGCATGCAGTCAGCTGCTACTGGTGTTGCTAGTTGCGGCTGCTGATAACAGATGCCGTAGCAATCAATTCATGGAGTGAGTTGTATGTTTTGCGATAGTCTGTCTCTGACAAGCAAGCACAGGTGACATAGGTGCGAACACAGGAAGCTTGCAGACCCTCGCTGCCTGCAGACACCGAGCAGCCACACTAGGAGGGCGGCCTAAGCCCTAGGCGAAATGTGCTCATTCGCTTTGGCGCGACGTCGAACTATAAATAATGCTGTCACTAGCGTGAGCGTCGTGGAAAGTCGGAAAAGTCGGCTGCGAGGGTGAGTGCCAAGTTTGGGGAGCGTTTCGTAGTATGCGCAGTGCAATGGAGACGCGGAAACTTGTTGTGGCCCAGTGTTTTGCAGTTGGACGACAAGATTGGTACACAGTAGTAAAGAGCGAGGCACTGAGTTGGCATGAATAATGGAGTGCACAATGGGGCTCGAGATGTGTTTGTTACCTCAGGTGCTGTATGATTGTCGTCAAGGAGTGAAAACGGAGCAATTTGTGACGGCTCTTTCAATTTAAGACGTTAAAAACAGACGGAATTTGCATTTGTAATACCAGAGCATCGAAACTACTTGGAACTTTTGTGTATATGAACGGGTCCGCGCCTTTGTACTCTGCTCCCTTCACCGCTACAAACCAACCAACCATCGTGTCCGTGCGCATCTGAGTCGCAAAGAATGGGGAATAGCGCAGTTTGCTCGTGCCTGGGGCGTAGCTCAGTTGGTAGAGCGTTCGCTTGGCATGTGAAAGGTCCAGGGTTCAAGCCGCGGCGCCTCCATATTTTGTGGTCAGTGCATGGTAAGTGTTGATCGCGGCGAACCTAAAGGCACGCAAGATGTTGCAAAGCCAGCGTCACAGACTGATATGATGTATACTGACGTAAGGAGAGCAAGATGTAAGTGTGGGGACCGGCTGTTATCGAGGTGTCATCGAGTGCAGATCTGTCTTAGGTATCGCGGCTTAACCTCATTGAAGTGTAGAGGGTGGACAACACGTTGGTCTTACTCAGAGCGGTGTCCGAATTCTATTTTCGACGTTATACGTGCCACTTTCATTGTGGCCAACTACGATTCGATACAGAATGCACGAAACCTGAAAGACACCCTAACGGATACATAGAGAGTAGTGTTTGTCTGCTGAATAATGGGAGTGCAAGGGTCTGTGTCGTCTATATGGCTGTATGTAGTACCATTAGTTTTCGGGGAGCCGGGCGTAGCTCATATGGTAGAGCGCTCGCTTAGTATGCGAGAGGAACTGGGATCAATACCCAGTGCCTCCAGAATTTTTAACACACCTACATGCGCACCTTGCCATGCAAGTGGAATAATTCTCAACCACCAGATGTGTCTAGGAAGATACAAGCGAATGATTAGCATCCACAATTGACAAGCGTGCTGTTATTAGTGCGCAGGAAGCACCCTCCTCCCACGCCTACACTTAATTTAGAAACAGTACAAGTGTTCCTGTAAGATTCTCAAGCCTATGTCGGAAAGATCTGCCTTGCGCTGAGTTCACGTAAATCCCACTGCACATTCCTATTCTTTGCATGCAGTCAGCTGCTACTGGTGTTGCTAGTTGCGACTGCTGATAACAGATGCCGTAGCAATCAATTCATGGAGTGAGTTGTATGTTTTGCGATAGTCTGTCTCTGACAAGCAAGCACAGGTGACATAGGTGCGAACACAGGAAGCTTGCAGACCCTCGCTGCCTGCAGACACCGAGCAGCCACACTAGGAGGGCGGCCTAAGCCGTAGGCGAAATGTGCTCATTCGCTTTGGCGCGACGTCGAACTATAAATAATGCTGTCACTAGCGTGAGCGTCGTGGAAAGTCGGAAAAGTCTGCTGCGAGGGTGAGTGCCAAGTTTGGGGAGCGTTTCGTAGTATGCGCAGTGCAATGGAGACGCGGAAACTTGTTGTGGCCCAGTGTTTTGCAGTTGGACGACAAGATTGGTACACAGTAGTAAAGAGCGAGGCACTGAGTTGGCATGAATAATGGAGTGCACAATGGGGCTCGAGATGTGTTTGTTACCTCAGGTGCTGTATGATTGTCGTCAAGGAGTGAAAACGGAGGAATTTGTGACGGCTCTTTCAATTTAAGACGTTAAAAACAGACGGAATTTGCATTTGTAATACCAGAGCATCGAAACTACTTGGAACTTTTTTGTATATGAACGGGTCCGCGCCTTTGTACTCTGCTCCCTTCACCGCTACAAACCAACCAACCATCGTGTCCGTGCGCATCTGAGTCGCAAAGAATGGGGAATAGCGCAGTTTGCTCGTGCCTGGGGCGTAGCTCAGTTGGTAGAGCGTTCGCTTGGCATGTGAAAGGTCCAGGGTTCAAGCCGCGGCGCCTCCATATTTTGTGGTCAGTGCATGGTAAGTGTTGATCGCGGCGAACCTAAAGGCACGCAAGATGTTGCAAAGCCAGCGTCACAGACTGATATGATGTATACTGACGTAAGGAGAGCAAGATGTAAGTGTGGGGACCGGCTGTTATCGAGGTGTCATCGAGTGCAGATCTGTCTTAGGTATCGCGGCTTAACCTCATTGAAGTCTAGAGGGTGGACAACACGTTGGTCTTACTCAGAGCGGTGTCCGAATTCTATTTTCGACGTTATACGTGCCACTTTCATTGTGGCCAACTACGATTCGATACAGAATGCACGAAACCTGAAAGACACCCTAACGGATACATAGAGAGTAGTGTTTGTCTGCTGAATAATGGGAGTGCAAGGGTCTGTGTCGTCTATATGGCTGTATGTAGCACCATTAGTTTTCGGGGAGCCGGGCGTAGCTCATATGGTAGAGCGCTCGCTTAGTATGCGAGAGGAACTGGGATCAATACCCAGTGCCTCCAGAATTTTTAACACACCTACATGCGCACCTTGCCATGCAAGTGGAATAATTCACAACCAGCAGATGTGTCTAGGAAGATACAAGCGAATGATTAGCATCCACAATTGACAAGCGTGCTGTTATTAGTGCGCAGGAAGTACCCTCCTCCCACGCCTACACTTAATTTAGAAACAGTACAAGTGTTCCCGTAAGATTCTCAAGCCTATGTCGGAAAGATCTGCCTTGCGCTGAGTTCACGTAAATCCCACTGCACATTCCTATTCTTTGCATGCAGTCAGCTGCTACTGGTGTTGCTAGTTGCGACTGCTGATAACAGATGCCGTAGCAATCAATTCATGGAGTGAGTTGTATGTTTTGCGATAGTCTGTCTCTGACAAGCAAGCACAGGTGACATAGGTGCGAACACAGGAAGCTTGCAGACCCTCGCTGCCTGCAGACACCGAGCAGCCACACTAGGAGGGCGGCCTAAGCCCTAGGCGAAATGTGCTCATTCGCTTTGGCGCGACGTCGAACTATAAATAATGCTGTCACTAGCGTGAGCGTCGTGGAAAGTCGGAAAAGTCGGCTGCGAGGGTGAGTGCCAAGTTTGGGGAGCGTTTCGTAGTATGCGCAGTGCAATGGAGACGCGGAAACTTGTTGTGGCGCAGTGTTTTGCAGTTGGACGACAAGATTGGTACACAGTAGTAAAGAGCGAGGCACTGAGTTGGCATGAATAATGGAGTGCACAATGGGGCTCGAGATGTGTTTGTTACCTCAGGTGCTGTATGATTGTCGTCAAGGAGTGAAAACGGAGCAATTTGTGACGGCTCTTTCAATTTAAGACGTTAAAAACAGACGGAATTTGCATTTGTAATACCAGAGCATCGAAACTACTTGGAACTTTTGTGTATATGAACGGGTCCGCGCCTTTGTACTCTGCTCCCTTCACCGCTACAAACCAACCAACCATCGTGTCCGTGCGCATCTGAGTCGCAAAGAATGGGGAATAGCGCAGTTTGCTCGTGCCTGGGGCGTAGCTCAGTTGGTAGAGCGTTCGCTTGGCATGTGAAAGGTCCAGGGTTCAAGCCGCGGCGCCTCCATATTTTGTGGTCAGTGCATGGTAAGTGTTGATCGCGGCGAACCTAAAGGCACGCAAGATGTTGCAAAGCCAGCGTCACAGACTGATATGATGTATACTGACGTAAGGAGAGCAAGATGTAAGTGTGGGGACCGGATGTTATCGAGGTGTCATCGAGTGCAGATCTGTCTTAGGTATCGCGGCTTAACCTCATTGAAGTCTAGAGGGTGGACAACACGTTGGTCTTACTCAGAGCGGTGTCCGAATTCTATTTTCGACGTTATACGTGCCACTTTCATTGTGGCCAACTACGATTCGATACAGAATGCACGAAACCTGAAAGACACCCTAACGGATACATAGAGAGTAGTGTTTGTCTGCTGAATAATGGGAGTGCAAGGGTCTGTGTCGTCTATATGGCTGTATGTAGCACCATTGGTTTTCGGGGAGCCGGGCGTAGCTCATATGGTAGAGCGCTCGCTTAGTATGCGAGAGGAACTGGGATCAATACCCAGTGCCTCCAGAATTTTTAACACACCTACATGCGCACCTTGCCATGCAAGTGGAATAATTCACAACCAGCAGATGTGTCTAGGAAGATACAAGCGAATGATTAGCATCCACAATTGACAAGCGTGCTGTTATTAGTGCGCAGGAAGTACCCTCCTCCCACGCCTACACTTAATTTAGAAACAGTACAAGTGTTCCCGTAAGATTCTCAAGCCTATGTCGGAAAGATCTGCCTTGCGCTGAGTTCACGTAAATCCCACTGCACATTCCTATTCTTTGCATGCAGTCAGCTGCTACTGGTGTTGCTAGTTGCGACTGCTGATAACAGATGCCGTAGCAATCAATTCATGGAGTGAGTTGTATGTTTTGCGATAGTCTGTCTCTGACAAGCAAGCACAGGTGACATAGGTGCGAACACAGGAAGCTTGCAGACCCTCGCTGCCTGCAGACACCGAGCAGCCACACTAGGAGGGCGGCCTAAGCCCTAGGCGAAATGTGCTCATTCGCTTTGGCGCGACGTCGAACTATAAATAATGCTGTCACTAGCGTGAGCGTCGTGGAAAGTCGGAAAAGTCGGCTGCGAGGGTGAGTGCCAAGTTTGGGGAGCGTTTCGTAGTATGCGCAGTGCAATGGAGACGCGGAAACTTGTTGTGGCGCAGTGTTTTGCAGTTGGACGACAAGATTGGTACACAGTAGTAAAGAGCGAGGCACTGAGTTGGCATGAATAATGGAGTGCACAATGGGGCTCGAGATGTGTTTGTTACCTCAGGTGCTGTATGATTGTCGTCAAGGAGTGAAAACGGAGCAATTTGTGACGGCTCTTTCAATTTAAGACGTTAAAAACAGACGGAATTTGCATTTGTAATACCAGAGCATCGAAACTACTTGGAACTTTTGTGTATATGAACGGGTCCGCGCCTTTGTACTCTGCTCCCTTCACCGCTACAAACCAACCAACCATCGTGTCCGTGCGCATCTGAGTCGCAAAGAATGGGGAATAGCGCAGTTTGCTCGTGCCTGGGGCGTAGCTCAGTTGGTAGAGCGTTCGCTTGGCATGTGAAAGGTCCAGGGTTCAAGCCGCGGCGCCTCCATATTTTGTGGTCAGTGCATGGTAAGTGTTGATCGCGGCGAACCTAAAGGCACGCAAGATGTTGCAAAGCCAGCGTCACAGACTGATATGATGTATACTGACGTAAGGAGAGCAAGATGTAAGTGTGGGGACCGGATGTTATCGAGGTGTCATCGAGTGCAGATCTGTCTTAGGTATCGCGGCTTAACCTCATTGAAGTCTAGAGGGTGGACAACACGTTGGTCTTACTCAGAGCGGTGTCCGAATTCTATTTTCGACGTTATACGTGCCACTTTCATTGTGGCCAACTACGATTCGATACAGAATGCACGAAACCTGAAAGACACCCTAACGGATACATAGAGAGTAGTGTTTGTCTGCTGAATAATGGGAGTGCAAGGGTCTGTGTCGTCTATATGGCTGTATGTAGCACCATTAGTTTTCGGGGAGCCGGGCGTAGCTCATATGGTAGAGCGCTCGCTTAGTATGCGAGAGGAACTGGGATCAATACCCAGTGCCTCCAGAATTTTTAACACACCTACATGCGCACCTTGCCATGCAAGTGGAATAATTCACAACCAGCAGATGTGTCTAAGACGATACAAGCGAATGATTAGCATCCACAATTGACAAGCGTGCTGATATTAGTGCGCAGGAAGCACCCTCCTCCCACGCCTACACTTAATTTAGAAACAGTACAAGTGTTCCCCTAAGATTCTCAAGCCTATGTCGGAAAGAGCTGCCTTGCGCTGAGTTCACGTAAATCCCACTGCACATTCCTATTCTTTGCGTGCAGTCAGCTGCTACAGGTGTTGCTAGTTGTGACTGCTGATAACAGATGCCGTAGCAATCAATTCATGGAGTGAGTTGTATGTTTTGCGATAGTCTGTCTCTGACAAGCAAGCACAGGTGACATAGGTGCGAACACAGGAAGCTTGCAGACCCTCGCTGCCTGCAGACACCGAGCAGCCACACTAGGAGGGCGGCCTAAGCCGTAGGCGAAATGTGCTCATTCGCTTTGGCGCGACGTCGAACTATAAATAATGCTGTCACTAGCGTGAGCGTCGTGGAAAGTCGGAAAAGTCGGCTGCGAGGGTGAGTGCCAAGTTTGGGGAGCGTTTCGTAGTATGCGCAGTGCAATGGAGACGCGGAAACTTGTTGTGGCCCAGTGTTTTGCAGTTGGAAGACAAGATTGGTACACAGTAGTAAAGAGCGAGGCACTGAGTTGGCATGAATAATGGAGTGCACAATGGGGCTCGAGATGTGTTTGTTACCTCAGGTGCTGTATGATTGTCGTCAAGGAGTGAAAACGTAGCAATTTGTGACGGCTCTTTCAATTTAAGACGTTAAAAACAGACGGAATTTGCATTTGTAATACCAGAGCATCGAAACTACTTGGTACTTTTGTGTATATGAACGGGTCCGCGCCTTTGTACTCTGCTCCCTTCACCGCTACAAACCAACCAACCATCGTGTCCGTGCGCATCTGAGTCGCAAAGAATGGGGAATAGCGCAGTTTGCTCGTGCATGGGGCGTAGCTCAGTTGGTAGAGCGTTCGCTTGGCATGTGAAAGGTCCAGTGTTCAAGCCGCGGCGCCTCCATTTTTTGTGGTCAGTGCATGGTAAGTGTTGGTCGCGGCGAACCTAAAGGCACGCAAGATGTTGCAAAGCCAGCGTCACAGACTGTTATGATGTATACTGACGTAAGGAGAGCAAGATGTAAGTGTGGGGACCGGCTGTTATCGAGGTGTCATCGAGTGCAGATCTGTCTTAGGTATCGCGGCTTAACCTCATTGAAGTCTAGAGGGTGGACAACACGTTGGTCTTACTCAGAGCGGTGTCCGAATTCTATTTTCGACGTTATACGTGCCACTTTCATTGTGGCCAACTACGATTCGATACAGAATGCACGAAACCTGAAAGACACCCTAACGGATACATAGAGAGTAGTGTTTGTCTGCTGAATAATGGGAGTGCAAGGGTCTGTGTCGTCTTTATGGCTGTATGTAGCACCATTAGTGTTCGGGGGGCGGCCGTAGCTCATACGGTAGAGCGCTCGCTTAGTATGCGAGAGGTACTGGGATCAATACCCAGTGCATCCAGAATTTTTAACACACCTACATGCGCACCTTGCCATGCAAGTGGAATAATTCACAACCAGCAGATGTGTCTAGGAAGATACAAGCGAATGATTAGCATCCACAATTGACAAGCGTGCTGTTATTAGTGCGCAGGAAGCACCCTCCTCCCACGCCTACACTTAATTTAGAAACAGTACAAGTGTTCCCCTAAGATTCTCAAGCCTATGTCGGAAAGATCTGCCTTGCGCTGAGTTCAAGTAAATCCCACTGCACATTCCTATTCTTTGCATGCAGTCAGCTGCTACTGGTGTTGTTAGTTGTGACTGCTGATAACAGATGCCGTAGCAATCAATTCATGGAGTGAGTTGTATGTTTTGCGATAGTCTGTCTCTGACAAGCAAGCACAGGTGACATAGGTGCGAACACAGGAAGCTTGCAGACCCTCGCTGCCTGCAGACACCGAGCAGCCACACTAGGAGGGCGGCCTAAGCCGTAGGCGAAATGTGCTCATTCGCTTTGGCGCGACGTCGAACTATAAATAATGCTATCACTAGCGTGAGCGTTGCGTGAGCGTCGTGGAAAAGTCGGAAAAGTCGGCTGCGAGGCTGAGTGCCAAGTTTGGGGAGCGTTTCGTAGTGTGCGCAGTGCAATGGAGACGCGGAAACTTATTGTGGCCCAGTGTTCTGCAGTTGGACGACAAGATTGGTACACAGTAGTAAAGAGCGAGGCACTGAGTTGGCATGAATAATGGAGTGCACAATGGGGCTCGAGATGTGTTTGTTACCTCAGGTGCTGTATGATTGTCGTCAAGGAGTGAAAACGTAGCAATTTGTGACGGCTCTTTCAATGTAAGACGTTAAAAACAGACGGAATTTGCATTTGTAATACCAGAGCATCGAAACTACTTGGTACTTTCGTGTATATGAACGGGTCCGCGCCTTTGTACTCTGCTCCCTTCACCGCTACAAACCAACCAACCATCGTGTCCGTGCGCATCTGAGTCGTAAAGAATGGGGAATAGCGCAGTTTGCTCGTGCATGGGGCGTAGCTCAGTTGGTAGAGCGTTCGCTTGGCATGTGAAAGGTCCAGTGTTCAAGCCGCGGCGCCTCCATTTTTTGTGGTCAGTGCATGGTAAGTGTTGGTCGCGGCGAACCTAAAGGCACGCAAGATGTTGCAAAGCCAGCGTCACAGACTGTTATGATGTATACTGACGTAAGGGGAGCAAGATGTAAGTGTGGGGACCGGCTGTTATCGAGGTGTCATCGAGTGCAGATCTGTCTTAGGTATCGCGGCTTAACCTCATTGAAGTCTAGAGGGTGGACAACACGTTGGTCTTACTCAGAGCGGTGTCCGAATTCTATTTTCGACGTTATACGTGCCACTTTCATTGTGGCCAACTACGATTCGATACAGAATGCACGAAACCTGAAAGACACCCTAACGGATACATAGAGAGTAGTGTTTGTCTGCTGAATAATGGGAGTGCAAGGGTCTGTGTCGTCTTTATGGCTGTATGTAGCACCATTAGTCTTCGGGGGGCGGCCGTAGCTCATATGGTAGAGCGCTCGCTTAGTATGCGAGAGGTACTGGGATTAATACCCAGTGCCTCCAGAATTTTTAACACACCTACATGCGCACCTTGCCATGCAAGTGGAATAATTCACAACCAGCAGATGTGTCTAGGAAGATACAAGCGAATGATTAGCATCCACAATTGACAAGCGTGCTGTTATTAGTGCGCAGGAAGCACCCTCCTCCCACGCCTACACTTAATTTAGAAACAGTACAAGTGTTCCCCTAAGATTCTCAAGCCTATGTCGGAAAGATCTGCCTTGCGCTGAGTTCACGTAAATCCCACTGCACATTCCTATTCTTTGCGTGCAGTCAGCTGCTACTGGTGTTGTTAGTTGTGACTGCTGATAACAGATGCCGTAGCAATCAATTCATGGAGTGAGTTGTATGTTTTGCGATAGTCTGTCTCTGACAAGCAAGCACAGGTGACATAGGTGCGAACACAGGAAGCTTGCAGACCCTCGCTGCCTGCAGACACCGAGCAGCCACACTAGGAGGGCGGCCTAAGCCGTAGGCGAAATGTGCTCATTCGCTTTGGCGCGACGTCGAACTATAAATAATGCTGTCACTAGCGTGAGCGTTGCGTGAGCGTCGTGGAAAATTCGGAAAAGTCGGCTGCGAGGGTGAGTGCCAAGTTCGGGGAGCGTTTCGTAGTATGCGCAGTGCAATGGAGACGCGGAAACTTATTGTGGCCCAGTGTTTTGCAGTTGGACGACAAGATTGGTACACAGTAGTAAAGAGCGAGGCACTGAGTTGACATGAATAATGGAGTGCACAATGGGGCTCGAGATGTGTTTGTTACCTCAGGTGCTGTATGATTGTCGTCAAGGAGTGAAAACGTAGCAATTTGTGACGGCTCTTTCAATTTAAGACGTTAAAAACAGACGGAATTTGCATTTGTAATACCAGAGCATCGAAACTACTTGGTACTTTTGTGTATATGAACGGGTCCGCGCCTTTGTACTCTGCTCCCTTCACCGCTACAAACCAACCAACCATCGTGTCCGTGCGCATCTGAGTCGCAAAGAATGGGGAATAGCGCAGTTTGCTCGTGCCTGGGGCGTAGCTCAGTTGGTAGAGCGTTCGCTTGGCATGTGAAAGGTCCAGGGTTCAAGCCGCGGCGCCTCCATTTTTTGTGGTCAGTGCATGGTAAGTGTTGGTCGCGGCGAACCTAAAGGCACGCAAGATGTTGCAAAGCCAGCGTCACAGACTGATATGATGTATACTGACGTAAGGAGAGCAAGATGTAAGTGTGGGGACCGGCTGTTATCGAGGTGTCATCGAGTGCAGATCTGTCTTAGGTATCGCGGCTTAACCTCATTGAAGTCTAGAGGGTGGACAACACGTTGGTCTTACTCAGAGCGGTGTCCGAATTCTATTTTCGACGTTATACGTGCCACTTTCATTGTGGCCAACTACGATTCGATACAGAATGCACGAAACCTGAAAGACACCCTAACGGATACATAGAGAGTAGTGTTTGTCTGCTGAATAATGGGAGTGCAAGGGTCTGTGTCGTCTATATGGCTGTATGTAGCACCATTAGTTTTCGGGGGCCCGGGCGTAGCTCATATGGTAGAGCGCTCGCTTAGTATGCGAGAGGTACTGGGATCAATACCCAGTGCCTCTAGAATTTTTAACACACCTACATGCGCACCTTGCCATGCAAGTGGAATAATTCACAACCAGCAGATGTGTCTAGGAAGATACAAGCGAATGATTAGCATCCACAATTGACAAGCGTGCTGTTATTAGTGCGCAGGAAGCACCCTCCTCCCACGCCTACACTTAATTTAGAAACAGTACAAGTGTTCCCGTAAGATTCTCAAGCCTATGTCGGAAAGATCTGCCTTGCGCTGAGTTCACGTAAATCCCACTGCACATTCCTATTCTTTGCATGCAGTCAGCTGGTACTGGTGTTGCTAGTTGTGACTGCTGATAACAGATGCCGTAGCAATCAATTCATGGAGTGAGTTGTATGTTTTGCGATAGTCTGTCTCTGACAAGCAAGCACAGGTGACATAGGTGCGAACACAGGAAGCTTGCAGACCCTCGCTGCCTGCAGACACCGAGCAGCCACACTAGGAGGGCGGCCTAAGCCGTAGGCGAAATGTGCTCATTCGCTTTGGCGCGACGTCGAACTATAAATAATGCTGTCACTAGCGTGAGCGTTGCGTAAGCGTCGTGGAAAAGTCGGAAAAGTCGGCTGCGAGGGTGAGTGCCAAGTTCGGGGAGCGTTTCGTAGTATGCGCAGTGCAATGGAGACGCGGAAACTTATTGTGGCCCAGTGTTTTGCAGTTGGACGACAAGATTGGTACACAGTAGTAAAGAGCGAGGCACTGAGTTGGCATGAATAATGGAGTGCACAATGGGGCTCGAGATGTGTTTGTTACCTCAGGTGCTGTATGATTGTCGTCAAGGAGTGAAAACGGAGCAATTTGTGACGGCTCTTTCAATTTAAGACGTTAAAAACAGACGGAATTTGCATTTGTAATACCAGAGCATCGAAACTACTTGGTACTTTTGTGTATATGAACGGGTCCGCGCCTTTGTACTCTGCTCCCTTCACCGCTACAAACCAACCAACCATCGTGTCCGTGCGCATCTGAGTCGCAAAGAATGGGGAATAGCGCAGTTTGCTCGTGCATGGGGCGTAGCTCAGTTGGTGGAGCTTTCGCTTGGCATGTGAAAGGTCCAGTGTTCAAGCCGCGGCGCCTCCATTTTTTGTGGTCAGTGCATGGTAAGTGTTGGTCGCGGCGAACCTAAAGGCACGCAAGATGTTGCAAAGCCAGCGTCACAGACTGATATGATGTATACTGACGTAAGGAGAGCAAGATGTAAGTGTGGGGACCGGCTGTTATCGAGGTGTCATCGAGTGCAGATCTGTCTTAGGTATCGCGGCTTAACCTCATTGAAGTCTAGAGGGTGGACAACACGTTGGTCTTACTCAGAGCGGTGTCCGAATTCTATTTTCGACGTTATACGTGCCACTTTCATTGTGGCCAACTACGATTCGATACAGAATGCACGAAACCTGAAAGACACCCTAACGGATACATAGAGAGTAGTGTTTGTCTGCTGAATAATGGGAGTGCAAGGGTCTGTGTCGTCTATATGGCTGTATGTAGCACCATTAGTCTTCGGGGGGAGGGCGTAACTCATATGGTAGAGCGCTCGCTTAGTATGCGAGAGGTACTGGGATCAATACCCAGTGCCTCCAGAATTTTTAACACACCTACATGCGCACCTTGCCATGTAAGTGGAATAATTCACAACCAGCAGATGTGTCTAGGAAGATACAAGCGAATGATTAGCATCCACAATTGACAAGCGTGCTGTTATTAGTGCGCTGGAAGCACCCTCCTCCCACGCCTACACTTAATTTAGAAACAGTACAAGTGTTCCCGTAAGATTCTCAAGCCTATGTCGGAAAGATCTGCCTTGCGCTGAGTTCACGTAAATCCCACTGCACAATCCTATTCTTTGCGTGCAGTCAGCTGCTACTGGTGTTGCTAGTTGTGACTGCTGATAACAGATGCCGTAGCAATCAATTCATGGAGTGAGTTGTATGTTTTGCAATAGTCTGTCTCTGACAAGCAAGCACAGGTGACATAGGTGCGAACACAGGAAGCTTGCAGACCCTCGCTGCCTGCAGACACCGAGCAGCCACACTAGGAGGGCGGCCTAAGCCGTAGGCGAAATGTGCTCATTCGCTTTGGCGCGACGTCGAACTATAAATAATGCTGTCACTAGCGTGAGCGTTGCGTGAGCTTCGTGGAAAAGTCGGAAAAGTCGGCTGCGAGGGTGAGTGCCAAGTTCGGGGAGCGTTTCGTAGTATGCGCAGTGCAATGGAGACGCGGAAACTTGTTGTGGCCCAGTGTTTTGCAGTTGGACGACAAGATTGGTACACAGTAGTAAAGAGCGAGGCACTGAGTTGGCATGAATAATGGAGTGCACAATGGGGCTCGAGATGTGTTTGTTACCTCAGGTGCTGTATGATTGTCGTCAAGGAGTGAAAACGGAGCAATTTGTGACGGCTCTTTCAATTTAAGACGTTAAAAACAGACGGAATTTGCATTTGTAATACCAGAGCATCGAAACTACTTGGTACTTTTGTGTATATGAACGGGTCCGCGCCTTTGTACTCTGCTCCCTTCACCGCTACAAACCAACCAACCATCGTGTCCGTGCGCATCTGAGTCGCAAAGAATGGGGAATAGCGCAGTTTGCTCGTGCATGGGGCGTAGCTCAGTTGGTAGAGCGTTCGCTTGGCATGTGAAAGGTCCAGTGTTCAAGCCGCGGCGCCTCCATTTTTTGTGGTCAGTGCATGGTAAGTGTTGGTCGCGGCGAACCTAAAGGCACGCAAGATGTTGCAAAGCCAGCGTCACAGACTGATATGATGTATACTGACGTAAGGAGAGTAAGATGTAAGTGTGGGGACCGGCTGTTATCGAGGTGTCATCGAGTGCAGATCTGTCTTAGGTATCGCGGCTTAACCTCATTGAAGTCTAGAGGGTGGACAACACGTTGGTCTTACTCAGAGCGGTGTCCGAATTCTATTTTCGACGTTATACGTGCCACTTTCATTGTGGCCAACTACGATTCGATACAGAATGCACGAAACCTGAAAGACACCCTAACAGATACATAGAGAGTAGTGTTTGTCTGCTGAATAATGGGAGTGCAAGGGTCTGTGTCGTCTATATGGCTGTATGTAGCACCATTAGTCTTCGGGGGGCGGGCGTAACTCATATGGTAGAGCGCTCGCTTAGTATGCGAGAGGTACTGGGATCAATACCCAGTGCCTCCAGAATTTTTAACACACCTACATGCGCACCTTGCCATGCAAGTGGAATAATTCACAACCAGCAGATGTGTCTAGGAAGATACAAGCGAATGATTAGCATCCACAATTGACAAGCGTGCTGTTATTAGTGCGCAGGAAGCACCCTCCTCCCACGCCTACACTTAATTTAAAAACAGTACAAGTGTTCCCGTAAGATTCTCAAGCCTATGTCGGAAAGATCTGCCTTGCGCTGAGTTCACGTAAATCCCACTGCACATTCCTATTCTTTGCATGCAGTCAGCTGCTACTGGTGTTGCTAGTTGTGACTGCTGATAACAGATGCCGTAGCAATCAATTCATGGAGTGAGTTGTATGTTTTGCGATAGTCTGTCTCTGACAAGCAAGCACAGGTGACATAGGTGCGAACACAGGAAGCTTGCAGACCCTCGCTGCCTGCAGACACCGAGCAGCCACACTAGGAGGGCGGCCTAAGCCGTAGGCGAAATGTGATCATTCGCTTTGGCGCGACGTCGAACTATAAATAATGCTGTCACTAGCGTGAGCGTTGCGTGAGCGTCGTGGAAAGTCGGAAAAGTCGGCTGCGAGGGTGAGTGCCAAGTTTGGGGAGCGTTTCGTAGTATGCGCAGTGCAATGGAGATGCGGAAACTTGTTGTGGCCCAGTGTTTTGCAGTTGGACGACAAGATTGGTACACAGTAGTAAAGAGCGAGGCACTGAGTTGGCATGAATAATGGAGTGCACAATGGGGCTCGAGATGTGTTTGTTACCTCAGGTGCTGTATGATTGTCGTCAAGGAGTGAAAACGGAGCAATTTGTGACGGCTCTTTCAATTTAAGACGTTAAAAACAGACGGAATTTGCATTTGTAATACCAGAGCATCGAAACTACTTGGTACTTTTGTGTATATGAACGGGTCCGCGCCTTTGTACTCTGCTCCCTTCACCGCTACAAACCAACCAACCATCGTGTCCGTGCGCATCTGAGTCGCAAAGAATGGGGAATAGCGCAGTTTGCTCGTGCATGGGGCTTAGCCCAGTTGGTAGAGCGTTCGCTTGGCATGTGAACGGTCCAGTGTTCAAGCCGCGGCGCCTCCATTTTTTGTGGTCAGTGCATGGTAAGTGTTGGTCGCGGCGAACCTAAAGGCACGCAAGATGTTGCAAAGCCAGCGTCACAGACTGATATGATGTATACTGACGTAAGGAGAGCAAGATGTAAGTGTGGGGACCGGCTGTTATCGAGGTGTCATCGAGTGCAGATCTGTCTTAGGTATCGCGGCTTAACCTCATTGAAGTCTAGAGGGTGGACAACACGTTGGTCTTACTCAGAGCGGTGTCCGAATTCTATTTTCGACGTTATACGTGCCACTTTCATTGTGGCCAACTACGATTCGATACAGAATGCACGAAACCTGAAAGACACCCTAACGGATACATAGAGAGTAGTGTCTGTCTGCTGAATAATGGGAGTGCAAGGGTCTGTGTCGTCTATATGGCTGTATGTAGCACCATTAGTCTTCGGTTGGCGGGCGTAACTCATATGGTAGAGCGCTCGCTTAGTATGCGAGAGGTACTGGGATCAATACCCAGTGCCTCCAGAATTTTTAACACACCTACATGCGCACCTTGCCATGCAAGTGGAATAATTCACAACCAGCAGATGTGTCTAGGAAGATACAAGCGAATGATTAGCATCCACAATTGACAAGCGTGCTGTTATTAGTGCGCAGGAAGCACCCTCCTCCCACGCCTACACTTAATTTAGAAACAGTACAAGTGTTCCCGTAAGATTCTCAAGCCTATGTCGGAAAGATCTGCCTTGCGCTGAGTTCACGTAAATCCCACTGCACATTCCTATTCTTTGCATGCAGTCAGCTGCTACTGGTGTTGCTAGTTGTGACTGCTGATAACAGATGCCGTAGCAATCAATTCATGGAGTGAGTTGTATGTTTTGCGATAGTCTGTCTCTGACAAGCAAGCACAGGTGACATAGGTGCGAACACAGGAAGCTTGCAGACCCTCGCTGCCTGCAGACACCGAGCAGCCACACTAGGAGGGCGGCCTAAGCCGTAGGCGAAATGTGCTCATTCGCTTTGGCGCGACGTCGAACTATAAATAATGCTGTCACTAGCGTGAGCGTCGTGGAAAGTCGGAAAAGTCGGCTGCGAGGGTGAGTGCCAAGTTTGGGGAGCGTTTCGTAGTATGCGCAGTGCAATGGAGACGCGGAAACTTGTTGTGGCCCAGTGTTTTGCAGTTGGACGACAAGATTGGTACACAGTAGTAAAGAGCGAGGCACTGAGTTGGCATGAATAATGGAGTGCACAATGGGGCTCGAGATGTGTTTCTTACCTCAGGTGCTGTATGATTGTCGTCAAGGAGTGAAAACGGAACAATTTGTGACGGCTCTTTCAATTTAAGACGTTAAAAACAGACGGAATTTGCATTTGTAATACCAGAGCATCGAAACTACTTGGAACTTTTGTGTATATGAACGGGTCCGCGCCTTTGTACTCTGCTCCCTTCACCGCTACAAACCAACCAACCATCGTGTCCGTGCGCATCTGAGTCGCAAACAATGGGGATTACCGCAGTTTGCTCGTGCCTGGGGCGTAGCTCAGTTGGTAGAGCGTTCGCTTGGCATGTGAAAGGTCCAGGGTTCAATCCGCGGCGCCTCCATATTTTGTGGTCAGTGCATGGTAAGTGTTGATCGCGGCGAACCTAAAGGCACGCAAGATGTTGCAAAGCCAGCGTCACAGACTGATATGATGTATACTGACGTAAGGAGAGTAAGATGTAAGTGTGGGGACCGGCTGTTATCGAGGTGTCATCGAGTGCAGATCTGTCTTAGGTATCGCGGCTTAACCTCATTGAAGTCTAGAGGGTGGACAACACGTTGGTCTTACTCAGAGCGGTGTCCGAATTCTATTTTCGACGTTATACGTGCCACTTTCATTGTGGCCAACTACGATTCGATACAGAATGCACGAAACCTGAAAGACACCCTAACGGATACATAGAGAGTAGTGTTTGTCTGCTGAATAATGAGAGTGCAAGGGTCTGTGTCGTCTATATGGCTGTATGTAGCACCATTAGTCTTCGGGGGGGCGGGCGTAGCTCATATGGTAGAGCGCTCGCTTAGTATGCGAGAGGTACTGGGATCAATTCCCAGTGCGCTAGCTTAGTATGAGAGAGGTACTGGTATCAATACCCAGTGCCTCCAGAATTTTTAACACACCAACATGCGCACCTTGCCATGCAAGTGGAATAATTCACAACCAGCAGATGTGTCTAGGAAGATACAAGCGAATGATTAGCATCCACAATTGACAAGCGCGCTGTTATTAGTGCGTAGGAAGCACCCTCCTCCCACGCCTACACTTAATTTAGAAACAGTACAAGTGTTCCCCTAAGATTCTCAAGCCTATGTCGGAAAGATCTGCCTTGCGCTGAGTTCACGTAAATCCCACTGCACATTCCTATTCTTTGCGTGCAGTCAGCTGCTACTGGTGTTGTTAGTTGTGACTGCTGATAACAGATGCCGTAGCAATCAATTCATGGAGTGAGTTGTATGTTTTGCGATAGTCTGTCTCTGACAAGCAAGCACAGGTGACATAGGTGCGAACACAGGAAGCTTGCAGATCCTCGCTGCCTGCAGACACCGAGCAGCCACACTAGGAGGGCGGCCTAAGCCGTAGGCGAAATGTGCTCATTCGCTTTGGCGCGACGTCGAACTATAAATAATGCTGTCACTAGCGTGAGCGTTGCGTGAGCGTCGTGGAAAATTCGGAAAAGTCGGCTGCGAGGGTGAGTGCCAAGTTCGGGGAGCGTTTCGTAGTATGCGCAGTGCAATGGAGACGCGGAAACTTATTGTGGCCCAGTGTTTTGCAGTTGGACGACAAGATTGGTACACAGTAGTAAAGAGCGAGGCACTGAGTTGACATGAATAATGGAGTGCACAATGGGGCTCGAGATGTGTTTGTTACCTCAGGTGCTGTATGATTGTCGTCAAGGAGTGAAAACGTAGCAATTTGTGACGGCTCTTTCAATTTAAGACGTTAAAAACAGACGGAATTTGCATTTGTAATACCAGAGCATCGAAACTACTTGGTACTTTTGTGTATATGAACGGGTCCGCGCCTTTGTACTCTGCTCCCTTCACCGCTACAAACCAACCAACCATCGTGTCCGTGCGCATCTGAGTCGCAAAGAATGGGGAATAGCGCAGTTTGCTCGTGCCTGGGGCGTAGCTCAGTTGGTAGAGCGTTCGCTTGGCATGTGAAAGGTCCAGGGTTCAAGCCGCGGCGCCTCCATTTTTTGTGGTCAGTGCATGGTAAGTGTTGGTCGCGGCGAACCTAAAGGCACGCAAGATGTTGCAAAGCCAGCGTCACAGACTGATATGATGTATACTGACGTAAGGAGAGCAAGATGTAAGTGTGGGGACCGGCTGTTATCGAGGTGTCATCGAGTGCAGATTTGTCTTAGGTATCGCGGCTTAACCTCATTGAAGTCTAGAGGGTGGACAACACGTTGGTCTTACTCAGAGCGGTGTCCGAATTCTATTTTCGACGTTATACGTGCCACTTTCATTGTGGCCAACTACGATTCGATACATAATGCACGAAACCTGAAAGACACCCTAACGGATACATAGAGAGTAGTGTTTGTCTGCTGAATAATGGGAGTGCAAGGGTCTGTGTCGTCTATATGGCTGTATGTAGCACCATTAGTTTTCGGGGGGCCGGGCGTAGCTCATATGGTAGAGCGCTCGCTTAGTATGCGAGAGGTACTGGGATCAATACCCAGTGCCTCTAGAATTTTTAACACACCTACATGCGCACCTTGCCATGCAAGTGGAATAATTCGCAACCAGCAGATGTGTCTAGGAACATACAAGCGAATGATTAGCATCGACAATTGACAAGCGTGCTGTTATTAGTGCGCAGGAAGCACCCTCCTCCCACGCCTACACTTAATTTAGAAACAGTACAAGTGTTCCCGTAAGATTCTCAAGCCTATGTCGGAAAGATCTGCCTTGCGCTGAGTTCACGTAAATCCCACTGCACATTCCTATTCTTTGCGTGCAGTCAGTTACTACTGGTGTTGCTAGTTGTGACTGCTGATAACAGATGCCGTAGCAATCAATTCATGGAGTGAGTTGTATGTTTTGCGATAGTCTGTCTCTGACAAGCAAGCACAGGTGACATAGGTGCGAACACAGGAAGCTTGCAGACCCTCGCTGCCTGCAGACACCGAGCAGCCACACTAGGAGGGCGGCCTAAGCCGTAGGCGAAATGTGCTCATTCGCTTTGGCGCGACGTCGAACTATAAATAATGCTGTCACTAGCGTGAGCGTTGCGTGAGCGTCGTGGAAAAGTCGGAAAAGTCGGCTGCGAGGGTGAGTGCCAAGTTCGGGGAGCGTTTCGTAGTATGCGCAGTGCAATGGAGACGCGGAAACTTATTGTGGCCCAGTGTTTTGCAGTTGGACGACAAGATTGGTACACAGTAGTAAAGAGCGAGGCACTGAGTTGGCATGAATAATGGAGTGCACTATGGGGCTCGAGATGTGTTTGTTACCTCAGGTGCTGTATGATTGTCGTCAAGGAGTGAAAACGGAGCAATTTGTGACGGCTCTTTCAATTTAAGACGTTAAAAACAGACGGAATTTGCATTTGTAATACCAGAGCATCGAAACTACTTGGTACTTTTGTGTATATGAACGGGTCCGCGCCTTTGTACTCTGCTCCCTTCACCGCTACAAACCAACCAACCATCGTGTCCGTGCGCATCTGAGTCGCAAAGAATGGGGAATAGCGCAGTTTGCTCGTGCCTGGGGCGTAGCTCAGTTGGTAGAGCGTTCGCTTGGCATGTGAAAGGTCCAGTGTTCAAGCCGCGGCGCCTCCATTTTTTGTGGTCAGTGCATGGTAAGTGTTGGTCGCGGCGAACCTAAAGGCACGCAAGATGTTGCAAAGCCAGCGTCACAGACTGATATGATGTATACTGACGTAAGGAGAGCAAGATGTAAGTGTGGGGACCGGCTGTTATCGAGGTGTCATCGAGTGCAGATCTGTCTTAGGTATCGCGGCTTAACCTCATTGAAGTCTAGAGGGTGGACAACACGTTGGTCTTACTCAGAGCGGTGTCCGAATTCTATTTTCGACGTTATACGTGCCACTTTCATTGTGGCCAACTACGATTCGATACAGAATGCACGAAACCTGAAAGACACCCTAACGGATACATAGAGAGTAGTGTTTGTCTGCTGAATAATGGGAGTGCAAGGGTCTGTGTCGTCTATATGGCTGTATGTAGCACCATTAGTCTTCGGGGGGCGCTCGTAACTCATATGGTAGAGCGCTCGCTTAGTATGCGAGAGGTACTGGGATCAATAGCCAGTGCCTCCAGAATTTTTAACATACCTACATGCGCACCTTGCCATGTAAGTGGAATAATTCACAACCAGCAGATGTGTCTAGGAAGATACAAGCGAATGATTAGCATCCACAATTGAGAAGCGTGCTGTTATTAGTGCGCAGGAAGCACCCTCCTCCCACGCCTACACTTAATTTAGAAACAGTACAAGTGTTCCCGTAAGATTCTCAAGCCTATGTCGGAAAGATCTGCCTTGCGCTAAGTTCACGTAAATCCCACTGCACATTCCTATTCTTTGCGTGCAGTCAGCTGCTACTGGTGTTGCTAGTTGTGACTGCTGATAACAGATGCCGTAGCAATCAATTCATGGAGTGAGTTGTATGTTTTGCGATAGTCTGTCTCTGACAAGCAAGCACAGGTGACATAGGTGCGAACACAGGAAGCTTGCAGACCCTCGCTGCCTGCAGACACCGAGCAGCCACACTAGGAGGGCGGCCTAAGCCGTAGGCGAAATGTGCTCATTCGCTTTGGCGCGACGTCGAACTATAAATAATGCTGTCACTAGCGTGAGCGTTGCGTGAGCGTCGTGGAAAATTCGGAAAAGTCGGCTGCGAGGGTAAGTGCCAAGTTCGGGGAGCGTTTCGTAGTATGCGCAGTGCAATGGAGACGCGGAAACTTATTGTGGCCCAGTGTTTTGCAGTTGGACGACAAGATTGGTACACAGTAGTAAAGAGCGAGGCACTGAGTTGACATGAATAATGGAGTGCACAATGGGGCTCGAGATGTGTTTGTTACCTCAGGTGCTGTATGATTGTCGTCAAGGAGTGAAAACGTAGCAATTTGTGACGGCTCTTTCAATTTAAGACGTTAAAAACAGACGGAATTTGCATTTGTAATACCAGAGCATCGAAACTACTTGGTACTTTTGTGTATATGAACGGGTCCGCGCCTTTGTACTCTGCTCCCTTCACCGCTACAAACCAACCAACCATCGTGTCCGTGCGCATCTGAGTCGCAAAGAATGGGGAATAGCGCAGTTTGCTCGTGCTTGGGGCGTAGCTCAGTTGGTAGAGCGTTCGCTTGGCATGTGAAAGGTCCAGTGTTCAAGCCGCGGCGCCTCCATTTTTTGTGGTCAGTGCATGGTAAGTGTTGGTCGCGGCGAACCTAAAGGCACGCAAGATGTTGCAAAGCCAGCGTCACAGACTGATATGATGTATACTGACGTAAGGAGAGCAAGATGTAAGTGTGGGGACCGGCTGTTATCGAGGTGTCATCGAGTGCAGATTTGTCTTAGGTATCGCGGCTTAACCTCATTGAAGTCTAGAGGGTGGACAACACGTTGGTCTTACTCAGAGCGGTGTCCGAATTCTATTTTCGACGTTATACGTGCCACTTTCATTGTGGCCAACTACGATTCGATACAGAATGCACGAAACCTGAAAGACACCCTAACGGATACATAGAGAGTAGTGTTTGTTTGCTGAATAATGGGAGTGCAAGGGTCTGTGTCGTCTTTATGGCTGTATGTAGCACCATTAGTCTTCGGGGGGAGGCCGTAGCTCATATGGTAGAGCGCTCGCTTAGTATGCGAGAGGCACTCGGATCAATACCCAGTGCCTCCAGAATTTTTAACACACCTACATGCGCACCTTGCCATGCAAGCGGAATAATTCACAACCAGCAGATGTGTCTAGGAAGATACAAGCGAATGATTAGCATCCACAATTGACAAGCGTGCTGTTATTAGTGCGCAGGAAGCACCCTCCTCCTACGCCTACACTTAATTTAGAAACAGTACAAGTGTTCCCGTAAGATTCTCAAGCCTATGTCGGAAAGATCTCCTTGCGCTGAGTTCACGTAAAACCCACTGCACAATCCTATTCTTTGCGTGCAGTCAGCTGCTACTGGTGTTGCTAGTTGTGACTGCTGATAACAGATGCCGTAGCAATCAATTCATGGAGTGAGTTGTATGTTTTGCGATAGTCTGTCTCTGACAAGCAAGCACAGGTGACATAGGTGCGAACACAGGAAGCTTGCAGACCCTCGCTGCCTGCAGACACCGAGCAGCCACACTAGGAGGGCGGCCTAAGCCGTAGGCGATATGTGCTCATTCGCTTTGGCGCGACGTCGAACTATAAATAATGCTGTCACTAGCGTGAGCGTTGCGTGAGCTTCGTGGAAAAGTCGGAAAAGTCGGCTGCGAGGGTGAGTGCCAAGTTCGGGGAGCGTTTCGTAGTATGCGCAGTGCAATGGAGACGCGGAAACTTATTGAGGCCCAGTGTTTTGCAGTTGGACGACAAGATTGGTACACAGTAGTAAAGAGCGAGGCACTGAGTTGGCATGAATAATGGAGTGCACAATGGGGCTCGAGATGTGTTTGTTACCTCAGGTGCTGTATGATTGTCGTCAAGGAGTGAAAACGGAGCAATTTGTGACGGCTCTTTCAATTTAAGACGTTAAAAACAGACGGAATTTGCATTTGTAATACCAGAGCATCGAAACTACTTGGTACTTTTGTGTATATGAACGGGTCCGCGCCTTTGTACTCTGCTCCCTTCACCGCTACAAACCAACCAACCATCGTGTCCGTGCGCATCTGAGTCGCAAAGAATGGGGAATAGCGCAGTTTGCTCGTGCATGGGGCGTAGCTCAGTTGGTAGAGCGTTCGCTTGGCATGTGAAAGGTCCAGTGTTCAAGCCGCGGCGCCTCCATTTTTTGTGGTCAGTGCATGGTAAGTGTTGGTCGCGGCGAACCTAAAGGCACGCAAGATGTTGCAAAGCCAGCGTCACAGACTGATATGATGTATACTGACGTAAGGAGAGCAAGATGTAAGTGTGGGGACCGGCTGTTATCGAGGTGTCATCGAGTGCAGATCTGTCTTAGGTATCGCGGCTTAACGTCATTGAAGTCTAGAGGGTGGACAACACGTTGGTCTTACTCAGAGCGGTGTCCGAATTCTATTTTCGACGTTATACGTGCCACTTTCATTGTGGCCAACTACGATTCGATACAGAATGCACGAAACCTGAAAGACACCCTAACGGATACATAGAGAGTAGTGTTTGTCTGCTGAATAATGGGAGTGCAAGGGTCTGTGTCGTCTATATGGCTGTATGTAGCACCATTAGTCTTCGGTTGGCGGGCGTAACTCATATGGTAGAGCGCTCGCTTAGTATGCGAGAGGTACTGGGATCAATACCCAGTGCCTCCAGAATTTTTAACACACCTACATGCGCACCTTGCCATGCAAGTGGAATAATTCACAACCAGCTGATGTGTCTAGGAAGATACAAGCGAATGATTAGCATCCACAATTGACAAGCGTGCTGTTATTAGTGCGCAGGAAGCACCCTCCTCCCACGCCTACACTTAATTTAGAAACAGTACAAGTGTTCCCGTAAGATTCTCAAGCCTATGTCGGAAAGATCTGCCTTGCGCTGAGTTCACGTAAATCCCACTGCACATTCCTATTCTTTGCATGCAGTCAGCTGCTACTGGTGTTGCTAGTTGTGACTGCTGATAACAGATGCCGTAGCAATCAATTCATGGAGTGAGTTGTATGTTTTGCGATAGTCTGTCTCTGACAAGCAAGCACAGGTGACATAGGTGCGAACACAGGAAGCTTGCAGACCCTCGCTGCCTGCAGACACCGAGCAGCCACACTAGGAGGGCGGCCTAAGCCGTAGGCGAAATGTGCTCATTCGCTTTGGCGCGACGTCGAACTATAAATAATGCTGTCACTAGCGTGAGCGTCGTGGAAAGTCGGAAAAGTCGGCTGCGAGGGTGAGTGCCAAGTTTGGGGAGCGTTTCGTAGTATGCGCAGTGCAATGGAGACGCGGAAACTTGTTGTGGCCCAGTGTTTTGCAGTTGGACGACAAGATTGGTACACAGTAGTAAAGAGCGAGGCACTGAGTTGGCATGAATAATGGAGTGCACAATGGGGCTCGAGATGTGTTTCTTACCTCAGGTGCTGTATGATTGTCGTCAAGGAGTGAAAACGGAGCAATTTGTGACGGCTCTTTCAATTTAAGACGTTAAAAACAGACGGAATTTGCATTTGTAATACCAGAGCATCGAAACTACTTGGTACTTTTGTGTATATGAACGGGTCCGCGCCTTTGTACTCTGCTCCCTTCACCGCTACAAACCAACCAACCATCGTGTCCGTGCGCATCTGAGTCGCAAAGAATGGGGAATAGCGCAGTTTGCTCGTGCATGGGGCTTATCCCAGGTGGTAGAGCGTTCGCTTGGCATGTGAAAGGTCCAGTGTTCAAGCCGCGGCGCCTCCATTTTTTGTGGTCAGTGCATGGTAAGTGTTGGTCGCGGCGAACCTAAAGGCACGCAAGATGTTGCAAAGCCAGCGTCACAGACTGATATGATGTATACTGACGTAAGGAGAGCAAGATGTAAGTGTGGGGACCGGCTGTTATCGAGGTGTCATCGAGTGCAGATCTGTCTTAGGTATCGCGGCTTAACCTCATTGAAGTCTAGAGGGTGGACAACACGTTGGTCTTACTCAGAGCGGTGTCCGAATTCTATTTTCGACGTTATACGTGCCACTTTCATTGTGGCCAACTACGATTCGATACAGAATGCACGAAACCTGAAAGACACCCTAACGGATACATAGAGAGTAGTGTTTGTCTGCTGAATAATGGGAGTGCAAGGGTCTGTGTCGTCTATATGGCTGTATGTAGCACCATTAGTCTTCGGTTGGCGGGCGTAACTCATATGGTAGAGCGCTCGCTTAGTATGCGAGAGGTACTGGGATCAATACCCAGTGCCTCCAGAATTTTTAACACACCTACATGCGCACCTTGCCATGCAAGTGGAATAATTCACAACCAGCTGATGTGTCTAGGAAGATACAAGCGAATGATTAGCATCCACAATTGACAAGCGTGCTGTTATTAGTGCGCAGGAAGCACCCTCCTCCCACGCCTACACTTAATTTAGAAACAGTACAAGTGTTCCCGTAAGATTCTCAAGCCTATGTCGGAAAGATCTGCCTTGCGCTGAGTTCACGTAAATCCCACTGCACATTCCTATTCTTTGCATGCAGTCAGCTGCTACTGGTGTTGCTAGTTGTGACTGCTGATAACAGATGCCGTAGCAATCAATTCATGGAGTGAGTTGTATGTTTTGCGATAGTCTGTCTCTGACAAGCAAGCACAGGTGACATAGGTGCGAACACAGGAAGCTTGCAGACCCTCGCTGCCTGCAGACACCGAGCAGCCACACTAGGAGGGCGGCCTAAGCCGTAGGCGAAATGTGCTCATTCGCTTTGGCGCGACGTCGAACTATAAATAATGCTATCACTAGCGTGAGCGTCGTGGAAAGTCGGAAAAGTCGGCTGCGAGGGTGAGTGCCAAGTTTGGGGAGCGTTTCGTAGTATGCGCAGTGCAATGGAGACGCGGAAACTTGTTGTGGCCCAGTGTTTTGCAGTTGGACGACAAGATTGGTACACAGTAGTAAAGAGCGAGGCACTGAGTTGGCATGAATAATGGAGTGCACAATGGGGCTCGAGATGTGTTTCTTACCTCAGGTGCTGTATGATTGTCGTCAAGGAGCGAAAACGGAACAATTTGTGACGGCTCTTTCAATTTAAGACGTTAAAAACAGACGGAATTTGCATTTGTAATACCAGAGCATCGAAACTACTTGGTACTTTTGTGTATATGAACGGGTCCGCGCCTTTGTACTCTGCTCCCTTCACCGCTACAAACCAACCAACCATCGTGTCCGTGCGCATCTGAGTCGCAAAGAATGGGGAATAGCGCAGTTTGCTCGTGCAAGGGGCTTAGCCCAGTTGGTAGAGCGTTCGCTTGGCATGTGAAAGGTCCAGTGTTCAAGCCGCGGCGCCTCCATTTTTTGTGGTCAGTGCATGGTAAGTGTTGGTCGCGGCGAACCTAAAGGCACGCAAGATGTTGCAAAGCCAGCGTCACAGACTGATATGATGTATACTGACGTAAGGAGAGCAAGATGTAAGTGTGGGGACCGGCTGTTATCGAGGTGTCATCGAGTGCAGATCTGTCTTAGGTATCGCGGCTTAACCTCATTGAAGTCTAGAGGGTGGACAACACGTTGGTCTTACTCAGAGCGGTGTCCGAATTCTATTTTCGACGTTATACGTGCCACTTTCATTGTGGCCAACTACGATTCGATACAGAATGCACGAAACCTGAAAGACACCCTAACGGATACATAGAGAGTAGTGTTTGTCTGCTGAATAATGGGAGTGCAAGGGTCTGTGTCGTCTATATGGCTGTATGTAGCACCATTAGTCTTCGGTTGGCGGGCGTAACTCATATGGTAGAGCGCTCGCTTAGTATGCGAGAGGTACTGGGATCAATACCCAGTGCCTCCAGAATTTTTAACACACCTACATGCGCACCTTGCCATGCAAGTGGAATAATTCACAACCAGCAGATGTGTATAGGAAGATACAAGCGAATGATTAGCATCCACAATTGACAAGCGTGCTGTTATTAGTGCGCAGGATGCACCCTCCTCCCACGCCTACACTTAATTTAGAAACAGTACAAGTGTTCCCGTAAGATTCTCAAGCCTATGTCGGAAAGATCTGCCTTGCGCTGAGTTCACGTAAATCCCACTGCACATTCCTATTCTTTGCATGCAGTCAGCTGCTACTGGTGTTGCTAGTTGTGACTGCTGATAACAGATGCCGTAGCAATCAATTCATGGAGTGAGTTGTATGTTTTGCGATAGTCTGTCTCTGACAAGCAAGCACAGGTGACATAGGTGCGAACACAGGAAGCTTGCAGACCCTCGCTGCCTGCAGACACCGAGCAGCCACACTAGGAGGGCGGCCTAAGCCGTAGGCGAAATGTGCTCATTCGCTTTGGCGCGACGTCGAACTATAAATAATGCTGTCACTAGCGTGAGCGTCGTGGAAAGTCGGAAAAGTCGGCTGCGAGGGTGAGTGCCAAGTTTGGGGAGCGTTTCGTAGTATGCGCAGTGCAATGGAGACGCGGAAACTTGTTGTGGCCCAGTGTTTTGCAGTTGGACGACAAGATTGGTACACAGTAGTAAAGAGCGAGGCACTGAGTTGGCATGAATAATGGAGTGCACAATGGGGCTCGAGATGTGTTTCTTACCTCAGGTGCTGTATGATTGTCGTCATGGAGTGAAAACGGAGCAATTTGTGACGGCTCTTTCAATTTAAGACGTTAAAAACAGACGGAATTTGCATTTGTAATACCAGAGCATCGAAACTACTTGGTACTTTTGTGTATATGAACGGGTCCGCGCCTTTGTACTCTGCTCCCTTCACCGCTACAAACCAACCAACCATCGTGTCCGTGCGCATCTGAGTCGCAAAGAATGGGGAATAGCGCAGTTTGCTCGTGCATGGGGCTTAGCCCAGGTGGTAGAGCGTTCGCTTGGCATGTGAAAGGTCCAGTGTTCAAGCCGCGGCGCCTCCATTTTTTGTGGTCAGTGCATGGTAAGTGTTGGTCGCGGCGAACCTAAAGGCACGCAAGATGTTGCAAAGCCAGCGTCACAGACTGATATGATGTATACTGACGTAAGGAGAGCAAGATGTAAGTGTGGGGACCGGCTGTTATCGAGGTGTCATCGAGTGCAGATCTGTCTTAGGTATCGCGGCTTAACCTCATTGAAGTCTAGAGGGTGGACAACACGTTGGTCTTACTCAGAGCGGTGTCCGAATTCTATTTTCGACGTTATACGTGCCACTTTCATTGTGGCCAACTACGATTCGATACAGAATGCACGAAACCTGAAAGACACCCTAACGGATACATAGAGAGTAGTGTTTGTCTGCTGAATAATGGGAGTGCAAGGGTCTGTGTCGTCTATATGGCTGTATGTAGCACCATTAGACTTCGGTTGGCGGGCGTAACTCATATGGTAGAGCGCTCGCTTAGTATGCGAGAGGTACTGGGATCAATACCCAGTGCCTCCAGAATTTTTAACACACCTACATGCGCACCTTGCCATGCAAGTGGAATAATTCACAACCAGCAGATGTGTCTAGGAAGATACAAGCGAATGATTAGCATCCACAATTGACAAGCGTGCTGTTATTAGTGCGCAGGAAGCACCCTCCTCCCACGCCTACACTTAATTTAGAAACAGTACAAGTGTTCCCGTAAGATTCTCAAGCCTATGTCGGAAAGATCTGCCTTGCGCTGAGTTCACGTAAATCCCACTGCACATTCCTATTCTTTGCATGCAGTCAGCTGCTACTGGTGTTGCTAGTTGTGACTGCTGATAACAGATGCCGTAGCAATCAATTCATGGAGTGAGTTGTATGTTTTGCGATAGTCTGTCTCTGACAAGCAAGCACAGGTGACATAGGTGCGAACACAGGAAGCTTGCAGACCCTCGCTGCCTGCAGACACCGAGCAGCTACACTAGGAGGGCGGCCTAAGCCGTAGGCGAAATGTGCTCATTCGCTTTGGCGCGACGTCGAACTATAAATAATGCTGTCACTAGCGTGAGCGTCGTGGAAAGTCGGAAAAGTCGGCTGCGAGGGTGAGTGCCAAGTTTGGGGAGCGTTTCGTAGTATGCGCAGTGCAATGGAGACGCGGAAACTTGTTGTGGCCCAGTGTTTTGCAGTTGGACGACAAGATTGGTACACAGTAGTAAAGAGCGAGGCACTGAGTTGGCATGAATAATGGAGTGCACAATGGGGCTCGAGATGTGTTTCTTACCTCAGGTGCTGTATGATTGTCGTCAAGGAGTGAAAACGGAACAATTTGTGACGGCTCTTTCAATTTAAGACGTTAAAAACAGACGGAATTTGCATTTGTAATACCAGAGCATCGAACCTACTTGGAACTTTTGTGTATATGAACGGGTCCGCGCCTTTGTACTCTGCTCCCTTCACCGCTACAAACCAAACAACCATCGTGTCCGTGCGCATCTGAGTCGCAAACAATGGGGATTATCGCAGTTTGCTCGTGCCTGGGGCGTAGTTCAGTTGGTAGAGCGTTCACTTGGCATGTGAAAGGTCCAGGGTTCAAGCCGCGGCGCCTCCATATTTTGTGGTCAGTGCATGGTAAGTGTTGATCGCGGCGAACCTAAAGGCACGCAAGATGTTGCAAAGCCAGCGTCACAGACTGATATGATGTATACTGACGTAAGGAGAGCAAGATGTAAGTGTGGGGACCGGCTGTTATCGAGGTGTCATCGAGTGCAGATCTGTCTTAGGTATCGCGGCTTAACCTCATTGAAGTCTAGAGGGTGGACAACACGTTGGTCTTACTCAGAGCGGTGTCCGAATTCTATTTTCGACGTTATACGTGCCACTTTCATTGTGGCCAACTACGATTCGATACAGAATGCACGAAACCTGAAAGACACCCTAACGGATACATAGAGAGTAGTGTTTGTCTGCTGAATAATGAGAGTGCAAGGGTCTGTGTCGTCTATATGGCTGTATGTAGCACCATTAGTCTTCGGGGGGGCGGGCGTAGCTCATATGGTAGAGCGCTCGCTTAGTATGCGAGAGGTACTGGGATCAATACCCATTGCGCTAGCTTAGTATGCGAGAGGTACTGGTATCAATACCCAGTGCCTCCAGAATTTTTAACACACCAACATGCGCACCTTGCCATGCAAGTGGAATAATTCACAACCAGCAGATGTGTCTAGGAAGATACAAGCGAATGATTAGCATCCACAATTGACAAGCGTGCTGTTATTAGTGCGCAGGAAGCACCCTCCTCCCACGCCTACACTTAATTTAGAAACAGTACAAGTGTTCCCGTAAGATTCTCAAGCCTATGTCGGAAAGATCTGCCTTGCGCTGAGTTCACGTAAATCCCACTGCACATTCCTATTCTTTGCATGCAGTCAGCTGCTACTGGTGTTGCTAGTTGTGACTGCTGATAACAGATGCCGTAGCAATCAATTCATGGAGTGAGTTGTATGTTTTGCGATAGTCTGTCTCTGACAAGCAAGCACAGGTGACATAGGTGCGAACACAGGAAGCTTGCAGACCCTCGCTGCCTGCAGACACCGAGCAGCCACACTAGGAGGGCGGCCTAAGCCGTAGGCGAAATGTGCTCATTCGCTTTGGCGCGACGTCGAACTATAAATAATGCTGTCACTAGCGTGAGCGTCGTGGAAAGTCGGAAAAGTCGGCTGCGAGGGTGAGTGCCAAGTTTGGGGAGCGTTTCGTAGTATGCGCAGTGCAATGGAGACGCGGAAACTTGTTGTGGCCCAGTGTTTTGCAGTTGGACGACAAGATTGGTACACAGTAGTAAAGAGCGAGGCACTGAGTTGGCATGAATAATGGAGTGCACAATGGGGCTCGAGATGTGTTTCTTACCTCAGGTGCTGTATGATTGTCGTCAAGGAGTGAAAACGGAACAATTTGTGACGGCTCTTTCAATTTAAGACGTTAAAAACAGACGGAATTTGCATTTGTAATACCAGAGCATCGAAACTACTTGGAACTTTTGTGTATATGAACGGGTCCGCGCCTTTGTACTCTGCTCCCTTCACCGCTACAAACCAAACAACCATCGTGTCCGTGCGCATCTGAGTCGCAAACAATGGGGATTACCGCAGTTTGCTCGTGCCTGGGGCGTAGCTCAGTTGGTAGAGCGTTCGCTTGGCATGTGAAAGGTCCAGGGTTCAAGCCGCGGCGCCTCCATATTTTGTGGTCAGTGCATGGTAAGTGTTGATCGCGGCGAACCTAAAGGCACGCAAGATGTTGCAAAGCCAGCGTCACAGACTGATATGATGTATACTGACGTAAGGAGAGCAAGATGTAAGTGTGGGGACCGGCTGTTATCGAGGTGTCATCGAGTGCAGATCTGTCTTAGGTATCGCGGCTTAACCTCATTGAAGTCTAGAGGGTGGACAACACGTTGGTCTTACTCAGAGCGGTGTCCGAATTCTATTTTCGACGTTATACGTGCCACTTTCATTGTGGCCAACTACGATTCGATACAGAATGCACGAAACCTGAAAGACACCCTAACGGACACATAGAGAGTAGTGTTTGTCTGCTGAATAATGAGGGTGCAAGGGTCTGTGTCGTCTATATGGCTGTATGTAGCACCATTAGTCTTCGGGGGGGCGGGCGTAGCTCATATGGTAGAGCGCTCGCTTAGTATGCGAGAGGTACTGGGATCAATACCCAGTGCGCTAGCTTAGTATGCGAGAGGTACTGGTATCAATACCCAGTGCCTCCAGAATTTTTAACACACCAACATGCGCACCTTGCCATGCAAGTGGAATAATTCACAACCAGCAGATGTGTCTAGGAAGATACAAGCGAATGATTAGCATCCACAATTGACAAGCGTGCTGTTATTAGTGCGCAGGAAGCACCCTCCTCCCACGCCTACACTTAATTTAGAAACAGTACAAGTGTTCCCGTAAGATTCTCAAGCCTATGTCGGAAAGATCTGCCTTGCGCTGAGTTCACGTAAATCCCACTGCACATTCCTATTCTTTGCATGCAGTCAGCTGCTACTGGTGTTGCTAGTTGTGACTGCTGATAACAGATGCCGTAGCAATCAATTCATGGAGTGAGTTGTATGTTTTGCGATAGTCTGTCTCTGACAAGCAAGCACAGGTGACATAGGTGCGAACACAGGAAGCTTGCAGACCCTCGCTGCCTGCAGACACCGAGCAGCCACACTAGGAGGGCGGCCTAAGCCGTAGGCGAAATGTGCTCATTCGCTTTGGCGCGACGTCGAACTATAAATAATGCTGTCACTAGCGTGAGCGTCGTGGAAAGTCGGAAAAGTCGGCTGCGAGGGTGAGTGCCAAGTTTGGGGAGCGTTTCGTAGTATGCGCAGTGCAATGGAGACGCGGAAACTTGTTGTGGCCCAGTGTTTTGCAGTTGGACGACAAGATTGGTACACAGTAGTAAAGAGCGAGGCACTGAGTTGGCATGAATAATGGAGTGCACAATGGGGCTCGAGATGTGTTTCTTACCTCAGGTGCTGTATGATTGTCGTCAAGGAGTGAAAACGGAGCAATTTGTGACGGCTCTTTCAATTTAAGACGTTAAAAACAGACGGAATTTGCATTTGTAATACCAGAGCATCGAAACTACTTGGTACTTTTGTGTATATGAACGGGTCCGCGCCTTTGTACTCTGCTCCCTTCACCGCTACAAACCAACCAACCATCGTGTCCGTGCGCATCTGAGTCGCAAAGAATGGGGAATAGCGCAGTTTGCTCGTGCATGGGGCTTAGCCCAGGTGGTAGAGCGTTCGCTTGGCATGTGAAAGGTCCAGTGTTTAAGCCGCGGCGCCTCCATTTTTTGTGGTCAGTGCATGGTAAGTGTTGGTCGCGGCGAACCTAAAGGCACGCAAGATGTTGCAAAGCCAGCGTTACAGACTGATATGATGTATACTGACGTAAGGAGAGCAAGATGTAAGTGTGGGGACCGGCTGTTATCGAGGTGTCATCGAGTGCAGATCTGTCTTAGGTATCGCGGCTTAACCTCATTGAAGTCTAGAGGGTGGACAACACGTTGGTCTTACTCAGAGCGGTGTCCGAATTCTATTTTCGACGTTATACGTGCCACTTTCATTGTGGCCAACTACGATTCGATACAGAATGCACGAAACCTGAAAGACACCCTAACGGATACATAGAGAGTAGTATTTGTCTGCTGAATAATGGGAGTGCAAGGGTCTGTGTCGTCTATATGGCTGTATGTAGCACCATTAGTCTTCGGGGTGGCGGGCGTAGCTCAGATGGTAGAGCGCTCGCTTAGTATGCGAGAGGTACTGGGATCAATACCCAGTGCCTCCAGAATTTTTAACACACCTACATGCGCACCTTCCATGCAAGTGGAATAATTCTCAACCAGCAGATGTGTCTAGGAAGATACAAGCGAATGATTAGCATCCACAATTGACAAGCGTGCTGTTATTAGTGCGCAGGAAGCACCCTCCTCCCACGCCTACACTTAATTTAGAAACAGTACAAGTGTTCCTGTAAGATTCTCAAGCCTATGTCGGAAAGATCTGCCTTGCGCTGAGTTCACGTAAATCCCACTGCACATTCCTATTCTTTGCATGCAGTCAGCTGCTACTGGTGTTGCTAGTTGTGACTGCTGATAACAGATGCCGTAGCAATCAATTCATGGAGTGAGTTGTATGTTTTGCGATAGTCTGTCTCTGACAAGCAAGCACAGGTGACATAGGTGCGAACACAGGAAGCTTGCAGACCCTCGCTGCCTGCAGACACCGAGCAGCTACACTAGGAGGGCGGCCTAAGCCGTAGGCGAAATGTGCTCATTCGCTTTGGCGCGACGTCGAACTATAAATAATGCTGTCACTAGCGTGAGCGTCGTGGAAAGTCGGAAAAGTCGGCTGCGAGGGTGAGTGCCAAGTTTGGGGAGCGTTTCGTAGTATGCGCAGTGCAATGGAGACGCGGAAACTTGTTGTGGCCCAGTGTTTTGCAGTTGGACGACAAGATTGGTACACAGTAGTAAAGAGCGAGGCACTGAGTTAGCAAGAATAATGGAGTGCACAATGGAGCTCGAGATGTGTTTCTTACCTCAGGTGCTGTATGATTGTCGTCAAGGAGTGAAAACGGAACAATTTGTGACGGCTCTTTCAATTTAAGACGTTAAAAACAGACGGAATTTGCATTTGTAATACCAGAGCATCGAAACTACTTGGAACTTTTGTGTATATGAACGGGTCCGCGCCTTTGTACTCTGCTCCCTTCACCGCTACAAACCAAACAACCATCGTGTCCGTGCGCATCTGAGTCGCAAACAATGGGGATTACCACAGTTTGCTCGTGCCTGGGGCGTAGCTCAGTTGGTAGAGCGTTCGCTTGGCATGTGAAAGATCCAGGGTTCAAGCCGCGGCGCCTCCATATTTTGTGGTCAGTGCATGGTAAGTGTTGATCGCGGCGAACCTAAAGGCACGCAAGATGTTGCAAAGCCAGCGTCACAGACTGATATGATGTATACTGACGTAAGGAGAGCAAGATGTAAGTGTGGGGACCGGCTGTTATCGAGGTGTCATCGAGTGCAGATCTGTCTTAGGTATCGCGGCTTAACCTCATTGAAGTCTAGAGGGTGGACAACACGTTGGTCTTACTCAGAGCGGTGTCCGAATTCTATTTTCGACGTTATACGTGCCACTTTCATTGTGGCCAACTATGATTCGATACAGAATGCACGAAACCTGAAAGACACCCTAACGGATACATAGAGAGTAGTGTTTGTCTGCTGAATAATGGGAGTGCAAGGGTCTGTGTCGTCTATATGGCTGTATGTAGCACCATTAGTCTTCGGGGGGGCGGGCGTAGCTCATATGGTAGAGCGCTCGCTTAGTATGCGAGAGGTACTGGGATCAATACCCAGTGCGCTAGCTTAGTATGCGAGAGGTACTGGTATCAATACCCAGTGCCTCCAGAATTTTTAACACACCAACATGCGCACCTTGCCATGCAAGTGGAATAATTCACAACCAGCAGATGTGTCTAGGAAGATACAAGCGAATGATTAGCATCCACAATTGACAAGCGTGCTGTTATTAGTGCGCAGGAAGCACCCTCCTCCCACGCCTACACTTAATTTAGAAACAGTACAAGTGTTCCCGTAAGATTCTCAAGCCTATGTCGGAAAGATCTGCCTTGCGCTGAGTTCACGTAAATCCCACTGCACATTCCTATTCTTTGCGTGCAGTCAGCTGCTACTGGTGTTGCTAGTTGTGACTGCTGATAACAGATGCCGTAGCAATCAATTCATGGAGTGAGTTGTATGTTTTGCGATAGTCTGTCTCTGACAAGCAAGCACAGGTGACATAGGTGCGAACACAGGAAGCTTGCAGACCCTCGCTGCCTGCAGACACCGAGCAGCCACACTAGGAGGGCCGGGTGGAGGGTCTGAATCAGAGGCTCAGACGGATTTGCGACCGTATTGGCTGCAGATTCCTTGACTTGCGCCATAGGGTGGTGGGGTTTCGGGTTCCGCTGAATAGGTCAGGAGTTCACTACACTCAGCTGGCGGCTACACGGGTAGCGGAGGCTGTGTGGCGTGGACTGGGCGGTTTTTTAGGTTAGAAGGCCTCGGGAAAGTGCGGGATGGGCTGCAATGTCAAAGGGTGCTTGGCAATTACAGGACGTGCTTGGATCAAGGAACAGTCGGAATTATAGTTGTAAACTGTTGTAGTTGCGCTGGAAAAGTCCCTGAGCTTCAAGCGCTAATAGAAAGCACAGAAGCGGATATCGTTATAGGTACAGAAAGCTGGCTAAAGCCTGAAATAAGTTCTGCAGAAATTTTTACGAAGTCTCAGACGGTGTTCAGGAAAGATAGATTAGGCAGAATTGGTGGTGGAGTGTTGGTGTCTGTCCGTAGTGGTTTATCTTGTAGTGAAGTCGAAGTAGATACTCTGTGCGAATTGGTGTGGGTGGAGGTTATACTTAACAGCCGAATTAAGTTAATAATTGGCTCCTTCTACCGACCCCCAGACTCCGATGATACAGTTGCGGAACAGTTCAGAGAAAGTTTGAGTCTCGTAACAAATAAATACCCCACTCATACGGTTATAGTTGGTGGGGACTTCAACCTACCCTCGGTATGTTGGCAAAAATACTTGTTCAAAACCGGTGGTAGGCACAAAACGTCTTCCGAGATTGTCCTAAATGCATTCTCCGAAAATTATTTAGAGCAGTTAGTCCACGAACCCACGCGAATTGTAAATGGTTGCGAAAACACACTTGACCTCTTGGCCACAAACAATCCAGAGCTGATAGAGAGCATCATGACTGATACAGGGATTAGTGATCACAAGGTCATTGTAGCTAGGCTCAATACCATATCTTCCAAATCCATCAGAAACAAACGCAAAATAATTTTATTTAAAAAAGCGGATAAAGTACCACTAGAAGCCTTCCTAAAAGACAATTTCCATTCCTTCCGAACTGACTATGCGAATGTAGACGAGATGTGGCTCAAATTCAAAGATATAGTAGCAACAGCAATTGAGATATTCATACCTCATAAATTGGTAAGAGATGGAACGGATCCCCCGTGGTACACAAAAAAGGTCCGAACGCTGTTGCAGAGGCAACGGAAAAAGCATGCGAAGTTCAGAAGAACGCGAAATCCTGAAGATGGGCTAAAATTTACAGACGCGCGAAATTTGGCACGTACTTCGATGCGAGATGCCTTTAATAGGTTCCACAACGAAACATTGTCTCGAAATTTGGTAGAAAATCCGAAGAAATTCTGGTCGTATGTAAAGTACACAAGCGGCAAGACGCAGTCAATACCTTCGCTGCGCAGTGCCGATGGTACTGTTATCGACGACTGCGCCGCTAAAGCGGAGTTATTGAACGCAGTTTTCCGAAATTCCTTCACCAGGGAAGACGAATGGAATATTCCAGAATTTGAAACACGAACATCTGCTAGCATGAGTTTCTTAGAAGTAGATACCTTAGGGGTTGCGAAGCAACTCAAATCGCTTGATACGGGCAAGTCTTCAGGTCCAGATTGTATACCGATTAGGTTCCTTTCAGATTACGCTGATACTATAGCTCCCTACTTAGCACTCATATACAACCGCTCGCTCACCGATAGATCTGTACCTACAGATTGGAAAATTGCGCAGGTCGCACCAGTGTTCAAGAAGGGTAGTAGGAGTAATCCATTTAACTACAGACCTATATCATTGACGTCGGTTTGCAGTAGGGTTTTGGAGCATATACTGTATTCAAACATTATGAATCACCTCGAAGGGAACGATCTATTGACACGTAATCAGCATGGCTTCAGAAAACATCGCTCTTGTGCAACGCAGCTAGCTCTTTATTCGCACGAAGTAATGGCCGCTATCGACAGGGGATCTCAAGTTGATTCCGTATTTCTAGATTTCCGGAAAGCTTTTGACACCGTTCCTCACAAGCGACTTCTAATCAAGCTGCGGAGCTATGGGGTATCGTCTCAGTTGTGCGACTGGATTCGTGATTTCCTGTCAGGAAGGTCGCAGTTCGTAGTAATAGACGGCAAATCATCGAGTAAAACTGAAGTGATATCAGGTGTTCCCCAGGGAAGCGTCCTGGGACCTCTACTGTTCCTGATCTATATAAATGACCTGGGTGACAATCTGAGCAGTTCTCTTAGGTTGTTCGCAGATGATGCTGTAATTTACCGTCTAGTAAGGTCATCCGAAGACCAGTATCAGCTGCAAAGCGATTTAGAAAAGATTGCTGTATGGTGTGTCAGGTGGCAGTTGACGCTAAATAACGAAAAGTGTGAGATGATTCACATGAGTTCCAAAAGAAATCCGTTGGAATTCGATTACTCGATAAATAGTACAATTCTCAAGGCTGTCAATTCAACTAAGTACCTGGGTGTTAAAATTACAAACAACTTCAGTTGGAAGGACCACATAGATAATATTGTCGGGAAGGCGAGCCGAAGGTTGCGTTTCATTGGCAGGACACTTAGAAGATGCAACAAGTCCACTAAAGAGACAGCTTACACTACACTCGTTCGTCCTCTGTTAGAATATTGCTGCGCGGTGTGGGATCCTTACCAGGTGGGATTGCCGGAGGACATCGAGAGGATGCAAAGAAGGGCAGCTCGTTTTGTATTATCGCGTTATAGGGGAGAGAGTGTGGCAGATATGATACACGAGTTGGGATGGAAGTCATTACAGCATAGACGTTTTTCGTTGCGGCGAGACCTTTTTACGAAATTTCAGTCACCAACTTTCTCTTCCGAATGCGAAAATATTTTGTTGAGCCCAACCTACATAGGTAGGAATGATCATCAAAATAAAATAAGAGAAATCAGAGCTCGAACAGAAAGGTTTAGGTGTTCGTTTTTCCCGCTCGCTGTTCGGGAGTGGAATAGTAGAGAGATAGTATGATTGTGGTTCGATGAACCCTCTGCCAAGCACTTAAATGTGAATTGCAGAGTAGTCATGTAGATGTAGATGTAGAGGGCGGCCTAAGCCGTAGGCGAAATGTGCTCATTCGCTTTGGCGCGACGTCGAACTATAAATAATGCTGTCACTAGCGTGAGCGTCGTGGAAAGTCGGAAAAGTCGGCTGCGAGGGTGAGTGCCAAGTTTGGGGAGCGTTTCGTAGTATGCGCAGTGCAATGGAGACGCGGAAACTTGTTGTGGCCCAGTGTTTTGCAGTTGGACGACAAGATTGGTACACAGTAGTAAAGAGCGAGGCACTGAGTTGGCATGAATAATGGAGTGCACAATGGGGCTCGAGATGTGTTTGTTACCTCAGGTGCTGTATGATTGTCGACAAGGAGTGAAAACGGAGCAATTTGTGACGGCTCTTTCAATTTAAGACGTTAAAAACAGACGGAATTTGCATTTGTAATACCAGAGCATCGAAACTACTTGGAACTTTTGTGTATATGAACGGATCCGCGCCTTTGTACTCTGCTCCCTTCACCGCTACAAACCAACCAACCATCGTGTCCGTGCGCATCTGAGGCGCAAACAATGGGGATTACCGCAGTTTGCTCGTGCCTGGGGCGTAGCTCAGTTGGTAGAGCGTTCGCTTGGCATGTGAAAGGTCCAGGGTTCAAACCGCGGCGCCTCCATATTTTGTGGTCAGTGCATGGTAAGTGTTGATCGCGGCGAACCTAAAGGCACGCAAGATGTTGCAAAGCCAGCGTCACAGACTGATATGATGTATACTGACGTAAGGAGAGCAAGATGTAAGTGTGGGGACCGGCTGTTATCGAGGTGTCATCGAGTGCAGATCTGTCTTAGGTATCGCGGCTTAACCTCATTGAAGTCTAGAGGGTGGACAACACGTTGGTCTTACTCAGAGCGGTGTCCGAATTCTATTTTCGACGTTATACGTGCCACTTTCATTGTGGCCAACTACGATTCGATACAGAATGCACGAAACCTGAAAGACACCCTAACGGATACATAGAGAGTAGTGTTTGTCTGCTGAATAATGGGAGTGCAAGGGTGTGTGTCGTCTATATGGCTGTATGTAGCACCATTAGTGTTCGGGGGGGCGGGCGTAGCTCATATGGTAGAGCGCTCGCTTAGTATGCGAGAGGTACTGGGATCAATACCCAGTGCCTCCAGAATTTTTAACACACCTACATGCGCACTTTGCCATGCAAGTGGAATAATTCACAACCAGCAGATGTGTCTAGTAAGATACAAGCGAATGATTAGCATCCACAATTGCCAAGCGTGCTGTTATTAGTGCGCAGGAAGCACCCTCCTCCCACGCCTACACTTAATTTAGAAACAGTACAAGTGTTCCCGTAAGATTCTCAAGCCTATGTCGGAAAGATCTGCCTTGCGCTGAGTTCACGTAAATCCCTCTGCACATTCCTATTCTTTGCGTGCAGTCAGCTGCTACTGGTGTTGCTAGTTGTGACTGCTGATAACAGATGCCGTAGCAATCAATTCATGGAGTAAGTTGTATGTTTTGCGATAGTCTGTCTCTGACAAGCAAGCACAGGTGACATAGGTGCGAACACAGGAACCTTGCAGACTCTCGCTGCCTGCAGACACCGAGCAGCCACACTAGGAGGGCGGCCTAAGCCGTAGGCGAAATGTGCTCATTCGCTTTGGCGCGACGTCGAACTATAAATAATGCTGTCACTAGCGTGAGCGTCGTGGAAAGTCGGAAAAGTCGGCTGCGAGGGTGAGTGCCAAGTTTGGGGAGCGTTTTGTAGTATGCGCAGTGCAATGGAGACGCGGAAACTTGTTGTGGCCCAGTGTTTTGCAGTTGGACGACAAGATTGGTACACAGTAGTAAAGAGCGAGGCACTGAGTTGGCATGAATAATGGAGTGCATAATGGGGCTCGAGATGTGTTTGTTACCTCAGGTGCTGTATGATTGTCGTCAAGGAGTGAAAACGGAGCAATTTGTGACGGCTCTCTCAATTTAAGACGTTAAAAACAGACGGAATTTGCATTTGTAATACCAGAGCATCGAAACTACTTGGAACTTCTGTGTATATGAACGGGTCCGCGCCTTTGTACTCTGCTCCCTTCACCGCTACAAACCAACCAACCATCGTGTCCGTGCGCATCTGAGTCGCAAAGAATGGGGAATAGCGCAGTTTGCTCGTGCGTGGGGCGTAGCTCAGTTGGTAGAGCGTTCGCTTGGCATGTGAAAGGTCCAGGGTTCAAGCCGCGGCGCCTCCATATTTTGTGGTCAGTGCATGGTAAGTGTTGATCGCGGCGAACCTAAAGGCACGCAAGATGTTGCAAAGCCAGCGCCACAGACTGATATGATGTATACTGACGTAAGGAGAGCAAGATGTAAGTGTGGGGACCGGCTGTTATCGAGGTGTCATCGAGTGCAGATCTGTCTTAGGTATCGCGGCTTAACCTCATTGAAGTCTAGAGGGTGGACAACACGTTGGTCTTACTCAGAGCGGTGTCCGAATTCTATTTTCGACGTTATACGTGCCACTTTCATTGTGGCCAACTACGATTCGATACAGAATGCACGAAACCTGAAAGACACCCTAACGGATACATAGAGAGTAGTGTTTGTCTGCTGAATAATGGGAGTGCAAGGGTCTGTGTCGTCTATATGGCTGTATGTAGCACCATTAGTCTTCGGGGTGGCGGGCGTAGGTCATATGGTAGAGCGCTCGCTTAGTATGCGAGAGGTACTGGGATCAATACCCAGTGCCTCCAGAATTTTTAACACACCTACATACGCACCTTGCCATGCAAGTGGAATAATTCACAACCAGCAGATGTGTCTAGGAAGATACAAGCGAATGATTAGCATCCACAATTGACAAGCGTGCTGTTATTAGTGCGCAGGAAGCACCCTCCTCCCACGCCTACACTTAATTTAGAAACAGTACAAGTGTTCCTGTAAGATTCTCAAGCCTATGTCGGAAAGATCTGCCTTGCGCTGAGTTCACGTAAATCCCACTGCACATTCCTATTCTTTGCGTGCAGTCAGCTGCTACTGGTGTTGCTAGTTGTGACTGCTGATAACTGATGCCGTAGCAATCAATTCATGGAGTGAGTTGTATGTTTTGCGATAGTCTGTCTCTGACAAGCAAGCACAGGTGACATAGGTGCGAACACAGGAAGCTTGCAGACCCTCGCTGCCTGCAGACACCGAGCAGCCACACTAGGAGGGCGGCCTAAGCCGTAGGCGAAATGTGCTCATTCGCTTTGGCGCGACGTCGAACTATAAATAATGCTGTCACTAGCGTGAGCGTCGTGGAAAGTCGGAAAAGTCGGCTGCGAGGGTGAGTGCCAAGTTTGGGGAGCGTTTCGTAGTATGCGCAGTGCAATGGAGACGCGGAAACTTGTTGTGGCCCAGTGTTTTGCAGTTGGACGACAAGATTGGTACACAGTAGTAAAGAGCGAGGCACTGAGTTGGCATGAATAATGGAGTGCACAATGGGGCTCGAGATGTGTTTGTTACCTCAGGTGCTGTATGATTGTCGACAAGGAGTGAAAACGGAGCAATTTGTGACGGCTCTTTCAATTTAAGACGTTAAAAACAGACGGAATTTGCATTTGTAATACCAGAGCATCGAAACTACTTGGAACTTTTGTGTATATGAACGGGTCCGCGCCTTTGTACTCTGCTCCCTTCACCGCTACAAACCAACCAACCATCGTGTCCGTGCGCATCTGAGGCGCAAAGAATGGGGAATAGCGCAGTTTGCTCGTGCCTGGGGCGTAGCTCAGTTGGTAGAGCGTTCGCTTGGCATGTGAAAGTTCCAGGGTTCAAGCCGCGGCGCCTCCATATTTTGTGGTCAGTGCATGGTAAGTGTTGATCGCGGCGAACCTAAAGGCACGCAAGATGTTGCAAAGCCAGCGCCACAGACTGATATGATGTATACTGACGTAAGGAGAGCAAGATGTAAGTGTGGGGACCGGCTGTTATCGAGGTGTCATCGAGTGCAGATCTGTCTTAGGTATCGCGGCTTAACCTCATTGAAGTCTAGAGGGTGGACAACACGTTGGTCTTACTCAGAGCGGTGTCCGAATTCTATTTTCGACGTTATACGTGCCACTTTCATTGTGGCCAACTACGATTCGATACAGAATGCACGAAACCTGAAAGACACCCTAACGGATACATAGAGAGTAGTGTTTGTCTGCTGAATAATGGGAGTGCAAGGGTCTGTGTCGTCTATATGGCTGTATGTAGCACCATTAGTCTTCGGGGTGGCGGGCGTAGCTCAGATGGTAGAGCGCTCGCTTAGTATGCGAGAGGTACTGGGATCAATACCCAGTGCCTCCAGAACTTTTAACACACCTACATGCGCACCTTGCCATGCAAGTGGAATAATTCACAACCAGCAGATGTGTCTAGGAAGATACAAGCGAATGATTAGCATCCACAATTGACAAGCGTGCTGTTATTAGTGCGCAGGAAGCACCCTCCTCCCACGCCTACACTTAATTTAGAAACAGTACAAGTGTTCCCGTAAGATTCTCAAGCCTATGTCGGAAAGATCTGCCTTGCGTTGAGTTCACGTAAATCCCACTGCACATTCCTATTCTTTGCGTGCAGTCAGCTGCTACTGGTGTTGCTAGTTGTGACTGCTGATAACAGATGCCGTAGCAATCAATTCATGGAGTGAGTTGTATGTTTTGCGATAGTCTGTCTCTGACGAGCAAGCACAGGTGACATAGGTGCGAACACAGGAAGCTTGCAGACCCTCGCTGCCTGCAGACACCGAGCAGCCACACTAGGAGGGCGGCCTAAGCCGTAGGCGAAATGTGCTCATTCGCTTTGGCGCGACGTCGAACTATAAATAATGCTGTCTCTAGCGTGAGCGTTGCGTGAGCGTCGTGGAAAGTCGGAAAAGTCGGCTGCGAGGGTGAGTGCCAAGTTTGGGGAGCGTTTCGTAGTATGCGCAGTGCAATGGAGATGCGGAAACTTGTTGTGGCCCAGTGTTTTGCAGTTGGACGACAAGATTGGTACACAGTAGTAAAGAGCGAGGCACTGAGTTGGCATGAATAATGGAGTGCACAATGGGGCTCGAGATGTGTTTGTTACCTCAGGTGCTGTATGATTGTCGACAAGGAGTGAAAACGGAGCAATTTGTGACGGCTCTTTCAATTTAAGACGTTAAAAACAGACGGAATTTGCATTTGTAATACCAGAGCATCGACTACTTGGAACTTTTGTGTATATGAACGGGTCCGCGCCTTTGTACTCTGCTCCCTTCACCGCTACAAACCAACCAACCATCGTGTCCGTGCGCATCTGAGGCGCAAAGAATGGGGAATAGCGCAGTTTTCTCGTGCATGGGGCGTAGCTCAGTTGGTAGAGCGTTCGCTTGGCGTGTGAAAGGGCCAGGGTTCAAGCCACGGCGCCTCCATATTTTGTGGTCAGTGCATGGTAAGTGTTGATCGCGGCGAACCTAAAGGCACGCAAGATGTTGCAAAGCCAGCGCCACAGACTGATATGATGTATACTGACGTAAGGAGAGCAAGATGTAAGTGTGGGGACCGGCTGTTATCGAGGTGTCATCGAGTGCAGATCTGTCTTAGGTATCGCGGCTTAACCTCATTGAAGTCTAGAGGGTGGACAACACGTTGGTCTTACTCAGAGCGGTGTCCGAATTCTATTTTCGACGTTATACGTGCCACTTTCATTGTGGCCAACTACGATTCGATACAGAATGCACGAAACCTGAAAGACACCCTAACGGATACATAGAGAGTAGTGTTTGTCTGCTGAATAATGGGAGTGCAAGGGTCTGTGTCGTCTATATGGCTGTATGTAGCACCATTAGTCTTCGGGGGGGCGGGCGTAGGTCATATGGTAGAGCGCTCGCTTAGTATGCGAGAGGTACTGGGATCAATACCCAGTGCCTCCAGAATTTTTAACACACCTACATACGCACCTTGCCATGCAAGTGGAATAATTCACAACCAGCAGATGTGTCTAGGAAGATACAAGCGAATGATTAGCATCCACAATTGACAAGCGTGCTGTTATTAGTGCGCAGGAAGCACCCTCCTCCCACGCCTACACTTAATTTAGAAACAGTACAAGTGTTCCTGTAAGATTCTCAAGCCTATGTCGGAAAGATCTGCCTTGCGCTGAGTTCACGTAAATCCCACTGCACATTCCTATTCTTTGCGTGCAGTCAGCTGCTACTGGTGTTGCTAGTTGTGACTGCTGATAACTGATGCCGTAGCAATCAATTCATGGAGTGAGTTGCATGTTTTGCGATAGTCTGTCTCTGACAAGCAAGCACAGGTGACATAGGTGCGAACACAGGAAGCTTGCAGACCCTCGCTGCCTGCAGACACCGAGCAGCCACACTAGGAGGGCGGCCTAAGCCGTAGGCGAAATGTGCTCATTCGCTTTGGCGCGACGTCGAACTATAAATAATGCTGTCACTAGCGTGAGCGTCGTGGAAAGTCGGAAAAGTCGGCTGCGAGGGTGAGTGCCAAGTTTGGGGAGCGTTTCGTAGTATGCGCAGTGCAATGGAGACGCGGAAACTTGTTGTGGCCCAGTGTTTTGCAGTTGGACGACAAGATTGGTACACAGTAGTAAAGAGCGAGGCACTGAGTTGGCATGAATAATGGAGTGCACAATGGGGCTCGAGATGTGTTTGTTACCTCAGGTGCTGTATGATTGTCGACAAGGAGTGAAAACGGAGCAATTTGTGACGGCTCTTTCAATTTAAGACGTTAAAAACAGACGGAATTTGCATTTGTAATACCAGAGCATCGAAACTACTTGGAACTTTTGTGTATATGAACGGGTCCGCGCCTTTGTACTCTGCTCCCTTCACCGCTACAAACCAACCAACCATCGTGTCCGTGCGCATCTGAGGCGCAAAGAATGGGGAATAGCGCAGTTTGCTCGTGCCTGGGGCGTAGCTCAGTTGGTAGAGCGTTCGCTTGGCATGTGAAAGGTCCAGGGTTCAAGCCGCGGCGCCTCCATATTTTGTGGTCAGTGCATGGTAAGTGTTGATCGCGGCGAACCTAAAGGCACGCAAGATGTTGCAAAGCCAGCGCCACAGACTGATATGATGTATACTGACGTAAGGAGAGCAAGATGTAAGTGTGGGGACCGGCTGTTATCGAGGTGTCATCGAGTGCAGATCTGTCTTAGGTATCGCGGCTTAACCTCATTGAAGTCTAGAGGGTGGACAACACGTTGGTCTTACTCAGAGCGGTGTCCGAATTCTATTTTCGACGTTATACGTGCCACTTTCATTGTGGCCAACTACGATTCGATACAGAATGCACGAAACCTGAAAGACACCCTAACGGATACATAGAGAGTAGTGTTTGTCTGCTGAATAATGGGAGTGCAAGGGTCTGTGTCGTCTATATGGCTGTATGTAGCACCATTAGTCTTCGGGGGGGCGGGCGTAGCTCAGATGGTAGAGCGCTCGCTTAGTATGCGAGAGGTACTGGGATCAATACCCAGTGCCTCCAGAACTTTTAACACACCTACATGCGCACCTTGCCATGCAAGTGGAATAATTCACAACCAGCAGATGTGTCTAGGAAGATACAAGCGAATGATTAGCATCCACAATTGACAAGCGTGCTGTTATTAGTGCGCAGGAAGCACCCTCCTCCCACGCCTACACTTAATTTAGAAACAGTACAAGTGTTCCCGTAAGATTCTCAAGCCTATGTCGGAAAGATCTGCCTTGCGTTGAGTTCACGTAAATCCCACTGCACATTCCTATTCTTTGCGTGCAGTCAGCTGCTACTGGTGTTGCTAGTTGTGACTGCTGATAACAGATGCCGTAGCAATCAATTCATGGAGTGAGTTGTATGTTTTGCGATAGTCTGTCTCTGACAAGCAAGCACAGGTGACATAGGTGCGAACACAGGAAGCTTGCAGACCCTCGCTGCCTGCAGACACCGAGCAGCCACACTAGGAGGGCGGCCTAAGCCGTAGGCGAAATGTGCTCATTCGCTTTGGCGCGACGTCGAACTATAAATAATGCTGTCACTAGCGTGAGCGTCGTGGAAAGTCGGAAAAGTCGGCTGCGAGGGTGAGTGCCAAGTTTGGGGAGCGTTTCGTAGTATGCGCAGTGCAATGGAGATGCGGAAACTTGTTGTGGCCCAGTGTTTTGCAGTTGGACGACAAGATTGGTACACAGTAGTAAAGAGCGAGGCACTGAGTTGGCATGAATAATGGAGTGCACAATGGGGCTCGAGATGTGTTTGTTACCTCAGGTGCTGTATGATTGTCGACAAGGAGTGAAAACGGAGCAATTTGTGACGGCTCTTTCAATTTAAGACGTTAAAAACAGACGGAATTTGCATTTGTAATACCAGAGCATCGACTACTTGGAACTTTTGTGTATATGAACGGGTCCGCGCCTTTGTACTCTGCTCCCTTCACCGCTACAAACCAACCAACCATCGTGTCCGTGCGCATCTGAGGCGCAAAGAATGGGGAATAGCGCAGTTTGCTCGTGCATGGGGCGTAGCTCAGTTGGTAGAGCGTTCGCTTGGCATGTGAAAGGGCCAGGGTTCAAGCCACGGCGCCTCCATATTTTGTGGTCAGTGCATGGTAAGTGTTGATCGCGGCGAACCTAAAGGCACGCAAGATGTTGCAAAGCCAGCGCCACAGACTGATATGATGTATACTGACGTAAGGAGAGCAAGATGTAAGTGTGGGGACCGGCTGTTATCGAGGTGTCATCGAGTGCAGATCTGTCTTACGTATCGCGGCTTAACCTCATTGAAGTCTAGAGGGTGGACAACACGTTGGTCTTACTCAGAGCGGTGTCCGAATTCTATTTTCGACGTTATACGTGCCACTTTCATTGTGGCCAACTACGATTCGATACAGAATGCACGAAACCTGAAAGACACCCTAACGGATACATAGAGAGTAGTGTTTGTCTGCTGAATAATGGGAGTGCAAGGGTCTGTGTCGTCTATATGGCTGTATGTAGCACCATTAGTCTTCGGGGGGGCGGGCGTAGGTCATATGGTAGAGCGCTCGCTTAGTATGCGAGAGGTACTGGGATCAATACCCAGTGCCTCCAGAATTTTTAACACACCTACATACGCACCTTGCCATGCAAGTGGAATAATTCACAACCAGCAGATGTGTCTAGGAAGATACAAGCGAATGATTAGCATCCACAATTGACAAGCGTGCTGTTATTAGTGCGCAGGAAGCACCCTCCTCCCACGCCTACACTTAATTTAGAAACAGTACAAGTGTTCCTGTAAGATTCTCAAGCCTATGTCGGAAAGATCTGCCTTGCGCTGAGTTCACGTAAATCCCACTGCACATTCCTATTCTTTGCGTGCAGTCAGCTGCTACTGGTGTTGCTAGTTGTGACTGCTGATAACTGATGCCGTAGCAATCAATTCATGGAGTGAGTTGCATGTTTTGCGATAGTCTGTCTCTGACAAGCAAGCACAGGTGACATAGGTGCGAACACAGGAAGCTTGCAGACCCTCGCTGCCTGCAGACACCGAGCAGCCACACTAGGAGGGCGGCCTAAGCCGTAGGCGAAATGTGCTCATTCGCTTTGGCGCGACGTCGAACTATAAATAATGCTGTCACTAGCGTGAGCGTCGTGGAAAGTCGGAAAAGTCGGCTGCGAGGGTGAGTGCCAAGTTTGGGGAGCGTTTCGTAGTATGCGCAGTGCAATGGAGACGCGGAAACTTGTTGTGGCCCAGTGTTTTGCAGTTGGACGACAAGATTGGTACACAGTAGTAAAGAGCGAGGCACTGAGTTGGCATGAATAATGGAGTGCACAATGGGGCTCGAGATGTGTTTGTTACCTCAGGTGCTGTATGATTGTCGACAAGGAGTGAAAACGGAGCAATTTGTGACGGCTCTTTCAATTTAAGACGTTAAAAACAGACGGAATTTGCATTTGTAATACCAGAGCATCGACTACTTGGAACTTTTGTGTATATGAACGGGTCCGCGCCTTTGTACTCTGCTCCCTTCACCGCTACAAACCAACCAACCATCGTGTCCGTGCGCATCTGAGGCGCAAAGAATGGGGAATAGCGCAGTTTGCTCGTGCATGGGGCGTAGCTCCGTTGGTAGAGCGTTCGCTTGGCATGTGAAAGGTCCAGGGTTCAAGCCGCGGCGCCTCCATATTTTGTGGTCAGTGCATGGTAAGTGTTGATCGCGGCGAACCTAAAGGCACGCAAGATGTTGCAAAGCCAGCGTCACAGACTGATATGATGTATACTGACGTAAGGAGAGCAAGATGTAAGTGTGGGGACCGGCTGTTATCGAGGTGTCATCGAGTGCAGATCTGTCTTAGGTATCGCGGCTTAACCTCATTGAAGTCTAGAGGGTGGACAACACGTTGGTCTTACTCAGAGCGGTGTCCGAATTCTATTTTCGACGTTATACGTGCCACTTTCATTGTGGCCAACTACGATTCGATACAGAATGCACGAAACCTGAAAGACACCCTAACGGATACATAGAGAGTAGTGTTTGTCTGCTGAATAATGGGAGTGCAAGGGTCTGTGTCGTCTATATGGCTGTATGTAGCACCATTAGTCTTCGGGGGGGCGGGCGTAGCTCAGATGGTAGAGCGCTCGCTTAGTATGCGAGAGGAACTGGGATCAATACCCAGTGCCTCCAGAATTTTTAACACACCTACATGCGCACCTTGCCATGCAAGTGGAATAATTCACAACCAGCAGATGTGTCTAGGAAGATACAAGCGAATGATTAGCATCCACAATTGACAAACGTGCTGTTATTAGTGCGCAGGAAGCACCCTCCTCCCACGCCTACACTTAATTTAGAAACAGTACAAGTGTTCCTGTAAGATTCTCAAGCCTATGTCGGAAAGATCTGCCTTGCGCTGAGTTCACGTAAATTCCACTGCACATTCCTATTCTTTGCATGCAGTCAGCTGCTACTGGTGTTGTTAGTTGTGACTGCTGATAACAGATGCCGTAGCAATCAATTGATGGAGTGAGTTGTATGTTTTGCGGTAGTCTGTCTCTGACAAGCAAGCACAGGTGACATAGGTGCGAACACAGGAAGCTTGCAGACCCTCGCTGCCTGCAGACACCGAGCAGCCACACTAGGAGGGCGGCCTAAGCCGTAGGCGAAATGTGCTCATTCGCTTTGGCGCGACGTCGAACTATAAATAATGCTGTCACTAGCGTGAGCGTCGTGGAAAGTCGGAAAAGTCGGCTGCGAGGGTGAGTGCCAAGTTTGGGGAGCGTTTCGTAGTATGCGCAGTGCAATGGAGACGCGGAAACTTGTTGTGGCCCAGTGATTTGCAGTTGGACGACATGATTGGTACACAGTAGTAAAGAGCGAGGCACTGAGTTGGCATGAATAATGGAGTGCACAATGGGGCTCGAGATGTGTTTGTTACCTCAGGTGCTGTATGATTGTCGACAAGGAGTGAAAACGGAGCAATATGTGACGGCTCTTTCAATTTAAGACGTTAAAAACAGACGGAATTTGCATTTGTAATACCAGAGCATCGAAACTACTTGGAACTTTTGTGTATATGAACGGGTCCGCGCCTTTGTACTCTGCTCCCTTCACCGCTACAAACCAACCAACCATCGTGTCCGTGCGCATCTGAGGCGCAAAGAATGGGGAATAGCGCAGTTTGCTCGTGCATGGGGCGTAGCTCAGTTGGTAGAGCGTTCGCTTGGCATGTGAAAGGTCCAGGGTTCAAGCCGCGGCGCCTCCATATTTTGTGGTCAGTGCATGGTAAGTGTTGATCGCGGCGAACCTAAAGGCACGCAAGATGTTGCAAAGCCAGCGTCACAGACTGATATGATGTATACTGACGTAAGGAGAGCAAGATGTAAGTGTGGGGACCGGCTGTTATCGAGGTGTCATCGAGTGCAGATCTGTCTTAGGTATCGCGGCTTAACCTCATTGAAGTCTAGAGGGTGGACAACACGTTGGTCTTACTCAGAGCGGTGTCCGAATTCTATTTTCGACGTTATACGTGCCACTTTCATTGTGGCCAACTACGATTCGATACAGAATGCACGAAACCTGAAAGACACCCTAACGGATACATAGAGAGTAGTGTTTGTCTGCTGAATAATGGGAGTGCAAGGGTCTGTGTCGTCTATATGGCTGTATGTAGCACCATTAGTCTTCGGGGAGGCGGGCGTAGCTCATATGGTAGAGCGCTCGCTTAGTATGCGAGAGGTACTGGGATCAATACCCAGTGCCTCCAGAATTTTTAACACACCTACATGCGCACCTTGCCATGCAAGTGGAATAATTCACAACCAGCAGATGTGTCTAGGAAGATACAAGCGAATGATTAGCATCCACAATTGCCAAGCGTGCTGTTATTAGTGCGCAGGAAGCACCCTCCTCCCACGCCTACACTTAATTTAGAAACAGTACAAGTGTTCCTGTAAGATTCTCAAGCCTATGTCGGAAAGATCTGCCTTGCGCTGAGTTCACGTAAATCCCACTGCACATTCCTATTCTTTGCGTGCAGTCAGCTGCTACTGGTGTTGCTAGTTGTGACTGCTGATAACTGATGCCGTAGCAATCAATTCATGGAGTGTGTTGTATGTTTTGCGATAGTCTGTCTCTGACAAGCAAGCACAGGTGACATAGGTGCGAACACAGGAAGCTTGCAGACCCTCGCTGCCTGCAGACACCGAGCAGCCACACTAGGAGGGCGGCCTAAGCCGTAGGCGAAATGTGCTCATTCGCTTTGGCGCGACGTCGAACTATAAATAATGCTGTCACTAGCGTGAGCGTCGTGGAAAGTCGGAAAAGTCGGCTGCGAGGGTGAGTGCCAAGTTTGGGGAGCGTTTCGTAGTATGCGCAGTGCAATGGAGACGCGGAAACTTGTTGTGGCCCAGTGTTTTGCAGTTGGACGACAAGATTGGTACACAGTAGTAAAGAGCGAGGCACTGAGTTGGCATGAATAATGGAGTGCACAATGGGGCTCGAGATGTGTTTGTTACCTCAGGTGCTGTATGATTGTCGACAAGGAGTGAAAACGGAGCAATTTGTGACGGCTCTTTCAATTTAAGACGTTAAAAACAGACGGAATTTGCATTTGTAATACCAGAGCATCGAAACTACTTGGAACTTTTGTGTATATGAACGGGTCCGCGCCTTTGTACTCTGCTCCCTTCACCGCTACAAACCAACCAACCATCGTGTCCGTGCGCATCTGAGGCGCAAAGAATGGGGAATAGCGCAGTTTGCTCGTGCCTGGGGCGTAGCCCAGTTGGTAGAGCGTTCGCTTGGCATGTGAAAGGTCCAGGGTTCAAGCCGCGGCGCCTCCATATTTTGTGGTCAGTGCATGGTAAGTGTTGATCGCGGCGAACCTAAAGGCACGCAAGATGTTGCAAAGCCAGCGTCACAGACTGATATGATGTATACTGACGTAAGGAGAGCAAGATGTAAGTGTGGGGACCGGCTGTTATCGAGGTGTCATCGAGTGCAGATCTGTCTTAGGTATCGCGGCTTAACCTCATTGAAGTCTAGAGGGTGGACAACACGTTGGTCTTACTCAGAGCGGTGTCCGAATTCTATTTTCGACGTTATACGTGCCACTTTCATTGTGGCCAACTACGATTCGATACAGAATGCACGAAACCTGAAAGACACCCTAACGGATACATAGAGAGTAGTGTTTGTCTGCTGAATAATGGGAGTGCAAGGGTCTGTGTCGTCTATATGGCTGTATGTAGCACCATTAGTCTTCGGGGGGGCGGGCGTAGCTCATATGGTAGAGCGCTCGCTTAGTATGCGAGAGGTACTGGGATCAATACCCAGTGCCTCCAGAATTTTTAACACACCTACATGCGCACCTTGCCATGCAAGTGGAATAATTCACAACCAGCAGATGTGTCTAGGAAGATACAAGCGAATGATTAGCATCCACAATTGACAAGCGTGCTGTTATTAGTGCGCAGGAAGCACCCTCCTCCCACGCCTACACTTAATTTAGAAACAGTACAAGTGTTCCTGTAAGATTCTCAAGCCTATGTCGGAAAGATCTGCCTTGCGCTGAGTTCACGTAAATCCCACTGCACATTCCTATTCTTTGCGTGCAGTCAGCTGCTACTGGTGTTGCTAGTTGTGACTGCTGATAACTGATGCCGTAGCAATCAATTCATGGAGTGTGTTGTATGTTTTGCGATAGTCTGTCTCTGACAAGCAAGCACAGGTGACATAGGTGCGAACACAGGAAGCTTGCAGACCCTCGCTGCCTGCAGACACCGAGCAGCCACACTAGGAGGGCGGCCTAAGCCGTAGGCGAAATGTGCTCATTCGCTTTGGCGCGACGTCGAACTATAAATAATGCTGTCACTAGCGTGAGCGTCGTGGAAAGTCGGAAAAGTCGGCTGCGAGGGTGAGTGCCAAGTTTGGGGAGCGTTTCGTAGTATGCGCAGTGCAATGGAGACGCGGAAACTTGTTGTGGCCCAGTGTTTTGCAGTTGGACGACAAGATTGGTACACAGTAGTAAAGAGCGAGGCACTGAGTTGGCATGAATAATGGAGTGCACAATTGGGCTCGAGATGTGTTTGTTACCTCAGGTGCTGTATGATTGTCGACAAGGAGTGAAAACGGAGCAATTTGTGACGGCTCTTTCAATTTAAGACGTTAAAAACAGACGGAATTTGCATTTGTAATACCAGAGCATCGAAACTACTTGGAACTTTTGTGTATATGAACGGGTCCGCGCCTTTGTACTCTGCTCCCTTCACCGCTACAAACCAACCAACCATCGTGTCCGTGCGCATCTGAGGCGCAAAGAATGGGGAATAGCGCAGTTTGCTCGTGCATGGGGCGTAGCTCAGTTGGTAGAGCGTTCGCTTGGCATGTGAAAGGTCCAGGGTTCAAGCCGCGGCGCCTCCATATTTCGTGGTCAGTGCATGGTAAGTGTTGATCGCGGCGAACCTAAAGGCACGCAAGATGTTGCAAAGCCAGCGTCACAGACTGATATGATGTATACTGACGTAAGGAGAGCAAGATGTAAGTGTGGGGACCGGCTGTTATCGAGGTGTCATCGAGTGCAGATCTGTCTTAGGTATCGCGGCTTAACCTCATTGAAGTCTAGAGGGTGGACAACACGTTGGTCTTACTCAGAGCGGTGTCCGAATTCTATTTTCGACGTTATACGTGCCACTTTCATTGTGGCCAACTACGATTCGATACAGAATGCACGAAACCTGAAAGACACCCTAACGGATACATAGAGAGTAGTGTTTGTCTGCTGAATAATGGGAGTGCAAGGGTCTGTGTCGTCTATATGGCTGTATGTAGCACCATTAGTCTTCGGGGGGGCGGGCGTAGCTCATATGGTAGAGCGCTCGCTTAGTATGCGAGAGGTACTGGGATCAATACCCAGTGCCTCCAGAATTTTTAACACACCTACATGCGCACCTTGCCATGCAAGTGGAATAATTCACAACCAGCAGATGTGTCTAGGAAGATACAAGCGAATGATTAGCATCCACAATTGACAAGCGTGCTGTTATTAGTGCGCAGGAAGCACCCTCCTCCCACGCCTACACTTAATTTAGAAACAGTACAAGTGTTCCTGTAAGATTCTCAAGCCTATGTCGGAAAGATCTACCTTGCGCTGAGTTCACGTAAATCCCACTGCACATTCCTATTCTTTGCGTGCAGTCAGCTGCTACTGGTGTTGCTAGTTGTGACTGCTGATAACTGATGCCGTAGCAATCAATTCATGGAGTGTGTTGTATGTTTTGCGATAGTCTGTCTCTGACAAGCAAGCACAGGTGACATAGGTGCGAACACAGGAAGCTTGCAGACCCTCGCTGCCTGCAGACACCGAGCAGCCACACTAGGAGGGCGGCCTAAGCCGTAGGCGAAATGTGCTCATTCGCTTTGGCGCGACGTCGAACTATAAATAATGCTGTCACTAGCGTGAGCGTCGTGGAAAGTCGGAAAAGTCGGCTGCGAGGGTGAGTGCCAAGTTTTGGGAGCGTTTCGTAGTATGCGCAGTGCAATGGAGACGCGGAAACTTGTTGTGGCCCAGTGTTTTGCAGTTGGACGACAAGATTGGTACACAGTAGTAAAGAGCGAGGCACTGAGTTGGCATGAATAATGGAGTGCACAATGGGGCTCGAGATGTGTTTGTTACCTCAGGTGCTGTATGATTGTCGACAAGGAGTGAAAACGGAGCAATTTGTGACGGCTCTTTCAATTTAAGACGTTAAAAACAGACGGAATTTGCATTTGTAATACCAGAGCATCGAAACTACTTGGAACTTTTGTGTATATGAACGGGTCCGCGCCTTTGTACTCTGCTCCCTTCACCGCTACAAACCAACCAACCATCGTGTCCGTGCGCATCTGAGGCGCAAAGAATGGGGAATAGCGCAGTTTGCTCGTGCCTGGGGCGTAGCCCAGTTGGTAGAGCGTTCGCTTGGCATGTGAAAGGTCCAGGGTTCAAGCCGCGGCGCCTCCATATTTTGTGGTCAGTGCATGGTAAGTGTTGATCGCGGCGAACCTAAAGGCACGCAAGATGTTGCAAAGCCAGCGTCACAGACTGATATGATGTATACTGACGTAAGGAGAGCAAGATGTAAGTGTGGGGACCGGCTGTTATCGAGGTGTCATCGAGTGCAGATCTGTCTTAGGTATCGCGGCTTAACCTCATTGAAGTCTAGAGGGTGGACAACACGTTGGTCTTACTCAGAGCGGTGTCCGAATTCTATTTTCGACGTTATACGTGCCACTTTCATTGTGGCCAACTACGATTCGATACAGAATGCACGAAACCTGAAAGACACCCTAACGGATACATAGAGAGTAGTGTTTGTCTGCTGAATAATGGGAGTGCAAGGGTCTGTGTCGTCTATATGGCTGTATGTAGCACCATTAGTCTTCGGGGGGGCGGGCGTAGCTCATATGGTAGAGCGCTCGCTTAGTATGCGAGAGGTACTGGGATCAATACCCAGTGCCTCCAGAATTTTTAACACACCTACATGCGCACCTTGCCATGCAAGTGGAATAATTCACAACCAGCAGATGTGTCTAGGAAGATACAAGCGAATGATTAGCATCCACAATTGCCAAGCGTGCTGTTATTAGTGCGCAGGAAGCACCCTCCTCCCACGCCTACACTTAATTTAGAAACAGTACAAGTGTTCCTGTAAGATTCTCAAGCCTATGTCGGAAAGATCTGCCTTGCGCTGAGTTCACGTAAATCCCACTGCACATTCCTATTCTTTGCGTGCAGTCAGCTGCTACTGGTGTTGCTAGTTGTGACTGCTGATAACTGATGCCGTAGCAATCAATTCATGGAGTGTGTTGTATGTTTTGCGATAGTCTGTCTCTGACAAGCAAGCACAGGTGACATAGGTGCGAACACAGGAAGCTTGCAGACCCTCGCTGCCTGCAGACACCGAGCAGCCACACTAGGAGGGCGGCCTAAGCCGTAGGCGAAATGTGCTCATTCGCTTTGGCGCGACGTCGAACTATAAATAATGCTGTCACTAGCGTGAGCGTCGTGGAAAGTCGGAAAAGTCGGCTGCGAGGGTGAGTGCCAAGTTTGGGGAGCGTTTCGTAGTATGCGCAGTGCAATGGAGACGCGGAAACTTGTTGTGGCCCAGTGTTTTGCAGTTGGACGACAAGATTGGTACACAGTAGTAAAGAGCGAGGCACTGAGTTGGCATGAATAATGGAGTGCACAATGGGGCTCGAGATGTGTTTGTTACCTCAGGTGCTGTATGATTGTCGACAAGGAGTGAAAACGGAGCAATTTGTGACGGCTCTTTCAATTTAAGACGTTAAAAACAGACGGAATTTGCATTTGTAATACCAGAGCATCGAAACTACTTGGAACTTTTGTGTATATGAACGGGTCCGCGCCTTTGTACTCTGCTCCCTTCACCGCTACAAACCAACCAACCATCGTGTCCGTGCGCATCTGAGGCGCAAAGAATGGGGAATAGCGCAGTTTGCTCGTGCCTGGGGCGTAGCCCAGTTGGTAGAGCGTTCGCTTGGCATGTGAAAGGTCCAGGGTTCAAGCCGCGGCGCCTCCATATTTTGTGGTCAGTGCATGGTAAGTGTTGATCGCGGCGAACCTAAAGGCACGCAAGATGTTGCAAAGCCAGCGTCACAGACTGATATGATGTATACTGACGTAAGGAGAGCAAGATGTAAGTGTGGGGACCGGCTGTTATCGAGGTGTCATCGAGTGCAGATCTGTCTTAGGTATCGCGGCTTAACCTCATTGAAGTCTAGAGGGTGGACAACACGTTGGTCTTACTCAGAGCGGTGTCCGAATTCTATTTTCGACGTTATACGTGCCACTTTCATTGTGGCCAACTACGATTCGATACAGAATGCACGAAACCTGAAAGACACCCTAACGGATACATAGAGAGTAGTGTTTGTCTGCTGAATAATGGGAGTGCAAGGGTCTGTGTCGTCTATATGGCTGTATGTAGCACCATTAGTCTTCGGGGGGGCGGGCGTAGCTCATATGGTAGAGCGCTCGCTTAGTATGCGAGAGGTACTGGGATCAATACCCAGTGCCTCCAGAATTTTTAACACACCTACATGCGCACCTTGCCATGCAAGTGGAATAATTCACAACCAGCAGATGTGTCTAGGAAGATACAAGCGAATGATTAGCATCCACAATTGCCAAGCGTGCTGTTATTAGTGCGCAGGAAGCACCCTCCTCCCACGCCTACACTTAATTTAGAAACAGTACAAGTGTTCCTGTAAGATTCTCAAGCCTATGTCGGAAAGATCTGCCTTGCGCTGAGTTCACGTAAATCCCACTGCACATTCCTATTCTTTGCGTGCAGTCAGCTGCTACTGGTGTTGCTAGTTGTGACTGCTGATAACTGATGCCGTAGCAATCAATTCATGGAGTGTGTTGTATGTTTTGCGATAGTCTGTCTCTGACAAGCAAGCACAGGTGACATAGGTGCGAACACAGGAAGCTTGCAGACCCTCGCTGCCTGCAGACACCGAGCAGCCACACTAGGAGGGCGGCCTAAGCCGTAGGCGAAATGTGCTCATTCGCTTTGGCGCGACGTCGAACTATAAATAATGCTGTCACTAGCGTGAGCGTCGTGGAAAGTCGGAAAAGTCGGCTGCGAGGGTGAGTGCCAAGTTTGGGGAGCGTTTCGTAGTATGCGCAGTGCAATGGAGACGCGGAAACTTGTTGTGGCCCAGTGTTTTGCAGTTGGACGACAAGATTGGTACACAGTAGTAAAGAGCGAGGCACTGAGTTGGCATGAATAATGGAGTGCACAATTGGGCTCGAGATGTGTTTGTTACCTCAGGTGCTGTATGATTGTCGACAAGGAGTGAAAACGGAGCAATTTGTGACGGCTCTTTCAATTTAAGACGTTAAAAACAGACGGAATTTGCATTTGTAATACCAGAGCATCGAAACTACTTGGAACTTTTGTGTATATGAACGGGTCCGCGCCTTTGTACTCTGCTCCCTTCACCGCTACAAACCAACCAACCATCGTGTCCGTGCGCATCTGAGGCGCAAAGAATGGGGAATAGCGCAGTTTGCTCGTGCATGGGGCGTAGCTCAGTTGGTAGAGCGTTCGCTTGGCATGTGAAAGGTCCAGGGTTCAAGCCGCGGCGCCTCCATATTTCGTGGTCAGTGCATGGTAAGTGTTGATCGCGGCGAACCTAAAGGCACGCAAGATGTTGCAAAGCCAGCGTCACAGACTGATATGATGTATACTGACGTAAGGAGAGCAAGATGTAAGTGTGGGGACCGGCTGTTATCGAGGTGTCATCGAGTGCAGATCTGTCTTAGGTATCGCGGCTTAACCTCATTGAAGTCTAGAGGGTGGACAACACGTTGGTCTTACTCAGAGCGGTGTCCGAATTCTATTTTCGACGTTATACGTGCCACTTTCATTGTGGCCAACTACGATTCGATACAGAATGCACGAAACCTGAAAGACACCCTAACGGATACATAGAGAGTAGTGTTTGTCTGCTGAATAATGGGAGTGCAAGGGTCTGTGTCGTCTATATGGCTGTATGTAGCACCATTAGTCTTCGGGGGGGCGGGCGTAGCTCATATGGTAGAGCGCTCGCTTAGTATGCGAGAGGTACTGGGATCAATACCCAGTGCCTCCAGAATTTTTAACACACCTACATGCGCACCTTGCCATGCAAGTGGAATAATTCACAACCAGCAGATGTGTCTAGGAAGATACAAGCGAATGATTAGCATCCACAATTGACAAGCGTGCTGTTATTAGTGCGCAGGAAGCACCCTCCTCCCACGCCTACACTTAATTTAGAAACAGTACAAGTGTTCCTGTAAGATTCTCAAGCCTATGTCGGAAAGATCTACCTTGCGCTGAGTTCACGTAAATCCCACTGCACATTCCTATTCTTTGCGTGCAGTCAGCTGCTACTGGTGTTGCTAGTTGTGACTGCTGATAACTGATGCCGTAGCAATCAATTCATGGAGTGTGTTGTATGTTTTGCGATAGTCTGTCTCTGACAAGCAAGCACAGGTGACATAGGTGCGAACACAGGAAGCTTGCAGACCCTCGCTGCCTGCAGACACCGAGCAGCCACACTAGGAGGGCGGCCTAAGCCGTAGGCGAAATGTGCTCATTCGCTTTGGCGCGACGTCGAACTATAAATAATGCTGTCACTAGCGTGAGCGTCGTGGAAAGTCGGAAAAGTCGGCTGCGAGGGTGAGTGCCAAGTTTTGGGAGCGTTTCGTAGTATGCGCAGTGCAATGGAGACGCGGAAACTTGTTGTGGCCCAGTGTTTTGCAGTTGGACGACAAGATTGGTACACAGTAGTAAAGAGCGAGGCACTGAGTTGGCATGAATAATGGAGTGCACAATGGGGCTCGAGATGTGTTTGTTACCTCAGGTGCTGTATGATTGTCGACAAGGAGTGAAAACGGAGCAATTTGTGACGGCTCTTTCAATTTAAGACGTTAAAAACAGACGGAATTTGCATTTGTAATACCAGAGCATCGAAACTACTTGGAACTTTTGTGTATATGAACGGGTCCGCGCCTTTGTACTCTGCTCCCTTCACCGCTACAAACCAACCAACCATCGTGTCCGTGCGCATCTGAGGCGCAAAGAATGGGGAATAGCGCAGTTTGCTCGTGCCTGGGGCGTAGCCCAGTTGGTAGAGCGTTCGCTTGGCATGTGAAAGGTCCAGGGTTCAAGCCGCGGCGCCTCCATATTTTGTGGTCAGTGCATGGTAAGTGTTGATCGCGGCGAACCTAAAGGCACGCAAGATGTTGCAAAGCCAGCGTCACAGACTGATATGATGTATACTGACGTAAGGAGAGCAAGATGTAAGTGTGGGGACCGGCTGTTATCGAGGTGTCATCGAGTGCAGATCTGTCTTAGGTATCGCGGCTTAACCACATTGAAGTCTAGAGGGTGGACAACACGTTGGTCTTACTCAGAGCGGTGTCCGAATTCTATTTTCGACGTTATACGTGCCACTTTCATTGTGGCCAACTACGATTCGATACAGAATGCACGAAACCTGAAAGACACCCTAACGGATACATAGAGAGTAGTGTTTGCTGAATAATGGGAGTGCAAGGGTCTGTGTCGTCTATATGGCTGTATGTAGCACGATTCGTCTTCTGGGGGGCTGGCGTAGCTCAGATGGTAGAGCGCTCGCTTAGTATGCGAGAGGAACTGGGATCAATATCCAGTGCCTCCAGAATTTTTAACACACCTACATGCGCACCTTGCCATGCAAGTGGAATAATTCACAACCAGCAGATGTGTCTAGGAAGATACAAGCGAATGATTAGCATCCACAATTGCCAAGCGTGCTGTTATTAGTGCGCAGGAAGCACCCTCCTCCCACGCCTACACTTAATTTAGAAACAGTACAAGTGTTCCCGTAAGATTCTCAAGCCTATGTCGGAAAGATCTGCCTTGCGCTGAGTTCACGTAAATCCCACTGCACATTCCTATTCTTTGCGTGCAGTCAGCTGCTACTGGTGTTGCTAGTTGTGACTGCTGATAACAGATGCCGTAGCAATCAATTCATGGAGTGAGTTGTATGTTTTGCGATAGTCTGTCTCTGACAAGCAAGCACAGGTGACATAGGTGCGAACACAGGAAGCTTGCAGACCCTCGCTGCCTGCAGACACTGAGCAGCCACACTAGGAGGGCGGCCTAAGCCGTAGGCGAAATGTGCTCATTCGCTTTGGCGCGACGTCGAACTATAAATAATGCTGTCACTAGCGTGAGCGTCGTGGAAAGTCGGAAAAGTCGGCTGCGAGGTAGAGTGCCAAGTTTGGGGAGCGTTTCGTAGTATGCGCAGTGCAATGGAGACGCGGAAACTTGTTGTGGCCCAGTGTTTTGCAGTTGGACGACAAGATTGGTACACAGTAGTAAAGAGCGAGGCACTGAGTTGGCATGAATAATGAATGGAGTGCACAATGGGGCTCGAGATGTGTTTGTTACCTCAGGTGCTGTATGATTGTCGTCAAGGAGTGAAAACGGAGCAATTTGTGACGGCTCTTTCAATTTAAGACGTTAAAAACAGACGGAATTTGCATTTGTAATACCAGAGCATCGAAACTACTTGGAACTTTTGTGTATATGAACGGGTCCGCGCCTTTGTACTCTGCTCCCTTCACCGCTACAAACCAACCAACCATCGTGTCCGTGCGCATCTGAGGCGCAAAGAATGGGGAATAGCGCAGTTTGCTCGTGCCTGGGGCGTAGCTCAGTTGGTAGAGCGTTCGCTTGGCATGTGAGAGGTCCAGGGTTCAAGCCGCGGCGCCTCCATATTTTGTGGTCAGTGCATGGTAAGTGTTGATCGCGGCGAACCTAAAGGCACGCAAGATGTTGCAAAGCCAGCGTCACAGACTGATATGATGTATACTGACGTAAGGAGAGCAAGATGTAAGTGTGGGGACCGGCTGTTATCGAGGTGTCATCGAGTGCAGATCTGTCTTAGGTATCGCGGCTTAACCTCATTGAAGTCTAGAGGGTGGACAACACGTTGGTCTTACTCAGAGCGGTGTCCGAATTCTATTTTCGACGTTATACGTGCCACTTTCATTGTGGCCAACTACGATTCGATACAGAATGCACGAAACCTGAAAGACACCCTAACGGATACATAGAGAGTAGTGTTTGTCTGCTGAATAATGGGAGTGCAAGGGTCTGTGTCGTCTATATGGCTGTATGTAGCAAAATTAGTCTTCGGGGGGGCGTGCGTAGCTCATATGGTAGAGCGCTCGCTTAGTATGCGAGAGGTACTGGGATCAATACCCAGTGCCTCCAGAATTTTTAACACACCTACATGCGCACCTTGCCATGCAAGTGGAATAATTCACAACCAGCAGATGTGTCTAGGAAGATACAAGCGAATGATTAGCATCCACAATTGCCAAGCGTGCTGTTATTAGTGCGCAGGAAGCACCCTCCTCCCACGCCTACACTTAATTTAGAAACAGTACAAGTGTTCCCGTAAGATTCTCAAGCCTATGTCGGAAAGATCTGCCTTGCGCTGAGTTCACGTAAATCCCACTGCACATTCCTATTCTTTGCGTGCAGTCAGCTGCTACTGGTGTTGCTAGTTGTGACTGCTGATAACAGATGCCGTAGCAATCAATTCATGGAGTGTGTTGTATGTTTTGCGATAGTCTGTCTCTGACAAGCAAGCACAGGTGACATAGGTGCGAACACAGGAAGCTTGCAGACCCTCGCTGCCTGCAGACACCGAGCAGCCACACTAGGAGGGCGGCCTAAGCCGTAGGCGAAATGTGCTCATTCGCTTTGGCGCGACGTCGAACTATAAATAATGCTGTCACTAGCGTGAGCGTCGTGGAAAGTCGGAAAAGTCGGCTGCGAGGGTGAGTGCCAAGTTTGGGGAGCGTTTCGTAGTATGCGCAGTGCAATGGAGACGCGGAAACTTGTTGTGGCCCAGTGTTTTGCAGTTGGACGACAAGATTGGTACACAGTAGTAAAGAGCGAGGCACTGAGTTGGCATGAATAATGGAGTGCACAATGGGGCTCGAGATGTGTTTGTTACCTCAGGTGCTGTATGATTGTCGACAAGGAGTGAAAACGGAGCAATTTGTGACGGCTCTTTCAATTTAAGACGTTAAAAACAGACGGAATTTGCATTTGTAATACCAGAGCATCGAAACTACTTGGAACTTTTGTGTATATGAACGGGTCCGCGCCTTTGTACTCTGCTCCCTTCACCGCTACAAACCAACCAACCATCGTGTCCGTGCGCATCTGAGTCGCAAAGAATGGGGAATAGCGCAGTTTGCTCGTGCCTGGGGCGTAGCTCAGTTGGTAGAGCGTTCGCTTGGCATGTGAAAGGTCCAGGGTTCAAGCCGCGGCGTCTCCATTTTTTGTGGTCAGTGCATGGTAAGTGTTGATCGCGGCGAACCTAAAGGCACGCAAGATGTTGCAAAGCCAGCGTCACAGACTGATATGATGTATACTGACGTAAGGAGAGCAAGATGTAAGTGTGGGGACCGGCTGTTATCGAGGTGTCATCGAGTGCAGATCTGTCTTAGGTATCGCGGCTTAACCTCATTGAAGTCTAGAGGGTGGACAACACGTTGGTCTTACTCAGAGCGGTGTCCGAATTCTATTTTCGACGTTATACGTGCCACTTTCATTGTGGCCAACTACGATTCGATACAGAATGCACGAAACCTGAAAGACACCCTAACGGATACATAGAGAGTAGTGTTTGTCTGCTGAATAATGGGAGTGCAAGGGTCTGTGTCGTCTATATGGCTGTATGTAGCACCACTAGTCCTCGGGGGGGCGGGCGTAGCTCAGATGGTAGAGCGCTCGCTTAGTATGCGAGAGGTACTGGGATCAATACCCAGTGCCTCCAGAATTTTTAACACACCTACATGCGCACCTTGCCATGCAAGTGGAATAATTCACAACCAGCAGATGTGTCTAGGAAGATACAAGCGAATGATTAGCATCCACAATTGACAAGCGTGCTGTTATTAGTGCGCAGGAAGCACCCTCCTCCCACGCCTACACTTAATTTAGAAACAGTACAAGTGTTCCCGTAAGATTCTCAAGCCTATGTCGGAAAGATCTGCCTTGCGCTGAGTTCACGTAAATCCCACTGCACATTCCTATTCTTTGCGTGCAGTCAGCTGCTACTGGTGTTGCTAGTTGTGACTGCTGATAACAGATGCCGTAGCAATCAATTCATGGAGTGAGTTGTATGTTTTGCGATAGTCTGTCTCTGACAAGCAAGCACAGGTCACATAGGTGCGAACACAGGAAGCTTGCAGACCCTCGCTGCCTGCAGACACCGAGCAGCCACACTAGGAGGGCGGCCTAAGCCGTAGGCGAAATGTGCTCATTCGCTTTGGCGCGACGTCGAACTATAAATAATGCTGTCACTAGCGTGAGCGTCGTGGAAAGTCGGAAAAGTCGGCTGCGAGGTAGAGTGCCAAGTTTGGGGAGCGTTTCGTAGTATGCGCAGTGCAATGGAGACGCGGAAACTTGTTGTGGCCCAGTGTTTTGCAGTTGGACGACAAGATTGGTACACAGTAGTAAAGAGCGAGGCACTGAGTTGGCATGAATAATGGAGTGCACAATGGGGCTCGAGATGTGTTTGTTACCTCAGGTGCTGTATGATTGTCGTCAAGGAATGAAAACGGAGCAATTTGTGACGGCTCTTTCAATTTAAGACGTTAAAAACAGACGGAATTTGCATTTGTAATACCAGAGCATCGAAACTACTTGGAACTTTTGTGTATATGAACGGGTCCGCGCCTTTGTACTCTGCTCCCTTCACCGCTACAAACCAACCAACCATCGTGTCCGTGCGCATCTGAGTCGCAAAGAATGGGGAATAGCGCTGTTTGCTCGTGCATGGGGCGTTGCTCAGTTGGTAGAGCGTTCGCTTGGCATGTGAAAGGTCCAGCGTTCAAGCCGCGGCGCCTCCATTTTTTGTGGTCAGTGCATGGTAAGTGTTGGTCGCGGCGAACCTAAAGGCAAGCAAGATGTTGCAAAGCCAGGGTCACAGACTGATATGATGTATACTGACGTAAGGAGAGCAAGATGTAAGTGTGGGGACCGGCTGTTATCGAGGTGTCATCGAGTGCAGATCTGTCTTAGGTATCGCGGCTTAACCTCATTGAAGTCTAGAGGGTGGACAACACGTTGGTCTTACTCAGAGCGGTGTCCGAATTCTATTTTCGACGTTATACGTGCCACTTTCATTGTGGCCAACTACGATTCGATACAGAATGCACGAAACCTGAAAGACACCCTAACGGATACATAGAGAGTAGTGTTTGTCTGCTGAATAATGGGAGTGCAAGGGTCTGTGTCGTCTATATGGCTGTATGTAGCACGATTCGTCTTCGGGGGGGCTGGCGTAGCTCAGATGGTAGAGCGCTCGCTTAGTATGCGAGAGGAACTGGGATCAATATCCAGTGCCTCCAGAATTTTTAACACACCTACATGCGCACCTTGCCATGCAAGTGGAATAATTCACAACCAGCAGATGTGTCTAGGAAGATACAAGCGAATGATTAGCATCCACAATTGCCAAGCGTGCTGTTATTAGTGCGCAGGAAGCACCCTCCTCCCACGCCTACACTTAATTTAGAAACAGTACAAGTGTTCCCGTAAGATTCTCAAGCCTATGTCGGAAAGATCTGCCTTGCGCTGAGTTCACGTAAATCCCACTGCACATTCCTATTCTTTGCGTGCAGTCAGCTGCTACTGGTGTTGCTAGTTGTGACTGCTGATAACAGATGCCGTAGCAATCAATTCATGGAGTGAGTTGTATGTTTTGCGATAGTCTGTCTCTGACAAGCAAGCACAGGTGACATAGGTGCGAACACAGGAAGCTTGCAGACCCTCGCTGCCTGCAGACACTGAGCAGCCACACTAGGAGGGCGGCCTAAGCCGTAGGCGAAATGTGCTCATTCGCTTTGGCGCGACGTCGAACTATAAATAATGCTGTCACTAGCGTGAGCGTCGTGGAAAGTCGGAAAAGTCGGCTGCGAGGTAGAGTGCCAAGTTTGGGGAGCGTTTCGTAGTATGCGCAGTGCAATGGAGACGCGGAAACTTGTTGTGGCCCAGTGTTTTGCAGTTGGACGACAAGATTGGTACACAGTAGTAAAGAGCGAGGCACTGAGTTGGCATGAATAATGAATGGAGTGCACAATGGGGCTCGAGATGTGTTTGTTACCTCAGGTGCTGTATGATTGTCGTCAAGGAGTGAAAACGGAGCAATTTGTGACGGCTCTTTCAATTTAAGACGTTAAAAACAGACGGAATTTGCATTTGTAATACCAGAGCATCGAAACTACTTGGAACTTTTGTGTATATGAACGGGTCCGCGCCTTTGTACTCTGCTCCCTTCACCGCTACAAACCAACCAACCATCGTGTCCGTGCGCATCTGAGGCGCAAAGAATGGGGAATAGCGCAGTTTGCTCGTGCCTGGGGCGTAGCTCAGTTGGTAGAGCGTTCGCTTGGCATGTGAGAGGTCCAGGGTTCAAGCCGCGGCGCCTCCATATTTTGTGGTCAGTGCATGGTAAGTGTTGATCGCGGCGAACCTAAAGGCACGCAAGATGTTGCAAAGCCAGCGTCACAGACTGATATGATGTATACTGACGTAAGGAGAGCAAGATGTAAGTGTGGGGACCGGCTGTTATCGAGGTGTCATCGAGTGCAGATCTGTCTTAGGTATCGCGGCTTAACCTCATTGAAGTCTAGAGGGTGGACAACACGTTGGTCTTACTCAGAGCGGTGTCCGAATTCTATTTTCGACGTTATACGTGCCACTTTCATTGTGGCCAACTACGATTCGATACAGAATGCACGAAACCTGAAAGACACCCTAACGGATACATAGAGAGTAGTGTTTGTCTGCTGAATAATGGGAGTGCAAGGGTCTGTGTCGTCTATATGGCTGTATGTAGCACCACTAGTCCTCGGGGGGGCGGGCGTAGCTCAGATGGTAGAGCGCTCGCTTAGTATGCGAGAGGTACATGGATCAATACCCAGTGCCTCCAGAATTTTTAACACACCTACATGCGCACCTTGCCATGCAAGTGGAATAATTCACAACCAGCAGATGTGTCTAGGAAGATACAAGCGAATGATTAGCATCCACAATTGACAAGCGTGCTGTTATTAGTGCGCAGGAAGCACCCTCCTCCCACGCCTACACTTAATTTAGAAACAGTACAAGTGTTCCCGTAAGATTCTCAAGCCTATGTCGGAAAGATCTGCCTTGCGCTGAGTTCACGTAAATCCCACTGCACATTCCTATTCTTTGCGTGCAGTCAGCTGCTACTGGTGTTGCTAGTTGTGACTGCTGATAACAGATGCCGTAGCAATCAATTCATGGAGTGAGTTGTATGTTTTGCGATAGTCTGTCTCTGACAAGCAAGCACAGGTCACATAGGTGCGAACACAGGAAGCTTGCAGACCCTCGCTGCCTGCAGACACCGAGCAGCCACACTAGGAGGGCGGCCTAAGCCGTAGGCGAAATGTGCTCATTCGCTTTGGCGCGACGTCGAACTATAAATAATGCTGTCACTAGCGTGAGCGTCGTGGAAAGTCGGAAAAGTCGGCTGCGAGGTAGAGTGCCAAGTTTGGGGAGCGTTTCGTAGTATGCGCAGTGCAATGGAGACGCGGAAACTTGTTGTGGCCCAGTGTTTTGCAGTTGGACGACAAGATTGGTACACAGTAGTAAAGAGCGAGGCACTGAGTTGGCATGAATAATGGAGTGCACAATGGGGCTCGAGATGTGTTTGTTACCTCAGGTGCTGTATGATTGTCGTCAAGGAATGAAAACGGAGCAATTTGTGACGGCTCTTTCAATTTAAGACGTTAAAAACAGACGGAATTTGCATTTGTAATACCAGAGCATCGAAACTACTTGGAAATTTTGTGTATATGAACGGGTCCGCGCCTTTGTACTCTGCTCCCTTCACCGCTACAAACCAACCAACCATCGTGTCCGTGCGCATCTGAGTCGCAAAGAATGGGGAATAGCGCTGTTTGCTCGTGCATGGGGCGTTGCTCAGTTGGTAGAGCGTTCGCTTGGCATGTGAAAGGTCCAGCGTTCAAGCCGCGGCGCCTCCATTTTTTGTGGTCAGTGCATGGTAAGTGTTGGTCGCGGCGAACCTAAAGGCAAGCAAGATGTTGCAAAGCCAGGGTCACAGACTGATATGATGTATACTGACGTAAGGAGAGCAAGATGTAAGTGTGGGGACCGGCTGTTATCGAGGTGTCATCGAGTGCAGATCTGTCTTAGGTATCGCGGCTTAACCTCATTGAAGTCTAGAGGGTGGACAACACGTTGGTCTTACTCAGAGCGGTGTCCGAATTCTATTTTCGACGTTATACGTGCCACTTTCATTGTGGCCAACTACGATTCGATACAGAATGCACGAAACCTGAAAGACACCCTAACGGATACATAGAGAGTAGTGTTTGTCTGCTGAATAATGGGAGTGCAAGGGTCTGTGTCGTCTATATGGCTGTATGTAGCACCATTAGTCTTCGGGGGGGGCGGGTGTAGCTCAGATGGTAGAGCGCTCGCTTAGTATGCGAGAGGTACTGGGATTAATACCCAGTGCCTCCAGAATTTTTAACACACCTACATGCGCACCTTGCCATGCAAGTGGAATAATTCACAACCAGCAGATGTGTCTAGGAAGATACAAGCGAATGATTAGCAGCCACAATTGACAAGCGTGCTGTTATTAGTGCGCAGGAAGCACCCTCCTCCCACGCCTACACTTAATTTAGAAACAGTACAAGTGTTCCCGTAAGATTCTCAAGCCTATGTCGGAAAGATCTGCCTTGCGCTGAGTTCACGTAAATCCCACTGCACATTCCTATTCTTTGCGTGCAGTCAGCTGCTACTGGTGTTGTTAGTTGTGACTGCTGATAACAGATGCCGTAGCAATCAATTCATGGAGTGAGTTGTATGTTTTGCGATAGTCTGTCTCTGACAAGCAAGCACAGGTGACATAGGTGCGAACACCGGAAGCTTGCAGACCCTCGCTGCCTGCAGACACCGAGCAGCCACACTAGGAGGGCGGCCTAAGCCGTAGGCGAAATGTGCTCATTCGCTTTGGCGCGACGTCGAACTATAAATAATGCTGTCACTAGCGTGAGCGTCGTGGAAAGTCGGAAAAGTTGGCTGCGAGGGTGAGTGCCAAGTTTGGGGAGCGTTTCGCAGCATGCGCGGTGCAATGGAGACGCGGAAACTTATTGTGGCCCAGTGTTTTGCAGTTGGACGACAAGATTGGTACACAGTAGTAAAGAGCGAGGCACTGAGTTGGCATGAATAATGGAGTGCACAATGGGGCTCGAGATGTGTTTGTTACCTCAGGTGCTGTATCATTGTCGTCAAGGAGTGAAAACGGAGCAATTTGTGACGGCTCTTTCAATTTAAGACGTTAAAAACAGACGGAATTTGCATTTGTAATACCAGAGCATCGAAACTACTTGGAACTTTTGTGTATATGAACGGGTCCGCGCCTTTGTACTCTGCTCCCTTCACCGCTACAAACCAACCAACCATCGTGTCCGTGCGCATCTGAGTCGCAAAGAATGGGGAATAGCGCTGTTTGCTCGTGCATGGGGCGTAGCTCAATTGGTAGAGCGTTCGCTTGGCATGTGAAAGGTCCAGGGTTCAAGCCGCGGCGCCTCCATTTTTTGTGGTCAGTGCATGGTAAGTGTTGGTCGCGGCGAACCTAAAGGCAAGCAAGATGTTGCAAAGCCAGCGTCACAGACTGATATGATGTATACTGACGTAAGGAGAGCAAGATGTAAGTGTGGGGACCGGCTGTTATCGAGGTGTCATCGAGTCCAGATCTGTCTTAGGTATCGCGGCTTAACCTCATTGAAGTCTAGAGGGTGGGCAACACGTTGGTCTTACTCAGAGCGGTGTCCGAATTCTATTTTCGACGTTATACGTGCCACTTTCATTGTGGCCAACTACGATTCGATACAGAATGCACGAAACCTGAAAGACACCCTAACGGATACATAGTGAGTAGTGTTTGTCTGCTGAATAATGGGAGTGCAAGGGTCTGTGTCGTCTATATGGCTGTATGTAGCACCATTAGTCTTCGGGAGGGCGGGCGTAGCTCAGATGGTAGAGCGCTTGCTTAGTATGCGAGAGGTACTATGATCAATACCCAGTGCCTCCAGAATTTTTAACACACCTACATGCGCACCTTGCCATGCAAGTGGAATAATTCACAACCAGCAGATGTGTCTAGGAAGATACAAGCGAATGATTAGCATCCACAATTGACAAGGGTGCTGTTATTAGTGCGCAGGAAGCACCCTCCTCCCACGCCTACACTTGATTTAGAAACAATACAAGTGTTCCCGTAAGATTTTCAAGCCTATGTCGGAAAGACCTGCCTTGCGCTGAGTTCACGTAAATCCCACTGCACATTCCTATTCTTTGCGTGCAGTCAGCTGCTATTGGTGTTGCTAGTTGTGACTGCTGATAACAGATGCCGTAGCAATCAATTCATGGAGTGTGTTGTATGTTTTGCGATAGTCTGTCTCTGACAAGCAAGCACAGGTGACATAGGTGCGAACACAGGAAGCTTGCAGACCCTCGCTGCCTGCAGACACCGAGCAGCCACACTAGGAGGGCGGCCTAAGCCGTAGGCGAAATGTGCTCATTCGCTTTGGCGCGACGTCGAACTATAAATAATGCTGTCACTAGCGTGAGCGTCGTGGAAAGTCGGAAAAGTCGGCTGCGAGGTAGAGTGCCAAGTTTGGGGAGCGTTTCGTAGTATGCGCAGTGCAATGGAGACGCGGAAACTTGTTGTGGCCCAGTGTTTTGCAGTTGGACGACAAGATTGGTACACAGTAGTAAAAAGCGAGGCACTGAGTTGGCATGAATAATGGAGTGCACAATGGGGCTCGAGATGCGTTTGTTACCTCAGGTGCTGTATGATTGTCGACAAGGAGTGAAAACGGAGCAATTTGTGACGGCTCTTTCAATTTAAGACGTTAAAAACAGACGGAATTTGCATGTGTAATACCAGAGCATCGAAACTACTTGGAACTTTTGTGTATATGAACGGGTCCGCGCCTTTGTACTCTGCTCCCTTCACCGCTACAAACCAACAACCATCGTGTCCGTGCGCATCTGAGTCGCAAAGAATGGGGAATAGCGCCGTTTGCTCGTGCATGGGGCGTAGCTCAGTTGGTAGAGCGTTCGCTTGGCATGTGAAAGGTCCAGGGTTCAAGCCGCGGCGCCTCCATTTTTTGTGGTCAGTGCATGGTAAGTGTTGGTCGCGGCGTACCTAAAGGCACGCAAGATGTTGCAAAGCCAGCGTCACAGACTGATATGATGTATACTGACGTAAGGAGAGCAAGATGTAAGTGTGGGGACCGGCTGTTATCGAGGTGTCATCGAGTGCAGATCTGTCTTAGGTATCGCGGCTTAACCTCATTGAAGTGTAGAGGGTGGACAACACGTTGGTCTTACTCAGAGCGGTGTCCGAATTCTATTTTCGACGTTATACGTGCCACTTTCATTGTGGCCAACTACGATTCGATACAGAATGCACGAAACCTGAAAGACACCCTAACGGATACATAGAGGGTAGTGTTTGTCTGCTGAATAATGGGAGTGCAAGGGTCTGTGTCGTCTATATGGCTGTATGTAGCACCATTAGTCTTCGGGGGGGGCGGGCGTAGCTCAGATGGTGGAGCGCTCGCTTAGTATGCGATCTATACTGGGATCTATACCCAGTGCCTCCAGAATTTTTAACACACCTACATGCGCACCTTGCCATGCAAGTGGAATAATTCACAACCAGCAGATGTGTCTAGGAAGATACAAGCGAATGATTAGCATCCACAATTGACAAGCGTGCTGTTATTAGTGCGCAGGAAGCACCCTCCTCCCACGCCTACACTTAATTTAGAAACAGTACAAGTGTTCCCGTAAGATTCTCAAGCCTATGTCGGAAAGATCTGCCTTGCGCTGAGTTCACGTAAATCCCACTGCACATTCCTATTCTTTGCGTGCAGTCAGCTGCTACTGGTGTTGCTAGTTGTGACTGCTGATAACAGATGCCGTAGCAATCAATTCATGGAGTGAGTTGTATGTTTTGCGATAGTCTGTCTCTGACAAGCAAGCACAGGTGACATAGGTGCGAACACAGGAAGCTTGCAGACCCTCGCTGCCTGCAGACACCGAGCAGCTACACTAGGAGTGCGGCCTAAGCCGTAGGCGAAATGTGCTCATTCGCTTTGGCGCGACGTCGAACTATAAATAATGCTGTCACTAGCGTGAGCGTCGTCGAAAGTCGGAAAAGTCGGCTGCGAGGGTGAGTGCCAAGTTTGGGGAGCGTTTCGTAGTATACGCAGTGCAATGGAGACGCGGAAACTTGTTGTGGCCCAGTGTTTTGCAGTTGGACGACAAGATTGGTACACAGTAGTAAAGAGCGAGGCACTGAGTTGGCATGAATAATGGAGTGCACAATGGGGCTCGAGATGTGTTTGTTACCTCAGGTGCTGTATGATTGTCGTCAAGGAGTGAAAACGGAGCAATTTGTGACGGCTCTTTCAATTTAAGACGTTAAAAACAGACGGAATTTGCATGTGTAATACCAGTGCATCGAAACTACTTGGAACTTTTGTGTATATGAACGGGTCCGCGCCTTTGTACTCTGCTCCCTTCACCGCTACAAACCAACAACCATCGTGTCCGTGCGCATCTGAGTCGCAAAGAATGGGGAATAGCGCCGTTTGCTCGTGCATGGGGCGTAGCTCAGTTGGTAGAGCGTTCGCTTGGCATGTGAAAGGTCCAGGGTTCAAGCCGCGGTGCCTCCATTTTTTGTGGTCAGTGCATGGTAAGTGTTGGTCGCGGCGAACCTAAAGGCACGCAAGATGTTGCAAAGCCAGCGTCACAGACTGATATGATGTATACTGACGTAAGGAGAGCAAGATGTAAGTGTGGGGACCGGCTGTTATCGAGGTGTCATCGAGTGCAGATCTGTCTTAGGTATCGCGGCTTAACCTCATTGAAGTCTAGAGGGTGGACAACACGTTGGTCTTACTCAGAGCGGTGTCCGAATTCTATTTTCGACGTTATACGTGCCACTTTCATTGTGGCCAACTACGATTCGATACAGAATGCACGAAACCTGAAAGACACCCTAACGGATACATAGAGGGTAGTGTTTGTCTGCTGAATAATGGGAGTGCAAGGGTCTGTGTCGTCTATATGGCTGTATGTAGCACCATTAGTCTTCGGGGGCGGGCGTAGCTCAGATGGTAGAGCGCTCGCTTAGTATGCGAGAGGTACTGGGATCAATACCCAGTGCCTCCAGAATTTTTAACACACCTACATGCGCACCTTGCCATGCAAGTGGAATAATTCACAACCAGCAGATGTGTCTAGGAAGATACAAGCGAATGATTAGCATCCACAATTGACAAGCGTGCTGTTATTAGTGCGCAGGAAGCACCCTCCTCCAACGCCTACACTTAATTTAGAAACAGTACAAGTGTTCCCGTAAGATTCTCAAGCCTATGTCGGAAAGATCTGCCTTGCGCTGAGTTCACGTAAATCCCACTGCACATTCCTATTCTTTGCGTGCAGTCAGCTGCTACTGGTGTTGCTAGTTGTGACTGCTGATAACAGATGCCGTAGCAATCAATTCATGGAGTGAGTTGTATGTTTTGCGATAGTCTGTCTCTGACAAGCAAGCACAGGTGACATAGGTGCGAACACAGGAAGCTTGCAGACCCTCGCTGCCTGCAGACACCGAGCAGCCACACTAGGAGGGCGGCCTAAGCCCTAGGCGAAATGTGCTCATTCGCTTTGGCGCGACGTCGAACTATAAATAATGCTGTCACTAGCGTGAGCGTCGTGGAAAGTCGGAAAAGTCGGCTGCGAGGGTGAGTGCCAAGTTTGGGGAGCGATTCGTAGTATGCGCAGCGCAATGGAGACGCGGAAACTTGTTGTGGCCCAGTGTTTTGGAGTTGGGCGACAAGATTGGTACACAGTAGTAAAGAGCGAGGCTCTGAGTTGGCATGAATAATGGAGTGCACAATGGGGCTCGAGATGCGTTTGTTACCTCTGGTGCTGTATGATTGTCGAGAAGGAGTGAAAACGGAGCAATTTGTGACGGCTCTTTCAATTTAAGACGTTAAAAACAGACGGAATTTGCATTTGTAATACCAGAGCATCGAAACTACTTCGAACTTTTGTGTATATGAACGGATCCGTGCCTTTGTACTCTGCTCCCTTCACCGCTACAAACCAACAACCATCGTGTCCGTGCGCATCTCAGTCGCAAAGAATGGGGAATAGCGCCGTTTGCTCGTGCATGGGGCGTAGCTCAGTTGGTAGAGCGTTCGCTTGGCATGTGAAAGGTCCAGGGTTCAAGCCGCGGCGCCTCCATTTTTTGTGGTCAGTGCATGGTAGGTGTTGGTCGCGGCGAACCTAAAGGCAAGCAAGATGTTGCAAAGCCAGCGTCACAGACTGATATGATGTATACTGACGTAAGGAGAGCAAGATGTAAGTGTGGGGACCGGCTGTTATCGAGGTGTCATCGAGTGCAGATCTGTCTTAGGTATCGCGGCTTAACCTCATTGAAGTGTAGAGGGTGTACAACACGTTGGTCTTACTCAGAGCGGTGTCCGAATTCTGTTTTCGACGTTATACGTGCCACTTTCATTGTGGCCAACTACGATTCGATACAGAATGCACGAAACCTGAAAGACACCCTAACGGATACATAGAGAGTAGTGTTTGTCTGCTGAATAATGGGAGTGCAAGGGCCTGTGTCGTCTATATGGCTGTATGTAGCACCATTAGTCTTCAGGGGGGCCTGCGTATCTCAGATGGTAGAGTGCTCGCTTAGTATGCGAGAGGTACTGGGATCAATACCCAGTGCCTCCAGAATTTTTAACACACCTACATGCGCACCTTGCCATGCAAGTGGAATAATTCACAACCAGCAGATGTGTCTAGGAAGATACAAGCGAATGATTAGCATCCACAATTGACGAGCGTGCTGTTATTAGTGCGCAGGAAGCACCCTCCTCCCACGCCTACACTTAATTTAGAAACAGTACAAGTGTTCCCGTAAGATTCTCAAGCCTATGTCGGAAAGATCTGCCTTGCGCTGAGTTCACGTAAATCCCACTGCACATTCCTATTCTTTGCGTGCAGTCAGCTGCTACTGGTGTTGCTAGTTGTGACTGCTGATAACAGATGCCGTAGCAATCAATTCATGGAGTGAGTTGTATGTTTTGCGATAGTCTGTCTCTGACAAGCAAGCACAGGTGACATAGGTGCGAACACAGGAAGCTTGCAGACCCTCGCTGCCTGCAGACACCGAGCAGCCACACTAGGAGGGCGGCCTAAGCCCTAGGCGAAATGTGCTCATTCGCTTTGGCGCGACGTCGAACTATAAATAATGCTGTCACTAGCGTGAGCGTCGTGGAAAGTCGGAAAAGTCGGCTGCGAGGGTGAGTGCCATGTTTGGGGAGCGTTTTGTAGTATGCGCAGTGCAATGGAGATTCGGAAACTTGTTGTGGCCCAGTGTTTTGCAGTTGGACGACAAGATTGGTACACAGTAGTAAAGAGCGAGGCACTGAGTTGGCATGAATAATGGAGTGCACAATGGGGCTCGAGATGCGTTTGTTACCTCAGGTGCTGTATGATTGTCGACAAGGAGTGAAAACGGAGCAATTTGTGACGGCTCTTTCAATTTAAGACGTTAAAAACAGACGGAATTTGCATTTGTAATACCAGAGCATCGAAACTACTTGGAACTTTTGTGTATATGAACGGGTCCGCGCCTTTGTACTCTGCTCCCTTCACCGCTACAAACCAACAACCATCGTGTCCGTGCGCATCTGAGTCGCAAAGAATGGGGAATAGCGCCGTTTGCTCGTGCATGGGGCGTAGCTCAGTTGGTAGAGCGTTTCGCTTTGGCATGTGAAAGGGCCAGGGTTCAAGCCGCGGCGCCTCCATTTTTTGTGGTCAGTGCATGGTAAGTGTTGGTCGCGGCGAACCTAAAGGCACGCAAGATGTTGCAAAGCCAGCGTCACAGACTGATATGATGTATACTGACGTAAGGAGAGCAAGATGTAAGTGTGGGGACCGGCTGTTATCGAGGTGTCATCGAATGCAGATCTGCCTTAGGTATCGCGGCTTAACCTCATTGAAGTCTAGAGGGTGGACAACACGTTGGTCTTACTCAGAGCGGTGTCCGAATTCTATTTTCGACGTTATACGTGCCACTTTCATTGTGGCCAACTACGATTCGATACAGAATGCACGAAACCTGAAAGACACCCTAACGGATACATAGAGGGTAGTGTTTGTCTGCTGAATAATGGGAGTGCAAGGGTCTGTGTCGTCTATATGGCTGTATGTAGCACCATTAGTCTTCGGTAGGGGCGGGCGTAGCTCAGATGGTAGAGCGCTCGCTTAGTATGCGAGAGGTACTGGGATCTATACCCAGTTCCTCCAGAATTTTTAACACACCTACATGCGCATCTTGCCATGCAAGTGGAATAATTCACAACCAGCAGATGTGTCTAGGGAGATACAAGCGAATGATTAGCATCCACAATTGCCAAGCGTGCTGTTATTAGTGCGCAGGAAGCACCCTCCTCCCACGCCTACACTTAATTTAGAAACAGTACAAGTGTTCCCGTAAGATTCTCAAGCCTATGTCGGAAAGATCTGCCTTGCGCTGAGTTCACGTAAATCCCACTGCACATTCCTATTCTTTGCGTGCAGTCAGCTGCTACTGGTGTTGCTAGTTGTGACTGCTGATAACAGATGCCGTAGCAATCAATTCATGGAGTGAGTTGTATGTTTTGCGATAGTCTGTCTCTGACAAGCAAGCACAGGTGACATAGGTGCGAACACAGGAAGCTTGCAGACCCTCGCTGCCTGCAGACACCGAGCAGCCACACTAGGAGGGCGGCCTAAGCCGTAGGCGAAATGTGCTCATTCGCTTTGGCGCGACGTCGAACTATAAATAATGCTGTCACTAGCGTGAGCGTCGTGGAAAGTCGGAAAAGTCGGCTGCGAGGGTAGGTGCCAAGTTTGGGGAGCGATTCGTAGTATGCGCAGTGCAATGGAGACGCGGAAACTTGTTGTGGCCCAGTGTTTTGGAGTTGGACGACAAGATTGGTACACAGTAGTAAAGAGCGAGGCTCTGAGTTGGCATGAATAATGGAGTGCACAATGGGGCTCGAGATGCGTTTGTTACCTCAGGTGCTGTATGATTGTCGACAAGGAGTGAAAACGCAGCAATTTGTGACGGCTCTTTCAATTTAAGACGTTAAAAACAGACGGAATTTGCATTTGTAATACCAGAGCATCGAAACTACTTGGAACTTTTGTGTATATGAACGGGTCCGCGCCTTTGTACTCTGCTCCCTTCACCGCTACAAACCAACAACCATCGTGTCCGTGCGCATCTGAGTCGCAAAGAATGGGGAATAGCGCAGTTTGCTCGTGCATGGGGCGTAGCTCAGTTGGTAGAGCGTTCGCTTGGCATGTGAAAGGGCCAGGGTTCAAGCCACGGCGCCTCCATTTTTTGTGGTCAGTGCATGGTAAGTGTTGGTCGCGGCGAACCTAAAGGCACGCAAGATGTTGCAAAGCCAGCGTCACAGACTGATATGATGTATACTGACGTAAGGAGAGCAAGATGTAAGTGTGGGGACCGGCTGTTATCGAGGTGTCATCGAGTGCAGATCTGCCTTAGGTATCGCGGCTTAACCTCATTGAAGTCTAGAGGGTGGACAACACGTTGGTCTTACTCAGAGCGGTGTCCGAATTCTATTTTCGACGTTATACGTGCCACTTTCATTGTGGCCAACTACGATTCGATACAGAATGCACGAAACCTGAAAGACACCCTAACGAATACATAGAGAGTAGTGTTTGTCTGATGAATAATGGGAGTGCAAGGGTCTGTGTCGTCTATATGGCTGTATGTAGCACCATTAGTCTTCGGGGGGGCGGGCGTAGCTCAAATGGTAGAGCCCTCGCTTAGTATGCGAGAGTACTGGGATCAGTACCCAGTTCCTCCAGAATTTTTAACACACCTACATGCGCACCTTGCCATGCAAGTGGAATAATTCACAACCAGCAGATGTGTCTAGGAAGATACAAGCGAATGATTAGCATCCACAATTGACGAGCGTGCTGTTATTAGTGCGCAGGAAGCACCCTCCTCCCACGCCTACACTTAATTTAGAAACAGTACAAGTGTTCCCGTAAGATTCTCAAGCCTATGTCGGAAAGATCTGCCTTGCGCTGAGTTCACGTAAATCCCACTGCACATTCCTATTCTTTGCGTGCAGTCAGCTGCTACTGGTGTTGCTAGTTGTGACTGCTGATAACAGATGCCGTAGCAATCAATTCATGGAGTGAGTTGTATGTTTTGCGATAGTCTGTCTCTGACAAGCAAGCACAGGTGACATAGGTGCGAACACAGGAAGCTTGCAGACCCTCGCTGCCTGCAGACACCGAGCAGCCACACTAGGAGGGCGGCCTAAGCCCTAGGCGAAATGTGCTCATTCGCTTTGGCGCGACGTCGAACTATAAATAATGCTGTCACTAGCGTGAGCGTCGTGGAAAGTCGGAAAAGTCGGCTGCGAGGGTGAGTGCCATGTTTGGGGAGCGTTTTGTAGTATGCGCAGTGCAATGGAGACGCGGAAACTTGTTGTGGCCCAGTGTTTTGCAGTTGGACGACAAGATTGGTACACAGTAGTAAAGAGCGAGGCACTGAGTTGGCATGAATAATGGAGTGCACAATGGGGCTCGAGATGCGTTTGTTACCTCAGGTGCTGTATGATTGTCGACAAGGAGTGAAAACGGAGCAATTTGTGACGGCTCTTTCAATTTAAGACGTTAAAAACAGACGGAATTTGCATTTGTAATACCAGAGCATCGAAACTACTTGGAACTTTTGTGTATATGAACGGGTCCGCGCCTTTGTACTCTGCTCCCTTCACCGCTACAAACCAACAACCATCGTGTCCGTGCGCATCTGAGTCGCAAAGAATGGGGAATAGCGCAGTTTGCTCGTGCATGGGGCGTAGCTCAGTTGGTAGAGCGTTCGCTTGGCATGTGAAAGGGCCAGGGTTCAAGCCACGGCGCCTCCATTTTTTGTGGTCAGTGCATGGTAAGTGTTGGTCGCGGCGAACCTAAAGGCACGCAAGATGTTGCAAAGCCAGCGTCACAGACTGATATGATGTATACTGAGGTAAGGAGAGCAAGATGTAAGTGTGGGGACCGGCTGTTATCGAGGTGTCATCGAGTGCAGATCTGCCTTAGGTATCGCGGCTTAACCTCATTGAAGTCTAGAGGGTGGACAACACGTTGGTCTTACTCAGAGCGGTGTCCGAATTCTATTTTCGACGTTATACGTGCCACTTTCATTGTGGCCAACTACGATTCGATACAGAATGCACGAAACCTGAAAGACACCCTAACGAATACATAGAGAGTAGTGTTTGTCTGATGAATAATGGGAGTGCAAGGGTCTGTGTCGTCTATATGGCTGTATGTAGCACCATTAGTCTTCGGGGGGGCGGGCGTAGCTCAAATGGTAGAGCCCTCGCTTAGTATGCGAGAGGTACTGGGATCAGTACCCAGTTCCTCCAGAATTTTTAACACACCTACATGCGCACCTTGCCATGCAAGTGGAATAATTCACAACCAGCAGATGTGTCTAGGAAGATACAAGCGAATGATTAGCATCCACAATTGACAAGCGTGCTGTTATTAGTGCGCAGGAAGCACCCTCCTCCCACGCCTACACTTAATTTAGAAACAGTACAAGTGTTCCCGTAAGATTCTCAAGCCTATGTCGGAAAGATCTGCCTTGCGCTGAGTTCACGTAAATCCCACTGCACATTCCTATTCTTTGCGTGCAGTCAGCTGCTACTGGTGTTGCTAGTTGTGACTGCTGATAACAGATGCCGTAGCAATCAATTCATGGAGTGAGTTGTATGTTTTGCGATAGTCTGTCTCTGACAAGCAAGCACAGGTGACATAGGTGCGAACACAGGAAGCTTGCAGACCCTCGCTGCCTGCAGACACCGAGCAGCCACACTAGGAGGGCGGCCTAAGCCCTAGGCGAAATGTGCTCATTCGCTTTGGCGCGACGTCGAACTATAAATAATGCTGTCACTAGCGTGAGCGTTGCGTGAGCGTCGTGGAAAGTCGGCTGCGAGGGTGAGTGCCAAGTTTGTTTAGCGTTTTGTAGTATGCGCAGTGCAATGGAGACGCGGAAACTTGTTGTTGCCCAGTGTTTTGCAGTTGGACGACAAGATTGGTACACAGTAGTAAAGAGCGAGGCTCTGAGTTGGCATGAATAATGGAGTGCACAATGGGGCTCGAGATGTGTTTGTTACCTCAGGTGCTGTATGATTGTCGACAAGGAGTGAAAACGGAGGAATTTGTGATGGCTCTTTCAATTTAAGACGTTTAAAACAGACGGAATTTGCATTTGTAATACCAGAGCATCGAAACTACTTGGACGTTTTGTGTATATGAATGGGTCCGCGCCTTTGTACTCTGCTCCCTTCACCGCTACAAACCAACCAACCATCGTGTCCGTTCGCATCTGAGTCGCAAAGAATGGGGAATAGCGCAGTTTACTCGTGCATGGGGCGTAGCTCAGTTGGTCCCAGTGCCTCCAGAATTTTTAACACACCTACAGTATGCCTGCGGCAGCGGTGGCGAGCGAACCTCCAGGGCCAGCGCGCTGTGGCAGGAAGTGTTTACGTCAGGCGGTGAGTCGCGTGCTTACAGCGTCTGCTTATTAGTATACGTTCCGTTCTGTAGGATCTGATATGGAATTATGAATCCGACTAACAGGAAAGATACCTTGAAGTTTACCTTTGATAGGAACTTTTCGAAACCAAATTCGTTTGAAGTTGAAGCATGGTTAGAGGAAACAGCTAAGATTACTTTTGATGACATTGTAGGGATAAATTTGTCTATCGTGACTAGTGTTGTTTATGTGAAATTAACGTCCTCTGAAATGTGTGATAGAATTGTGGAGTCCAGTGGAGGTGTACTGAAGTTTAAACATAGAGATGGTACCGTCAGTGACGTCAGCATTACGCGTGCTGGACTGGGCATCCGGACGGCACGTATTTTCGAACTCCCGTTTGAAATAACAGCCGCGCAAATAAATTCTGCATTGACACCTTACGGGAGGGTCATTAACAATTTTGCGGAGCGTTGGTCCAAAGCCCACAAATTTCCGGTGCTTAACGGCGTCAGGCAGGTTAAGATCGATCTACAGAATCACATACCTTCATATATTTACGTAGGTGGACATCGCGGAATTGTCATATATGATGGGCAGCCAAAAACGTGTGCCGGCTGTGGTGCGCCCGGCCACGTGCGCTCTGAATGTATACAAAGACGCGTGACGCAGATACCTGTCGGTGAAGCCGCTAGCCCCCCTGAGACGACGGCACTGTCACTGACATACGCTGCCGCGGCTTCTGGTCTTCCACCCGCGACCCCGCCTGTAGATGCCCCTCGTTTGAATGATGTTTTGGCCGATAACGTCAAAGAACCGAGTGCTGACGCGGCACCGCCGCTACCACACTCAGAGATGGAGGTAACGACGAATGACTCCCCAGTGGTTGATGGCAATGGAACTGAGGATGAAGTAGAAGCTGTGTGCCCGGCGGATCAACCCCAGAGTCAACAGTCCACTTCGGATGTTGATGATACCGCGAACCCTAACAGGAAGCCTTCCAAAAAGAAGCGGAGACATGCACATCAAGGAGCCAATCAGCTCGCCCCACAGCTCCGCGAAAAAGCGAAACGAATAAGCAGCCAAATGAGTCAGAACACTTCTGAACCCTCTGAAGTTGGTCTCCCTGCGTCTGGTCGAATGGACATTGATCCTGTAGTGTCTCCCCCTGTGAATCCACGACGGGTGGAAGATAGTGATACCTCGAGTAGAATCGTTTTGCCGGATACCCGCGCTCAAGGAAACGCAGGATCGCTTTTGTCAGAGGCCACTCTCACTGGGAATTGGGCACAGGAAATGGAAGTATTGGATGCGAGCAATGATGTGGCTGTCATGCGGACCATTGAGACGGAATCTTCGGCACCCCCCACAGAGCAGCATACACCAACCGAACCGGGAACTACAGGAACTCCGACTGACGCGCTTGGCCTCAATTTCGTTAGCCATCCTTCTAAGACTGTTTAATTAATAGTATGTGCCTTCTCCCATGAACGAGCCCCAAGCCTATAAAATTGCCACGTTAAACATCAATAAGATACAGTCGTACTGGCGGCTCCGTAATTTACAAGATTTTGTATACGCAGCGGATATCGATATTCTGTTACTTCAAGAAGTCGCTGCGCTTGAACTTGACCGAATAACTGGTTATACTACTCTCTCCAATTCCGGGAGCGGTGCGAATTTAGGGACAGCGATTCTGTTAAAAGAAGGGATTGTAGCGACCGATGCAGAAAAACTGCCTGATCATAGAGGGATCGCTGTCACTTTCCATCGGACACGCATAATCAATGTTTACGCCCCGTCCGGCAGTAGCAATAGGCGTGCTAGGGCTGAGTTCTTCACAAGCGCCATAGTCCCACTTTTTAGGGGAACCTACGATCGTATAATTTTTGCGGGTGACTTCAATTGTTTCTTAAGTCCAAAAGACCAGACGCCTAATTTTAACAAATCTGGAGAACTAGAACGTATCGTCCAAGAAATGAACGTCATTGACACATGGGAGCATACGCACGGAGCGGCACCTGGGTTCACTCATGTCACGAACCACTCTGCAAGCCGGCTAGACAGAATCTATGTATCGGCGTGTATGAAGACTCACGTCCTCCATTCCGAAGTTTGGCCCACAATTTTTTCCGATCATGCCGCATATATTTGTACTGTTAACATGGTCAAGCAAGGCACATTTCGCGGCAGAGGTTTCTGGAAACTTAACAATGCTCTCCTTAACGATGTTGACTGTCACCGTGTCTTTAACGAAACATGGGAGGCATGTGAACGACGGGTTGCACAGTATGCCTCCGTTACTGAATGGTGGATAACACATGCCAAACCAACTTTATCAAAAATGTTTAAACGCTACGCTCGGGACAAATCCTGGTGGCAACGGCAAACGTCTGAGTTTTATTTTACTTGTCTCAGGGAGCTCTACCAGTCCGATGTGACTGTACCTGAAAATTTTATGCAGATTAAAAAAATTAAGGCAAAATTATTAAAACTTCAGCGGCAGCAGGAAGAAGGCTTTCAAATAAGGTCCAGGCCCCAGAATGTGATAGACGACGAAATGACATCCATGTTTCACGTCATTCGTGAAAATAAGAGGGGGCGGAGGAGATTAATAACTCGTCTTCAGTTGAGTGAAGGCGTTGCGCTCACGCGGCAACAAGACATACAGAACGCACTTCACAATCACCTGGCAGATCTGCTGGCAACGACACATACCGACGATGGAACTCACGATGAATTACTCAATAACTTGCAAAGGACTTTGGGTGCTGCTGAAGTCGAAACTCTCATGCGAGAAATTGATGAAGACGAATTGGATTCTGCGCTATCACGAAGTCCGAAAAATAAATCGCCGGGACCCGACGGTCTCACTGCCGAATTTTATCTTACTTTCCGTGACAAATTAAAGCCCAAGTTGTTGAGTATGTTTAATGAAATTTTACGGCCTGATTTTAATGTTCCTCAGGCTCTCGTGGAAGGCATCGTGGTTTTAATCCCTAAACGCCCAATGTGCAGTTCTGTTGACGATTTTCGGCCGCTTACTTTACTGAACAGTGACTACAAAATTTTAGCACGTATTATTTCTAATAGATTGAAAGTGTTGATGAATACTGTCATTGGTCAGTACCAGACCAGTGTAGGTGTCGGTAGGACGATCTTCCAAAATTTGTCTCAATACAGGGACGTCATAGCCATTGCAGATGCGTGCAAGATACGGTGTGCGCTAGTTTCCCTTGACTTTTCAAAGGCATTCGACAGAGTAAACCATCAGTTTCTCATCCGGACGATGCATGCCATGGGATTTCCACTACGTTTTATCAATCTTATACATGAGCTCCTTCGTAAAGGAGTAACTCGACTCATGGTGAATGGCCAGCTGAGCGCATCGATTAATATTACTAATTCAGTGCGACAGGGATGCCCTATGTCAATGGCCTTGTTTGCCATTGCCATTGAGCCTTTGCTTGTCATCTTGACACAGCGTCTACAAGGATTAACCATCCACGGCATTAAGATTGTTTGTACTGCATATGCGGATGACGTCGGATTTTTGGTCATGGACGAAGGTGAAGTCGAGGAAGCCCTTCAGATCGTCAAAAACTACGAACTTGTTGCGGGTGCGAAGTTGAATGCCAGGAAATCTGGCATTATGAACATAGGACGCGGCATCTCGCTGCACCATCACGGCCAGTTGCAACTACTATCTAAAATGAACCTGCCTTGGTATTGAGTACAGGAGCAACATTCAGCACACAATTGCGGTGAACTATAGGAATCTCCTGGCAAGTATGCGTACTTGCATGCAGACCCACTACCTAAGGAGCCTTGATGAACTGCAGAAAGTCACCTTCGCTAATGTTTACCTCATCTCAAAGATTAACTACGTAACACAAGTACTGCCCATGCCACAGGAGACAGCGAAGCGTATGATGTCCGCTCTAGGCCATTTTGTCACACGTGGACACATCTTTAAAGTCAAGTACGATACGCTCACTCTCTCCACGACCGATGGAGGCTTAAATTTAACAGATGTTCGTTCCAAGTCACGAGCTTTGTACGTATGCACCACCTACAAACGGTGGAGGTCGTTACCGAACAGTCTAACGGCTCATCTGTTAACCGAAATAGCGCCGGCCTGCCTGCAGCCTCCCGTCTCTGTTCAACATATTCCGCCTGCGCTGACTCACTTTAAGAGCTTTTTCATTGAGTTCAGTTACGTACGGTCAACTCTCCCAGAAAATGAGCTTTCCATGGTGAAGTTAGTTTATAATAAACTACTGGCAACTAAGAACAGGAACAACATCGAACACAAATACCCCAATCATCGCTGGCCAGTGATATGGAAAAACATACATAGCCGTGATTTACCAACGTCAGTGAAAGCCTCTTGGTACAGGGTCGTGAACCGTAAAATAAGTACCAATTCACGACTTCATGCTCTACATTTGGCTGACTCACCTTTGTGCGTTACGTGCAACTTGCCTGATACTGATGAACATCGTTTTTTGTGCACCACTGTCCAAGCAGTTTGGAAATGCATTCGAGGAAAACTGGCTACGATTATGAGGACTTCCCAGCTTTGTATTAAACCTGAAGATTTCCTGTATCCGGATTCAGTGCCGTACCCGAACACCAAACGGAACTCTGTCAATTGGTTGAAGGGCCATTATGTTCATTTTTACAGACGCAAGAACCCAAGAGTGAGGCGGCGTTCTGTCTTTACCTGGCATTACAGTTTCACAAACTTTCACAGACGAGACATTACAGGAAACGATATGCGAATTTTTTAGAAGTCGTTCTTCGATGAAAGAAGTATTTTTTTCTTTCCTTCATTCTACATTGCTTTTTTTTTCTTTTCTTCTTCAAATGTCACAGTGACGTATACTGAACAGTGTTACGACAAGGACTATTTTATTTTCTTATGTTTTTCTACAGGACCAGAGTTCCTTGTTTCATTATCTATTCAAAAAAAAAAAATTCTACTTTGTCACCATTGCGGGACTATGCATTAGGTTTAGAAGTATCTTTGGTTTGGAAATTGGAAAAGTTCAGAAGTATAAGTAATTCAGAAATCATGGCAGATGAAGCCGACGCCGACGAAGGCGATTTATGGCGAGCGCAAGGCGGGGCTGAAGGGGAGGAAGGAGGCCCTAAAAAAAAAAAAAAAAAAAAAAAAAAAAAAAAAAGTTGGTAGAGCGTTCGCTTGGCATGTGAAAGGTCCAGGGTTCAAGCCGCGGCGCCTCCATTTTTTGTGGTCAGTGCATGGTAAGTGTTGGTCGCGGCGAACCTAAAGGCACGCAAGATGTTGCAAAGCCAGCGTCACAGACTGATATGATGTATACTGACGTAAGGAGAGCAAGATGTAAGTGTGGGGACCGGCTGTTATCGAGGTGTCATCGAGTGCAGATCTGTCTTAGGTATCGCGGCTTAACCTCATTGAAGTCTAGAGGGTGGACAACACGTTGGTCTTACTCAGAGCGGTGTCCGAATTCTATTTTCGACGTTATACGTGCCACTTTCATTGTGGCCAACTACGATTCGATACAGAATGCACGAAACCTGAAAGACACCCTAACGGATACATAGAGAGTAGTGTTTGTCTGCTGAATAATGGGAGTGCAAGGGTCTGTGTCGTCTATATGGCTGTATGTAGCACCATTAGTTTTCGGGGGGACGGGCGTAGCTCAGATGGTAGAGCGCTCGATTAGTATGAGAGAGGTACTGGGATCTATACCCAGTGCATCCAGAATTTTTAACACACCTACATGCGCACCTTGCCATGCAAGTGGAATAATTCACAACCAGCAGATGTGTCTAGGAAGATACAAGCGAATGATTAGCATCCACAATTGACAAGCGTGCTGTTATTAGTGCGCAGGAAGCACCCTCCTCCCACGCCTACACTTAATTTAGAAACAGTACAAGTGTTCCCGTAAGATTCTCAAGCCTATGTCGGAAAGATCTGCCTTGCGCTGAGTTCACGTAAACCCCACTGCACATTCCTATTCTTTGCGTGCAGTCAGCTGCTACTGGTGTTGCTAGTTGTGACTGCTGATAACAGATGCCGTAGCAATCAATTCATGGAGTGAGTTGTATGTTTTGCGATAGTCTGTCTCTGACAAGCAAGCACAGGTGACATAGGTGCGAACACAGGAAGCTTGCAGACCCTCGCTGCCTGCAGACACCGAGCAGCCACACTAGGAGGGCGGCCTAAGCCGTAGGCGAAATGTGCTCATTCGCTTTGGCGCGACGTCGAACTATAAATAATGCTGTTACTAGCGTGAGCGTCGTGCAAAGTCGGAAAAGTCGGCTGCGAGGGTGAGTGCCAAGTTTGGGGAGCGTTTCGTAGTATGCGCAGTGCAATGGAGACGCGGAAACTTGTTGTGGCCCAGTGTTTTGCAGTTGGACGACAAGATTGGTACACAGTAGTAAAGAGCGATGCACTGAGTTGGTATGAATAATGGAGTGCACAATGGGGCTCGAGATGTGTTTGTTACCTCAGGTGCTGTATGATTGTCGACAAGGAGTGAAAACGGAGCAATTTGTGATGGCTCTTTCAATTTAAGACGTTAAAAACAGACGGAATTTGCATTTGTAATACCAGAGCATCGAAACTACTTGGAACTTTTGTGTATATGAACGGGTCCGCGCCTTTGTACTCTGCTCCCTTCACCGCTACAAACCAACAACCATCGTGTCCGTGCGCATCTGAGTCGCAAAGACTGGAGAATAGCGCAGTTTGCTCGTGCATGGGGCGTAGCTCAGTTGGTAGAGCGTTCGCTTGGCATGTGAAAGGGCCAGGTTTCAAGCCACGGCGCCTCCATTTTTTGTGGTCAGTGCATGGTAAGTGTTGGTCGCGGCGAACCTAAAGGCACGCAAGATGTTGCAAAGCCAGCGTCACAGACTGATATGATGTATACTGACGTAAGGAGAGCAAGATGTAAGTGTGGGGACCGGCTGTTATCGAGGTGTCATCGAGTGCAGATCTGTCTTAGGTATCGCGGCTTAACCTCATTGAAGTCTAGAGGGTGGACAACACGTTGCTCTTACTCAGAGCGGTGTCCGAATTCTATTTTCGACGTTATACGTTCCACTTTCATTGTGGCCAACTACGATTCGATACAGAATGCACGAAACCTGAAAGACACCCTAACGGATACATAGAGAGTAGTGTTTGTCTGCTGAATAATGGGAGTGCAAGGGTCTGTGTCGTCTATATGGCTGTATGTAGCACCATTAGTCTTCGGGGGGGCGGGCGTAGCTCAGATGGTAGAGCGCTCGCTTAGTATGCGAGAGGTACTGGGATCTATACCCAATGCCTCCAGAACTTTAAACACACCTACATGCGCACCTTGCCATGCAAGTGGAATAATTCACAACCAGCAGATGTGTCTAGGAAGATACAAGCGAATGATTAGCATCCACAATTGACAAGCGTGCTGTTATTAGTGCGCAGGAAGCACCCTCCTCCCACGCCTACACTTAATTTAGAAACAGTACAAGTGTTCCCGTAAGATTCTCAAGCCTATGTCGGAAAGATCTGCCTTGCGCTGAGTTCACGTAAATCCCACTGCACATTCCTATTCTTTGCGTGCAGTCAGCTGCTACTGGTGTTGCTAGTTGTGACTGCTGATAACAGATGCCGTAGCAATCAATTCATGGAGTGAGTTGTATGTTTTGCGATAGTCTGTCTCTGACAAGCAAGCACAGGTGACATAGGTGCGAACACAGGAAGCTTGCAGACCCTCGCTGCCTGCAGACACCGAGCAGCCACACTAGGAGGGCGGCCTAAGCCGTAGGCGAAATGTGCTCATTCGCTTTGGCGCGACGTCGAACTATAAATAATGCTGTCACTAGCGTGAGCGTTGCGTGAGCGTCGTGCAAAGTCGGAAAAGTCGGCTGCGAGGGTGAGTGCCAAGTTTGGGGAGCGTTTCGTAGTATGCGCAGTGCAATGGAGACGCGGAAACTTGTTGTGGCCCAGTGTTTTGCAGTTGGACGACAAGATTGGTACACAGTAGTAAAGAGCGAGGCTCTGAGTTGGCATGAATAATGGAGTGCACAATGGGGCTCGAGATGTGTTTGTTACCTCAGGTGCTGTATGATTGTCGACAAGGAGTGAAAACGGAGCAATTTGTGATGGCTCTTTCAATTTAAGACGTTAAAAACAGACGGAATTTGCATTTGTAATACCAGAGCATCGAAACTACTTGGAACTTTTGTGTATATGAACGGGTCCGCGCCTTTGTACTCTGCTCCCTTCACCGCTACAAACCAACAACCATCGTGTCCGTGCGCATCTGAGTCGCAAAGAATGGGGAATAGCTCAGTTTGCTCGTGCATGGGGCGTAGCTCAGTTGGTAGAGTGTTCGCTTGGCATGTGAGAGGGCCAGGGTTCAAGCCGCGGCGCCTCCATTTTTTGTGGTCAGTGCATGGTAAGTGTTGGTCGCGGCGAACCTAAAGGCACGCAAGATGTTGCAAAGCCAGCGTCACAGACTGATATGATGTATACTGACGTAAGGAGAGCAAGATGTAAGTGTGGGGACCGGCTGTTATCGAGGTGTCATCGAGTGCAGATCTGTCTTAGGTATCGCGGCTTAACCTCATTGAAGTCTAGAGGGTGGACAACACGTTGGTCTTACTCAGAGCGGTGTCCGAATTCTATTTTCGACGTTATACGTGCCACTTTCATTGTGGCCAACTACGATTCGATACAGAATGCACGAAACCTGAAAGACACCCTAACGGCTACATAGAGAGTAGTGTTGGTCTGCTGAATAATGGGAGTGCAAGGGTCTGTGTCGTCTATATGGCTGTATGTAGCACCATTAGTCTTCGAGGGGGCGGCCGTAGCTCAGAAGTTAGAGCGCTCGCTTAGTATGCGAGAGGTACTGTGATCTATACCCAGTGCCTCCAGAATTTTTAACACACCTACATGCGCACCTTGCCATGCAAGTGGAATAATTCACAACCAGCAGATGTGTCTAGGAAGATACAAGCGAATGATTAGCATCCACAATTGACAAGCGTGCTGTTATTAGTGCGCAGGAAGCACCCTCCTCCCACGCCTACACTTAATTTAGAAACAGTACAAGTGTTCCCGTAAGATTCTCAAGCCTATGTCGGAAAGATCTGCCTTGCGCTGAGTTCACGTAAATCCCACTGCACATTCCTATTCTTTGCGTGCAGTCAGCTGCTACTGGTGTTGCTAGTTGTGACTGCTGATAACAGATGCCGTAGCAATCAATTCATGGAGTGAGTTGTATGTTTTGCGATAGTCTGTCTCTGACAAGCAAGCACAGGTGACATAGGTGCGAACACAGGAAGCTTGCAGACCCTCGCTGCCTGCAGACACCGAGCAGCCACACTAGGAGGGCGGCCTAGGCCCTAGGCGAAATGTGCTCATTCGCTTTGGCGCGACGTCGAACTATAAATAATGCTGTCACTAGCGTGAGCGTTGCGTGTGCGTCGAGGAAAGTCGGAAAAGTCGGCTGCGAGGGTGAGTGCCAAGTTTGGGGAGCGTTTCGTAGTATGCGCAGTGCAATGGAGACGCGGAAACTTGTTGTGGCCCAGTGTTTTGCAGTTGGACGACAAGATTGGTACACAGTAGTAAAGAGCGAGGCACTGAGTTGGCATGAATAATGGAGTGCACAATGGGGCTCGAGATGTGTTTGTTACCTCAGGTGCTGTATGATTGTCGACAAGGAGTGAAAACGGAGCAATTTGTGACGGCTCTTTCAATTTAAGACGTTAAAAACAGACGGAATTTGCATTTGTAATACCAGAGCATCGAAACTACTTGGAACTTTTGTGTATATGAACGGGTCCGCGCCTTTGTACTCTGCTCCCTTCACCGCTACAAACCAACCAACCATCGTGTCCGTGCGCATCTGAGTCGCAAAGAATGGGGAATAGCGCAGTTTGCTCGTGCCTGGGGCGTAGCTCAGTTGGTAGAGCGTTCGCTTGGCATGTGAAAGGTCCAGGGTTCAAGCCGCGGCGTCTCCATTTTTTGTGGTCAGTGCATGGTAAGTGTTGATCGCGGCGAACCTAAAGGCACGCAAGATGTTGCAAAGCCAGCGTCACAGACTGATATGATGTATACTGACGTAAGGAGAGCAAGATGTAAGTGTGGGGACCGGCTGTTATCGAGGTGTCATCGAGTGCAGATCTGTCTTAGGTATCGCGGCTTAACCTCATTGAAGTCTAGAGGGTGGACAACACGTTGGTCTTACTCAGAGCGGTGTCCGAATTCTATTTTCGACGTTATTCGTGCCACTTTCATTGTGGCCAACTACGATTCGATACAGAATGCACGAAACCTGAAAGACACCCTAACGGATACATAGAGAGTAGTGTTTGTCTGCTGAATAATGGGAGTGCAAGGGTCTGTGTCGTCTATATGGCTGTATGTAGCACCATTAGTTTTCGGGGGGACGGGCGTAGCTCAGATGGTAGAGCGCTCGATTAGTATGAGAGAGGTACTGGGATCTATACCCAGTGCATCCAGAATTTTTAACACACCTACATGCGCACCTTGCCATGCAAGTGGAATAATTCACAACCAGCAGATGTGTCTAGGAAGATACAAGCGAATGATTAGCATCCACAATTGACAAGCGTGCTGTTATTAGTGCGCAGGAAGCACCCTCCTCCCACGCCTACACTTAATTTAGAAACAGTACAAGTGTTCCCGTAAGATTCTCAAGCCTATGTCGGAAAGATCTGCCTTGCGCTGAGTTCACGTAAACCCCACTGCACATTCCTATTCTTTGCGTGCAGTCAGCTGCTACTGGTGTTGCTAGTTGTGACTGCTGATAACAGATGCCGTAGCAATCAATTCATGGAGTGAGTTGTATGTTTTGCGATAGTCTGTCTCTGACAAGCAAGCACAGGTGACATAGGTGCGAACACAGGAAGCTTGCAGACCCTCGCTGCCTGCAGACACCGAGCAGCCACACTAGGAGGGCGGCCTAAGCCGTAGGCGAAATGTGCTCATTCGCTTTGGCGCGACGTCGAACTATAAATAATGCTGTTACTAGCGTGAGCGTCGTGCAAAGTCGGAAAAGTCGGCTGCGAGGGTGAGTGCCAAGTTTGGGGAGCGTTTCGTAGTATGCGCAGTGCAATGGAGACGCGGAAACTTGTTGTGGCCCAGTGTTTTGCAGTTGGACGACAAGATTGGTACACAGTAGTAAAGAGCGATGCACTGAGTTGGTATGAATAATGGAGTGCACAATGGGGCTCGAGATGTGTTTGTTACCTCAGGTGCTGTATGATTGTCGACAAGGAGTGAAAACGGAGCAATTTGTGATGGCTCTTTCAATTTAAGACGTTAAAAACAGACGGAATTTGCATTTGTAATACCAGAGCATCGAAACTACTTGGAACTTTTGTGTATATGAACGGGTCCGCGCCTTTGTACTCTGCTCCCTTCACCGCTACAAACCAACAACCATCGTGTCCGTGCGCATCTGAGTCGCAAAGACTGGAGAATAGCGCAGTTTGCTCGTGCATGGGGCGTAGCTCAGTTGGTAGAGCGTTCGCTTGGCATGTGAAAGGGCCAGGTTTCAAGCCACGGCGCCTCCATTTTTTGTGGTCAGTGCATGGTAAGTGTTGGTCGCGGCGAACCTAAAGGCACGCAAGATGTTGCAAAGCCAGCGTCACAGACTGATATGATGTATACTGACGTAAGGAGAGCAAGATGTAAGTGTGGGGACCGGCTGTTATCGAGGTGTCATCGAGTGCAGATCTGTCTTAGGTATCGCGGCTTAACCTCATTGAAGTCTAGAGGGTGGACAACACGTTGCTCTTACTCAGAGCGGTGTCCGAATTCTATTTTCGACGTTATACGTTCCACTTTCATTGTGGCCAACTACGATTCGATACAGAATGCACGAAACCTGAAAGACACCCTAACGGATACATAGAGAGTAGTGTTTGTCTGCTGAATAATGGGAGTGCAAGGGTCTGTGTCGTCTATATGGCTGTATGTAGCACCATTAGTCTTCGGGGGGGCGGGCGTAGCTCAGATGGTAGAGCGCTCGCTTAGTATGCGAGAGGTACTGGGATCTATACCCAATGCCTCCAGAACTTTAAACACACCTACATGCGCACCTTGCCATGCAAGTGGAATAATTCACAACCAGCAGATGTGTCTAGGAAGATACAAGCGAATGATTAGCATCCACAATTGACAAGCGTGCTGTTATTAGTGCGCAGGAAGCACCCTCCTCCCACGCCTACACTTAATTTAGAAACAGTACAAGTGTTCCCGTAAGATTCTCAAGCCTATGTCGGAAAGATCTGCCTTGCGCTGAGTTCACGTAAATCCCACTGCACATTCCTATTCTTTGCGTGCAGTCAGCTGCTACTGGTGTTGCTAGTTGTGACTGCTGATAACAGATGCCGTAGCAATCAATTCATGGAGTGAGTTGTATGTTTTGCGATAGTCTGTCTCTGACAAGCAAGCACAGGTGACATAGGTGCGAACACAGGAAGCTTGCAGACCCTCGCTGCCTGCAGACACCGAGCAGCCACACTAGGAGGGCGGCCTAAGCCGTAGGCGAAATGTGCTCATTCGCTTTGGCGCGACGTCGAACTATAAATAATGCTGTCACTAGCGTGAGCGTTGCGTGAGCGTCGTGCAAAGTTGGAAAAGTCGGCTGCGAGGGTGAGTGCCAAGTTTGGGGAGCGTTTCGTAGTATGCGCAGTGCAATGGAGACGCGGAAACTTGTTGTGGCCCAGTGTTTTGCAGTTGGACGACAAGATTGGTACACAGTAGTAAAGAGCGAGGCTCTGAGTTGGCATGAATAATGGAGTGCACAATGGGGCTCGAGATGTGTTTGTTACCTCAGGTGCTGTATGATTGTCGACAAGGAGTGAAAACGGAGCAATTTGTGATGGCTCTTTCAATTTAAGACGTTAAAAACAGACGGAATTTGCATTTGTAATACCAGAGCATCGAAACTACTTGGAACTTTTGTGTATATGAACGGGTCCGCGCCTTTGTACTCTGCTCCCTTCACCGCTACAAACCAACAACCATCGTGTCCGTGCGCATCTGAGTCGCAAAGAATGGGGAATAGCTCAGTTTGCTCGTGCATGGGGCGTAGCTCAGTTGGTAGAGTGTTCGCTTGGCATGTGAGAGGGCTAGGGTTCAAGCCGCGGCGCCTCCATTTTTTGTGGTCAGTGCATGGTAAGTGTTGGTCGCGGCGAACCTAAAGGCACGCAAGATGTTGCAAAGCCAGCGTCACAGACTGATATGATGTATACTGACGTAAGGAGAGCAAGATGTAAGTGTGGGGACCGGCTGTTATCGAGGTGTCATCGAGTGCAGATCTGTCTTAGGTATCGCGGCTTAACCTCATTGAAGTCTAGAGGGTGGACAACACGTTGGTCTTACTCAGAGCGGTGTCCGAATTCTATTTTCGACGTTATACGTGCCACTTTCATTGTGGCCAACTACGATTCGATACAGAATGCACGAAACCTGAAAGACACCCTAACGGCTACATAGAGAGTAGTGTTGGTCTGCTGAATAATGGGAGTGCAAGGGTCTGTGTCGTCTATATGGCTGTATGTAGCACCATTAGTCTTCGAGGGGGCGGCCGTAGCTCAGAAGTTAGAGCGCTCGCTTAGTATGCGAGAGGTACTGTGATCTATACCCAGTGCCTCCAGAATTTTTAACACACCTACATGCGCACCTTGCCATGCAAGTGGAATAATTCACAACCAGCAGATGTGTCTAGGAAGATACAAGCGAATGATTAGCATCCACAATTGACAAGCGTGCTGTTATTAGTGCGCAGGAAGCACCCTCCTCCCACGCCTACACTTAATTTAGAAACAGTACAAGTGTTCCCGTAAGATTCTCAAGCCTATGTCGGAAAGATCTGCCTTGCGCTGAGTTCACGTAAATCCCACTGCACATTCCTATTCTTTGCGTGCAGTCAGCTGCTACTGGTGTTGCTAGTTGTGACTGCTGATAACAGATGCCGTAGCAATCAATTCATGGAGTGAGTTGTATGTTTTGCGATAGTCTGTCTCTGACAAGCAAGCACAGGTGACATAGGTGCGAACACAGGAAGCTTGCAGACCCTCGCTGCCTGCAGACACCGAGCAGCCACACTAGGAGGGCGGCCTAGGCCCTAGGCGAAATGTGCTCATTCGCTTTGGCGCGACGTCGAACTATAAATAATGCTGTCACTAGCGTGAGCGTTGCGTGTGCGTCGTGGAAAGTCGGAAAAGTCGGCTGCGAGGGTGAGTGCCAAGTTTGGGGAGCGTTTTGTAGTATGCGCAGTGCAATGGAGACGTGGAAACTTGTTGTGGCCCAGTGTTTTGCAGTTGGACGACAAGATTGGTACACAGTAGTAAAGAGCGAGGCTCTGAGTTGGCATGAATAATGGAGTGCACAATGGGGTTCGAGATGTGTTTGTTACCTCAGGTGCTGTATGATTGTCGACAAGGAGTGAAAACGGAGCAATATGTGATGGCTCTTTCAATTTAAGACGTTAAAAACAGACGGAATTTGCATTTGTAATACCAGAGCATCGAAACTACTTGGAAGTTTTGTGTATATGAACGGGTCCGCGCCTTTGTACTCTGCTCCCTTCACCGCTACAAACCAACCAACCATCGTGTCCGTGCGCATATGAGTCGCAAAGAATGGGGAATAGCGCCGTTTGCTCGTGCATGGGGCGTAGCTCAGTTGGTAGAGCGTTCGCTTGGCATGTGAAAGGTCCAGGTTTCAAGCCGCGGCGCCTCCATTTTTTGTGGTCAGTGCATGGTAAGTGTTGGTCGCGGCGAACCTAAAGGCACGCAAGATGTTACAAAGCCAGCGTCACAGACTGATATGATGTATACTGACGTAAGGAGAGCAAGATGTAAGTGTGGGGACCGGCTGTTATCGATGTGTCATCGAGTGCAGATCTGTCTTAGGTATCGCGGCTTAACCTCATTGAAGTCTAGAGGGTGGACAACACGTTGGTCTTACTCAGAGCGGTGTCTGAATTCTATTTTCGACGTTATACGTGCCACTTTCATTGTGGCCAACTACGATTCGATACAGAATGCACGAAACCTGAAAGACACCCTAACGGATACATAGAGAGTAGTGTTTGTCTGCTGAATAATGGGAGTGCAAGGGTCTGTGTCGTCTATATGGCTGTATGTAGCACCATTAGTCTCCGGGGGGGCGGGCGTAGCTCAGATGGTAGAGCGCTCGCTTAGTATGCGAGAGGTACTGGGATCTATATCCAGTGCCTCCAGAATTTTTAACACACCTACATGCGCACCTTGCCATGCAAGTTGAATAATTCACAACCAGCAGATGTGTCTAGGAAGATACAAGCGAATGATTAGCATCCACAATTGACAAGCGTGCTGTTATTAGTGCGCTGGAAGCACCCTCCTCCCACGCCTACACTTAATTTAGAAACAGTACAAGTGTTCCCGTAAGATTCTCAAGCCTATGTCGGAAAGATCTGCCTTGCGCTGAGTTCACGTAAATCCCACTGCACATTCCTATTCTTTGCGTGCAGTCAGCTGCTACTGGTGTTGCTAGTTGTGACTGCTGATAACAGATGCCGTAGCAATCAATTCATGGAGTGAGTTGTATGTTTTGCGATAGTCTGTCTCTGACAAGCAAGCACAGGTGACATAGGTGCGAACACAGGAAGCTTGCAGACCCTCGCTGCCTGCAGACACCGAGCAGCCACACTAGGAGGGCGGCCTAAGCCGTAGGCGAAATGTGCTCATTCGCTTTGGCGCGACGTCGAACTATAAATAATGCTGTCACTAGCGTGAGCGTCGTGGAAAGTCGGAAAAGTCGGCTGCGAGGGTGAGTGCCAAGTTTGGGGATCGATTCGTAGTATGCGCAGTGCAATGGAGACGCGGAAACTTGTTGTGGCCCAGTGTTTTGCAGTTGGACGACAAGATTGGTACACAGTAGTAAAGAGCGAGGCACTGAGTTGGCATGAATAATGGAGTGCACAATGGGGCTCGAGATGTGTTTGTTACCTCAGGTGCTGTATGATTGTCGACAAGGAGTGAAAACGGAGCAATTTGTGACGGCTCTTTCAATTTAAGACGTTAAAAACAGACGGAATTTGCATTTGTAATACCAGAGCATCGAAACTACTTGGAACTTTTGTGTATATGAACGGGTCCGCGCCTTTGTACTCTGCTCCCTTCACCGCTACAAACCAACAACCATCGTGTCCGTGCGCATCTGAGTCGCAAAGAATGGGGAATAGCGCAGTTTGCTCGTGCATGGGGCGCAGCTCAGTTGGTAGAGCGTTCGCTTGGCATGTGAAAGGGCCAGGGTTCAAGCCGCGGCGCCTCCATTTTTTGTGGTCACTGCATGGTAAGTGTTGGTCGCGGCGAACCTAAAGGCACGCAAGATGTTGCAAAGCCAGCGTCACAAACTGATATGATGTATACTGACGTAAGGAGAGCAAGATGTAAGTGTGGGGACCGGCTGTTATCGAGGTGTCATCGAGTGCAGATCTGTCTTAGGTATCGCGGCTTAACCTCATTGAAGTCTAGAGGGTGGACAACACGTTGCTCTTACTCAGACCGGTGTCCGAATTCTATTTTCGACGTTATACGTGCCACTTTCATTGTGGCCAACTACGATTCGATACAGATTGCACGCACCTGAAAGACACCCTAACGGCTACATAGAGAGTAGTGTTTGTCTGCTGAATAATGGGAGTGCAAGGGTCTGTGTCGTCTATATGGCTCTATGTAGCACCATTAGTCTTCGGGAGGGCGGGCGTTGCTCAGATGGTAGAGCGCTCGCTTAGTATGCGAGAGGTACTGGTATCTATACCCAGTGCCTCCAGAATTTTTAACACACCTACATGCGCACCTTGCCATGCAAGTGGAACAATTCACAACCAGCAGATGTGTCTAGGAAGATACAAGCGAATGATTAGCATCCACAATTGACAAGCGTGCTGTTATTAGTGCGCAGGAAGCACCCTCCTCCCACGCCTACACTTAATTTAGAAACAGTACAAGTGTTCCCGTAAGATTCTCAAGCCTATGTCGGAAAGATCTGCCTTGCGCTGAGTTCACGTAAATCCCACTGCACATTCCTATTCTTTGCGTGCAGTCAGCTGCTACTGGTGTTGCTAGTTGTGACTGCTGATAACAGATGCCGTAGCAATCAATTCATGGAGTGAGTTGTATGTTTTGCGATAGTCTGTCTCTGACAAGCAAGCACAGGTGACATAGGTGCGAACACAGGAAGCTTGCAGACCCTCGCTGCCTGCAGACACCGAGCAGCCACACTAGGAGGGCGGCCTAAGCCGTAGGCGAAATGTGCTCATTCGCTTTGGCGCGACGTCGAACTATAAATAATGCTGTCACTAGCGTGAGCGTTGCGTGAGCGTCGTGGAATGTCGGAAAAGTCGGCTGCGAGGGGGAGTGCCAAGTTTGGGGAGCGTTTCGTAGTATGCGCAGTGCAATGGAGACGCGGAAACTTGTTGTGGCCCAGTGTTTTGCAGTTGGACGACAAGATTGGTACACAGTAGTAAAGAGCGAGGCACTGAGCTGGCATGAATAATGGAGTGCACAATGGGGCTCGAGATGTGTTTGTTACCTCAGGTGCTGTATGATTGTCGACAAGGAGTGAAAACGGAGCAATTTGTGATGGCTCTTTCAATTTAAGACGTTAAAAACAGACGGAATTTGCATTTGTAATACCAGAGCATCGAAACTGCTTGGAAGTTTTGTGTATATGAACGGGTCCGCGCCTTTGTACTCTGCTCCCTTCACCGCTACAAACCAACCAACCATCGTGTCCGTGCGCATCTGAGTCGCAAAGAATGGGGAATAGCGCAGTTTGCTCGTGCATGGGGCGTAGCTCAGTTGGTAGAGCGTTCGCTTCGCATGTGAAAGGTCTAGGTTTCAGGCCGCGGCGCCTCCACTTTTTGTGGTCAGTGCATGGTAAGTGTTGGTCGCGGCGAACTTAAAGGCACGCAAGATGTTGCAAAGCCAGCGTCACAGACTGATATGATGTATACTGACGTAAGGAGAGCAAGATGTAAGTGTGGGGACCGGCTGTTATCGAGGTGTCTTCGAGTGCAGATCTGTCTTAGGTATCACGGCTTAACCTCATTGAAGTCTAGAGGGTGGACAACACGTTGCTCTTACTCAGAGCGGTGTCCGAATTCTATTTTCGACGTTATACGTGCCACTTTCATTGTGGTCAACTACGATTCGATACAGAATGCACGAAACCTGAAAGACACCCTAACGGATACATAGAGAGTAATGTTTGTCTGATGAATAATGGGAGTGCAAGGGTCTGTGTCGTCTATATGGCTGTATGTAGCACCATTAGTCTTCGGAGGGGCGGGCGTAGCTCATACGGTAGAGCCCTCGCTTAGTATGCGAGAGGTACTGGAATCAGTACCCAGTGCCTCCAGAATTTTTAACACACCTACATGCGCACCTTGCCATGCAAGTGGAATAATTCACAACCAGCAGATGTGTCTAGGAAGATACAACGAATGATTAGCATCCACAATTGACAAGCGTGCTGTTATTAGTGCGCAGGAAGCACCCTCCTCCCACGCCTACACTTAATTTAGAAACAGTATAAGTGTTCCCTTAAGATTCTCAAGCCTATGTCGGAAAGATCTGCCTTGCGCTGAGTTCACGTAAATCCCACTGCACATTCCTATTCTTTGCGTGCAGTCAGCTGCTACTGGTGTTGCTAGTTGTGACTGCTGATAACAGATGCCTTAGCAATCAATTCATGGAGTGAGTTGTATGTTTTGCGATAGTCTGTCTCTGACAAGCAAGCACAGGTGACATAGGTGCGAACACAGGAAGCTTGCAGACCCTCGCTGCCTGCAGACACCGAGCAGCCACACTAGGAGTGCGGCCTAAGCCGTAGGCGAAATGTGCTCATTCGCTTTGGCGCGACGTCGAACTATAAATAATGCTGTCACTAGCGTGAGCGTCGTGGAAAGTCGGAAAAGTCGGCTGCGAGGGTGAGTGCCAAGTTTGGGGAGCGTTTCGTAGTATGCGCAGTGCAATGGAGTCGCGGAAACTTGTTGTGGCCCAGTGTTTTGCAGTTGGACGACAAGATTGGTACACAGTAGTAAAGAGCGAGGCACTGAGTTGTCATGAATAATGGAGTGCACAATGGGGCTCGAGATGTGTTTGTTACCTCAGGTGCTGTATGATTGTCGTCAAGGAGTGAAAACGGAGCAATTTGTGACGGCTCTTTCAATTTAAGACGTTAAAAACAGACGGAATTTGCATTTGTAATACCAGAGCATCGAAACTACTTGGAACTTTTGTGTATATGAACGGGTCCGCGCCTTTTACTCTGCTCCCTTCACCGCTACAAACCAACCAACCATCGTGTCCGTGCGCATCTGAGTCGCAAAGAATGGGGAATAGCGCAGTTTGCTCGTGCCTGGGGCGTAGCTCAGTTGGTAGAGCGTTCGCTTGGCATGTGAAAGGTCCAGGGTTCAAGCCGCGGCGCCTCCATTTTTTGTGGTCAGTGCATGGTAAGTGTTGGTCGCGGCGATCCTAAAGGCACGCAAGATGTTGCAAAGCCAGCGTCACAGACTGATATGATGTATACTGACGTAAGGAGAGCAAGATGTAAGTGTGGGGACCGGCTGTTATCGAGGTGTCATCGAGTGCAGATCTGTCTTAGGTATCGCGGCTTAACCTCATTGAAGTCTAGAGGGTGGACAACACGTTGGTCTTACTCAGAGCGGTGTCCGAATTCTATTTTCGACGTTATACGTGCCACTTTCATTGTGGCCAACTACGATTCGATACAGAATGCACGAAACCTGAAAGACACCCTAACGGATACATAGAGAGTAATGTTTGTCTGATGAATAATGGGAGTGCAAGGGTCTGTGTCGTCTATATGGCTGTATGTAGCACCATTAGTCTTCGGAGGGGCGGGCGTAGCTCATACGGTAGAGCCCTCGCTTAGTATGCGAGAGGTACTGGAATCAGTACCCAGTGCCTCCAGAATTTTTAACACACCTACATGCGCACCTTGCCATGCAAGTGGAATAATTCACAACCAGCAGATGTGTCTAGGAAGATACAAGCGAATGATTAGCATCCACAATTGACAAGCGTGCTGTTATTAGTGCGCAGGAAGCACCCTCCTCCCACGCCTACACTTAATTTAGAAACAGTACAAGTGTTCCCTTAAGATTCTCAAGCCTATGTCGGAAAGATCTGCCTTGCGCTGAGTTCACGTAAATCCCACTGCACATTCCTATTCTTTGCGTGCAGTCAGCTGCTACTGGTGTTGCTAGTTGTGACTGCTGATAACAGATGCCGTAGCAATCAATTCATGGAGTGAGTTGTATGTTTTGCGATAGTCTGTCTCTGACAAGCAAGCACAGGTGACATAGGTGCGAACACAGGAAGCTTGCAGACCCTCGCTGCCTGCAGACACCGAGCAGCCACACTAGGAGGGCGGCCTAAGCCGTAGGCGAAATGTGCTCATTCGCTTTGGCGCGACGTCGAACTATAAATAATGCTGTCACTAGCGTGAGCGTCGTGGAAAGTCGGAAAAGTCGGCTGCGAGGGTGAGTGCCAAGTTTGGGGAGCGTTTCGTAGTATGCGCAGTGCAATGGAGTCGCGGAAACTTGTTGTGGCCCAGTGTTTTGCAGTTGGACGACAAGATTGGTACACAGTAGTAAAGAGCGAGGCACTGAGTTGTCATGAATAATGGAGTGCACAATGGGGCTCGAGATGTGTTTGTTACCTCAGGTGCTGTATGATTGTCGTCAAGGAGTGAAAACGGAGCAATTTGTGACGGCTCTTTCAATTTAAGACGTTAAAAACAGACGGAATTTGCATTTGTAATACCAGAGCATCGAAACTCCTTGGAACTTTTGTGTATATGAACGGGTCCGCGCCTTTTACTCTGCTCCCTTCACCGCTACAAACCAACCAACCATCGTGTCCGTGCGCATCTGAGTCGCAAAGAATGGGGAATAGCGCAGTTTGCTCGTGCCTGGGGCGTAGCTCAGTTGGTAGAGCGTTCGCTTGGCATGTGAAAGGTCCAGGGTTCAAGCCGCGGCGCCTCCATTTTTTGTGGTCAGTGCATGGTAAGTGTTGGTCGCGGCGATCCTAAAGGCACGCAAGATGTTGCAAAGCCAGCGTCACAGACTGATATGATGTATACTGACGTAAGGAGAGCAAGATGTAAGTGTGGGGACCGGCTGTTATCGAGGTGTCATCGAGTGCAGATCTGTCTTAGGTATCGCGGCTTAACCTCATTGAAGTCTAGAGGGTGGACAACACGTTGGTCTTACTCAGAGCGGTGTCCGAATTCTATTTTCGACGTTATACGTGCCACTTTCATTGTGGCCAACTACGATTCGATACAGAATGCACGAAACCTGAAAGACACCCTAACGGATACATAGAGAGTAGTGTTTGTCTGATGAATAATGGGAGTGCAAGGGTCTGTGTCGTCTATATGGCTGTATGTAGCACCATTAATCTTCGGGGGAGAGGTTGTAGCTCAGATGGTAGAGCGCTCGCTTAGTATGCGAGAGGTACTGGGATCTATACTCAGTGCCTCCAGAATTTTTAACACACCTACATGCGCACCTTGCCATGCAAGTGGAATAATTCACAACCAGCAGATGTGTCTAGGAAGATACAAGCGAATGATTAGCATCCACAATTGACAAGCGTGCTGTTATTAGTGCGCAGGAAGCACCCTCCTCCCACGCCTACACTTAATTTAGAAACAGTACAAGTGTTCCCTTAAGATTCTCAAGCCTATGTCGGAAAGATCTGCCTTGCGCTGAGTTCACGTAAATCCCACTGCACATTCCTATTCTTTGCGTGCAGTCAGCTGCTACTGGTGTTGCTAGTTGTGACTGCTGATAACAGATGCCGTAGCAATCAATTCATGGAGTGAGTTGTATGTTTTGCGATAGTCTGTCTCTGACAAGCAAGCACAGGTGACATAGGTGCGAACACAGGAAGCTTGAAGACCCTCGCTGCCTGCAGACACCGAGCAGCCACACTAGGAGTGCGGCCTAAGCCGTAGGCGAAATGTGCTCATTCGCTTTGGCGCGACGTCGAACTATAAATAATGCTGTCACTAGCGTGAGCGTCGTGGAAAGTCGGAAAAGTCGGCTGCGAGGGTGAGTGCCAAGTTTGGGGAGCGTTTCGTAGTATGCGCAGTGCAATGGAGTCGCGGAAACTTGTTGTGGCCCAGTGTTTTGCAGTTGGACGACAAGATTGGTACACAGTAGTAAAGAGCGAGGCACTGAGTTGGCATGAATAATGGAGTGCACAATGGGGCTCGAGATGTGTTTGTTACCTCAGGTGCTGTATGATTGTCGTCAAGGAGTGAAAACGGAGCAATTTGTGACGGCTCTTTCAATTTAATACGTTAAAAACAGACGGAATTTGCATTTGTAATACCAGAGCATCGAAACTACTTGGAACTTTTGTGTATATGAACGGGTCCGCGCCTTTTACTCTGCTTCCTTCACCGCTACAAACCAACCAACCATCGTGTCCGTGCGCATCTGAGTCGCAAAGAATGGGGAATAGCGCAGTTTGCTCGTGCCTGGGGCGTAGCTCAGTTGGTAGAGCGTTCGCTTGGCATGTGAAAGGTCCAGGGTTCAAGCCGCGGCGCCTCCATTTTTTGTGGTCAGTGCATGGTAAGTGTTGGTCGCGGCGATCCTAAAGGCACGCAAGATGTTGCAAAGCCAGCGTCACAGACTGATATGATGTATACTGACGTAAGGAGAGCAAGATGTAAGTGTGGGGACCGGCTGTTATCGAGGTGTCATCGAGTGCAGATCTGTCTTAGGTATCGCGGCTTAACCTCATTGAAGTCTAGAGGGTGGACAACACGTTGGTCTTACTCAGAGCGGTGTCCGAATTCTATTTTCGACGTTATACGTGCCACTTTCATTGTGGCCAACTACGATTCGATACAGAATGCACGAAACCTGAAAGACACCCTAACGGATACATAGAGAGTAGTGTTTGTCTGATGAATAATGGGAGTGCAAGGGTCTGTGTCGTCTATATGGCTGTATGTAGCACCATTAATCTTCGGGGGAGAGGTTGTAGCTCAGATGGTAGAGCGCTCGCTTAGTATGCGAGAGGTACTGGGATCTATACCCAGTGCCTCCAGAATTTTTAACACACCTACATGCGCACCTTGCCATGCAAGTGGAATAATTCACAACCAGCAGATGTGTCTAGGAAGATACAAGCGAATGATTAGCATCCACAATTGACAAGCGTGCTGTTATTAGTGCGCAGGAAGCACCCTCCTCCCACGCCTACACTTAATTTAGAAACAGTACAAGTGTTCCCGTAAGATTCTCAAGCCTATGTCGGAAAGATCTGCCTTGCGCTGAGTTCACGTAAATCCCACTGCACATTCCTATTCTTTGCGTGCAGTCAGCTGCTACTGGTGTTGCTAGTTGTGACTGCTGATAACAGATGCCGTAGCAATCAATTCATGGAGTGAGTTGTATGTTTTGCGATAGTCTGTCTCTGACAAGCAAGCACAGGTGACATAGGTGCGAACACAGGAAGCTTGAAGACCCTCGCTGCCTGCAGACACCGAGCAGCCACACTAGGAGGGCGGCCTAAGCCGTAGGCGAAATGTGCTCATTCGCTTTGGCGCGACGTCGAACTATAAATAATGCTGTCACTAGCGTGAGCGTCGTGGAAAGTCGGAAAAGTCGGCTGCGAGGGTGAGTGCCAAGTTTGGGGAGCGATTCGTAGTATGCGCAGTGCAATGGAGACGCGGAAACTTGTTGTGGCCCAGTGTTTTGCAGTTGGACGACAAGATTGGTACACAGTAGTAAAGAGCGAGGCACTGAGTTGTCATGAATAATGGAGTGCACAATGGGGCTCGAGATGTGTTTGTTACCTCAGGTGCTGTATGATTGTCGTCAAGGAGTGAAAACGGAGCAATTTGTGACGGCTCTTTCAATTTAAGACGTTAAAAACAGACGGAATTTGCATTTGTAATACCAGAGCATCGAAACTACTTGGAACTTTTGTGTATATGAACGGGTCCGCGCCTTTTACTCTGCTCCCTTCACCGCTACAAACCAACCAACCATCGTGTCCGTGCGCATCTGAGTCGCAAAGAATGGGGAATAGCGCAGTTTGCTCGTGCCTGGGGCGTAGCTCAGTTGGTAGAGCGTTCGCTTGGCATGTGAAAGGTACAGGTTTCAAGCCGCGGCGATTCCATTTTTTGTGGTCAGTGCATGGTAAGTGTTGGTCGCGGCGATCCTAAAGGCACGCAAGATGTTGCAAAGCCAGCGTCACAGACTGATATGATGTATACTGACGTAAGGAGAGCAAGATGTAAGTGTGGGGACCGGCTGTTATCGAGGTGTCATCGAGTGCAGATCTGTCTTAGGTATCGCGGCTTAACCTCATTGAAGTCTAGAGGGTGGACAACACGTTGCTCTTACTCAGAGCGGTGTCCGAATTCTATTTTCGACGTTATACGTGCCACTTTCATTGTGGCCAACTACGATTCGATACAGAATGCACGAAACCTGAAAGACACCCTAACGGATACATAGAGAGTAGTGTTTGTCTGCTGAATAATGGGAGTGCAAGGGTCTGTGTCGTCTATATGGCTGTATGTAGCACCATTAGTCTTCGGGGGAGAGGGCGTAGCTCAGATGGTAGAGCGCTCGCTTAGTATGCGAGAGGTACTGGGATCAATTCGCAGTGCCTCCAGAATTTTTAACACACCTACATGCGCACCTTGCCATGCAAGTGGAATAATTCACAACCAGCAGATGTGTCTAGGAAGATACAAGCGAATGATTAGCATCCACAATTGACAAGCGTGCTGTTATTAGTGCGCAGGAAGCACCCTCCTCCCACGCCTACACTTAATTTAGAAACAGTACAAGTGTTCCCGTAAGATTCTCAAGCCTATGTCGGAAAGATCTGCCTTGCGCTGAGTTCACGTAAATCCCACTGCACATTCCTATTCTTTGCGTGCAGTCAGCTGCTACTGGTGTTGCTAGTTGTGACTGCTGATAACAGATGCCGTAGCAATCAATTCATGGAGTGAGTTGTATGTTTGCGATAGTCTGTCTCTGACAAGCAAGCACAAGTGACATAGGTGCGAACACAGGAAGCTTGCAGACCCTCGCTGCCTGCAGACACCGAGCAGCCACACTAGGAGGGCGGCCTAAGCCGTAGGCGAAATGTGCTCATTCGCTCTGGCGCGACGTCGAACTATAAATAATGCTGTCACTAGCGTGAGCGTCGTGGAAAGTCGGAAAAGTCGGCTGCGAGGGTGAGTGCCAAGTTTGGGGAGCGTTTTGTAGTATGCGCAGTGCAATGGAGACGCGGAAACTTGTTGTGGCCTGGTGTTTTGCAGTTGGACGACAAGATTGGTACACAGTAGTAAAGAGCGAGGCACTGAGTTGGCATGAATAATGGAGTGCACAATGGGGTTCGAGATGTGTTTGTTACCTCAGGTGCTGTATGATTGTCGTCAAGGAGTGAAAACGGAGCAATTTGTGACGGCTCTTTCAATTTAAGACGTTAAAAACAGACGGAATTTGCATTTGTAATACCAGAGCATCGAAACTACTTGGAACTTTTGTGTATATGAACGGGTGCGCGCCTTTGTACTCTGCTCCCTTCACCGCTACAAACCAACCAACCATCGTGTCCGTGCGCATCTGAGTCGGAAAGAATGGGGAATAGCGCAGATTGCTCGTGCATGGGGCGTAGCTCAGTTGGTAGAGCGTTCGCTTGGCATGTGAAAGGTCCAGGGTTCAAGCTGCGGCGCCTCCATTTTTTTGTGGTCAGTGCATGGTAAGTGTTGGTCGTGGCGAACCTAAAGGCACGCAAGATGTTGCAAAGCCAGCGTCACAGACTGATATGATGTATACTGACGTAAGGAGAGCAAGATGTAAGTGTGGGGACCGGCTGTTATCGAGGTGTCATCGTGTGCAGATCTGTCTTAGGTATCGCGGCTTAACCTCATTGAATTCTAGAGGGTGGACAACACGTTGGTCTTACTCAGAGCGGTGTCCGAATTCTATTTTCGACGTTATACGTGCCACTTTCATTGTGGCTAACTACGATTCGATACAGAATGCACGAAACCTGAAAGACACCCTAACGGATACATAGAGAGTAGTGTTTGTCTGCTGAATAATGGGAGTGCAAGGGTCTGTGTCGTCTATATGGCTGTATGTAGCACCATTAGTCTTCGGGGGAGAGGGCGTAGCTCAGATGGTAGAGCGCTCGCTTAGTATGCGAGAGGTACTGGGATCAATACCCAGTGCCTCCAGAATTTTTAACACACCTACATGCGCACCTTGCCATGCAAGTGGAATAATTCACAACCAGCAGATGTGTCTAGGAAGATACAAGCGAATGATTAGCATCCACAATTGACAAGCGCGCTGTTATTAGTGCGCAGGAAGCACCCTCCTCCCACGCCCACACTTAATTTAGAAACAGTACAAGTGTTCCCGTAAGATTCTCAAGCCTATGTCGGAAAGATCTGCCTTGCGCTGAGTTCACGTAAATCCCACTGCACATTCCTATTCTTTGCGTGCAGTCAGCTGCTACTGGTGTTGCTAGTTGTGACTGCTGATAACAGATGCCGTAGCAATCAATTCATGGAGTGAGTTGTATGTTTGCGATAGTCTGTCTCTGACAAGCAAGCACAAGTGACATAGGTGCGAACACAGGAAGCTTGCAGACCCTCGCTGCCTGCAGACACCGAGCAGCCACACTAGGAGGGCGGCCTAAGCCGTAGGCGAAATGTGCTCATTCGCTCTGGCGCGACGTCGAACTATAAATAATGCTGTCACTAGCGTGAGCGTCGTGGAAAGTCGGAAAAGTCGGCTGCGAGGGTGAGTGCCAAGTTTGGGGAGCGTTTCGTAGTATGCGCAGTGCAATGGAGACGCGGAAACTTGTTGTGGCCCAGTGTTTTGCAGTTGGACGACAAGATTGGTACACAGTAGTAAAGAGCGAGGCACTGAGTTGGCATGAATAATGGAGTGCACAATGGGGTTCGAGATGTGTTTGTTACCTCAGGTGCTGTATGATTGTCGTCAAGGAGTGAAAACGGAGCAATTTGTGAAGACTCTTTCAATTTAAGACGTTAAAAACAGACGGAATTTGCATTTGTAATACCAGAGCATCGAAACTACTTGGAAGTTTTGTGTATATGAACGGGTCCGCGCCTTTGTACTCTGCTCCCTTCACCGCTACAAACCAACCAACCATCGTGTCCGTGCGCATCTGAGTCGCAAAGAATGGGGAATAGCGCAGTTTGCTCGTGCATGGGGCGTAGCTCAGTTGGTAGAGAGTTCGCTTGGCATGTGAAAGGTCCAGGGTTCAAGCCGCGGCGCCTCCATTTTTTTGTGGTCAGTGCATGGTAAGTGTTGGTCGTGGCGAACCTAAAGGCACGCAAGATGTTGCAAAGCCAGCGTCACAGACTGATATGATGTATACTGACGTAAGGAGAGCAAGATGTAAGTGTGGGGACCGGCTGTTATCGAGGTGTCATCGAGTGCAGATCTGTCTTAGGTATCGCGGCTTAACCTCATTGAATTCTAGAGGGTGGACAACACGTTGGTCTTACTCAGAGCGGTGTCCGAATTCTATTTTCGACGTTATACGTGCCACTTTCATTGTGGCCAACTACGATTCGATACAGAATGCACGAAACCTGAAAGACACCCTAACGGATACATAGAGAGTAGTGTTTGTCTGCTGAATAATGGGAGTGCAAGGGTCTGTGTCGTCTATATGGCTGTATGTAGCACCATTAGTCTTCTGGGGTGCGGGCGTAGCTCAGATGGTAGAGCGCTCGCTTAGTATGCGAGAGGTACTGGGATCAATACCCAGTGCCTCCAGAATTTTTTACACACCTACATGCGCACCTTGCCATGCAAGTGGAATAATTCACAACCAGCAGATGTGTCTAGGAAGATACAAGCGAATGATTAGCATCCACAATTGACAAGCGTGCTGTTATTAGTGCGCAGGAAGCACCCTCCTCCCACGCCTACACTTAATTTAGAAACAGTACAAGTGTTCCCGTAAGATTCTCAAGCCTATGTCGGAAAGATCTGCCTTGCGCTGAGTTCACGTAAATCCCACTGCACATTCCTATTCTTTGCGTGCAGTCAGCTGCTACTGGTGTTGCTAGTTGTGACTGCTGATAACAGATGCCGTAGCAATCAATTCATGGAGTGAGTTGTATGTTTTGCGATAGTCTGTCTCTGACAAGCAAGCACAGGTGACATAGGTGCGAACACAGTAAGCTTGCAGACCCTCGCTGCCTGCAGACACCGAGCAGCCACACTAGGAGGGCGGCCTAAGCCGTAGGCGAAATGTGCTCATTCGCTTTGGCGCGACGTCGAACTATAAATAATGCTGTCACTAGCGTGAGCGTCGTGGAAAGTCGGAAAAGTCGGCTGCGAGGGTGAGTGCCAAGTTTGGGGAGCGTTTCGTAGTATGTGCAGTGCAATGGAGACGCGGAAACTTGTTGTGGCCCAGTGTTTTGCAGTTGGACGACAAGATTGGTACACAGTAGTAAAGAGCGAGGCACTGAGTTGGCATGAATAATGGAGTGCACAATGGGGCTCGAGATGTGTTTGTTACCTCAGGTGCTGTATGATTGTCGACAAGGAGTGAAAACGGAGCAATTTGTGACGACTCTTTCAATTTAAGACGTTAAAAACTGACGGAATTTGCATTTGTAATACCAGAGCATCGAAACTACTTGGAACTTTTGTGTATATGAACGGGTCCGCGCCTTTGTACTCTGCTCCCTTCACCGCTGCAAACCAACCAACCATCGTGTCCGTGCGCATCTGAGTCGCAAAGAATGGGGAATAGCGCAGTTTGCTCGTGCATGGGGCGTAGCTCAGTTGGTAGAGCGTTCGCTTGGCATGTGAAAGGTTCAGGGTTCTAGCCGCGGCGCCTCCATTTTTTGTGGTAAGTGCAAGGTAAGTGTTGGTCGCGGCGAACCTAAAGGCACGCAAGATGTTGCAAAGCCAGCGTCACAGACTGATATGATGTATACTGACGTAAGGAGAGCAAGATGTAAGTGTGGGGACCGGCTGTTATCGAGGTGTCATCGAGTGCAGATCTGTCTTAGGTATCGCGGCTTATCCTCATTGAAGTCTAGAGGGTGGACAACAAGTTGGTCTTACTCATAGCGGTGTCCGAATTCTATTTTCGACGTTATACGTGCCACCTTCATTGTGGCCAACTACGATTCGATACAGAATGCACGAAACCTGAAAGACACCCTAACGGATACATAGAGCGTAGTGTTTGTCTGCTGAATAATGGGAGTGCAAGGGTCTGTGTCGTCTATATGGCTGTATGTAGCACCATTAGTCTTCGGGAGGGCGGGCGTAGCTCAGATGGTAGAGCGCTCGCTTAGTATGCGAGAGGTACTGGGATCAGTACCCAATGCCTCCAGAATTTTTAACACACCTACATGCGCACCTTGCCATGCAAGTGGAATAATTCACAACCAGCAGATGTGTCTAGGAAGATACAAGCGAATGATTAGCATCCACAATTGACAAGCGCGCTGTTATTAGTGCGCAGGAAGCACCCTCCTCCCACGCCTACACTTAATTTAGTAACAGTACAAGTGTTCCGGTAAGATTCTCAAGCCTATGTCGGAAAGATCTGCCTTGCGCTGAGTTCACGTAAATCCCACTGCACATTCCTATTCTTTGCGTGCAGTCAGCTGCTACTGGTGTTGCTAGTTGTGACTGCTGATAACAGATGCCGTAGCAATCAATTCATGGAGTGAGTTGTATGTTTTGCGATAGTCTGTCTCTGACAAGCAAGCACAGGTGACATAGGTGCGAACACAGGAAGCTTGCAGACCCTCGCTGCCTGCAGACACCGAGCAGCCACACTAGGAGGGCGGCCTAAGCCGTAGGCGAAATGTGCTCATTCGCTTTGGCGCGACGTCGAACTATAAATAATGCTGTCACTAGCGTGAGCGTCGTGGAAAGTCGGAAAAGTCGGCTGCGAGGGTGAGTGCCAAGTTTGGGGAGCGTTTCGTAGTATGCGCAGTGCAATGGAGACGCGGAAACTTGTTGTGGCCCAGTGTTTTGCAGTTGGACGACAAGATTGATACACAGTAGTAAAGAGCGAATCACTGAGTTGGCATGAATAATTGAGTGCACAATGGGGCTCGAGATGTGTTTGTTACCTCAGGTGCTGTATGATTGTCGACAAGGAGTGAAAACGGAGCAATTTGTGACGGCTCTTTCAATTTAAGACGTTAAAAACAGACGGAATTTGCATTTGTAATACCAGAGCATCGAAACTACTTGGAACTTTTGTGTATATGAACGGGTCCGCGCCTTTGTACTCTGCTCCCTTCACCGCTACAAACCAACCAACCATCGTGTCCGTGCGCATTTGAGTCGCAAAGAATGGGGAATAGGGCAGTTTGCTCGTGCCTGGGACGTAGCTCAGTTGGTAGAGCGTTCGCTTGGCGTGTGAAAGGTCCAGGGTTCAAGCCGCGGCGCCTCCATTTTTTGTGGTCAGTGCATGGTAAGTGTTGGTCGAGGCGAACCTAAAGGCACGCAAGATGTTGCAAAGCCAGCGTCACAGACTGATATGATGTATACTGACGTAAGGAGAGCAAGTTGTAGTGTGGGGACCGGCTGTTATCGAGGTGTCATCGAGTGCAGATCTGTCTTAGGTATCGCGGCTTAACCTCATTGAAGTCTAGAGGGTGGACAACACGTTGGTCTTACTCAGAGCGGTGTCCGAATTCTATTTTCGACGTTATACGTGCCACCTTCATTGTGGCCAAATACGATTCGATACAGAATGCACGAAACCTGAAAGACACCCTAACGGATACATAGAGAGTAGTGTTTGTCTGCTGAATAATGGGAGTGCAAGGGTCTGTGTCGTATATATGTCTGTATGTAGCACCATTAGTCTTCGGGGGGGGGGGGGGGGGGGGGGGAGCGGGCGTAGCTCAGATGGTAGAGCGCTCGCTTAGTATGCGAGAGGTACTGGGATCAATACCCAGTGCCTCCATAATTTTTAACACACCTACATGCGCACCTTGCCATGCAAGTGGAATAATCCACAACCAGCAGATGTGTCTAGGAAGATACAAGCGAATGATTAGCATTCACAATTGACAAGCGTGCTGTTATTAGTGCGCAGGAAGCACCCTCCTCCCACGCCTACACTTAATTTAGAAACAGTACAAGTGTTCCCGTAAGATTCTCAAGCCTATGTCGGAAAGATCTGCCTTGCGCTGAGTTCACGTAAATCCCACTGCACATTCCTATTCTTTGCGTGCAGTCAGCTGCTACTGGTGTTGCTAGTTGTGACTGCTGATAACAGATGCCGTAGCAATCAATTCATGGAGTGAGTTGTATGTTTTGCGATAGTCTGTCTCTGACAAGCAAGCACAGGTGACATAGGTGCGAACACAGGAAGCTTGCAGACCCTCGCTGCCTGCAGACACCGAGCAGCCACACTAGGAGGGCGGCCTAAGCCGTAGGCGAAATGTGCTCATTCGCTTTGGCGCGACGTCGAACTATAAATAATGCTTTCACTAGCGTGAGCGTCGTGGAAAGTCGGAAAAGTCGGCTGCGAGGGTGAGTGCCAAGTTTGGGGAGCGTTTCGTAGTATGTGCAGTGCAATGGAGACGCGGAAACTTGTTGTGGCCCAGTGTTTTGCAGTTGGACGACAAGATTGGTACACAGTAGTAAAGAGCGAGGCACTGAGTTGGCATGAATAATGGAGTGCACAATGGGGCTCGAGATGTGTTTGTTACCTCAGGTGCTGTATGATTGTCGTCAAGGAATGAAAACGGAGCAATTTGTGACGGCTCTTTCAATTTAAGACGTTAAAAACAGACGGAATTTGCATTTGTAATACCAGAGCATCGAAACTACTTGGAACTCTTGTGTATAAGAACGGGTCCGCGCCTTTGAACTCTGCTCCCTTCACCGCTACAAACCAACCAACCATCGTGTCCGTGCGCATCTGAGTCGCAAAGAATGGGGAATAGCGCAGTTTTCTCGTGCATGGGGCGTAGCTCAGTTGGTAGAGCGTTCGCTTGGCATGTGAAAGAGCCAGGGTTCAAGCCGCGGCGCCTCCATTTTTTTGTGGTCAGTGCATGGTAAGTGTTGGTCGTGGCGAACCTAAAGGCACGCAAGATGTTGCAAAGCCAGTGTCACAGACTGATATGATGTATACTGACGTAAGGAGAGCAAGATGTAAGTGTGGGGACCGGCTGTTATCGAGGTGTCATCTGTCTTAGGTATCGCGGCTTAACCTCATTGAAGTCTAGAGGGTGGACAACACGTTGGTCTTACTCAGAGCGGTGACCGAATTCTATTTTCGACGTTATACGTGCCACTTTCATTGTGGCCAACTACGATTCGATACAGAATGCACGAAACCTGAAAGACACCCTAACGGATACATAGAGAGTAGTGTTTGTCTGCTGAATAATGGGAGTGCAAGGGTCTGTGTCGTCTATATGGCTGTATGTAGCTCCATTAGTCTTTGGGGAGGCCTGCGAATCTCAGATGGTAGAGCGCTCGCTTCGTATGCGAGAGGTACTGGGATCAATACCCAGTGCCTCCAGAATTTTTAACACACCTACATGCGCACCTTGCCATGCAAGTGGAATAATTCACAACCAGCAGATGTGTCTAGGAAGATACAAGCGAATGATTAGCATCCACAATTGACAAGCGTGCTGTTATTAGTGCGCAGGAAGCACCCTCCTCCCACGCCTACACTTAATTTAGAAACAGTACAAGTGTTCCCGTAAGATTCTCAAGCCTATGTCGGAAAGATCTGCCTTGCGCTGAGTTCACGTAAATCCCACTGCACATTCCTATTCTTTGAGTGCAGTCAGCTGCTACTGGTGTTGCTAGTTGTGACTGCTGATAACAGATGCCGTAGCAATCAATTCATGGAGTGAGTTGTATGTTTTGCGATAGTCTGTCTCTGACAAGCAAACACAGGTGACATAGGTGCGAACACAGGAAGCTTGCAGACCCTCGCTGCCTGCAGACACCGAGCAGCCACACTAGGAGGGCGGCCTAAGCCCTAGGCGAAATGTGCTCATTCGCTTTGGCGGGACGTCGAACTATAAATAATGCTGTCACTAGCGTGAGCGTCGTGGAAAGTCGGAAAAGTCGGCTGCGAGGGTGAGTGCCAAGTTTGGGGAGCGTTTCGTAGTATGCGCAGTGCAATGGAGACGCGGAAACTTGTTGTGGCCCAGTGTTTTGCAGTTGGACGACAAGATTGGTACACAGTAGTAAAGAGCGAGGCACTGAGTTGGCATGAATAATGGAGTGCACAATGGGGCTCGAGATGTGTTTGTTACCTCAGGTGCTGTATGATTGTCGACAAGGAGTGAAAACGGAGCAATTTGTGACGGCTCTTTCAATTTAAGACATTAAAAACAGACGGAATTTGCATTTGTAATACCAGAGCATCCAAACTACTTGGAACATTTGTGTATATGAACGTGTTCGCGCCTTTGTACTCTGCTCCCTTCACAGCTACAAACCAACAACCATCGTGTCCGTACGCATCTGAGTCGCAAAGAATGGGGAATAGCGCAGTTTTCTCTTGCATGGGGCGTAGCTCAGTTGGTAGAGCGTTCGCTTGGCATGTGAAAGGTCCAGCGTTCGAGCCGCGGCGCCTCCATTTTTTGTGGTCAGTGCATGGTAAGTGTTGGTCGCGGCGAACCTAAAGGCACGCAAGATGTTGCAAAGCCAGCGTCACAGACTGATATGATGTATACTGACGTAAGGAGAGCAAGATGTAAGTGTGGGGACCGGCTGTTATCGAGGTGTCATCGAGTGCAGATCTGTCTTAGGTATCGCGGCTTAACCTCATTGAAGTCTAGAGGGTGGACAACACGTTGCTCTTACTCAGAGCGGTGTCCGAATTCTATTTTCGACGTTATACGTGCCACTTTCATTGTGGCCAACTACGATTCGATACAGAATGCACGAAACCTGAAAGACACCCTAACGGATACATAGAGAGTAATGTTTGTCTGATGAATAATGGGAGTGCAAGGGTCTGTGTCGTCTATATGGCTGTATGTAGCACCATTAGTCTTCGGGAGGGCGGGCGTAGCTCAGATGGTAGAGCGCTCGCTTAGTATGCGAGAGGTACTGGGATCAATACCCAGTGCCTCCAGAATTTTTAACACACCTACATGCGCACCTTGCCATGCAAGTGGAATAATTTACAACCAGCAGATGTGTCTAGGAAGATACAAGCGAATGATTAGCATCCACAATTGACAAGCGTGCTGTTATTAATGCGCAGGAAGCACCCTCCTCCCACGCCTACACTTAATTTAGAAACAGTACAAGTGTTCCCGTAAGATTCTCAAGCCTATGTCGGAAAGATCTGCCTTGCGCTGAGTTCACGTAAATCCCACTGCACATTCCTATTCTTTGCGTGCAGTCAGCTGCTACTGGTGTTGCTAGTTGTTACTGCTGATAACAGATGCCGTAGCAATCAATTCATGGAGTGAGTTGTATGTTTTGCGATAGTCTGTCTCTGACAAGCAAGCACAGGTGACATAGGTGCGAACACAGGAAGCTTGCAGACCCTCGCTGCCTGCAGACACCGAGCAGCCACACTAGGAGGGCGGCCTAAGCCGTAGGCGAAATGTGCTCATTCGCTTTGGCGCGACTTCGAACTATAAATAATGCTGTCACTAGCATGAGCGTCGTGGAAAGTCGGAAAAGTCGGCTGCGAGGGTGAGTGCCAAGTTTGGGGAGCGTTTCGTAGTATGCGCAGTGCAATGGAGACGCGGAAACTTGTTGTGGCCCAGTGTTTTGCAGTTGGACGACAAGATTGGTACACAGTAGTAAAGAGCGAGGCACTGAGTTGGCATGAATAATGGAGTGCACAATGGGGCTCGAGATGTGTTTGTTACCTCAGGTGCTGTATGATTGTCGACAAGGAGTGAAAACTGAGCAATTTGTGACGGCTCTTTCAATTTAAGACGTTAAAAACAGACGGAATTTGCATTTGTAACACCAGAGCATCCATACTACTTGGAACATTTGTGTATATGAACGTGTTCGCGCCTTTGTACTCTGCTCCCTTCACAGCTACAAACCAACAACCATCGTGTCCGTACGCATTTGAATCGCAAAGAATGGGGAATAGCGCAGTTTTCTCGTGCATGGGGCGTAGCTCAGTTGGTAGAGCGTTCGCTTGGCATGTGAAAGGTCCAGCGTTCAAGCCGCGGCGCCTCCATTTTTTGTGGTCAGTGCATGGTAAGTGTTGGTCGCGGCGAACCTAAAGGCACGCAAGATGTTGCAAAGCCAGCGTCAAAGACTGATATGATGTATACTGACGTAAGGAGAGCAAGATGTAAGTGTGGGGACCGGCTGTTATCGAGGTGTCATCTGTCTTAGGTATCGCGTCTTAACCTCATTGAAGTCTAGAGGGTGGACAACACGTTGGTCTTACTCAGAGCGGTGTCCGAATTCTATTTTCGACGTTATACGTGCCACTTTCATTGTGGCCAACTACGATTCGATACAGAATGCACGAAACCTGAAAGACACCCTAACGGATACATAGAGAGTAGTGTTTGTCTGCTGAATAATGGGAGTGCAAGGGTCTGTGTCGTCTATATGGCTGTATGTAGCACCATTAGTCTTTGGGGGGGGGGGGGGCGGGCGTAGCTCAGATGGTAGAGCGCTCGCATTCTGTATCGAATCGTAGTTGGCCACAATGAAAGTGGCACGTATAACGTCGAAAATAGAATTCGGACACCGCTCTGAGTAAGACCAACGTGTTGTCCACCCTCTAGACTTCAATGAGGTTAAGCCGCGATACCTAAGACAGATGACACCTCGATAACAGCCGGTCCCCACACTTACATCTTGCTCTCCTTACGTCAGTATACATCATATCAGTCTGTGACGCTGGCTTTGCAACATCTTGCCTCCAGAATTTTTAACACACCTACATGCGCACCTTGCCATGCAAGTGGAATAATTTACAACCAGCAGATGTGTCTAGGAAGATACAAGCGAATGATTAGCATCCACAATTGACAAGCGTGCTGTTATTAGTGCGCAGGAAGCACCCTCCTCCCACGCCTACACTTAATTTAGAAACAGTACAAGTGTTCCCGTAAGATTCTCAAGCCTATGTCGGAAAGATCTGCCTTGCGCTGAGTTCACGTAAATCCCACTGCACATTCCTATTCTTTGCGCGCAGTCAGCTGCTACTGGTGTTGCTAGTTGTTACTGCTGATAACAGATGCCGTAGCAATCAATTCATGGAGTGAGTTGTATGTTTTGCGATAGTCTGTCTCTGACAAGCAAGCACAGGTGACATAGGTGCGAACACAGGAAGCTTGCAGACCCTCGCTGCCTGCAGACACCGAGCAGCCACACTAGGAGGGCGGCCTAAGCCGTAGGCGAAATGTGCTCATTCGCTTTGGCGCGACTTCGAACTATAAATAATGCTGTCACTAGCGTGAGCGTCGTGGAAAGTCGGAAAAGTCGGCTGCGAGGGTGAGTGCCAAGTTTGGGGAGCGTTTCGTAGTATGCGCAGTGCAATGGAGATGCGGAAACTTGTTGTGGCCCAGTGTTTTGCAGTTGGACGACAAGATTGGTACACAGTAGTAAAGAGCGAGGCACTGAGTTGGCATGAATAATGGAGTGCACAATGGGGCTCGAGATGTGTTTGTTACCTAAGGTGCTGTATGATTGTCGACAAGGAGTGAAAACGGAGCAATTTGTGACGGCTCTTTCAATTTAAGACGTTAAAAACAGACGGAATTTGCATTTGTAATACCAGAGCATCCAAACTACTTGGAACATTTGTGTATATGAACGTGTTCGCGCCTTTGTACTCTGCTCCCTTCACAGCTACAAACCAACAACCATCGTGTCCGTACGCATCTGAGTCGCAAAGAATGGGGAATAGCGCAGTTTTCTCTTGCATGGGGCGTAGCTCAGTTGGTAGAGCGTTCGCTTGGCATGTGAAAGGTCCAGCGTTCAAGCCGCGGCGCCTCCATTTTTTGTGGTCAGTGCATGGTAAGTGTTGGTCGCGGCGAACCTAAAGGCACGCAAGATGTTGCAAAGCCAGCGTCACAGACTGATATGATGTATACTGACGTAAGGAGAGCAAGATGTAAGTGTGGGGACCGGCTGTTATCGAGGTGTCATCGAGTGCAGATCTGTCTTAGGTATCGCGGCTTAACTTCATTGAAGTCTAGAGGGTGGACAACACGTTGCTCTTACTCAGAGCGGTGTCCGAATTCTTTTTTCGACGTTATACGTGCCACTTTCATTGTGGCCAACTACGATTCGATACAGAATGCACGAAACCTGAAAGACACCCTACCGGATACATAGAGAGTAGTGTTTGTTTGCTGAATAATGGGAGTGCAAGGGTCTGTGTCGTCTATATGGCTGTATGTAGCACCATTAGTCTTCGGGAGGGCGGGCGTAGCTCAGATGGTAGAGCGCTCGCTTAGTATGCGAGAGGTACTGGGATCAATACCCAGTGATTCCAGAATTTTTAACACACCTACATGCGCACCTTGCCATGCAAGTGGAATAATTTACAACCAGCAGATGTGTCTAGGAAGATACAAGCGAATGATTAGCATCCACAATTGACAAGCGTGCTGTTATTAGTGCGCAGGAAGCACCCTCCTCCCACGCCTACACTTAATTTAGGAACAGTACAAGTGTTCCCCTAAGATTCTCAAGCCTATGTCGGAAAGATCTGCCTTGCGCTGAGTTCACGTAAATCCCACTGCACATTCCTATTCTTTGCGTGCAGTCAGCTGCTACTGGTGTTGCTAGTTGTTACTGCTGATAACAGATGCCGTAGCAATCAATTCATGGAGTGAGTTGTATGTTTTGCGATAGTCTGTCTCTGACAAGCAAGCACAGGTGACATAGGTGCGAACACAGGAAGCTTGCAGACCCTCGCTGCCTGCAGACACCGAGCAGCCACACTAGGAGGGCGGCCTAAGCCGTAGGCGAAATGTGCTCATTCGCTTTGGCGCGACTTCGAACTATAAATAATGCTGTCACTAGCGTGAGCGTCGTGGAAAGTCGGAAAAGTCGGCTGCGAGGGTGAGTGCCAAGTTTGGGGAGCGTTTCGTAGTATGCGCAGTGCAATGGAGACGCGGAAACTTGTTGTGGCTCAGTGTTTTGCAGTTGGACGACAAGATTGGTACACAGTAGTAAAGAGCGAGGCACTGAGTTGGCATGAATAATGGAGTGCACAATGGGGCTCGAGATGTGTTTGTTACCTCAGGTGCTGTATGATTGTCGACAAGGAGTGAAAACGGAGCAATTTGTGACGGCTCTTTCAATTTAAGACGTTAAAAACAGACGGAATTTGCATTTGTAATACCAGAGCATCCAAACTACTTGGAACATTTGTGTATATGAACGTGTTCGCGCCTTTGTACTCTGCTCCCTTCACAGCTACAAACCAACAACCATCGTGTCCGTACGCATCTGAATCGCAAAGAATGGGGAATAGCGCAGTTTTCTCGTGCATGGGGCGTAGCTCAGTTGGTAGAGCGTTCGCTTGGCATGTGAAAGGTCCAGCGTTCAAGCCGCGGCGCCTCCATTTTTTGTGGTCAGTGCATGGTAAGTGTTGGTCGCGGCGAACCTAAAGGCACGCAAGATGTTGCAAAGCCAGCGTCACAGACTGATATGATGTATACTGACGTAAGGAGAGCAAGATGTAAGTGTGGGGACCGGCTGTTATCGAGGTGTCATCTGTCTTATGTATCGCGGCTTAACCTCATTGAAGTCTAGAGGGTGGACAACACGTTGCTCTTACTCAGAGCGGTGTCCGAATTCTATTTTCGACGTTATACGTGCCACTTTCATTGTGGCCAACTACGATTCGATACAGAATGCACGAAACCTGAAAGACACCCTAACGGATACATAGAGAGTAGTGTTTGTCTGCTGAATAATGGGAGTGCAAGGGTCTGTGTCGTCTATATGACTGTATGTAGCACCATTAGTTTTTGGGGGGGGGGGGGGGGGGGGGCGGGCGTAGCTCAGATGGTAGAGCGCTCGCTTAGTATGCGAGAGGTACTGGGATCAATACCCAGTGCCTCCAGAATTTTTAACACACCTACATGCGCACCTTGCCATGCAAGTGGAATAATTCACAACCAGCAGATGTGTCTAGGAAGATACAAGCGAATGATTAGCATCCACAATTGACAAGCGTGCTGTTATTAGTGCGCAGGAAGCACCCTCCTCCCACGCCTACACTTAATTTAGAAACAGTACAAGTGTTCCCGTAAGATTCTCAAGCCCATGTCGGAAAGATCTGCCTTGCGCTGAGTTCACGTAAATCCCACTGCACATTCCTATTCTTTGAGTGCAGTCAACTGCTACTGGTGTTGCTAGTTGTGACTGCTGATAACAGATGCCGTAGCAATCAATTCATGGAGTGAGTTGTATGTTTTGCGATAGTCTGTCTCTGACAAGCAAGCACAGGTGACATAGGTGCGAACGCAGGAAGCTTGCAGACCCTCGCTGCCTGCAGACACCGAGCAGCCACACTAGGAGGGCGGCCTAAGCCGTAGGCGAAATGTGCTCATTCGCTTTGGCGGGACGTCGAACTATAAATAATGCTGTCACTAGCGTGAGCGTCGTGGAAAGTCGGAAAAGTCGGCTGCGAGGGTGAGTGCCAAGTTTGGGGAGCGTTTCGTAGTATGCGCAGTGCAATGGAGACGCGGAAACTTGTTGTGGCCCAGTGTTTTGCAGTTGGACGACAAGATTGGTACACAGTAGTAAAGAGCGAGGCACTGAGTTGGCATGAATAATGGAGTGCACAATGGGGCTCGAGATGTGTTTGTTACCTCAGGTGCTGTATGATTGTCGACAAGGAGTGAAAACGGAGCAATTTGTGACGGCTCTTTCAATTTAAGACGTTAAAAACAGACGGAATTTGCATTTGTAATACCAGAGCATCCAAACTACTTGGAACATTTGTGTATATGAACGTGTTCGCGCCTTTGTACTCTGCTCCCTTCACAGCTACAAACCAACAACCATCGTGTCCGTACGCATCTGAGTCGCAAAGAATGGGGAATAGCGCAGTTTTCTCGTGCATGGGGCGTAGCTCAGTTGGTAGAGCGTTCGCTTGGCATGTGAAAGGTCAAGCGTTCAAGCCGCGGCGCCTCCATTTTTTGTGGTCAGTGCATGGTAAGTGTTGGTCGCGGCGAACCTAAAGGCACGCAAGATGTTGCAAAGCCAGCGTCACAGACTGATATGATGTATACTGACGTAAGGAGAGCAAGATGTAAGTGTGGGGACCGGCTGTTATCGAGGTGTCATCGAGTGCAGATCTGTCTTAGGTATCGCGGCTTAACCTCATTGAAGTCTAGAGGGTGGACAACACGTTGGTCTTACTCAGAGCGGTGAATGAATTCTATTTTCGACGTTATACGTGCCACTTTCATTGTGGCCAACTACGATTCGATACAGAATGCACGAAACCTGAAAGACACCCTAACGGATACATAGAGAGTAGTGTTTGTTTGCTGAATAATGGGAGTGCAAGGGTCTGTGTCGTCTATATGGCTGTATGTAGCACCATTAGTCTTCGGGAGGGCGGGCGTAGCTCAGATGGTAGAGCGTTCGCTTAGTATGCGAGAGGTACTGGGATCAATACCCAGTGCCTCCAGAATTTTTAACACACCTACATGCGCACCTTGCCATGCAAGTGGAATAATTTACAACCAGCAGATGTGTCTAGGAAGATACAAGCGAATGATTAGCATCCACAATTGACAAGCGTGCTGTTATTAGTGCGCAGGAAGCACCCTCCTCCCACGCCTACACTTAATTTAGAAACAGTACAAGTGTTCCCGTAAGATTCTCAAGCCTATGTCGGAAAGATCTGCCTTGCGCTGAGTTCACGTAAATCCCACTGCACATTCCTATTCTTTGCGTGCAGTCAGCTGCTACTGGTGTTGCTAGTTGTTACTGCTGATAACAGATGCAGTAGCAATCAATTCATGGAGTGAGTAGTATGTTTTGCGATAGTCTGTCTCTGACAAGCAAGCACAGGTGACATAGGTGCGAACACAGGAAGCTTGCAGACCCTCGCTGCCTGCAGACACCGAGCAGCCACACTAGGAGGGCGGCCTAAGCCGTAGGCGAAATGTGCTCATTCGCTTTGGCGCGACTTCGAACTATAAATAATGCTGTCACTAGCGTGAGCGTCGTGGAAAGTCGGAAAAGTCGGCTGCGAGGGTGAGTGCCAAGTTTGGGGAGCGTTTCGTAGTATGCGCAGTGCAATGGAGACGCGGAAACTTGTTGTGGCCCAGTGTTTTGCAGTTGGACGACAAGATTGGTACACAGTAGTAAAGAGCGAGGCACTGAGTTGGCATGAATAATGGAGTGCACAATGGGGCTCGAGATGTGTTTGTTACCTCAGGTGCTGTATGATTGTCGACAAGGAGTGAAAACGGAGCAATTTGTGACGGCTCTTTCAATGTAAGACGTTAAAAACAGACGGAATTTGCATTTGTAATACCAGAGCATCCAAACTACTTGGAACATTTGTGTATATGAACGTGTTCGCGCCTTTGTACTCTGCTCCCTTCACAGCTACAAACCAACAACCATCGTGTCCGTGCGCATCTGAGTCGCAAAGAATGGGGAATAGCGCAGTTTTCTCGTGCATGGGGCGTAGCTCGGTTGGTAGAGCGTTCGCTTGGCATGTGAAAGGTCCAGCGTTCAAGCCCCGGCGCCTCCATTTTTTGTGGTCAGTGCATGGTAAGTGTTGGTCGCGGCGAACCTAAAGGCACGCAAGATGTTGCAAAGCCAGCGTCACAGACTGATATGATGTATACTGACGTAAGGAGAGCAAGATGTAAGTGTGGGGACCGGCTGTTATCGAGGTGTCATCGAGTGCCGATCTGTCTTAGGTATCGCGGCTTAACCTCATTGAAGTCTAGAGGGTGGACAACACGTTGCTCTTACTCAGAGCGGTGTCCGAATTCTATTTTCGACGTTATACGTGCCACTTTCATTGTGGCCAACTACGATTCGATACAGAATGCACGAAACCTGAAAGACACCCTAACAGATACATAGAGAGCAGTGTTTGTTTGCTGAATAATGGGAGTGCAAGGGTCTGTGTCGTCTATATGGCTGTATGTAGCACCATTAGTCTTCGGGAGGGCGGGCGTAGCTCAGATGGTAGAGCGCTCGCTTAGTATGCGAGAGGTACTGGGATCAATACCCAGTGCCTCCAGAATTTTTAACACACCTACATGCGCACCTTGCCATGCAAGTGGAATAATTTACAACCAGCAGATGTGTCTAGGAAGATACAAGCGAATGATTAGCATCCACAATTGACAAGCGTGCTGTTATTAGTGCGCAGGAAGCACCCTCCTCCCACGCCTACACTTAATTTAGAAACAGTACACGTGTTCCCCTAAGATTCTCAAGCCTATGTCGGAAAGATCTGCCTTGCGCTGAGTTCACGTAAATCCCACTGCACATTCCTATTCTTTGCGTGCAGTCAGCTGCTACTGGTGTTGCTAGTTGTTACTGCTGATAACAGATGCCGTAGCAATCAATTCATGGAGTGAGTTGTATGTTTTGCGATAGTCTGTCTCTGACAAGCAAGCACAGGTGACATAGGTGCGAACACAGGAAGCTTGCAGACCCTCGCTGCCTGCAGACACCGAGCAGCCACACTAGGAGGGCGGCCTAAGCCGTAGGCGAAATGTGCTCATTCGCTTTGGCGCGACTTCGAACTATAAATAATGCTGTCACTAGCGTGAGCGTCGTGGAAAGTCGGAAAAGTCGGCTGCGAGGGTGAGTGCCAAGTTTGGGGAGCGTTTCGTAGTATGCGCAGTGCAATGGAGACGCGGAAACTTGTTGTGGCCCAGTGTTTTGCAGTTGGACGACAAGATTGGTACACAGTAGTAAAGAGCGAGGCACTGAGTTGGCATGAATAATGGAGTGCACAATGGGGCTCGAGATGTGTTTGTTACCTCAGGTGCTGTATGATTGTCGACAAGGAGTGAAAACGGAGCAATTTGTGACGGCTCTTTCAATGTAAGACGTTAAAAACAGACGGAATTTGCATTTGTAATACCAGAGCATCCAAACTACTTGGAACATTTGTGTATATGAACGTGTTCGCGCCTTTGTACTCTGCTCCCTTCACAGCTACAAACCAACAACCATCGTGTCCGTACGCATCTGAATCGCAAAGAATGGGGAATAGCGCAGTTTTCTCGTGCATGGGGCGAAGCTCAGTTGGTAGAGCTTTCGCTTGGCATGTGAAAGGTCCAGCCTTCAAGCCGCGGCGCCTCCATTTTTTGTGGTCAGTGCATGGTAAGTGTTGGTCGCGGCGAACCTAAAGGCACGCAAGATGTTGCAAAGCCAGCGTCACAGACTGATATGATGTATACTGACGTAAGGAGAGCAAGATGTAAGTGTGGGGACCGGCTGTTATCGAGGTGTCATCGAGTGTCCGTACGCATCTGAGTCGCAAAGAATGGGGAACAGCGCAGTTTTCTCGTGCATGGGGCGTAGCTCAGTCGGTACAGTTGCGAGTCAGCCGCCGAGCGGGACGGACGTGTGGCGGAGCTGGACGTCTGGCTGTAGTAAACACAGGCTGAGTCGCTGCGTTTGAGGTTAGTGGTGTTGCTAAGCCGCTATTCGTGTTGCACTTGTATTCATGAAGTTCTAGAATGAATAGGTCGAATTATTTGCGGAAAGACACAATCAAGTTTACTTTCGATCGAAATTTCGTTAGACCTAAAGCATTTGAAATTAAAGCATGGTTTATCGAAAAAGTATTGATTAACGGTGATGATGTTGTCGGAGTTTATCTCTCGTTTGTGACAAATGCTGTGTATCTGAAGATGAAAAGTCCAGAATTATGTAGTTCCATTGTGGATCGTTGCGGAGGTAACGTGAAGTTTAATCATTCTGATGGGAATGTGAGTGACGTTGCTGTTAGTCATGCTGGGTACGGGATTCGTACGATCAGAGTGTTTGAGCTCCCTTTTGAAATTCCGCCCGAAGAACTTAATGTTGCCCTTCGGCCTTATGGCAGAATTATTTCCAATGTGGCAGAAAGGTGGTCTGAAGCTCATATGTTTCCTGTCTTGAACGGCGTAAGGCAAATTAAGATTGAATTACAGAAGCATGTCCCCTCTTATCTTAATATTTGTGGGTATCGTGCTTTGATTATCTATGATGGGCAACCGCGGACTTGCGCTTTATGCAATTCCACGGAACACATTCGTGCAGAATGTTCACGGAGGCGTGTCCCGCAGTTACCGCGTGACGAGATGCCGGGTTCCGGCCCTGTTGTTGGTATGAAGTTGTCATACGCTGCCGCTGCTGACTTCCGCAGCCGAGGCGAGTCGGTGCCGCCTGTGCGCGGGGAGCCTGCTGCCTCGCGGGCGGTTGTCGATGATACTCCGGCTTCAAGCTCTAGATTTGCGGATGGTCTGCCGATCAGCTCCGCGCCCCTCGAATCTATGCCGACGCCAACTTTTTCCAACTCTCCCACTGTGGTTGCTCGTTCTTCCGCGGACTCGGCCGAAGATCCCCAAATACCCGCAACGGAGGTTTCCTTGCGTCGTCAGGATTCCCACCAACGTGAGGATATTGCCCCTAGCTTCCGAGGAGTGGACGCTCCAGGCATCCACTCTGCGGGAACTATGAACGAAGATAGCAATCTGGACATTGGTTTCACGTTGGCGCCCACAGAAGACACTTGCGTCAAGGAAACCACAACGAGCGATAGTGTAGAATTGGAGACTGGGTTGCTACCAGTGGGAGCCATGGAAAAAGATGCGCCTCCTTCTGCCGTTGTGGAATGCGATACGCGGACTTTTGTCCGTAAAAAGGAACAGGCGACGTCAGACGTATCATCCGGTACTTCTCCTGACAGGTCGCAAACTTCATCTCCTGCTAGATCGCCGAAGAGATCTTCGAAGAAAGGCAAGAAGAGGAGATTGGCACACAAAGCAGCAGAGAGTTTAGCTCCTGCATTGCGGGAAAAGTTAAAACATTTAAGGGATAATGAACGACTACGAGAACAATGCCCAGTAGCACGAGTTAACGAGTGTACTGAGGCGGAGATGAGTCGTGCCGATGCAGATGATCTTCAACAACAACCTCGCGCACCGCTTGGCGTCGCAGGTTTGCAGACCGGCACTACTATGGATTTAGACCGAACTGTCTCAGGAAAAGGACTTGATTGGGCCGATGCCCAAGAAGATCGCACCGACCACGGAATGGAGATGGACCTGACACATGCTAGTGGCATTTAATTTTTTTTTTTAATGTCTATTTTTCTTTCTGACAGACAGAATGGAATGGTACAGACGTGACTCTGCATGGGGTATACTTCATTAGCCAATTTCTTTTACCTGCACCTATGCCAACGGAACTGACATATAATGTGACCACGATCAATATAAATCGGATTCGCAGTGAAACGAAAGTCGCTTCTTTAAAAGATTTCCTTTACCAGTCGGATACTGATATAGCCCTCCTACAGGAATTTAATGTCCACAACTTTTATGTCCCGGGTTTTCAAGAGATTTTAAATATTGCACCGGAAGCCACATGTGGGACTGCGATCCTTGTCAAAGATGGTATTGATGTGAAGGATATCTGTCTGTTAGAAAATGGGAGGGGCATCAGTTGTAAAATTTTTACTACTACTGTTTTAAATGTATATGTCCCCTCTGGTAACAACGCTAGAGATGATAGGGCTAATTTTTTTAAGAACGATATGGTCTATTTACTTAAGGGGAGTCGGTAGAGCGTTCGCTTGGCATGTGAAAGGTCCAGCGTTCAAGCCGCGGCGCCTCCATTTTTTGTGGTCAGTGCATGGTAAGTGTTGGTCGCGGCGAACCTAAAGGCACGCAAGATGTTGCAAAGCCAGCGTCACAGACTGATATGATGTATACTGACGTAAGGAGAGCAAGATGTAAGTGTGGGGACCGGCTGTTATCGAGGTGTCATCGAGTGCAGATCTGTCTTAGGTATCGCGGCTTAACCTCATTGAAGTCTAGAGGGTGGACAACACGTTGGTCTTACTCAGAGCGGTGTCCGAATTCTATTTTCGACGTTATACGTGCCACTTTCATTGTGGCCAACTACGATTCGATACAGAATGCACGAAACCTGAAAGACACCCTAACGGATACATAGAGAGTAGTGTTTGTCTGCTGAATAATGGGAGTGCAAGGGTCTGTGTCGTCTATATGGCTGTATGTAGCACCATTAGTCTTTAGGGGGGGCGGGCGTAGCTCAGATGGTAGAGCGCTCGCTTAGTATGCGAGAGGTACTGGGATCAATACCCAGTGCCTCCAGAATTTTTAACACACCTACATGCGCACCTTGCCATGCAAGTGGAATAATTCACAACCAGCAGATGTGTCTAGGAACATACAAGCGAATGATTAGCATCCACAATTGACAAGCGTGCTGTTATTAGTGCGCAGGAAGCACCCTCCTCCCACGCCTACACTTAATTTAGAAACAGTACAAGTGTTCCCGTAAGATTCTCAAGCCTATGTCGGAAAGATCTGCCTTGCGCTGAGTTCACGTAAATCCCACTGCACATTCCTATTCTTTGGGTGCAGTCAGCTGCTACTGGTGTTGCTAGTTGTGACTGCTGATAACAGATGCCGTAGCAATCAATTCATGGAGTGAGTTGTATGTTTTGCGATAGTCTGTCTCTGACAAGCAAGCACAGGTGACATAGGTGCGAACACAGGAAGCTTGCAGACCCTCGCTGCCTGCAGACACCGAGCAGCCACACTAGGAGGGCGGCCTAAGCCGTAGGCGAAATGTGCTCATTCGCTTTGGCGGGACGTCGAACTATAAATAATGCTGTCACTAGCGTGAGCGTCGTGGAAAGTCGGAAAAGTCGGCTGCGAGGGTGAGTGCCAAGTTTGGGGAGCGTTTCGTAGTATGCGCAGTGCAATGGAGACGCGGAAACTTGTTGTGGCCCAGTGTTTTGCAGTTGGACGACAAGATTGGTACACAGTAGTAAAGAGCGAGGCACTGAGTTGGCATGAATAATGGAGTGCACAATGGGGCTCGAGATGTGTTTGTTACCTCAGGTGCTGTATGATTGTCGACAAGGAGTGAAAACGGAGCAATTTGTGACGGCTCTTTCAATTTAAGACGTTAAAAACAGACGGAATTTGCATTTGTAATACCAGAGCATCCAAACTACTTGGAACATTTGTGTATATGAACGTGTTCGCGCCTTTGTACTCTGCTCCCTTCACAGCTACAAACCAACAACCATCGTGTCCGTGCGCATCTGAGTCGCAAAGAATGGGGAATAGCGCAGTTTTCTCGTGCATGGGGCGTAGCTCAGTCGGTAGAGCGTTCGCTTGGCATGTGAAAGGTCCAGCGTTCAAGCCGCGGCGCCTCCATTTTTTGTGGTCAGTGCATGGTAAGTGTTGGTCGCGGCGAACCTAAAGGCACGCAAGATGTTGCAAAGCCAGCGTCACAGACTGATATGATGTATACTGACGTAAGGAGAGCAAGATGTAAGTGTGGGGACCGGCTGTTATCGAGGTGTCATCGAGTGTCCGTACGCATCTGAGTCGCAAAGAATGGGGAACAGCGCAGTTTTCTCGTGCATGGGGCGTAGCTCAGTCGGTACAGTTGCGAGTCAGCCGCCGAGCGGGACGGACGTGTGGCGGAGCTGGACGTCTGGCTGTAGTAAACACAGGCTGAGTCGCTGCGTTTGAGGTTAGTGGTGTTGCTAAGCCGCTATTCGTGTTGCACTTGTATTCATGAAGTTCTAGAATGAATAGGTCGAATTATTTGCGGAAAGACACAATCAAGTTTACTTTCGATCGAAATTTCGTTAGACCTAAAGCATTTGAAATTAAAGCATGGTTTATCGAAAAAGTATTGATTAACGGTGATGATGTTGTCGGAGTTTATCTCTCGTTTGTGACAAATGCTGTGTATCTGAAGATGAAAAGTCCAGAATTATGTAGTTCCATTGTGGATCGTTGCGGAGGTAACGTGAAGTTTAATCATTCTGATGGGAATGTGAGTGACGTTGCTGTTAGTCATGCTGGGTACGGGATTCGTACGATCAGAGTGTTTGAGCTCCCTTTTGAAATTCCGCCCGAAGAACTTAATGTTGCCCTTCGGCCTTATGGCAGAATTATTTCCAATGTGGCAGAAAGGTGGTCTGAAGCTCATATGTTTCCTGTCTTGAACGGCGTAAGGCAAATTAAGATTGAATTACAGAAGCATGTCCCCTCTTATCTTAATATTTGTGGGTATCGTGCTTTGATTATCTATGATGGGCAACCGCGGACTTGCGCTTTATGCAATTCCACGGAACACATTCGTGCAGAATGTTCACGGAGGCGTGTCCCGCAGTTACCGCGTGACGAGATGCCGGGTTCCGGCCCTGTTGTTGGTATGAAGTTGTCATACGCTGCCGCTGCTGACTTCCGCAGCCGAGGCGAGTCGGTGCCGCCTGTGCGCGGGGAGCCTGCTGCCTCGCGGGCGGTTGTCGATGATACTCCGGCTTCAAGCTCTAGATTTGCGGATGGTCTGCCGATCAGCTCCGCGCCCCTCGAATCTATGCCGACGCCAACTTTTTCCAACTCTCCCACTGTGGTTGCTCGTTCTTCCGCGGACTCGGCCGAAGATCCCCAAATACCCGCAACGGAGGTTTCCTTGCGTCGTCAGGATTCCCACCAACGTGAGGATATTGCCCCTAGCTTCCGAGGAGTGGACGCTCCAGGCATCCACTCTGCGGGAACTATGAACGAAGATAGCAATCTGGACATTGGTTTCACGTTGGCGCCCACAGAAGACACTTGCGTCAAGGAAACCACAACGAGCGATAGTGTAGAATTGGAGACTGGGTTGCTACCAGTGGGAGCCATGGAAAAAGATGCGCCTCCTTCTGCCGTTGTGGAATGCGATACGCGGACTTTTGTCCGTAAAAAGGAACAGGCGACGTCAGACGTATCATCCGGTACTTCTCCTGACAGGTCGCAAACTTCATCTCCTGCTAGATCGCCGAAGAGATCTTCGAAGAAAGGCAAGAAGAGGAGATTGGCACACAAAGCAGCAGAGAGTTTAGCTCCTGCATTGCGGGAAAAGTTAAAACATTTAAGGGATAATGAACGACTACGAGAACAATGCCCAGTAGCACGAGTTAACGAGTGTACTGAGGCGGAGATGAGTCGTGCCGATGCAGATGATCTTCAACAACAACCTCGCGCACCGCTTGGCGTCGCAGGTTTGCAGACCGGCACTACTATGGATTTAGACCGAACTGTCTCAGGAAAAGGACTTGATTGGGCCGATGCCCAAGAAGATCGCACCGACCACGGAATGGAGATGGACCTGACACATGCTAGTGGCATTTAATTTTTTTTTTAATGTCTATTTTTCTTTCTGACAGACAGAATGGAATGGTACAGACGTGACTCTGCATGGGGTATACTTCATTAGCCAATTTCTTTTACCTGCACCTATGCCAACGGAACTGACATATAATGTGACCACGATCAATATAAATCGGATTCGCAGTGAAACGAAAGTCGCTTCTTTAAAAGATTTCCTTTACCAGTCGGATACTGATATAGCCCTCCTACAGGAATTTAATGTCCACAACTTTTATGTCCCGGGTTTTCAAGAGATTTTAAATATTGCACCGGAAGCCACATGTGGGACTGCGATCCTTGTCAAAGATGGTATTGATGTGAAGGATATCTGTCTGTTAGAAAATGGGAGGGGCATCAGTTGTAAAATTTTTACTACTACTGTTTTAAATGTATATGTCCCCTCTGGTAACAACGCTAGAGATGATAGGGCTAATTTTTTTAAGAACGATATGGTCTATTTACTTAAGGGGAGTCGGTAGAGCGTTCGCTTGGCATGTGAAAGGTCCAGCGTTCAAGCCGCGGCGCCTCCATTTTTTGTGGTCAGTGCATGGTAAGTGTTGGTCGCGGCGAACCTAAAGGCACGCAAGATGTTGCAAAGCCAGCGTCACAGACTGATATGATGTATACTGACGTAAGGAGAGCAAGATGTAAGTGTGGGGACCGGCTGTTATCGAGGTGTCATCGAGTGCAGATCTGTCTTAGGTATCGCGGCTTAACCTCATTGAAGTCTAGAGGGTGGACAACACGTTGGTCTTACTCAGAGCGGTGTCCGAATTCTATTTTCGACGTTATACGTGCCACTTTCATTGTGGCCAACTACGATTCGATACAGAATGCACGAAACCTGAAAGACACCCTAACGGATACATAGAGAGTAGTGTTTGTCTGCTGAATAATGGGAGTGCAAGGGTCTGTGTCGTCTATATGGCTGTATGTAGCACCATTAGTCTTTAGGGGGGGCGGGCGTAGCTCAGATGGTAGAGCGCTCGCTTAGTATGCGAGAGGTACTGGGATCAATACCCAGTGCCTCCAGAATTTTTAACACACCTACATGCGCACCTTGCCATGCAAGTGGAATAATTCACAACCAGCAGATGTGTCTAGGAACATACAAGCGAATGATTAGCATCCACAATTGACAAGCGTGCTGTTATTAGTGCGCAGGAAGCACCCTCCTCCCACGCCTACACTTAATTTAGAAACAGTACAAGTGTTCCCGTAAGATTCTCAAGCCTATGTCGGAAAGATCTGCCTTGCGCTGAGTTCACGTAAATCCCACTGCACATTCCTATTCTTTGGGTGCAGTCAGCTGCTACTGGTGTTGCTAGTTGTGACTGCTGATAACAGATGCCGTAGCAATCAATTCATGGAGTGAGTTGTATGTTTTGCGATAGTCTGTCTCTGACAAGCAAGCACAGGTGACATAGGTGCGAACACAGGAAGCTTGCAGACCCTCGCTGCCTGCAGACACCGAGCAGCCACACTAGGAGGGCGGCCTAAGCCGTAGGCGAAATGTGCTCATTCGCTTTGGCGGGACGTCGAACTATAAATAATGCTGTCACTAGCGTGAGCGTCGTGGAAAGTCGGAAAAGTCGGCTGCGAGGGTGAGTGCCAAGTTTGGGGAGCGTTTCGTAGTATGCGCAGTGCAATGGAGACGCGGAAACTTGTTGTGGCCCAGTGTTTTGCAGTTGGACGACAAGATTGGTACACAGTAGTAAAGAGCGAGGCACTGAGTTGGCATGAATAATGGAGTGCACAATGGGGCTCGAGATGTGTTTGTTACCTCAGGTGCTGTATGATTGTCGACAAGGAGTGAAAACGGAGCAATTTGTGACGGCTCTTTCAATTTAAGACGTTAAAAACAGACGGAATTTGCATTTGTAATACCAGAGCATCCAAACTACTTGGAACATTTGTGTATATGAACGTGTTCGCGCCTTTGTACTCTGCTCCCTTCACAGCTACAAACCAACAACCATCGTGTCCGTGCGCATCTGAGTCGCAAAGAATGGGGAATAGCGCAGTTTTCTCGTGCATGGGGCGTAGCTCAGTCGGTAGAGCGTTCGCTTGGCATGTGAAAGGTCCAGCGTTCAAGCCGCGGCGCCTCCATTTTTTGTGGTCAGTGCATGGTAAGTGTTGGTCGCGGCGAACCTAAAGGCACGCAAGATGTTGCAAAGCCAGCGTCACAGACTGATATGATGTATACTGACGTAAGGAGAGCAAGATGTAAGTGTGGGGACCGGCTGTTATCGAGGTGTCATCGAGTGCAGATCTGTCTTAGGTATCGCGGCTTAACCTCATTGAAGTCTAGAGGGTGGACAACACGTTGCTCTTACTCAGAGCGGTGTCCGAATTCTATTTTCGACGTTATACGTGCCACTTTCATTGTGGCCAACTACGATTCGATACAGAATGCACGAAACCTGAAAGACACCCTAACAGATACATAGAGAGCAGTGTTTGTTTGCTGAATAATGGGAGTGCAAGGGTCTGTGTCGTCTATATGGCTGTATGTTGCACCATTAGTCTTCGGGAGGGCGGGCGTAGCTCAGATGGTAGAGCGCTCGCTTAATATGCGAGAGGTACTGGGATCAATACCCAGTGCCTCCAGAATTTTTAACACACCTACATGCGCACCTTGCCCTGCAAGTGGAATAATTCACAACCAGCAGATGTGTCTAGGAACATACAAGCGAATGATTAGCATCCACAATTGACAAGCGTGCTGTTATTAGTGCGCAGGAAGCACCCTCCTCCCACGCCAACACTTAATTTAGAAACAGTGCAAGTGTTCCCGTAAGATTCTCAAGCCTATGTCGGAAAGATCTGCCTTGCGCTGAGTTCACGTAAATCCCACTGCACATTCCTATTCTTTGAGTGCAGTCAGCTGCTACTGGTGTTGCTAGTTGTGACTGCTGATAACAGATGCCGTAGCAATCAATTCATGGAGTGAGTTGTATGTTTTGCGATAGTCTGTCTCTGACAAGCAAGCACAGGTGACATAGGTGCGAACACAGGAAGCTTGCAGACCCTCGCTGCCTGCAGACACCGAGCAGCCACACTAGGAGGGCGGCCTAAGCCGTAGGCGAAATGTGCTCATTCGCTTTGGCGCGACGTCGAACTATAAATAATGGTGTCACTAGCGTGAGCGTCGTGGAAAGTCGGAAAAGTCGGCTGCGAGGGTGAGTGCCAAGTTTGGGGAGCGTTTCGCAGTATGCGCGGTGCAATGGAGACGCGGAAACTTATTGTGGCCCAGTGTTTTGCAGTTGGACGACAAGATTGGTACACAGTAGTAAAGAGCGAGGCACTGAGTTGGCATGAATAATGGAGTGCACAATGGGGCTCGAGATGTGTTTGTTACCTCAGGTGCTGTATGATTGTCGACAAGGAGTGAAAACGGAGCAATTTGTGACGGCTCTTTCAATTTAAGACGTTAAAAACAGATGGAATTTGCATTTGTAATACCAGAGCATCGAAACTACTTGGAAGTTTTGTGTATATGAACGGGTCCGCGCCTTTGTACTCTGCTCCCTTCACCGCTACAAACCAACCAACCATCGTGTCCGTGCGCATCTGAGTCGCAAAGAATGGGGAATATCGCAGTTTGCTCGTGCATGGGGCGTAGCTCAGTTGTTAAATACAGTTTCGGTAGTTCCGCTTGAGACGCGACAGCGATCGGACGTGCTGTGTATTCGATCCGCCGTTACCCTCGGGTTGTGAATATTTACCTTCTGTGTGTGACGTTTCTTTGTCTTCTGTTTTTCGTTGTTTCTTTGCCCTAGTGTTTGTTTTGTGTCTTGCGTTGTATTGCGGCTTTTGCCGCATTAATTAATTGTTATGGCTTCCCGGTTGTTTCCGCGGAAGTGTACTCTCAGTTTTCAGTTTAACAAGGCTACCAGGAATGTCCAACCGACATCGTTGGAAATTCACGAATGGGTTGTGCACACGATTGGCATTACATCGGACCAGGTACATACGGCGTATTTTGATACAGAATTATACTGCTTTTTTGTGAAATTGTTGAACCCGGTTTTGCTGGATAATATATTACTTAAACATGGTGAGCAAGTGTCGTTCCGTCATAGGGATGGTTCTGTTAGCAGTGTTACTGTCTCAAATGCTGAAATTACGTATACCACAGTTCGGGTTTGTAATTTACCCCCTGAAGTTGACAACAGCTATCTTAATGAAGCTTTGCTTGGTTATGGTACTGTTCGGTCAATTCGAAATGAACGTTGGTCTGCACAACATAAGCTGCAATGTTATAATGGTGTCAGATCAGTTGAAATGCATATTAAGTCTAATATACCGTCCCATCTGATTGTATGTGGTTATCGTGTACATCTTACTTATGAGGGGCAGCTTGGTACATGTTTCCTATGTAATGAACATGGTCATGTTCGAGCTAATTGCCCTAAGCGGGTATTTGTGCTTAAAAATGGCCTAGCACAGCGCCGCAAATTAACGGTTACCGATCTTGTGCCAGCAGCTTCCTCCACTGTTTCCTATCTGCCTCCTGCAGTAGCTTCTTCACAACAGGTGTCACCCTCCCCTGATGCAGGTTTTCCTCCGCTACCCACTCGCCCAGACGTATCGGCTGCTCCTATACCGATTCCGTCTGTTTCCAACAACAAACGCCGTCGTGCTAGTGATACCGGTAGCACTGATGACGAAGCTGCTGTTTCGCAGCCGGTTTGCGAATCTGATGAGAGAATTCCAGAATCTCCCATGCCTGTTTCGGAATCTGTTCCCGCTGTCTCTCCTGCTTTGCCTGATGACGTCAAACTTGCTGCCATGCCGTCGGCGCAAGAGCCACAACATTCGGTCGAGGTGTTGTTGACATCCCCACCGCCACAGGCATCACAACATGTTGACGACACTTCGATGGAGACGGCTGTTTGTCGGAAAACCGCTCCTAGAACTGCGCGCTCCGCATCAGCAGACTCCAAACCTATCTTACCACCTCCTACACTTCCAATACCTACACATTCTGAAACCGGTGCCGATGTTCCTGATGCAGTTTTCCCCTTGATGGCTCCTCCTTCGGACTCCTCTCGCCCTGCTAATCCTTCGGACGCTTTGGTTGACGTGCCTGATCTCGAACCCCCCACTCCGCCTGCTCTTGAATCTGGTGTGCATCAGATACGTCGTCGGGTGAAAGTGCCCCCCAATCTCCACGCGGTGCGGAAGAAACATAAGCATGCGAAGGACGACTCTGATTCCGTTGATTCTGGACAATCACCCTCTGCCATGTCTGATGTTGATGATATGGATGTAGTTGCTTCTAGTGTGGTGTAATTTGGGTTCATTTCCCATTTTTTGGTTGATGTTGCAGGCGTACACGTTTATTACCTTAAATATAAATGGCATTCAATCTGCTCTGAAGTTAGCGTCTCTGCAGCAGTTTATTTATGACTCTGCAGCTGATAATGTTTTCCTGCAGGAAGTCTCCGTTGCACACCTGTTTGTTCCTGGTTTTCGCACTATTATAAATTTTGCTCCTGAGTTTTCTGCAGGTACTGCTTTCCTAATTCGTCACGGTATCCCCGTTACCGAAATTGAGCTTTTAGACTCGGGACGGGGCATTGGTTGTCGGTTATTTGACACGACCTTGGTTAACATTTACGCCCCCTCTGGTTCTAGCAAGCGGCAGGAAAGGTCTCGTTTTTATAAAGAGGATCTGATTTACCTTTTACGAAAAAATCCTGCGATCTTGATATTGGGGGGCGGTTTTAATTGTGTGTTACAAGCTAAAGACCAATCCCCTCATTTTAATTATTGTTTCGAGCTACATTCTCTTGTACGTCAATTACGACTACGCGATGCGTGGGAGGTTAAACACCCCACTTTAGTTAAATTTACATTTTTTACTGCCACCTCAAGTAGTCGACTTGACCGATTGTATATTTCTGATCCCCTTAGTGTTTCTGTTTTAGATGTAGATGTTATTCCAGCCAGTTTTACGGATCATTGTGCCCTTGCTGTTATAATTAATTTGGAGCGTCAACCTCTTAAACTTTATAGGCCGCTGTGGAAATTAAATGTCTCCTTGCTTGATGACCCTGACATCGAACCTCTAATACAGACGGCGTGGGACATTTGTTTACGTTCTCTGCGATACTATCCGTCTAAGCTTCACTGGTGGATCCACTGTGTGAAGCCAAAACTACGTCGCACTTTAATGTCCTACAGTTATAATAGAGCGCGAGATCTGAAACTGACTTTTGAATATTACTATTCGGTGCTTCGCGAACTTTATGATACTTCTACAATGGCATGTGCCCACCTTTCTGAGATTCGGAAAATTAAGGCCAAGCTACTTAGTATTAAGCGGCTTCAGATGGAAGGATTGAAGATTAAATCTAAACCACCGTCCACGTTAGCTCATGAAATGACTTCTATGTACCATCTGTTTCGTCACCACAAGAACCGTCGACGTGTATTGATTGACGGCCGTATGGCAGCTGATGGTCGCCGGCTTACCTTACAGAATCAAATAAGCCATGAACTTACCTGCTACTATGAGACGTTATATACTGCGGCTGATTCTGATCCGATTGATGTTGACGAGATTTTAACTGCTATCCCATCAGTTTTAACAGAGGACCATAATGCGAAATTTTTAGCTCCTTTTACTGCAGACGAAATTTCAGCTTTCATTGTTTGTTCAGCATCTCACAAATCTCCTGGTCCTGATGGCCTACCTAAGGAGTTTTTTGTTCGCTTTTGGCCTATTGTAGGGCCTGTTTTTACGGATATTGTGAATGAAATCTTGAATGGTGGCACAATTCCAGCCGATTTCAAGAGAGGTACGGTTGTCCTAATACCTAAATCTGCTGGTTTGAAGACAGCTAGTGACTTTCGTCCTTTAACCCTATTAAATTTTGACTATAAGACGGCCGCTAGGGCTGTTAATGCACGTCTATCCCTCTTGCTTACACCTGTGATACCTCCTTGTCAAAGCTGCTTTCCAGGGCGCTCTATATTGACGTCTCTGGCGGGGTATCGTGATGTCGTGTCGATTGTCGCTGTCACCAATATTTCCTGTGCGCTTTTATTTGTTGATTTTAGTAAGGCCTTTGATCGTGTGTCCCATTCGTTTTTAGAGCTTCTGCTGCGCCGGCTCGGTTTTAATGAACAGGCGCTGCTGGTACTTAAGAATATCACGACTGGCATTTCTGCTAAGACTGACATTAATGGCCAGCCGACAAAGGTCATTGATATTCAACGTGGCTTCCCGCAAGGTAGTCCTTTATCCATGACCCTTTATGCTCTCTCCCTTCAACCAGTCCTTACACGTCTCAACTCGACACTTCGTGGTCTTACGATCTCTGGGGTTACCCAGACGGCAACAGCTTATGCTGATGATTTGGTTGTTTTGCTTCGTTCCACCGCAGAAGTGCCGCAGTTGAAAATGGAACTCGATAAATTTTCTGCGGCCTCAGGTTCTCGTATCAATCCCCGTAAAAGCAAGCTCCTGAATTTGCGGGGCTTTGAACGTGTGGTTGTTCCGTGGGTTACAGCTGTTGAACACCATACACATTTAGGTATCTATCTTGAACGTTGTCCTCTTCGGATGGCTGCAAAAAATTGGCAAGTGGCCATTTCCAAGCTGCAAGGTGTTTTATTAGAACACTCATGGCGTTCGATACCGCTACTGCAAAAAAAGCGTGTATTAGACACTTATGTTTTATGTAAAGTATATTACGTTGCTCAGCTGTTTCCGCTTCCCCGAATGCAGGGTGCAAAAATGGTCCAGCTTATTAACAGATATATTTGGCGGGGGCATATTTTTAAATTACGTTGTGATGTTCTTACGAAGCCGCGTCTTGAGGGCGGCTTGTCGTTCACCGACGTCCGTGTCAAGGCTGCTGCCCTTTATGTTAAGCGAACCCTCCATCTTTTATTATCTGAGTCCCCGACTGTTACTTCGCGATTATTCCATGTCGTTCGTCCTGCGAGCTTGTCACCGCCCATTAACGTTGGGCCTCTAAATGCGAAGCTACGGCATGTTCGGGACTTCTACATTGAGATTAGTTACCTAGATCTCCACTTACAACGTCGTCCTGTTATTACTACGCTAACCCTGCTTGACAAATGGCGACGGTCTTCTTCTTCCAACCCGATTGTTTTGCATTATCCCAGTTTTAATTGGCATAACATATGGACGAATATTAGCTTACCCGTTCATTCAGCAACTGTTGCCTCCCAATGGTATAAGGTAGTTAATCAGCTGATTCCTACGAACGAACGCCTTCATCGTATAGGTTTATGTGTCTCTCCGCTTTGTCAAACGTGTGGTTGTGTTGATACACTCCAACACCGATTTACCTGCGCTGACCGTCATCGCATGTGGCACTGGCTGCGCCGACAATTGGCTTTACTCACCAGGAGCTCCGAATCGGCATTTAAGACTGATATTCTCTGCTGGCCGGACACGGTTTTTTATCCCCGGACCAAGAACAACACCGTTATGTGGCTTCTTGGCCGTTACATTTTTGCAGTGGTTGATGATCATGGTATTACCGATTTCATTTCGTTTACTGGTTACATGCTTCATGAGTACTGGACGCAAAAGTCTTTCCCACACCTTAAGAGGGACTTTGCGAATATGCTTACTATTGTTTTCGAAAAGCAGGGAGTTGGTTAAGTTTCAATTTCTATTGATCGCTCCTGCGCCTGAATTATTAATGGAACTGGTATAGGGGCATACTGAGCTAACTTCATGACAGGGAAGACATTCTCGCTAGTTCTTAGGTACAATCTTGGCAGGAAGGCAAAATAACTGTTTCGATAGACAACGCTTCATAAGTCCTGTGTTCACATATAAGTATAATAAGACTCCGAACCAAAGACAATTACAACGTATTGGTGACACTGTGCTTCAGTGCAGGGAGGAGGAGACGTCATGGCCAGGCCTCGGGATACGACCCCTGCCCAACGCGCCTCCACCTACCTGCCCTGGGTCATTACAAAGGAAAAACGAAAAAACAGTGTTAAAAAAATATGAATAAAGAAAAACCTAAAAAGGACATAATAAACATAAACGAAAAAAACAGCGAAAAAAAGAAAAGAAATGAAAAAAAAGTGGATCAGTCGTAAAAAAAAAGTGGTAGAGCACTGGTAAAATAAATAAAAAAAAGTAGGTAGAGCGTTCGCTTAGCATGTGAAAGGTCCAGGGTTCAAGCCGCGGCGCCTCCATTTTTTGTGGTCAGTGCATGGTAAGTGTTGGTCGCGGCGAACCTAAAGGCACGCAAGATGTTGCAAAGCCAGCGTCACAGATTGATATGATGTATACTGACGTAAGGAGAGCAAGATGTAAGTGTGGGGACCGGCTGTTATCGAGGTGTCATCGAGTGCAGATCTGTCTTAGGTATCGCGGCTTAACCTCATTAAAGTCTAGAGGGTGGACAACACGTTGGTCTTACTCAGAGCGGTGTCCGAATTCTATTTTCGACGTTATACGTGCCACTTTCATTGTGGCCAACTACGATTCGATACAGAATGCACGAAACCTGAAAGACACCCTAACGGATACATAGAGAGTAGTGTTTGTCTGCTGAATAATGGGAGTGCAAGGGTCTGTGTCGTCTATATGGCTGTATGTAGCACCATTTATCTTCGGGGGGGCGGGCGTAGCTCAGATGGTAGAGCGCTCGCTTAGTACGCGAGAGGTACTGGGATCAATACCCAGTGCCTCCAGAATTTTTAACACACCTACATGCGCACCTTGCCATGCAAGTGGAATAATTCACAACCAGCAGATGTGTCTAGGAAGATACAAGCGAATGATTAGCATCCACAATTGATAAGCGTGCTGTTATTAGTGCGCAGGAAGCACCCTCCTCCCACGCCTACACTTAATTTAGAAACAGTACAAGTGTTCCCGTAAGGTTCTCAAGCCTATGTCCGAAAGATCTGCCTTGCGCTGAGTTCACGTAAATCCCACTGCACATTCCTATTCTTTGCGTGCAGTCAGCTGCTACTGGTGTTGCTAGTTGTTACTGCTGATAACAGATGCCGTAGCAATCAATTCATGGAGTGAGTTGTATGTTTTGCGATAGTCTGTCTCTGACAAGCAAGCACAGGTGACATAGGTGCGAACACAGGAAGCTTGCAGACCCTCGCTGCCTGCAGACACCGAGCAGCCACACTAGGAGGGCGGCCTAAGCCGTAGGCGAAATGTGCTCATTCGCTTTGGCGCGACGTCGAACTATAAATAATGCTGTCACTAGCGTGAGCGTCGTGGAAAGTCGGAAAAGTCGGCTGCGAGGGTGAGTGCCAAGTTTGGGGAGCGTTTCGTAGTATGCGCAGTGCAATGGAGACGCGGAAACTTGTTGTGGCCCAGTGTTTTGCAGTTGGACGACAAGATTGGTACACAGTAGTAAAGAGCGAGGCACTGAGTTGGCATGAATAATGGAGTGCACAATGGGGCTCGAGATGTGTTTGTTACCTCAGGTGCTGTATGATTGTCGACAAGGAGTGAAAACGGAGCAATTTGTGACGTCTCTTTCAATTTAAGACGTTAAAAACAGACGGAATTTGCATTTGTAATACCAGAGCATGGAAACTACTTGGAACTTTTGTGTATATGAACGGGTCCGCGCCTTTGTACTCTGCTCCCTTCACCACTACAAACCAACCAACCATCGTGTCCGTGCGCATCTGAGTCGCAAAGAATGGGGAATAGCGCAGCTTGCTCGTGCATGGGGCGTAGCTCAGTTGGTAGAGCGTTCGCTTGGCATGTGAAAGGTCCAGCGTTCAAGCCGCGGCGCCTCCATTTTTTGTGGTCAGTGCATGGTAAGTGTTGGTCGCGGCGAACCTAAAGGCACGCAAGATTTTGCAAAGCCAGCGTCACAGACTGATATGATGTATACTGACGTAAGGAGAGCAAGATGTAAGTGTGGGCACCAACTGTTATCGAGGTGTCATCTGCCTTAGGTATCGCGGTTTAACCTCATTGAAGTCTAGAGGGTGGACAACATGTTGGTCTTACTCAGAGCGGTGTCCGAATTCTATTTTCGACGTTATACGTGCCACTTTCATTGTGGCCAACTACGATTCGATACAGAATGCACGAAACCTGAAAGACACCCTAACGGATACATAGAGAGTAGTGTTTGTCTGCTGAATAATGGGAGTGCAAGGGTCTGTGTCGTCTATATGGCTGTATGTAGCACCATTAGTCTTGGGGGGGGGGGGGGGCGTAGCTCAGATTGTAGAGCGCTCGCTTAGTATGCGAGAGGTACTGGGATCTATACAGACTACCTCCAGAATTTTTAACACACCAACATGCGCACCTTGCCATGCAAGTGGAATAATTCACAACCAGCAGATGTGTCTAGGATGATACAAGGGAATGATTAGCATCCACAATTGACAAGCGTGCTGTTATTAGTGCGCAGGAAGCACCCTCCTCCCACGCCTACACTTAATTTAGAAACAGTACAAGTGTTCCCGTAAGATTCTCAAGCCTATGTCGGATAAAAATCTGCCTTGCTCTGAGATCACGTAAATCCCACTGCACATTCCTATTCTTTGCGTGCAGTCAGCTGCTACTGGTGTTGCTAGTTGTGACTGCTGATAACAGATGCCGTAGCAATCAATTCATGGAGTGAGTTGTATGTTTTGCGATAGTCTGTCTCTGACAAGCAAGCAAGGTGACATAGGTGCGAACACAGGAAGCTTGCAGACCCTCGCTGCCTGCAGACTCCGAGCAGCCACACTAGGAGGGCGGCCTAAGCCGTAGGCGAAATGTGCTCATTCGCTTTGGCGCGACGTCGAACTATACATAATGCTGTCACTAGCGTGAGCGTTGCGTGAGCGTCGTGGAAAGTCGGAAAAATCGGCTGCGAGGGTGAGTGCCAAGTTTGGGGAGCGATTCGTAGTATGCGCAGTGCAATGGAGACGCGGAAACTTGTTGTGGCCCAGTGTTTTGCAGTTGGACGACAAGATTGGTACACAGTAGTAAAGAGCGAGGCACTGAGTTGGCATGAATAATGGAGTGCACAATGGGGCTCGAGATGTGTTTGTTACCTCAGGTGCTGTATGATTGTCGACAAGGAGTGAAAACGGAGCAATTTGTGACGGCTCTTTCAATTTAAGACGTTAAAAACAGACGGAATTTGCATTTGTAATACCAGAGCATCCAAACTACTTGGAACATTTGTGTATATGAACGTGTTCGCGCCTTTGTACTCTGCTCCCTTCACAGCTACAAACCAACAACCATCGTGTCCGTACGCATCTGAATCGCAAAGAATGGGGAATAGCGCAGTTTTCTCGTGCATGGGGCGAAGCTCAGTTGGTAGAGCTTTCGCTTGGCATGTGAAAGGTCCAGCGTTCAAGCCGCGGCGCCTCCATTTTTTGTGGTCAGTGCATGGTAAGTGTTGGTCGCGGCGAACCTAAAGGCACGCAAGATGTTGCAAAGCCAGCGTCACAGACTGATATGATGTATACTGACGTAAGGAGAGCAAGATGTAAGTGTGGGGACCGGCTGTTATCGAGGTGTCATCGAGTGCAGATCTGTCTTAGGTATCGCGGCTTAACCTCATTGAAGTCTAGAGGGTGGACAACACGTTGCTCTTACTCAGAGCGGTGTCCGAATTCTATTTTCGACGTTATACGTGCCACTTTCATTGTGGCCAACTACGATTCGATACAGAATGCACGAAACCTGAAAGACACCCTAACGGATACATAGAGAGTAGTGTTTGTCTGCTGAATAATGGGAGTGCAAGGGTCTGTGTCGTCTATATGGCTGTATGTAGCACCATTAGTCTTTGGGGGGGGCGGGCGTAGCTCAGATGGTAGAGCGCTCGCTTAGTATGCGAGAGTTACTGGGATCAATACCCAGTGCCTCCAGAATTTTTAACACACCTACATGCGCACCTTGCCATGCAAGTGGAATAATTCACAACCAGCAGATGTGTCTGGGAACATACAAGCGAATGATTAGCATCCACAATTGACAAGCGTGCTGTTATTAGTGCGCAGGAAGCACCCTCCTCCCACGCCTACACTTAATTTAGAAACAGTACAAGTGTTCCCGTAAGATTCTCAAGCCTATGTCGGAAAGATCTGCCTTGCGCTGAGTTCACGTAAATCCCACTGCACATTCCTATTCTTTGCGTGCAGTCAGCTGCTACTGGTGTTGCTAGTTGTGACTGCTGATAACAGATGCCGTAGCAATCAATTCATGGAGTGAGTTGTATGTTTTGCGATAGTCTGTCTCTGACAAGCAAGCACAGGTGACATAGGTGCGAACACAGGAAGCTTGCAGACCCTCGCTGCCTGCAGACACCGAGCAGCCACACTGGGAGGGCGGCCTAAGCCGTAGGCGAAATGTGCTCATTCGCTTTGGCGCGACGTCGAACTATAAATAATGCTGTCACTAGCGTGAGCGTCGTGGAAAGTCGGAAAAGTCGGCTGCGAGGGTGAGTGCCAAGTTTGGGGAGCGTTTCGTAGTATGCGCAGTGCAATGGAGACGCGGAAACTTGTTGTGGCCCAGTGTTTTGCAGTTGGACGACAAGATTGGTACACAGTAGTAAAGAGCGAGGCACTGAGTTGGCATGAATAATGGAGTGCACAATTAGGCTCGAGATGTGTTTGTCACCTCAGGTGCTGTATGATTGTCGACAAGGAGTGAAAACGGAGCAATTTGTAACGGCTCTTTCAATTTAAGACGTTAAAAACAGACGGAATTTGCATTTGTAATACCAGAGCATCCAAACTACTTGGAACTTTTGTGTATATGAACGGGTCTGCGCCCTTGTACTCTGCTCCCTTCACCGCTACAAACCTACAACCATCGTGTCCGTGCGAATCTGAGTCGCAAAGAATTGGGAATAGCGCAGTTTGCTCGTGCATGGGGCGTAGCTCAGTTGGTAGAGCGTTCGCTTGGCATGTGAAAGGTCCAGGGTTCAGGCCGCGGCGCCTCCATTTTTTGTGGTCAGTGCATGGTAAGTGTTGGTCGCGGCGAACCTAAAGGCACGCAAGATGTTGCAAAGCCAGCGTCACAGACTGATATGATGTATACTGACGTAAGGAGAGCAAGATGTAAGTGTGGGGACCGGCTGTTATCGAGGTGTCATCGAGTGCAGATCTGTCTTAGGTATCGCAGCTTAACCTCATTGAAAACTAGAGGGTGGACTACACGTTGCTCTTACTCAGAGCGGTGTCCGAATTCTATTTTCGACGTTATACGTGCCACTTTCATTGTGGCCAACTACGATTCGATACAGAATGCACGAAACCTGAAAGACACCCTAACGGATACATAGAGAGTAGTGTTTGTCTGCTGAATAATGGGAATGCAAGGGTCTGTGTCGTCTATATGGCTGTATGTAGCACCATTAGTCTTCGGGGGGGCGGGCGTAGCTCAGATGGTAGAGCGCTCGCTAAGTATGCGAGAGGTACTGGGATCAATACCCAGTGCCTCCAGAATTTTTAACACACCTACATGCGCACCTTGCCATGCAAGTGGAATAATTCACAACCAGCAGATGTGTCTAGGAAGATACAAGCGAATGATTAGCATCCACAATTGACAAGCGTGCTGTTATTAGTGCGCAGGAAGCACCCTCCTCCCACGCCTACACTTAATTTAGAAACAGTACAAGTGTTCCCGTAACATTCTCAAGCCTATGTCGGAAAGATCTGCCTTGCGCTGAGTTCACGTAAATCCCACTGCACATTCCTATTCTTTGCGTGCAGTCAGCTGCTACTGGTGCTGCTAGTTGTTACTGCTGATAACAGATGCCGTAGCAATCAATTCATGGAGTGAGTTGTATGTTTTGCGATAGTCTGTCTCTGACAAGCAAGCACAGGTGACATAGGTGCGAACACAGGAAGCTTGCAGACCCTCGCTGCCTGCAGACACCTAGCAGCAACACTAGCAGGGCGGCCTAAGCCGTAGGCGAAATGTGCTCATTCGCTTTGGCGCGACGTCGAACTATAAATAATGCTGTCACTAGCGTGAGCGTCGTGGAAAGTCGGAAAAGTCGGCTGCGAGGGTGAGTGCCAAGTTTGGGGAGCGTTTCGTAGTATGCGCAGTGCAATGGAGACGCGGAAACTTGTTGTGGCCCAGTGTTTTGCAGTTGGACGACAAGATTGGTACACAGTAGTAAAGAGCGATGCACTGAGTCGGCATGAATAATGGAGTGCACAATGGGGCTCGAGATGTGTTTGTTACCTCAGGTGCTGTATGATTGTCGACAAGGAGTGAAAACGGAGCAATTTGTGACGGCTCTTTCAATTTAAGACGTTAAAAACAGACGGAATTTGCATTTGTAATACCAGAGCATCGAAACTACTTGGAATTTTTGTGTATATGAACGTGTCCGCGCCTTTGTACTCTGCTCCCTTCACCGCTACAAACCAACAACCATCGTGTCCGTACGCATCTGAGTCGCAAAGAATGGGGAATAGCGCAGTTTGCTCGTGCATGGGGCGTAGCTCAGTTGGTAGAGCGTTCGCTTGGCATGTGAAAGGTACAGGGTTCAAGCCGCGGCACCTCCATTTTTCGTGGTCAGTGCATGGTAAGTGTTGGTCGCGGCGAACCTAAAAGCACGCAAGATGTTGCAAAGCCAGCGTCACAGACTGATATGATGTATACTGACGTAAGGAGAGCAAGATGTAAGTGTGGGGACCGGCTGTTATCGAGGTGTCATCGAGTGCAGATCTGTCTTAGGTATCGCAGCTTAACCTCATTGAAGTCTAGAGGGTGGACAACACGTTGCTCTTACTCAGAGCGGTGTCCGAATTCTATTTTCGACGTTATACGTGCCACTTTCATTGTGGCCAACTACGATTCGATACAGAATGCACGAAACCTGAAAGACACCCTAACGGATACATAGAGAGTAGTGTTTGTCTGCTGAATAATGGGAGTGCAAGGGTCTGTGTCGTCTATATGGCTGTATGTAGCACCATTAGTCTTTGGGGGGGGCGGGCGTAGCTCAGATGGTAGAGCGCTCGCTTAGTATGCGAGAGGTACTGGGATCAATACCCAGTGCCTCCAGAATTTTTAACACACCTACATGCGCACCTTGCCATGCAAGTGGAATAATTCACAACCAGCAGATGTGTCTAGGAACATACAAGCGAATGATTAGCATCCACAATTGACAAGCGTGCTGTTATTAGTGCGCAGGAAGCACCCTCCTCCCACGCCTACACTTAATTTAGAAACAGTACAAGTGTTCCCGTAACATTCTCAAGCCTATGTCGGAAAGATCTGCCTTGCGCTGAGTTCACGTAAATCCCACTGCACATTCCTATTCTTTGCGTGCAGTCAGCTGCTACTGGTGCTGCTAGTTGTTACTGCTGATAACAGATGCCGTAGCAATCAATTCATGGAGTGAGTTGTATGTTTTGCGATAGTCTGTCTCTGACAAGCAAGCACAGGTGACATAGGTGCGAACACAGGAAGCTTGCAGACCCTCGCTGCCTGCAGACACCTAGCAGCAACACTAGCAAGCCGTAGGCGAAATGTGCTCATTCGCTTTGGCGCGACGTCGAACTATAAATAATGCTGTCACTAGCGTGAGCGTCGTGGAAAGTCGGAAAAGTCGGCTGCGAGGGTGAGTGCCAAGTTTGGGGAGCGTTTCGTAGTATGCGCAGTGCAATGGAGACGCGGAAACTTGTTGTGGCCCAGTGTTTTGCAGTTGGACGACAAGATTGGTACACAGTAGTAAAGAGCGAGGCACTGAGTTGGCATGAATAATGGAGTGCACAATGGGGCTCGAGAGGTGTTTGTTACCTCAGGTGCTCTATGATTGTCGACAAGGAGTGAAAACGGAGCAATTTGTGACGGCTCTTCCAATTTAAGACGTTAAAAACAGACGGAATTTGCATTTGTAATACCAGAGCATCGAAACTACTTGGAACTTTTGTGTATATGAACGGGTCCGCGCCTTTGTACTCTGCTCCCTTCACCGCTACAAACCAACAACCATCGTGTCCGTACGCATCTGAGTCGCAAAGAATGGGGAATTGCGCAGTTTGCTCGTGCATGGGGCGTAGCTCAGTTGGTAGAGCGTTCGCTTGGCATGTGAAAGGTCCAGGGTTCAAGCCGCGGCGCCTCCATTTTTTGTGGTCAGTGCATGGTAAGTGTTGGTCGCGGCGAACCTAAAGGCACGCAAGATGTTGCAAAGCCAGTGTCACAGACTGATATGATGTATACTGACGTAAGGAGAGCAAGATGTAAGTGTGGGGACCGGCTGTTATCGAGGTGTCATCGAGTGCAGATCTGTCTTAGGTATCGCAGCTTAACCTCATTGAATTCTAGAGGGTGGACAACACGTTGGTCTTACTCAGAGCGGTGTCCGAATTCTATTTTCGACGTTATACGTGCCACTTTCATTGTGGCCAACTACGATTCGATACAGAATGCACGAAACCTGAAAGACACCCTAACGGATACATAGAGAGTAGTGTTTGTCTGCTGAATAATGGGAGTGCAATGGACTGTGTCGTCTATATGGCTGTATGTAGCACCATTAGTCTTGGGGGGGGGGGGGCGTAGCTCAGATGGTAGAGCGCTCGCTTAGTATGCGAGAGGTACTGGGATCAATACCCAGTGCCTCCAGTGCTCAATACCCAGTGCTGCTATAGCAGCTCCTACTCCTGTTTCTGCTTTAGTTCATTCTTCTACTCTTGTTACTGCTGGTGTTTGTTTATTAATTCGTTTTAGACCAATATTAGATACTTATAATTGTGGTTGATTTTTACTTTTAATTGGTTGTATAACTATATTTATGGCTGGATTGGGCGCTAATTTTAAATTTGATTTGAAGAAGATTATTGCTCTTTCTACTTTAAGACAACTTGGTTTAATAATAAGAATTTTGGCTATGGGTTATCCAAAGCTTGCATTTTTTCATTTATTGGCTCATGCTTTATTTAAGGCATTATTATTTATATGTGCAGGTTCAATAATTCATAATTTGAAGGATTCTCAGGTTATTCCTTTTATAGGGTCAATTGTTAATTTCATACCTTTAACTTCAGTTTGTTTTAATGTTTCTAGTTTATCTTTGTGTGGAATACCTTTTTTAGCGGGATTTTATTCAAAGGATTTAATTCTTGAGATGGTTTGTTTAAGATGAATTAATTGTTTAATTGTTTTTCTTTATTTTTTTCTACTGGTTTCAGTGCTTCTTATTCTTTTCGTTTGTTTTATTATTCAATATCTGGGGATAATAATTTTTATTCTAGATTTTCTTTTGATGATAAGGGTTATTATATTTCATTTGGAATAATTGGTCTATTGTTTGTTGCTGTTTTTGGTGGTAGTCTTTTATCTTGATTAATTTTTCCTATTCCTCATGTGATTGCTTTAACTTATTATTTAAAGTTTTTAACTATTACAGTTGTTATTTCAGGTGCTTATTTAGGTTATCTTATTTTTAATTTTGATTTTTCTCATAATTTATTTTCTTTAAGTATACCTTCTTTTGTCAGATTTGCTGGTTCTATATGATTTATACCTTTTCTTTCAACTAAGTTTATTAGATATATTCCCTTAAAAATAGGTTATTATTCATCTAAGTCATTTGATTATGGTTGGGGTGAATTACTTGGTGGTCAAGGTTTATATAGATTATTTATTTATTTAATTGGTTATATTCAAGGTTGATATGATTCTAATTTCAAGATTTATCTTTTAACCCATTAGCTTGTTTAGCTTACCTTTTTACATTAAGGTGTATGATGCACGTTAGTTTTTAATACTAAAGGAGGTAGTTTAATTCTATCTTATGTAATTTTAATGAAGGTAATTTTATTTACTTTATTTACCCTATCAAGGTAACCCTTTAATCAGGCACTTCATTTATTTAATATATAAATAAAATTTTTTTAAATAATTATATTAATTATAATAATATAATTAACATAAATTATCTATAATTAGATTATTTAACTAATATATATATAAGTTAACTTAATATAAAAAAAGAATTCATATAAATAACATATTAAATTAAATTACATAATTGTATAAAATATATTTATTATATTATTTAATCTTTCTTTATTTATTAGTGAAAAGAAAGATTAATTAAGAAAGAATATAATACATTTATTGCTATACATGTTCCAATTAATCTTTAATTATATATAATAGAGAAGTTGTTGTGGTCATACAGGCGAGCGTTTCTTTTTTTTTGTTAATGTTTGTGGTTTTTTTCTTTTTTTTCTTTAAATATTTGAATCTTTTATTTTTTCCTGATTTAATAAATTTAAAAATTTCTTATTTTTTATTTTTAAAAGTTTTATTCTTGCTTGTTTATTCACTTTTTCTTTGTATTATATGTAAGTTTTGTTAGACTAAATGTTCTTTTTGCAGTAATTTGATTCAATTATCAAGTGATTTTGGATTTAGCAATTGATTTAGTATCGGCATAATTCGTGCCAGCAGCCGCGGTTATACGATTGATACAAGTGAATATTATTGGTTAAAACAGTTGTTTATACTATTAGGGTTGAAATATAAATTTGTAAGGTGAAATGTTAAAATTTATTTGTGGCCCTTTTTATGAATCTGTGAAATTTAAATAATAAACTAGGATTAGATACCCTATTATTTTAAATGTTAATTATATTTAACAGGGTACTATTAGTTAAGGTCTTAAAAACCCAAAGAATTTGGCGGTATCTCATACCATTCAGAGGAACCTACCCCATGATTGATAATACACGATTTACTCTACTTAATTTATTTGTTTGTATATCTCCGTTATCAGAGAATCTTTTTAGAGTTATAATTCTCAAGATTTATAATTATAAAATCTTTCAGGTCAAGGTGCAGCTTATAGTTAAGAGGAGGTGGGTTACAATAGATTTTTGTTTATAACGGATTTGATACTGAAATACTGTTAATGAAGGTGGATTTGATAGTAAATTAATTTATTTAATTTAACTGATATTGGCTCTGAGATGTGTACACATCGCCCGTCGCTCTCATTATTGATTATTCTATTCTATTTTAAAGTAGCTTCAATTTAGATGAGATAAGTCGTAACATAGTAGATGTACTGGAAAGTGTATCTAGGAAGAGTTTCAAGATATAACTTATTAGTAAAGTGTTTCATTTACACTGAAAATTTTTCAGTGCATATCAGGATATCTTGTTTATTTATTTTATTATATTTATTTTTTGTTTATTTAATTATTTAATATAAATAATTTTATTGTATTTTTGTCTTAGTATATTTTATAGAATTGATTTTTTAAATTATAGTGTATTGGTAATGTAAGTGTTTTATGAAATATTATTTTAAATTTTTTTAAGTACATTTTATTTATTGTACCTTTTGTATCAGGGTTTATCAAAATTTTAGTATTTATTTTACTTGTCTCGATTTGGGTTGATTTATAAATAATTTATAGTTAATGTATCATAATTATTATTAAATTATTTATAGAAATGAGATGTTAATCGTTTCCCAAGATATCTAGTTTCTTAAGAATAAATTTAATTTTTTAAAGTTATTTGTTTTTATTTAATTTTTTAAGTAAAAATATTAACTTATTTATTCTTTAAGGGATAAGCTTTGAAGTTAATAACCTATAATTTATTTTATAGAAATATAATAGTAAGCTTTAAACCAGCTATCTTTAAGATTACGTTTTAGTTCATTATTTTTTATTTTGATTTTATAAATATTTTAGGTTTTTTATTAAGATTATTAATTTAATGTTAAAATTTTTGTAATAATGATAGAATTAGTATATTTATTTGTATGAAATTTTTACCTTGTGAACTTATTATAAGGAACTAGGCAAAATTGATTTCCACCTGTTTATCAAAAACATGTCCTCTTGTTTATACTTTGAGGTCTGGCCTGCTCACTGAGCGTATTTTTAAAGAGCCGCGGTATTTTGACTGTGCAAAGGTAGCATAATCATTAGTCTCTTAATTAGTGGCTGGAATGAATGGCTTGACGAGAAATCAACTGTCTCTTAATAAATTTATGAATTTAACTTTTGAGTCAAAAGGCTTAAATTCTTCTTTAGGACGAGAAGACCCTATAGAAATTGACATTTCCTTTTATATAGTTTTTTGTTTGTCTTTCTATATTTAATGATGATGTTTTGTTGGGGTGACATGAAGAATAGATAAACTCTTCATTATTATATCATTTATTTAAGTTTGTTATTTTGATCCATAATTTATGATCATAAGATTAAGTTACCTTAGGGATAACAGCGTAATTGTTTTTGAGAGCTCATATCGACAAAGCAGATTGCGACCTCGATGTTGGATTAAGAAAAATTTTGGGTGCAGGAGCCCAATGATTAGTTCTGTTCGGCCTTTAAATTCTTACATGATCTGAGTTCAGACCGGCGTGAGCCAGGTCGGTTTCTATCCTAAGATTATTAATCCATATTAGTACGAAAGGACCATATGGTTAAAATATTTTTTGTTATATTGATTAATATTAATTTATTTACTATTTTGACAGATTAATGTTTTGAATTTAGAATTCATTTATGTAGATTTTTTTCTACAAATAGTATTGATACTTTATGAGTTATTTATATTTATTTTTAATTTTCTTTTATTGGTTATTTGTGTTTTAATTAGTGTTCCTTTTTTAAGGTTTTAGGTTATATTCAGATTCGAAAGGGTCCAAATAAGGTAGGTTTTGTTGGAATTCCTCAGCCATTTAGAGATGCTATTAAGTTAATTTGTAAGGAGCAGCCAATTCCTATTATATCTAATTACCTACTTTATTATTTTTCCCCTGTTTTTAATTTAATGATTTCTTTAGCCGTTTGAGTAATTTTTCCTTATTTAACTTATATGTGTTCTTTTTCTTATGGATTTTTATTATTTTTATGTTGTACTAGATTAGGTGTTTATACTGTTATAATTGCTGGTTGATCTTCTAATTCAAATAATTCATTATTAGGTTCTCTTCGTTCTGTTGCTCAAACAATTTCTTATGAAGTTAGTTTAGCTTTAATTTTATTGTCTTTAATTATTTTAATTGTTAGTTTTAATATGTTTGATTTTATAAACTATCAGCTTTATTGTTGATTTATTATTATTTCTTTTCCTTTAGCTTTAGCTTGTTTTGCTTCTTGTTTAGCTGAAACTAATCGTACTCCTTTTGATTTTGCTGAAGGGGAATCTGAGTTAGTTTCAGGATTTAATATTGAGTATGGTGCGGGTGGTTTTACTTTAATTTTTTTAGCTGAATATACTAGAATTGTCTTCATAAGAATATTATTGGCTTTAATTTTTTTAGGTGGTGATTTTTATTCTTTTATATTTTTTATTAAGCTTGCTATTATATCTTTTGGTTTTATTTGGGTTCGTGGAACATTACCACGGTTTCGTTATGATAAATTAATGTACTTAGCTTGAAAAAGTTTTTTACCTTTATCTTTGAATTTTTTTATTTTCTTTGTTGGTTTAAAGATTTTATTTATATCATTTGTTTAGTGAAATTTTTTGAGAAAAGTTAATAGAAGAGTTAAACTTCTAATTTTATGTTTTCAAAACATATACTTTTCCTAAGCTAATTAACTTTATTCCTTAATTAATTTATCTCATGCGTTTGCGACATGGACATTAATTAAGAAATATGTAAGGTAGATAATTGTTAAGATTTGACCTGTTATAATATAAGGTTCTTCAACAGGTCGTTTACCAATTCACGTTAGTAGGCATACAACAACTACTATAATTCAGAATAAAATTTGATTAATAGGGTAAAATTGAATGCCTCGGAATGGTGTTTTATTATAAAATGGTAAAATTATTAAGATTCTAATTGATAAAAATAATGCAATAACACCTCCTAATTTATTAGGGATAGATCGTAGAATTGCATATGCAAATAGGAAATATCACTCTGGTTGAATGTGAACTGGTGTTACTAATGGGTTGGCAGGTACAAAGTTATCTGGATCTCCTAATAGGTAAGGATTGATTAAACATAGTATAATTAATAATGATGTTATTATTACAAATGTAATAGAATCCTTAAAGGTAAAGTATGGATGGAATGGAATTTTTTCAATATCTCCATTTAGTCCAAGAGGATTATTAGATCCTGTTAGGTGAAGAAAAAATAAATGAATTGCTGCTATAGCAGCAATAATAAATGGTAATACAAAATGGAATGTGAAGAATCGATTTAATGTTGCATTATCAACAGCGAATCCTCCTCATACTCATTGGACCAAATCTGTTCCTAAGTATGGGATTGCTGATAATAAATTAGTAATTACTGTTGCACCTCAAAAAGATATTTGGCCTCAGGATAAGACATATACTATAAATGCAGTTGCTATAACTAAAAATAAAATCACTGTACCAATTATTCAGGTATGTATATATATATATATATATATATATATATATATATATATATATAAGATCCGTAGTAAATTCCTCGTCCTACATGTAAGTAAATACAAATAAAAAATATAGATGCTCCATTTGCATGTAAGGTTCGGATAATTCAACCATTAATTACGTCTCGGCAGATGTGTACTACACTACTGAATGCTATTTCAATATTTGATGAATAATGTATAGCTAAAAATAGTGCAGTTACGATTTGTATTACCAAACATACCCCTAATAGGGATCCAAAATTTCATCAAAATGAAATATTTGTTGGGGCAGGTAAGTCAATTAAAGAGTTATTAATAATTTTAATTAAAGGATGTCTTAATCGTAAGGGTTTATTCATTAGTAATTATCTTAATTTACGAATAGGTCCCTGATTAATATTAGTGATTTTAACAACTGCTAGTAGTGCTAAAAATAAATAAATTATTATTATTATTGTAATAATGAATGTTGGTCTGTTATATAATTTTTCTAAAGATATTGTTATTTCTTGATAATTGATTGAATTATCAATATTTATAATTTCGGTGTTAATGAAAAAGTCTATAAATATAGATATATCTAGAATAATTAATATTGATATGATAAATACTCACATTATCAATGTAATAATTATAGTAATTGATTTAGGCTGAAATATTTCGTTTGATGCAATTCTTGTAATGTAAATAAATAATACTAGTATACCACCAAGAAATGTTAAAAATAAAATATATGATAATCAATATCTTTCTATTATTGTTCCTGTTATTAATCCAACTAGGAAGGTTTGAAGGATAATAAAAAGCATTATTGATATTGGGTGTCTTAATTTAATAAAATTAATATTTATTACATTTGATAATGATATAATTATTATTTTGATCATTTCAGGGGTTAGTTTATTTAAAATATCGGTTTTGGGGACCGATGATGGAAGCTTTTCCACCTCTGAAATTTTAAAAGTGGGGGCTGGACTCATTTCCGGTTTACAAGACCGGCGTTTTTTTTAAACTATTAAAACTAATGTTTATATTCTCTATTTTTACTTCTTTATTGATTTATTTTGCTGGTGTTTATGTTTTTTCTTCTAAACGTAAACATTTATTAATGGTTCTTTAGAGATTAGAATATATTGTTCTTTCTTTATTTATATTAGTTATTGTTTTTCTTATTGAGTTTGATTATGATTATTTTTTTCCTGTTATTTTTTTAGTTTTTTCTGTTTGTGAGGGTGCTTTAGGTCTTTCTATTTTAGTTTCAATAATTCGTTCTCATGGTAATGATTTTTTTAATTCTTTTGGTTTATCTTTATGTTAAAGTATTTATTTATAACTATTATTTGATCCCTCTTTGTTTATTAAATAATTGTTGATGGTTGGTTCATTCTTTAATGTTTCTGTCGAGTTTTGTGTTTATAATTTGTGTTTATTCATATGCTGATTTGAATATAATTAGATATTATTTTGGTATTGATTATTTTTCTTTTAGTTTAATTTTGCTTAGTTTTTGGATTTGTTCTTTAATAATCACTGCTAGAGGTTCAGTTTATTTAAGTTCATATCATTCTAATTTTTTTGTTTTTATGGTTTTGATTTTAATAATTATGCTTTACTGTTCATTTGCTAGATTAAGTCTTCTTTCTTTTTATATTTTTTTTGAGGCTAGATTAGTTCCTACTTTACTTTTAATTTTGGGTTGGGGTTATCAACCTGAGCGTTTGCAGGCTGGTGTTTATTTAATTTTTTATACTTTGGTTGCTAGATTACCTTTATTATTAGTTTTATTTAAGGTTTATGATTTTTCTAATACTTTATATTTTCCTTTATTAGTTGATTTTGGTTCTTATTATTTTATGTTTTATGTTTTTATAATTTTGGCTTTTTTAGTTAGGATACCTATGTTTTTGGTTCATTTATGACTTCCTAAGGCTCATGTAGAGGCCCCTATTTCAGGTAGAATGATTCTTGCTGGTGTTTTATTAAAGTTAGGTGGTTATGGTATTTTTCGTGTTATAAAGGTTATTTCTTATTTGGGTTTAAAGTTTAATTATTTTTGATTATCTTTGGGTTTATCTGGGGGTGTTATTGTAAGATTTATTTGTTTTCGTCAGGTTGATTTAAAGTCTTTAATTGCATATTCTTCTGTTGCTCATATAAGAATGGTTATTGGTGGATTGATGACTATGAATTGATGAGGTTGTGTAGGTTCTCTTTCTCTAATGGTTGGTCATGGTTTATGTTCTTCTTGTTTATTTTGTTTATCTAATATTATTTATGAACGTTTAGGTAGATGAAGATTATTAATTAACAAGGGTATAATTAATTTGATGCCAAGAATGGCTTTATGATGATTTCTTTTAAGATCATCAAATATGGCTGCTCCTCCATCTTTAAATTTGGTAGGTGAAATTAGATTATTAAATAGAATTATATCTTGATCTTCTTTTAGATTCTTTGCTTTGATTTTTTTATCTTTTTTTAGAGCTGTTTATACTTTGTATATATATTCTTATTCTCAGCATGGAAATTATTATTCTGGTGTTTATACTTGTTCTCTTGGTTATTTTCGTGAATATCATCTTTTACTTTTACATTAATTGCCTTTAAATATTCTCTGTTTAAAGGGTGAATATTTCTTTGTTTAGTTTGCTTAAGTATTTTAATTAAAAATATTGTTTTGTGGAATCAATGATATGAAGTTTTTCATCTTAGGCCGTGAATTTATTTTCTATTTGTTCTTTGTTTTTTTCGAGAACTATAATTTTTATTTTAGGTATTTATTATTTAATAATTGATTATAGAGTTTTTGTTGAGTGAGAGCTTTTCAATTTAAATGGTTCTATAGTTGTTATAACTTTAATTTTGGATTGAATATCTCTTATTTTTATATCTTTTGTTATATATATTTCTTCTTTGGTTATTTATTATAGAGAGGATTATATATCTGGTGAAAAGAATATAAATCGTTTTATTATTATTGTTTTAATATTTATTCTTTCTATAGGTTTTTTAATTATTATTCCTAATTTAATTAGAATTTTATTAGGTTGAGATGGTTTAGGTTTAGTTTCTTATTGTTTAGTTATTTATTATCAAAATGTAAAATCTTATAGTGCTGGTATATTAACTGCACTTTCTAATCGTATTGGTGATGTTGCTATTTTAATTTCTATTGCATGAATGTTAAATTTTGGTGGTTGAAATTATATTTATTATTATGATTTTATTTCTAATTCTTTTGAAATAAAGCTCATTACTATATTAATTGTTTTAGCAGCTATAACTAAGAGAGCTCAGATTCCTTTCTCTTCATGACTTCCTGCTGCTATAGCAGCTCCTACTCCTGTTCCTGCTTTAGTTCATTCTTCTACTCTTGTTACTGCTGGTGTTTATTTATTAATTCGTTTTAGACCAATATTAGATACTTATAATTGTGGTTGATTTTTACTTTTAATTGGTTGTATAACTATATTTATGGCTGGATTGGGCGCTAATTTTGAATTTGATTTGAAGAAGATTATTGCTCTTTCTACTTTAAGACAACTTGGTTTAATAATAAGAATTTTGGCTATGGGTTATCCAAAGCTTGCATTTTTTCATTTATTGGCTCATGCTTTATTTAAGGCATTATTATTTATATGTGCAGGTTCAATAATTCATAATTTGAAGGATTCTCAGGATATTCGTTTTATAGGATCAATTGTTAATTTCATACCTTTAACTTGAGTTTGTTTTAATGTTTCTAGTTTATCTTTGTGTGGAATACCTTTTTTAGCGGGATTTTATTCAAAGGATTTAATTCTTGAGATGGTTTGTTTAAGATGAATTAATTGTTTAATTTTTTTTCTTTATTTTTTTTCTACTGGTTTAACTGCTTCTTATTCTTTTCGTTTGTTTTATTATTCAATATCTGGTGATAATAATTTTTATTCTAGATTTTCTTTTGATGATAAGGGTTATTATATTTCATTTGGAATAATTGGTCTATTGTTTGTTGCTGTTTTTGGTGGTAGTCTTTTATCTTGATTAATTTTTCCTATTCCTCATGTGATTGCTTTACCTTATTATTTAAAGTTTTTAACTATTACAGTTGTTATTTTAGGTGCTTATTTAGGTTATCTTATTTCTAATTTTGATTTTTCTCATAATTTATTTTCTTTAAGTATACTTTCTTTTGTCAGATTTGCTGGTTCTATATGATTTATACCTTTTCTTTCAACTAAGTTTATTAGATATATTCCTTTAAAAATAGGTTATTATTTATCTAAGTCATTTGATTATGGATGGGGTGAATTACTTGGTGGTCAAGGTTTATATAGATTATTTATTTATTTAATTGGTTATATTCAAGGTTGATATGATTCTAATTTCAAGATTTATCTTTTAACTTTTATTTTTTGAATATTTATTTTGGTAATATTATTTTTCGTTTACTTAAATAGCTTATAATTAGAGCGTGACACTGAAGATGTTAAGGAAGTATTTTTACTTTTAGGTATTTATAAATATAGATATATAATTTTTACAGTGAAAATGTAATGTTTTATTTAAACTATATAAATTTTAGAAATGTTAACGGAGTTTAACCGCTAATATAAAAAGTTAGCAGCTTTCATATTGGCTTTACATTTCCTTAATTGGAACTATTATAGTTCAATTATATTATTAACAGTAATACGCCTCTTTTTGGCTTCAATTAATAAGAATAAGGGTAGTATATACCAATCTTCCAGGTCGAAACTGACTGCAATATTTCGCTTCTTATTCTATTTAAGGTTGATTGATATTATCAATACTTTTTGAATGCAACCCAAATGTTATGTTTAACTACAACCCTTTGTTCTGCTCATTGTAATGCTCCTTGATTTCATTCATGGTATAGTCCACCTAGTAGAACTAGAATAAAAAATATTGTTGATACTGTTCAGATTATAATGTCTGATGTTCTAAAAATAATTACAATTGGTAGAATTAGTGCAATTTCTACATCAAAAATTAAAAAGATTACTGCGATTAGGAAGAATCGTAGTGAGAATGGTATTCGTGCTGATCTTTTTGGATCAAACCCACATTCAAATGGTAATCTTTTTCTCGATCATTAATTAATTTTTTTGATAGTGTTGTTGCCAGGATTATAACAATTATTGGAATAATAAATCTAATGAAAACTCTTGTGGATAGAATTAGAATTGTTTTTCTTGATTTGTATCAAGCTTTCTGATTGGAAGTCAAATGTACTATTTATACTAGAAAAACAATTATCTACCTCATCAATAAATAGAGATATATAAGAATAATCATACTACGTCTACGAAGTGTCAGTATCATGCTGCTGCTTCAAATCCAAAGTGGTGTCTTGGTGAGAATTGATTTATTGAGTGTCGAAGTAGACATGTTGATAAAAAGATTGTTCCAATAATTACGTGTAAACCATGGAATCCTGTTGCAACAAAGAATGTTGACCCGTAAACTGCATCTGCAATGGTAAAAGGTGCTTCTCAATATTCATATGCTTGGAGTATTGTAAAGTATAGTCCTAATAACACTGTGAAGAATAATCCTTGTAGTGCTTGAGTATGATTAGATTCCATTAAACTATGAGGTGCTCATGTTACTGTTACTCCTGATGCTAAAAGAATAGCTGTATTAAGTAATGGAATTTGTATAGGGTTAAAGGGTTGAATTCCTATTGGAGGTCATAGTATTCCTAGTTCAATTGTTGGTGCTAATCTTCTTCTAAAGAATGCTCAAAAAAAGAAACGAAAAATAATACCTCTGATGCAATAAATAAAATTATTCCTCATCCTAATCCAATTGATACAAATCCTGTATGTAATCCTTGATATGTTCCTTCTCGTACTACATCTCGTCATCATTGAATTATGGTTAGTAGGGTAATTCCAAATACAATTATAAATAAGTTAATATTAAATAGGTGGAATCATTTTGCTAGTCCTGATACTAGGACTATTGCTCCAATTGCTCCTGTTAATGGTCAAGGTCTATAGTCTACTATGTGGAATGGGTGGTTTGAGTGAGTTGTTAACATAGGTTTAATATACTTCTCAAGAATATAGAGTTCTTAGAATTGAGAAAACATAGGCTTGAATTATTGCTATTGCTGATTCTAGAATTAATAGAAGTATTTGTCCAATAATTAGTAATGAGATTAAGTTTATTGCTATAGATGGTCCTGTGTTTCCTAATAAGGTTAATAATAAGTGTCCTGCAATTATTTTTGCTGCTAACCGTACTGCTAATGTACCTGGTCGAATAACATTACTAATTGTTTCAATTAGTACTATAAATGATATTAATGCGGGCGGTGTACCTTGTGGTACAAGGTGTGTAAATATATGATTAGTATGGTTAATTCATCCAAATAATATAAATCTTAGTCATATAGGTAGGGCAATTGCAAATGTTAATGCTAAATGTCTTGTTCTAGTAAAAATATAAGGGAATAATCCTATGAAATTGTTAAATAATATTATAATAAGAATTGAGATGAAAATGAATGTTGTTCCATTAAATGATTTTGGTCCAAGTAGTGTTTTAAATTCATTATGTAAGGTTAAATTTAGTTTATTTCAGATAATGTTATTTCGTGATGGTGTAAGTAAAAATAGTGATGGGATTAATAATAGTCCTAGAAATGTTCTAGTTCAATTTAATGATAAATTAAAGATGTTAGTTGATGGGTCAAATGTTGAGAATAGATTTGTTATCATTTTCAATTTAAGTTTTTTATTTCAATTGTTCCTTTTTCTGCTCTTTTAATAAGGTTAGGTTTAAATGAGAAGAAGTTTATTTGATTAAACAAGATTAATGTAGCTGAAAATATAATGAATAGTGAGAATCATATAAGAGGGGATATTTGAGGGATTTGGATATAATTTCCCCATCAGAAGTAGTCGTTAATTTACTATTACTTGGTTTAAGAGACCATTACTTACTTTCAGTCATCTGATGAATTTCAAGTTGTACAAATTTTTTTAGTTACTTTAGATTGACACTCTAATGTTATTTATTTTAACTAACTCCTTAAATTATCTTAGATAATCACTTAATAAATAAATTTACTGAAGTTCTTTCAATTACAATTGGTATAAATCTGTGGTTTGCTCCACAGATTTCTGAGCATTGTCCAAAGAATAATCCAGGTCGATTTATTGTGAATGTTCCTTGATTTAACCGACCTGGCGTTGCATCAATTTTAACCCCTAATGCAGGAACTGCTCATGAGTGTAGAACATCTGATGCTCTTGTTAATACTCGTACTTCTGTATTTATTGGTAGGATTGTTCGGTTATCTACATCTAGCAGTCGAAATCCATCATTTTCTAGGTCTTGTTCTGGTGTTATATAAGTGTCAAATTCTACGTCTATGAAGTCTGAATATTCATATCTTCAATATCATTGTCGTCCAATGGTTTTAATTGTGATTATTGCATCTACTGAATCATCAAGTAAATATAATAGTCGTAATGATGGAAGGGCAATAAAAATTAATGTAATTGCTGGTAAAGCTGTTCAGATTGTTTCAATTAAATGTCCATGAAGTATATTACGGTTAGTATAGGCAATAAATAATATATAACTTAAGGCATAACCTACAATTACTGTAATTAATAATAATACGACCATAGTATGATCATGAAAGAATGATAATTGTTCCATTAATGGTGAAGCTCCATCTTGAAGAGATAAATTTGATCATGTTGCCATTAATAAATATTTTCTAATAAAATGTCAAACCTTTATTTGTAGAGCTTAAATCTACTGCACTAATCTGCCATATTAGAATCTAGAGTTTAATGGTAATTCTGAGTAACTATGTTCTGCAGGAGGGTTATTTTGTAGTCATTCTGTTGATCTTCTTATGTTAGCTCTAAATATAATTGCTCGGTTTGTAACCATTCTTTCTCATATAATTACAATGAATATAATGATTCCTACAATAGAAATTGTAGACCCAATTCTTGATACTACGTTTCATGATGTATATGCGTCTGGGTAGTCTGAGTATCGTCGAGGTATTCCTGCTAATCCTAGGAAGTGTTGAGGAAAGAATGTTAAGTTTACTCCAATGAATATAATTGTAAATTGGATTTTTAATCATGTATTATTTATAGTTAATCCTGTAAATAGTGGATATCATTGAATGACACCTCCTATAATTGCAAATACTGCTCCTATAGATAATACATAATGAAAGTGGGCTACTACATAATATGTATCATGTAATACAATATCAAGTGATGAATTTGCTAATACTAATCCTGTTAATCCACCAATTGTAAATAGGAAAATAAATCCTAGAGCTCATAATAATGGTGGATTGAACTTGAATTTAGTTCCATATAATGTAGCTAATCATCTAAATACCTTAATTCCTGTAGGTACAGCAATAATTATTGTTGCTGATGTACAATATGCTCGTGTGTCAACATCCATTCCTACTGTAAATATATGATGTGATCATACAATAAATCCTATTAGTCCAATTGATAGTATAGCATAAATTATACCTAATGTTCCAATTGATTCAATTTTCCTCTTTCTTGACATACAATATGTGAAATAATTCCAAACCCCAGTAGAATTAAAATATAAATTTCTGGGTGTCCAAAGAATCAAAATAGATGTTGATATAGAATTGGGTCACCCCCTCCTGCAGGGTCAAAGAATGATGTATTTAAATTTCGATCTGTTAATAATATAGTAATAGCTCCTGCTAAAACTGGAAGTGAAAGAAGGAGAAGTAATGCTGTAATAGCTACTGATCATACAAATAAAGGTGTTTGATCTAAAGTTATACTTTCTGATCGTATATTAATTGCTGTTGTAATGAAATTTACTGCACCAAGAATAGATGATACACCTGCTAAGTGTAGTGAAAAAATAGCTAGATCTACAGATGCACCCCCGTGTGCAATAGCTCCTGCTAGAGGAGGGTAAACTGTTCATCCTGTACCAGCACCATTATCTACTATAGAAGATGTAAGAAGAAGGGTTAGTGAAGGTGGTAGTAATCAAAAACTTATATTATTTATTCGTGGAAATGCTATATCTGGTGCACCAATTATTAGTGGAACAAGTCAATTATCAAATCCACCAATTATAATAGGTATTACTATAAAGAAAATTATTACGAATGCGTGAGCTGTAATAATAACATTATAAATCTGGTCATCCCCAATTAGAGATCCTGGTTGACCAAGTTCAGCACGAATAAGTATTCTTATTGATGTTCCTACTATTCCTGCTCATGCTCCAAATAGAAAATATAAAGTGCCAATGTCCTTATGGTTTGTTGAGAATAATCATTTTTGCGGTAAGATGGCTGAATTTTAGGTGGTAGACTGTAAATCTACTTATGAGATGTTTTCTCTCTTATCATATTTAGGTCTTATATTCAATTATGATTCTAGACTGCAATTCTAGAGGTGTAAAATTTTACTAAGGCCTAAAAGATTATTCTTTTAATTATAACTTTGAAGGTTATTAGTTTGATTAACTTAAGTCCTTAGTATAATGAAATTAAGGTTGATGTTGAGATCAATCCTATTGTTGAAATTATTACTGTTATAGGAAGAATGATTCTTGATTTTTGGGACTTTATCTTTATAGATCACGAATTTTCTGTGTATGATATAATTAGAGCTGAGAATCTAATACGTATATAGTAGTAGAGTGTAATTGTAGTTAATACAACTATAATAGTTATAATAGTTGTTATATTGTTTTCTATTAACGATTGTATTACAATTCATTTTGGTAAGAATCCAAGGAATGGTGGTAGTCCACCTAAAGATAATAAAGATAAGAATATTATGAATTTAATTTCGGTTTTTATATTTCTGGCTGAATAAATTTGATTTATGAAAAATAAATTTATTTGCTTAAATAATAAAATTATAATTAATCTTAATAGTGAGTAAATAATGAAGTATAGTTCTCAGATGTTTTCTCTGACTGTTAATGATCTAATTATTCAATGTAGATGTCTGATTGATGAATATGCTAAAAGTTGTCGTAAGGATGTTTGATTTAAACCTCCTATTGCCCCAATAATAATTCTTAAGATAATAATTGTTCAAATAAAAGTTCTTAATTGAATACAATAGGATAAGACCATTATTGGGGCGATTTTTTGTCATGTTATAAATGTTAAACAATTATTTCATCTTGATGCTCCTATAACTTCTGGAAATCAGAAATGGAAAGGTGCAGCTCCAATCTTTAATAATAGTCTAGATCTAATTATTATTGATGGGATAAATTCTGTTTCCCATCCCATGGGATATTTTATTTGAATCAGCAAAATTGAAAATAATAATATTGTCGATGCTATTGCTTGGACAAAAAAATATTTAATTGATGATTCGTTTATTATTATATTTTTATTTCTTGTTAGGAGCGGAATAAATGAAAGTAAGTTGATCTCAAGTCCTATTCAAACCCCAAATCAGGAGTTTGATGAAATGGACAGGATCGTTCCTATCATTAATGTTGATAGGAAGAGAAGTTTTGTAGAGTTGTTCGTCATTAAAAAGGAGAGGATTGATACCTCTATAAATGGGGTATGAACCCATTAGCTTGTTTAGCTTACCGTTTACATTAAGGTGTATGATGCACGTTATTTTTTGATACTAAAGGAGGTAGTTTAATTCAATCTTATGTAATTTTAATGAAGGTAATTTTTTTTACTTTATTTACCCTATCAAGGTAACCCTTTAATCAGGCACTTCATTTATTTAATATATAATTCGAAAGTTTTTTTTGAAATTCTTTTATGTATTATTTTGTTCAATTAGAATTAATTTATCCTGCTCCTTTTCTTTTATATATATATATATATATATATATATATATATATATATATATATATATATATATATATATATATATATATATATATATATATTTAATTAAAAATAAAAGATTATAAGTTCATCTTATTATTATTAATTGATTATTATAATACATACATTTACCTAGGATTATAGCTACTTATGTTTTTAGCTTAAAATAGGTTATTATAATATAATATATATAATAATATGTAATTTAATATTTAATATTATTATAATTGGATATAAAAATAAAATTATTAATTTTAAATATAAAATATTATAATAATATTAATAATTATATTAATTATAATAATATAATTAACATAAATTATCTATAATTAGTTTATTTAACTAATATATATATAAGTTAACTTAATATAAAAAAAGAATTCATATTAATAAAATATTATATTAAATTACATAATTGTATAAAATATATTTATTATATTATTTAATCTTTCTTTATTTATTAGTGAAACGAAAGATTATATAAGAAAGAATATAATACATTTATTGCTATACTATTCCATATTAATCTTTAATTATATATAATAGAGAAGTTGTTGTGGTCATACAGGGGAGCGTTTCTTTTTTTTTTTGTTAATGTTTGTGGTTTTTTCTTTTTTTTTTCTTTAAATATTTGAATCTTTAATTTTTTCCTGATTTAATAAATTTAAAAATTTCTTATTGTTCTTTTTGCAGTAACTTGATTTAATTATCAAGTGATTTTGGATTTAGCAATTGATTTAGTATCGGCATAATTCGTGCCAGCAGCCGCGGTTATACGATTGATACAAGTGAATATTATTGGTTAAAACAGTTGTTTATACTATTAGGGTTGAAATATAAATTTGTAAGGTGAAATGTTAAAATTTATTTGTGGCCCTTTTTATGAATCTGTGAAATTTAAATAATAAACTAGGATTAGATACCCTATTATTTTAAATGTTAATTATATTTACCAGGGTACTATTAGTTAAGGTCTTTAAACCCAAAGAATTTGGCGGTATCTCATTCCATTCAGAGGAACCTACCCCATGATTGATAATACACGATTTACTCTACTTAATTTATTTGTTTGTATATCTCCGTTATCAGAGAAACTTTTTAGAGTTATAATTCTCAAGATTTATAATTATCAAATATTTCAGGTCAAGGTGCAGCTTATAGTTAAGAGGAGGTGGGTTACAATAGATTTTTGTTTATAACGGATTTGATAGTGAAATACTGTTAATGAAGGTGGATTTGATAGTAATTTAATTTATTTAATTTAACTGATATTGGCTCTGAGATGTGTACACATCGCCCGTCGCTCTCATTATTGATTATTCTATTCTATTTTAAAGTAGCTTCAATTTAGATGAGATAAGTCGTAACATAGTAGATGTACTGGAAAGTGTATCTAGGAAGAGTTTCAAGATATAACTTATTAGTAAAGTGTTTCATTTACACTGAAAATTTTTCTGTGCAAATCAGGATATCTTGATTATTTATTTTATTATATTTATTTTTTGTTTATTTAATTATTTAATATATATAATTGTATTTTATTTTTGTCTTAGTATATTTTATAGAATTGATTTTTTAAATTATAGTGTATTAGTAATGTAAGTGTTTTATGAAATATTATTTTAAATTTTTTTAAGTACATTTTATTTATTGTACCTTTTGTATCAGGGTTTATCAAAATTTTAGTATTTATTTTACTTGTCTCGATTTGGGTTGATTTATAAATAATTTATAGTTAATGTATCATAATTATTATTAATTTATTTATAGAAATGAGATGTTAATCGTTTCCCAAGATATCTAGTTTCTTAAGAAAAAATTTAATTATTTAATTTTTGAAGTAAAAATGTAAACTTATTTATTCTTTAAGGGATAAGCTTTGAAGTTAATAACCTATAATTTATTTTATAGAAATATAATAGTAAGCTTTAAACCAGCTATCTTTAAGATTACGTTTTAGTTCATTATTTTTTATTTTGATTTTATAAATATTTTAGGTTTTTTATTAAGACTATTAATTTAATTTTAAAATTTTTGTAATAATGATAGAATTAGTAAATTTATTTGTATGAAATTTTTACCTTGTGAACTTATTATAAGGAACTAGGCAAAATTGATTTCCGCCTGTTTATCAAAAACATGTCCTCTTGTTTATACATTGAGGTCTGGCCTGCTCACTGAGCATATTTTTAAAGAGCTGCGGTATTTTGACCGTGCAAAGGTAGCATAATCATTAGTCTCTTAATTAGTGGCTGGAATGAATGGCTTGACGAGAAATCAACTGCCTCTTAATAAATTTTTGAATTTAACTTTTTGAGTCAAAAGGCTTAAATTCTTCTTTAGGACGAGAAGACCCTATAGAGCTTGACATTTTACTTTTATATAGTTTTTTGTTTGTCTTTCTATATTTAATGATGATGTTTTGTTGGGGTGACATAAAGAATAGATAAACTCTTCATTATTATATCATTTATTTATGTTTGTTATTTTGATCCATAATTTATGATCATAAGATTAAGTTACCTTAGGGATAACAGCGTAATTGTTTTTGAGAGCTCATATCGACAAAGCAGATTGCGACCTCGATGTTGGATTAAGAAAAATTTTGGGTGCAGGAGCCCAATGATAAGGTCTGTTCGACCTTTAAATTCTTACTTGATCTGAGTTCAGACCGGCGTGAGCCAGGTCGGTTTCTATCCTAAGATTATTAATCCATATTAGTACGAAAGGACCATATGGTTAAAATATTTTTTGTTATATTGATTAATATTAATTTATTTACTATTTTGACAGATTAATGTGTTGAATTTAGAATTCATTTATGTAGATTTTTTTCTACAAATAGTATTGATACTTTATGATTAATTTATATTTATTTTGAATTTTCTTTTATTGGTTATTTGTGTTTTAATTAGTGTTGCATTTTTAACTTTATTAGAGCATAAGGTTTTAGGTTATATTCAGATTCGAAAGGGTCCAAATAAGGTAGGTTTTGTTGGAATTCCTCAGCCATTTAGAGATGCTATTAAGTTAATTTGTAAGGAGCAGCCAATTCCTATTATATCTAATTACCTACTTTATTATTTTCCCCTGCTTTTAATTTAATGATTTCTTTAGCCGTTTGAGTAATTTTTCCTTATTTAACTTATATGTGTTCTTTTTCTAATGGATTTTTATTTTTTTTATGTTGTACTAGATTAGGTGTTTATACTGTTATAATTGCTGGTTGATCTTCTAATTCAAATTATTCATTATTAGGTTCTCTTCGTTCTGTTGCTCAAACAATTTCTTATGAAGTTAGTTTAGCTTTAATTTAATTGTCTTTAATTATTTTAATTGGTAGTTTTAATATGTTTGATTTTATAAACTATCAGCTTTATTGTTGATTTATTATTATTTCTTTTCCTTTAGCTTTAGCTTGTTTTGCTTCTTGTTTAGCTGAAACTAATCGTACTCCTTTTGATTTTGCTGAAGGGGAATCTGAGTTAGTTTCAGGATTTAATATTGAGTATGGTGCGGGTGGTTTTACTTTAATTTTTTTAGCTGAATATACTAGAATTGTCTTCATAAGAATATTATTGGCTTTAATTTTTTTAGGTGGTGATTTTTATTCTTTTATATTTTTTATTAAGCTTGCTATTATATCTTTTGGTTTTATTTGGGTTCGTGGAACATTACCACGGTTTCGTTATGATAAATTAATGTACTTAGCTTGAAAAAGTTTTTTACCTTTATCTTTGAATTTTTTTATTTTCTTTGTTGGTTTAAAGATTTTATTTATCTCATTTGTTTAGTGAAATTTTTTGAGAAAAGTTAATAGAAGAGTTAAACTTTTAATTTTATGTTTTCAAAACATATGCTTTTCCTAAGCTAATTAACTTTATTCCTTAATTAATTTATCTCATGCGTTTGCGACATGGACATTAATTAAGAAATATGTAAAGTAGATAATTGTTAAGATTTGACCTGTTATAATATAAGGTTCTTCAACAGGTCGTTTACCAATTCACGTTAGTAGGCATACAACAACTACTATAATTCAGAATAAAATGTGATTAATAGGGTAAAATTGAATGCCTCGGAATGGTGTTTTATTATAAAATGGTAAAATTATTAAGATTCTAATTGATAAAAATAACGCAATAACATCTCCTAATTTATTAGGGATAGATCGTAGAATTGCATATGCAAATAGGAAATATCACTCTGGTTGAATGTGAACTGGTGTTACTAATGGGTTGGCAGGTACAAAGTTATCTGGATCTCCTAATAGGTAAGGATTGATTAAAGATAGTATAATTAATAATGATGTTATTATTACAAATGTAATAGAATCCTTAAAGGTAAAGTATGGATGGAATGGAATTTTTTCAATATCTCCATTTAGTCCAAGAGGATTATTAGATCCTGTTTGGTGAAGAAAAAATAAATGAATTGCTGCTATAGCAGCAATAATAAATGGTAATACAAAATGGAATGTGAAGAATCGATTTAATGTTGCATTATCAACAGCGAATCCTCCTCATACTCATTGGACTAAATCTGTTCCTAAGTATGGGATTGCTGATAATAAATTAGTAATTACTGTTGCACCTCAAAAAGATATTTGGCCTCAGGGTAAGACATATCCTATAAATGCAGTTGCTATAACTAAAAATAAAATCACTGTACCAATTATTCAGGTATGTATATATATATATATATATAAGATCCGTAGTAAATTCCCCGTCATACATGTAAGTAAATACAAATAAAAAATATAGATGCTCCATTTGCATGTAAGGTTCGGATAATTCAACCATTATTTACGTCTCGGCAGATGTGTACTACACTACTGAATGCTATTTCAATATTTGATGTATAATGTATAGCTAAAAATAGTCCAGTTACGATTTGAATTACCAAACATAACCCTAATAGGGATCCAAAATTTCATCAAAATAAAATATTTGTTGGGGCAGGTAAGTCAATTAAAGAAATTATTAATAATTTTAATTAAAAGAGGTCTTAATCGTAAGGGTTTATTCATTAGTAATTATCTTATTTTACGAATAGGTCCCTGATTACTATTAGTGATTTTAACAACTGCTAGTAGTGCTAAAAATAAATAAATTATTATTATTATTGTAATAATGAATGTTGGTCTGTTATATAATTTTTCTAAAGATATTGTGATTTCTTGATAATTGATTGAATTATCAATATTTATAGTTTTGGTGTTTTTGAAAAAGTCTATAAATATAGATATATCTAGAATAATTAATATTGATATGATAAATACTCACATTATTAATGTAATAATTATAGTAATTGATTTAGGCTGAAATATTTCGTTTGATGCAATTCTTGTAATGTAAATAAATAATACTAGTATACCACCAAGAAATGTTAAAAATAAAATATATGATAATCAATATCTTTCTATTATTGTTCCTGTTATTAATCCAACTAGGAAGGTTTGAAGGATAATAAAAAGCATTATTGATATTGGGTGTCTTAATTTAATAAAATTAATATTTATTACATTTGATAATGATATAATTATTATTTTGATCATTTCAGGGGTTAGTTTATTTAAAATATCGGTTTTGGGGACCGATGATGGAAGCTTTTCCACCTCTGAAGTTTTAAAAGTGGGGGCTGGACTTATTTCCGGTTTACAAGACCGGCGTTTTTTTTAAACTATTAAAACTAATGTTTATATTCTCTATTTTTACTTCTTTATTGATTTACTTTGCTGGTGTTTATGTTTTTTCTTCTAAATGTAAACATTTATTAATGGTTCTTTTGAGATTAGAATATATTGTTCTTTCTTTATTTATATTAGTTTTTGTTTTTCTTATTGAGTTTGATTATGATTATTTTTTTCCTGTTATTTTTTTAGTTTTTTCTGGTTGTGAGGGTGCTTTAGGTCTTTCTATTGTAGTTTCAATAATTCGTTCTTATGGTAATGATTTTTTTAATTCTTTTGGTTTATCTTTATGTTAAAGTATTTATTTATAACTATTTTTTTGATCCCTCTTTGTTTATTAAATAATTGTTGATGGTTGGTTCATTCTTTAATGTTTCTGTCGAGTTTTGTGTTTATAATTTGTGTTTATTCATATGCTGATTTGAATATAATTAGATATTATTTTGGTATTGATTATTTTTCTTTTAGTTTAATTTTGCTTAGTTTTTGGATTTGTTCTTTAATAATCACTGCTAGAGTTTCAGTTTATTTAAGTTCATATCATTCTAATTTTTTTGTTTTTATGGTTTTGATTTTAATAATTATGCTTTACTGTTCATTTGCTAGATTAAGTCTTCTTTCTTTTTATATTTTTTTTTAGGCTAGATTAGTTCCTACTTTACTTTTAATTTTGGGTTGGGGTTATCAACCTGAGCGTTTGCAGGCTGGTGTTTATTTAATTTTTTATACTTTGGTTGCTAGATTACCTTTATTATTAGTTTTATGTAAAGTTTATGATTTTTCTAATACTTTATATTTTCCTTTATTAGTTGATTTTGGTTCTTATTATTTTACGTTTTATGTATTTATAATTTTGGCTTTTCTAGTTAAGATACCTATGTTTTTGGTTCATTTATGACTTCCTAAGGCTCATGTAGAGGCCCCTATTTCAGGTAGAATGATTCTTTCTGGTGTTTTATTAAAGTTAGGTGGTTATGGTATTTTTCGTGTTATAAAGGTTATTTCTTATTTGGGTTTAAAGTTTAATTATTTTTGATTATCTTTGGGTTTATCTGGGGGTGTTATTGTAAGATTTATTTGTTTTCGTCAGGTTGATTTAAAGTCTTTAATTGCATATTCTTCTGTTGCTCATATAAGAATGGTTATTGGTGGATTGATGACTATGAATTGATGAGGTTGTGTAGGTTCTCTTTCTCTAATGGTTGGTCATGGTTTATGTTCTTCTGGTTTATTTTGTTTATCTAATATTATTTATGAACGTTTAGGTAGACGAAGATTATTAATTAACAAGGGTATAATTAATTTGATGCGAGGATTGCCTTAATGATGATTTCTTTTAAGATCATCAAATATGGCTGCTCCTCCTTCTTTAAATTTGGTAGGTGAAATTAGATTATTAAATAGAATTATATCTTGATCTTCTTTTAGATTCTTTGCTTTTATTTTTTTATCTTTTTTTAGAGCTGTTTATACTTTGTATATATATTCTTATTCTCAGCATGGAAATTATTATTCTGGTGTTTATACTTGTTCTCTTGGTTATTTTCGTGAATATCATCTTTTACTTTTACATTGATTGCCTTTAAATATTCTCTGTTTAAAGGGTGAATATTTCTTTGTTTAGTATGCTTAAGTATTTTAATTAAAAATATTGTTTTGTGGAATCAATGATATGAAGTTTTTCATCTTAGGCCGTGAATTTATTTTCTATTTGTTCTTTGAGTTTTTTTCTTTGTTTTTTTCGAGAACTATAATTTTTATTTTAGGTATTTATTATTTAATAATTGATTATAGAGTTTTTGTTGAGTGAGAGCTTTTCAATTTAAATGGTTCTATAGTTGTTATAACTTTAATTTTTGATTGAATATCTCTTATTTTTATATCTTTTGTTATATATATTTCTTCTTTGGTTATTTATTATAGAGAGGATTATATATCTGGTGAAAAGAATATAAATCGTTTTATTATTATTGTTTTAATATTTATTCTTTCTATAGGTTTTTTAATTATTAGTCCTAATTTAATTAGAATTTTAATAGGTTGAGATGGTTTAGGTTTAGTTTCTTATTGTTTAGTTATTTATTATTAAAATGTAAAATCTTATAGTGCTGGTATATTAACTGCACTTTCTATTCGTATTGGTGATGTTGCTATTTTAATTTCTATTGCATGAATGTTAAAGTTTGGTGGTTGAAATTATATTTATTATTATGATTTTATTTCTAATTCTTTTGAAATAAAGCTCATTACTATATAAATTGTTTTAGCAGCTATAACTAAGAGAGCTCAGATTCCTTTCTCTTCATGACTTCCTGCTGCTATAGCAGCTCCTACTCCTGTTTCTGCTTTAGTTCATTCTTCTACTCTTGTTACTGCTGGTGTTTATTTATTAATTCGTTTTAGACCAATATTAGATACTTATAATTGTGGTTGATTTTTACTTTTAATTGGTTGTATATCTATATTTATGGCTGGATTGGGCGCTAATTTTGAATTTGATTTGAAGAAGATTATTGCTCTTTCTACTTTAAGACAACTTGGTTTAATAATAAGAATTTTGGCTATGGGTTATCCAAAGCTTGCATTTTTTCATTTATTGGCTCATGCTTTATTTAAGGCATTAATATTTATATGTGCAGGTTCAATAATTCATAATTTGAAGGATTCTCAGGATATTCGTTTTATAGGATCAATTGTTAATTTCATACCTTTAACTTGAGTTTGTTTTAATGTTTCTAGTTTATCTTTGTGTGGAATACCTCTTTTAGCGGGATTTTATTCAAAGGATTTTATTCTTGAGATGGTTTGTTTAAGATGAATTAATTGTTTAATTTTTTTTCTTTATTTTTTTTCTACTGGTTTAACTGCTTCTTATTCTTTTCGTTTGTTTTATTATTCAATATCTGGTGATAATAATTTTTATTCTAGATTTTCTTTTGATGATAAGGGTTATTATATTTCATTTGGAATAATTGGTGTATTGTTTGTTGCTGTTTTTGGTGGTAGTCTTTTATCTTGATTAATTTTTCCTATTCCTCATGTGATTGCTTTACCTTATTATTTAAAGTTTTTAACTATTACAGTTGTTATTTTAGGTGCTTATTTAGGTTATCTTATTTCTAATTTTGATTTTTCTCATAATTTATTTTCTTTAAGTATACTTTCTTTTGTCAGATTTGCTGGTTCTATATGATTTATACCTTTTCTTTCAACTATGTTTATTAGATATATTCCTTTAAAAATAGGTTATTATTCATCTAAGTCATTTGATTGTGGTTGGGGTGAATTACTTGGTGGTCAAGGTTTATATAGATTATTTATTTATTTAATTGGTTATATTCAAGGTTGATATGATTCTAATTTCAAGATTTATCTTTTAACTTTTATTTTTTGAATATTTATTTTGGTAATATTATTTTTCGTTTACTTAAATTGCTTATAATTAGAGCGTGACACTGAAGATGTTAAGGAAGTATTTTTACTTTTAGGTATTTATAAATATAGATATTTTATTTTTACAGTGAAAATGTAATGTTTTATTTAAACTATATAAATTTTAGAAATGTTAACGGAGTTTAACCGCTAATATAAAAAGTTAGCAGCTTTCATATTGGCTTTACATTTCCTTAATTGGAACTATTATAGTTCAATTATATTATTAACAGTAATACGCCTCTTTTTGGCTTCAATTAATAAGAATAGGGGTAGTATATACCAATCTTCCAGGTCGAAACTGACTGCAATATTTCGCTTCTTATTCTATTTAAGGTTGATTGATATTATCAATACTTTTTGAATGCAACCCAAATGTTATGTTTAACTACAACCCTTTATTCTGCTCATTGTAATGCTCCTTGATTTCATTCATGGTATAGTCCACCTAGTAGAACTAGAATAAAAAATATTGTTGATACTGTTCAGATTATAATGTCTGATGTTTTAAAAATAATTACAATTGGTAGAATTAGTGCAATTTCTACATCAAAAATTAAAAAGATTACTGCGATTAGGAAGAATCGTAGTGAGAATGGTATTCGTGCTGATCTTTTTGGATCAAACCCACATTCAAATGGTGATCTTTTTTCTCGATCATTAATTAATTTTTTTGATAGTGTTGTTGCCAGATTTATAACAATTACTGGAATAATAAATCTAATGAAAACTCTTGTGGATAGAATTAGAATTGTTTTTCTTGATTTATATCAAGCTTTCTGATTGGAAGTCAAATGTACTATTTATACTAGAAAAACAATTATCTACCTCATCAATAAATAGAGATATATAAGAATAATCATACTACGTCTACGAAGTGTTAGTATCATGCTGCTGCTTCAAATCCAAAGTGGTGTCTTGGTGAGAATTGATTTATTGAGTGTCGAAGTAGACATGTTGATAAAAAGATTGTTCCAATAATTACGTGTAAACCATGGAATCCTGTTGCAACAAAGAATGTTGACCCATAAACTGCATCTGCAATGGTAAAAGGTGCTTCTCAATATTCATATGCTTGGAGTATTGTAAAGTATAGTCCTAATAACACTGTGAAGAATAATGCTTGTAGTGCTTGAGTATGATTAGATTCCATTAAACTATGATGTGCTCATGTTACTGTTACTCCTGATGCTAAAAGAATAGCTGTAGTAAGTAATGGAATTTGTATAGGGTTAAAGGGTTGAATTCCTATTGGAGGTCATAGTATTCCTAGTTCAATTGTTGGTGCTAATCTTTTTCTAAAGAATGCTCAAAAAAAAAGAAACGAAAAATAATACCTCTGATGCAATAAATAAAATTATTCCTCATCGTAATCCAATTGATACAAATCCTGTATGTAATCCTTGATATGTTCCTTCATGTGCTACATCTCGTCATCATTGAATTATGGTTAGTAGGGTAATTCCAAATACAATTATAAATAAGTTAATATTAAATAGGTGGAATCATTTTGCTAGTCCTGATACTAGGACTATTGCTCCAATTGCTCCTGTTAATGGTCAAGGTCTATAGTCTACTAAGTGGAATGGGTGGTTTGAGTGAGTTGTTAACATAGGTTTAATATACTTCTCTAGAATATAGAGTTCTTAGAATTGAGAAAACATAGGCTTGAATTATTGCTACTGCTGATTCTAGAATTAATAGAAGTATTTGTCCAATAATTAGTAATGAGATTAAGTTTATTGCTATAGATGGTCCTGTGTTTCCTAATAAGGTTAATAATAAGTGTCCTGCAATTATATTTGCTGCTAACCGTACTGCTAATGTACCTGGTTGAATAACATTACTAATTGTTTCAATTAGTACTATAAATGATATTAATGCGGGCGGTGTACCTTGTGGTACAAGGTGTGTAAATATATGATTAGTATGGTTAATTCATCCAAATAATATAAATCTTAGTCATATAGGTAGGGCAATTGCAAATGTTAATGCTAAATGTCTTGTTCTAGTAAAAATATAAGGGAATAATCCTATGAAATTGTTAAATAATATTATAATAAGAATTGAGATGAAAATGAATGTTGTTCCATTAAATGATTTTGGTCCAAGTAGTGTTTTAAATTCATTATGTAAGGTTAAATTTAGTTTATTTCAGATAATGTTAATTCGTGATGGTGTAAGTAAAAATAGTGATGGGATTAATAATAGTCCTAGAAATGTTCTTGTTCATTTTAATGATAAATTAAAGATGTTAGTTGATGGGTCAAATGTTGAGAATAGATTTGTTATCATTTTCAATTTAAGTTTTTTATTTCAATTGTTCCTTTTTCTGCTCTTTTAATAAGGTTAGGTTTAAATGAGAAGAAGTTTATTTGATTAAACAAGATTAATGTAGCTGAAAATATAATGAATAGTGAGAATCATATAAGAGGGGATATTTGAGGGATTTGGATATAATTTCCCCATCTTAAGTAGTCGTTAATTTACTATTATTTGGTTTAAGATACCATTACTTACTTTCAGTCATCTGATGAATTTCAAGGTGTACTAATTTTTTTAGTTACTTTAGATTGACACTCTAATGTTATTTATTTTAACTAACTCCTTAAATTATCTTAGATAATCACTTAATAAATAAATTTACTGAAGTTCTTTCAATTACAATTGGTATAAATCTGTGGTTTGCTCCACAGATTTCTGAGCATTGTCCAAAGAATAATCCAGGTCGATTTATTGTGAATGTTCCTTGATTTAACCGACCTGGCGTTGCATCAATTTTAACCCCTAATGCAGGAACTGCTCATGAGTGTAGAACATCTGATGCTCTTGTTAATACTCGTATTTCTGTATTTATTGGTAGGATTGTTCGGTTATCTACATCTAGCAGTCGAAATCCATCATTTTCTAGGTCTTGTTCTGGTGTTATATAAGTGTCAAATTCTACATCTATGAAGTCTGAATATTCATATCTTCAATATCATTGTCGTCCAATGGTTTTAATTGTGATTATTGCATCTACTGAATCATCAAGTAAATATAATAGTCGTAATGATGGAAGGGCAATAAAAATTAATGTAATTGCTGGTAAAGCTGTTCAGATTGTTTCAATTAAATGTCCATGAAGTATATTACGGTTAGTATAGGCAATAAATAATATATAACTTAAGGCATAACCTACAATTACTGTAATTAATAGTAATACGACCATAGTATGATCATGAAAGAATGATAATTGTTCCATTAATGGTGAAGCTCCATCTTGAAGAGATAAATTTGATCATGTTGCCATTAATAAATATTTTCTAATAAAAGGTCAAACCTTTATTTGTAGAGCTTAAATCTACTGCACTAATCTGCCATATTAGAATCTAGAGATTAATGGTAATTCTGAGTAACTATGTTCTGCAGGAGGGTTATTTTGTAGTCATTCTGTTGATCTTCTTATGTTAGCTCTAAATATAATTGCTCGGTTTGTAACCATTCTTTCTCATATAATTACAATGAATATAATGATTCCTACAATAGAAATTGTAGACCCAATTCTTGATACTACGTTTCATGATGTATATGCGTCTGGGTAGTCTGAGTATCATCGAGGTATTCCTGCTAATCCTAGGAAGTGTTGAGGGAAGAATGTTAAGTTTACTCCAATGAATATAATTGTAAATTGGATTTTTAATCATGTATTATTTATAGTTAATCCTGTAAATAGTGGATATCATTGAATGACACCTCCTATAATTGCAAATACTGCTCCTATAGTAATACATAATGAAAGTGGGCTACTACATAATATGTATCATGTAATACAATATCAAGTGATGAATTTGCTAATACTAATCCTGTTAATCCGCCAATTGTAAATAGGAAAATAAATCCTAGAGCTCATAATAATGGTGGATTGAACTTGAATTTCGTTCCATATAATGTAGCTAATCATCTAAATACCTTAATTCCTGTAGGTACAGCAATAATTATTGTTGCTGATGTAAAATCTGCTCGTGTGTCAACATCCATTCCCACTGTAAATATATGATGTGCTCATACAATAAATCCTATTAGTCCAATTGATAGTATAGCATAAATTATACCTAATGTTCCAAATGATTCAATTTTTCCTCTTTCTTGACATACAATATGTGAAATAATTCCGAACCCCGGTAGAATTAAAATATAAACTTCTGGGTGTCCAAAGGATCAAAATAGATGTTGATATAGAATTGGGTCACCCCCTCCTGCTGGGTCAAAGAATGATGTATTTAAATTTCGATCTGTTAATAATATAGTAATAGCTCCTGCTAAAACTGGAAGTGAAAGAAGGAGAAGTAATGCTGTAATAGCTACTGATCATACAAATAAAGGTGTTTGATCTAAAGTTATACTTTCTGATCGTATATTAATTGCTGTTGTAATGAAATTTACTGCACCAAGAATAGATGATACACCTGCTAAGTGTAGTGAAAAAATAGCTAGATCTACAGATGCACCCCCATGTGCAATAGCTCCTGCTAGAGGAGGGTAAACTGTTCATCCTGTACCAGCACCATTATCTACTATAGAAGATGTAAGAAGAAGGGTTAGTGAAGGTGGTAGTAATCAAAAACTTATATTATTTATTCGTGGAAATGCTATATCTGGTGCACCAATTATTAGTGGAACAAGTCAATTACCAAATCCACCAATTATAATAGGTATTACTATAAAGAAAATTATTACGAATGCGTGAGCTGTAATAATAACATTATAAATCTGGTCTTCCCCAATTAGAGATCCTGGTTGACCAAGTTCAGCACGAATAAGTATTCTTATTGATGTTCCTACTATTCCTGCTCATGCTCCAAATAGAAAATATAAAGTGCCAATGTCCTTATGGTTTGTTGAGAATAATCATTTTTGCGGTAAGATGGCTGAATTTTAGGTGGTAGACTGTAAATCTACTTATGAGATGTTTTCTCTCTTATCATATTTAGGTCTTATATTCAATTATGATTCTAGACTGCAATTCTAGAGGTGTAAAATTTTACTAAGGCCTAAAAGATTATTCTTTTAATTATAACTTTGAAGGTTATTAGTTTGATTAACTTAAGTCCTTAGTATAATGAAATTAAGGTTGATGTTGAGATCAATCCTATTGTTGAAATTATTACTGTTATAGGAAGAATGATTCTTGATTTTTGGGACTTTATCTTTATAGATCACGAATTTTCTGTGTATGATATAATTAGAGCTGAGAATCTAATACGTATATAGTAGTAGAGTGTAATTGTAGTTAATACAACTATAATAGTTATAATAGTTGTTATATTGTTTTCTATTAACGATTGTATTACAATTCATTTTGGTAAGAATCCAAGGAATGGTGGTAGTCCACCTAAAGATAATAAAGATAAGAATATTATGAATTTAATTTCGGTTTTTATATTTCTGGCTGAATAAATTTGATTTATGAAAAATAAATTTATTTGCTTTATACGTTTTAAAAATAAAGGTTTGACCTTTTATTCGAAAATATTTATTAATGGCAACATGATCAAATTTATCACTTCAAGATGGAGCTTCACCATTAATGGAACAATTATCATTCTTTCATGATCATACTATGGTCGTATTATTATTAATTACAGTAATTGTAGGTTATGCCTTAAGTTATATATTATTTATTGCCTATACTAACCGTAATATAATTCATGGACATTTAATTGAAACAATCTGAACAGCTTTACCAGCAATTACATTAATTTTTATTGCCCTTCCATCATAACGACTATTATATTTACTTGATGATTCAGTAGATGCAATAATCACAATTAAAACCATTGGACGACAATGATATTGAAGATATGAATATTCAGACTTCATAGATGTAGAATTTGACACTTATATAACACCAGAACAAGACCTAGAAAATGATGGATTTCGACTGCTAGATGTAGATAACCGAACAATCCTACCAATAAATACAGAAATACGAGTATTAACAAGAGCATCAGATGTTCTACACTCATGAGCAGTTCCTGCATTATGGGTTAAAATTGATGCAACGCCAGGTCGGTTAAATCAAGGAACATTCACAATAAATCGACCTGGATTATTCTTTGGACAATGCTCAGAAATCTGTGGAGCAAACCACAGATTTATACCAATTTTAATTGAAAGAACTTCAGTAAATTTATTTATTAAGTGATTATCTAAGATAATTTAAGGAGTTAGTTAAAATAAATAACATTAGAGTGTCAATCTAAAGTAACTAAAAAAATTAGTACACCTTGAAATTCATCAGATGACTGAAAGTAAGTAATGGTCTCTTAAACCAAATAATAGTAAATTAACGACTACTTCTGATGGGGAAATTATATCCAAATCCCTCAAATATCCCCTCTTATATGATTCTCACTATTCATTATATTTTCAGCTACATTAATCTTGTTTAATCAAATAAACTTCTTCTCATTTAAACCTAACCTTATTAAAAGAGCAGAAAAAGGAACAATTGAAATAAAAAACTTAAATTGAAAATGATAACAAATCTATTCTCAACATTTGACCCATCAACTAACATCTTTAATTTATCATTAAATTGAACTAGAACATTTCTAGGACTATTATTAATCCCATCACTATTTTGACTTACACCATCACGAATTAACATTATCTGAAATAAACTAAATTTAACCTTACATAATGAATTTAAAACACTACTTGGACCAAAATCATTTAATGGAACAACATTCATTTTCATCACAATTCTTATTATAATATTATTTAACAATTTCATAGGATTATTCCCTTATATTTTTACTAGAACAAGACATTTAGCATTAACATTTGCAATTGCCCTACCTATATGACTAAGATTTATATTATTTGGATGAATTAACCATACTAATCATATATTTACACACCTTGTACCACAAGGTACACCGCCCGCATTAATATCATATATAGTACTAATTGAAACAATTAGTAATGTTATTCGACCAGGTACATTAGCAGTACGGTTAGCAGCAAATATAATTGCAGGACACTTATTATTAACCTTATTAGGAAACACAGGACCATCTATAGCAATAAACTTAATCTCATTACTAATTATTGGACAAATACTTCTATTAATTCTAGAATCAGCAGTAGCAATAATTCAAGCCTATGTTTTCTCAATTCTAAGAACTTTATATTCTAGAGAAGTATATTAAACCTATGTTAACAACTCACTCAAACCACCTATTCCACTTAGTAGACTATAGACCTTGACCATTAACAGGAGCAATTGGAGCAATAGTCCTAGTATCAGGACTAGCAAAATGATTCCACCTATTTAATATTAACTTATTTATAATTGGATTTGGAATTACCCTACTAACCATAATTCAATGATGACGAGATGTAGTACGAGAAGGAACATATCAAGGATTACATACAGGATTTGTATCAATTGGATTACGATGAGGAATAATTTTATTTATTGCATCAGAGGTATTATTTTTCGTTTCTTTTTTTTTGAGCATTCTTAAGAAGAAGATTAGCACCAACAATTGAACTAGGAATACTATGACCTCCAATAGGAATTCAACCCTTTAACCCTATACAAATTCCATTACTTACTACAGCTATTCTTTTAGCATCAGGAGTAACAGTAACATGAGCACATCATAGTTTAATGGAATCTAATCATACTCAAGCACTACAAGCATTATTCTTCACAGTGTTATTAGGACTATACTTTACAATACTCCAAGCATATGAATATTGAGAAGCACCTTTTACCATTGCAGATGCAGTTTATGGGTCAACATTCTTTGTTGCAACAGGATTCCATGGTTTACACGTAATTATTGGAACAATCTTTTTATCAACATGTCTACTTCGACACTCAATAAATCAATTCTCACCAAGACACCACTTTGGATTTGAAGCAGCAGCATGATACTGACACTTCGTAGACGTTGTATGATTATTCTTAAATATCTCTATTTATTGATGAGGTAGATAATTGTTTTTCTAGTATAAATAGTACATTTGACTTCCAATCAGAAAGCTTGATGTAAATCAAGAAAAACAATTCTAATTCTATCCACAAGAGTTTTCATTAGATTTATTATTCCAGTAATTGTTATAATCCTGGCAACAACACTATCAAAAAAATTAATTAATGATCGAGAAAAAAGATCACCATTTGAATGTGGGTTTGATCCAAAAAGATCAGCACGAATACCATTCTCACTACGATTCTTCCTAATCGCAGTAATCTTTTTAATTTTTGATGTAGTAATTGCACTAATTCTACCAATTGTAATTATTTTTAAAACATCAGACATTATAATCTGAACAGTATCAACAATATTTTTTATTCTAGTTCTACTAGGTGGACTATACCATGAATGAAATCAAGGAGCATTACAATGAGCAGAATAAAGGGTTGTAGTTAAACATAACATTTGGCTTGCAACAAAAAGTATTGATAATATCAATCAACCTTAAATAGAATAAGAAGCGAAATATTGCAGTCAGTTTCGACCTGGAAGATTGGTATATACTACCCTTATTCTTATTAATTGAAGCCAAAAAGAGGCGTATTACTGTTAATAATATAATTGAACTATAATAGTTCCAATTAAGGAAATGTAAAGCCAATATGAAAGCTGCTAACTTTTTATATTAGCGGTTAAACTCCGTTAACATTTCTAAAATTTATATAGTTTAAATAAAACATTACATTTTCACTGTAAAAATAATATATCTATATTTATAAATACCTAAAAGTAAAAATACTTCCTTAACATCTTCAGTGTCACGCTCTAATTATAAGCAATTTAAGTAAACGAAAAATAATATTACCAAAATAAATATTCAAAAAATAAAAGTTAAAAGATAAATCTTGAAATTAGAATCATATCAACCTTGAATATAACCAATTAAATAAATAAATAATCTAAATAAACCTTGACCACCAAGTAATTCACCCCAACCATAATCAAATGACTTAGATAAATAATAACCTATTTTTAAAGGAATATATCTAATAAACTTAGTTGAAAGAAAAGGTATAAATCATATAGAACCAGCAAATCTGACAAAAGAAAGTATACTTAAAGAAAATAAATTATGAGAAAAATCCAAATTAGAAATAAGTTAACCTAAATAAGCACCTAAAATAACAACTGGAATAGTTAAAAACTTTAAATAATAAGGTAAAGCAATCACAGAGGAATAGGAAAAATTAATCAAGTTAAAAGACTACCACCAAAAACAGCAACAAACAATAGACCAATTATTCCAAATGAAATATAATAACCCTTATCATCAAAAGAAAATCTAGAATAAAAATTATTATCACCAGATATTGAATAATAAAACAAACGAAAAGAATAAGAAGCAGTTAAACCAGTAGAAAAAAATAAAGAAAAAAAATTAAACAATTAATTCATCTTAAACAAACCATCTCAAGAATTAAATCCTTTGAATAAAATCCCGCTAAAAAAGGTATTCCACACAAAGAAAACTAGAAACATTAAAACAAACTGAAGTTAAAGGTATGAAATTAACAATTGATCCTATAAAACGAATATCCTGAGAATCCTTCAAATTATGAATTATTGAACCTGCACATATAAATAATAATGCCTTAAATAATGCATGACCCAATAAATGAAAAAATGCAAGCTTTGGATAACCCATAGCCAAAATTCTTATTATTAAACCAAGTTGTCTTAAAGTAGAAAGAGCAATAATCTTCTTCAAATCAAATTCAAAATTAGCGCCCAATCCAGCCATAAATATAGTTATACAACCAATTAAAAGTAAAAATCAACCACAATTATAAGTATCTAATATTGGTCTAAAACGAATTAATAAATAAACACCAGCAGTAACAAGAGTAGAAGAATGAACTAAAGCAGAAACAGGAGTAGGAGCTGCTATAGCAGCAGGAAGTCATGAAGAGAAAGGAATCTGAGCTCTCTTAGTTATAGCTGCTAAAACAATTAATATAGTAATGAGCTTTATTTCAAAAGAATTAGAAATAAAATCATAATAATAAATATAATTTCAACCACCAAAATTTAACATTCATGCAATACAAATTAAAATAGCAACATCACCAATACGATTAGAAAGTGCAGTTAATATACCTGCACTATAAGATTTTACATTTTGATAACAAATAACTAAACAATAAGAAACTAAACCTAAACCATCTCAACCTAATAAAATTCTAATTAAATTAGGACTAATAATTAAAAAACCTATAGAAAGAATAAATATTAAAACAATAATAATAAAACAATTTATATTCTTTTCACCAGATATATAATCCTCTCTATAATAAATAACCAAAGAAGAAATATATATAACAAAAGGTATAAAAATAAGAGATATTAAATCCAAAATTAAAGTTATAACAACTATAGAACCATTTAAATAGAAAAGCTCTGACTCAACAAAAACTCTATAATCAATTATTAAATAATAAATACCTAAAATAAAAATTATAGTTCTCGAAAAAAACAAAGAAAAAAAACTCAAAGAACAAATAGAAAATAAATTCACGGCCTAAGATGAAAAACTTCATATCATTGATTCCACAAAACAATATTTTTAATTAAAATACTTAAGCAAACTAAACAAAGAAATATTCACCCTTTAAACAGAGAATATTTAAAGGCAATCAATGTAAAAGTAAAAGATGATATTCACGAAAATAACCAAGAGGACAAGTATAAACACCAGAATAATAATTTCCATGCTGAGAATAAGAATATATATACAAAGTATAAACAGCTCTAAAAAAAGATAAAAAAATCAAAGCAAAGAATCTAAAAGAAGATCAAGATATAATTCTATTTAATAATCTAATTTCACCTACCAAATTTAAAGAAGGAGGAGCAGCCATATTTGATGATCTTAAAAGAAATCATCATAAAGCCATTCTTGGCATCAAATTAATTATACCCTTGTTAATTAATAATCTTCGTCTACCTAAACGTTCATAAATAATATTAGATAAACAAAATAAACCAGAAGAACATAAACCATGACCAACCATTAGAGAAAGAGAACCTACACAACCTCATCAATTCATAGTCATCAATCCACCAATAACCATTCTTATATGAGCAACAGAAGAATATGCAATTAAAGACTTTAAATCAACCTGACGAAAACAAATAAATCTTACAATAACACCCCCAGATAAACCCAAAGATAATCAAAAATAATTAAACTTTAAACTCAAATAAGAAATAACCTTTATAACACAAAAAATTCCATAACCACCTAACTTTAATAAAACACCAGCAAGAATCATTCTACCTGAAATAGGGGCCTCTACATGAGCCATAGGAAGTCATAAATGAACCAAAAACATAGGTATCTTAACTAAAAAAGCCAAAATTATAAATACATAAAACATAAAATAATAAGAACCAAAATCAACTTATAAAGGAAAATATAAAGTATTAGAAAAATCATTAACCTCAAATAAAACTAATAATAAAGGTAATCTAGCAACCAAAGTATAAAAAATTAAATAAACACCAGCCTGCAAACGCTCAGGTTGATAACCCCAACCCAAAATTAAAAGTAAAGTAGGAACTAATCTAGCCTCAAAAAAAATATAAAAAGAAAGAAGACTTAATCTAGCAAATGAACAGTAAAGCATTATTATTAAAATCAAAAAAATTAGAATGATATGAACTTAAATAAACTGAACCTCTAGCAGTGATTATTAAAGAACAAATCCAAAAACTAAGCAAAATTAAACTAAAAGAAAAATAATCAATACCAAAATAATATCTAATTATATTCAAATCAGCATATGAATAAACACAAATTATAAACACAAAACTCAACAGAAACATTAAAGAATGAACCAACCATCAACAATTATTTAATAAACAAAGAGGGATCAAAAAAATAGTTATAAATAAATACTTTAACATAAAGATAAACCAAAAGAATTTAAAAAATCATTACCATGAGAACGAATTATTGAAACTACAATAGAAAGACCTAAAGCACCCTCACAAACAGAAAAAACTAAAAAAATAACAGGAAAAAAATAATCATAATCAAACTCAATAAGAAACACAATAACTAATATAAATAGAGAAAGAACAACAATATTCTAATCTCAAAAGGACCATTAATAAATGTTTACGTTTAGAAGAAAAAACATAAACACCAGCAAAATAAATCAATAAAGAAGTAAAAATAGAGAATATAAACATTAGTTTTAATAGTTTAAAAAAAACGCCGGTCTTGTAAACCGGAAATAAGTCCAGCCCCCACTTTTAAAACTTCAGAGGTGGAAAAGCTTCCATCATCGGCCCCCAAAACCGATATTTTAAATAAACTAACCCCTGAAATGATCAAAATAATAATTATATCAATATAAAATGTAATAAACATTAATTTTATTAAATTAAGACACCCAATATCAATAATGCTTTTTATTATCCTTCAAACCTTCCTAGTTGGATTAATAACAGGAACAATAATAGAAAGATATTGATTATCATATATTTTATTTTTAACATTTCTTGGTGGTATACTAGTATTATTTATTTACATTACAAGAATTGCATCAAACGAAATATTTCAGCCTAAATCAATTACTATAATTATTACATTAATAATGTGAGTATTTATCATATCAATATTAATTATTCTAGATATATCTATATTTATAGACTTTTTCAAAAACACCAAAACTATAAATATTGATTATTCAATCAATTATCAAGAAATAACAATATTTTTAGAAAAATTATATAACAAACCAACATTCATTATTACAATAATAATAATAATTTATTTATTTTTAGCACTACTAGCAGTTGTTAAAATCACTAATATTAATCAGGGACCTATTCGTAAAATAAGATAATTACTAATGAATAAACCCTTACGATTAAGACATCCTTTAATTAAAATTATTAATAACTCTTTAATTGACTTACCTGCCCCAACAAATATTTCATTTTCATTAAATTTTGGATCCCTATTAGGGTTATGTTTGGTAATTCAAATCGTAACTGGACTATTTTTAGCTATACATTATACATCAAATATTGAAATAGCATTCAGTAGTGTAGTACACATCTGCCGAGACGTAAATAATGGTTGAATTATCCGAACCTTACATGCAAATGGAGCATCTATATTTTTTATTTGCATTTACTTACATGTAGGACGGGGAATTTACTACGGATCTTATATATATATACATACCTGAATAATTGGTACAGTGATTTTATTTTTAGTTATAGCAACTGCATTTGTAGGATATGTCTTACCCTGAGGCCAAATATCTTTTTGAGGTGCAACAGTAATTACTAGTTTATTATCAGCCATCCCATACTTAGGAACAGATTTAGTCCAATGAGTATGAGGAGGATTCGCTGTTGATAATGCAACATTAAATCGATTCTTCACATTCCATTTTGTATTACCGTTTATTATTGCTGCTATAGCAGCAATTCATTTATTTTTTCTTCACCAAACAGGATCTAATAATCCTCTTGGACTAAATGGAGATATTGAAAAAATTCCATTCCATCCATACTTTACCTTTAAGGATTCTATTACATTTGTAATAATAACATCATTATTAATTATACTATGTTTAATCAATCCTTACCTATTAGGAGATCCAGATAACTTTGTACCTGCCAACCCATTAGTAACACCAGTTCACATTCAACCAGAGTGATATTTCCTATTTGCATATGCAATTCTACGATCTATCCCTAATAAATTAGGAGGTGTTATTGCATTATTTTTATCAATTAGAATCTTAATAATTTTACCATTTTATAATAAAACACCATTCCGAGGCATTCAATTTTACCCTATTAATCAAATTTTATTCTGAATTATAGTAGTTGTTGTATGCCTACTAACGTGAATTGGTAAACGACCTGTTGAAGAACCTTATATTATAACAGGTCAAATCTTAACAATTATCTACCTTACATATTTCTTAATTAATGTCCATGTCGCAAACGCATGAGATAAATTAATTAAGGAATAAAGTTAATTAGCTTAGGAAAAGTATATGTTTTGAAAACATAAAATTAGAAGTTTAACTCTTCTATTAACTTTTCTCAAAAAATTTCACTAAACAAATGATATAAATAAAATCTTTAAACCAACAAAGAAAATAAAAAAATTCAAAGATAAAGGTAAAAAACTTTTTCAAGCTAAGTACATTAATTTATCATAACGAAACCGTGGTAATGTTCCACGAACCCAAATAAAAACAAAAGATATAATAGCAAGCTTAATAAATAATATAAAAGAATAAAAATCACCACCTAAAAAAATTAAAGCCAATAATATTCTTATGAAGACAATTCTAGTATATTCAGCTAAAAAAATTAAAGTAAAACCACCCGCACCATACTCAATATTAAATCCTGAAACTAACTCAGATTCCCCTTCAGCAAAATCAAAAGGAGTACGATTAGTTTCAGCTAAACAAGAAGCAAAACAAGCTAAAGCTAAAGGAAAAGAAATAATAATAAATCAACAATAAAGCTGATAGTTTATAAAATCAAACATATAAAAACTACCAATTAAAATAATTAAAGACAATTAAATTAAAGCTAAACTAACTTCATAAGAAATTGTTTGAGCAACAGAACGAAGAGAACCTAATAATGAATAATTTGAATTAGAAGATCAACCAGCAATTATAACAGTATAAACACCTAATCTAGTACAACATAAAAAAAATAAAAATCCATTAGAAAAAGAACACATATAAGTTAAATAAGGAAAAATTACTCAAACGGCTAAAGAAATCATTAACTTAAAAACAGGGGAAAATAATAAAGTAGGTAATTAGATATAATTGGAATTGGCTGCTCCTTACAAATTAACTTAATAGCATCTCTAAATGGCTGAGGAATTCCAAGAAAACCTACCTTATTTGGACCCTTTCGAATCTGAATATAACCTAAAACCTTACGCTCTAATAAAGTTAAAAAGGCAACACTAATTAAAACACAAATAACCAATAAAAGAACATTCAAAATAAATATATATAAATCATAAAGTATCAATACTATTTGTAGAAAAAAATCTACATAAATGAATTCTAAATTCAACACATTAATCTGTCAAAATAGTAAATAAATTAATATTAATCAATATAACAAAAAATATTTTAACCATATGGTCCTTTCGTACTAAAATGGATTAATAATCTTAGGATAGAAACCGACCTGGCTCACGCCGGTCTGAACTCAGATCATGTAAGAATTTAAAGGTCGAACAGACCTAATCATTGGGCTCCTGCACCCAAAATTTTTCTTAATCCAACATCGAGGTCGCAATCTGCTTTGTCGATATGAGCTCTCAAAAACAATTACGCTGTTATCCCTAAGGTAACTTAATCTTATGATCATAAATTATGGATCAAAATAACAAACATAAATAAATGATTTAATAATGAAGAGTTTATCTATTCTTCATGTCACCCCAACAAAACATCATCATTAAATATAGAAAGACAAACAAAAAACTATATAAAAGTAAAATGTCAAGCTCTATAGGGTCTTCTCGTCCTAAAGAAGAATTTAAGCCTTTTGACTCAAAAGTTAAATTCAAAAATTTATTAAGAGACAGTTGATTTCTCGTCAAGCCATTCATTCCAGCCACTAATTAAGAGACTAATGATTATGCTACCTTTGCACGGTCAAAATACCGCGGCTCTTTAAAAATACGCTCAGTGAGCAGGCCAGAACTCAAAGTATAAACAAGAGGAAATGTTTTTGATAAACAGGCGGAAATCAATTTTGCCTTGTTCCTTATAATAAGTTCACAAGGTAAAAATTTCATACAAATAAATATACTAATTCTATCATTATTACAATAATTTTAAAATTAAATTAATAATCTTAATAAAAAACCTAAAATATTTATAAAATCAAAATAAAAAATAATGAACTAATACGTATTCTTAAAGATAGCTGGTTTAAAGCTTACTATTATATTTCTATAAAATAAATTATAGGTTATTAACTTCAAAGCTTATCCCTTAAAGAATAAATAAGTTAATATTTTTACTTAAAAAATTAAATAAAAACAAATAACTTTAAAAAATTAAAATTTTTCTTATGAAACTAGAAATCTTGGGAAACGATTAACATCTCATTTCTATAAATAATTTAATAATAATTATGATACATTAACTATAAATTATTTATAAATCAACCCAAATCGAGACAAGTAAAATAAATACTAAAATTTTGATAAACCCTGATACAAAAGGTACAATAAATAAAATCTACTTAAAAAAAATTAAAATAATATTTCATAAAACACTTACATTACCAATACACTATAATTTAAAAAATCAATTCTATAAAATATACTAAGACAAAAATACAATAAAATTATTTATATTAAATAATTAAATAAACAAAAAATAAATATAATAAAATAAATAATCAAGATATCCTGATTTGCACAGAAAAATTTTCAGTGTAAATGAAACACTTTACTAATAAGTTATATCTTGAAACTCTTCCTAGATACACTTTCCAGTACATCTACTATGTTACAACTTATCTCATCTAAATTGAAGCTACTTTAAAATAGAATAGAATAATCAATAATGAGAGCGACGGGCGATGTGTACACATCTCAGAGCCAATATCAGTTAAATTAAATAAATTAATTTACTATCAAATCCACCTTCATTAACAGTATTTCACTATCAAATCCGTTATAAACAAAAATCTATTGTAACCCACCTCCTCTTAACTATAAGCTGCACCTTGACCTCAAATATTTTACAATTCTAAATCTTGAGAATTATAACTCTAAAAAGATTCTCTGATAACGGAGATATACAAACAAATAAATTAAGTAGAGTAAATCGTGTATTATCAATCATGGGGTAGGTTCCTCTGAATGGAATGAGATACCGCCAAATTCTTTGGGTTTAAAGACCTTAACTAATAGTACCCTGGTAAATATAATTAACATTTAAAATAATAGGGTATCTAATCCTAGTTTATTATTTAAATTTCACAGATTCATAAAAAGGGCCACAAATAAATTTTAACATTTCACCTTACAAATTTATATTTCAACCCTAATAGTATAAACAACTGTTTTAACCAATAATATTCACTTGTATCAATCGTATAACCGCGGCTACTGGCACGAATTATGCCGATACTAAATCAATTGCTAAATCCAAAATCAATTGATAATTAAATCAAATTACTGCAAAAAAAACTTTTAGTCTAACAAAATTTACATATAATACAAAGAAAACGTGAATAAACAAGCAAGAATAAAACTTTTAAAAATAAAAAATAAGAAATTTTTAAATTTATTAAATCAGGAAAAAAATAAAAGCTTCAAATATTTAAAGAAAAAAAAAGAAAAAAACCACAAACATTAACAAAAAAAAAAAAACGCTCCCCTGTATGACCACAACAACTTCTCTTATTTATATAATTAAAGATTAATATGGAACATGTATAGCAATAAATGTATTATATTCTTTCATATTTGATCTTTCTTTTCACTATTAAATAAATAAACATTAAATAATATAATAAATATATTTTATACAATTATGTAATTTAATATAATATATTATTAATATGAATTCTTTTTTTATATTAAGTTAACTTATATATATATTAGTTAAATAATCTAATTATAGATAATTTATGTTAATTATATTATTATAATTAATATAATTGTTTATATTATTATAATATTTTATATTTAAAATTAATAATTTAATTTATTATATCCAATTATAATAATATTAAATATTAAATTACAAATAATTATATATATTATAATAACCTTTTTTAAGCTAAAAACATAAGCAGCTATAATCCTAGGTAAATGAATGTATTATAATAATCAATTAGTAATAATAAGATGAACTTATAATCTTTTAATTTTAATTAAATGTAATATATTAATATAAATTATATATATATATATATATATATATATATATATATATATATATATATATATATATATATATATATATATATATAAGGAGCAGGATAAATTAATTCTAATTAAAAAAAATAATACATAAAGGAATTTAAAAAAAAACTTTCGATTTATATATTAAATAAATGAAGTGCCTGATTAAAGGTTTACCTTGATTGGTGGATTAACAGGATTAGTATTAGCAAATTCATCACTTGATATTGTATTACATGATACATATTATGTAGTACCCCACTTCCATTATGTATTATCTATAGGAGCAGTATTTGCAATTATAGGAGGTGTCATTCAATGATATCCACTATTTACAGGATTAACTATAAATAATACATGATTAAAAATCCAATTTACAATTATATTCATTGGAGTAAACTTAACATTCTTTCCTCAACACTTCCTAGGATTAGCAGGAATACCTCGACGATACTCAGACTACCCAGACACATATACATCATGAAACGTAGTTTCAAGAATTGGGTCTACAATTTCTATTGTAGGAATCATTATTTTCATTGTAATTATATGAGAAAGAATGGTTACAAACCGAGCAATTATATTTAGAGCTAACATAAGAAGATCAACAGAATGACTACAAAATAACCCTCCTGCAGAACATAGTTACTCAGAATTACCATTAATCTCTAGATTCTAATATGGCAGATTAGTGCAGTAGATTTAAGCTCTACAAATAAAGGTTTGACCTTTTATTAGAAAATATTTATTAATGGCAACATGATCAAATTTATCTCTTCAAGATGGAGCTTCACCATTAATGGAACAATTATCATTCTTTCATGATCATACTATGGTCGTATTATTATTAATTACAGTAAATGTAGGTTATGCCTTAAGTTATATATTATTTATTGCCTATTCTAACCGTAATATACTTCATGGACATTTAATTGAAACAATCTGAACAGCTTTACCAGCAATTACATTAATTTTTATTGCCCTTCCATCATTACGACTATTATATTTACTTGATGATTCAGTAGATGCAATAATCACAATTAAAACCATTGGACGACAATGATATTGAAGATATGAATATTCAGACTTCATAGACGTAGAATTTGACACTTATATATCACCAGAACAAGACCTAGAAAATGATGGATTTCGACTGCTAGATGTAGATAACCGAACAATCCTACCAATAAATACAGAAGTACGAGTATTAACAAGAGCATCAGATGTTCCACACTCATGAGCAGTTCCTGCATTAGGGGTTAGTTAAAATAAATGCAACGCCTGGTCGGTTAAATCAAGGAACATTCACAATAAATCGACCTGGATTATTCTTTGGACAGTGCTCAGAAATCTGTGGAGCAAACCACAGATTTATACCAATTTTAATTGAAAGAACTTCAGTAAATTTATTTATTAAGTGATTATCTAAGATAATTTAAGGAGTTAGTTAAAATAAATAACATTAGAGTGGCAATCTAAAGTATTTAAAAAAATTAGTACACCTTGAAATTCATCAGATGACTGAAAGTAAGTAATGGTATCTTAAACCAAATAATAGTAAATTAACGACTACTTAAGATGGGGAAATTATATCCAAATCCCTCAAATATCCCCTCTTATATGATTCTCACTATTCATTATATTTTCAGCTACATTAATCTTGTTTAATCAAATAAACTTCTTCTCATTTAAACCTAACCTTATTAAAAGAGCAGAAAAAGGAACAATTGAAATAAAAAACTTAAATTGAAAATGATAACAAATCTATTCTCAACATTTGACCCATCAACTAACATCTTTAATTTATCATTAAATTGAACTAGAACATTTCTAGGACTATTATTAATCCCATCACTATTTTGACTTACACCATCACAAATTAACATTATCTGAAATAAACTAAATTTAACCTTACATAATGAATTTAAAACACTACTTGGACCAAAATCATTTAATGGAACAACATTCATTTTCATCTCAATTCTTATTATAATATTATTTAACAATTTCATAGGATTATTCCCTTATATTTTTACTAGAACAAGACATTTAGCATTAACATTTGCAATTGCCCTACCTATATGACTAAGATTTATATTATTTGGATGAATTAACCATACTAATCATATATTTACACACCTTGTACCACAAGGTACACCGCCCGCATTAATATCATTTATAGTTCTATTGAAACAATTAGTAATGTTATTCGACCAGGTACATTAGCAGTATGGTTAGCAGCAAATATATTTGCAGGACACTTATTATTAACCTTATTAGGAAACACAGGACCATCTATAGCAATAAACTTAATCTCATTACTAATTATTGGACAAATACTTCTATTAATTCTAGAATCAGCAGTAGCAATAATTCAAGCCTATGTTTTCTCAATTCTAAGAACTCTATATTCTAGAGAAGTATATTAAACCTATGTTAACAACTCACTCAAACCACCCATTCCACTTAGTAGACTATAGACCTTGACCATTAACAGGAGCAATTGGAGCAATAGTCCTAGTATCAGGACTAGCAAAATGATTCCACCTATTTAATATTAACTTATTTATAATTGGATTTGGAATTACCCTACTAACCATAATTCAATGATGACGAGATGTAGTACGAGAAGGAACATATCAAGGATTACATACAGGATTTGTATCAATTGGATTACGATGAGGAATAATTTTATTTATTGCATCAGAGGTATTATTTTTCGTTTCTTTTTTTTGAGCATTCTTTAGAAGAAGATTAGCACCAACAATTGAACTAGGAATACTATGACCTCCAATAGGAATTCAACCCTTTAACCCTATACAAATTCCATTACTTAATACAGCTATTCTTTTAGCATCAGGAGTAACAGTAACATGAGCACATCATAGTTTAATGGAATCTAATCATACTCAAGCACTACAAGGATTATTCTTCACAGTGTTATTAGGACTATACTTTATAATACTCCAAGCATATGAATATTGAGAAGCACCTTTTACCATTGCAGATGCAGTTTATGGGTCAACATTCTTTGTTGCAACAGGATTCCATGGTTTACACGTAATTATTGGAACAATCTTTTTATCAACATGTCTACTTCGACACTCAATAAATCAATTCTCACCAAGACACCACTTTGGATTTGAAGCAGCAGCATGATACTGACACTTCGTAGACGTAGTATGATTATTCTTATATATCTCTATTTATTGATGAGGTAGATAATTGTTTTTCTAGTATAAATAGTACATTTGACTTCCAATCAGAAAGCTTGATATAAATCAAGAAAAACAATTCTAATTCTATCCACAAGAGTTTTCATTAGATTTATTATTCCAATAATTGTTATAATCCTGGCAACAACACTATCAAAAAAATTAATTAATGATCGAGAAAAAAGATCACCATTTGAATGTGGGTTTGATCCAAAAAGATCAGCACGAATACCATTCTCACTACGATTCTTCCTAATCGCAGTAATCTTTTTAATTTTTGATGTAGAAATTGCACTAATTCTACCAATAGTAATTATTTTTAAAACATCAGACATTATAATCTGAACAGTATCAACAATATTTTTTATTCTAGTTCTACTAGGTGGACTATACCATGAATGAAATCAAGGAGCATTACAATGAGCTGAATAAAGGGTTGTAGTTAAACATAACATTTGGGTTGCATTCAAAAAGTATTGATAATATCAATCAACCTTAAATAGAATAAGAAGCGAAATATTGCAGTCAGTTTCGACCTGGAAGATTGGTATATACTACCCTTATTCTTATTAATTGAAGCCAAAAAGAGACGTATTACTGTTAATAATATAATTGAACTATAATAGTTCCAATTAAGGAAATGTAAAGCCAATATGAAAGCTGCTAACTTTTTATATTAGCGGTTAAACTCCGTTAACATTTCTAAAATTTATATAGTTTAAATAAAACATTACATTTTCACTGTAAAAATAATATATCTATATTTATAAATACCTAAAAGTAAAAATACTTCCTTAACATCTTCAGTGTCACGCTCTAATTATAAGCTATTTAAGTAAACGAAAAATAATATAACCAAAATAAATATTCAAAAAATAAAAGTTAAAAGATAAATCTTGAAATTAGAATCATATCAACCTTGAATATAACCAATTAAATAAATAAATAATCTATATAAACCTTGACCACCAAGTAATTCACCCCAACCATAATCAAATGACTTAGATGAATAATAACCTATTTTTAAAGGAATATATCTAATAAACTTAGTTGAAAGAAAAGGTATAAATCATATAGAACCAGCAAATCTGACAAAAGAAAGTATACTTAAAGAAATTAAATTATGAGAAAAATCAAAATAAGAAATAAGATAACCTAAATAAGCACCTAAAATAACAACTGTAATAGTTAAAAACTTTAAATAATAAGGTAAAGCAATCACATGAGGAATAGGAAAAATTAATCAAGATAAAAGACTACCACCAAAAACAGCAACAACAATAGACCAATTATTCCAAATGAAATATAATAACCCTTATCATCAAAAGAAAATCTATAATAAAAATTATTATCACCAGATATTGAATAATAAAACAAACGAAAAGAATAAGAAGCAGTTACACCAGTAGAAAAAAAATAAAGAAAAAAAATTAAACAATAAATTCATGTTAAACAAACCATCTCAAGAATTAAATCCTTTGAATAAAATCCCGCTAAAAAAGGTATTCCACACAAAGATAAACTAGAAACATTAAAACAAACTGAAGTTAAAGGTATGAAATTAACAATTGATCCTATAAAACGAATATCCTGAGAATCCTTCAAATTATGAATTATTGAACCTGCACATATAAATAATAATGCCTTAAATAAAGCATGAGCCAATAAATGAAAAAATGCAAGCTTTGGATAACCCATAGCCAAAATTCTTATTATTAAACCAAGTTGTCTTAAAGTAGGAAGAGCAATAATCTTCTTCAAATCAAATTCAAAATTAGCGCCCAATCCAGCCATAAATATAGTTATACAACCAATTAAAAGTAAAAATCAACCACAATTATAAGTATCTAAGATTGGTCTAAAACGAATTAATAAATAAACACCAGCAGTAACAAGAGTAGAAGAATGAACTAAAGCAGAAACAGGAGTAGGAGCTGCTATAGCAGCAGGAAGTCATGAAGAGAAAGGAATCTGAGCTCTCTTAGTTATAGCTGCTAAAACAATTAATATAGTAATGAGCTTTATTTCAAAAGAATTAGAAATAAAGTCATAATAATAAATATAATTTCAACCACCAAAATTTAACATTCATGCAATAGAAATTAAAATAGCAACATCACCAATACGATTAGAAAGTGCAGTTAATATACCAGCACTATAAGATTTTACATTTTGATAATAAATAACTAAACAATAAGAAACTAAACCTAAACCATCTCAACCTAATAAAATTCTAATTAAATTAGGACTAATAAATAAAAAACCTATAGAAACAATAAATATTAAAACAATAATAATAAAACGATTTATATTCTCTTCACCAGATATATAATCCTCTCTATAATAAATAACCAAAGAAGAAATATATATAACAAAAGATATAAAAATAAGAGATATTCAATCCAAAATTAAAGTTATAACAACTATAGAACCATTGAAATTGAAAAGCTCTCACTCAACAAAAACTCTATAATCAATTATTAAATAATAGATACCTAAAATAAAAATTATAGTTCTCGAAAAAAACAAAGAAAAAAACTCAAAGAACAAATAGAAAATAAATTCACGGCCTAAGATGAAAAACTTCATATCATTGATTCCACAAAACAATATTTTTAATTAAAATACTTAAGCAAACTAAACAAAGAAATATTCACCCTTTTAACAGAGAATATTTAAAGGCAATCAATGTAAAAGTAAAAGATGATATTCACGAAAATAACCAAGAGAACAAGTATAAACACCAGAATAATAATTTCCATGCTGAGAATAAGAATATATATACAAAGTATAAACAGCTCTAAAAAAAGATAAAAAAATCAAAGCAAAGAATCTAAAAGAAGATCAAGTTATAATTCTATTTAATAATCTAATTTCACCTACCAAATTTAAAGATGGAGGAGCAGCCATATTTGATGATCTTAAAAGAAATCATCATAAAGCCATTCTTGGCATCAAATTAATTATACCCTTGTTAATTAATAATCTTCGTCTACCTAAACGTTCATAAATAATATTAGATAAACAAAATAAACCAGAAGAACATAAACCATGACCAACCATTAGAGAAAGAGAACCTACACAACCTCATCAATTCATAGTCATCAATCCACCAATAACCATTCTTATATGAGCAACAGAAGAATATGCAATTAAAGACTTTAAATCAACCTGACGAAAACAAATAAATCTTACAATAACACCCCCAGATAAACCCAAAGATAATCAAAAATAATTAAACTTTAAACCCAAATAAGAAATAACCTTTATAACACGAAAAATTCCATAACCACCTAACTTTAATAAAACACCAGCAAGAATCATTCTACCTGAAATAGGGGCCTCTACATGAGCCTTAGGAAGTCATAAATGAACCAAAAACACAGGTATCTTAACTAAAAAAGCCAAAATTATAAATACATAAAACATAAAAGAATAAGAACCAAAATCAACTAATAAAGGAAAATATAAAGTATTAGAAAAATCATAAACCTTAAATAAAACTAATAATAAAGGTAATCTAGCAACCAAAGTATAAAAAATTAAATAAACACCAGCCTGCAAACGCTCAGGTTGATAACCCCAACCCAAAATTAAAAGTAAAGTAGGAACTAATCTAGCCTCAAAAAAAATATAAAAAGAAAGAAGACATAATCTAGCAAATGAACAGTAAAGCATAATTATTAAAATCAAAACCATAAAAACAAAAAAATTAGAATGATATGAACTTAAATAAACTGAACCTCTAGCAGTGATTATTAAAGAACCAATCCAAAAACTAAGCAAAATAAAACTAAAAGAAAAATAATCAATACCAAAATAATATCTAATTATATTCAAATCAGCATATGAATAAACACAAATTATAAACACAAAACTCGACAGAAACATTAAAGAATGAACCAACCATCAACAATTATATAATAAATAAAGAGGGATCAAAAATAGTTATAAATAAATACTTTAACATAAAGATAAACCAAAAGAATTAAAAAAATCATTACCATGAGAACGAATTATTGAAACTAAAATAGAAAGACCTAAAGCACCCTCACAAACAGAAAAAACTAAAAAAATAACAGGAAAAAAATAATCATAATCAAACTCAATAAGAAAAACAATAACTAATATAAATAAAGAAAGAACAATATATTCTAATCTCAAAAGAACCATTAATAAATGTTTACGTTTAGATGAAAAAACATAAACACCAGCAAAATAAATCAATAAAGAAGTAAAAATAGAGAATATAAACATTAGTTTCAATAGTTAAAAAAAAACGCCGGTCTTGTAAACCGGAAATAAGTCCAGCCCCCACTTTTAAAACTTCAGAGGTGGAAAAGCTTCCATCATCGGTCCCCAAAACCGATATTTTAAATAAACTAACCCCTGAAATGATCAAAATAATAATTATATCATTATCAAATGTAATAAATATTAATTTTATTAAATTAAGACACCCAATATCAATAATGCTTTTTATTATCCTTCAAACCTTCCTAGTTGGATTAATAACAGGAACAATAATAGAAAGATATTGATTATCATATATTTTATTTTTAACATTTCTTGGTGGTATACTAGTATTATTTATTTACATTACAAGAATTGCATCAAACGAAATATTTCAGCTTAAATCAATTACTATAATTATTACATTAATAATGTGAGTATTTATCATATCAATATTAATTATTCTAGATATATCTATATTTATAGACTTTTTCAAAAACACCGAAACTATAAATATTGATAACTCAATCAATTATCAAGATATAACAATATCTTTAGAAAAATTATATAACAGACCAACATTCATTATTACAATAATAATAATAATTTATTTATTTTTAGCACTACTAGCAGTTGTTAAAAACACTAATATTAATCAGGGACCTATTCGTAAAATAAGATAATTACTAATGAATAAACCCTTACGATTAAGACATCCTTTAATTAAGATTATTAATAACTCTTTAATTGACTTACCTGCCCCAACAAATATTTCATTTTGATTAAATTTTGGATCCCTATTAGGGTTATGTTTGGTAATTCAAATCGTAACTGGACTATTTTTAGCTATACATTATACATCAAATATTGAAATAGCATTCAGTAGTGTAGTACACATCTGCCGAGACGTAAATAATGGTTGAATTATCCGAACCTTACATGCAAATGGAGCATCTATATTTTTTCTTTGTATTTACTTACATGTAGGACGGGGAATTTACTACGGATCTTATATATATATACATACCTGAATAATTGGTACAGTGATTTTATTTTTAGTTATAGCAACTGCATTTATAGGATATGTCTTACCCTGAGGCCAAATATCTTTTTGAGGTGCAACAGTAATTACTAATTTATTATCAGCAATCCCATACTTAGGAACAGATTTAGTCCAATGAGTATGAGGAGGATTTGCTGTTGATAATGCAACATTAAATCGATTCTTCACATTCCATTTTGTATTACCATTTATTATTGCTGCTATAGCAGCAATTCATTTATTTTTTCTTCACCTAACAGGATCTAATAATCCTCTTGGACTAAATGGAGATATTGAAAAAATTCCATTCCATCCATACTTTACCTTTAAGGATTCTATTACATTTGTAATAATAACATCATTATTAATTATACTATGTTTAATCAATCCTTACCTATTAGGAGATCCAGATAACTTTGTACCTGCCAACCCATTAGTAACACCAGTTCACATTCAACCAGAGTGATATTTCCTATTTGCATATGCAATTCTACGATCTATCCCTAATAAATTAGGAGGTGTTATTGCATTATTTTTATCAATTAGAATCTTAATAATTTTACCATTTTATAATAAAACACCATTCCGAGGCATTCAATTTTACCCTATTAATCAAATTTTATTCTGAATTATAGTAGTTGTTGCACGCTTACTAACGTGAATTGGTAAACGACCTGTTGAAGAACCTTATATTATAACAGGTCAAATCTTAACAATTATCTACTTTACATATTTCTTAATTAATGTCCATGTCGCAAACGCATGAGATAAATTAATTAAGGAATAAAGTTAATTAGCTTAGGAAAAGCATATGTTTTGAAAACATAAAATTAGAAGTTTAACTCTTCTATTAACTTTTCTCAAAAAATTTCACTAAACAAATGAGATAAATAAAATCTTTAAACCAACGAAGAAAATAAAAAAATTGAAAGATAAAGGTAAAAAACTTTTTCAAGCAAAGTACATTAATTTATCATAACGAAACCGTGGTAATGTTCCACGAACCCAAATAAAACCAAAAGATATAATAGCAAGCTTAATAAAAAATATAAAAGAATAAAAATCACCACCTAAAAAAATTAAAGCCAATAATATTCTTATGAAGACAATTCTAGTATATTCAGCTAAAAAAATTAAAGTAAAACCACCCGCACCATACTCAATATTAAATCCTGAAACTAACTCAGATTCCCCTACAGCAAAATCAAAAGGAGTACGATTAGTTTCAGCTAAACAAGAAGCAAAACAAGCTAAACTAAAGGAAAAGAAATAATAATAAATCAACAATAAAGCTGATAGTTTATAAAATCAAACATATTAAAACTACCAATTAAAATAATTAAAGACAATAAAATTAAAGCTAAACTAACTTCATAAGAAATTGTTTGAGCAACAGAACGAAGAGAACCTAATAATGAATAATTTGAATTAGAAGATCAACCAGCAATTATAACAGTATAAACACCTAATGTAGTACAACATAAAAAAAATAAAAATCCATAAGAAAAAGAACATATATAAGTTAAATAAGGAAAAATTACTCAAACGGCTAAACAAATCATTAAATTAAAAACAGGGGAAAAATAATAAAGTAGGTAATTAGATATAATAGGAATTGGCTGCTCCTTACAAATTAACTTAATAGCATCTCTAAATGGCTGAGGAATTCCAACAAAACCTACCTTATTTGGACCCTTTCGAATCTGAATATAACCTAAAACCTTAAAAAGGCAACACTAATTAAAACACAAATAACCAATAAAAGAAAATTCAAAATAAATATTAATAAATCATAAAGTATCAATACTATATAACAAAAAATATTTTAACCATATGGTCCTTTCGTACTAATATGGATTAATAATCTTAGGATAGAAACCGACCTGGCTCACGCCGGTCTGAACTCAGATCATGTAAGAATTTTAAGGTCGAACAGACCTAATCATTGGGCTCCTGCACCCAAAATTTTTCTTAATCCAACATCGAGGTCGCAATCTGCTTTGTCGATATGAGCTCTCAAAAACAATTACGCTGTTATCCCTAAGGTAACTTAATCTTATGATCATAAATTATGGATCAAAATAACAAACATAAGTAAATGATATAATAATGAAGAGTTTATCTATTCTTCATGTCACCCCAACAAAACATCATCATTAAATATAGAAAGACAAACAAAAAACTATATAAAAGTAAAATGTCAAGCTCTATAGGGTCTTCTCGTCCTAAAGAAGAATTTAAGCCTTTTGACTCAAAAGTTAAATTCAAAAATTTATTAAGAGACAGTTGATTTCTCGTCAAGCCATTCATTCCAACCACTAATTAAGAGACTAATGATTATGCTACCTTTGCACGGTCAAAATACCGCGGCTCTTTAAAAATACGCTCAGTGAGCAGGCCAGACCTCAAAGTATAAACAAGAGGACATGTTTTTGATAAACAGGCGGAAATCAATTTTGCCTAGTTCCTTATAATAAGTTCACAAGGTAAAAATTTCATACAAATAAATATACAAATTCTATCATTATTACAAAAATTTTAAAATTAAATTAATAATCTTAATAAAAAACCTAAAATATTTTTAAATCAAAATAAAAAATAATGAACTAAAACGTAATCTTAAAGATAGCTGGTTTGAAGCTTACTATTATTTCTATAAAATAAATTATAGGTTATTAACTTCAAAGCTTATCCCTTAAAGAATAAATAAGTTAATATTTTTACTTAAAAATTAAATAATTAAATTTTTTCTTAAGAAACTAGATATCTTGGGAAACGATTAACATCTCATTTCTATAAATAATTACTAATAATTATGATACATTAACTATAAATTATTTATAAATCAACCCAAATCGAGACAAGTAAAATACATACCAAAATTTTGATAACCCCTGATACAAAAGGTACAATAAATAAAATCTACTTAAAAAAATTTAAAATAATATTTCATAAAACACTTACATTACCAATACACTATAATTTAAAAAATCAAATCTATATAATATACTAAGACAAAAATACAATAAAATTATTTATATTAAATAATTAAATAAACAAAAAATAAATATAATAAAATAGATAATCAAGATATCCTGATTTGCACAGAAAAATTTTCAGTGTAAATGAAACACTTTACTAATAAGTTATATCTTGAAACTCTTCCTAGATACACTTTCCAATATATGTACTATGTTACGACTTATCTCATCTAAATTGAAGCTACTTTAAAATAGAATAGAATAATCAATAATGAGAGCGACGGGCGATGTGTACACATCTCAGAGCCAATATCAGTTAAATTAAATAAATTAAATTACTATCAAATCCACCTTCATTATCAGTATTTCACTATCAAATCCGTTATAAACAAAAATCTATTGTAACCCACCTCCTCTTAACTATACATGCACCTTGACCTGAAATATTTTATAATTATAAATCTTGAGAATTATAACTCTAAAAAGATTCTCTGATAACGGAGATATACAAACAAATAAATTAAGTAGAGTAAATCGTGTATTATCAATCATGGGGTAGGTTTCTCTGAATGGAATGAGATACCGCCAAATTCTTTGGGTTTAAAGACCTTAACTAATAGTACCCTGGTAAATATAATTAACATTTAAAATAATAGGGTATCTAATAATAGTTTATTATTTAAATTTCACAGATTCATAAAAAGGGCCACAAATAAATTTTAACATTTCACCTTACAAATTTATATTTCAACCCTAATAGTATAAACAACTGTTTTAACCAATAATATTCACTTGTATCAATCGTATAACCGCGGCTGCTGGCACGAATTATGCCGATACTAAATCAATTGCTAAATCCAAAATCACTTGATAATTAAATCAAATTACTGCAAAAAGAACATTTAGTCTAACAAAACTTACATATAATACAAAGAAAAAGTGAATAAACAAGCAAGAATAAAACTTTTAAAAATAAAAAATAAGAAATTTTTAAATTTATTAAATCAGGAAAAAATAAAAGATTCAAATATTTAAAGAAAAAAAGAAAAAAACCACAAACATTAACAAAAAAAAAAGAAACGCTCTCCTGTATGACCACAACAACTTCTCTATTATATATAATTAAAGATTAATATGGAACATGTATAGCAATAAATGTATTATATTCTTTCTTATTTAATCTTTCTTTTCACTAATAAATAAAGAAAGATTAAATAATATAATAAATATATTTTATACAATTATGTAATTTAATATAATATGTTATTAATATGAATTCTTTTTTTTATATTAAGTTAACTTTTATATATATTTGTTAAATAATCTAATTATAGATAATTTATGTTAATTATATTATTATAATTAATATAAATATTTATATTATTATAATATTATATATTTAAAATTAATAATTTTATTTTTATATCCAATTATAATAATATTAAATATTAAATTACATATTATTATATATATTATACTATAATAACCTATTTTAAGCTAAAAACATAAGTAGCTATTATCCTAGGTAAATGAATGTATTATAATAATCAATTAATAATAATAAGATGAACATATAATCTTTTAATTTTAATTAAATGTAATATATTAATATAATTTATTTATTATATATATATATATATATATATATATATATATATATATATATATATATATATATATATATATATATATATATATATATATATATATATATATATAAAATAAAAGGAGCAGGATAAATTAATTCTAATTAAACAAAATAATACATAAAAGAATTTCAAAAAAAAACTTACGATTTATATATTAAATAAATGAAGTGCCTGATTAAAGGGTTACCTTGATAGGGTAAATAAAGTAAATAATATTACCTTCATTAAAATTACATAAGATAGAATTAAACTACCTCCTTTAGTATCAAAAACTAACATGCATCATACACCTTAATGTAAAAAGGTAAGCTATACAAGCTAATGGGTTCATACCCCATTTATAGAGGTATCAATCCTCTCCTTTTTAATGACCAACAACTCTACAAAACTTTTCTTCCTATCAACATTAATGATAGGAATGTTCCTGTCCATTTCATCAAATTCCTGATTTGGGGTTTGAATAGGACTTGAGATCAACTTACTTTCATTTATTCCGCTCCTAACAAGAAATAAAAATATCATAATAAACGAATCATCAATTAAATATTTTTTTGTCCAAGCAATAGCATCGACAATATTATTATTTTCAATTTTAATGATTCAAATAAAATATCCCATGGGATGGGAAACAGAATTTATCCCATCAATAATAATTAGATCTAGACTATTATTAAAGATTGGAGCTGCACCTTTCCATTTCTGGTTTCCAGAAGTTATAGGAGTATCAAGATGAAATAATTGTTTAACATTAATAACATGACAAAAAATCGCCCCAATAATGGTCTTATCCTATTGTATTCAATTAAGAACTTTTATTTGAACAATTATTATCTTAAGAATTATTATTGGGGCAATAGGAGGTTTAAATCAAACATCCTTACGACAACTTTTAGCATATTCATCAATCAAACATCTACGTTGAATAATAAGATCATTAACAGTCAGAGAAAACATCTGAGAACTATACTTCATTATTTACTCACTATTAAGATTAATTATAATTTTATTATTTAAGCAAATAAATTTATTTTTCATAAATCAAATTTATTCAGCCAGAAATATAAAAACCGAAATTAAATTCATAATATTCTTATCTTTATTATCTTTAGGTGGACTACCACCATTCCTTGGATTCTTACCAAAATGAATTGTAATACAATCGTTAATAGAAAACAATATAACAACTATTATAACTATTATAGTTGTATTAACTACAATTACACTCTACTACTATATACGTATTAGATTCTCAGCTCTAATTATATCATACACAGAAAATTCGTGATCTATAAAGATAAAGTCCCAAAAATCAAGAATCATTCTTCCTATAACAGTAATAATTTCAACAATAGGATTGATTTCAACATCAACCTTAATTTCATTATACTAAGGACTTAAGTTAATCAAACTAATAACCTTCAAAGTTCTAATTAAAAGAATAATCTTTTAGGCCTTAGTAAAATTTTACACCTCTAGAATTGCAGTCTAGAATCATAATTGAATATAAGACCTAAATATGATAAGAGAGAAAACATCTCATAAGTAGATTTACAGTCTACCACCTAAAATTCAGCCATCTTACCGCAAAAATGATTATTCTCAACAAACCATAAGGACATTGGCACTTTATATTTTCTATTTGGAGCATGGGCAGGAATAGTAGGAACATCAATAAGAATACTTATTCGTGCTGAACTTGGTCAACCAGGATCTCTAATTGGGGAAGACCAGATTTATAATGTTATTATTACAGCTCACGCATTCGTAATAATTTTCTTTATTGTAATACCTATTATAATAGGTGGATATGGTAATTGACTTGTTCCACTAATAATTGGTGCACCAGATATAGCATTTCCACGAATAAATAATATAAGTTTTTGATTACTACCACCTTCACTAACCCTTCTTCTTACATCTTCTATAGTAGATAATGGTGCTGGTACAGGATGAACAGTTTACCCTCCTCTAGCGGGAGCTATTGCACACGGGGGTGCATCTGTAGATCTAGCTATTTTTTCACTACACTTAGCAGGTGTATCATCTATTCTTGGTGCAGTAAATTTCATTACAACAGCAATTAATATACGATCAGAAAGTATAACTTTAGATCAAACACCTTTATTTGTATGATCAGTAGCTATTACAGCATTACTTCTCCTTCTTTCACTTCCAGTTTTAGCAGGATTAGCTACATTATATGGAACTAAATTCAAGTTCAATCCACCATTATTATGAGCTCTAGGATTTATTTTCCTATTTACAATTGGTGGATTAACAGGATTAGTATTAGCAAATTCATCACTTGATATTGTATTACATGATACATATTATGTAGTAGCCCACTTTCATTATGTATTATCTATAGGAGCAGTATTTGCAATTATAGGAGGTGTCATTCAATGATATCCACTATTTACAGGATTAACTATAAATAATACATGATTAAAAATCCAATTAACAATTATATTCATTGGAGTAAACTTAACATTCTTTCCTCAACACTTCCTAGGATTAGCAGGAATACCTCGACGATACTCAGACTACCCAGACGCATATACATCATGAAACGTAGTATCAAGAATTGGGTCTACAATTTCTATTGTAGGAATCATTATATTCATTGTAATTATATGAGAAAGAATGGTTACAAACCGAGCAATTATATTTAGAGCTAACATAAGAAGATCAACAGAATGACTACAAAATAACCCTCCTGCAGAACATAGTTACTCAGAATTACCATTAATCTCTAGATTCTAATATGGCAGATTAGTGCAGTAGATTTAAGCTCTACAAATAAAGGTTTGACCTTTTATTAGAAAATATTTATTAATGGCAACATGATCAAATTTATCTCTTCAAGATGGAGCTTCACCATTAATGGAACAATTATCATTCTTTCATGATCATACTATGGTCGTATTATTATTAATTACAGTAATTGTAGGTTATGCCTTAAGTTATATATTATTTATTGCCTATACTAACCGTAATATACGTCATGGACATTTAATTGAAACAATCTGAACAGCTTTACCAGCAATTACATTAATTTTTATTGCCCTTCCATCATTACGACTATTATATTTACTTGATGATTCAGTAGATGCAATAATCACAATTAAAACCATTGGACGACAATGATATTGAAGATATGAATATTCAGACTTCATAGACGTGGAATTTGACACTTATATAACACCAGAACAAGACCTAGAAAATGATGGATTTCGACTGCTAGATGTAGATAACCGAACAATCCTACCAATAAATACAGAAGTACGAGTATTAACAAGAGCATCAGATGTTCTACACTCATGAGCAGTTCCTGCATTAGGGGTTAAAATTGATGCAACGCCAGGTCGGTTAAATCAAGGAACATTCACAATAAATCGACCTGGATTATTCTTTGGACAATGCTCAGAAATCTGTGGAGCAAACCACAGATTTATACCAATTTTAATTGAAAGAACTTCAGTAAATTTATTTATTAAGTGATTATCTAAGATAATTTAAGGAGTTAGTTAAAATAAATAACATTAGAGTGTCAATCTAAAGTAACTAAAAAAATTAGTACACCTTGAAATTCATCAGATGACTGAAAGTAAGTAATGGTCTCTTAAACCACATAATAGAAATTAACGACTACTTCTGATGGGGAAATTATATCCAAATCCCTCAAATATCCCCTCTTATATGATTCTCACTATTCATTATATTTTCAGCTACATAAATCTTGTTTAATCAAATAAACTTCTTCTCATTTTAACCTAACCTTATTAAAAGAGCAGAAAAAGGAACAATTGAAATAAAAAACTTAAATTGAAAATGATAACAAATCTATTCTCAACATTTGACCCATCAACTAACATCTTTAATTTATCATTAAATTGAACTAGAACATTTCTAGGACTATTATTAATCCCATCACTATTTTGACTTACACCATCACGAATTAACATTATCTGAAATAAACTAAATTTAACCTTACATAATGAATTTAAAACACTACTTGGACCAAAATCATTTAATGGAACAACATTCATTTTCATCTCAATTCTTATTATAATATTATTTAACAATTTCATAGGATTATTCCCTTATATTTTTACTAGAACAAGACATTTAGCATTAACATTTGCAATTGCCCTACCTATATGACTAAGATTTATATTATTTGGATGAATTAACCATACTAATCATATATTTACACACCTTGTACCACAAGGTACACCGCCAGCATTAATATCATTTATAGTACTAATTGCAACAATTAGTAATGTTATTCGACCAGGTACATTAGCAGTACGGTTAGCAGCAAATATAATTGCAGGACACTTATTATTAACCTTATTAGGAAACACAGGACCATCTATAGCAATAAACTTAATCTCATTACTAATTATTGGACAAATACTACTATTAATTCTAGAATCAGCAGTAGCAATAATTCAAGCCTATGTTTTCTCAATTCTAAGAACTCTATATTCTAGAGAAGTATATTAAACCTATGTTAACAACTCACTCAAACCACCCATTCCACTTAGTAGACTATAGACCTTGACCATTAACAGGAGCAATTGGAGCAATAGTCCTAGTATCAGGACTAGCAAAATGATTCCACCTATTTAATATTAACTTATTTATAATTGGATTTGGAATTACCCTACTAACCATAATTCAATGATGACGAGATGTAGTACGAGAAGGAACATATCAAGGATTACATACAGGATTTGTATCAATTGGATTACGATGAGGAATAATTTTATTTATTGCATCAGAGGTATTATTTTTCGTTTCTTTTTTTTTGAGCATTCTTTAGAAGAAGATTAGCACCAACAATTGAACTAGGAATACTATGACCTCCAATAGGAATTCAACCCTTTAACCCTATACAAATTCCATTACTTAATACAGCTATTCTTTTAGCATCAGGAGTAACAGTAACATGAGCACATCATAGTTTAATGGAATCTAATCATACTCAAGCACTACAAGGATTATTCTTCACAGTGTTATTAGGACTATACTTTACAATACTCCAAGCATATGAATATTGAGAAGCACCTTTTACCATTGCAGATGCAGTTTATGGGTCAACATTCTTTGTTGCAACAGGATTCCATGGTTTACACGTAATTATTGGAACAATCTTTTTATCAACATGTCTACTTCGACACTCAATAAATCAATTCTCACCAAGATACCACTTTGGATTTGAAGCAGCAGCATGATACTGACACTTCGTAGACGTAGTATGATTATTCTTATATATCTCTATTTATTGATGAGGTAGATAATTGTTTTTCTAGTATAAATAGTACATTTGACTTCCAATCAGAAAGCTTGATATAAATCAAGAAAAACAATTCTAATTCTATCCACAAGAGTTTTCATTAGATTTATTATTCCAATAATTGTTATAATCCTGGCAACAACACTATCAAAAAAATTAATTAATGATCGAGAAAAAAGATCACCATTTGAATGTGGGTTTGATCCAAAAAGATCAGCACCAATACCATTCTCACTACGATTCTTCCTAATCGCAGTTATCTTTTTAATTTTTGATGTAGAAATTGCACTAATTCTACCAATTGTAATTATTTTTAAAACATCAGACATTATAATCTGAACAGTATCAACAATATTTTTTATTCTAGTTCTACTAGGTGGACTATACCATGAATGAAATCAAGGAGCATTACAATGAGCAGAATAAAGGGTTGTAGTTAAACATAACATTTGGGTTGCATTCAAAAAGTATTGATAATATCAATCAACCTTAAATAGAATAAGAAGCGAAATATTGCAGTCAGTTTCGACCTGGAAGATTGGTATATACTACCCTTATTCTTATTAATTGAAGCCAAAAAGAGGCATATTACTGTTAATAATATAATTGAACTATAATAGTTCCAATTAAGGAAATGTACAGCCAATATGAAAGCTGCTAACTTTTTATATTAGCGGTTAAACTCTGTTAACATTTCTAAAATTTATATAGTTTAAATAAAACATTACATTTTCACTGTAAAAATACCTAAAAGTAAAAATACTTCCTTAACATCTTCAGTGTCACGCTCTAATTATAAGCTATTTAAGTAAACGAAAAATAATATTACCAAAATAAATATTCAAAAAATAAAAGTTAAAAGATAAATCTTGAAATTAGAATCATATCAACCTTGAATATAACCAATTAAATAAATAAATAATGAATATAAACCTTGACCACCAAGTAATTCACCCCAACCATAATCAAATGACTTAGATGAATAATAACCTATTTTTAAGGAATATATCTAATAAACTTAGTTGAAAGAAAAGGTATAAATCATATAGAACCAGCAAATCTGACAAAAGAAAGTATACTTAAAGAAAATAAATTATGAGAAAAATCAAAATTAGAAATAAGATAACATAAATAAGCACCTAAAATAACAACTGTAATAGTTAAAAACTTTAAATAATAAGGTAAAGCAATCACATGAGGAATAGGAAAAATTAATCAAGATAAAAGACTACCACCAAAAACAGCAACAAACAATAGACCAATTATTCCAAATGAAATATAATAACCCTTATCATCAAAAGAAAATCTAGAATAAAAATTATTATCACCAGATATTGAATAATATAAGAAACGAAAAGAATTAGAAGCAGTTAAACCAGTAGAAAAAAAATAAAGAAAAAAATTAAACAATTAATTCATCTTAAACAAACCATCTCAAGAATTAAATCCTTTGAATAAAATCCCGCTAAAAAAGGTATTCCACACAAAGATAAACTAGAAACATTAAAACAAACTGAAGTTAAAGGTATGAAATTAACAATTGATCCTATAAAACGAATATCCTGAGAATCCTTCAAATTATGAATTATTGAACCTGCACATATAAATAATAATGCCTTAAATAAAGCATGAGCCAATAAATGAAAAAATACAAGCTTTGGATAACCCATAGCCAAAATTCTTATTATTAAACCAAGTTGTCTTAAAGTAGAAAGAGCAATAATCTTCTTCAAATCAAATTCAAAATTAGCGCCCAATCCAGCCATAAATATAGTTATACAACCAATTAAAAGTAAAAATCAACCACAATTATAAGTATCTAATATTGGTCTAAAACGAATTAATAAATAAACACCAGCAGTAACAAGAGTAGAAGAATGAACTAAAGCAGAAACAGGAGTAGGAGCTGCTATAGCAGCAGGAAGTCATGAAGAGAAAGGAATCTGAGCTCTCTTAGTTATAGCTGCTAAAACAATTAATATAGTAATGAGCTTTATTTCAAAAGAATTAGAAATAAAATCATAATAATAAATATAATTTCAACCACCAAAATATAACATTCATGCAATAGAAATTAAAATAGCAACATCACCAATACGATTATAAAGTGCAGTTAATATACCAGCACTATAAGATTTTACATTTTGATAATAAATAACTAAACTATAAGAAACTAAACCTAAACCATCTCAACCTAATAAAATTCTAATTAAATTAGGACTAATAATTAAAACACCTATAGAAAGAATAAATATTAAAACAATAATAATAAAACGATTTATATTCTTTTCACCAGATATATAATCCTCTCTTTAATAAATAACCAAAGAAGAAATATATATAACAAAAGAGATAAAAATAAGAGATATTCAATCCAAAATTAAAGTTATAACAACTATAGACCCATTTAAATTGAAAAGCTCTCACTCAACAAAAACTCTATAATCAATTATTAAATAATAAATACCTAAAATAAAAATTATAGTTCTCGAAAAAAACAGAGAAAAAAACTCAAAGAACAAATAGAAAATAAATTCACGGCCTAAGATGAAAGACTTCATATCATTGATTCCACAAAACAATATTTTTAATTAAAATACTTAAGCAAACTAAACAAAGAAATATTCACCCTTTAAACAGAGAATATTTAAAGGCAATCAATGTAAAAGTAAAAGATGATATTCACGAAAATAACCAAGAGAACAAGTATAAACACCAGAATAATAATTTCCATGCTGAGAATAAGAATATATATACAAATTATAAACAGCTCTAAAAAAAGATAAAAAAATCAAAGCAAAGAATCTAAAAGAAGATCAAGATATTATTCTATTTAATAATCTAATTTCACCTACCAAATTTAAAGAAGAAGGAGCAGCCATATTTGATGATCTTAAAAGAAATCATCATAAAGCCATTCTTGGCATCAAATTAATTAGACCCTTGTTAATTAATAATCTTCGTCTACCTAAACGTTCATAAATAATATTAGATAAACAAAATAAACCAGAAGAACATAAACCATGACCAACCATTAGAGAAAGAGAACCTACACAACCTCATCAATTCCTAGTCATCAATCCACCAATAACCATTCTTATATGAGCAACAGAAGAATATGCAATTAAAGACTTTAAATCAACCTGACGAAAACAAATAAATCTTACAATAACACCCCCAGATAAACCCAAAGATAATCAAAAATAATTAAACTTTAAACCCAAATTAGAAATAACCTTTATAACACGAAAAATACCATAACCACCTAACTTTAATAAAACACCAGCAAGAATCATTCTACCTGAAATAGGGGCCTCTACATGAGCCTTAGGAAGTCAGAAATGAACCAAAAACATAGGTATCTTAACTAAAAAAGCCAAAATTATAAATACATAAAATATAAAATAATAAGAACCAAAATCAACTAATAAAGGAAAATATAAAGTATTAGAAAAATCATAAACCTTAAATAAAACTAATAATAACGGTAATCTAGCAACCAAAGTATAAAAAATTAAATAAACGCCAGCCTGCAAACGCTCAGGTTGATAACCCCAACCAAAATTAAAAGTAAAGTAGGAACTAATCTAGCCTCAAAAAAAATATAAAAAGAAAGAAGACATAATCTAGCAAATGAACAGTAAAGCATAATTATTAAAATCAAAAAAATTAGAATGATATGAACTTAAATAAACTGAACCTCTAGCAGTGATTATTAAAGAACAAATCCAAAAACTAAGCAAAATGAAACTAAAAGAAAAATAATCAATACCAAAATAATATCTAATTATATTCAAATCAGCATATGAATAAACACAAATTATAAACACAAAACTCGACAGAAACATTAAAGAATGAACCAACCATCAACAATTATTTTAATAAACAAAGAGGGATCAAAAAATAGTTATAAATAAATACTTTAACATAAAGATAAACCAAAAGAATTAAAAAAATCATTACCATGAGAACGAATTATTGAAACTAAAACAGAAAGACCTAAAGCACCCTTACAAACAGAAAAAACTAAAAAAATAACAGGAAAAAAATTATCATAATCAAACTCAATAAGAAAAACAATAACTAATATAAATAAAGAAAGAACAATATATTCTAATCTCAAAAGAACCATTAATAAATGTTTACGTTTAGATGAAAAAACATAAACACCAGCAAAATAAATCAATAAAGAAGTAAAAATAGAGAATATAAACATTAGTTTTAATAGTTTAAAAAAAACGCCGGTCTTGTAAACCGGAAATAAGTCCAGCCCCCACTTTTAAAACTTCAGAGGTGGAAAAGCTTCCATCATCGGTCCCCAAAACCGATATTTTAAATAAACTATCCCCTGAAATGATCAAAATAATAATTATATCATTATCAAATGTAATAAATATTAATTTTATTAAATTAAGACACCCAATATCAATAATGCTTTTTATTATCCTTCAAACCTTCCTAGTTGGATTAATAACAGGAACAATAATAGAAAGATATTGATTATCATATATTTTATTTTTAACATTTCTTGGTGGTATACTAGTATTATTTATTTACATTACAAGAATTGCATCAAACGAAATATTTCAGCCTAAATCAATTACTATAATTATTACATTAATAATGTGAGTATTTATCATATCAATATTAATTATTCTAGATATATCTATATTTATAGACTTTTTCAAAAACACCGACACTATAAATATTGATAATTCAATCAATTATCAAGAAATAACAATATCTTTAGAAAAATTATATAACAGACCAACATTCATTATTACAATAATAATAATAATTTATTTATTTTTAGCACTACTAGCAGTTGTTAAAATCACTAATATTTATCAGGGACCTATTCGTATAATAAGATAATTACTAATGAATAAACCCTTACGATTAAGACATCCTTTAATTAAAATTATTAATAACTCTTTAATTGACTTACCTGCCCCAACAAATATTTCATTTTGATTAAATTTTGGATCCCTATTAGGGTTATGTTTGGTAATTCAAATCGTAACTGGACTATTTTTAGCTATACATTATACATCAAATATTGAAATAGCATTCAGTAGTGTAGTACACATCTGCCGAGACGTAAATAATGGTTGAATTATCCGAACCTTACATGCAAATGGAGCATCTATATTTTTTATTTGTATTTACTTACATGTAGGACGGGGAATTTACTACGGATCTTATATATATATACATACCTGAATAATTGGTACAGTGATTTTATTTTTAGTTATAGCAACTGCATTTATAGGATATGTCTTACCCTGAGGCCAAATATCTTTTTGAGGTGCAACAGTAATTACTAATTTATTATCAGCAATCCCATACTTAGGAACAGATTTAGTCCAATGAGTATGAGGAGGATTTGCTGTTGATAATGCAACATTAAATCGATTCTTCACATTCCATTTTGTATTACCATTTATTATTGCTGCTATAGCAGCAATTCATTTATTTTTTCTTCACCTAACAGGATCTAATAATCCTCTTGGACTAAATGGAGATATTGAAAAAATTCCATTCCATCCATACTTTACCTTTAAGGATTCTATTACATTTGTAATAATAACATCATTATTAATTATACTATGTTTAATCAATCCTTACCTATTAGGAGATCGAGATAACTTTGTACCTGCCAACCCATTAGTAACACCAGTTCACATTCAACCAGAGTGATATTTCCTATTTGCATATGCAATTCTACGATCTATCCCTAATAAATTAGGAGGTGTTATTGCATTATTTTTATCAATTAGAATCTTAATAATTTTACCATTTTATAATAAAACACCATTCCGAGGCATTCAATTTTACCCTATTAATCAAATTTTATTCTGAATTATTGTAGTTGTTGTACGCTTACTAACGTGAATTGGTAAACGACCTGTTGAAGAACCTTATATTATAACAGGTCAAATCTTAACAATTATCTACTTTACATATTTCTTAATTAATGTCCATGTCGCAAACGCATGAGATAAATTAATTAAGGAATAAAGTTAATCAGCTTAGGAAATGCATATGTTTTGAAAACATAAAATTAGAAGTTTAACTCTTCTATTAACTTTTCTCAAAAAATTTCACTAAACAAATGAGATAAATAAAATCTTTAAACCAACAAAGAAAATAAAAAAAGTCAAAGATAAAGGTAAAAAACTTTTTCAAGCTAAGTACATTAATTTATCATAACGAAACCGTGGTAATGTTCCACGAACCCAAATAAAACCAAAAGATATAATAGCAAGCTTAATAAAAAATATAAAAGAATAAAAATCACCACCTAAAAAAATTAAAGCCAATAATATTCTTATGAAGACAATTCTAGTATATTCAGCTAAAAAAATTAAAGTAAAACCACCCGCACCATACTCAATATTAAATCCTGAAACTAACTCAGATTCCCCTTCAGCAAAATCAAAAGGAGTACGATTAGTTTCAGCTAAACAAGAAGCAAAACAAGCTAAACTAAAGGAAAAGAAATAATAATAAATCAACAATAAAGCTGATAGTTTATAAAATCAAACATATTAAAACTACCAATTAAAATAATTAAAGACAATAAAATTAAAGCTAAACTAACTTCATAAGAAATTGTTTGAGCAACAGAACGAAGAGAACCTAATAATGAATAATTTGAATTAGAAGATCAACCAGCAATTATAACAGTATAAACACCTAATGTAGTACAACATAAAAAAAATAAAAATCCATAAGAAAAAGAACACATATAAGTTAAATAAGGAAAAATTACTCAAACGGCTAAAGAAATCATTAAATTAAAAACAGGGGAAAAATAATAAAGTAGGTAATTACATATAATAGGAATTGGCTGCTCCTTACAAATTAACTTAATAGCATCTCTAAATGGCTGAGGAATTCCAACAAAACCTACTTTATTTGGACCCTTTCGAATCTGAATATAACCTAAAACCTTAAAAAGGCAACACTAATTAAAACACAAATAACCAATAAAAGAAAATTCAAAATAAGTATAAATAAATCATAAAGTATCAATACTATTTGTAGAAAAAAATCTACATAAATGAATTCTAAATTCAACACATTAATCTGTCAAAGTAGTAAATAACTTAATATTAATCAATATAACAAAAAATATTTTAACCATATGGTCCTTTCGTACTAATATGGATTAATAATCTTAGGATAGAAACCGACCTGGCTCACGCCGGTCTGAACTCAGATCATGTAAGAATTTTAAGGTCGAACAGACCTAATCATTGGGCTCCTGCACCCTAAATTTTTCTTAATCCAACATCGAGGTCGCAATCTGCTTTGTCGATATGAGCTCTCAAAAACAATTACGGTGTTATCCCTAAGGTAACTTAATCTTATGATCATAAATTATGGTTCAAAATAACAAACATAAGTAATTGATATAATAATGAAGAGTTTATCTATTCTTCATGTCACCCCAACAAAACATCATCATTAAATATAGAAAGACAAACAAAAAACTATATAAAAGTAAAATGTCAAGCTCTATAGGGTCTTCTCGTCCTAAAGAAGAATTTAAGCCTTTTGACTCAAAAGTTAAATTCAAAAATTTATTAAGAGACAGTTGATTTCTCGTCAAGCCATTCATTCCAGCCACTAATTAAGAGACTAATGATTATGCTACCTTTGCACGGTCAAAATACCGCGGCTCTTTAAAAATACGCTCAGTGAGCAGGCCAGACCTCAAAGTATAAACAAGAGGACATGTTTTTGATAAACAGGCGGAAATCAATTTTGCCTAGTTCCTTATAATAAGTTCACAAGGTAAAAATTGCATACAAATAAATGTACTAATTCTATCATTATTACAAAAATTTTAAAATTAAATTAATAATCTTAATAAAAAACCTAAAATATTTATAAAATCAAAATAAAAAATAATGAACTTAAACGTAATCTTAAAGATAGCTGGTTTGAAGCTTACTATTATATTTCTATAAAATAAATTATAGGTTATTAACTCAAAGCTTATCCCTTAAAGAATAAATAAGTTAATATTTTTACTTAAAAAATTAAATAATTAAATTTTTTCTTAAGAAACTAGATATCTTGGGAAACGATTAACATTTCATTTCTATAAATAATTACTAATAATTATGATACATTAACTATAAATTATTTATAAATCAACCCAAATCGAGACAAGTAAAATAAATACTAACATTTTGATAAACCCTGATACAAAAGGTACAATAAATAAAATCTACTTAAAAAAATTTAAAATAATATTTCATAAAACACTTACATTACCAATACACTATAATTTAAAAAATCAATTCTATAAAATATACTAAGACAAAAATACAATAAAATTATTTATATTACATAATTAAATAAACAAAAAATAAATATAATAAAATAAATAATCAAGATATCCTGATTTGCACAGAAAAATTTTCAGTGTAAATGAAACACTTTACTAATAAGTTATATCTTGAAACTCTTCCTAGATACACATCTACTATGTTACGACTTATCTCATCTAAATTGAAGCTACTTTAAAATAGAATAGAATAATCAATAATGAGAGCGACGAGCGATGTGTACACATCTCAGAGCCAATATCAGTTAAATTAAATAAATTAAATTACTATCAAATCCACCTTCATTATCAGTATTTCACTATCAAATCCGTTATAATCAAAAATCTATTGTAACCCACCTCCTCTTAACTATAAGCTGCACCTTGACCTGAAATATTTTATAATTATAAATCTTGAGAATTATAACTCTAAAAAGATTCTCTGATAACGGAGATATACAAACAAATAAATTAAGTAGAGTAAATCGAGTATTATCAATCATGGGGTAGGTTCCTCTGAATGGAATGAGATACCGCCAAATTCTTTGGGTTTAAAGACCTTAACTAATAGTACCCTGGTAAAAATAATTAACATTTAAAATAATAGGGTATCTAATAATAGTTTATTATTTAAATTTCACAGATTCATAAAAAGGGCCACAAATAAATTTTAACATTTCACCTTACAAATTTATATTTCAACCCTAATAGTATAAACAACTGTTTTAACCAATAATATTCACTTGTATCAATCGTATAACCGCGGCTGCTGGCACGAATTATGCCGATACTAAATCAATTGCTAAATCCAAAATCACTTGATAATTAAATCAAATTACTGCAAAAAGAACATTTAGTCTAACAAAACTTACATATAATACAAAGAAAAAGTGAATAAACAAGCAAGAATAAAACTTTTAAAAATAAAAAATAAGAAATTTTTAAATTTATTAAATCAGGAAAAAATAAAAGATTCAAATATTTAAAGAAAAAAAAGAAAAAAACCACAAACATTAACAAAAAAAAGAAACGCTCCCCTGTATGACCACAACAACTTCTCTATTATATATAATTAAAGATTAATTGGAACATGTATAGCAATAAATGTATTATATTCTTTCTTATTTAATCTTTCTTTTCACTAATAAATAAAGAAAGATTACATAATATAATAAATATATTTTATACAATTATGTAATTTAATATAATATGTTATTAATATGAATTCTTTTTTTATATTAGGTTAACTTATATATATATTTGTTAAATAATCTAATTATAGATAATTTATGTTAATTATATTATTATAATTAATATAAATATTTATATTATTATAATATTTTATATTAAAAATTAATAATTTTATTTTTATATCCAATTATAATAATATTAAATATTAAATTACATATTATTATATATATTATATTATAATAACCTATTTTAAGCTAAAAACATAAGTAGCTATTATCCTAGGTAAATGAATGTATTATAATAATCAATTAATAATAATAAGATTAACTTATAATCTTTTAATATTAATTAAATGTAATATATTAATATAAATTATTTATTATATATATATATATAAAATAAAAGGAGCAGGATAAATTAATTCTAATTAAACAAAATTATACATAAAAGAATTTCAAAAAAAAACTTACGATTTTATATTAAATAAATGAAGTGCCTGATTAAAGGGTTACCTTGATAGGGTAAATAAAGTAAATAAAATTACCTTCATTAAAATTACATAAGATAGAATTAAACTACCTCCTTTAGTATCAAAAACTAACGTGCATCATACACCTTAATTCCGCTCCTAACAAGAAATAAAAATATTATAATAAACGAATCATCAATTAAATATTTTATTGTCCAAGCAATAGCATCGACAATATTATTATTTTCAGTTTTAATGATTCAAATAAAATATCTCATGGGATGGGAAACAGAATTTATCCCTTCAATAATAATTAGATCTAGACTATTATTAAAGATTGGAGCTGCACCTTTCCGTTTCTGGTTTCCAGAAGTTATAGGAGCATCAAGATGAAATAATTGTTTAACATTAATAACATGACAAAAAATCGCCCCAATAATGGTCTTATCCTATTGTATTCAATTAAGAACTTTTATTTGAACAATTATTATCTTAAGAATTATTATTGGGGCAATAGGAGGTTTAAATTAAACATCCTTACGACAACTTTTAGCATATTCATCAATCAGACATCTAGGTTGAATAATTAGATCATTAACAGTCAGAGAAAACATCTGAGAAGTATACTGCATTATTTACTCACTATTAAGATTAATTATAGTTTTGTTATTTAAGCAAATAAATTTATTTTTCATAAATCAAATTTATTCAGCCAGAAATATAAAAACCGAAATTAAATTCATAATATTCTTATCTTTATTATCTTTAGGTGGACTACCACCATTCCTTGGATTCTTACCAAAATGAATTGTAATACAATCGTTAATAGAAAACAATATAACAACTATTATAACTATTATATTTGTATTAACTACAATTACACTCTACTACTATATACGTATTAGATTCTCAGCTCTAATTATATCATACACAGAAAATTCGTGATCTATAAAGATAAAGTCCCAAAAATCAAGAATCATTCTTCCTATAACAGTAATAATTTCAACAATAGGATTGATTTCAACATCAACCTTAATTTCATTATACTAAGGACTTAAGTTAATCAAACTAATAACCTTCAAAGTTATAATTAAAAGAATAATCTTTTAGGCCTTAGTAAAATTTTACACCTCTAGAATTGCAGTCTAGAATCATAATTGAATATAAGACCTAAATATGATAAGAGAGAAAACATCTCATAAGTAGATTTACAGTCTACCACCTAAAATTCAGCCATCTTACTGCAAGAATGATTATTCTCAACAAACCATAAGGACATTGGTACTTTATATTTTCTATTTGGAGCATGAGCAGGAATAGTAGGAACATCAATAAGAATACTTATTCGTGCTGAACTTGGTCAACCCGGATCTCTAATTGGGGATGACCAGATTTATAATGTTATTATTACAGCTCACGCATTCGTAATAATTTTCTGTATAGTAATACCTATTATAATTGGTGGATTTGGTAATTGACTTGTTCCACTAATAATTGGTGCACCAGATATAGCATTTCCACGAATAAATAATATAAGTTTTTGATTACTACCACCTTCACTAACCCTTCTTCTTACATCTTCTATAGTAGATAATGGTGCTGGTACAGGATGAACAGTTTACCCTCCTCTAGCAGGAGCTATTGCACGCGGGGGTGCATCTGTAGATCTAGCTATTTTTTCACTACACTTAGCAGGTGTATCATCTATTCTTGGTGCAGTAAATTTCATTACAACAGCAATTAATATACGATCAGAAAGTATAACTTTAGATCAAACACCTTTATTTGTATGATCAGTAGCTATTACAGCATTACTTCTCCTTCTTTCACTTCCAGTTTTAGCAGGAGCTATTACTATATTATTAACAGATCGAAATTTAAATACATCATTCTTTGACCCTGCAGGACGGGGTGACCCAATTCTATATCAACATCTATTTTGATTCTTTGGACACCCAGAAGTTTATATTTTAATTCTACTGGGGTTCGGAATTATTTCACATATTGTATGTCAAGAAAGAGGAAAAATTGAATCATTTGGAACATCAGGTATAATTTATGCTATACTATCAATTGGACTAATAGGATTTATTGTATGAGCACATCATATATTTACAGTAGGAATGGATGTTGACACACGAGCATATTTTACATCAGCAACAATAATTATTGCTGTACCTACAGGAATTAAGGTATTTAGATGATTAGCTACATTATATGGAACTAAATTCAAGTTCAATCCACCATTATTATGAGCTCTAGGATTTATTTTCCTATTTACAATTGGTGGATTAACAGGATTAGTATTAGCAAATTCATCACTTGATATTGTATTACATAATACATATTATGTAGTAGCCCACTTTCATTATGTATTATCTATAGGAGCAGTATTTGCAATGATATCCACTATTTACAGGATTAACTATAAATAATACATGATTAAAACTCCAATTTACAATTATATTCATTGGAGTAAACTTAACATTCTTTCCTCAACACTTCCTAGGATTAGCAGGAATACCTCGATGATACTCAGGCTACCCAGACGCATATACATCATGAAACGTAGTATCAAGAATTGGGTCTACAATTTCTATTGTAGGAATCATTATATTCATTGTAATTATATGAGAAAGAATGGTTACAAACCGAGCAATTATATTTAGAGCTAACATAAGAAGATCAACAGAATGACTACAAAATAACCCTCCTGCAGAACATAGTTACTCAGAATTACCATTAATCTCTAGATTCTAATATGGCAGATTAGTGCAGTAGATTTAAGCTCTACAAATAAAGGTTTGACCTTTTATTAGAAAATATTTATTAATGGCAAACATGATCAAATTTATCTCTTCAAGATGGAGCTTCAGCATTAATGGAACAATAATCATTCTTTCATGATCATACTATGGTCGTATTATTATTAATTACAGTAATTGTAGGTTATGCCTTAAGTTATATATTATTTATTGCCTATACTAACCGTAATATACTTCATGGACATTTAATTGAAACAATCTGAACAGCTTTACCAGCAATTACATTAATTTTTAATGCCCTTCCATCATTACAACTATTATATTTACTTGATGATTCAGTAGATGCAATAATCACAATTAAAACCATTGGACGACAATGATATTGAAGATATGAATATTCAGACTTCATAGACGTAGAATTTGACACTTATATAACACCAGAACAAGACCTAGAAAATGATGGATTTCGACTGCTAGATGTAGATAACCGAACAATCCTACCAATAAATACAGAAGTACGAGTATTAACAAGAGCATCAGATGTTCTACACTCATGAGCAGTTCCTGCATTAGGGGTTATAATTGATGCAACGCCAGGTCGGTTAAATCAAGGAACATTCACAATAAATCGACCTGGATTATTCTTTGGACAATGCTCAGAAATCTGTGGAGCAAACCACAGATTTATACCAATTGTAATTGAAAGAACTTCAGTAAATTTATTTATTAAGTGATTATCTAAGATAATTTAAGGAGTTAGTTAAAATAAATAACATTAGAGTGTCAATCTAAAGTAACTAAAAAAATTAGTACACCTTGAAATTCATCAGATGACTGAAAGTAAGTAATGGTCTCTTAAACCAAATAATAGTAAATTAACGACTACTTCTGATGGGGAAATTATATCCAAATCCCTCAAATATCCCCTCTTATATGATTCTCACTATTCATTATATTTTCAGCTACATTAATCTTGTTTAATCAAATAAACTTCTTCTCATTTAAACCTAACCTTATTAAAAGAGCAGAAAAAGGAACAATTGAAATAAAAAACTTAAATTGAAAATGATAACAAATCTATTCTCAACATTTGACCCATCAACTAACATCTTTAATTTATCATTCAATTGAACTAGAACATTTCTAGGACTATTATTAATCCCATCACTATTTTTACTTACACCATCACGAATTAACATTATCTGAAATAAACTAAATTTAACCTTACATAATGAATTTAAAACACTACTTGGACCAAAATCATTTAATGGAACCACATTCATTTTCATCTCAATTCTTATTATAATATTATTTAACAATTTCATAGGATTATTCCCTTATATTTTTACTAGAACAAGACATTTAGCATTAACATTTGCAATTGCCCTACCTATATGACTAAGATTTATATTATTTGGATGAATTAACCATACTAATCATATATTTACACACCTTGTACCACAAGGTACACCGCCCGCATTAATATCATTTATAGTACTAATTGAAACAATTAGTAATGTTATTCGACCAGGTACATTAGCAGTACGGTTAGCAGCAAATATAATTGCAGGACACTTATTATTAACCTTATTAGGAAACACAGGACCATCTATAGCAATAAACTTAATCTCATTACTAATTATTGGACAAATACTTCTATTAATTCTAGAATCAGCAATAGCAATAATTCAAGCCTATGTTTTCTCAATTCTAAGAACTCTATATTCTAGAGAAGTATATTAAACCTATGTTAACAACTCACTCAAACCACCCATTCCACTTAGTAGACTATAGACCTTGACCATTAACAGGAGCAATTGGAGCAATAGTCCTAGTATCAGGACTAGCAAAATGATTCCACCTATTTAATATTAACTTATTTATAATTGTATTTGGAATTACCCTACTAACCATAATTCAATGATGACGAGATGTAGTACGAGAAGGAACATATCAAGGATTACATACAGGATTTGTATCAATTGGATTATGTTGAGGAATAATTTTATTTATTGCATCAGAGGTATTATTTTTCGTTTCTTTTTTTTGAGCATTCTTTAGAAGAAGATTAGCACCAACAATTGAACTAGGAATACTATGACCTCCAATAGGAATTCAACCCTTTAACCCTATACAAATTCCATTACTTAATACAGCTATTCTTTTAGCATCAGGAGTAACAGTAACACGAGCACATCATAGTTTAATGGAATCTAATCATACTCAAGCACTACAAGGATTATTCTTCACAGTGTTATTAGGACTATACTTTACAATACTCCAAGCATATGAATATTGAGAAGCACCTTTTACCATTGCAGATGCAGTTTATGGGTCAACATTCTTTGTTGCAACAGGATTCCATGGTTTACACGTAATTATTGGAACAATCTTTTTATCAACATGTCTACTTCGACACTCAATAAATCAATTCTCACCAAGACACCACTTTGGATTTGAAGCAGCAGCATGATACTGACACTTCGTAGACGTAGTATGATTATTCTTATATATCTCTATTTATTGATGAGGTAGATAATTGTTTTTCTAGTATAAATAGTACATTTGACATCCAATCAGAAAGCTTAATATAAATCAAGAAAAACAATTCTAATTCTATCCACAAGAGTTTTCATTAGATTTATTATTCCAATAATTGTTATAATCCTGGCAACAACACTATCAAAAAAATAAATTAATGATCGAGAAAAAAGATCACCATTTGAATGTGGGTTTGATCCAAAAAGATCAGCACGAATACCATTCTCACTACGATTCTTCCTAATCGCAGTAATCTTTTTAATTTTTGATGTAGTAATTGCACTAATTCTACCAATTGCAATTATTTTTAAAACATCAGACATTATAATCTGAACAGTATCAACAATATTTTTTATTCTAGTTCTACTAGGTGGACTATACCATGAATGAAATCAAGGAGCATTACAATTAGCAGAATAAAGGGTTGTAGTTAAACATAACATTTGGGTTGCATTCAAAAAGTATTGATAATATCAATCAACCTTAAATAGAATAAGAAGCGAAATATTGCAGTCAGTTTCGACCTGGAAGATTGGTATATACTACCCTTATTCTTATTAATTGAAGCCAAAAAGAGGCGTATTACTGTTAATAATATAATTGAACTATAATAGTTCCAATTAAGGAAATGTAAAGCCAATATGAAAGCTGCTAACTTTTTATATTAGCGGTTAAACTCCGTTAACATTTCTAAAATTTATATAGTTTAAATAAAACATTTCATTTTCACTGTAAAAATAATATATCTATATTTATAAATACCTAAAAGTAAAAATACTTCCTTAACATCTTCAGTGTCACGCTCTAATTATAAGCTATTTAAGTAAACGAAAAATAATATTACCAAAATAAATATTCAAAAAATAAAAGTTAAAAGATAAATCTTGAAATTAGAATCATATCAACCTTGAATATAACCAATTAAATAAATAAATAATCTATATAAACCTTGACCACCAAGTAATTCACCCCAACCATAATCAAATGACTTAGATGAATAATAACCTATTTTTAAAGGAATATATCTAATAAACTTAGTTGAAAGAAAAGGTATAAATCATATAGAACCAGCAAATCTGACAAAAGAAAGTATCCAGAATGAGATTTTCACTCTGCAGCGGAGTGTGCGCTGATATGAAACTTCCTGGCAGATTAAAACTGTGTGCCCGACCGAGACTCGAACTCGGGACCGAAGCTTCGGTAGCTCAGATGGTAGAGCACTTGCCCGCGAAAGGCAAAGGTCCCGAGTTCGAGTCTCGTTCGGGCACACAGTTTTAATCTGCCAGGAAGTTTCAAAAGAAAGTATACTTAAAGAAAATAAATTATGAGAAAAATCAAAATTAGAAATAAGATAACCTAAATAAGCACCTAAAATAACAACTGTAATAGTTAAAAACTTTAAATAATAAGGTAAAGCAATCACATGAGGAATAGGAAAAATTAATCAAGATAAAAGACTACCACCAAAAACAGCAACAAACAATAGTCCAATTATTCCAAATGAAATATAATAACCCTTATCATCAAAAGAAAATCTAGAATAAAAATTATTATCACCAGATATTGAATAATAAAAGAAACGAAAAGAATTAGAGGCAGTTAAACCAGTAGAAAAAAAATAAAGAAAAAAAATTAAACAATTAATTCATCTTAAACAAATCATCTCAAGAATTAAATCCTTTGAATAAAATCCCGCTAAAAAAGGTATTCCACACAAAGATAAACTAGAAACATTAAAACAAACTCAAGTTAAAGGTATGAAATTAACAATTGATCCTATAATACGAATATCCTGAGAATCCTTCAAATTATGAATTATTGAACCTGCACATATAAATATTAATGCCTTAAATAAAGCATGAGCCAATAAATGAAAAAATGCAAGCTTTGGATAACCCATAGCCAAAATTCTTATTATTAAACCAAGTTGTCTTAAAGTAGGAAGAGCAATAATCTTCTTCAAATCAAATTCAAAATTAGCGCCCAATCCAGCCATAAATATGGTTATACAACCAATTAAAAGTAAAAATCAACCACAATTATAAGTATCTAATATTGGTCTAAAACGAATTAATAAATAAACACCAGCAGTAACAAGAGTAGAAGAATGAACTAAAGAAGAAAAAGGAGTAGGAGCTGCTATAGCAGCAGGAAGTCATGAAGAGAAAGGAATCTGAGCTCTCTTAGATATAGCTGCTAAAACAATTAATATAGTAATGAGCTTTATTTCAAAAGGATTAGAAATAAAATCATAATAATAAATATAATTTCAACCACCAAAATTTAACATTCATGCAATAGAAATTAAAATAGCAACATCACCAATACGATTAGAAAGTACAGTTAATATACCAGCACTATAAGATTTTACATTTTGATAATAAATAACTAAATAATAAGAAACTAAACCTAAACCATCTCAACCTAATAAAATTCTAATTAAATTAGGACTAATAATTAAAAAACCTATAGAAAGAGTAAATATTAAAACAATAATAATAAAAGGATTTATATTCTTTTCACCAGATATATAATCCTCTCTATAATAAATAACCAAAGAAGAAATATATATAACAAAAGATATAAAAATAAGAGATATTCAATCCAAAATTAAAGTTATAACAACTATAGAACCATTTAAATTGAAAAGCTCTCACCAACAAAAACTCTATAATCAATTATTAAATAATAAATACCTAAAATAAAAATTATAGTTCTCGAAAAAAACAAAAGAAAAAAACTCAAAGAACAAATAGAAAATAAATTCACGGCCTAAGATGAAAAACTTCATATCATTGATTCCACAAAACAATATTTTTAATTAAAATACTGAAGCAAACTAAACAAAGAAAGATTTACCCTTTAAACAGAGAATATTTAAAGGCAATCAATGTAAAAGTAAAAGATGATATTCACGAAAATAACCAAGAGAACAAGTATAAACACCAGAATAATAATTTCCATGCTGAGAATAAGAATATATATACAAAGTATAAACAGCTCTAAAAAAAGATAAAAAAATCAAAGCAAAGAATCTAAAAGAAGATCAAGATATAATTCTATTTAATAATCTAATTTCACCTACCAAATTTAAAGAAGGAGGAGCAGCCATATTTGATGATCTTAAAAGAAATCATCATTAAGGCAATCCTCGCATCAAATTAATTATACCCTTGTTAATTAATAATCTTCGTCTACCTAAACGTTCATAAATAATATTAGATAAACAAAATAAACCAGAAGAACATAAACCATGACCAACCATTAGAGAAAGAGAACCTACACAACCTCATCAATTCCTAGTCATCAATCCACCAATAACCATTCTTATATGAGCAACAGAAGAATATGCAATTAAAGACTTTAAATCAACCTGACGAAAACAAATAAATCTTACAATAACACCCCCAGATAAACCCAAAGATAATCAAAAATAATTAAACTTTAAACCCAAATAAGAAATAACCTTTATAACACGAAAAATACCATAACCACCTAACTTTAATAAAACACCAGCAAGAATCATTCTACCTGAAATAGGGGCCTCTACATGAGCCTTAGGAAGTCAGAAATGAACCAAAAACATAGGTATCTTAACTAAAAAAGCCAAAATTATAAATACATAAAACATAAAATAATAAGAACCAAAATCAACTAATAAAGGAAAATATAAAGTATTAGAAAAATCATAAACCTTAAATAAAACTAATAATAAAGGTAATCTAGCAACCAAAGTATAAAAAATTAAATAAACACCAGCCTGCAAACGCTCACGTTGATAACCCCAACCCAAAATTAAAAGTAAAGTAGGAACTAATCTAGCCTCAAAAAAAATATAAAAAGAAAGAAGACATAATCTAGCAAATGAACAGTAAAGCATAATTATTAAAATCAAAACCATAAAAACAAAAAAATTAGAATGATATGAACTTAAATAAACTGAACCTCTAGCAGTGATTATTAAAGAACAAATAAAAAACTAAGCAAAATTAAACTAAAAGAAAAATAATCAATACCAAAATAATATCTAATTATATCCAAATCAGCATATGAATAAACACAAATTATAAACACAAAACTCGACAGAAACATTAAAGAATGAACCAACCATCAACAATTATTTAATAAACAAAGAGGGATCAAAAAAATAATTATAAATAAATACTTTAACATAAAGATAAAGCAAAAGAATTAAAAAAATAATTACCATGAGAACGAATTATTGAAACTAAAATAGAAAGACCTAAAGCACCCTCACAAACAGAAAATACTAAAAAAATAACAGGAAAAAAATAATCATAATCAAACTCAATAAGAAAAACAATAACTAATATAAATAAAGAAAGAACAATATATTCTAATCTCAAAAGAACCATTAATAAATGTTTACGTTTAGAAGAAAAAACTTAAACACCAGCAAAATAAATCAATAAAGAAGTAAAAATAGAGAATATAAACATTACTTTTAATAGTTTAAAAAAACGCCGGTCTTCTAAACCGGAAATAAGTAAAGCCCCCACTTTTAAAACTTCAGAGGTGGAAAAGCTTCCATCATTGGTCCCCAAAACCGATATTTTAAATAAACTAACCCCTGAAATGATCAAAATAATAATTATATCATTATCAAATGTAATAAATATTAATTTTATTAAATTAAGACACCCAATATCAATAATGCTTTTTATTATCCTTCAAACCTTCCTAGTTGGATTAATAACAGGAACAATAATAGAAAGATATGATTAGTATGGTTAATTCATCCAAATAATATAAATCTTAGTCATATAGGTAGGGCAATTGCAAATGTTAATGCTAAATGTCTTGTTCTAGTAAAAATATAAGGGAATAATCCTATGAAATTGTTAAATAATATTATAATAAGAATTGAGATGAAAATGAATGTGGTTCCATTAAATGATTTTGGTCCAAGTAGTGTTTTAAATTCATTATGTAAGGTTAAATTTATTTTATTTCAGATAATGTTATTTCGTGATGGTGTAAGTAAAAATAGTGATGGGATTAATAATAGTCCTAGAAATGTTCTAGTTCAATTTAATGATAAATTAAAGATGTTAGTTGATGGGTCAAATGTTGAGAATAGATTTGTTATCATTTTCAATTTAAGTTTTTTATTTCAATTGTTCCTTTTTCTGCTCTTTTAATAAGGTTAGGTTTAAATGAGAAGAAGTTTATTTGATTAAACAAGATTAATGTAGCTGAAAATATAATGAATAGTGAGAATCATATAAGAGGGGATATTTGAGGGATTTGGATATAATTTCCCCATCAGAAGTAGTCGTTAATTTACTATTATTTGGTTTAAGAGACCATTACTTACTTTCAGTCATCTGATGAATTTCAAGGTGTACTAATTTTTTTAGTTACTTTAGATTGACACTCTAATGTTATTTATTTTAACTAACTCCTTAAATTATCTTAGATAATCACTTAATAAATAAATTTACTGAAGTTCTTTCAATTAAAATTGGTATAAATCTGTGGTTTGCTCCACAGATTTCTGAGCATTGTCCAAAGAATAATCCAGGTCGATTTATTGTGAATGTTCCTTGATTTAACCGACCTGGCGTTGCATCAATTTTAACCCCTAATGCAGGAACTGCTCATGAGTGTAGAACATCTGATGCTCTTGTTAATACTCGTACTTCTGTATTTATTGGTAGGATTGTTCGGTTATCTACATCTAGCAGTCGAAATCCATCATTTTCTAGGTCTTGTTCTGGTGTTATATAAGTGTCAAATTCTACGTCTATGAAGTCTGAATATTCATATCTTCAATATCATTGTCGTCCAATGGTTTTAATTGTGATTATTGCATCTACTGAATCATCAAGTAAATATAATAGTCATAATGATGGAAGGGCAATAAAATTTAATGTAATTGCTGGTAAAGCTGTTCAGATTGTTTCAATTAAATGTCCATGAAGTATATTACGGTTAGTATAGGCAATAAATAATATATAACTTAAGGCATAACCTACAATTACTGTAATTAATAATAATACGACCATAGTATGATCATGAAAGAATGATAATTGTTCCATTAATGGTGAAGCTCCATCTTGAAGAGATAAATTTGATCATGTTGCCATTAATTAATATTTTCTAATAAAAGGTCAAACCTTTATTTGTAGAGCTTAAATCTACTGCACTAATCTGCCATATTAGAATCTAGAGATTAATGGTAATTCTGAGTAACTATGTTCTGCAGGAGGGTTATTTTGTAGTCATTCTGTTGATCTTCTTATGTTAGCTCTAAATATAATTGCTCGGTTTGTAACCATTCTTTCTCATATAATTACAATGAATATAATGATTCCTACAATAGAAATTGTAGACCCAATTCTTGATACTACGTTTCATGATGTATATGCGTCTGGGTAGTCTGAGTATCATCGAGGTATTCCTGCTAATCCTAGGAAGTGTTGAGGAAAGAATGTTAAGTTTACTCCAATGAATATAATTGTAAATTGGAGTTTTAATCATGTATTATTTATAGTTAATCCTGTAAATAGTGGATATCATTGCAAATACTGCTCCTATAGATAATACATAATGAAAGTGGGCTACTACATAATATGTATCATGTAATACAATATCAAGTGATGAATTTGCTAATACTAATCCTATTAATCCACCAATTGTAAATAGGAAAATAAATCCTAGAGCTCATAATAATGGTGGATTGAACTTGAATTTAGTTCCATATAATGTAGCTAATCATCTAAATACCTTAATTCCTGTAGGTACAGCAATAATTATCGTTGCTGATGTAAAATGTGCTCGTGTGTCAACATCCATTCCTACTGTAAATATATGATGTGCTCATACAATAAATCCTATTAGTCCAATTGATAGTATAGCATAAATTATACCTAATGTTCCAAATGATTCAATTTTTCCTCTTTCTTGACATACAATATGTGAAATAATTCCGAACCCCAGTAGAATTAAAATATAAACTTCTGGGTGTCCAAAGAATCAAAATAGATGTTGATATAGAATTGGGTCACCCCGTCCTGCAGGGTCAAAGAATGATGTATTTAAATTTCGATCTGTTAATAATATAGTAATAGCTCCTGCTAAAACTGGAAGTGAAAGAAGGAGAAGTAATGCTGTAATAGCTACTGATCATACAAATAAAGGTGTTTGATCTAAAGTTATACTTTCTGATCGTATATTAATTGCTGTTGTAATGAAATTTACTGCACCAAGAATAGATGATACACCTGCTAAGTGTAGTGAAAAAATAGCTAGATCTACAGATGCACCCCCGTGTGCAATAGCTCCTGCTAGAGGAGGGTAAACTGTTCATCCTGTACCAGCACCATTATCTACTATAGAAGATGTAAGAAGAAGGGTTAGTGAAGGTGGTAGTAATCAAAAACTTATATTATTTATTCGTGGAAATGCTATATCTGGTGCACCAATTATTAGTGGAACAAGTCAATTACCAAATCCACCAATTATAATAGGTATTACTATACAGAAAATTATTACAAATGCGTGAGCTGTAATAATAACATTATAAATCTGGTCATCCCCAATTAGAGATCCGGGTTGACCAAGTTCAGCACGAATAAGTATTCTTATTGATGTTCCTACTATTCCTGCTCATGCTCCAAATAGAAAATATAAAGTACCAATGTCCTTATGGTTTGTTGAGAATAATCATTTTTGCGGTAAGGTGGTAGACTGTAAATCTACTTATGAGATGTTTTCTCTCTTATCATATTTAGGTCTTATATTCAATTATGATTCTAGACTGCAATTCTAGAGGTGTAAAATTTTACTAAGGCCTAAAAGATTATTCTTTTAATTATAACTTTGAAGGTTATTAGTTTGATTAACTTAAGTCCTTAGTATAATGAAATTAAGGTTGATGTTGTATCAATCCTATTGTTGAATTTATTACTGTAATAGGAAGAATGATTCTTGATTTTTGGGACTTTATCTTTATAGATCACGAATTTTCTGTGTATGATATAATTAGAGCTGAGAATCTAATACGTATATAGTAGTAGAGTGTAATTGTAGTTAATACAACTATAATAGTATTAATAGTTGTTATATTGTTTTCTATTAACGATTGTATTACAATTCATTTTGGTAAGAATCCAAGGAATGGTGGTAGTCCACCTAAAGATAATAAAGATAAGAATATTATGAATTTAATTTCGGTTTTTATATTTCTGGCTGAATAAATTTGATTTATGAAAAATAAATTTATTTGCTTAAATAATAAAACTATAATTAATCTTAATAGTGAGTAAATAATGAAGTATAGTTCTCAGATGTTTTCTCTGACTGTTAATGATCTAATTATTCAACCTAGATGTCTGATTGATGAATATGCTAAAAGTTGTCGTAAGGATGTTTGATTTAAACCTCCTATTGCCCCAATAATAATTCTTAAGATAATAATTGTTCAAATAAAAGTTCTTAATTGAATACAATAGGATAAGACCATTATTGGGGCGATTTTTTGTCATGTTATTAATGTTAAACAATTATTTCATCTTGATGCTCCTATAACTTCTGGAAATCAGAAATGGAAAGGTGCAGCTCCAATCTTTAATAATAGTCTAGATGTAATTATTATTGATGGGATAAATTCTGTTTCCAATCCCATGGGATATTTTATTTGAATCATTAAAATTGAAAATAATAATATTGTCGATGCTATTGCTTGGACAATAAAATATTTAATTGATGATTCGTTTATTATGATATTTTTATTTCTTGTTAGGAGTGGAATAAATGAAAGTAAGTTGATCTCAAGTCCTATTCAAACCCCAAATCAGGAATTTGATGAAATGGACAGGATCGTTCCTATCATTAATGTTGATAGGAAGAGAAGTTTTGTAGAGTTGTTGGTCATTAAAAAGGAGAGGATTGATACCTCTATAAATGGGGTATGAACCCATTAGCTTGTTTAGCTTACCGTTTTACATTAAGGTGTATGATGCACGTTAGTTTTTGATACTAAAGGAGGTAGTTTAATTCTATCTTATGTAATTTTAATGAAGGTAATTTTATTTACTTTATTTACCCTATCCCTTTAATCAGGCACTTCATTTATTTAATATATAAATCGAAAGTCTTTTTCTTGAAATTCTTTTATGTATTATTTTGTTTAATTTGAATTAATTATCCTGCTCCTTTTATATATATATATATATATATATATATATATATATATATATATATATATATATATATATATATATATATATATATAAAATAAATAATTTATATTATTATATTACATTTAATTAAAATTAAAAGATTATAAGTTCTTCTTATTATTATTAAATGATGATTATAATACATTCATTTACCTAGGATTATAGCTACTTATGTTTTTAGCTTAAAATAGGTTTTTATAATATAATATATATAATAATATGTAATTTAATATTTAATATTATGATAATTGGATATAATACATAAAATTATTAATTTTAAATATAAAATATAATAATAATATAAATAATTATATTAATTATAATAATATAATTACCATAATTATCTATAATTAGATTATTTAACTAATATATATAAGTTAACTTAATATAAAAAAAAGAATTCATTTAATAACATATTATATTTAATTACATAATTGTATAAAATATATTTATTATATTATTTAATCTTTCTTTATTTATTAGTGAAAAGAAAGATTAAATAAGAAAGAATATAATACATTTATTGCTATACATGTTCCATATTAATCTTTAATTATATATAATAGAGAAGTTGTTGTGGTCATACAGGGGAGCGTTTCTTTTTTTTGTTAATGTTTGTGGTTTTTTTCTTTTTTTCCTTTAAATATTTGGTTCTTTTATTTTTTCCTGATTTAATAAATTTAAAAATTTCTTATTTTTTATTATTAAAAGTTTTATTCTTGCTTGTTTATTCACTTTTTCTTTGTAGTATATGTAAGTTTTGTTAGACTAAATGTTCTTTTTGCAGTAATTTGATTTAATTATCAAGTGATTTTGGATTTAGCAATTGATTTTGTATCGGCATAATTCGTGCCAGCAGCCGCGGTTATACGATTGATACAAGTGAATATTATTGTTTAAAACAGTTGTTTATACTATTAGGGTTGAAATATAGATTTGTAAGGTGAAATGTTAAAATTTATTTGTGGCCCTTTTTATGAATCTGTGAAATTTAAATAATAAACTAGGATTAGATACCCTATTATTTTAAATGTTAATTATATTTACCAGGGTACTATTAGTTAAGGTCTTTAAACCCAAAGAATTTGGCGGTATCTCATTCCATTCAGAGGAACCTACTCCATGATTGATAATACACGATTTACTCTACTTAATTTATTTGTTTGTATATCTCCATTATCAGAGAATCTTTTTAGAGTTATAATTCTCAAGATTTATAATTATAAAATATTTCAGGTCAAGGTGCAGCTTATAGTTAAGAGGAGGTGGGTTACAATAGATTTTTGTTTATAACGGATTTGATAGTGAAATACTGTTAATGAAGGTGGATTTGATAGTAAATTAATTTATTTAATTTAACTGATATTGGCTCTGAGATGTGTACACATCGCCCGTCGCTCTCATTATTGATTATTCTATTCTATTTTAAAGTAGCTTCAATTTAGATGAGATAAGTCGTAACATAGTAGATGTACTGGAAATTGTATCTAGGAAGAGTTTCACGATATAACTTATTAGTAAAGTGTTTCATTTACACTGAAAATTTTTCTGTGCAAATCAGGATATCTTGATTATTTATTTTATTATATTTATTTTTTGTTTATTTAATTATTTAATATAAATAATTTTATTGTATTTTTGTCTTAGTATATCTTATAGAATTGGTTTTTTAGATTATAGTGTATTGGTAATGTAAGTGTTTTATGAAATATTATTTTAAATTTTTTTAAGTAGATTTTATTTATTGTACCTTTTGTATCAGGGTTTATCAAAATTTTAGTATTTATTTTACTTGTCTCGATTTGGGTTGATTTATAAATAATTTATAGTTAATGTATCATAATTATTATTAAATTATTTATAGAAATGAGATGTTAATCGTTTCCCAAGATATCTAGTTTCTTAAGAAAAAATTTAATTATTGATTTTTTTAAGTAAAAATATTAACTTATTTATTCTTTAAGGGATAAGCTTTGAAGTTAATAACCTATAATTTATTTTATAGAAATATATTAGTAAGCTTTAAACCAGCTATCTTTAAGACTACGTTTTAGTTCATTATTTTTTATTTTGATTTTATTAATATTTTAGGTTTTTTATTAAGATTATTAATTTAATTTTAAAATTTTTGTAATAATGGTAGAATTAGTATATTTATTTGTATGAAATTTTTACCTTGTGAACTTATTATAAGGAACTAGGCAAAATTGATTTCCACCTGTTTATCAAAAACATGTCCTCTTGTTTATACTTTGAGGTCTGGCCTGCTCACTGAGCGTATTTTTAAAGAGCCGCGGTATTTTGACCGTGCAAAGGTAGCATAATCATTAGTCTCTTAATTAGTGGCTGGAATGAATGGCTTGACGAGAAATCAACTGTCTCTTAATAAATTTTTGAATTTAACTTTTGAGTCAAAAGGCTTAAATTCTTCTTTAGGACGAGAAGACCCTATAGAGCTTGACATTTTACTTTTATATAGTTTTTTGTTTGTCTTTCTATATTTAATGATGATGTTTTGTTGGGGTGACATGAAGAATAGATAAACTCTTCATTATTATATCATTTATTTATGTTTGTTATTTTGATCCATAATTTATGATCATAAGATTAAGTTACCTTAGGGATAACAGCGTAATTGTTTTTGAGAGCTCATATCGACAAAGCAGATTGCGACCTCGATGTTGGATTAAGAAAAATTTTGGGTGCAGGAGCCCAATTATTAGGTCTGTTCGACCTTTAAATTCTTACATGATCTGAGTTCAGACCGGCGTGAGCCAGGTCGGTTTCTATCCTAAGATTATTAATCCATATTAGTACGAAAGGACCATATGGTTAAAATATTTTTTGTTATATTGATTAATATTAATTTATTTACTATTTTGACAGATTAATGTGTTGAATTTAGAATTCATTTATGTAGATTTTTTTCTACAAATAGTATTGATACTTTATGATTTATTTATATTTATTTTGAATTTTCTTTTATTGGTTATTTGTGTTTTAATTAGTGTTGCCTTTTTAAGGTTTTAGGTTATATTCAGATTCGAAAGGGTCCAAATAAGGTAGGTTTTGTGGGAATTCCTCAGCCATTTAGAGATGCTATTAAGTTAATTTGTAAGGAGCAGCCAATTCCTATTATATCTAATTACCTACTTTATTATTTTCCCCTGTTTTTAATTTAATGATTTCTTTAGCCGTTTGAGTAATTTTTCCTTATTTAACTTATATGTGTTCTTTTTCTTATGGATTTTTATTTTTTTTATGTTGTACTACATTAGGTGTTTATACTGTTATAATTGCTGGTTGATCTTCTAATTCAAATTATTCATATTAGGTTCTCTTCGCTCTGTTGCTCAAACAATTTCTTATGAAGTTAGTTTAGCTTTAATTTTATTGTCTTTAATTATTTTAATTGGTAGTTTTAATATGTTTGATTTTATAAACTATCAGCTTTATTGTTGATTTATTATTATTTCTTTTCCTTTAGCTTTAGCTTGTTTTGCTTCTTGTTTAGCTGAAACTAATCGTACTCCTTTTGATTTTGCTGAAGGGGAATCTGAGTTAGTTTCAGGATTTAATATTGAGTATGGTGCGGGTGGTTTTACTTTAATGTTTTTAGCTGAATATACTAGAATTGTCTTCATAAGAATATTATTGGCTTTAATTTTTTTAGGTGGGGATTTTTATTCTTTTATATTTTTTATTAAGCTTGCTATTATATCTTTTGGTTTTATTTGGGTTCGTGGAACATTACCACGGTTTCGTTATGATAAATTAATGTACTTAGCTTGAAAAAGTTTTTTACCTTTATCTTTGAATTTTTTTATTTTCTTTGTTGGTTTAAAGATTTTATTTATATCATTTGTTTAGTGAAATTTTTTGAGAAAAGTTAATAGAAGAGTTAAACTTCTAATTTTATGTTTTCAAAACATATGCTTTTCCTAAGCTAATTAACTTTATTCCTTAATTAATTTATCTCATGCATTTGCGACATGGACATTAATTAAGAAATATGTAAAGTAGATAGTTGTTAAGATTTGACCTGTTATAATATAAGGTTCTTCAACAGGTCGTTTACCAATTCACGTTAGTAAGCATACAACAACTACTATAATTCAGAATAAAATTTGATTAATAGGGTAAAATTGAATGCCTCGGAATGGTGTTTTATTACAAACTGGTAAATTATTAAGATTCTAATTGATAAAAATAATGCAATAACACCTCCTAATTTATTAGGGATAGATCGTAGAATTGCATATGCAAATAGGAAATATCACTCTGGTTGAATGTGAACTGGTGTTACTAATGGGTTGGCAGGTGCAAAGTTATCTGGATCTCCTAATAGGTAAGGATTGATTAAACATAGTATAATTAATAATGATGTTATTATTACAAATGTAATAGAATCCTTAAAGGTAAAGTATGGATGGAATGGAATTTTTTCAATATCTCCATTTAGTCCAAGAGGATTATTAGATCCTATTTGGTGAAGAAAAAATAAATGAATTGCTGCTATAGCAGCAATAATAAATGGTAATACAAAATGGAATGTGAAGAATCGATTTAATGTTGCATTATCAACAGCGAATCCTCCTCATACTCATTGGACTAAATCTGTTCCTAAGTATGTGATTGCTGATAATAAATTAGTAATTACTGTTGCACCTCAAAAAGATATTTGGCCTCAGGGTAGGACATATCCTATAAATGCAGTTGCTATAACTAAAAATAAAATCACTGTACCAATTATTCAGGTATGTATATATATATAAGATCCGTAGTAAATTCCCCGTCCTACATGTAAGTAAATACAAATAAAAAATATAGATGCTCCATTTGCATGTAAGGTTCGGATAATTCAACCATTATTTACGTCTCGGCAGATGTGTACTACACTACTGAATGCTATTTCAATATTTGATGTATAATGTATAGCTAAAAATAGTCCAGTTACGATTTGAATTACCAAACATAACCCTAATAGGGATCAAAAATTTCATCAAAATGAAATATTTGTTGGGGCAGGTAAGTCAATTAAAGAGTTATTAATAATTTTAATTAAAGGATGTCTTAATCGTAAGGGTTTATTCATTAGTAATTATCTTATTTTACGAATAGGTCCCTGATTAATATTAGTGATTTTAACAACTGCTAGTAGTGCTAAAAATAAATAAATTATTATTATTATTGTAATAATGAATGTTGGTCTGTTATATAATTTTTCTAAAGATATTGTATTTCTTGATAATTGATTGAATTATCAATATTTATAATTTCGGTGTTTTTGAAAAAGTCTATAAATATAGATATATCTAGAATAATTAATATTGATATGATAAATACTCACATTATTAATGTAATAATTATAGTAATTGATTTAGGCTGAAATATTTCGTTTGACGCAATTCTTGTAATGTAAATAAATAATACTAGTATACCACCAAGAAATGTTAAAAATAAAATATATGATAATCAATATCTTTCTATTATTGTTCCTGTTATTAATCCAACTAGGACGGTTTGTAGGATAATAAAAAGCATTATTGATATTGGGTGTCTTAATTTAATAAAATTAATATTTATTACATTTGATAATGATATAATTATTATTTTGATCATTTCAGGGGTTAGTTTATTTAAAATATCGGTTTTGGGGACCGATGATGGAAGCTTTTCCACCTCTGAAGTTTTAAAAGTGGGGGCTGGACTTATTTCCGGTTTACAAGATCGGCGTTTTTTTTTAAACTACTAAAACTAATTTTTATATTCTCTATTTTTACTTCTTTATTGATTTATTTTGCTGGTGTTTATGTTTTTTCTTCTAACGTAAACATTTATTAATGGTTCTTTAGAGATTAGAATATTGTTGTTCTTTCTTTATTTATATTAGTTATTGTTTTTCTTATTGAGTTTGATTATGATTATTTTTTTCCTGTTATTTTTTTAGTTTTTTCTCTTTGTGAGGGTGCTTTAGGTCTTTCTATTTTAGTTTCAATAATTCGTTCTCATGGTAATGATTTTATTAATTCTTTTGGTTTATCTTTATGTTAAAGTATTTATTTATAACTATTTTTTTGATCCCTCTTTGTTTATTAAATAATTGTTGATGGTTGGTTCATTCTTTAATGTTTCTGTCGAGTTTTGTGTTTATAATTTGTGTTTATTCATATGCTGATTTGAATATAATTAGATATTATTTTGGTATTGATAATTTTTCTTTTAGTTTTATTTTGCTTAGTTTTTGGATTTGTTCTTTAATAATCACTGCTAGAGGTTCAGTTTATTTAAGTTCATATCATTCTAATTTTTTTGATTTTAATAATAATGCTTTACTGTTCATTTGCTAGATTAAGTCTTCTTTCTTTTTATATTTTTTTTGAGGCTAGATTAGTTCCTACTTTACTTTTAATTTTGGGTTGGGGTTATCAACCTGAGCGTTTGCAGGCTGGTGTTTATTTAATTTATTATACTTTGGTTGCTAGATTACCTTTATTATTAGTTTTATTTAAGGTTTATGATTTTTCTAATACTTTATATTTTCCTTTATTAGTTGATTTTGGTTCTTATTATTTTATGTTTTATGTATTTATAATTTTGGCTTTTTTAGTTAAGATACCTATGTTTTTGGTTCATTTCTGACTTCCTAAGGCTCATGTAGAGGCCCCTATTTCAGGTAGAATGATTCTTGCTGGTGTTTTATTAAAGTTAGGTGGTTATGGTATTTTTCGTGTTATAAAGGTTATTTCTTATTTGGGTTTAAAGTTTAATTATTTTTGATTATCTTTGGGTTTATCTGGGGGTGTTATTGTAAGATTTATTTGTTTTCGTCAGGTTGATTTAAAGTCTTTAATTGCATATTCTTCTGTTGCTCATATAAGAATGGTTATTGGTGGATTGATGACTATGAATTGATGAGGTTGTGTAGGTTCTCTTTCTCTAATGGTTGGTCATGGTTTATGTTGTTCTGGTTTATTTTGTTTATCTAATATTATTTATGAACGTTTAGGTAGACAAAGATTATTAATTAACAAGGGTATAATTAATTTGATGCCAAGAATGGCTTTATGATGATTTCTTTTAAGATCATCAAATATGGCTGCTCCTCCTTCTTTAAATTTGGTAGGTGAAATTAGATTATTAAATAGAATAAATCGTTTTATTATTATTGTTTTAATATTTATTCTTTCTATAGGTTTTTTAATTATTGGTCCTAATTTAATTAGAATTTTATTAGGTTGAGATGGTTTAGGTTTAGTTTCTTATTGTTCAGTTATTTATTATCAAAATGTAAAATCTTATAGTGCTGGTATATTAACTGCACTTTTTAATCGTATTGGTGATGTTGCTATTTTAATTTCTATTGCATGAATGTTAAATTTTGGTGGTTGAAATTATATTTATTATTATGATTTTATTTCTAATTCTTTTGAAATAAAGCTCATTACTATATTAATTGTTTTAGCAGCTATAACTAAGAGAGCTCAGATTCCTTTCTCTTCATGACTTCCTGCTGCTATAGCAGCTCCTACTCCTGTTCCTGCTTTAGTTCATTCTTCTACTCTTGTTACTGCTGGTGTTTATTTATTAATTCGTTTTAGACCAATATTAGATACTTATAATTGTGGTTGATTTTTACTTTTAATTGGTTGTATAACTATATTTATGGCTGGATTGGGCGCTAATTTTGAATTTGATTTGAAGAAGATTATTGCTCTTTCTACTTTAAGACAACTTGGTTTAATAATAAGAATTTTGGCTATGGGTTATGCAAAGCTTGCATTTTTTCATTTATTGGCTCATGCTTTATTTAAGGCATTATTATTTATATGTGCAGGTTCAATAATTCATAATTTGAAGGATTCTCAGGATATTCGTTTTTTAGGATCAACTGTTAATTTCATAACTTTAACTTGAGTTTGTTTTAATGTTTCTAGTTTATCTTTGTGTGGAATACCTTTTTTAGCGGGATTTTATTCAAAGGATTTAATTCTTGAGATGGTTTGTTTAAGATGAATTAATTGTTTAATTTTTTTTCTTTATTTTTTTTCTACTGGTTTAACTGCTTCTTATTCTTTTACTTTGTTTTATTATTCAATATCTGGTGATAATAATTTTTATTCTAGATTTTCTTTTGATGATAAGGGTTATTATATTTCATTTGGAATAATTGGTCTATTGTTTGTTGCTGTTTTTCGTGGTATTCTTTTATCTTGATTAATTTTTCCTATTCCTCATGTGATTGCTTTACCTTATTATTTAAAGTTTTTAACTATTACAGTTGTTATTTTAGGTGCTTATTTAGGTTATCTTATTTCTAATTTTGATTTTTCTCATAATTTATTTTCTTTAAGTATACTTTCTTTTGTCAGATTTGCTGGTTCTATATGATTTATACCTTTTCTTTCAACTAAGTTTATTAGATATATTCCTTTAAAAATAGGTTATTATTTATCTAAGTCATTTGATTATGGTTGGGGTGAATTACTTGGTGGTCAAGGTTTATATAGATTATTTATTTATTTATTGGGTTATATTCAAGGTTGATATGATTCTAATTTCAAGATTTATCTTTTAACTTTTATTTTTTGAATATTTATTTTGGTAATATTATTTTTCGTTTACTTAAATAGCTTATAATTAGAGCGTGACACTGAAGATGTTAAGGAAGTATTTTTACTTTTAGGTATTTATAAATATAGATATATTATTTTTACAGTGAAAATGTAATGTTTTATTTAAACTATATAAATTTTAGAAATGTTAACGGAGTTTAACCGCTAATATAAAAAGTTAGCAGCTTTCATATTGGCTTTACATTTCCTTAATTGGAACTATTATAGTTCAATTATATTATTAACAGTAATACGCCTCTTTTTGGCTTCAATTAATAAGAATAAGGGTAGTATATACCAATCTTCCAGGTCGAAACTGACTGCAATATTTCGCTTCTTATTCTATTTAAGGTTGATTGATATTATCAATACTTTTTGAATGCAACCCAAATGTTATGTTTAACTACAACCCTTTATTCTGCTCATTGTAATGCTCCTTGGTTTCATTCATGGTATAGTCCACCTAGTAGAACTAGAATAAAAAATATTGTTGATACTGTTCAGATTATAATGTCTGATGTTTTAAAAATAATTACAATTGGTAGAATTAGTGCAATTTCTATATCAAAAATTAAAAAGATTACTGCGATTAGGAAGAATCGTAGTGAGAATGGTATTCGTGCTGAACTTTTTGGATCAAACCCACATTCAAATGGTGATCTTTTTTCTTGATCATTAATTAATTTTTTTGATAGTGTTGTTGCCAGGATTATAACAATTATTGGAATAATAAATCTAATGAAAAATCTTGTGGATAGAATTAGAATTGTTTTTCTTGATTTATATCAAGCTTTCTGATTGGAAGTCAAATGTACTATTTATACTAGAAAAACAATTATCTACCTTATCAATAAATAGAGATATCTAAGAATAATCATACTACATCTACGAAGTGTCAGTATCATGCTGCTGCTTCAAATCCAAAGTGGTGTCTTGGTGAGAATTGATTTATTGAGTGTCGAAGTAGACATGTTGATAAAAAGATGTTCCAATAATTACGTGTAAACCATGGAATCCTGTTGCAACAAAGAATGTTGACCCATAAACTGCATCTGCAATGGTAAAAGGTGCTTCTCAATATTCATATGCTTGGAGTATTGTAAAGTATAGTCCTAATAACACTGTGAAGAATAATCCTTGTAGTGCTTGAGTATGATTAGATTCCATTAAACTATGATGTGCTCATGTTACTGTTACTCCTGATGCTAAAAGAATAGCTGTATTAAGTAATGGAATTTGTATAGGGTTAAAGGGTTGAATTCCTATTGGAGGTCATAGTACTCCTAGTTCAATTGTTGGTGCTAATCTTCTTCTAAAGAATGCTCAAAAAAAAGAAACGAAAAATAATACCTCTGATGCAATAAATAAAATTATTCCTCATCGTAATCCAATTGATACAAATCCTGTATGTAATCCTAGTTCAATTGTTGGTGCTAATCTTCTTCTAAAGAATGCTCAAAAAAAAGAAACGAAAAATAATACCTCTGATGCAATAAATAAAATTATTCCTCATCGTAATCCAATTGATACAAATCCTGTATGTAATCCTTGATATGTTCCTTCTCGTACTACATCTCGTCATCATTGAATTATTGTTAGTAGGGTAATTCCAAATCCAATTATAAATAAGTTAATAATAAATAGGTGGAATCATTTTGCTAGTCCTGATACTAGGACTATTGCTCCAATTGCTCCTGTTAATGGTCAAGGTCTATAGTCTACTAAGTGGAATGGGTGGTTTGAGTGAGTTGTTAACATAGGTTTAATATACTTCTCTAGAATATAGAGTTCTTAGAATTGAGAAAACATAGGCTTGAATTATTGCTACTGCTGATTCTAGAATTAATAGAAGTATTTGTCCAATAATTAGTAATGAGATTAAGTTTATTGCTATAGATGGTGCTGTGTTTCCTAATAAGGTTAATAATAAGTGTCCTGCAATTATATTTGCTGCTAACCGTACTGCTAATGTACCTGGTCGAATAACATTACTAATTGTTTCAATTAGTACTATAAATGATATTAATGCGGGCGGTGTACCTTGTGGTACAAGGTGTGTAAATATATGATTAGTATGGTTAATTCATCAAAATAATATAAATCTCAGTCATATAGGTAGGGCAATTGCAAATGTTAATGCTAAATGTCTTGTTCTAGTAAAAATATAAGGGAATAATCCTATGAAATTGTTAAATAATATTATAATAAGACTTGAGATGAAAATGAATGTGGTTCCATTAAATGATTTTGGTCCAAGTAGTGTTTTAAATTCATTATGTAAGGTTAAATTTAGTTTATTTCAGATAATGTTAATTCGTGATGGTGTAAGTCAAAATAGTGATGGGATTAATAATAGTCCTAGAAATGTTCTAGTTCAATTTAATGATAAATTAAAGATGTTAGTTGATGGGTCAAATGTTGAGAATAGATTAGTTATCATTTTCAATTTAAGTTTTTTATTTCAATTGTTCCTTTTTCTGCTCTTTTAATAAGGTTAGGTTTAAATGAGAAGAAGTTTATTTGATTAAACAAGATTAATGTAGCTGAAAATATAATGAATAGTGAGAATCATATAAGAGGGGATATTTGAGGGATTTGGATATAATTTCCCCATCAGAAGTAGTCGTTAATTTACTATTATTTGGTTTAAGAGACCATTACTTACTTTCAGTCATCTGATGAATTTCAAGGTGTACTAATTTTTTTAGTTACTTTAGATTGACACTCTAATGTTATTTATTTTAACTAACTCCTTAAATTGTCTTAGATAATCAATTAATAAATAAATTTACTGAAGTTCTTTCAATTACAATTGGTATAAATCTGTGGTTTGCTCCAAAGATTTCTGAGCATTGTTCAAACAATAATCCTGGTCGATTTATTGTGAATGTTCCTTGATTTAACCGACCTGGCGTTGCATCAATTTTAACCCCTAATGCAGGAACTGCTCATGAGTGTAGAACATCTGATGCTCTTGTTAATACTCGTACTTCTGTATTTATTGGTAGGATTGTTCGGTTATCTACATCTAGCAGTCGAAATCCATCATTTTCTAGGTCTTGTTCTGGTGTTATATAAGTGTTAAATACTACGTCTATGAAGTCTGAATATTCATATCTTCAATATCATCGTCGTCCAATGGTTTTAATTGTGATTATTGCATCTACTGAATCATCAAGTAAATATAATAGTTGTAATGATGGAAGGGCAATAAAAATTAATGTAATTGCTGGTAAAGCTGTTCAGATTGTTTCAATTAAATGTCCATGAAGTATATTACGGTTAGTATAGGCAATAAATAATATACAACTTAAGGCATAACCTACAATTACTGTAATTAATAATAATACGACCATAGTATGATCATGAAAGAATGATAATTGTTCCATTAATGGTGAAGCTCCATCTTGAAGAGATAAATTTGATCATGTTGCCATTAATAAATATTTTCTAATAAAAGGTCAAACCTTTATTTGTAGAGCTTAAATCTACTGCACTAATCTGCCATATTAGAATCCAGAGATTAATGGTAATTCTGAGTAACTATGTTCTGCAGGAGGGTTATTTTGTAGTCATTCTGTTGATCTTCTTATGTTAGCTCTAAATATAATTGCTCGGTTTGTAACCATTCTTTCTCATATAATTACAATGAATATAATGATTCCTACAATAGAAATTGTAGACCCAATTCTTGATACTACGTTTCATGATGTATATGCGTCTGGGTAGTCTGAGTATCGTCGAGGTATTCCTGCTAATCCTAGGAAGTGTTGAGGAAAGAATGTTAAGTTAACTCCAATGAATATAATTGTAAATTGGATTTTTAATCATGTATTATTTATAGTTAATCCTGTAAATAGTGGATATCATTGAATGACACCTCCTATAATTGCAAATACTGCTCCTATAGATAATACATAATGAAAGTGGGCTACTACATAATATGTATCATGTATTACAATATCAAGTGATGAATTTGCTAATACTAATCCTGTTAATCCACCAATTGTAAATAGGAAAATAAATCCTAGAGCTCATAATAATGGTGGATTGAACTTGAATTTAGTTCCATATAATGTAGCTAATCATCTAAATACCTTAATTCCTGTAGGTACAGCAATAATTATTGTGGCTGATTTAAAATATGCTCGTGTGTCAACATCCATTCCTACTGTAAATATATAATGTGCTCATACAATAAATCCTATTAGTCCAATTGATAGTATAGCATAAATTATACCTAATGTTCCAAATGATTCAATGTTTCCTCTTTCTTGACATACAATATGTGAAATAATTCCGAACCCCGGTAGAATTAAAATATAAACTTCTGGGTGTCCAAAGAATCAAAATAGATGTTGATATTGAATTGGGTCACCCCCTCCTGCAGGGTCAAAGAATGATGTATTTAAATTTCGATCTCTTAATAATATAGTAATAGCTCCTGCTAAAACTGGAAGTGAAAGAAGGAGAAGTAATGCTGTAATAGCTACTGATCATACAAATAAAGGTGTTTGATCTAAAGTTATACTTTCTGATCGTATATTAATTGCTGTTGTAATGAAATTTACTGCACCAAGAATAGATGATACACCTGCTAAGTGTAGTGAAAAAATAGCTAGATCTACAGATGCACCCCCGTGTGCAATAGCTCCTGCTAGAGGAGGGTAAACTGTTCATCCTGTACCAGCACCATTATCTACTATAGAAGATGTAAGAAGAAGGGTTAGTGAAGGTGGTAGTATTCAAAAACTTATATTATTTATTCGTGGAAATGCTATATCTGGTGCACCAATTATTAGTGGAACAAGTCAATTACCAAATCCACCAATTATAATAGGTATTACTATAAAGAAAATTATTACGAATGTGTGAGCTGTAATAATAACATTATAAATCTGGTCATCCCCAATTAGAGATCCGGGTTGACCAAGTTCAGCACGAATAAGTATTCTTATTGATGTTCCTACTATTCCTGCTCATGCTCCAAATAGAAAATATAAAGTACCAATGTCCTTATGGTTTGTTGAGAATAATCATTTTTGCAGTAAGATGGCTGAATTTTAGGTGGTAGACTGTAAATCTACTTATGAGATGTTTTCTCTCTTATCATATTTAGGTCTTATATTCAATTATGATTCTAGACTGCAATTCTAGAGGTGTAAAATTTTACTAAGGCCTAAAAGATTATTCTTTTAATTATAACTTTGAAGGTTATTTGTTTGATTAACTTAACTCCTTAGTATAATGAAATTAAGGTTGATGTTGAAATCAATCCTATTGTTGAATTTATTACTGTTATAGGAAGAATGATTCTTGATTTTTGGGACTTTATCTTTATAGATCACGAATTTTCTGTGTATGATATAATTAGAGCTGAGAATCTAATGCGTATATAGTAGTAGAGTGTAATTGTAGTTAATACAACTATAATAGTATTAATAGTTGTTATATTGTTTTCTATTAACGATTGTATTACAATTCATTTTGGTAAGAATCCAAGGAATGGTGGTAGTCCACAAAAGATAATAAAGATAAGAATATTATGAATTTAATTTCGGTTTTTATATTTCTGGCTGAATAAATTTGATTTATGAAAAATAAATTTATTTGCTTAAATAATAAAACTATAATTAATCTTAATAATGAGTAAATAATGAAGTATAGTTCTCAGATGTTTTCTCTGACTGTTAATGATCTAATTATTCAACCTAGATGTCTGATTGATGAATATGCTAAAAGTTGTCGTAAGGATGTTTGATTTAAACCTCCTATTGCCCCAATAATAATTCTTAAGATAATAATTGTTCAAATAAAAGTTCTTAATTGAATACAATAGGATAAGACCATTATTGGGGCGATTTTTTGTCATGTTATTAATGTTAAACAATTATTTCATCTTGATGCTCCTATAACTTCTGGAAATCAGAAATGGAAAGGTGCAGCTCCAATCTTTAATAATAGTCTAGATCTAATTATTATTGATGGGATAAATTCTGTTTCCCATCCCATGGGATATTTTATTTGAATCAGCAAAATTGAAAATAATAATATTGTCGATGCTATTGCTTGGACAAAAAAATATTTAATTGATGATTCGTTTATTATGATATATTTATTTCTTGTTAGGAGCGGAATAAATGAAAGTAAGTTGATCTCAAGTCCTATTCAAACCCCAAATCAGGAATTTGATGAAATGGACAGGATCGTTGCTATCATTAATGTTGATAGGAAGAGAAGTTTTGTAGAGTTGTTGGTCATTAAAAAGGAGAGGATTGATACCTCTATAAATGGGGTATGAACCCATTAGCTTGTTTAGCTTACCTTTTTACATTAAGGTGTATGATGCACGTTAGTTTTTGATACTAAAGGAGGTAGTTTAATTCTATCTTATGTAATTTTAATGAAGGTAATTTTATTTACTTTATTACCCTATCAAGGTTACCCTTTAATCAGGCACTTCATTTATTTAATATATAAATCGAAAGTTTTTTTTGAAATTCTTTTATGTATTATTTTGTTTAATTAGAATTAATTTATCCTGCTCCTTTTATTTTTATATATATATATATATATATATATAATAAATAATTTATATTAATATATTACATTTAATTAAAATTAAAAGATTATAAGTTCATCTTATTATTATTAATTGATTATTATAATACATTCATTTACATAGGATTATAGCTACTTATGTTTTTAGCTTAAAATAGGTTATTATAATATAATATATATAATAATATGTAATTTAATATTTAATATTATTATAATTGGAAATAATAAATAAAATTATTAATTTTAAATATAAAATATTATAATAATATAAATAATTATATTAATTATAATGATATAATTAACATAAATTATCTATAATTAGATTTTTTAACTAATATATATATAAGTTAACTTAATATAAAAAAAGAATTCATATTAATAACATATTGTATTATATTACAAAATTGTATAAAATATATTTATTATATTATTTAATCTTTCTTTATTTATTAGTGAAAAGAAAGATTAAATAAGAAAGAATATAATACATTTATTGCTATACATGTTCCATATTAATCTTTAATTATATATAATAGAGAAGTTGTTGTGGTCATACAGGGGAGCGTTTCTTTTTTTTTGTTAATGTTTGTGGTTTTTTTCTTTTTTTTCTTTAAATATTTGAATCTTTTATTTTTTCCTGATTTAATAACTTTAAAAATTTCTTATTTTTTATTTTTAAAAGTTTTATTCTTGCTTGTTTATTCACTTTTTCTTTGTATTATATGTAAGTTTTGTTAGACTAAATGTTCTTTTTGCAGTTATTTGATTTAATTATCAAGTGATTTTGGATTTAGCAATTGATTTAGTATCGGCATAATTCGTGCTAGCAGCCGCGGTTATACGATTGATACAAGTGAATATTATTGGTTAAAACAGTTGTTTATACTATTAGGGTTGAAATATAAATTTGTAAGGTGAAATGTTAAAATTTATTTGTGGCCCTTTTTATGAATCTGTGAAATTTAAATAATAAACTAGGATTAGATACCCTATTATTTTAAATGTTAATTATATTTACCAGGGTACTATTAGTTAAGGTCTTTAAACCCAAAGAATTTGGCGGTATCTCATTCCATTCAGAGGAACCTACCCCATGATTGATAATACACGATTTACTCTACTTAATTTATTAGTTTGTATATCTCCGTTATCAGAGAATCTTTTTAGAGTTATAATTCTCAAGATTTAGAATTGTAAAATATTTGAGGTCAAGGTGCAGCTTATAGTTAAGAGGAGGTGGGTTACAATAGATTTTTGTTTATAACGGATTTGATAGTGAAATACTGTTAATGAAGGTGGATTTGATAGTAAATTAATTTATTTAATTTAACTGATATTGGCTCTGAGATGTGTACACATCGCCCGTCGCTCTCATTATTGATTATTCTATTCTATTTTAAAGTAGCTTCAATTTAGATGAGATAAGTTGTAACATAGTAGATGTACTGGAAAGTGTATCTAGGAAGAGTTTCAAGATATAACTTATTAGTAAAGTGTTTCATTTACACTGAAAATTTTTCTGTGCAAATCAGGATATCTTGATTATTTATTTTATTATATTTATTTTTTGTTTATTTAATTATTTAATATAAATAATTTTATTGTATTTTTGTCTTTGTATATTTTATAGAATTGATTTTTTAAATTATAGTGTATTGGTAATGTAAGTGTTTAATGAAATATTATTTTAAATTTTTTTAAGTAGATTTTATTTATTGTACCTTTTGTATCAGGGTTTATCAAAATGTTAGTATTTATTTTACTTGTCTCGATTTGGGTTGATTTATAAATAATTTATAGTTAATGTATCATAATTATTGTTAAATTATTTATAGAAATGAGATGTTAATCGTTTCCCAAGATATCTAGTTTCTTATTTCCGGTTTACAAGACCGGCGTTTTTTTTAAACTATTAAAACTAATGTTTATATCCTCTATTTTTACTTCTTTATTGATTTATTTTGCTGGTGTTTATGTTTTTTCTTCTAAACGTAAACATTTATTAATGGTTCTTTAGAGATTAGAATATATTGTTCTTTCTTTATTTATATTAGTTATTGTTTTTCTTATTGAGTTTGATTATGATTATTTTTTTCCTGTAATTTTTTTAGTTTTTTCTGTTTGTGAGGGTGCTTTAGGTCTTTCTATTTTAGTTTCAATAATTCGTTCTCATGGTAATGATTTTTTAAATTCTTTTGGTTTATCTTTATGTTAAAGTATTTATTTATAACTATTTTTTGATCCCTCTTTGTTTATTAAATAATTGTTGATGGTTGGTTCATTCTTTAATGTTTCTGTCGATTTTTGTGTTTATAATTTGTGTTTATTCAAATGCTGATTTGAATATAATTAGATATTAATTTGGTATTGATTATTTTTCTTTTAGTTTAATTTTGCTTAGTTTTTGGATTTGTTCTTTAATAATCACTGCTAGAGGTTCAGTTTATTTAAGTCCATATCATTCTAATTTTTTTGTTTTTATGGTTTTGATTTTAATAATTATGCTTTACTGTTCATTTGCTAGATTAAGTCTTCTTTCTTTTTATACTTTTTTTGAGGCTAGATTAGTTCCTACTTTACTTTTAATTTTGGGTTGGGGTTATCAACCTGAGCGTTTGCAGGCTGGTGTTTATTTAATTTTTTATACTTTGGTTGCTAGATTACCTTTATTATTAGTTTTATGTAAGGTTTATGATTTTTCTAATACTTTATATTTTCCTTTATTAGTTGATTTTGGTTCTTATTATTTTATGTTTTATGTATTTATAATTTTGGCTTTTTTAGTTAAGATACCTATGTTTTTGGTTCATTTATGACTTCCTAAGGCTCATGTAGAGGCCCCTATTTCAGGTAGAATGATTCTTGCTGGTGTTTTATTAAAGTTAGGTGGTTATGGTATTTTTCGTGTTATAAAAGTTATTTCTTATTTGGGTTTAAAGTTTAATTATTTTTGATTATCTTTGGGTTTATCTGGGGGTGTTATTGTAAGATTTATTTGTTTTCGTTAGGTGGATTTAAAGTCTTTAATTGCATATTCTTCTGTTGCTCTATAAGAATGGTTATTGGTGGATTGATGACTATGAATTGATGAGGTTGTGTAGGTTCTCTTTCTCTAATGGTTGGTCATGGTTTATGTTCTTCTGGTTTATTTTGTTTATCTAATATTATTTATGAACGTTTAGGTAGACGAAGATTATTAATTAACAAGGGTATAATTAATTTGATGCCAAGAATGGCTTTATGATGATTTCTTTTAAGATCATCAAATATGGCTGCTCCTCCTCCTTTAAATTTGGTAGGTGAAATTAGATTATTAAATAGAATTATATCTTGATCTTCTTTTATATTCTTTGCTTTGATTTTTTTTATCTTTTTTTAGAGCTGTTTATACTTTGTATATATATTCTTATTCTAAGCATGGAAATTATTATTCTGGTGTTTATACTTGTTCTCTTGGTTATTTTCGTGAATATCATCTTTTACTTTTACATTTATTGCCTTTAAATATTCTCTGTTTAAAGGGTGAATATTTCTTTGTTTAGTTTGCTTAAGAATTTTAATTAAAAATATTGTTTTGTGGAATCAATGATAAGAAGTTTTTCATCTTAGGCCGTGATTTATTTTCTATTTGTTCTTTGAGTTTTTTTTCGAGAACTATAATTTTTATTTTAGGTATTTATTATTTAATAATTGATTATAGAGTTTTTGTTGAGTGAGAGCTTTTCAATTTAAATGGTTCTATAGTTGTTATAAATTTAATTTTGGATTGAATATCTCTTATTTTTATATCTTTTGTTATATATATTTCTTCTTTGGTTATTTATTATAGAGAGGATTATATATCTGGTGAAAAGAATATAAATCGTTTTATTATTATTGTTTTAATATTTATTCTTTCTATAGGTTTTTTAATTATTAGTCCTAATTTAATTAGAATTTTATTAGGTTGAGATGGTTTAGGTTTAGTTTCTTATTGTTTAGTTATTTATTATCAAAATGTAAAATCTTATAGTGCTGGTATATTAACTGCACTTTCTAATCGTATTGGTGATGTTGCTATTTTAATTTCTATTGCATGAATGTTAAATTTTGGTGGTTGAAATTATATTTATTATTATGATTTTATTTCTAATTCTTTTGAAATAAAGCTCATTACTATATTAATTGTTTTAGCAGCTATAACTAAGAGAGCTCAGATTCCTTTCTCTTCATGACTTCCTGCTGCTATAGCAGCTCCTACTCCTGTTTCTGCTTTAGTTCATTCTTCTACTCTTGTTACTGCTGGTGTTTATTTATTAATTCGTTCTAGACCAATATTAGATACTTATAATTGTGGTTGATTTTTACTTTTAATTGGTTGTATAACTATATTTATGGCTGGACTGGGCGCTAATTTTGAATTTGATTTGAAGAAGATTATTGCTCTTTCTACTTTAAGACAACTTGGTTTAATAATAAGAATTTTGGCTATGGGTTATCCAAATAACAATTTGGTAGAGCGCTCGCTTAGTATGAGAGAGGTACTTGGATCAATACCCAGTGCCTCCAGAATTTTTAACACACCTACATGCGCACCTTGCCATGCAAGTGGAATAATTCACAACCAGCAGATGTGTCTAGGAAGATACAAGCGAATGATTAGCATCCACAATTGACAAGCGTAATGTTATTAGTGCGCAGGAAGCACCCTCCTCCCACGCCTACACTTAATTTAGAAACAGTACAAGTGTTCCGTAAGATTCTCAAGCCTATGTCGGAAAGATCTGCCTTGCGCTGAGTTCATGTAAATCCCACTGCACATTCCTATTCTTTGCGTGCAGTCAGCTGCTACTGGTGTTGCTAGTTGTGACTGCTGATAACAGATGCCGTAGCAATCAATTCATGGAGTGAGTTGTATGTTTTGCGATAGTCTGTCTCTGACAAGCAAGCACAGGTGACATAGGTGCGAACACAGGAAGCTTGCAGACCCTCGCTGCCTGCAGACACCTAGCAGCCACACTAGGAGGGCGGCCTAAGCCGTAGGCGAAATGTGCTCATTCGCTTTGGCGCGACGTCGAACTATAAATAATGCTGTCACTAGCGTGAGCGTCGTGGAAAGTCGGAAAAGTCGGCTGCGAGGGTGAGTGCCAAGTTTGGGGAGCGTTTCGTAGTATGCGCAGTGCAATGGAGACGCGGAAACTTGTTGTGGCCCAGTGTTTTGCAGTTGGACGAAAAGATTGGTACACAGTAGTAAAGAGCGAGGCACTGAGTTGGCATGAATAATGGAGTGCACAATGGGGCTCGAGATGTGTTTGTTACCTCAGGTGCTGTATGATGGTCGACAAGGAGTGAAAACGGAGCAATTTGTGACGGCTCTTTCAATTTAAGACGTTAAAAACAGACGGAATTTGCATTTGTAATACCAGAGCATCGAAACTACTTGGAACTTTTGTGTATATGAACGGGTCCGCCCCTTTGTACTCTGCTCCCTTCACCGCTACAAACCAACCAACCATCGTGTCCGTGCGCATCTGAGTCGCAAAGAATGGGGAATAGCACAGTTTGCTCGTGCATAGGGCGTAGATCAGTTGGTAGAGCGTTCGCTTGGCATGTGAAAGGTCCAGCGTTCAAGCCGTGGCGCCTCCATTTTTGTGGTCAGTGCATGGTAAGTGTTGGTCACGGCGAACCTAAAGGCACGCAAGATGTTGCAAAGCCAGCGTCACAGACTGATATGATGTATACTGACGTAAGGAGAGCAAGTTGTAAGTGTGGGGACCGGCTGTTATCGAGGTGTCATCTGTCTTAGGTATCGCGGCTAAACCTCATTGAAGTCTAGAGGGTGGACAACACGTTGGTCTTACTCAGAGCGGTGTCCGAATTTTATTTTCGACGTTATACGTGCCTCTTTCATTGTGGCCAACTGCGATTCGATACAGAATGCACGAAACCTGAAAGACACCCTAACGGATACATAGAGAGTAGTGTTTGTCTGCTGAATAATGGGAGTGCAAGGGTCTGTGTCGTCTATATGGCTGTATGTAGCACCATTAGTCTCTGGGAGGGCGGGCGTAGCTCAGATGGTAGAGCGCTCGTTTAGTATGCGAGAGGTACTGGGATCAATACCCAGTGCCTCCAGAATTTTTAACACACCTACATGCGCACCTTGCCATGCAAGTGGAATAATTCACAACCAGCAGATGTGTCTAGGAAGATACAAGCGAATGATTAGCATCCACAATTGACAAGCGTGCTCTTATTAGTGCGCAGGAAGCACCCTCCTCCCACGCCTACACTTAATTTAGAAACAGTACAAGTGTTCCCGTAAGATTCTCAAGCCTATGTCGGAAAGATCTGCCTTGCGCTGAGTTCACGTAAATCCCACTGCACATTCCTATTCTTTGCGTGCAGTCAGCTGCTACTGGTGTTGCTAGTTGTGACTGCTGATAACAGATGCCGTAGCAATCAATTCATGGAGTGAGTTGTATGTTTTGCGATAGTCTGTCTCTGACAAGCAAGCACAGGTGACATAGGTGCGAACACAGGAAGCTTGCAGACCCTCGCTGCCTGCAGACACCTAGCAGCCACACTAGGAGGGCGGCCTAAGCCGTAGGCGAAAAGTGCTCATTCGCTTTGGCGCGACGTCGAACTATAAATAATGCTGTCACTAGCGTGAGCGTCGTGGAAAGTCGGAAAAGTCGGCTGCGAGGGTGAGTGCCAAGTTTGGGGAACGTTTCGTAGTATGCACAGCGCAATGGAGACGCGGAAACTTGTTGTGGCCCAGTGTTTTGCAGTTGGACGACAAGATTGGTACACAGTAGTAAAGAGCGAGGCACTGAGTTGGCATGAATAATGGAGTGCACAATGGGGCTCGAGATGTGTTTGTTACCTCAGGTGCTGTATGATTGTCGACAAGGAGTGAAAACGGAGCAATTTGTGACGGCTCTTTCAATTTAAGACGTTAAAAACAGACGGAATTTGCATTTGTAATACCAGAGCATCGAAACTACTTAGAACTTTTGTGTAAATGAACGGGTCCGCCCCTTTGTACTCTGCTCCCTTCACCGCTACAAACCAACCAACCATCGTGTCCGTGCGCATCTGAGTCGCAAAGAATGGGGAATAGCGCAATTAGCTCGTGCATGGGGCGTAGCTCAGTTGGTAGAGCGTTCGCTTGGCATGTGAAAGGTCCAGGGTTCAAGCCGGGTCGCCTCAATTTTTTTTGGCAGTGCATGGTAAGTGTTGGTCGCGGCGAACCGAAAGGCACGCAAGATGTTGCAAAGCCAGCGTCACAGACTGATATGATGTATACTGACGTAAGGAGAGCAAGATGTAAGTGTGGGGACCGGCTGTTATCGAGGTGTCATCGAGTGCAGATCTGTCTTAGGTATCGCGGCTTAACCTCATTGAAGTCTAGAGGGTGGACAACACGTTGGTCTTACTCAGAGCGGTGTCCGAATTCTATTTTCGACGTTATACGTGCCACTTTCATTGTGGCCAACTACGATTCGATACAGAATGCACGAAACCTGAAAGACACCCTAACGGATACATAGAGAGTAGTGTTTGTCTGCTGAATAATGGGAGTGCAAGGGTCTGTGTCGTCTATATGGCTGTATGTAGCACCATTAATCTTCGGGGGGGCGGGCGTAGCTCAGATGGTAGAGCGCTCGCTTAGTATGCGAGAGGTACTGGGATCAATACCCAGTGCCTCCAGAATTTTTAACACACCTACATGCGCACCTTGCCATGCAAGTGGGATAATTCACAACCAGCAGATGTGTCTAGGAAGATACAAGCGAATGATTAGCATCCACAATTGACAAGCGTGCTGTTATTAGTGCGCAGGAAGCAACCTCCTCCCACGCCTACACTTAATTTAGAAACAGTACAAGTGTTCCCGTAAGATTCTCAAGCCTATGTCGGAAAGATCTGCCTTGCGCTGAGTTCACGTAAATCCCACTGCACATTCCTATTCTTTGCGTGCAGTCAGCTGCTACTGGTGTTGTTAGTTGTGACTGCTGATAACAGATGCCGTTGCAATCAATTCATGGAGTGAGTTGTATGTTTTGCGATAGTCTGTCTCTGACAAGCAAGCACAGGTGACATAGGTGCGAACACAGGAAGCTTGCAGACCCTAGCTGCCTGCAGACACCGAGCAGCAACACTAGGAGGGCGGCCTAAGCCGTAGGCGAAATGTGCTCATTCGCTTTGGCGCGACGTCGAACTATAAATAATGCTGTCACTAGCGTGAGCGTCGTGGAAAGTCGGAAAAGTCGGCTGCGAGGGTGAGTGCCAAGTTTGGGGAGCGTTTCGTAGTATGCGCAGTGCAATGGAGACGCGGAAACTTGTTGTGGCCCAGTGTTTTGCAGTTGGACGACAAGATTGGTACACAGTAGTAAAGAGCGAGGCACTGAGTTGGCATGAATAATGGAGTGCACAATGGGGCTCGAGATGTGTTTGTTACCTCAGGTGCTGTATGATGGTCGACAAGGAGTGAAAACGGAGCAATTTGTGACGGCTCTTTCAATTTAAGACGTTAAAAACAGACGGAATTTGCATTTGTAATACCAGAGCATCGAAACTACTTGGAACTTTTGTGTATATGAACGGGTCCGCGCCCTTGTACTCTGCTCCCTTCACCGCTACAAACCAACCAACCATCGTGTCCGTGCGCATCTGAGTCGCAAAGAATGGGGAATAGCGCAGTTTGCTCGTGCATGGGGCGTAGCTCAGTTGGTAGAGCGTTCGCTTGGCATGTGAAAGGTCCAGGGTTCAAGCCGCGGCGCCTCCATTTTTTGTGGTCAGTGCATGGTAAGTGTTGGTCACGGCCAACCTAAAGGCACGCAAGATGTTGCAAAGCCAGCGTCACAGACTGATATGATGTATACTGACGTAAGGAGAGCAAGATGTAAGTGTGGGGACCGGCTGTTATCGAGGTGTCATCTGTCTTAGGTATCGCGGCTTAACCTCATTGAAGTCTAGAGGGTGGACAACACGTTGGTCTTACTCAGAGCGGTGTCCGAATTTTATTTTTGACGTTATACGTGCCACTTTCATTGTGGCCAACTACGATTCGATACAGAATGCACGAAACCTAAAAGACACCCTAACGGATACATAGAGAGTAGTGTTTGCCTGCTGAATAATGGGAGTTCAAGGGTCTGTGTCGTCTATATGGCTGTATGTAGCACCATTAGTCTTCGGGGGGGCCTGCGTACCTCAGATGGTAGAGCGCTCGCTTAGTATGCGAGAGGTCCTGGGATCAATACCCAGTGCCTCCAGAACTTTTAACACACCTACATGCGCACCTTGCCATGCAAGTGGAATAATTCACAACCAGCAGATGTGTCTAGGAAGATACATGCGAATGATTAGCATCCACAATTGACAAGCGTGTTGTTATTAGTGTGCAGGAAGCACCCTCCTCCCACGCCTACACTTAATTTAGAAACAGTACAAGTGTTCCCGTAAGATTCTCAAGCCTATGTCGGAAAGATCTGCCTTGCGCTGAGTTCACGTAAATCCCACTGCACATTCCTATTCTTTGCGTGCAGTCAGCTGCTACTGGTGTTGCTAGTTGTGACTGCTGATAACAGATGCCGTAGCAATCAATTCATGGAGTGAGTTGTATGTTTTGCGATAGTCTGTCTCTGACAAGCAAGCACAGGTGACATAGGTTCGAACACAGGAAGCTTGCAGACCCTCGCTGCCTGCAGACACCGAGCAGCCACACTAGGAGGGCGGCCTAAGCCGTAGGCGAAATGTGTTCATTCGCTTTGGCGCGACGTCGAACTATAAATAATGCTGTCACTAGCGTGAGCGTCGTGGAAAGTCGGAAAAGTCGGCTGCGAGGGTGAGTGCCAAGTTTGGGGAGCGTTTCGTAGTATACGCAGTGCAATGGAGACGCGGAAACTTGTTGTGGCCCAGTGTTTTGCAGTTGGACGAAAAGATTGGTACACAGTAGTAAAGAGCGAGGCACTGAGTTGGCATGAATAATGGAGTGCACAATGGGGCTCGAGATGTGTTTGTTACCTCAGGTGCTGTATGATTGTCGACAAGGAGTGAAAACAGAGCAATTTGTGACGGCTCTTTCAATTTAAGACGTTAAAAACAGACGGAATTTGCATTTGTAATACCAGAGCATCGAAACTACTTGGAACTTTTGTGTATATGAACGGGTCCGCGCCTTTGTACTCTGCTCCCTTCACCGCTACAAACCAACAACCATCGTGTCCGTGCGCATCTGAGTCGCAAAGAATGGGGAATAGCGCAGTTTGCGCGTGCATGGGGCGTAGCTCAGTTGGTAGAGCGTTCGCTTGGCATGTGAAAGGTCCAGGGTTCAAGCCGCGGCGCCTCCATTTTTTGTGGTCAGTGCATGGTAAGTGTTGGTCGCGGCGAACCTAAAGGCACGCAAGATGTTGCAAAGCCAGCGTCACAGACTGATATGATGTATACTGACGTAAGGAGAGCAAGATGTAAGTGTGGGGACCGGCTGTTATCGAGGTGTCATCTGTCTTAGGTATCGCGGCTTAACCTCATTGAAGTCTAGAGGGTGGACAACACGTGGGTCTTACTCAGAGCGGTGTCCGAATTCTATTTTCGACGTTATTCGTGCCACTTTCATTGTGGCCAACTACGATTCGATACAGAATGCACGAAACCTAAAAGACACACTAACGGATACATAGAGAGTAGTGTTGGTCTGCTGAATAATGGGAGTGCAAGGGTCTGTGTCGTCTATATGGCTGTATGTAGCACCATTAGTCTTTGGGGGGGCGGGCGTAGCTCATATGGTAGAGCGCTCGCTTAGTATGGGAGAGGTCCTGGGATCAATACCCAGTGCCTCTAGAATTTTTGACACAGCTACATGCGCACCTTGCCATGCAAGTGGAATAATTCACAACCAGCAGATGTGTCTAGGAAGATACAAGCGAATGATTAGCATCCACAATTGACAAGCGTGCTGTTATTAGTGCGCACGAAGCACCCTCCTCCCACGCCTACACTTAATTTAGAAACAGTACAAGTGTTCCCGTAAGATTCTCAAGCCTATGTCGGAAAGATCTGCCTTGCGCTGAGTTCACGTAAATCCCACTGCACATTCCTATTCTTTGCGTGCAGTCAGCTGCTACTGGTGTTGCTAGTTGTGACTGCTGATAACAGATGCTGTAGCAATCAATTCATGGAGTGAGTTGTATGTTTTGCGATAGTCTGTCTCTGACAAGCAAGCACAGGTGACATAGGTGCGAACACAGGAAGCTTGCAGACCCTCGCTGCCTGCAGACACCGAGCAGCCACACTAGGAGGGCGGCCTAAGCCGTAGGCGAAATGTGTTCATTCGCTTTGGCGCGACGTCGAACTATAAATAATGCTGTCACTAGCGTGAGCGTCGTGGAAAGTCGGAAAAGTCGGCTGCGAGGGTGAGTGCCTAGTTTGGGGAGCGTTTCGTAGTATACGCAGTGCAATGGAGACGCGGAAACTTGTTGTGGCCCAGTGTTTTGCAGTTGGACGACAAGATTGATACACAGTAGTAAAGAGCGAGGCACTGAGTTGGCATTAATAATGGAGTGCACAAGGGGGCTCGAGATGTGTTTGTTACCTCAGGTGCTGTATGATTGTCGACAAGGAGTGAAAACGGAGCAATTTGTGACGGCCCTTTCAATTTAAGACGTTAAAAACAGACGGAATTTGCATTTGTAATACCAGAGCATCGAAACTACTTGGAACTTTTGTGTATATGATCGGGTCCGCGCCTTTGTACTCTGCTCCCTTCACCGCTACAAACCAACAACCATCGTGTCCGTGCGCATCTGAGTCGCAAAGAATGGTCAATAGCGCAGTTCGCTCCTCATGGGGCGTAGCTCAGTTGGTAGAGCGTTCGCTTGGCATGTGAAAGGTCCAGGGTTCAAGCCGCGGCGCCTCCATTTTTTGTGGTCAGTGCATGGTAAGTGTTGGTCGCGGCGAACCTAAAGGCACGCAAGATGTTGCAAAGCCAGCGTCACAGACTGATGTGATGTATACTGACGTAAGGAGAGCAAGATGTAAGTGTGGGGACCGGCTGTTATCGAGGTGTCATCTGTCTTAGGTATCGCGGCTTAACCTCATTGAAGTCTAGAGGGTGGACAACACGTTGGTCTTACTCAGAGCGGTGTCCGAATTCTATTTTCGACGTTATACGTGCCACTTTCATTGTGGCCAACTACGATTCGATACAGAATGCACGAAACCTAAAAGACACCCTAACGGATACATAGAGAGTAGTGTTTGTCTGCTGAATAAGGGGAGTGCAAGGGTCTGTGTCGTCTATATGGCTGTATGTAGCACCACTAGTCTTCGGGGAGGCGGGCGTAGCTCAGATGGTAGAGCGCTCGCTTAGTATGCGAGAGGTCATGGGATCAATACCCAGTGCTTCTAGAATTTTTAACACACCTACATGCGCACCTTGCCATGCAAGTGGAATAATTCACAACCAGCAGATGTGTCTAGGAAGATACAAGCGAATGATTAGCATCCACAATTGACAAGCGTGCTGTTATTAGTGCGCAGGAAGCACCCTCCTCCCACGCCTACACTTAATTTAGAAACAGTACAAGTGTTCCCGTAAGATTCTCAAGCCTATGTCGGAAAGATCTGCCTTGCGCTGAGTTCACATAAATCCCACTGCACATTCCTATTCTTTGCGTGCAGTCAGCTGCTACTGGTGTTGCTAGTTGTGACTGCTGATAACAGATGCCGTAGCAATCAATTCATGGAGTGAGTTGTATGTTTTGCGATAGTCTGTCTCTGACAAGCAAGCACATGGTGACATAGGTGCGAACACAGGAAGCTTGCAGACCCTCGCTGCCTGCAGACACCGAGCAGCCACACTAGGAGGGCGGCCTAAGCCGTAGGCGAAATGTGCTCATTCGCTTTGGCGCGACGTCGAACTATAAATAATGCTGTCACTAGCGTGAGCGTCGTGAAAAGTCGGAAAAGTCGGCTGCGAGAGTGAGTGCCAAGTTTGGGGAGCGTTTCGTAGTATGTGCAGTGCAATGGAGACGCGGAAACTTGTTGTGGCCCAGTGTTTTGCAGTTGGACGACAAGATTGGTACACAGTAGTAAAGAGCGAGGCACTGAGTTGGCATGAATAATGGAGTGCACAAGGGGGCTCGAGATGTGTTTGTTACCTCAGGTGCTGTATGATTGTCGACAAGGAGTGAAAACGGAGCAATTTGTGACGGCTCTTTCAATTTAAGACGTTAAAAACAGACGGAATTTGCATTTGTAATACCAGAGCATCGAAACTAGTTGGAACTTTTGTGTATATGATCGGGTCCGCGCCTTTGTACTCTGCTCCCTTCACCGCTACAAACCAACAACCATCGTGTCCGTGCGCATCTGAGTCGCAAAGAATGGTCAATAGCGCAGTTCGCTCGTGCATGTGGCGTAGCTCAGTTGGTAGAGCGTTCGTTTGGCATGTGAAAGGTCCAGCGTTCAAGCCGCGGCGCCTCCATTTTTTGTGGTCAGTGCATGGTAAGTGTTGGTCGCGGCGAACCTAAAGGCACGCAAGATGTTGCAAAGCCAGCGTCACAGACTGATGTGATGTATACTGACGTAAGGAGAGCAAGATGTAAGTGTGGGGACCGGCTGTTATCGAGGTGTCATCTGTCTTAGGTATCGCGGCTTAACCTCATTGAAGTCTAGAGGGTGGACAACACGTTGGTCTTACTCAGAGCAGTGTCCGAATTCTATTTTCGACGTTATACGTGCCACTTTCATTGTGGCCAACTACGATTCGATACAGAATGCACGAAACCTAAAAGACACCCTAACGGATACATAGAGAGTAGCGTTTGTCTGCTGAATAATGGGAGTGCAAGGGTCTGTGTCGTCTCTATGGCTGTATGTAGCACCATTAGTCTTCGGGGGGGCGGGCGTAGCTCAGATGGTAGAGCGCTCGCTTAGTATGCGAGAGGTACTGGGATCAATACCCAGTGCCTCAAGAATTTTTAACACACCTACATGCGCACCTTGCCCTGCAAGTGGAATAATTCACAACCAGCAGATGTGTCTAGGAAGATACAAGCGAATGATTAGCTTCCACAATTGACAAGCGTGCTGTTATTAGTGTGCAGGAAGCACCCTCCTCCCACGCCTACACTTAATTTAGAAACAGTACAAGTGTTCCCGTAAGATTCTCAAGCCTATGTCGGAAAGATCTGCCTAGCGCTGAGTTCACGTAAATCCCACTGCACATTCCTATTCTTTGCGTGCAGTCAGCTGCTACTGGTGTTGCTAGTTGTGACTGCTGATAACAGATGCTGTAGCAATCAATTCATGGAGTGAGTTGTATGTTTTGCGATAGTCTGTCTCTGACAAGCAAGCACAGGTGACATAGGTGCGAACACAGTAAGCTTTCAGACCCTCGCTGCCTGAAGACACCGAGCAGCAACACTAGGAGGGCGGCCTAAGCCGTAGGCGAAATGTGCTCATTCGCTTTGGCGCGACGTCGAACTATAAATAATGCTGTCACTAGCGTGAGCGTCGTGGAAAGTCGGAAAAGTCGGCTGCGAGGGTGAGTGCCAAGTTTGGGGAGCGTTTCGTAGTATGCGCAGTGCAATGGAGACGCGGAAACTTGTTGTGGCCCAGTGTTTTGCAGTTGGACGACAAGATTGGTACACAGTAGTAAAGAGCGAGGCACTGAGTTGGCATGAATAATGGAGTGCACAATGGGGCTCGAGATGTGTTTGTTACCTCAGGTGCTGTATGACTGTCGACAAGGAGTGAAAACGGAGCAATTTGTGACGGCTCTTTCAATTTAAGACGTTACAAACAGACGGAATTTGCATTTGTAATACCAGAGCATCGAAACTTCTTGGAACTTTTGTGTATATGAACGGGTCCGCGCCTTTGTACTCTGCTCCCTTCACCGCTACAAACCAACCAACCATCGTGTCCGTGCGCATCTGAGTCGCAAAGAATGGGGAATAGCGTAGTTCGCTCGTGCATGGGGCGTAGCTCAGTTGGTAGAGCGTTCGCTTGGCATGTGAAAGGTCCAGGGTTCAAGCCGCGGCGACTCCATTTTTTGTGGTCAGTGCATGGTAAGTGTTGGTCGCGGCGAACCTAAAGGCACGCAAGATGTTGCAAAGCCAGCGTCACAGACTGATATGATGTATACTGACGTAAGGAGAGCAAGATGTAAGTGTGGGGACCGGCTGTTATCGAGGTGTCATCTGTCTTAGGTATCGCGGCTTAACCTCATTGAAGTCTAGAGGGTGGACAACACGTTGGTCTTACTCAGAGCTGTGTCCGAATTCTATTTTCGACGTTATACGTGCCACTTTCATTGTGGCCAACTACGATTCGATACAGAATGCACGAAACCTGAAAGACACCCTAACGGATACATAGAGAGTAGTGTTGGTCTGCTGAATAATGGGAGTGCAAGGGTCTGTGACGTCTATATGGCTGTATGTAGCACCACTTGTCTTCGGGGGGGGGCGGGCGTAGCTCAGATGGTAGAGCGCTCGCTTAGTATGCGAGAGGTCATGGGATCAATACCCAGTGCTTCTAGAATTTTTAACACACCTACATGCGCACCTTGCCATGCAAGTGGAATAATTCACAACCAGCAGATGTGTCTAGGAAGATACAAGCGAATGATTAGCATCCACAATTGACAAGCGTGCTGTTATTAGTGCGCAGGAAGCACCCTCCTCCCACGCCTACACTTAATTTAGAAACAGTACAAGTGTTCCCGTAAGATTCTCAAGCCTATGTCGGAAAGATCTGCCTTGCGCTGAGTTCACGTAAATCCCACTGCACATTCCTATTCTTTGCGTGCAGTCAGCTGCTACTGGTGTTGCTAGTTGTGACTGCTGATAACAGATGCCGTAGCAATCAATTCATGGAGTGAGTTGTATGTTTTGCGATAGTCTGTCTCTGACAAGCAAGCACAGGTGACATAGGTGCGAACACAGGAAGCTTGCAGACCCTCGCTGCCTGCAGACACCGAGCAGCCACACTAGGAGGGCGGCCTAAGCCGTAGGCGAAATGTGTTCATTCGCTTTGGCGCGACGTCGAACTATAAATAATGCTGTCACTAGCGTGAGCGTCGTGGAAAGTCGGAAAAGTCGGCTGCGAGGGTGAGTGCCAAGTTTGGGGAGCGTTTCGTAGTATACGCAGTGCAATGGAGACGCGGAAACTTGTTGTGGCCCAGTGTTTTGCAGTTGGACGACAAGATTGGTACACAGTAGTAAAGAGCGAGGCACTGAGTTGGCATGAATAATGGAGTGCACAATGGGGCTCGAGATGTGTTTGTTACGTCAGGTGCTGTATGATTGTCGACAAGGAGTGAAAACGGAGCAATTTGTGACGGCTCTTTCAATTTAAGACGTTAAAAACAGACGGAATTTGCATTTGTAATACCAGAGCATCGAAACTACTTGGAACTTTTGTGTATATGATCGGGTCCGCGCCTTTGTACTCTGCTCCCTTCACCGCTACAAACCAACAACCATCGTGTCCGTGCGCATCTGAGTCGCAAAGAATGGTCAATAGCGCAGTTCGCTCGTGCATGGGGCGTAGCTCAGTTGGTAGAGCGTTCGCTTGGCATGTGAAAGGTCCAGGGTTCAAGCCGCGGCGCCTCCATTTTTTGTGGTCAGTGCATGGTAAGTGTTGGTCGCGGCGAACCTAAAGGCACGCAAGATGTTGCAAAGCCAGCGTCACAGACTGATGTGATGTATACTGACGTAAGGAGAGCAAGATGTAAGTGTGGGGACCGGCTGTTATCGAGGTGTCATCTGTCTTAGGTATCGCGGCTTAACCTCATTGAAGTCTAGAGGGTGGACAACACGTTGGTCTTACTCAGAGCAGTGTCCGAATTCTATTTTCGACGTTATACGTGCCACTTTCATTGTGGCCAACTACGATTCGATACAGAATGCACGAAACCTAAAAGACACCCTAACGGATACATAGAGAGTAGCGTTTGTCTGCTGAATAATGGGAGTGCAAGGGTCTGTGTCGTCTCTATGGCTGTATGTAGCACCATTAGTCTTCGGGGGGGCGGGCGTAGCTCAGATGGTAGAGCGCTCGCTTAGTATGCGAGAGGTACTGGGATCAATACCCAAAGCCTCCAGAATTTTTAACACACCTACATGCACACCTTGCCATGCAAGTGGAATAATTCACAACCAGCAGATGTGTCTAGGAAGATACAAGCGAATGATTAGCTTCCACAATTGACAAGCGTGCTGTTATTAGTGTGCAGGAAGTACCCTCCTCCCACGCCTACACTTAATTTAGAAACAGTACAAGTGTTCCCGTAAGATTCTCAAGCCTATGTCGGAAAGATCTGCCTAGCGCTGAGTTCACGTAAATCCCACTGCACATTCCTATTCTTTGCGTGCAGTCAGCTGCTACTGGTGTTGCTAGTTGTGACTGCTGATAACAGATGCTGTAGCAATCAATTCATGGAGTGAGTTGTATGTTTTGCGATAGTCTGTCTCTGACAAGCAAGCACAGGTGACATAGGTGCGAACACAGTAAGCTTTCAGACCCTCGCTGCCTGAAGACACCGAGCAGCAACACTAGGAGGGCGGCCTAAGCCGTAGGCGAAATGTGCTCATTCGCTTTGGCGCGACGTCGAACTATAAATAATGCTGTCACTAGCGTGAGCGTCGTGGAAAGTCGGAAAAGTCGGCTGCGAGGGTGAGTGCCAAGTTTGGGGAGCGTTTCGTAGTATACGCAGTGCAATGGAGACGCGGAAACTTGTTGTGGCCCAGTGTTTTGCAGTTGGACGACAAGATTGGTACACAGTAGTAAAGAGCGAGGCACTGAGTTGGCATGAATAATGGAGTGCACAATGGGGCTCGAGATGTGTTTGTTACGTCAGGTGCTGTATGATTGTCGACAAGGAGTGAAAACGGAGCAATTTGTGACGGCTCTTTCAATTTAAGACGTTAAAAACAGACGGAATTTGCATTTGTAATACCAGAGCATCGAAACTACTTGGAACTTTTGTGTATATGATCGGGTCCGCGCCTTTGTACTCTGCTCCCTTCACCGCTACAAACCAACAACCATCGTGTCCGTGCGCATCTGAGTCGCAAAGAATGGTCAATAGCGCAGTTCGCTCGTGCATGTGGTGTAGCTCAGTTGGTAGAGCGTTCGCTTGGCATGTGAAAGGTCCAGGGTTCAAGCCGCGGCGCCTCCATTTTTTGTGGTCAGTGCATGGTAAGTGTTGGTCGCGGCGAACCTAAAGGCACGCAAGATGTTGCAAAGCCAGCGTCACAGACTGATATGATTTATACTGACGTAAGGAGAGCATGATGTAAGTGTGGGGACCGGCTGTTATCGAGGTGTCATCTGTCTTAGGTATCGCGGCTTAACCTCATTGAAGTCTAGAGGGTGGACAACACGTTGGTCTTACTCAGAGCGGTGTCCGAATTCTATTTTCGACGTTATACGTGCCACTTTCATTGTGGCCAACTACGATTCGATACAGAATGCACGAAACCTAAAAGACACACTAACGGATATATAGAGAGTAGCGTTTGTCTGCTGAATAATGGGAGTGCAAGGGTCTGTGTCGTCTCTATGGCTGTATGTAGCACCATTAGTCTTCGGGGGGGCGGGCGTAGCTCAGATGGTAGAGCGCTCGTTTAGTATGCGAGAGGTACTGGGATCAATACCCAGTGCCTCCAGAATCTTTAACACACCTACATGCGCACCTTGCCATGCAAGTGGAATAATTCACAACCAGCAGATGTGTCTAGGAAGATACAAGCGAATGATTAGCTTCCACAATTGACAAGCGTGCTGTTATTAGTGCGCAGGAAGCACCTTCCTCCCACGCCTACACTTAATTTAGAAACAGTACAAGTGTTCCCGTAAGATTCTCAAGCCTATGTCGGAAAGATCTGCCTTGCGCTGAGTTCACGTAAATCCCACTGCACATTCCTATTCTTTGCGTGCAGTCAGCTGCTACTGGTGTTGCTAGTTGTGACTGCTGATAACAGATGCCGTAGCAATCAATTCATGGAGTGAGTTGTATGTTTTTGCGATAGTCTGTCTCTGACAAGCAAGCACAGGTGACATAGGTGCGAACACAGGAAGCTTGCCGACCCTCGCTGCCTGCAGACACCGAGCAGCCACACTAGGAGGGCGGCCTAAGCCGTAGGCGAAATGTGCTCATTCGCTTTGGCGCGACGTCGAACTATAAATAATGCTGTCACTAGCGTGAGCGTCGTGGAAAGTCGGAAAAGTCGGCTGCGAGGGTGAGTGCCAAGTTTGGGGAGCGTTTCGTAGTATACGCAGTGCAATGGAGACGCGGAAACTTGTTGTGGCCCAGTGTTTTGCAGTTGGACGACAAGATTGGTACACAGTAGTAAAGAGCGAGGCACTGAGTTGGCATGAATAATGGAGTGCACAATGGGGCTCGAGATGTGTTTGTTACCTCAGGTGCTGTATGATTGTCGACAAGGAGTGAAAACGGAGCAATTTGTGACGGCTCTTTCAATTTAAGACGTTAAAAACAGACGGAATTTGCATTTGTAATACCAGAGCATGGAAACTACTTGGAACTTTTGTGTATATGAACGGGTCCGCGCCTTTGTACTCTGCTCCCTTCACCGCTACAAACCAACCAACCATCGTGTCCGTGCGCATCTGAGTCGCAAAGAATGGGGAATAGCGCAGTTTGCTCGTGCATGGGGCGTAGCTCAGTTGGTAGAGCGTTCGCTTGGCATGTGAAAGGTCCAGGGCTCAAGCCGCGGCGAATCCATTTTTTGTGGTCAGTGCATGGTAAGTGTTGGTCGCGGCGAACCTAAAGGCACGCAAGATGTTGCAAAGCCAGCGCCACAGACTGATATGATGTATACTGACGTAAGGAGAGCAAGATGTAAGTGTGGGGACCGGCTGTTATCGAGGTGTCATCTGTCTTAGGTATCGCGGCTTAACCTCATTGAAGTCTAGAGGGTGGACAACACGTTGGTCTTACTCAGAGCGGTGTCCGAATTCTATTTTCGACGTTATACGTGCCACTTTCATTGTGGCCAACTACGATTCGATACAGAATGCACGAAACCTAAAAGACACACTAACGGATACATAGAGAGTAGTGTTTGTCTGCTGAATAATGGGAGTGCAAGGGTCTGTGTCGTCTATATGGCTGTATGTAGCACCACTAGTTTTCGGGGAGGCGGGCGTAGCTCAGATGGTAGAGCTCTCGCTTAGTATGCGAGAGGTCATGGGATCAATACCCAGTGCCTCTAGAAATTTTAACACACCTACATGCGCACCTTGCCATGCAAGTGGAATAATTCACAACCAGCAGATGTGTCAAGGAAGATACAAGCGAATGATTAGCATCCACAATTGACAAGCGTGCTGTTATTAGTGCGCAGGAAGCACCCTCCTCCCACGCCTACACTTAATTTAGAAACAGTACAAGTGTTCCCGTAAGATTCTCAAGCCTATGTCGGAAAGATCTGCCTTGCGCTGAGTTCACGTAAATCCCACTGCACATTCCTATTCTTTGCGTGCAGTCAGCTGCTGCTGGTGTTGCTAGTTGTGACTGCTGATAACAGATGCCGTAGCAATCAATTCATGGAGTGAGTTGTATGTTTTGCGATAGTCTGTCTCTGACAAGCAAGCACAGGTGACATAGGTGCGAACACAGGAAGCTTGCAGACCCTCGCTGCCTGCAGACACTGAGCAGCCACACTAGGAGGGCGGCCTAAGCCGTAGGCGAAATGTGCTCATTCGCTTTGGCGCGACGTCGAACTATAAATAATGCTGTCACTAGCGTGAGCGTCGTGGAAAGTCGGAAAAGTCGGCTGCGAGGGTGAGTGCCAAGTTTGGGGAGCGTTTCGTAGTATGCGCAGTGCAATGGAGACGCGGAAACTTGTTGTGGCCCAGTGTTTTGCAGTTGGACGACAAGATTGGTACACAGTAGTAAAGAGCGAGGCACTGAGTTGGCATGAATAATGGAGTGCACAATGGGGCTCGAGATGTGTTTGTTACCTCAGGTGCTGTATGACTGTCGACAAGGAGTGAAAACGGAGCAATTTGTGACGGCTCTTTCAATTTAAGACGTTAAAAACAGACGGAATTTGCATTTGTAATACCAGAGCATCGAAACTTCTTGGAACTTTTGTGTATATGAACGGGTCCGCGCCTTTGTACTCTGCTCCCTTCACCGCTACAAACCAACCAACCATCGTGTCCGTGCGCATCTGAGTCGCAAAGAATGGGGAATAGCGCAGTTTGCTCGTGCATGGGGCGTAGCTCAGTTGGTAGAGCGTTCGCTTGGCATGTGAAAGGTCCAGGGTTCAAGCGGCGGCGCTTCCATTATTTGTGGTCAGTGCATGGTAAGTGTTGGTCGCGGCGAACCTAAAGGCACGCAAGATGTTGCAAAGCCAGCGTCACAGACTGATATGATGTATACTGACGTAAGGAGAGCAAGATGTAAGTGTGGGGACCGGCTGTTATCGAGGTGTCATCTGTCTTAGGTATCGCGGCTTAACCTCATTGAAGTCTAGAGGGTGGACAACACGTTGGTCTTACTCAGAGCTGTGTCCGAATTCTATTTTCGACGTTATACGTGCCACTTTCATTGTGGCCAACTACGATTCGATACAGAATGCACGAAACGTGAAAGACACCCTAACGGATACATAGAGAGTAGTGTTTGTCTGCTGAATAATGGGAGTGCAACGGTCTGTGACGTCTATATGGCTGTATGTAGCACCACTTGTCTTCGGGGGGGCGGGTGTAGCTCAGATGGTAGAGCGCTCGCTTAGTATGCGAGAGGTACTGGGATCAATACCCAGTGCCTCCAGAATCTTTAACACACCTACATGCGCACCTTGCCATGCAAGTGGAATAATTCACAACCAGCAGATGTGTCTAGGAAGATACAAGCGAATGATTAGTATCCACAATTGACAAGCGTGCTGTTATTAGTGCGCAGGAAGCACCCTCCTCCCACGCCTACACTTAATTTAGAAACAGTACAAGTGTTCCCGTAAGATTCTCAAGCCTATGTCGGAAAGATCTGCCTTGCGCTGAGTTCACGTAAATCCCACTGCACATTCCTATTCTTTGCGTGCAGTCAGCTGCTACTGGTGTTGCTAGTTGTGACTGCTGATAACAGATGCCGTAGCAATCAATTCATGGAGTGAGTTGTATGTTTTTGCGATAGTCTGTCTCTGACAAGCAAGCACAGGTGACATAGGTGCGAACACAGGAAGCTTGCAGACCCTCGCTGCCTGCAGACACCGAGCAGCCACACTAGGAGGGCGGCCTAAGCCGTAGGCGAAATGTGCTCATTCGCTTTGGCGCGACGTCGAACTATAAATAATGCTGTCACTAGCGTGAGCGTCGTGGAAAGTCGGAAAAGTCGGCTGCGAGGGTGAGTGCCAAGTTTGGGGAGCGTTTCGTAGTATACGCAGTGCAATGGAGACGCGGAAACTTGTTGTGGCCCAGTGTTTTGCAGTTGGACGACAAGATTGGTACACAGCAGTAAAGAGCGAGGCACTGAGTTGGCATGAATAATGGAGTGCACAATGGGGCTCGAGATGTGTTTGTTACCTCAGGTGCTGTATGATTGTCGACAAGGAGTGAAAACGGAGCAATTTGTGACGGCTCTTTCAATTTAAGACGTTAAAAACAGACGGAATTTGCATTTGTAATACCAGAGCATGGAAACTACTTGGAACTATTGTGTATATGAACGTGTCCGCGCCTTTGTACTCTGCTCCCTTCACCGCTACAAACCAACCAACCATCGTGTCCGTGCGCATCTGAGTCGCAAAGAATGGGGAATAGCGCAGTTTGCTCGTGCATGTGGCGTAGCTCAGTTGGTAGAGCGTTCGCTTGGCATGTGAAAGGTCCAGGGCTCAAGCCGCGGCGCCTCCATTTTTTGTGGTCAGTGCATGGTAAGTGTTGGTCGCGGCGAACCTAAAAGCACGCAAGATGTTGCAAAGCCAGCGTCACAGACTGATATGATGTATACTGACGTAAGGAGAGCAAGATGTAAGTGTGGGGACCGGCTGTTATCGAGGTGTCATCTGTCTTAGGTATCGCGGCTTAACCTCATTGGAGTCTAGAGGGTGGACAACACGTTGGTCTTACTCAGAGCGGTGTCCGAATTCTATTTTCGACGTTATACGTGCCACTTTCATTGTGGCCAACTACGATTCGATACAGAATGCACGAAACCTAAAAGACACCCTAACGGATACATAGAGAGTAGCGTTTGTCTGCTGAATAATGGGAGTGCAACGGTCTGTGACGTCTATATGGCTGTATGTAGCACCAATAGTCTTTGGGGGGGGGGGGGGGGGGGGGGCGGGCGTAGCTCAGATGGTAGAGCGCTCGCCTAGTATGCGAGAGGTACTGGGATCAATACCCAGTGCCTCCAGAATCTTTATCACACCTACATGCGCACCTTGCCATGCAAGTGGAATAATTCACAACCAGCAGATGTGTCTAGGAAGATACAAGCGAATGATTAGTATCCACAATTGACAAGCGTGCTGTTATTAGTGCGCAGGAAGCACCCTCCTCCCACGCCTACACTTAATTTAGAAACAGTACAAGTGTTCCCGTAAGATTCTCAAGCCTATGTCGGAAAGATCTGCCTTGCGCTGAGTTCACGTAAATCCCACTGCACATTCTTATTCTTTGCGTGCAGTCAGCTGCTACTGGTGTTGCTAGTTGTGACTGCTGATAACAGATGCTGTAGCAATCAATTCATGGAGTGAGTTGTATGTTTTGCGATAGTCTGTCTCTGACAAGCAAGCACAGGTGACATAGGTGCGAACACAGGAAGCTTTCAGACCCTCGCTGCCTGCAGACACCGAGCAGCAACACTAGGAGGGCGGCCTAAGCCGTAGGCGAAATGTGCTCATTCGCTTTGGCGAGACGTCGAACTATAAATAATGCTGTCACTAGCGTGAGCGTCGTGGAAAGTCGGAAAAGTCGGCTGCGAGGGTGAGTGCCAAGTTTGGGGAGCGTTTCGTAGTATGCGCAGTGCAATGGAGACGCGGAAACTTGTTGTGGCCCAGTGTTTTGCAGTTGGACGACAAGATTGGTACACAGTAGTAAAGAGCGAGGCACTGAGTTGGCATGAATAATGGAGTGCACAATGGGGCTCGAGATGTGTTTGTTACCTCAGGTGCTGTATGATTGTCGACAAGGAGTGAAAACGGAGCAATTTGTGACGGCTCTTTCAATTTAAGACGTTAAAAACAGACGGAATTTGCATTTGTAATACCAGAGCATGGAAACTACTTGGAACTATTGTGTATATGAACGGGTCCGCGCCTTTGTACTCTGCTCCCTTCACCGCTACAAACCAACCAACCATCGTGTCCGTGCGCATCTGAGTCGCAAAGAATGGGGAATAGCGCAGTTTGCTCGTGCATGTGGCGTAGCTCAGTTGGTAGAGCGTTCGCTTGGCATGTGAAAGGTCCAGGGCTCAAGCCGCGGCGCCTCCATTTTTTGTGGTCAGTGCATGGTAAGTGTTGGTCGCGGCGAACCTAAAAGCACGCAAGATGTTGCAAAGCCAGCGTCACAGACTGATATGATGTATACTGACGTAAGGAGAGCAAGATGTAAGTGTGGGGACCGGCTGTTATCGAGGTGTCATCTGTCTTAGGTATCGCGGCTTAACCTCATTGGAGTCTAGAGGGTGGACAACACGTTGGTCTTACTCAGAGCGGTGTCCGAATTCTATTTTCGACGTTATACGTGCCACTTTCATTGTGGCCAACTACGATTCGATACAGAATGCACGAAACCTAAAAGACACCCTAACGGATACATAGAGAGTAGCGTTTGTCTGCTGAATAATGGGAGTGCAACGGTCTGTGACGTCTATATGGCTGTATGTAGCACCAATAGTCTTTGGGGGGGGGGGGGGGGGGGCGGGCGTAGCTCAGATGGTAGAGCGCTCGCCTAGTATGCGAGAGGTACTGGGATCAATACCCAGTGCCTCCAGAATCTTTATCACACCTACATGCGCACCTTGCCATGCAAGTGGAATAATTCACAACCAGCAGATGTGTCTAGGAAGATACAAGCGAATGATTAGTATCCACAATTGACAAGCGTGCTGTTATTAGTGCGCAGGAAGCACCCTCCTCCCACGCCTACACTTAATTTAGAAACAGTACAAGTGTTCCCGTAAGATTCTCAAGCCTATGTCGGAAAGATCTGCCTTGCGCTGAGTTCACGTAAATCCCACTGCACATTCCTATTCTTTGCGTGCAGTCAGCTGCTACTGGTGTTGCTAGTTGTGACTGCTGATAACAGATGCCGTAGCAATCAATTCATGGAGTGAGTTGTATGTTTTGCGATAGTCTGTCTCTGACAAGCAAGCACAGGTGACATAGGTGCGAACACAGGAAGCTTTCAGACCCTCGCTGCCTGCAGACACCGAGCAGCAACACTAGGAGGGCGGCCTAAGCCGTAGGCGAAATGTGCTCATTCGCTTTGGCGAGACGTCGAACTATAAATAATGCTGTCACTAGCGTGAGCGTCGTGGAAAGTCGGAAAAGTCGGCTGCGAGGGTGAGTGCCAAGTTTGGGGAGCGTTTCGTAGTATGCGCAGTGCAATGGAGACGCGGAAACTTGTTGTGGCCCAGTGTTTTGCAGTTGGACGACAAGATTGGTACACAGTAGTAAAGAGCGAGGCACTGAGTTGGCATGAATAATGGAGTGCACAATGGGGCTCGAGATGTGTTTGTTACCTCAGGTGCTGTATGATTGTCGACAAGGAGTGAAAACGGAGCAATTTGTGACGGCTCTTTCAATTTAAGACGTTACAAACAGACGGAATTTGCATTTGTAATACCAGAGCATGGAAACTACTTGGAACTATTGTGTATATGAACGGGTCCGCGCCTTTGTACTCTGCTCCCTTCACCGCTACAAACCAACCAACCATCGTGTCCGTGCGCATCTGAGTCGCAAAGAATGGGGAATAGCGCAGTTTGCTCGTGCATGTGGCGTAGCTCAGTTGGTAGAGCGTTCGCTTGGCATGTGAAAGGTCCAGGGCTCAAGCCGCGGCGCCTCCATTTTTTGTGGTCAGTGCATGGTAAGTGTTGGTCGCGGCGAACCTAAAAGCACGCAAGATGTTGCAAAGCCAGCGTCACAGACTGATATGATGTATACTGACGTAAGGAGAGCAAGATGTAAGTGTGGGGACCGGCTGTTATCGAGGTGTCATCTGTCTTAGGTATCGCGGCTTAACCTCATTGGAGTCTAGAGGGTGGACAACACGTTGGTCTTACTCAGAGCGGTGTCCGAATTCTATTTTCGACGTTATACGTGCCACTTTCATTGTGGCCAACTACGATTCGATACAGAATGCACGAAACCTAAAAGACACCCTAACGGATACATAGAGAGTAGCGTTTGTCTGCTGAATAATGGGAGTGCAACGGTCTGTGACGTCTATATGGCTGTATGTAGCACCAATAGTCTTTGGGGGGGGGGGGGCGGGCGTAGCTCAGATGGTAGAGCGCTCGCCTAGTATGCGAGAGGTACTGGGATCAATACCCAGTGCCTCCAGAATCTTTATCACACCTACATGCGCACCTTGCCATGCAAGTGGAATAATTCACAACCAGCAGATGTGTCTAGGAAGATACAAGCGAATGATTAGTATCCACAATTGACAAGCGTGCTGTTATTAGTGCGCAGGAAGCACCCTCCTCCCACGCCTACACTTAATTTAGAAACAGTACAAGTGTTCCCGTAAGATTCTCAAGCCTATGTCGGAAAGATCTGCCTTGCGCTGAGTTCACGTAAATCCCACTGCACATTCCTATTCTTTGCGTGCAGTCAGCTGCTACTGGTGTTGCTAGTTGTGACTGCTGATAACAGATGCCGTAGCAATCAATTCATGGAGTGAGTTGTATGTTTTTGCGATAGTCTGTCTCTGACAAGCAAGCACAGGTGACATAGGTGCGAACACAGGAAGCTTGCAGACCCTCGCTGCCTGCAGACACCGAGCAGCCACACTAGGAGGGCGGCCTAAGCCGTAGGCGAAATGTGCTCATTCGCTTTGGCGCGACGTCGAACTATAAATAATGCTGTCACTAGCGTGAGCGTCGTGGAAAGTCGGAAAAGTCGGCTGCGAGGGTGAGTGCCAAGTTTGGGGAGCGTTTCGTAGTATACGCAGTGCAATGGAGACGCGGAAACTTGTTGTGGCCCAGTGTTTTGCAGTTGGACGACAAGATTGGTACACAGTAGTAAAGAGCGAGGCACTGAGTTGGCATGAATAATGGAGTGCACAATGGGGCTCGAGATGTGTTTGTTACCTCAGGTGCTGTATGATTGTCGACAAGGAGTGAAAACGGAGCAATTTGTGACGGCTCTTTCAATTTAAGACGTTAAAAACAGACGGAATTTGCATTTGTAATACCAGAGCATGGAAACTACTTGGAACTATTGTGTATATGAACGGGTCCGCGCCTTTGTACTCTGCTCCCTTCACCGCTACAAACCAACCAACCATCGTGTCCGTGCGCATCTGAGTCGCAAAGAATGGGGAATAGCGCAGTTTGCTCGTGCATGTGGCGTAGCTCAGTTGGTAGAGCGTTCGCTTGGCATGTGAAAGGTCCAGGGCTCAAGCCGCGGCGCCTCCATTTTTTGTGGTCAGTGCATGGTAAGTGTTGGTCGCGGCGAACCTAAAAGCACGCAAGATGTTGCAAAGCCAGCGTCACAGACTGATATGATGTATACTGACGTAAGGAGAGCAAGATGTAAGTGTGGGGACCGGCTGTTATCGAGGTGTCATCTGTCTTAGGTATCGCGGCTTAACCTCATTGGAGTCTAGAGGGTGGACAACACGTTGGTCTTACTCAGAGCGGTGTCCGAATTCTATTTTCGACGTTATACGTGCCACTTTCATTGTGGCCAACTACGATTCGATACAGAATGCACGAAACCTAAAAGACACCCTAACGGATACATAGAGAGTAGCGTTTGTCTGCTGAATAATGGGAGTGCAACGGTCTGTGACGTCTATATGGCTGTATGTAGCACCAATAGTCTTTGGGGGGGGGGGGGGGGGGGGGCGGGCGTAGCTCAGATGGTAGAGCGCTCGCCTAGTATGCGAGAGGTACTGGGATCAATACCCAGTGCCTCCAGAATCTTTATCACACCTACATGCGCACCTTGCCATGCAAGTGGAATAATTCACAACCAGCAGATGTGTCTAGGAAGATACAAGCGAATGATTAGTATCCACAATTGACAAGCGTGCTGTTATTAGTGCGCAGGAAGCACCCTCCTCCCACGCCTACACTTAATTTAGAAACAGTACAAGTGTTCCCGTAAGATTCTCAAGCCTATGTCGGAAAGATCTGCCTTGCGCTGAGTTCACGTAAATCCCACTGCACATTCCTATTCTTTGCGTGCAGTCAGCTGCTACTGGTGTTGCTAGTTGTGACTGCTGATAACAGATGCTGTAGCAATCAATTCATGGAGTGAGTTGTATGTTTTGCGATAGTCTGTCTCTGACAAGCAAGCACAGGTGACATAGGTGCGAACACAGGAAGCTTTCAGACCCTCGCTGCCTGCAGACACCGAGCAGCAACACTAGGAGGGCGGCCTAAGCCGTAGGCGAAATGTGCTCATTCGCTTTGGCGAGACGTCGAACTATAAATAATGCTGTCACTAGCGTGAGCGTCGTGGAAAGTCGGAAAAGTCGGCTGCGAGGGTGAGTGCCAAGTTTGGGGAGCGTTTCGTAGTATGCGCAGTGCAATGGAGACGCGGAAACTTGTTGTGGCCCAGTGTTTTGCAGTTGGACGACAAGATTGGTACACAGTAGTAAAGAGCGAGGCACTGAGTTGGCATGAATAATGGAGTGCACAATGGGGCTCGAGATGTGTTTGTTACCTCAGGTGCTGTATGACTGTCGACAAGGAGTGAAAACGGAGCAATTTGTGACGGCTCTTTCAATTTAAGACGTTAAAAACAGACGGAATTTGCATTTGTAATACCAGAGCATGGAAACTACTTGGAACTTTTGTGTATATGAACGGGTCCGCGCCTTTGTACTCTGCTCCCTTCACCGCTACAAACCAACCAACCATCGTGTCCGTGCGCATCTGAGTCGCAAAGAATGGGGAATAGCGCAGTTTGCTCGTGCATGGGGCGTAGCTCAGTTGGTAGAGCGTTCGCTTGGCATGTGAAAGGTCCAGGGCTCAAGCCGCGGCGCCTCCATTCTTTGTGGTCAGTGCATGGTAAGTGTTGGTCGCGGCGAACCTAAAGGCACGCAAGATGTTGCAAAGCCAGCGTCACAGACTGATATGATGTATACTGACGTAAGGAGAGCAAGATGTAAGTGTGGGGACCGGCTGTTATCGAGGTGTCATCTGTCTTAGGTATCGCGGCTTAACCTCATTGAAGTCTAGAGGGTGGACAACACGTTGGTCTTACTCAGAGCGGTGTCCGAATTCTATTTTCGATGTTATACGTGCCACTTTCATTGTGGCCAACTACGATTCGATACAGAATGCACGAAACCTAAAAGACACCCTAACGGATACATAGAGAGTAGCGTTTGTCTGCTGAATAATGGGAGTGCAAGGGTCTGTGTCGTCTCTATGGCTGTATGTAGCACCATTAGTCTTCGGGGGGGGGGGCGGGCGTAGCTCAGATGGTAGAGCGCTCGCTTAGTATGCGAGAGGTACTGGGATCAATACCCAGTGCCTCCAGAATTTTTAACACACCTACATGCGCACCTTGCCATGCAAGTGGAATAATTCACAACCAGCAGATGTGTCTAGGAAGATACAAGCGAATGATTAGCATCCACAATTGACAAGCGTGCTGTTATTAGTGCGCAGGAAGCACCCTCCTCCCACGCCTACATTTAATTTAGAAACAGTACAAGTGTTCCCGTAAGACTCTCAAGCCTATGTCGGAAAGATCTGCCTTGCGCTGAGTTCACGTAAATCCCACTGCACATTCCTATTCTTTGCGTGCAGTCAGCTGCTACTGGTGTTGCTAGTTGTGACTGCTGATAACAGATGCCGTAGCAATCAATTCATGGAGTGAGTTGTATGTTTTGCGATAGTCTGTCTCTGACAAGCAAGCACAGGTGACATAGGTGCGAACACAGGAAGCTTGCAGACCCTCGCTGCCTAAAGACACCGTGCAGCCACACTAGGAGGGCGGCCTAAGCCGTAGGCGAAATGTGCTCATTCGCTTTGGCGCGACGTCGAACTATAAATAATGCTGTCACTAGCGTGAGCGTCGTGGAAAGTCGGAAAAGTCGGCTGCGAGGGTGAGTGCCAAGTTTGGGGAGCGTTTCGTAGTATGCGCAGTGCAATGGAGACCCGGAAACTTGTTGTGGCCCAGTGTTTTGCAGTTGGACGACAAGATTGGTAAACAGTAGTAAAGAGCGAGGCACTGAGTTGGCATGAATAATGGAGTGCACAATGGGGCTCGAGATGTGTTTGTTACCTCAGGTGCTGTATGATTGTCGACAAGGAGTGAAAACGGAGCAATTTGTGACGGCTCTTTCAATTTAAGACGTTAAAAACAGACGGAATTTGCATTTGTAATACCAGAGCATCGAAACTAGTTGGAACTTTTGTGTATATGAACGGGTCCGCGCCTTTGTACTCTGCTCCCTACACCGCTACAAACCAACCAACCATCGTGTCCGTGCGCATCTGAGTCGCAAAGAATGGGGAATAGCGCAGTTTGCTCGTGCGTGGGGCGTAGCTCAGTTGGAAGAGCGTTCGCTTGGCATGTGAAAGGTCCAGGGTTCAAGCCGCGGCGCCTCCATTTTTTGTGGTCAGTGCATGGTAAGTGTTGGTCGCGGGGAACCTAAAGGCACGCAAGATGTTGCAAAGCCAGCGTCACAGACTGATATGATGTATACTGACGTAAGGAGAGCAAGATGTAAGTGTGGGGACCGGCTGTTATCGAGGTGTCATCTGTCTTAGGTATCGCGGCTTAACCTCATTGAAGTCTAGAGGGTGGAAAACACATTGGTCTTACTCAGAGCGGTGTCCGAATTCTATTTTCGACGTTATACGTGCCACTTTCATTGTGGCCAACTACGATTCGATACAGAATGCACGAAACGTGAAAGACACCCTAACGGATACATAGAGAGTAGTGTTTGTCTGCTGAATAATGGGAGTGCAAGGGTCTGTGTCGTCTATATGGCGGTATGTAGCACCGTTAGTCTTCGGGGGGGCGGGCGTAGCTCAGATGGTAGAGCGCTCGTTTAGTATGCGAGAGGTACTGGGATCAATACCCAGTGCCTCCAGAATTTTTAACACACCTACATGCGCACCTTGCCATGCAAGTGGAATAATTCACAACCAGCAGATGTGTCTAGGGAGATACAAGCGAATGATTAGCATCCACAATTGACAAGCGTGCTGTTATTAGTGCGCAGGAAGCACCCTCCTCCCACGCCTACACTTAATTTAGAAACAGTGCAAGTGTTCCCGTAAGATTCTCAAGCCTATGTCGGAAAGATCTGCCTTGCGCTGAGTTCACGTAAATCCCACTGCATATTCCTATTCTTTGCGTGCAGTCAGCTGCTACTGGTGTTGCTAGTTGTGACTGCTGATAACAGATGCCGTAGCAATCAAATCATGGAGTGAGTTGTATGTTTTGCGATAGTCTGTCTCTGACAAGCAAGCACAGGTGACATAGGTGCTAACACAGAAAGCTTTCAGACCCTCGCTGCCTGCAGACACCGAGCAGCCACACTAGGAGGGCGGCCTAAGCCGTAGGCGAAATGTGCTCATTCGCTTTGGCGCGACGTCGAACTATAAATAATGCTGTCACTAGCGTGAGCGTCGTGGAAAGTCGGAAAAGTCGGCTGCGAGAGTGAGTGCCAAGTTTGGGGAGCGTTTCGTAGTATGTGCAGTGCAATGGAGACGCGGAAACTTGTTGTGGCCCAGTGTTTTGCAGTTGGACGACAAGATTGGTACACAGTAGTAAAGAGCGAGGCACTAAGTTGGCATGAATAATGGAGTGCACAATGGGGCTCGAGATGTGTTTGTTACCTCAGGTGCTGTATGATTGTCGACAAGGAGTGAAAACGGAGCAATTTGTGACGGCTCTTTCAATTTAAGACGTTAAAAACAGACGGAATTTGCATTTGTAATACCAGAGCATCGAAACTACTTGGAACTTTTGTGTATATGAACGGGTCCGCGCCTTTGTACTCTGCTCCCTTCACCGCTACAAACCAACAACCATCGTGTCCGTGCGCATCTGAGTCGCAAAGAATGGTCAATAGCGCAGTACGCACGTGCATGGGGCGTAGCTCAGTTGGTAGAGCATTCGCTTGGCATGTGAAAAGTCCAGGGCTGAAGTCGCGGCGCCTCCATTTTTTATGGTCAGTGCATGGTAAGTGTTGGTCGCGGCGAACCTAAAGGCACGCAAGATGTTGCAAAGCCAGCGTCACAGACTGATATGATGTATACTGACGTAAGGAGAGCAAGATGTAAGTGTGGGGACCGGCTGTTATCGAGGTGTCATCTGTCTTAGGTATCGCGGCTTAACCTCATTGAAGTCTAGAGGGTGGACAACACGTTGGTCTTACTCAGAGCGGTGTCCGAATTCTATTTTCGACGTTATACGTGCCACTTTCATTGTGGCCAACTACGATTCGATACAGAATGCACGAAACCTGAAAGACACCCTAACGGATACATAGAGAGTAGTGTTTGTCTGCTGAATAATGGGAGTGCAAGGGTCTGTGTTTTCTATATGGCTGTATGTAGCACCATTAGTCTTTAGGGGGGGGGGGGGGGCGGGCGTAGCTCAGATGGTAGAGCGCTCGCCTAGTATGCGAGAGGTACTGGGATCAATACCCAGTGCCTCCAGAATCTTTATCACACCTACATGCGCATCTTGCCATGCAAGTGGAATAATTCACAACCAGCAGATGTGTCTAGGAAGATACAAGCGAATGATTAGTATCCACAATTGACAAGCGTGCTGTTATTAGTGCGCAGGAAGCACCCTCCTCCCACGCCTACACTTAATTTAGAAACAGTACAAGTGTTCCCGTAAGATTCTCAAGCCTATGTCGGAAAGATCTGCCTTGCGCTGAGTTCACGTAAATCCCACTGCACATTCCTATTCTTTGCGTGCAGTCAGCTGCTACTGGTGTTGCTAGTTGTGACTGCTGATAACAGATGCCGTAGCAATCAATTCATGGAGTGAGTTGTATGTTTTGCGATAGTCTGTCTCTGACAAGCAAGCACAGGTGACATAGGTGCGAACACAGGAAGCTTGCCGACCCTCGCTGCCTGCAGGCACCGAGCAGCCACACTAGGAGGGCGGCCTAAGCCGTAGGCGAAATGTGCTCATTCGCTTTGGCGCGACGTCGAACTATAAATAATGCTGTCACTAGCGTGAGCGTCGTGGAAAGTCGGAAAAGTCGGCTGCGAGAGTGAGTGCCAAGTTTGGGGAGCGTTTCGTAGTATGCGCAGTGCAATGGAGACGCGGAAACTTGTTGTGGCCCAGTGTTTTGCAGTTGGACGACAAGATTGGTACACAGTAGTAAAGAGCGAGGCACTGAGTTGGCATGAATAATGGAGTGCACAAGGGGGCTCGAGATGTGTTTGTTACCTCAGGTGCTGTATGATTGTCGACAAGGAGTGAAAACGGAGCAATTTGTGACGGCTCTTTCAATTTAAGACGTTAAAAACAGACGGAATTTGCATTTGTAATACCAGAGCATCGAAACTAGTTGGAACTTTTGTGTATATGAACGGGTCCGCGCCTTTGTACTCTGCTCCCTTCACCGCTACAAACCAACAACCATCGTGTCCGTGCGCATCTGAGTCGCAAAGAATGGTCAATAGCGCAGTTCGCTAGTGCATGTGGCGTAGCTCAGTTGGTAGAGCGTTCGTTTGGCATGTGAAAGGTTCAGGGTTCAAGCCGCGGCGCCTCCATTTTTTGTGGTCAGTGCATGGTAAGTGTTGGTCGCGGCGAACCTAAAGGCACGCAAGATGTTGCAAAGCCAGCGTCACAGACTGATGTGATGTATACTGACGTAAGGAGAGCAAGATGTAAGTGTGGGGACCGGCTGTTATCGAGGTGTCATCGAGTGCAGATCTGTCTTAGGTATCGCGGCTTAACCTCATTGAAGTCTAGAGGGTGGACAACACGTTGGTCTTACTCAGAGCGGTGTCCGAATTCTATTTTCGACGTTATACGTGCCACTTTCATTGTGGCCAACTACGATTCGATACAGAATGCACGAAACCTAAAAGACACCCTAACGGATACATAGAGAGTAGCGTTTGTCTGCTGAATAATGGGAGTGCAACGGTCTGTGACGTCTATATGGCTGTATGTAGCACCATTAGTCTTTGGGGGGGGGGGGGGGGGGCGGGCGTAGCTCAGATGGTAGAGCGCTCGCCTAGTATGCGAGAGGTACTGGGATCAATACCCAGTGCCTCCAGAATCTTTATCACACCTACATGCGCACCTTGCCATGCAAGTGGAATAATTCACAACCAGCAGATGTGTCTAGGAAGATACAAGCGAATGATTAGTATCCACAATTGACAAGCGTGCTGTTATTAGTGCGCAGGAAGCACCCTCCTCCCACGCCTACACTTAATTTAGAAACAGTACAAGTGTTCCCGTAAGATTCTCAAGCCTATGTCGGAAAGATCTGCCTTGCGCTGAGTTCACGTAAATCCCACTGCACATTCCTATTCTTTGCGTGCAGTCAGCTGCTACTGGTGTTGCTAGTTGTTACTGCTGATAACAGATGCCGTAGCAATCAATTCATGGAGTGAGTTGTATGTTTTGCGATAGTCTGTCTCTGACAAGCAAGCACAGGTGACATAGGTGCGAACACAGGAAGCTTGCCGACCCTCGCTGCCTGCAGACACCGAGCAGCCACACTAGGAGGGCGGCCTAAGCCGTAGGCGAAATGTGCTCATTCGCTTTGGCGCGACGTCGAACTATAAATAATGCTGTCACTAGCGTGAGCGTCGTGAAAAGTCGGAAAAGTCGGCTGCGAGAGTGAGTGCCAAGTTTGGGGAGCGTTTCGTAGTATGTGCAGTGCAATGGAGACGCGGAAACTTGTTGTGGCCCAGTGTTTTGCAGTTGGACGACAAGATTGGTACACAGTAGTAAAGAGCGAGGCACTGAGTTGGCATGAATAATGGAGTGCACAAGGGGGCTCGAGATGTGTTTGTTACCTCAGGTGCTGTATGATTGTCGACAAGGAGTGAAAACGGAGCAATTTGTGACGGCTCTTTCAATTTAAGACGTTAAAAACAGACGGAATTTGCATTTGTAATACCAGAGCATCGAAACTAGTTGGAACTTTTGTGTATATGAACGGGTCCGCGCCTTTGTACTCTGCTCCCTTCACCGCTACAAACCAACAACCATCGTGTCCGTGCGCATCTGAGTCGCAAAGAATGGTCAATAGCGCAGTTCGCTCGTGCATGTGGCGTAGCTCAGTTGGTAGAGCGTTCGTTTGGCATGTGAAAGGTCCAGCGTTCAAGCCGCGGCGCCTCCATTTTTTGTGGTCAGTGCATGGTAAGTGTTGGTCGCGGCGAACCTAAAGGCACGCAAGATGTTGCAAAGCCAGCGTCACAGACTGATGTGATGTATACTGACGTAAGGAGAGCAAGATGTAAGTGTGGGGACCGGCTGTTATCGAGGTGTCATCGAGTGCAGATCTGTCTTAGGTATCGCGGCTTAACTTCATTGAAGTCTAGAGGGTGGACAACACGTTGGTCTTACTCAGAGCGGTGTCCGAATTCTATTTTCGACGTTATACGTGCCACTTTCATTGTGGCCAACTACGATTCGATACAGAATGCACGAAACGTGAAAGACACCCTAACGGATACATAGAGAGTAGTGTTTCTCTGCTGAATAATGGGAGTGCAAGGGTCTGTGTCGTCTATATGGCTGTATGTAGCACCATTAGTCTTCGGGGGGGCGGGCGTAGCTCAGATGGTAGAGCGCTCGTTTAGTATGCGATAGGTACTGGGATCAATACCCAGTGCCTCCAGAATTTTTAACACACCTACATGCGCACCTTGCCATGCAAGTGGAATAATTCACAACCAGCAGATGTGTCTAGGGAGATACAAGCGAATGATTAGCATCCACAATTGACAAGCGTGCTGTTATTAGTGCGCAGGAAGCACCCTCCTCCCACGCCTACACTTAATTTAGAAACAGTGCAAGTGTTCCCGTAAGATTCTCAAGCCTATGTCGGAAAGATCTGCCTTGCGCTGAGTTCACGTAAATCCCACTGCATAATCCTATTCTTTGCGTGCAGTCAGCTGCTACTGGTGTTGCTAGTTGTGACTGCTGATAACAGATGCCGTAGCAATCAAATCATGGAGTGAGTTGTATGTTTTGCGATAGTCTGTCTCTGACAAGCAAGCACAGGTGACATAGGTGCGAACACAGAAAGCTTTCAGACCCTCGCTGCCTGCAGACACCGAGCAGCCACACTAGGAGGGCGGCCTAAGCCGTAGGCGAAATGTGCTCATTCGCTTTGGCGCGACGTCGAACTATAAATAATGCTGTCACTAGCGTGAGCGTTGCGTGAGCGTCGTGGAAAGTCGGAAAAGTCGGCTGCGAGGGTGAGTGCCAAGTTTGGGGAGCGTTTCGTAGTATGCGCAGTGCAATGGAGACGCGGAAACTTGTTGTGGCCCTGTGTTTTGCAGTTGGACGACAAGATTGGTACACAGTAGTAAAGAGCGAGGCACTAAGTTTGCATGAATAATGGAGTGCACAATGGGGCTCGAGATGTGTTTGTTACCTCAGGTGCTGTATGATTGTCGACAAGGAGTGAAAACGGAGCAATTTGTGACGGCTCTTTCAATTTAAGACGTTAAAAACAGACGGAATTTGCATTTGTAATACCAGAGCATCGAAACTACTTGGAACTTTTGTGTATATGAACGGGTCCGCGCCTTTGTAATCTGCTCCCTTCACCGCTACAAACCAACAACCATCGTGTCCGTGCGCATCTGAGTCGTAAAGAATGGTCAATAGCGCAGTTCGCTCGTGCATGGGGCGTAGCTCAGTTGGTAGAGCATTCGCTTGGCATGTGAAAGGTCCAGGGCTGAAGTCGCGGCGCCTCCATATTTTATGGTCAGTGCATGGTAAGTGTTGGTCGCGGCGAACCTAAAGGCACGCAAGATGTTGCAAAGCCAGCGTCACAGACTGATATGATGTATACTGACGTAAGGAGAGCAAGATGTAAGTGTGGGGACCGGCTGTTATCGAGGTGTCATCTGTCTTAGGTATCGCGGCTTAACCTCATTGAAGTCTAGAGGGTGGACAACACGTTGGTCTTACTCTGAGCGGTGTCCGAATTCTATTTTCGACGTTATACGTGCCACTTTCATTGTGGCCAACTACGATTCGATACAGAATGCACGAAACCTGAAAGACACCCTAACGGATACATAGAGAGTAGTGTTTGTCTGCTGAATAATGGGAGTGCAAGGGTCTGTGTTTTCTATATGGCTGTATGTAGCACCATTAGTCTTTGGGGGGGGGGGGGGGGAGGGCGTAACTCAGATGGTAGAGCGCTCGCCTACTATGCGAGAGGTACTGGGATCAATACCCAGTGCCTCCAGAATCTTTATCACACCTACATGCGCACCTTGCCATGAAAGTGGAATAATTCACAACCAGCAGATGTGTCTTGGAAGATACAAGCGAATGATTAGTATCCACAATTGACAAGCATGCTGTTATTAGTGCGCAGGAAGCACCCTCCTCCCACGCCTACACTTAATTTAGAAACAGTACAAGTGTTCCCGTAAGATTCTCAAACCTATGTCGGAAAGATCTGCCTTGCGCCGAGTTCACGTAAATCCCACTGCACATTCCTATTCTTTGCGTGCAGTCAGCTGCTACTGGTGTTGCTAGTTGTGACTGCTGATAACAGATGCCGTAGCAATCAATTCATGGAGTTAGTTGTATGTTTTGCGATAGTCTGTCTCTGACAAGCAAGCACAGGGGACATAGGTGCGAACACAGGAAGCTTGCCGACCCTCGCTGCCTGCAGACACCGAGCAGCCACACTAGGAGGGCGGCCTAAGCCGTAGGCGAAATGTGCTCATTCGCTTTGGCGCGACGTCGAACTATAAATAATGCTGTCACTAGCGTGAGCGTCGTGGAAAGTCGGAAAAGTCGACTGCGAGAGTGAGTGCCAAGTTTGGGGAGCGTTTCGTAGTATGCGCAGTGCAATGGAGACGCGGAAACTTGTTGTGGCCCTGTGTTTTGCAGTTGGACGACAAGATTGGTACACAGTAGTAAAGAGCGAGGCACTAAGTTTGCATGAATAATGGAGTGCACAATGGGGCTCGAGATGTGTTTGTTACCTCAGGTGCTGTATGATTGTCGACAAGGAGTGAAAACGGAGCAATTTGTGACGGCTCTTTCAATTTAAGACGTTAAAAACAGACGGAATTTGCATTTGTAATACCAGAGCATCGAAACTACTTGGAACTTTTGTGTATATGAACGGGTCCGCGCCTTTGTAATCTGCTCCCTTCACCGCTACAAACCAACAACCATCGTGTCCGTGCGCATCTGAGTCGTAAAGAATGGTCAATAGCGCAGTTCGCTCGTGCATGGGGCGTAGCTCAGTTGGTAGAGCATTCGCTTGGCATGTGAAAGGTCCAGGGCTGAAGTCGCGGCGCCTCCATATTTTATGGTCAGTGCATGGTAAGTGTTGGTCGCGGCGAACCTAAAGGCACGCAAGATGTTGCAAAGCCAGCGTCACAGACTGATATGATGTATACTGACGTAAGGAGAGCAAGATGTAAGTGTGGGGACCGGCTGTTATCGAGGTGTCATCTGTCTTAGGTATCGCGGCTTAACCTCATTGAAGTCTAGAGGGTGGACAACACGTTGGTCTTACTCTGAGCGGTGTCCGAATTCTATTTTCGACGTTATACGTGCCACTTTCATTGTGGCCAACTACGATTCGATACAGAATGCACGAAACCTGAAAGACACCCTAACGGATACATAGAGAGTAGTGTTTGTCTGCTGAATAATGGGAGTGCAAGGGTCTGTGTTTTCTATATGGCTGTATGTAGCACCATTAGTCTTTGGGGGGGGGGGGGGGGGAGGGCGTAACTCAGATGGTAGAGCGCTCGCCTACTATGCGAGAGGTACTGGGATCAATACCCAGTGCCTCCAGAATCTTTATCACACCTACATGCGCACCTTGCCATGAAAGTGGAATAATTCACAACCAGCAGATGTGTCTTGGAAGATACAAGCGAATGATTAGTATCCACAATTGACAAGCATGCTGTTATTAGTGCGCAGGAAGCACCCTCCTCCCACGCCTACACTTAATTTAGAAACAGTACAAGTGTTCCCGTAAGATTCTCAAACCTATGTCGGAAAGATCTGCCTTGCGCCGAGTTCACGTAAATCCCACTGCACATTCCTATTCTTTGCGTGCAGTCAGCTGCTACTGGTGTTGCTAGTTGTGACTGCTGATAACAGATGCCGTAGCAATCAATTCATGGAGTTAGTTGTATGTTTTGCGATAGTCTGTCTCTGACAAGCAAGCACAGGTGACATAGGTGCGAACACAGGAAGCTTGCCGACCCTCGCTGCCTGCAGACACCGAGCAGCCACACTAGGAGGGCGGCCTAAGCCGTAGGCGAAATGTGCTCATTCGCTTTGGCGCGACGTCGAACTATAAATAATGCTGTCACTAGCGTGAGCGTCGTGGAAAGTCGGAAAAGTCGACTGCGAGAGTGAGTGCCAAGTTTGGGGAGCGTTTCGTAGTATGTGCAGTGCAATGGAGACGCGGAAACTTGTTGTGGCCCAGTGTTTTGCAGTTGGACGACAAGATTGGTACACAGTAGTAAAGAGCGAGGCACTGAGTTGGCATGAATAATGGAGTGCACAAGGGGGCTCGAGATGTGTTTGTTACCTCAGGTGCTGTATGATTGTCGACAAGGAGTGAAAACGGAGCAATTTGTGACGGCTCTTTCAATTTAAGACGTTAAAAACAGACGGAATTTGCATTTGTAATACCAGAGCATCGAAACTAGTTGGAACTTTTGTGTATATGAACGGGTCCGCGCCTTTGTACTCTGCTCCCTTCACCGCTACAAACCAACAACCATCGTGTCCGTGCGCATCTGAGTCGCAAAGAATGGTCAATAGCGCAGTTCGCTCGTGCATGTGGCGTAGCTCAGTTGGTAGAGCGTTCGTTTGGCATGTGAGAGGTTCAGGGTTCAAGCCGCGGCGCCTCCATTTTTTGTGGTCAGTGCATGGTAAGTGTTGGTCGCGGCGAACCTAAAGGCACGCAAGATGTTGCAAAGCCAGCGTCACAGACTGATGTGATGTATACTGACGTAAGGAGAGCAAGATGTAAGTGTGGGGACCGGCTGTTATCGAGGTGTCATCGAGTGCAGATCTGTCTTAGGTATCGCGGCTTAACCTCATTGAAGTCTAGAGGGTGGACAACACGTTGGTCTTACTCAGAGCGGTGTCCGAATTCTATTTTCGACGTTATACGTGCCACTTTCATTGTGGCCAACTACGATTCGATACAGAATGCACGAAACGTGAAAGACACCCTAACGGATACATAGAGAGTAGTGTTTCTCTGCTGAATAATGGGAGTGCAAGGGTCTGTGTCGTCTATATGGCTGTATGTAGCACCATTAGTCTTCGGGGGGGCGGTCGTAGCTCAGATGGTAGAGCGCTCGTTTAGTATGTGAGAGGTACTGGGATCAATACCCAGTGCCTCCAGAATTTTTAACACACCTACATGCGCACCTTGCCATGCAAGTGGAATAATTCACAACCAGCAGATGTGTCTAGGGAGATACAAGCGAATGATTAGCATCCACAATTGACAAGCGTGCTGTTATTAGTGCGCAGGAAGAACCCTCCTCCCACGCCTACACTTAATTTAGAAACAGTGCAAGTGTTCCCGTAAGATTCTCAAGCCTATGTCGGAAAGATCTGCCTTGCGCTGAGTTCACGTAAATCCCACTGCATATTCCTATTCTTTGCGTGCAGTCAGCTGCTACTGGTGTTGCTAGTTGTGACTGCTGATAACAGATGCCGTAGCAATCAAATCATGGAGTGAGTTGTATGTTTTGCGATAGTCTGTCTCTGACAAGCAAGCACAGGTGACATAGGTGCGAACACAGAAAGCTTTCAGACCCTCGCTGCCTGCAGACACCGAGCAGCCACACTAGGAGGGCGGCCTAAGCCGTAGGCGAAATGTGCTCATTCGCTTTGGCGCGACGTCGAACTATAAATAATGCTGTCACTAGCGTGAGCGTTGCGTGAGCGTCGTGGAAAGTCGGAAAAGTCGGCTGCGAGGGTGAGTGCCAAGTTTGGGGAGCGTTTCGTAGTATGCGCAGTGCAATGGAGACGCGGAAACTTGTTGTGGCCCTGTGTTTTGCAGTTGGACGACAAGATTGGTACACAGTAGTAAAGAGCGAGGCACTAAGTTTGCATGAATAATGGAGTGCACAATGGGGCTCGAGATGTGTTTGTTACCTCAGGTGCTGTATGATTGTCGACAAGGAGTGAAAACGGAGCAATTTGTGACGGCTCTTTCAATTTAAGACGTTAAAAACAGACGGAATTTGCATTTGTAATACCAGAGCATCGAAACTACTTGGAACTTTTGTGTATATGAACGGGTCCGCGCCTTTGTAATCTGCTCCCTTCACCGCTACAAACCAACAACCATCGTGTCCGTGCGCATCTGAGTCGTAAAGAATGGTCAATAGCGCAGTTCGCTCGTGCATGGGGCGTAGCTCAGTTGGTAGAGCATTCGCTTGGCATGTGAAAGGTCCAGGGCTGAAGTCGCGGCGCCTCCATATTTTATGGTCAGTGCATGGTAAGTGTTGGTCGCGGCGAACCTAAAGGCACGCAAGATGTTGCAAAGCCAGCGTCACAGACTGATATGATGTATACTGACGTAAGGAGAGCAAGATGTAAGTGTGGGGACCGGCTGTTATCGAGGTGTCATCTGTCTTAGGTATCGCGGCTTAACCTCATTGAAGTCTAGAGGGTGGACAACACGTTGGTCTTACTCTGAGCGGTGTCCGAATTCTATTTTCGACGTTATACGTGCCACTTTCATTGTGGCCAACTACGATTCGATACAGAATGCACGAAACCTGAAAGACACCCTAACGGATACATAGAGAGTAGTGTTTGTCTGCTGAATAATGGGAGTGCAAGGGTCTGTGTTTTCTATATGGCTGTATGTAGCACCATTAGTCTTTGGGGGGGGGGGGGGGGGGGGAGGGCGTAACTCAGATGGTAGAGCGCTCGCCTACTATGCGAGAGGTACTGGGATCAATACCCAGTGCCTCCAGAATCTTTATCACACCTACATGCGCACCTTGCCATGAAAGTGGAATAATTCACAACCAGCAGATGTGTCTTGGAAGATACAAGCGAATGATTAGTATCCACAATTGACAAGCATGCTGTTATTAGTGCGCAGGAAGCACCCTCCTCCCACGCCTACACTTAATTTAGAAACAGTACAAGTGTTCCCGTAAGATTCTCAAACCTATGTCGGAAAGATCTGCCTTGCGCCGAGTTCACGTAAATCCCACTGCACATTCCTATTCTTTGCGTGCAGTCAGCTGCTACTGGTGTTGCTAGTTGTGACTGCTGATAACAGATGCCGTAGCAATCAATTCATGGAGTTAGTTGTATGTTTTGCGATAGTCTGTCTCTGACAAGCAAGCACAGGTGACATAGGTGCGAACACAGGAAGCTTGCCGACCCTCGCTGCCTGCAGACACCGAGCAGCCACACTAGGAGGGCGGCCTAAGCCGTAGGCGAAATGTGCTCATTCGCTTTGGCGCGACGTCGAACTATAAATAATGCTGTCACTAGCGTGAGCGTCGTGGAAAGTCGGAAAAGTCGACTGCGAGAGTGAGTGCCAAGTTTGGGGAGCGTTTCGTAGTATGCGCAGTGCAATGGAGACGCGGAAACTTGTTGTGGCCCTGTGTTTTGCAGTTGGACGACAAGATTGGTACACAGTAGTAAAGAGCGAGGCACTAAGTTTGCATGAATAATGGAGTGCACAATGGGGCTCGAGATGTGTTTGTTACCTCAGGTGCTGTATGATTGTCGACAAGGAGTGAAAACGGAGCAATTTGTGACGGCTCTTTCAATTTAAGACGTTAAAAACAGACGGAATTTGCATTTGTAATACCAGAGCATCGAAACTACTTGGAACTTTTGTGTATATGAACGGGTCCGCGCCTTTGTAATCTGCTCCCTTCACCGCTACAAACCAACAACCATCGTGTCCGTGCGCATCTGAGTCGTAAAGAATGGTCAATAGCGCAGTTCGCTCGTGCATGGGGCGTAGCTCAGTTGGTAGAGCATTCGCTTGGCATGTGAAAGGTCCAGGGCTGAAGTCGCGGCGCCTCCATATTTTATGGTCAGTGCATGGTAAGTGTTGGTCGCGGCGAACCTAAAGGCACGCAAGATGTTGCAAAGCCAGCGTCACAGACTGATATGATGTATACTGACGTAAGGAGAGCAAGATGTAAGTGTGGGGACCGGCTGTTATCGAGGTGTCATCTGTCTTAGGTATCGCGGCTTAACCTCATTGAAGTCTAGAGGGTGGACAACACGTTGGTCTTACTCTGAGCGGTGTCCGAATTCTATTTTCGACGTTATACGTGCCACTTTCATTGTGGCCAACTACGATTCGATACAGAATGCACGAAACCTGAAAGACACCCTAACGGATACATAGAGAGTAGTGTTTGTCTGCTGAATAATGGGAGTGCAAGGGTCTGTGTTTTCTATATGGCTGTATGTAGCACCATTAGTCTTTGGGGGGGGGGGGGGGGGGGGAGGGCGTAACTCAGATGGTAGAGCGCTCGCCTACTATGCGAGAGGTACTGGGATCAATACCCAGTGCCTCCAGAATCTTTATCACACCTACATGCGCACCTTGCCATGAAAGTGGAATAATTCACAACCAGCAGATGTGTCTTGGAAGATACAAGCGAATGATTAGTATCCACAATTGACAAGCATGCTGTTATTAGTGCGCAGGAAGCACCCTCCTCCCACGCCTACACTTAATTTAGAAACAGTACAAGTGTTCCCGTAAGATTCTCAAACCTATGTCGGAAAGATCTGCCTTGCGCCGAGTTCACGTAAATCCCACTGCACATTCCTATTCTTTGCGTGCAGTCAGCTGCTACTGGTGTTGCTAGTTGTGACTGCTGATAACAGATGCCGTAGCAATCAATTCATGGAGTTAGTTGTATGTTTTGCGATAGTCTGTCTCTGACAAGCAAGCACAGGTGACATAGGTGCGAACACAGGAAGCTTGCCGACCCTCGCTGCCTGCAGACACCGAGCAGCCACACTAGGAGGGCGGCCTAAGCCGTAGGCGAAATGTGCTCATTCGCTTTGGCGCGACGTCGAACTATAAATAATGCTGTCACTAGCGTGAGCGTCGTGGAAAGTCGGAAAAGTCGACTGCGAGAGTGAGTGCCAAGTTTGGGGAGCGTTTCGTAGTATGTGCAGTGCAATGGAGACGCGGAAACTTGTTGTGGCCCAGTGTTTTGCAGTTGGACGACAAGATTGGTACACAGTAGTAAAGAGCGAGGCACTGAGTTGGCATGAATAATGGAGTGCACAAGGGGGCTCGAGATGTGTTTGTTACCTCAGGTGCTGTATGATTGTCGACAAGGAGTGAAAACGGAGCAATTTGTGACGGCTCTTTCAATTTAAGACGTTAAAAACAGACGGAATTTGCATTTGTAATACCAGAGCATCGAAACTAGTTGGAACTTTTGTGTATATGAACGGGTCCGCGCCTTTGTACTCTGCTCCCTTCACCGCTACAAACCAACAACCATCGTGTCCGTGCGCATCTGAGTCGCAAAGAATGGTCAATAGCGCAGTTCGCTCGTGCATGTGGCGTAGCTCAGTTGGTAGAGCGTTCGTTTGGCATGTGAGAGGTTCAGGGTTCAAGCCGCGGCGCCTCCATTTTTTGTGGTCAGTGCATGGTAAGTGTTGGTCGCGGCGAACCTAAAGGCACGCAAGATGTTGCAAAGCCAGCGTCACAGACTGATGTGATGTATACTGACGTAAGGAGAGCAAGATGTAAGTGTGGGGACCGGCTGTTATCGAGGTGTCATCGAGTGCAGATCTGTCTTAGGTATCGCGGCTTAACCTCATTGAAGTCTAGAGGGTGGACAACACGTTGGTCTTACTCAGAGCGGTGTCCGAATTCTATTTTCGACGTTATACGTGCCACTTTCATTGTGGCCAACTACGATTCGATACAGAATGCACGAAACGTGAAAGACACCCTAACGGATACATAGAGAGTAGTGTTTCTCTGCTGAATAATGGGAGTGCAAGGGTCTGTGTCGTCTATATGGCTGTATGTAGCACCATTAGTCTTCGGGGGGGCGGTCGTAGCTCAGATGGTAGAGCGCTCGTTTAGTATGTGAGAGGTACTGGGATCAATACCCAGTGCCTCCAGAATTTTTAACACACCTACATGCGCACCTTGCCATGCAAGTGGAATAATTCACAACCAGCAGATGTGTCTAGGGAGATACAAGCGAATGATTAGCATCCACAATTGACAAGCGTGCTGTTATTAGTGCGCAGGAAGAACCCTCCTCCCACGCCTACACTTAATTTAGAAACAGTGCAAGTGTTCCCGTAAGATTCTCAAGCCTATGTCGGAAAGATCTGCCTTGCGCTGAGTTCACGTAAATCCCACTGCATATTCCTATTCTTTGCGTGCAGTCAGCTGCTACTGGTGTTGCTAGTTGTGACTGCTGATAACAGATGCCGTAGCAATCAAATCATGGAGTGAGTTGTATGTTTTGCGATAGTCTGTCTCTGACAAGCAAGCACAGGTGACATAGGTGCGAACACAGAAAGCTTTCAGACCCTCGCTGCCTGCAGACACCGAGCAGCCACACTAGGAGGGCGGCCTAAGCCGTAGGCGAAATGTGCTCATTCGCTTTGGCGCGACGTCGAACTATAAATAATGCTGTCACTAGCGTGAGCGTTGCGTGAGCGTCGTGGAAAGTCGGAAAAGTCGGCTGCGAGGGTGAGTGCCAAGTTTGGGGTGCGTTTCGTAGTATGCACAGTGCAATGGAGACGCGGAAACTTGTTGTGGCCCAGTGTTTTGCAGTTGGACGACAAGATTGGTACACAGTAGTAAAGAGCGAGGCACTAAGTTGGCATGAATAATGGAGTGCACAATGGGGCTCGAGATGTGTTTGTTACCTCAGGTGCTGTATGATTGTCGAGAAGGAGTGAAAACGGAGCAATTTGTGACGGCTCTTTCAATTTAAGACGTTAAAAACAGACGGAATTTGCATTTGTAATACCAGAGCATCGAAACTACTTGGAACTTTTGTGTATATGAACGGGTCCGCGCCTTTGTACTCTGCTCCCTTCACCGCTACAAACCAACAACCATCGTGTCCGTGCGCATCTGAGTCGCAAAGAATGGTCAATAGCGCAGTTCGCTCGTGCATGGGGCGTAGCTCAGTTGGTAGAGCATTCGCTTGGCATGTGAAAGGTCCAGGGCTGAAGTCGCGGCGCCTCCATTTTTTATGGTCAGTGCATGGTAAGTGTTGGTCGCGGCGAACCTAAAGGCACGCAAGATGTTGCAAAGCCAGCATCACAGACTGATATGATGTATACTGACGTAAGGAGAGCAAGATGTAAGTGTGGGGACCGGTTGTTATCTAGGTGTCATCTGTCTTAGGTATCGCGGCTTAACCTCATTGAAGTCTAGAGGGTGGACAACACGTTGGTCTTACTCAGAGCGGTGTCCGAATTCTATTTTCGACGTTATACGTGCCACTTTCATTGTGGCCAACTACGATTCGATACAGAATGTACGAAACCTAAAAGACACACTAACGGATACATAGAGAGTAGTGTTTGTCTGCTGAATAATGGGAGTGCAAGGGTCTGTGTTTTCTATATGGCTGTATGTAGCACCATTAGTCTTTGGGGGGGGCGGGCGTAGCTCAGATGGTAGAGCGCTCGCCTAGTATGCGAGAGGTACTGGGATCAATACCCAGTGCCTCCAGAATTTTTAACACACCTACATGCGCACCTTGCCATGCAAGTGGAATAATTCACAACCAGCAGATGTGTCTAGGAAGATACAAGCGAATGATTAGCATCCACAATTGACGAGCGTGCTGTTATTAGTGCGCAGGAAGTACCCTCCTCCCACGCCTACACTTAATTTAGAAACAGTACAAGTGTTCCCGTAAGATTCTCAAGCCTATGTCGGAAAGATCTGCCTTGCGCTGAGTTCACGTAAATCCCACTGTACATTCCTATTCTTTGCGTGCAGTCAGCTGCTACTGGTGTTGCTAGTTGTGACTGCTGATAACAGATGCCGTAGCAATCAATTCATGGAGTGAGTTGTATGTTTTTGCGATAGTCTGTCTCTGACAAGCAAGCACAGGTGACATAGGTGCGAACACAGGAAGCTTGCAGACCCTCGCTGCCTGCAGACACCGAGCAGCCACACTAGGAGGGCGGCCTAAGCCGTAGGCGAAATGTGCTCATTCGCTTTGGCGCGACGTCGAACTATAAATAATGCTGTCACTAGCGTGAGCGTCGTGGAAAGTCGGAAAAGTCGGCTGCGAGGGTGAGTGCCAAGTTTGGGGAGCGTTTCGTAGTATGCGCAGTGCAATGGAGACGCGGAAACTTGTTGTGGCCCAGTGTTTTGCAGTTGGACGACAAGATTGGTACACAGTAGTAAAGAGCGAGGCACTGAGTTGGCATGAATAATGGAGTGCACAATGGGGCTCGAGATGTGTTTGTTACCTCAGGTGCTGTATGATTGTCGACAAGGATTGAAAACGGAGCAATTTGTGACGGCTCTTTCAATTTAAGACGTTAAAAACAGACGGAATTTGCATTTGTAATACCAGATCATGGAAACTACTTGGAACTTTTGTGTATATGAACGGGTCCGCGCCTTTGTACTCTGCTCCCTTCACCGCTACAAACCAACCAACCATCGTGTCCGTGCGCATCTGAGTCGCAAAGAATGGGGAATAGCGCAGTTTGCTCGTGCATGGGGCGTAGCTCAGTTCAGTTGCGAGTCAGCCGCCGAGCGGGACGGACGTGTGGCGGAGCTGGACGTCTGGCTGTAGTAAACACAGGCTGAGTCGCTGCGTTTGAGGTTAGTGGTGCTGCTAAGCCGCTATTCGTGTTGCACTTGTATTCATGATGTTCTAGAATGAATAGGTCGAATTATTTGAGGAAAGACACAATCAAGTTTACTTTCGATCGAAATTTCGTTCGACCTAAAGCATTTGAAATTAAAGCATGGTTTATCGAAAAAGTAATGATTAACGGTGATGATGTTGTCGGAGTTTATCTCTCGTTTGTGACAAATGCTGTGTATCTGAAAATGAAAAGTCCAGAATTATGTAGTTCCATTGTGGATCGTTGCGGAGGTAGCGTGAAGTTTAATCATTCTGATGGGAATGTGAGTGACGTTGCTGTTAGTCATGCTGGGTACGGGATTCGTACGATCAGAGTGTTTGAGCTCCCTTTTGAAATTCCGCCCGAAGAACTTAATGTTGCCCTTCGGCCTTATGGCAGAATTATTTCCAATGTGGCAGAAAGGTGGTCTGAAGCTCATATGTTTCCTGTCTTGAACGGCGTAAGGCAAATTAAGATTGAATTACAGAAACATGTCCCCTCTTATCTTAATATTTGTGGGTATCGTGCTTTGATTATTTATGATGGGCAACCGCGGACTTGCGCTTTATGCAATTCCACGGAACACATTCGTGCAGAATGTTCACGGAGGCGTGTCCCGCAGTTACCGCGTGACGAGATGCCGAGTTCCGGCCCTGTTGTTGGTATGAAGTTGTCATACGCTGCCGCTGCTGACTTCCGCAGCCGAGGCGAGTCGGTGCCGCCTGTGCGCGGGGAGCCTGCTGCCTCGCGGGCGGTTGTCGATGATACTCCGGCTTCAAGCTCTAGATTTGCGGATGGTCTGCCGATCAGCTCCGCGCCCCTCGAATCTATGCCGACGCCAACTTTTTCCAACTCTCCCACTGTGGTTGCTCGTTCTTCCGCGGGCTCGGCCGAAGATCCCCAAATACCCGCAACGGAGGTTTCCTTGCGTCGTCAGGATTCCCACCAAAGTGAGGATATTGCCACTAGCTTCCGAGGAGTGGACGCTCCAGGCATCCACTCTGCGGGAACTATGAACGAAGATAGCAATCTGGACATTGGTTTCACGTTGGCGCCCACAGAAGACACTTGCGTCAAGGAAACCACAACGAGCGATAGTGTAGAATTGGAGACTGGGTTGCTACCAGTGGGAGCCATGGAAAAAGATGCGCCTCCTTCTGCCGTTGTGGAATGCGATACGCGGACTTTTGTCCGAAAAAAGGAACAGGCGACGTCAGACGTATCATCCGGTACTTCTCCTGACAGGTCGCAAACTTCATCTCCTGCTAGATCGCCGAAGAGATCTTCGAAGAAAGGCAAGAAGAGGAGATTGGCACACAAAGCAGCAGAGAGTTTAGCTCCTGCATTGCGGGAAAAGTTAAAACATTTAAGGGATAATGAACGACTACGAGAACAATGCCCAGTAGCACGAGTTAACGAGTGTACTGAAGCGGAGATGAGTCGTGCCGATGCAGATGATCTTCAACAACAACCTCGCGCACCGCTTGGCGTCGCAGGTTTGCAGACCGGCACTTCTATGGATTTAGACCGAACTGTCTCAGGGAAAGGACTTGATTGGGCCGATGCCCAAGAAGATCGCACCGACCACGGAATGGAGATGGACCTGACACATGCTAGTGGCATTTAATTTTTTTTTTAATGTCTATTTTTCTTTCTGACAGACTGAATGGAATGATACAGACGTGACTCTGCATGGGGTATACTTCATTAGCCAATTTCTTTTACCTGCACCTATGCCAACGGAACTGACATGTAATGTGACCACGATCAATATAAATCGGATTCGCAGTGAAACGAAAGTCGCTTCTTTAAAAGATTTCCTTTACCAGTCGGATACTGATATAGCCCTCCTACAGGAATTTAATGTCCACAACTTTTATGTCCCAGGTTTTCAAGAGATTTTAAATATTGCACCGGAAGCCACATGTGGGACTGCGATCCTTGTCAAAGCTGGTATTGATGTGAAGGATATCTGTCTGTTAGAAAATGGGAGGGGCATCAGTTGTAAAATTTTTACTACTACTGTTTTAAATGTATATGTCCCCTCTGGTAACAACGCTAGAGATGATAGGGCTAATTTTTTTTAAGAACGATATGGTCTATTTACTTAAGGGGAATCCGGCGGAAGCTTTAATCGGTGGTGACTTTAATTGTGTACTTCACAAAAAGGATCAGCGACCAAATTTTAACTTCTCCAGGGAACTGGCGGCTTTGGTGACAAACATGAAGTGGACAGACGTGTGGGAAAGCAAATACCCCACGTTAGTCAAATTTACGTACATCAGTAGTCGCTCGCAAAGCAGAATAGACAGAATATACGTCACAGCAAACCTGGAAAATAAAATCAGTAGTATCGAAGTAATTCCCACTACCTTTTCGGACCATCTCGCAGTGAAATGCAGCATTCGGTTTCAGAAGCAAGGAACGTATTGGGGTCGCCCCTTATGGAAGCTGAATACCCATATGTTGTTCGAGGGTGCCCTATCAAGAACAGTAGCGGAGATATGGCAGGCTGCTCTACGTATGCGCCATAAATACAGCTCTCGCCTTGCGTGGTGGACCTCATGTGCTAAAAAGAAATTGAGATCATCCCTAATACCTTACGGGAGGGAGCGAGCGATGTGGTCTCGCAATACCGTTGAATTTTACTATACATGCTTAAGGGAACTATCAGCTCAGCAGATGACTGATGAGGTTTTCATTGAAATAAAGAAGATCAAGGCTCACCTCATAAGTCTCAAGCGACAACAGCTGGAGGGTTTAAAAATTAAATCTCGTGTCGCGACAACGGTGGAGGACGAAAACGCATCGCTGTACCACTTACTCGAACATGAAAGAAATAGAAGACGAGCGTTTATTGCTTGTCTTAGAGTGGGCGATAACCGGGTGCTGACGGAACACTCTGACATTTTAAATGCAGTTTATGGATTTTATCGTACGTTATATACTGATACCCGGTATAATCTAGACTGTGCAAACGATTTGCTACGAACTACAGGTATCGACAACGTTATCAATGACGAGGACAATGTGTCCCTTACCACTGCGATCACATGTGAGGAGGTGTTTGATATACTTAAATATTCGCCTACCCGTAAGTCCCCAGGGCCTGATGGCTTGCCTGTAGAGTTTTATTGTAAATTTTGGCCTCTCATCGGTAATCAATTCACAGAAGTGATCAATGAAGTGTTGCAAGGTGTTACTGTTCCACGCGAGTTCAAAGAAAGCGTAACTGTGCTAATACCAAAGGGAAGGAACGCGACAGTTAAAGATCTCAATCAATTGAGACCAATATGTTTGATGAACTCGGATTATAAAATAATTGCACGTGTACTGAAGGAAAGACTGAGACCTCTAATGGAGAAGATCATAGGTGACCACCAAACCTGTCTCTCGGGGCGGAATATTTTTAAAACTGTTTGTGAATATAGGGATGTCTCTGCAATTTTTGCAACGTCATCCTCACCAGGAGGCCTTGCCTTTATCGACTTCTCAAAGGCTTTTGACAGGGTCAACCACTTATTTTTGTTCAGAACGTTGACCTATGTGGGTTTTAGTCAACATTTTGTGCAAGTTTTAATTAACATTGTTGAAGGCATCCAAACAAGTGTCTGTAAATGGGCATTTCACTCCACCCATTGAAATTCGCAACGGCGTCCCGCAGGGAAGTCCGTTGTCAATGCTCCTGTATGTTGTTGCACTGGAGCCTTTACTAAGGAGACTCGATGTCGATCTTGAGGGCATCACGATATCTGGCGTTAACAACGTCACCAATGCATATGCTGATGACGTTGGAGTGGTTATTCGTAGTAACGAAGATTTAGAGAAATTAACTACGAATATTCAGATCTTTTGTGAAGCTACAGGCGCTAGGGTTAACGAGGTGAAGAGTTCGTTTTTAAATCTTAAAGGTCTTCAAGATGTCCGTTTGGAATGGGCACGCTCCGTCGATCGTCACACCGCTCTGGGTGTCACCTTTTACCGATGTCCGCTTCAGACCATGACCTACAATTGGAAGAAAGTACTGGATACAATCAGAGGAGCCACAATACTCAATCAGACCAGACATCTGAACATTAAACAACGAATCAGAATAATTAATTGGTCCATTTTATCAAAAGCTATATATATAGGTCAAATATTGCCAGTTTCGAAACCCATTGCCAAACGTATAATGAGTATCATTTGCCGATTTATATGGACAGGGAATATTTTTAGAGTAGCAGTCGGTACAGTTACGTTACCTTCCGCTGAAGGTGGCCTAGGTTTAACAGATATATGGCGGAAGACTACGGCGTTATATATAAAGAGGACCCTACAAATTATAGAAAAACATCCACATAGTATTACAGCCAGGCTGTATCGACTCCTACAGCCAGAAAATTTACGTCCACCCATAAATATAGGCGGAATTAATTATAAATTGAAATATATTCGCCAGTTCTTTTTAGAGATTAGCTACATGGACAGTATTGTCACGAATCCACAATCAAGGAATTGCAGGAAATTAATGGAACTCTTAACAACGAAAGAACATGTCAACAAAATGGAGTGCAGATATCCCGACAAAGACTGGAAAAGAATTTCGAAAAATATTAGTAATCGTGATCTGTCTTCCGACATTCAGGCAACCTGGTACCGAGTTGTTAATAACGTAGTTTCCACTAACGAAAAGTTGCACTCCATTGGTCTTAGTGACACGATTGTGTGCACCCGATGTGACGCAGTTGACACATTGATCCACCGCTTTCTCTGTGGCGGATACGCCGAAATATGGAGGGGACTCCAACGGCGGGTAGCCTTTATAACCAGAACTGTTAGTACTGAGATCAATGTTGAAAAATTACTCTTCCCCGATGGTGTTTTCTTCCCTGTCCAGAAAACCAATGCTGTGTTGTGGTTGTTTGGCAATTATGTACATTACGTTATATCTGAACACGGCAATGACCGTGTTTTAGAATACGAATTATACGAACGAGCAAAATATAATCAGATATGTACGCGCAGGGACCACAAAAAAACTTTTGGTAACATGTTACACATTCTGTTTCAGAGACAAGGGATTGGATAAACATCTTAATAGCCCTCGTCTACGAAAAATGTAGTCACAGGCCAAAGTAGGGGATCGCTGTTGAGGGTGAAGTACGGTGGGGACTTCGTGTGCCCCAGGGCCGCTACGGTAGCCGTGAAGGCCTCGGACAGAACCCCGAAACGGCACTGCGGCTTCACACTTACTGCTGGATGAACCCCATATCTCCAGCAACTACTTTCATCTATGATGATTTTCCAGAATCTCGGTAATATCGGAAGGTGGTTTCGTTGCACACAATGCAGTGGAAGCTTCTTGCACGTGTTCCTCAGTTACAATCTTTCTATTTTTGTTTAATTTTTTTCAGTATGAAGCAAGAGTGACAATTTATTAATTCCCAAGAAGCCTTAATTTTTCAATTTTCAGTTCTACGGAGGAGAAGCCTCACATGGCGAAAAAGCCAAACATCATTTCATTTCCCTAACTGTCACAGTAAATTTGAAAAAAAAAAATCAGTCGATATAGCATAGAAGCTCGCCGAAGAAGGCATAAAAGGAGAGCGAATGGATGGGCTGTGTGGGGAGAAGGGAGGCCCAAAAAAAAAAAAAAAAAAAAAAGTTGGTAGAGCGTTCGCTTGGCATGTGAAAGGTCCAGGGTTCAAGCCGCGGCGCCTCCATTTTTTGTAGTCAGTGCATGGTAAGTGTTGGTCGCGGCGAACCTAAAGGCACGCAAGATGTTGCAAAGCCAGCGTCACAGACTGATATGATGTATACTAACGTAAGGAGAGCAAGATGTGAGTGTGGGGACCGGCTGTTATCGAGGTGTCATCTGTCTTAGGTATCGCGGCTTAACCTCATTGAAGTCTAGAGGGTGGACAACACGTTGGTCTTACTTAGAGCGGTGTCCGAATTCTATTTTCGACGTTATACGTGCCACTTTCATTGTGGCCAACTACGATTCGATACAGAATGCACGAAACCTGAAAGACACCCTAACGGATACATAGAGAGTAGTGTTTGTCCGCTGAATAATGGGAGTGCAAGGGTCTGTGTCGTCTATATGGCTGTATATAGCACCATTAGTCTTTGGGGAGGCCTGCGTAGCTCAGATGGTAGAGTGCTCGCTTAGTATGCGAGAGGTACTGGGATCAATACCCAGTGCCTCCAGAATTTTTAACACACCTACATGCGCACCTTGCCATGCAAGTGGAATAATTCACAACCAGCAGATGTGTCTAGGAAGATACAAGCGAATGATTAGCATCCACAATTGACGAGCGTGCTGTTATTAGTGCGCAGGAAGCACCCTCCTCCCACGCCTACACTTAATTTAGAAACAGTACAAGTGTTCCCGTAAGATTCTCAAGCCTATGTGGGAAAGGTCTGCCTTGCGCTGAGTTCGCGTAAATCCCACTGCACATTCCTATTCTTTGCGTGCAGTCAGCTGCTACTGGTGTTGCTAGTTGTGACTGCTGATAACAGATGTCGTAGCAATCAATTCATGGAGTGAGTTGTATGTTTTGCGATAGTCTGTCTCTGACAAGCAAGCACAGGTGACATAGGTGCGAACACAGAAAGCTTTCAGACCCTCGCTGCCTGCAGACACCGAGCAGCCACACTAGGAGGGCGGCCTAAGCCGTAGGCGAAATGTGCTCATTCGCTTTGGCGCGACGTCGAACTATAAATAATGCTGTCACTAGCGTGAGCGTCGTGGAAAGTCGGAAAAGTCGGCTGCGAGGGTGAGTGCCAAGTTTGGGGAGCGTTTCGTAGTATGCGCAGTGCAATGGAGACGCGGAAACTTGTTGTGGCCCAGTGTTTTGCAGTTGGACGACAAGATTGGTACACAGTAGTAAAGAGCGAGGCACTAAGTTGGCCTGAATAATGGAGTGCACAATGGGGCTCGAGATGTGTTTGTTACCTCAGGTGCTGTATGATTGTCGACAAGGAGTGAAAACGGAGCAATTTGTGACGGCTCTTTCAATTTAAGACGTTAAAAACAGACGGAATTTGCATTTGTAATACCAGAGCATGGAAACTACTTGGAACTTTTGTGTATATGAACGGGTCCGCGCCTTTGTACTCTGCTCCCTTCACCGCTGCAAACCAACCAACCATCGTGTCCGTGCGCATCTGAGTCGCAAAGAATGGGGAATAGCGCAGTTTGCTCGTGCATGGGGCGTAGCTCAGTTGGTAGAGCGTTCGCTTGGCATGTGAAAGGACCAGGGTTCAAGCCGCGGCGCCTCCATTTTTTGTGGTCAGTGCATGGTAAGTGTTGGTCGCGGCGAACCTAAAGGCACGCAAGATATTGCAAAGACAGCGCCACAGACTGATATGATGTATACTGACGTATGGAGAGCAAGATGTAAGTGTGGGGACCGGTTGTTATCGTGGTGTCATCTGTCTTAGGTATCGCGGCTTAACCTCATTGAATTCTAGAGGGTGGACAACACGTTGGTCTTACTTAGAGCGGTGTCCGAATTCTATTTTCGACGTTATACGTGCCACTTTCATTGTGGCCAACTACGATTCGATACAGAATGCACGAAACCTGAAAGACACCCTAACGGATACATAGAGAGTAGTGTTTGTCTGCTGAATAATGGGAGTGCAAGGGTCTGTGTCGTCTATATGGCTGTATATAGCACCATTAGTCTTTGGGGAGGCCTGCGTAGCTCAGATGGTAGAGTGCTCGCTTAGTATGCGAGAGGTACTGGGATCAATACCCAGTGCCTCCAGAATTTTTAACACACCTACATGCGCACCTTGCCATGCAAGTGGAATAATTCACAACCAGCAGATGTGTCTAGGAAGATACAAGCGAATGATTAGCATCCACAATTGACGAGCGTGCTGTTATTAGTGCGCAGGAAGCACCCTCCTCCCACGCCTACACTTAATTTAGAAACAGTACAAGTGTTCCCGTAAGATTCTCAAGCCTATGTGGGAAAGGTCTGCCTTGCGCTGAGTTCGCGTAAATCCCACTGCACATTCCTATTCTTTGCGTGCAGTCAGCTGCTACTGGTGTTGCTAGTTGTGACTGCTGATAACAGATGTCGTAGCAATCAATTCATGGAGTGAGTTGTATGTTTTGCGATAGTCTGTCTCTGACAAGCAAGCACAGGTGACATAGGTGCGAACACAGAAAGCTTTCAGACCCTCGCTGCCTGCAGACACCGAGCAGCCACACTAGGAGGGCGGCCTAAGCCGTAGGCGAAATGTGCTCATTCGCTTTGGCGCGACGTCGAACTATAAATAATGCTGTCACTAGCGTGAGCGTCGTGGAAAGTCGGAAAAGTCGGATGCGAGGGTGAGTGCCAAGTTTGGGGAGCGTTTCGTAGTATGCGCAGTGCAATGGAGACGCGGAAACTTGTTGTGGCCCAGTGTTTTGCAGTTGGACGACAAGATTGGTACACAGTAGTAAAGAGCGAGGCACTAAGTTGGCCTGAATAATGGAGTGCACAAAGGGGCTCGAGATGTGTTTGTTACCTCAGGTGCTGTATGATTGTCGAGAAGGAGTGAAAACGGAGCAATTTGTGACGGCTCTTTCAATTTAAGACGTTAAAAACAGACGGAATTTGCATTTGTAATACCAGAGCATGGAAACTACTTGGAACTTTTGTGTATATGAACGGGTCCGCGCCTTTGTACTCTGCTCCCTTCACCGCTGCAAACCAACCAAACATCGTGTCCGTGCGCATCTGAGTCGCAAAGAATGGGGAATAGCGCAGTTTGCTCGTGCCTGGGGCGTAGCCCAGTTGGTAGAGCGTTCGCTTGGCATGTGAAAGGACCAGGGTTCAAGCCGCGGCGCCTCCATTTTTTGTGGTCAGTGCATGGTAAGTGTTGGTCGCGGCGAACCTAAAGGCACGCAAGATATTGCAAAGCCAGCGCCACAGACTGATATGATGTATACTGACGTATGGAGAGCAAGATGTAAGTGTGGGGACCGGCTGTTATCGAGGTGTCATCTGTCTTAGGTATCGCGGCTTAACCTCATTGAAGTCTAGAGGGTGGACAACACGTTGGTCTTACTCAGAGCGATGTCCGAATTCTATTTTCGACGTTATACGTGCCACTTTCATTGTGGCCAACTACGATTCGATACAGAATGCACGAAACCTAAAAGACACCCTAACGGATACATAGAGAGTAGTGTTTGTCTGCTGAATAATGGGAGTGCAAGGGTCTGTGTCGTCTATATGGCTGTATGTAGCACTATTAGCCTTCGGGGGGGCGGGCGTAGCTCAGATGGTAGAGCGCTCGCTTAGTATGCGAGAAGTACTGGGATCAATACCCAGTGCCTCAAGAATTTTTAACACACCTACATGCGCACCTTGCCATGCAAGTGGAATAATTCACAACCAGCAGATGTGTCTAGGAAGATACAAGCGAATGATTAGCATCCACAATTGACAAGCGTGCTGTTATTAGTGCGCAGGAAGCACCCTCCTCCCACGCCTACACTTAATTTAGAAACAGTACAAGTGTTCCCGTAAGATTCTCAAGCCTATGTCGGAAAGATCTGCCTTGCGCTGAGTTCACGTAAATCCCACTGCACATTCCTATTCTTTGCGTGCAGTCAGCTGCTACTGGTGTTGCTAGTTGTGACTGCTGATAACAGATGCCGTAGCAATCAATTCATGGAGTGAGTTGTATGTTTTGCGATAGTCTGTCTCTGACAAGCAAGCACAGGTGACATAGGTGCGAACACAGGAAGCTTTCAGACCCTCGCTGCCTGCAGACACCGAGCAGCCACACTAGGAGGGCGGCCTAAGCCGTAGGCGAAATGTGCTCATTCGCTTTGGCGCGACGTCGAACTATAAATAATGCTGTCACTAGCGTGAGCGTCGTGGAAAGTCGGAAAAGTCGGCTGCGAGGGTGAGTGCCAAGTTTGGGGAGCGTTTCGTAGTATGCGCAGTGCAATGGAGACGCGGAAACTTGTTGTGGCCCAGTGTTTTGCAGTTGGACGACAAGATTGGTACACAGTAGTAAAGAGCGAGGCACTGAGTTGGCATGAATAATGGAGTGCACAACGAGGCTCGAGATGTGTTTGTTACATCAGGTGATGTATGATTGTCGACAAGGAGTGAGAACGGAGCAATTTGTGACGGCTCTTTCAATTTAAGACGTTAAAAACAGATGGAATTTGCATTTGTAATACCAGAGCATGGAAACTACTTGGAACTTTTGTGTATATGAACGGGTCCGCGCCTTTGTACTCTGCTCCCTTCACCGCTACAAACCAACCAACCATCGTGTCCGTGCGCATCTGAGTCGCAAAGAATGGGGAATAGCGCAGTTTGCTCGTGCATGGGGCGTAGCTCAGTTGGTAGAGCGTTCGCTTGGCATGTGAAAGGTCCAGGTTTCAAGCCGCGGCGCCTCCATTTTTTGTAGTCAGTGCATGGTAAGTGTTGGTCGCGGCGAACCTAAAGGCACGCAAGATGTTGCAAAGCCAGAGTCACAGACTAATATGATGTATACTGACGTAAGGAGAGCAAGATGTAAGTGTGGGGACCGGTTGTTATCGAGGTGTCATCTGTCTTAGGTATCGCGGCTTAACCTCATTGAAGTCTAGAGGGTGGACAACACGTTGGTCTTACTCAGAGCGGTGTCCGAATTCTATTTTCGACGTTATACGTGCCACTTTCATTGTGGCCAACTACGATTCGATACAGAATGCACGAAACCTGAAAGACACCCTAACGGATACATAGAGAGTAGTGTTTGTCTGCTGAATAATGGGAGTGCAAGGGTCTGTGTCGTCTATATGGCTGTATGTAGCACCATTAGTCTTCGTGGGGGCCTGCGTAGCTCAGATGGTAGAGCGCTCGCTTAGTATGCGGGAGGTACTGGGATCAATACCCAGTGCCTCCAGAATTTTTAACACACCTACATGCGCACCTTGCCATGCAAGTGGAATAATTCACAACCAGCAGATGTGTCTAGGAAGATACAAGCGAATGATTAGCATCCACAATTGACGAGCGTGCTGTTATTTGTGCGCAGGAAGCACCCTCCTCCCACGCCTACACTTAATTTAGATACAGTACAAGTGTTCCCGTAAGATTCTCAAGCCTATGTCGGAAAGATCTGCCTTGCGCTGAGTTCACGTAAATCCCACTGCACATTCCTATTCTTTGCGTGCAGTCAGCTGCTACTGGTGTTGCTAGTTGTGACTGCTGATAACAGATGCCGTAGCAATCAATTCATGGAGTGAGTTGTATGTTTTGCGATAGTCTGTCTCTGACAAGCAAGCACAGGTGACATAGGTGCGAACACAGTAAGCTTGCAGACCCTCGCTGCCTGCAGACACCGAGCAGCCACACTAGGAGGGCGGCCTAAGCCGTAGGCGAAATGTGCTCATTCGCTTTGGCGCGACGTCGAACTATAAATAATGCTGTCACTAGCGTGAGCGTCGTGGAAAGTCGGAAAAGTCGGCTGCGAGGGTGAGTGCCAACTTTGGGGAGCGTTTCGTAGTATGCGCAGTGCAATGGAGACGCGGAAACTTGTTGTGGCCCAGTGTTTTGCAGTTGGACTACAAGATTGGTACACAGTTGTAAAGAGCGAGGCACTGAGTTGGCATGAATAATGGAGTGCACAACGGGGCTCGAGATGTGTTTGTTACCTCAGGTGCTGTATGATTGTCGACAAGGAGTGAAAACGGATCAATTTGTGACGGCTCTTTCAATTTAAGACGTTAAAAACAGACGGAATTTGCTTTTGTAATACCAGAGCATGGAAACTACTTGGAACTTTTGTGTATATGAACGGGTCCGCGCCTTTGTACTCTGCTCCCTTCACCGCTACAAACCAACCAACCATCGTGTCCGTGCGCATCTGAGTCGCAAAGAATGGGGAATAGCGCAGCTTGCTCGTGCATGGGGCGTAGCTCAGTTGGTAGAGCGTTCGCTTGGCATGTGAAAGGTCCAGGTTTCAAGCCGCGGCGCCTCCATTTTTTGTAGTCAGTGCATGGTAAGTGTTGGTCGCGGCGAACCTAATGGCACGCAAGATGTTGCAAAGCCAGCGTCACAGACTAATATGATGTATACTGACGTAAGGAGAGCAAGATGTAAGTGTGGGGACCGGTTGTTATCGAGGTGTCATCTGTCTTAGGTATCGCGGCTTAACCTCATTGAAGTCTAGAGGGTGGACAACACGTTGGTCTTACTCAGAGCGATGTCCGAATTCTATTTTCGACGTTATACGTGCCACTTTCATTGTGGCCAACTACGATTCGATACAGAATGCACGAAACCTAAAAGACACCCTAACGGATACATAGAGAGTAGTGTTTGTCTGCTGAATAATGGGAGTGCAAGGGTCTGTGTCGTCTATATGGCTGTATGTAGCACCATTAGCCTTCGGGGGGGCGGGCGTAGCTCAGATGGTAGAGCGCTCGCTTAGTATGCGAGAAGTACTGGGATCAATACCCAGTGCCTCAAGAATTTTTAACACACCTACATGCGCACCTTGCCATGCAAGTGGAATAATTCACAACCAGCAGATGTGTCTAGGAAGATACAAGCGAATGATTAGCATCCACAATTGACAAGCGTGCTGTTATTAGTGCGCAGGAAGCATCCTCCTCCCACGCCTACACTTAATTTAGAAACAGTACAAGTGTTCCCGTAAGATTCTCAAGCCTATGTCGGAAAGATCTGCCTTGCGCTGAGTTCACGTAAATCCCACTGCACATTCCTATTCTTTGCGTGCAGTCAGCTGCTACTGGTGTTGCTAGTTGTGACTGCTGATAACAGATGCCGTAGCAATCAATTCATGGAGTGAGTTGTATGTTTTGCGATAGTCTGTCTCTGACAAGCAAGCACAGGTGACATAGGTGCGAACACAGGAAGCTTTCAGACCCTCGCTGCCTGCAGACACCGAGCAGCCACACTAGGAGGGCGGCCTAAGCCGTAGGCGAAATGTGCTCATTCGCTTTGGCGCGACGTCGAACTATAAATAATGCTGTCACTAGCGTGAGCGTCGTGGAAAGTCGGAAAAGTCGGCTGCGAGGGTGAGTGCCAAGTTTGGGGAGCGTTTCGTAGTATGCGCAGTGCAATGGAGACGCGGAAACTTGTTGTGGCCCAGTGTTTTGCAGTTGGACGACAAGATTGGTACACAGTAGTAAAGAGCGAGGCACTGAGTTGGCATGAATAATGGAGTGCACAACGGGGCTCGAGATGTGTTTGTTACATCAGGTGATGTATGATTGTCGACAAGGAGTGAGAACGGAGCAATTTGTGACGGCTCTTTCAATTTAAGACGTTAAAAACAGATGGAATTTGCATTTGTAATACCAGAGCATGGAAACTACTTGGAACTTTTGTGTATATGAACGGGTCCGCGCCTTTGTACTCTGCTCCCTTCACCGCTACAAACCAACCAACCATCGTGTCCGTGCGCATCTGAGTCGCAAAGAATGGGGAATAGCGCAGTTTGCTCGTGCATGGGGCGTAGCTCAGTTGGTAGAGCGTTCGCTTGGCATGTGAAAGGTCCAGGTTTCAAGCCGCGGCGCCTCCATTTTTTGTAGTCAGTGCATGGTAAGTGTTGGTCGCGGCGAACCTAAAGGCACGCAAGATGTTGCAAAGCCAGAGTCACAGACTAATATGATGTATACTGACGTAAGGAGAGCAAGATGTAAGTGTGGGGACCGGTTGTTATCGAGGTGTCATCTGTCTTAGGTATCGCGGCTTAACCTCATTGAAGTCTAGAGGGTGGACAACACGTTGGTCTTACTCAGAGCGGTGTCCGAATTCTATTTTCGACGTTATACGTGCCACTTTCATTGTGGCCAACTACGATTCGATACAGAATGCACGAAACCTGAAAGACACCCTAACGGATACATAGAGAGTAGTGTTTGTCTGCTGAATAATGGGAGTGCAAGGGTCTGTGTCGTCTATATGGCTGTATGTAGCACCATTAGTCTTCGTGGGGGCCTGCGTAGCTCAGATGGTAGAGCGCTCGCTTAGTATGCGGGAGGTACTGGGATCAATACCCAGTGCCTCCAGAATTTTTAACACACCTACATGCGCACCTTGCCATGAAAGTGGAATAATTCACAACCAGCAGATGTGTCTAGGAAGATACAAGCGAATGATTAGCATCCACAATTGACGAGCGTGCTGTTATTTGTGCGCAGGAAGCACCCTCCTCCCACGCCTACACTTAATTTAGATACAGTACAAGTGTTCCCGTAAGATTCTCAAGCCTATGTCGGAAAGATCTGCCTTGCGCTGAGTTCACGTAAATCCCACTGCACATTCCTATTCTTTGCGTGCAGTCAGCTGCTACTGGTGTTGCTAGTTGTGACTGCTGATAACAGATGCCGTAGCAATCAATTCATGGAGTGAGTTGTATGTTTTGCGATAGTCTGTCTCTGACAAGCAAGCACAGGTGACATAGGTGCGAACACAGGAAGCTTGCAGACCCTCGCTGCCTGCAGACACCGAGCAGCCACACTAGGAGGGCGGCCTAAGCCGTAGGCGAAATGTGCTCATTCGCTTTGGCGCGACGTCGAACTATAAATAATGCTGTCACTAGCGTGAGCGTCGTGGAAAGTCGGAAAAGTCGGCTGCGAGGGTGAGTGCCAACTTTGGGGAGCGTTTCGTAGTATGCGCAGTGCAATGGAGACGCGGAAACTTGTTGTGGCCCAGTGTTTTGCAGTTGGACTACAAGATTGGTACACAGTTGTAAAGAGCGAGGCACTGAGTTGGCATGAATAATGGAGTGCACAACGGGGCTCGAGATGTGTTTGTTACCTCAGGTGCTGTATGATTGTCGACAAGGAGTGAAAACGGATCAATTTGTGACGGCTCTTTCAATTTAAGACGTTAAAAACAGACGGAATTTGCTTTTGTAATACCAGAGCATGGAAACTACTTGGAACTTTTGTGTATATGAACGGGTCCGCGCCTTTGTACTCTGCTCCCTTCACCGCTACAAACCAACCAACCATCGTGTCCGTGCGCATCTGAGTCGCAAAGAATGGGGAATAGCGCAGCTTGCTCGTGCATGGGGCGTAGCTCAGTTGGTAGAGCGTTCGCTTGGCATGTGAAAGGTCCAGGTTTCAAGCCGCGGCGCCTCCATTTTTTGTAGTCAGTGCATGGTAAGTGTTGGTCGCGGCGAACCTAATGGCACGCAAGATGTTGCAAAGCCAGCGTCACAGACTAATATGATGTATACTGACGTAAGGAGAGCAAGATGTAAGTGTGGGGACCGGTTGTTATCGAGGTGTCATCTGTCTTAGGTATCGCGGCTTAACCTCATTGAAGTCTAGAGGGTGGACAACACGTTGGTCTTACTCAGAGCGGTGTCCGAATTCTATTTTCGACGTTATACGTGCCACTTTCATTGTGGCCAACTACGATTCGATACAGAATGCACGAAACCTGAAAGACACCGTAACGGATACATAGAGAGTAGTGTTTGTCTGCTGAATAATGGGAGTTCAAGGGTCTGTGTCGTCTATATGGCTGTATGTAGCACCATTAGTCTTTGGGGGGGCCTGCGTATCTCAGTTGGTAGAGCGCTCGCTTAGTATGCGAGAGGTACTGGGATCAATACCCAGTGCCTCCAGAATTTTTAACACACCTACATGCGCACCTTGCCATGCAAGTGGAATAATTCACAACCAGCAGATGTGTCTAGGAAGATACAAGCGAATGATTAGCATCCACAATTGACAAGCGTGCTGTTATTAATGTGCAGGAAGCACCCTCCTCCCACGCCTACACTTAATTTAGAAACAGTACAAGTGTTCCCGTAAGATTCTCAAGCCTATGTAGGAAAGATCTGCCTTGCGCTGAGTTCACGTAAATCCCACTGCACATTCCTATTCTTTGCGTGCAGTCAGCTGCTACTGGTGTTGCTAGTTGTGACTGCTGATAACAGATGCCGTAGCAATCAATTCATGGAGTGAGTTGTATGTTTTGCGATAGTCTGTCTCTGACAAGCAAGCACAGGTGACACAGGTGCGAACACAGGAAGCTTGCAGACCCTCGCTGCCTGCAGACACCGAGCAGCCACACTAGGAGGGCGGCCTAAGCCGTAGGCGAAATGTGCTCATTCGCTTTGGCGCGACGTCGAACTATAAATAATGCTGTCACTAGCGTGAGCGTCGTGGAAAGTCGGAAAAGTCGGCTGCGAGGGTGAGTGCCAAGTTTGGGGAGCGTTTCGTAGTATGCGCAGTGCAATGGAGACGCGGAAACTTGTTGTGGCCCAGTGTTTTGCAGTTGGACGACAAGATTGGTACACAGTAGTAAAGAGCGAGGCACTGAGTTGGCATGAATAATGGAGTGCACAATGGGGCTCGAGATGTGTTTGTTACCTCAGGTGCTGTATGATTGTCGACAAGGAGTGAAAACGGAGCAATTTGTGACGGCTCTTTCAATTTAAGACGTTAAAAACAGACGGAATTTGCATTTGTAATACCAGAGCATCGAAACTACTTGGAACTTTTGTGTATATGAACGGGTCCGCGCCTTTGTACTCTGTTCCCTTCACCGCTACAAACCAACCAACCATCGTGTCCGTGCGCATCTGAGTCGCAAAGAAAGGGGAATAGCGCAGTTTGCTCGTGCATGGGGCGTAGCTCAGTTGGTAGAGCGTTCGCTTGGCATGTGAAAGGTCCAGGTTTCAAGCCGCGGCGCCTCCATTTTTTGTAGTCAGTGCATGGTAAGTGTTGGTCGCGGCGAACCTAAAGGCACGCAAGATGTTGCAAAGCCAGCGTCACAGACTAATATGATGTATACTGACGTAAGGAGAGCAAGATGTAAGTGTGGGGACCGGTTGTTATCGAGGTGTCATCTGTCTTAGGTATCGCGGCTTAACCTCATTGAAGTCTAGAGGGTGGACAACACGTTGGTCTTACTCAGAGCGGTGTCCGAATTCTATTTTCGACGTTATATGTGCCACTTTCATTGTGGCCAACTACGATTCGATACAGAATGCACGAAACCTGAAAGTCACCCTAACGGATACATAGAGAGTAGTGTTTGTCTGCTGAATAATGGGAGTGCAAGGGTCTGTGTCGTCTATATGGCTGTATGTAGCACCATTAGTCTTCGGGGGGGCGGGCGTAGCTCAGATGGTAGAGCGCTCGCTTAGTATGCGAGAGGTATTGGGATCAATACCCAGTGCCTCCAGAATTTTTAACACACCTACATGCGCACCTTGCCATGCAAGTGGAATAATTCACAACCAGCAGATGTGTCTAGGAAGATACAAGCGAATGATTAGCATCCACAATTGACGAGCGTGCTCTTATTAGTGCGCAGGAAGCACCCTCCTCCCACGCCTACACTTAATTTAGAAACAGTACAAGTGTTCCCGTATGATTCTCAAGCTTATGTCGGAAAGATCTGCCTTGCGCTGAGTTCACGTAAATCCCACTGCACATTCCTATTCTTTGCGTGCAGTCAGCTGCTACTGGTGTTGCTAGTTGTGACTGCTGATAACAGATGCCGTAGCAATCAATTCATGGAGTGAGTTGTATGTTTTGCGATAGTCTGTCTCTGACAAGCAAGCACAGGTGACATAGGTGCGAACACAGGAAGCTTGCAGACCCTCGCTGCCTGCAGACACCGAGCAGCCACACTAGGAGGGCGGCCTAAGCCGTAGGCGAAATGTGCTCATTCGCTTTGGCGCGACGTCGAACTATAAATAATGCTGTCACTAGCGTGAGCGTCGTGGAAAGTCGGAAAAGTCGGCTGCGAGGGTGAGTGCCAAGTTTGGGGAGCGTTTCGTAGTATGCGCAGTGCAATGGAGACGCGGAAACTTGTTGTGGCCCAGTGTTTTGTAGTTGGACGACAAGATTGGTACACAGTAGTAAAGAGCGAGGCACTGAGTTGGCATGAATAATGGAGTGCACAACGGGGCTCGAGATGTGTTTGTTACCTCAGGTGCTGTATGATTGTCGACAAGGAGTGAAAACGGAGCAATGTGTGACGGCTCTTTCAATTTAAGACGTTAAAAACAGACGGAATTTGCATTTGTAATACCAGAGCATGGAAACTACTTGGAACTTTTGTGTATATGAACGGGTCCGCGCCTTCGTACTCTGCTCCCTTCACCGCTACAAACCAACCAACCATCGTGTCCGTGCGCATCTGAGTCGCAAAGAATGGGGAATAGCGCAGTTTGCTCGTGCATGGGGCGTAGCTCAGTTGGTAGAGCTTTCGCTTGGCATGTGAAAGGTCCAGGTTTCAAGCCGCGGCGCCTCCATTTTTTGTAGTCAGTGCATGGTAAGTGTTGGTCGCGGCGAACCTAAAGGCACGCAAGATGTTGCAAAGCCAGCGTCACAGACTAATATGATGTATACTGACGTAAGGAGAGCAAGATGTAAGTGTGGGGACCGGTTGTTATCGTGGTGTCATCTGTCTTAGGTATCGCGGCTTAACCTCATTGAAGTCTAGAGGGTGGACAACACGTTGGTCTTACTCAGAGCGGTGTCCGAATTCTATTTTCGACGTTATACGTGCCACTTTCATTGTGGCCAACTACGATTCGATACAGAATGCACGAAACCTGAAAGACACCCTAACGGATACATAGAGAGTAGTGTTTGTCTGCTGAATAATGGGAGTGCAAGGGTCTGTGTCGTCTATATGGCTGTATGTAGCACCATTAGTCTTCGTGGTGGCGGGCGTAGCTCAGATGGTAGAGCGCTCGCTTAGTATGCGAGAGGAACTGGGATCAATACCCAGTGCCTCCAGAATTTTTAACACACCTACATGCGCACCTTGCCATGCAAGTGGAATAATTCACAACCAGCAGATGTGTCTAGGAAGATACAAGCGAATGATTAGCATCCACAAGTGACAAGCGTGCTGTTATTAGTGCGCAGGAAGCACCCTCCTCCCACGCCTACACTTAATTTAGAAACAGTACAAGTGTTCCCGTAAGATTCTCAAGCCTATGTCGGAAAGATCTGCCTTGCGCTGAGTTCACGTAAATCCCACTGCACATTTCTATTCTTTGCGTGCAGTCAGCTGCTACTGGTGTTGCTAGTTGTGACTGCTGATAACAGATGCCGTAGCAATCAATTCATGGAGTGAGTTGAATGTTTTGCGATAGTCTGTCTCTGACAAGCAAGCACAGGTGACATAGGTGCGAACACAGGAAGCTTGCAGACCCTCGCTGCCTGCAGACACCGAGCAGCCACACTAGGAGGGCGGCCTAAGCCGTAGGCGAAATGTGCTCATTCGCTTTGGCGCGACGTCGAACTATAAATAATGCTGTCACTAGCGTGAGCGTCGTGGAAAGTCGGAAAAGTCGGCTGCGAGGGTGAGTGCCAAGTTTGGGGAGCGTTTCGTAGTATACGCAGTGCAATGGAGACGCGGAAACTTGTTGTGGCCCAGTGTTTTGCAGTTGGACGACAAGATTGGTACACAGTAGTGAAGAGCGAGGCACTGAGTTGGCATGAATAATGGAGTGCACAATGGGGCTCGAGATGTGTTTGTTACCTCAGGTGCTGTATGATTGTCGACAAGGAGTGAAAACGGAGCAATTTGTGACGGCTCTTTCAGTTTAAGACGTTAAAAACAGACGGAATTTGCATTTGTAATACCAGAGCATCGAAACTACTTGGAACTTTTGTGTATATGAACGGGTCCGCGCCTTTGTACTCTGCTCCCTTCACCGCTACAAACCAACCAACCATCGTGTCCGTGCGCATCTGAGTCGCAAAGAATGGGGAATAGCGCAGTTTGCTCGTGCATGGGGCGTAGCTCAGTTGGTAGAGCGTTCGCTTGGCATGTGAAAGGTCCAGGGCTCAAGCGGCGGCGCCTCCATTTTTTGTGGTCAGTGCATGGTAAGTGTTGGTCGCGGCGAACCTAAAGGCACGCAAGATGTTGCAAAGCCAGCGTCACAGACTGATGTGATGTATACTGACGTAAGGAGAGCAAGATGTAAGTGTGGGGACCGGCTGTTATCGAGGTGTCATCGAGTGCAGATCTGTCTTAGGTATCGCGGCTTAACCTCATTGAAGTCTAGAGGGTGGTCAACACGTTGGTCTTACTCAGAGCGGTGTCCGAATTCTATTTTCGACGTTATACGTGCCACTTTCATTGTGGCCAACTACGATTCGATACAGAATGCACGAAACCTGAAAGACACCCTAACGGATACATAGAGAGTAGTGTTTGTCTGCTGAATAATGGGAGTGCAAGGGTCTGTGTCGTCTATATGGCTGTATGTAGCACCATTAGTCTTCAGGGGGACCTGCGTAGCTCAGATGGTAGAGTGCTCGCTTAGTATGCGAGAGGTATTGGGATCAATACCAAGTGCCTCCAGAACTTTTAACACACCTACATGCGCACCTTGCCATGCAAGTGGAATAATTCACAACCAGCAGATGTGTCTAGGAAGATACAAGCGAATGATTAGCATCCACAATTGACGAGCGTGCTCTTATTAGTGCGCAGGAAGCACCCTCCTCCCACGCCTACACTTAATTTAGAAACAGTACAAGTGTTCCCGTAAGATTCTCAAGCCTATGTCGGAAAGATCTGCCTTGCGCTGAGTTCACGTAAATCCCACTGCACATTCCTATTCTTTGCGTGCAGTCAGCTGCTACTGGTGTTGCTAGTTGTGACTGCTGATAACAGATGCCGTAGCAATCAATTCATGGAGTGAGTTGTATGTTTTGCGATAGTCTGTCTCTGACAAGCAAGCACAGGTGACATAGGTGCGAACACAGGAAGCTTGCAGACCCTCGCTGCCTGCAGACACCGAGCAGCCACACTAGGAGGGCGGCCTAAGCCGTAGGCGAAATGTGCTCATTCGCTTTGGCGCGACGTCGAACTATAAATAATGCTGTCACTAGCGTGAGCGTCGTGGAAAGTCGGAAAAGTCTGCTGCGAGGGTGAGTGCCAAGTTTGGGGAGCGTTTCGTAGTATGCGCAGTGCAATGGAGACGCGGAAACTTGTTGTGGCCCAGTGTTTTGCAGTTGGACGACAAGATTGGTACACAGTAGTAAAGAGCGAGGCACTGAGTTGGCATGAATAATGGAGTGCACAACGGGGCTCGAGATGTGTTTGTTACCTCAGGTGCTGTATGATTGTCGACAAGGAGTGAAAACGGAGCAATGTGTGACGGCTCTTTCAATTTAAGACGTTAAAAACAGACGGAATTTGCATTTGTAATACCAGAGCATGGAAACTACTTGGAACTTTTGTGTATATGAACGGGTCCGCGCCTTCGTACTCTGCTCCCTTCACCGCTACAAACCAACCAACCATCGTGTCCGTGCGCATCTGAGTCGCAAAGAATGGGGAATAGCGCAGTTTGCTCGTGCATGGGACGTAGCTCAGTTGGTAGAGCTTTCGCTTGGCATATGAAAGGTCCAGGTTTCAAGCCGCGGCGCCTCCATTTTTTGTAGTCAGTGCATGGTAAGTGTTGGTCGCGGCGAACCTAAAGGCACGCAAGATGTTGCAAAGCCAGCGTCACAGACTAATATGATGTACACTGACGTAAGGAGAGCAAGATGTAAGTGTGGGGACCGGTTGTTATCGTGGTGTCATCTGTCTTAGGTATCGCGGCTTAACCTCATTGAAGTCTAGAGGGTGGACAACACGTTGGTCTTACTCAGAGCTGTGTCCGAATTCTATTTTCGACGTTATACGTGCCACTTTCATTGTGGCCAACTACGATTCGATACAGAATGCACGAAACCCGAAAGACACCCTAACGGATACATAGAGAGTAGTGTTTGTCTGCTGAATAATGGGAGTGCAAGGGTCTGTGTCGTCTATATGGCTGTATGTAGCACCATTAGTCTTCGGGGTGGCGGGCGTAGCTCAGATGGTAGAGCGCTCGCTTAGTATGCGAGAGGTACTGGGATCAATACCCAGTGCCTCCAGAATTTTTAACACACCTACATGCGCACCTTGCCATGCAAGTGGAATAATTCACAACCAGCAGATGTGTCTAGGAAGATACAAGCGAATGATTAGCATCCACAAGTGACAAGCGTGCTGTTATTAGTGCGCAGGAAGCACCCTCCTCCCACGCCTACACTTAATTTAGAAACAGTACAAGTGTTCCCGTAAGATTCTCAAGCCTATGTCGGAAAGATCTGCCTTGCGCTGAGTTCACGTAAATCCCACTGCACATTTCTATTCTTTGCGTGCAGTCAGCTGCTACTGGTGTTGCTAGTTGTGACTGCTGATAACAGATGCCGTAGCAATCAATTCATGGAGTGAGTTGAATGTTTTGCGATAGTCTGTCTCTGACAAGCAAGCACAGGTGACATAGGTGCGAACACAGGAAGCTTGCAGACCCTCGCTGCCTGCAGACACCGAGCAGCCACACTAGGAGGGCGGCCTAAGCCGTAGGCGAAATGTGCTCATTCGCTTTGGCGCGACGTCGAACTATAAATAATGCTGTCACTAGCGTGAGCGTCGTGGAAAGTCGGAAAAGTCGGCTGCGAGGGTGAGTGCCAAGTTTGGGGAGCGTTTCCTAGTATACGCAGTGCAATGGAGACGCGGAAACTTGTTGTGGCCCAGTGGTTTGCAGTTGGACGACAAGATTGGTACACAGTAGTGAAGAGCGAGGCACTGAGTTGGCATGAATAATGGAGTGCACAATGGGGCTCGAGATGTGTTTGTTACTTCAGGTGCTGTATGATTGTCGACAAGGAGTGAAAACGGAGCAATTTGTGACGGCTCTTTCAGTTTAAGACGTTAAAAACAGCCGGAATTTGCATTTGTAATACCAGAGCATCGAAACTACTTGGAACTTTTGTGTATATGAACGGGTCCGCGCCTTTGTACTCTGCTCCCTTCACCGCTACAAACCAACCAACCATCGTGTCCGTGCGCATCTGAGTCGCAAAGAAAGGGGAATAGCGCAGTTTGCTCGTGCATGGGGCGTAGCTCAGTTGGTAGAGCGTTCGCTTGGCATGTGAAAGGTCCAGGTTTCAAGCCGCGGCGCCTCCATTTTTTGTAGTCAGTGCATGGTAAGTGTTGGTCGCGGCGAACCTAAAGGCACGCAAGATGTTGCAAAGCCAGCGTCACAGACTAATATGATGTATACTGACGTAAGGAGAGCAAGATGTAAGTGTGGGGACCGGTTGTTATCGAGGTGTCATCTGTCTTAGGTATCGCGGCTTAACCTCATTGAAGTCTAGAGGGTGGACAACACGTTGGTCTTACTCAGAGCGGTGTCCGAATTCTATTTTCGACGTTATACGTGCCACTTTCATTGTGGCCAACTACGATTCGATACAGAATGCACGAAACCTGAAAGACACCCTAACGGATACATAGAGAGTAGTGTTTGTCTGCTGAATAATGGGAGTGCAAGGGTCTGTGTCGTCTATATGGCTGTATGTAGCACCATTAGTCTTTGGGGAGGCCTGCGAATCTCAGATGGTAGAGCGCTCGCTTCGTATGCGAGAGGTACTGGGATCAATACCCAGTGCCTCCAGAATTTTTAACACACCTACATGCGCACCTTGCCATGCAAGTGGAATAATTCACAACCAGCAGATGTGTCTAGGAAGATACAAGCGAATGATTAGCATCCACAATTGACAAGCGTGCTGTTATTAGTGTGCAGGAAGCACCCTCCTCCCACGCCTACACTTAATTTAGAAACAGTACAAGTGTTCCCGTAAGATTCTCAAGCCTATGTCGGAAAGATCTGCCTTGCGCTGAGTTCACGTAAATCCCACTGCACATTCCTATTCTTTGCGTGCAGTCAGCTGCTACTGGTGTTGCTAGTTGTGACTGCTGATAACAGATGCCGTAGCAATCAATTCATGGAGTGAGTTGTATGTTTTGCGATAGTCTGTCTCTGACAAGCAAGCACAGGTGACATAGGTGCGAACACAGGAAGCTTGCAGACCCTCGCTGCCTGCAGACACCGAGCAGCCACACTAGGAGGGCGGCCTAAGCCGTAGGCGAAATGTGCTCATTCGCTTTGGCGCGACGTCGAACTATAAATAATGCTGCCACTAGCGTGAGCGTCGTGGAAAGTCGGAAAAGTCGGCTGCGAGGGTGAGTGCCAAGTTTATGGAGCGTTTCGTAGTATACGCAGTGCAATGGAGACGCGGAAACTTGTTGTGGCCCAGTGTTTTGCAGTTGGACGACAAGATTGGTACACAATAGTAAAGAGCTAGGCACTGAGTTGGCATGAATAATGGAGTGCACAATCGGGCTCGAGATGTGTTTGTTACCTCAGGTGCTGTATGATTGTCGACAAGGAGTGAAAACGGAGCAATTTGTGACGGCTCTTTCAATTTAAGACGTTAAAAACAGACGGAATTTGCATTTGCAATACCAGAGCATCGAAACTACTTGGAACTTTTGTGTATATGAACGGGTCCGCGCATTTGTACTCTGCTCCCTTCACCGCTACAAACCAACAACCATCGTGTCCGTGCGCATCTGAGTCGCAAAGACTGGTCAATAGCGCAGTTCGCTCGTGCATGTGGCGTAGCTCAGTTGGTAGAGCGTTCGTTTGGCATGTGAAAGGTCCAGGGTTCAAGCCGCGGCGCCTCCATTTTTTGTGGTCAGTGCATGGTAAGTGTTGGTCGCGGCGAACCTAAAGGCACGCAAGATGTTGCAAAGCAAGCGTCACAGACTGATGTGATGTATACTGACGTAAGGAGAGCAAGATGTAAGTGTGGGGACCGGCTGTTATCGAGGTGTCATCGAGTGCAGATCTGTCTTAGGTATCGCGGCTTAACCTCATTGAAGTCTAGAGGGTGGACAACACGTTGGTCTTACTCAGAGCGGTGTCCGAATTCTATTTTCGACGTTATACGTGCCACTTTCATTGTGGCCAACTACGATTCGATACAGAATGCACGAAACCTGAAAGACACCCTAACGGATACATAGAGAGTAGTGTTTGTCTGCTGAATAATGGGAGTTCAAGGGTCTGTGTCGTCTATATGGCTGTATGTAGCACCATTAGTCTTTGGGGGGGCCTGCGTATCTCAGATGGTAGAGCGCTCGCTTCGTATGCGAGAGGTACTGGGATCAATACCAAGTGCCACCAGAATTTTTAACACACCTACATGCGCACCTTGCCATGCAAGTGGAATAATTCACAACCAGCAGATGTGTCTAGGAAGATACAAGCGAATGATTAGCATCCACAATTGACAAGCGTGCTGTTATTAGTGTGCAGGAAGCACCCTCCTCCCACGCCTACACTTAATTTAGAAACAGTACAAGTGTTCCCGTAAGATTCTCAAGCCTATGTCGGAAAGATCTGCCTTGCGCTGAGTTCACGTAAATCCCACTGCACATTCCTATTCTTTGCGTGCAGTCAGCTGCTACTGGTGTTGCTAGTTGTGACTGCTGATAACAGATGCCGTAGCAATCAATTCATGGAGTGAGTTGTATGTTTTGCGATAGTCTGTCTCTGACAAGCAAGCACAGGTGACATAGGTGCGAACACAGGAAGCTTGCAGACCCTCGCTGCCTGCAGACACCGAGCAGCCACACTAGGAGGGCGGCCTAAACCGTAGGCGAAATGTGCTCATTCGCTTTGGCGCGACGTCGAACTATAAATAATGCTGTCACTAGCGTGAGCGTCGTGGAAAGTCGGAAAAGTCGGCTGCGAGGGTGAGTGCCAAGTTTGGGGAGCGTTTCGTAGTATACGCAGTGCAATGGAGACGCGGAAACTTGTTGTGGCCCAGTGTTTTGCAGTTGGACGACAAGATTGTTACACAATAGTAAAGAGCTAGGCACTGAGTTGGCATGAATAATGGAGTGCACAATCGGGCTCGAAATGTGTTTGTTACCTCAGGTGCTGTATGATTGTCGACAAGGAGTGAAAACGGAGCAATTTGTGACGGCTCTTTCAATTTAAGACGTTAACAACAGACGGAATTTGCATTTGTAATACCAGAGCATCGAAACTACTTGGAACTTTTGTGTATATGAACGGGTCCGCGCATTTGTACTCTGCTCCCTTCACCGCTACAAACCAACAACCATCGTGTCCGTGCGCATCTGAGTCGCAAAGAATGGTCAATAGCGCAGTTCGCTCGTGCATGTGGCGTAGCTCAGTTGGTAGAGCGTTCGTTTGGCATGTGAAAGGTCCAGGGTTCAAGCCGCGGCGCCTCCATTTTTTGTGGTCAGTGCATGGTAAGTGTTGGTCGCGGCGAACCTAAAGGCACGCAAGATGTTGCAAAGCCAGCGTCACAGACTAATATGATGTATACTGACGTAAGGAGAGCAAGATGTAAGTGTGGGGACCGGTTGTTATCGAGGTGTCATCTGTCTTAGGTATCGCGGCTTAACCTCATTGAAGTCTAGAGGGTGGACAACACGTTGGTCTTACTCAGAGCGGTGTCCGAATTCTATTTTCGACGTTATACGTGCCACTTTCATTGTGGCCAACTACGATTCGATACAGAATGCACGAAACCTGAAAGTCACCCTAACGGATACATAGAGAGTAGTGTTTGTCTGCTGAATAATGGGAGTGCAAGGGTCTGTGTCGTCTATATGGCTGTATGTAGCACTATTAGTCTTCGGGGGGGCGGGCGTAGCTCAGATGGTAGAGCGCTCGCTTAGTATGCGAGAGGTATTGGGATCAATACCCAGTGCCTCCAGAATTTTTAACACACCTACATGCGCACCTTGCCATGCAAGTGGAATAATTCACAACCAGCAGATGTGTCTAGGAAGATACAAGCGAATGATTAGCATCCACAATTGACGAGCGTGCTCTTATTAGTGCGCAGGAAGCACCCTCCTCCCACGCCTACACTTAATTTAGATACAGTACAAGTGTTCCCGTATGATTCTCAAGCCTATGTCGGAAAGATCTGCCTTGCGCTGAGTTCACGTAAATCCAACTGCACATTCCTATTCTTTGCGTGCAGTCAGCTGCTACTGGTGTTGCTAGTTGTGACTGCTGATAACAGATGCCGTAGCAAGCAATTCATGGAGTGAGTTGTATGTTTTGCGATAGTCTGTCTCTGACAAGCAAGCACAGGTGACATAGGTGCGAACACAGGAAGCTTGCAGACCCTCGCTGCCTGCAGACACCGAGCAGCCACACTAGGAGTGCGGCCTAAACCGTAGGCGAAATGTGCTCATTCGCTTTGGCGCGACGTCGAACTATAAATAATGCTGTCACTAGCGTGAGCGTCGTGGAAAGTCGGAAAAGCCGGCTGCGAGGGTGAGTGCCAAGTTTGGGGAGCGTTTCGTAGTATACGCAGTGCAATGGAGACGCGGAAACTTGTTGTGGCCCAGTGTTTTGCAGTTGGACGACAAGATTGTTACACAATAGTAAAGAGCTAGGCACTGAGTTGGCATGAATAATGGAGTGCACAATCGGGCTCGAAATGTGTTTGTTACCTCAGGTGCAGTATGATTGTCGACAAGGAGTGAAAACGGAGCAATTTGTGACGGCTCTTTCAATTTAAGACGTTAAAAACAGACGGAATTTGCATTTGTAATACCAGAGCATCGAAACTACTTGGAACTTTTGTGTATATGAACGGGTCCGCGCATTTGTACTCTGCTCCCTTCACCGCTACAAACCAACAACCATCGTGTCCGTGCGCATCTGAGTCGCAAAGAATGGTCAATAGCGCTGTTCGCTCATGCATGTGGCGTAGCTCAGTTGGTAGAGCGTTCGTTTGGCCTGTGAAAGGTCCAGGGTTCAAGCCGCGGCGCCTCCATTTTTTGTGGTCAGTGCATGGTAAGTGTTGGTCGCGGCGAACCTAAAGGCACGCAAGATGTTGCAAAGCCAGCGTCACAGACTGATGTGATGTATACTGACGTAAGGAGGGCAAGATGTAAGTGTGGGGACCGGCTGTTATCGAGGTGTCATCGAGTGCAGATCTGTCTTAGGTATCGCGGCTTAACCTCATTGAAGTCTAGAGGGTGGACAACACGTTGGTCTTACTCAGAGCGGTGTCCGAATTCTATTTTCGACGTTATACGTGCCACTTTCATTGTGGCCAACTACGATTCGATACAGAATGCACGAAACCTGAAAGACACCCTAACGGATACATAGAGAGTAGTGTTTGTCTGCTGAATAATGGGAGTGCAAGGGTCTGTGTCGTCTATATGGCTGTATGTAGCACCATTAGTCTTCGGGGGGGCGGGCGTAGCTCAGATGGTAGAGCGCTCGTTTAGTATGCGAGAGGTACTGGGATCAATACCCAGTGCCTCCAGAATTTTTAACACACCTACATGCGCACCTTGCCATGCAAGTGGAATAATTCACAACCAGCAGATGTGTCTAGGAAGATACAAGCGAATGATTAGCATCCACAATTGACGAGCGTGCACTTATTAGTGCGCAGGAAGCACCCTCCTCCCACGCCTACACTTAATTTAGAAACAGTACAAGTTTTCCCGTAAGATTCTCAAGCCTATGTCGGAAAGATCTGCCTTGCGCTGAGTTCACGTAAATCCCACTGCACATTCCTATTCTTTGCGTGCAGTCAGCTGCTACTGGTGTTGCTAGTTGTGACTGCTGATAACAGATGCCGTAGCAATCAATTCATGGAGTGAGTTGTATGTTTTGCGATAGTCTGTCTCAGACAAGCAAGCACAGGCGACATAGGTGCGAACACAGGAAGCTTGCAGACCCTCGCTGCCTGCAGACACCGAGCAGCCACACTAGGAGGGAGGCCTAAGCCGTAGGCGAAATGTGCTCATTCGCTTTGGCGCGACGTCGGACTATAAATAATGCTGTGACTAGCGTGAGCGTCGTGGAAAGTCGGAAAAGTCGGCTGCGAGGGTGAGTGCCAAGTTTGGGGAGCGTTTCGTAGTATGCGCAGTGCAATGGAGACGCGGAAACTTGTTGTGGCCCAGTGTTTTGCAGTTGGACGACAAGATTGGTACACAGTAGTAAAGAGCGAGGCACTGAGTTGGCATGAATAATGGAGTCCACAACGGGGCTCGAGATGTGTTTGTTACCTCAGGTGCTGTATGATTGTCGACAAGGAGTGAAAACGGAGCAATTTGTGACGGCTCTTTCAATTTAAGACGTTAAAAACAGACGGAATTTGCATTTGTAATACCAGAGCATGGAAACTACTTGGAACTTTTGTGTATATGAACGGGTCCGCGCCTTTGTACTCTGCTCCCTTCACCGCTACAAACCAACAACCATCGTGTCCGTGCGCATCTGAGTCGCAAAGACTGGTCAATAGCGCAGTTCGCTCGTGCATGTGGCGTAGCTCAGTTGGTAGAGCGTTCGTTTTGCATGTGAAAGGTCCAGGGTTCAAGCCGCGGCGGCTCCATTTTTTGTGGTCAGTGCATGGTAAGTGTTGGTCGCGGCGAACCGAAAGGCACGCAAGATGTTGCAAAGCCAGCGTCACAGACTAATATGATGTATACTGACGTAAGGAGAGCAAGATGTAAGTGTGGGGACCGGTTGTTATGGAGGTGTCATCTGTCTTAGGTATCGCGCCTTAACCTCATTGATGTCTAGAGGGTGGACAACACGTTGGTCTTACTCAGAGCGGTGTCCGAATTCTATTTTCGACGTTATACGTGCCACTTTCATTGTGGCCAACTACGATTCGATACAGAATGCACGAAACCTGAAAGACACCCTAACGGATACATAGAGAGTAGTGTTTGTCTGCTGAATAATGGGAGTGCAAGGGTCTGTGTCGTCTATATGGCTGTATGTAGCACCATTAGTCTTCAGGGGGGCCTGCGTATCTCAGATGGTAGAGTGCTCGCTTAGTATGCGAGAGGTACTGGGATCAATACCCAGTGCCTCCAGAATTTTTAACACACCTACATGCGCACCTTGCCATGCAAGTGGAATAATTCACAACCAGCAGATGTGTCTAGGAAGATACAAGCGAATGATTAGCATCCACAATTGACGAGCGTGCTGTTATTAGTACGCAGGAAGCACCCTCCTCCCACGCCTACACTTAATTTAGAAACAGTACAAGTGTTCCCGTAAGATTCTCAAGCCTATGTCGGGAAGATCTGCCTTGCGCTGAGTTCACGTAAATCCCACTGCACATTCCTATTCTTTGCGTGCAGTCAGCTGCTACTGGTGTTGCTAGTTGTGACTGCTGATTACAGATGCCGTAGCAATCAATTCATGGAGTGAGTTGTATGTTTTGCGGTATTCTGTCTCTGACAAGCAAGCACAGGTGACATAGGTGCGAACACAGGAAGCTTGCAGACCCTCGCTGCCTGCAGACACCGAGCAACCACACTAGGAGGGCGGCCTAAGCCGTAGGCGAAATGTGCTCATTCGCTTTGGCGCGACGTCGAACTATAAATAATGCTGTCACTAGCGTGAGCGTCGTGGAAAGTCGGAAAAGTCGGCTGCGAGGGTGAGTGCCAAGTTTGGGGAGCGTTTCGTAGTATGCGCAGTGCAATGGAGACGCGGAAACTTGTTGTGGCCCAGTGTTTTGCAGTTGGACGACAAGATTGGTACACAGTAGTGAAGAGCGAGGCACTGAGTTGGCATGAATAATGGAGTGCACAATGGGGCTCGAGATGTGTTTGTTACCTCAGGTGCTGTATGATTGTCGACAAGGAGTGAAAACGGAGCAATTTGTGACGGCTCTTTCAATTTAAGACGTTAAAAACAGACGGAATTTGCATTTGTAATACCAGAGCATCGAAACTACTTGGAACTTTTGTGTATATGAACGGATCCGCGCCTTTGTACTCTGCTCCCTTCACCGCTACAAACCAACTAACCATCGTGTCCGTGCGCATCTGAGTGGCAAAGAATGGGAAATAGCGCAGTTTGCTCGTGCATGGGGCGTAGCTCAGTTGGTAGAGCGTTCGCTTGGCATGTGAAAGGTCCAGGGCTCAAGGCGCGGCGCCTCCATTTTTTGTGGTCAGTGCATGGTAAGTGTTGGTCGCGGCGAACCTAAAGGCACGCAAGATGTTGCAAAGCCAGCGTCACAGACTGATATGATGTATACTGACGTAAGGAGAGCAAGATGTAAGTGTGGGGACCGGTTGTTATCGAGGTGTCATCTGTCTTAGGTATCGCGGCTTAACCTCATTGAAGTCTAGAGGGTGGACAACACGTTGGTCTTACTCAGAGCGGAGTCTGAATTCTATTTTCGACGTTATACGTGCCACTTTCATTGTGGTCAACTACGATTCGATACAGAATGCACGAAACCTGAAAGACACCCTAACGGATACATAGAGAGTAGTGTTTGTCTGCTGAATAATGGGAGTTCAAGGGTCTGTGTCGTCTATATGGCTGTATGTAGCACCATTAGTCTTTGAGGGGGCCTGCGTATCTCAGATGGTAGAGCGCTCGCTTAGTATGCGAGAGGTACTGGGATCAATACCCAGTGCAACCAGCATTTTTAACACACCTACATGCGCACCTTGCCATGCAAGTGGAATAATTCACAACCAGCAGATGTGTCTAGGAAGATACAAGCGAATGATTAGCATCCACAATTGACAAGCGTGCTGTTACTAGTGTGCAGGAAGCACCCTCCTCCCACGCCTACACTTAATTTAGAAACAGTACAAGTGTTCCCCTAAGCTTCTCAAGCCTATGTCGGAAAGATCTGCCTTGCGCTGAGTTCACGTAAATCCCACTGCACATTCCTATTCTTTGCGTGCAGTCAGCTGCTACTGGTGTTGCTAGTTGTGACTGCTGATAACAGATGCCGTAGCAATCAATTCATGGAGTGAGTTGTATGTTTTGCGATAGTCTGTCTCTGACAAGCAAGCACAGGTGACACAGGTGCGAACACAGGAAGCTTGCAGACCCTCGCTGCCTGCAGACACCGAGCAGCCACACTAGGAGGGCGGCCTAAGCCGTAGGCGAATTGTGCTCATTCGCTTTGGCGCGACGTCGAACTATAAATAATTCTGTCACTAGCGTGAGCGTTGCGTGAGCGTCGTGGAAAGTCGGAAAAGTCGGCTGCGAGCGTGAGTGCCAAGTTTGGGGAGCGTTTCGTAGTATGCGCAGTGCAATGGAGACGCTGAAACTTGTTGTGGCCCAGTGTTTTGCAGTTGGACGACAAGATTGGTACACAGTAGTAAAGAGCGAGGCACTGAGTTGGCATAAATAATGTAGTGCACAATGGGGCTCGAGATGTGTTTGTTACCTCAGGTGCTGTATAATTGTCGACAAGGAGTGAAAACGGAGCAATTTGTGACGGCTCTTTCAATTTAAGACGTTAAAAACAGATGGAATTTGCATTTGTAATACCAGAGCATCGAAACTACTTGGAACTTTTGTGTATATAAACGGGTCCGCGCCTTTGTACTCTGCTCCCTTCACCGCTACAAACCAACCAACCATCGTGTCCGTGCGCATCTGAGTCGCAAAGAATGGGGAATAGCGCAGTTTGCTCGTGCATGGGGCGTAGCTCTTTTGGTAGAGCGTTCGCTTGGCATGTGAAAGGTCCAGGGTTCAAGCGGCGGCGCCTCCACTTTTTGTGGTCAGTGCATGGTAAGTGTTGGTCGCGGCGAACCTAAAGGCACGCAAGATGTTGCAAAGCCAGCGTCACAGACTGATATGATGTATACTGACGTAAGGAGAGCAAGATGTAAGTGTGGGGACCGGCTGTTATCGAGGTGTCATCGAGTGCAGATCTGTCTTAGGTATCGCGGCTTAACCTCATTGATGTCTAGAGGGTGGACAACACGTTGGTCTTACTCAGAGCGGTGTCCGAATTCTATTTTCGACGTTATACGTGCCACTTTCATTTTGGCCAACTACGATTCGATACAGAATGCACGAAACCTGAAAGACACCCTAACGGATACATAGAGAGTAGTGTTTTTCTGCTGAATAATGGGAGTGCAAGGGTCTGTGTCGTCTATATGGCTGTATGTAGCACCACTAGTCTTCGGGGGGGCGGGCGTAGCTCAGATGGTAGAGCGCTCGCTTAGTATGCGAGAGGTACTGGGATCAATACCCAGTGCCTCCAGAATTTTTAACACACCTACATGCGCACCTTGATATGCAAGTGGAATAATTCACAACCAGCAGATGTGTCTAGGAAGATACAAGCGAATGATTAGCATCCACAATTGACAAGCGTGCTGTTATTAGTGCGCAGGAAGCACCCTCCTCCCACGCCTACACTTAATTTAGAAACAGTACAAGTGTTCCCGTAAGATTCTCAAGCCTATGTCGGAAAGATCTGCCTTGCGCCGAGTTCACGTAAATCCCATTGCACATTCCTATTCTTTGCGTGCAGTCAGCTGCTACTGGTGTTGCTAGTTGTGACTGCTGATAACAGATGCCGTAGCAATCAATTCATGGAGTGAGTTGTATGTTTTGCGATAGTCTGTCTCTGACAAGCAAGCACAGGTGACATAGGTGCGAACACAGGAAGCTTGCAGACCCTCGCTGCCTGCAGACACCGAGCAGCCACACTAGGAGGGCGGCCTAAGCCGTAGGCGAATTGTGCTCCTTCGCTTTGGCGCGACGTCGAACTATAAATAATGCTGTCACTAGCGTGAGCGTTGCGTGAGGGTCGTGGAAAGCCGGAAAAGTCGGCTGCGAGGGTGAGTGCCAAGTTTGGGGAGCGTTTCGTAGTATGCGCAGTGCAATGGAGACGCGGAAACTTGTTGTGGCCCAGTGTTTTGCAGTTGGACGACAAGATTGGTACACAGTAGTAAAGAGCGAGGCACTGAGTTGGCATAAATAATGTAGTGCACAATGGGGCTCGAGATGTGTTTGTTACCTCAGGTGCTGTATAATTGTCGACAAGGAGTGAAAACGGAGCAATTTGTGACGGCTCTTTCAATTTAAGACGTTAAAAACAGACGGAATTTGCATTTGTAATACCAGAGCATCGAAACTACTTGGAATTTTTGTGTATATGAACGGGTCCGCGCCTTTGTACTCTGCTCCCTTCACCGCTACAAACCAACCAACCATCGTGTCCGTGCGCATCTGAGTCGCAAAGAATGGGGAATAGCGCAGTTTGCTCGTGCATGGGGCGTAGCTCAGATGGTAGAGCGCTCGCTTAGTATGCGAGAGGTACTGGGATCAATACCCAGTGCCTCCTGAATTTTTAACACACCTACATGCGCACCTTGATATGCAAGTGGAATAATTCACAGCCAGCAGATGTGTCTAGGAAGATACAAGCTTGCGCCGAGTTCACGTAAATCCCACTGCACATTCCTATTCTTTGCGTGCAGTCAGCTGCTACTGGTGTTGTTAGTTGTGACTGCTGATAACAGATGCCGTAGCAATCAATTCATGGAGTGAGTTGTATGTTTTGCGATAGTCTGTCTCTGACAAGCAAGCACAGGTGACATAGGTGCGAACACAAGAAGCTTGCAGACCCTCGCTGCCTGCAGACACCGAGCAGCCACACTAGGAGGGCGGCCTAAGCCGTAGGCGAATTGTGCTCATTCGCTTTGGCGCGACGTCGAACTATAAATAATGCTGACACTAGCGTGAGCGTCGTGGAAAGTCGGAAAAGTCGGCTGCGAGGGTGAGTGCCAAGTTTGGGGAGCGTTTCGTAGTATGCGCAGTGCAATGGAGACGCGGAAACTTGTTGTGGCCCAGTGTTTTGCAGTTGGACGACAAGATTGGTACACAGTAGTAAAGAGCGAGGCACTGAGTTGGCATAAATAATGTAGTGCACAATGGGGCTCGAGATGTGTTTGTTACCTCAGGTGCTGTATAATTGTCGACAAGGAGTGAAAACGGAGCAATTTGTGACGGCTCTTTCAATTTAAGACGTTAAAAACAGACGGAATTTGCATTTGTAATACCAGAGCATCGAAACTACTTGGAACTTTTGTGTATATGAACGGGTCCGCGCCTTTGTACTCTGCTCCCTTCACCGCTACAAACCAACCAACCATCGTGTCCGTGCGCATCTGAGTCGCAAAGAATGGGGAATAGCGCAGTTTGCTCGTGCATGGGGCGTAGCTCAGATGGTAGAGCGCTCGCTTAGTATGCGAGAGGTACTGGGATCAATACCCAGTGCCTCCAGAATTTTTAACACACCTACATGCGCACCTTGATATGCAAGTGGAATAATTCACAACCAGCAGATGTGTCTAGGAAGATACAAGGGAATGATTAGCATCCACAATTGACAAGCGTGCTGTTATTAGTGCGCAGGAAGCACCCTCCTCCCACGCCTACACTTAATTTAGAAACAGTACAAGTGTTCCCGTAAGATTCTCAAGCCTATGTCGGAAAGATCTGCCTTGCGCCGAGTTCACGTAAATCCCACTGCACATTCCTATTCTTTGCGTGCAGTCAGCTGCTACTGGTGTTGCTAGTTGTGACTGCTGATAACAGATGCCGTAGCAATCAATTCATGGAGTGAGTTGTATGTTTTGCGATAGTCTGTCTCTGACAAGCAAGCACAGGTGACATAGGTGCGAACACAGGAAGCTTGCAGACCCTCGCTGCCTGCAGACACCGAGCAGCCACACTAGGAGGGCGGCCTAAGCCGTAGGCGAATTGTGCTCCTTCGCTTTGGCGCGACGTCGAACTATAAATAATGCTGTCACTAGCGTGAGCGTTGCGTGAGCGTCGTGGAAAGTCGGAAAAGTCGGCTGCGAGGGTGAGTGCCAAGTTTGGGGAGCGTTTCGTAGTATGCGCAGTGCAATGGAGACGCGGAAACTTGTTGTGGCCCAGTGTTTTGCAGTTGGACGACAAGATTGGTACACAGTAGTAAAGAGCGAGGCACTGAGTTGGCATAAATAATGTAGTGCACAATGGGGCTCGAGATGTGTTTGTTACCTCAGGTGCTGTATAATTGTCGACAAGGAGTGAAAACGGAGCAATTTGTGACGGCTCTTTCAATTTAAGACGTTAAAAACAGACGGAATTTGCATTTGTAATACCAGAGCATCGAAACTACTTGGAACTTTTGTGTATATGAACGGGTCCGCGCCTTTGTACTCTGCTCCCTTCACCGCTACAAACCAACCAACCATCGTGTCCGTGCGCATCTGAGTCGCAAAGAATGGGGAATAGCGCAGTTTGCTCGTGCATGGGGCGTAGCTCTTTTGGTAGAGCGTTCGCTTGGCATGTGAAAGGTCCAGGGTTCAAGCGGCGGCGCCTCCATTTTTTGTGGTCAGTGCATGGTAAGTGTTGGTCGCGGCGAACCTAAAGGCACGCAAGATGTTGCAAAGCCAGCGTCACAGACTGATATGATGTATACTGACGTAAGGAGAGCAAGATGTAAGTGTGGGGACCGGTTGTTATCGAGGTGTCATCTGTCTTAGGTATCGCGGCTTAACCTCATTGAAGTCTAGAGGGTGGACAACACGTTGGTCTTACTCAGAGCGGTGTCTGAATTCTATTTTCGACGTTATACGTGCCACTTTCATTGTGGTCAACTACGATTCGATACAGAATGCACGAAACCTGAAAGACACCCTAACGGATACATAGAGAGTAGTGTTTGTCTGCTGAATAATGGGAGTTCAAGGGTCTGTGTCGTCTATATGGCTGTATGTAGCACCATTAGTCTTTGAGGGGGCCTGCGTATCTCAGATGGTAGAGCGCTCGCTTAGTATGCGAGAGGTACTGGGATCAATACCCAGTGCAACCAGCATTTTTAACACACCTACATGCGCACCTTGCCATGCAAGTGGAATAATTCACAACCAGCAGATGAGTCTAGGAAGATACAAGCGAATGATTAGCATCCACAATTGACAAGCGTGCTGTTACTAGTGTGCAGGAAGCACCCTCCTCCCACGCCTACACTTAATTTAGAAACAGTACAAGTGTTCCCGTAAGCTTCTCAAGCCTATGTCGGAAAGATCTGCCTTGCGCTGAGTTCACGTAAATCCCACTGCACATTCCTATTCTTTGCGTGCAGTCAGCTGCTACTGGTGTTGCTAGTTGTGACTGCTGATAACAGATGCCGTAGCAATCAATTCATGGAGTGAGTTGTATGTTTTGCGATAGTCTGTCTCTGACAAGCAAGCACAGGTGACACAGGTGCGAACACAGGAAGCTTGCAGACCCTCGCTGCCTGCAGACACCGAGCAGCCACACTAGGAGGGCGGCCTAAGCCGTAGGCGAATTGTGCTCATTCGCTTTGGCGCGACGTCGAACTATAAATAATTCTGTCACTAGCGTGAGCGTTGCGTGAGCGTCGTGGAAAGTCGGAAAAGTCGGCTGCGAGCGTGAGTGCCAAGTTTGGGGAGCGTTTCGTAGTATGCGCAGTGCAATGGAGACGCTGAAACTTGTTGTGGCCCAGTGTTTTGCAGTTGGACGACAAGATTGGTACACAGTAGTAAAGAGCGAGGCACTGAGTTGGCATAAATAATGTAGTGCACAATGGGGCTCGAGATGTGTTTGTTACCTCAGGTGCTGTATAATTGTCGACAAGGAGTGAAAACGGAGCAATTTGTGACGGCTCTTTCAATTTAAGACGTTAAAAACAGATGGAATTTGCATTTGTAATACCAGAGCATCGAAACTACTTGGAACTTTTGTGTATATAAACGGGTCCGCGCCTTTGTACTCTGCTCCCTTCACCGCTACAAACCAACCAACCATCGTGTCCGTGCGCATCTGAGTCGCAAAGAATGGGGAATAGCGCAGTTTGCTCGTGCATGGGGCGTAGCTCTTTTGGTAGAGCGTTCGCTTGGCATGTGAAAGGTCCAGGGTTCAAGCGGCGGCGCCTCCACTTTTTGTGGTCAGTGCATGGTAAGTGTTGGTCGTGGCGAACCTAAAGGCACGCAAGATGTTGCAAAGCCAGCGTCACAGACTGATATGATGTATACTGACGTAAGGAGAGCAAGATGTAAGTGTGGGGACCGGCTGTTATCGAGGTGTCATCGAGTGCAGATCTGTCTTAGGTATCGCGGCTTAACCTCATTGATGTCTAGAGGGTGGACAACACGTTGGTCTTACTCAGAGCGGTGTCCGAATTCTATTTTCGACGTTATACGTGCCACTTTCATTTTGGCCAACTACGATTCGATACAGAATGCACGAAACCTGAAAGACACCCTAACGGATACATAGAGAGTTGTGTTTTTCTGCTGAATAATGGGAGTGCAAGGGTCTGTGTCGTCTATATGGCTGTATGTAGCACCACTAGTCTTCGGGGGGGCGGGCGTAGCTCAGATGGTAGAGCGCTCGCTTAGTATGCGAGAGGTACTGGGATCAATACCCAGTGCCTCCAGAATTTTTAACACACCTACATGCGCACCTTGATATGCAAGTGGAATAATTCACAACCAGCAGATGTGTCTAGGAAGATACAAGCGAATGATTAGCATCCACAATTGACAAGCGTGCTGTTATTAGTGCGCAGGAAGCACCCTCCTCCCACGCCTACACTTAATTTAGAAACAGTACAAGTGTTCCCGTAAGATTCTCAAGCCTATGTCGGAAAGATCTGCCTTGCGCCGAGTTCACGTAAATCCCATTGCACATTCCTATTCTTTGCGTGCAGTCAGCTGCTACTGGTGTTGCTAGTTGTGACTGCTGATAACAGATGCCGTAGCAATCAATTCATGGAGTGAGTTGTATGTTTTGCGATAGTCTGTCTCTGACAAGCAAGCACAGGTGACATAGGTGCGAACACAGGAAGCTTGCAGACCCTCGCTGCCTGCAGACACCGAGCAGCCACACTAGGAGGGCGGCCTAAGCCGTAGGCGAATTGTGCTCATTCGCTTTGGCGCGACGTCGAACTATAAATAATGCTGACACTAGCGTGAGCGTCGTGGAAAGTCGGAAAAGTCGGCTGCGAGGGTGAGTGCCAAGTTTGGGGAGCGTTTCGTAGTATGCGCAGTGCAATGGAGACGCGGAAACTTGTTGTGGCCCAGTGTTTTGCAGTTGGACGACAAGATTGGTACACAGTAGTAAAGAGCGAGGCACTGAGTTGGCATAAATAATGTAGTGCACAATGGGGCTCGAGATGTGTTTGTTACCTCAGGTGCTGTATAATTGTCGACAAGGAGTGAAAACGGAGCAATTTGTGACGGCTCTTTCAATTTAAGACGTTAAAAACAGACGGAATTTGCATTTGTAATACCAGAGCATCGAAACTACTTGGAACTTTTGTGTATATGAACGGGTCCGCGCCTTTGTACTCTGCTCCCTTCACCGCTACAAACCAACCAACCATCGTGTCCGTGCGCATCTGAGTCGCAAAGAATGGGGAATAGCGCAGTTTGCTCGTGCATGGGGCGTAGCTCAGATGGTAGAGCGCTCGCTTACTATGCGAGAGGTACTGGGATCAATACCCAGTGCCTCCAGAATTTTTAACACACCTACATGCGCACCTTGATATGCAAGTGGAATAATTCACAACCAGCAGATGTGTCTAGGAAGATACAAGGGAATGATTAGCATCCACAATTGACAAGCGTGCTGTTATTAGTGCGCAGGAAGCACCCTCCTCCCACGCCTACACTTAATTTAGAAACAGTACAAGTGTTCCCGTAAGATTCTCAAGCCTATGTCGGAAAGATCTGCCTTGCGCCGAGTTCACGTAAATCCCATTGCACATTCCTATTCTTTGCGTGCAGTCAGCTGCTACTGGTGTTGCTAGTTGTGACTGCTGATAACAGATGCCGTAGCAATCAATTCATGGAGTGAGTTGTATGTTTTGCGATAGTCTGTCTCTGACAAGCAAGCACAGGTGACATAGGTGCGAACACAGGAAGCTTGCAGACCCTCGCTGCCTGCAGACACCGAGCAGCCACACTAGGAGGGCGGCCTAAGCCGTAGGCGAATTGTGCTCATTCGCTTTGGCGCGACGTCGAACTATAAATAATGCTGACACTAGCGTGAGCGTCGTGGAAAGTCGGAAAAGTCGGCTGCGAGGGTGAGTGCCAAGTTTGGGGAGCGTTTCGTAGTATGCGCAGTGCAATGGAGACGCGGAAACTTGTTGTGGCCCAGTGTTTTGCAGTTGGACGACAAGATTGGTACACAGTAGTAAAGAGCGAGGCACTGAGTTGGCATAAATAATGTAGTGCACAATGGGGCTCGAGATGTGTTTGTTACCTCAGGTGCTGTATAATTGTCGACAAGGAGTGAAAACGGAGCAATTTGTGACGGCTCTTTCAATTTAAGACGTTAAAAACAGACGGAATTTGCATTTGTAATACCAGAGCATCGAAACTACTTGGAACTTTTGTGTATATGAACGGGTCCGCGCCTTTGTACTCTGCTCCCTTCACCGCTACAAACCAACCAACCATCGTGTCCGTGCGCATCTGAGTCGCAAAGAATGGGGAATAGCGCAGTTTGCTCGTGCATGGGGCGTAGCTCTTTTGGTAGAGCGTTCGCTTGGCATGTGAAAGGTCCAGGGTTCAAGCGGCGGCGCCTCCATTTTTTGTGGTCAGTGCATGGTAAGTGTTGGTCGCGGCGAACCTAAAGGCACGCAAGATGTTGCAAAGCCAGCGTCACAGACTGATATGATGTATACTGACGTAAGGAGAGCAAGATGTAAGTGTGGGGACCGGTTGTTATCGAGGTGTCATCTGTCTTAGGTATCGCGGCTTAACCTCATTGAAGTCTAGAGGGTGGACAACACGTTGGTCTTACTCAGAGCGGTGTCTGAATTCTATTTTCGACGTTATACGTGCCACTTTCATTGTGGTCAACTACGATTCGATACAGAATGCACGAAACCTGAAAGACACCCTAACGGATACATAGAGAGTAGTGTTTGTCTGCTGAATAATGGGAGTTCAAGGGTCTGTGTCGTCTATATGGCTGTATGTAGCACCATTAGTCTTTGAGGGGGCCTGCGTATCTCAGATGGTAGAGCGCTCGCTTAGTATGCGAGAGGTACTGGGATCAATACCCAGTGCAACCAGCATTTTTAACACACCTACATGCGCACCTTGCCATGCAAGTGGAATAATTCACAACCAGCAGATGTGTCTAGGAAGATACAAGCGAATGATTAGCATCCACAATTGACAAGCGTGCTGTTACTAGTGTGCAGGAAGCACCCTCCTCCCTCGCCTACACTTAATTTAGAAACAGTACAAGTGTTCCCGTAAGCTTCTCAAGCCTATGTCGGAAAGATCTGCCTTGCGCTGAGTTCACGTAAATCCCACTGCACATTCCTATTCTTTGCGTGCAGTCAGCTGCTACTGGTGTTGCTAGTTGTGACTGCTGATAACAGATGCCGTAGCAATCAATTCATGGAGTGAGTTGTATGTTTTGCGATAGTCTGTCTCTGACAAGCAAGCACAGGTGACACAGGTGCGAACACAGGAAGCTTGCAGACCCTCGCTGCCTGCAGACACCGAGCAGCCACACTAGGAGGGCGGCCTAAGCCGTAGGCGAATTGTGCTCATTCGCTTTGGCGCGACGTCGAACTATAAATAATTCTGTCACTAGCGTGAGCGTCGTGGAAAGTCGGAAAAGTCGGCTGCGAGCGTGAGTGCCAAGTTTGGGGAGCGTTTCGTAGTATGCGCAGTGCAATGGAGACGCTGAAACTTGTTGTGGCCCAGTGTTTTGCAGTTGGACGACAAGATTGGTACACAGTAGTAAAGAGCGAGGCACTGAGTTGGCATAAATAATGTAGTGCACAATGGGGCTCGAGATGTGTTTGTTACCTCAGGTGCTGTATAATTGTCGACAAGGAGTGAAAACGGAGCAATTTGTGACGGCTCTTTCAATTTAAGACGTTAAAAACAGATGGAATTTGCATTTGTAATACAAGAGCATCGAAACTACTTGGAACTTTTGTGTATATAAACGGGTCCGCGCCTTTGTACTCTGCTCCCTTCACCGCTACAAACCAACCAACCATCGTGTCCGTGCGCATCTGAGTCGCAAAGAATGGGGAATAGCGCAGTTTGCTCGTGCATGGGGCGTAGCTCAGATGGTAGAGCGTTCGCTTAGTATGCGAGAGGTACTGGGATCAATACCCAGTGCCTCCAGAATTTTTAACACACCTACATGCGCACCTTGATATGCAAGTGGAATAATTCACAACCAGCAGATGTGTCTAGGAAGATAGAAGGGAATGATTAGCATCCACAATTGACAAGCGTGCTGTTATTAGTGCGCAGGAAGCACCCTCCTCCCACGCCTACACTTAATTTAGAAACAGTACAAGTGTTCCCGTAAGATTCTCAAGCCTATGTCGGAAAGATCTGCCTTGCGCCGAGTTCACGTAAATCCCACTGCACATTCCTATTCTTTGCGTGCAGTCAGCTGCTACTGGTGTTGCTAGTTGTGACTGCTGATAACAGATGCCGTAGCAATCAATTCATGGAGTGAGTTGTATGTTTTGCGATAGTCTGTCTCTGACAAGCAAGCACAGGTGACATAGGTGCGAACACAGGAAGCTTGCAGACCCTCGCTGCCTGCAGACACCGAGCAGCCACACTAGGAGGGCGGCCTAAGCCGTAGGCGAATTGTGCTCCTTCGCTTTGGCGCGACGTCGAACTATAAATAATGCTGTCACTAGCGTGAGCGTTGCGTGAGCGTCGTGGAAAGTCGGAAAAGTCGGCTGCGAGGGTGAGTGCCAAGTTTGGGGAGCGTTTCGTAGTATGCGCAGTGCAATGGAGACGCGGAAACTTGTTGTGGCCCAGTGTTTTGCAGTTGGACGACAAGATTGGTACACAGTAGTAAAGAGCGAGGCACTGAGTTGGCATAAATAATGTAGTGCACAATGGGGCTCGAGATGTGTTTGTTACCTCAGGTGCTGTATAATTGTCGACAAGGAGTGAAAACGGAGCAATTTGTGACGGCTCTTTCAATTTAAGACGTTAAAAACAGACGGAATTTGCATTTGTAATACCAGAGCATCGAAACTACTTGGAACTTTTGTGTATATGAACGGGTCCGCGCCTTTGTACTCTGCTCCCTTCACCGCTACAAACCAACCAACCATCGTGTCCGTGCGCATCTGAGTCGCAAAGAATGGGGAATAGCGCAGTTTGCTCGTGCATGGGGCGTAGCTCTTTTGGTAGAGCGTTCGCTTGGCATGTGAAAGGTCCAGGGTTCAAGCGGCGGCGCCTCCATTTTTTGTGGTCAGTGCATGGTAAGTGTTGGTCGCGGCGAACCTAAAGGCACGCAAGATGTTGCAAAGCCAGCGTCACAGACTGATATGATGTATACTGACGTAAGGAGAGCAAGATGTAAGTGTGGGGACCGGCTGTTATCGAGGTGTCATCGAGTGCAGATCTGTCTTAGGTATCGCGGCTTAACCTCATTGATGTCTAGAGGGTGGACAACACGTTGGTCTTACTCAGAGCGGTGTCCGAATTCTATTTTCGACGTTATACGTGCCACTTTCATTTTGGCCAACTACGATTCGATACAGAATGCACGAAACCTGAAAGACACCCTAACGGATACATAGAGAGTAGTGTTTTTCTGCTGAATAATGGGAGTGCAAGGGTCTGTGTCGTCTATATGGCTGTATGTAGCACCACTAGTCTTCGGGGGGGCGGGCGTAGCTCAGATGGTAGAGCGCTCGCTTAGTATGCGAGAGGTACTGGGATCAATACCCAGTGCCTCCAGAATTTTTAACACACCTACATGCGCACCTTGATATGCAAGTGGAATAATTCACAACCAGCAGATGTGTCTAGGAAGATACAAGCGAATGATTAGCATCCACAATTGACAAGCGTGCTGTTATTAGTGCGCAGGAAGCACCCTCCTCCCACGCCTACACTTAATTTAGAAACAGTACAAGTGTTCCCGTAAGATTCTCAAGCCTATGTCGGAAAGATCTGCCTTGCGCCGAGTTCACGTAAATCCCATTGCACATTCCTATTCTTTGCGTGCAGTCAGCTGCTACTGGTGTTGCTAGTTGTGACTGCTGATAACAGATGCCGTAGCAATCAATTCATGGAGTGAGTTGTATGTTTTGCGATAGTCTGTCTCTGACAAGCAAGCACAGGTGACATAGGTGCGAACACAGGAAGCTTGCAGACCCTCGCTGCCTGCAGACACCGAGCAGCCACACTAGGAGGGCGGCCTAAGCCGTAGGCGAATTGTGCTCATTCGCTTTGGCGCGACGTCGAACTATAAATAATGCTGACACTAGCGTGAGCGTCGTGGAAAGTCGGAAAAGTCGGCTGCGAGGGTGAGTGCCAAGTTTGGGGAGCGTTTCGTAGTATGCGCAGTGCAATGGAGACGCGGAAACTTGTTGTGGCCCAGTGTTTTGCAGTTGGACGACAAGATTGGTACACAGTAGTAAAGAGCGAGGCACTGAGTTGGCATAAATAATGTAGTGCACAATGGGGCTCGAGATGTGTTTGTTACCTCAGGTGCTGTATAATTGTCGACAAGGAGTGAAAACGGAGCAATTTGTGACGGCTCTTTCAATTTAAGACGTTAAAAACAGACGGAATTTGCATTTGTAATACCAGAGCATCGAAACTACTTGGAACTTTTGTGTATATGAACGGGTCCGCGCCTTTGTACTCTGCTCCCTTCACCGCTACAAACCAACCAACCATCGTGTCCGTGCGCATCTGAGTCGCAAAGAATGGGGAATAGCGCAGTTTGCTCGTGCATGGGGCGTAGCTCAGATGGTAGAGCGCTCGCTTAGTATGCGAGAGGTACTGGGATCAATACCCAGTGCCTCCAGAATTTTTAACACACCTACATGCGCACCTTGATATGCAAGTGGAATAATTCACAACCAGCAGATGTGTCTAGGAAGATACAAGGGAATGATTAGCATCCACAATTGACAAGCGTGCTGTTATTAGTGCGCAGGAAGCACCCTCCTCCCACGCCTACACTTAATTTAGAAACAGTACAAGTGTTCCCGTAAGATTCTCAAGCCTATGTCGGAAAGATCTGCCTTGCGCCGAGTTCACGTAAATCCCACTGCACATTCCTATTCTTTGCGTGCAGTCAGCTGCTACTGGTGTTGCTAGTTGTGACTGCTGATAACAGATGCCGTAGCAATCAATTCATGGAGTGAGTTGTATGTTTTGCGATAGTCTGTCTCTGACAAGCAAGCACAGGTGACATAGGTGCGAACACAGGAAGCTTGCAGACCCTCGCTGCCTGCAGACACCGAGCAGCCACACTAGGAGGGCGGCCTAAGCCGTAGGCGAATTGTGCTCCTTCGCTTTGGCGCGACGTCGAACTATAAATAATGCTGTCACTAGCGTGAGCGTTGCGTGAGCGTCGTGGAAAGTCGGAAAAGTCGGCTGCGAGGGTGAGTGCCAAGTTTGGGGAGCGTTTCGTAGTATGCGCAGTGCAATGGAGACGCGGAAACTTGTTGTGGCCCAGTGTTTTGCAGTTGGACGACAAGATTGGTACACAGTAGTAAAGAGCGAGGCACTGAGTTGGCATAAATAATGTAGTGCACAATGGGGCTCGAGATGTGTTTGTTACCTCAGGTGCTGTATAATTGTCGACAAGGAGTGAAAACGGAGCAATTTGTGACGGCTCTTTCAATTTAAGACGTTAAAAACAGACGGAATTTGCATTTGTAATACCAGAGCATCGAAACTACTTGGAACTTTTGTGTATACGAACGGGTCCGCGCCTTTGTACTCTGCTCCCTTCACCGCTACAAACCAACCAACCATCGTGTCCGTGCGCATCTGAGTCGCAAAGAATGGGGAATAGCGCAGTTTGCTCGTGCATGGGGCGTAGCTCTTTTGGTAGAGCGTTCGCTTGGCATGTGAAAGGTCCAGGGTTCAAGCGGCGGCGCCTCCATTTTTTGTGGTCAGTGCATGGTAAGTGTTGGTCGCGGCGAACCTAAAGGCACGCAAGATGTTGCAAAGCCAGCGTCACAGACTGATATGATGTATACTGACGTAAGGAGAGCAAGATGTAAGTGTGGGGACCGGTTGTTATCGAGGTGTCATCTGTCTTAGGTATCGCGGCTTAACCTCATTGAAGTCTAGAGGGTGGACAACACGTTGGTCTTACTCAGAGCGGTGTCTGAATTCTATTTTCGACGTTATACGTGCCACTTTCATTGTGGTCAACTACGATTCGATACAGAATGCACGAAACCTGAAAGACACCCTAACGGATACATAGAGAGTAGTGTTTGTCTGCTGAATAATGGGAGTTCAAGGGTCTGTGTCGTCTATATGGCTGTATGTAGCACCATTAGTCTTTGAGGGGGCCTGCGTATCTCAGATGGTAGAGCGCTCGCTTAGTATGCGAGAGGTACTGGGATCAATACCCAGTGCAACCAGCATTTTTAACACACCTACATGCGCACCTTGCCATGCAAGTGGAATAATTCACAACCAGCAGATGTGTCTAGGAAGATACAAGCGAATGATTAGCATCCACAATTGACAAGCGTGCTGTTACTAGTGTGCAGGAAGCACCCTCCTCCCACGCCTACACTTAATTTAGAAACAGTACAAGTGTTCCCGTAAGCTTCTCAAGCCTATGTCGGAAAGATCTGCCTTGCGCTGAGTTCACGTAAATCCCACTGCACATTCCTATTCTTTGCGTGCAGTCAGCTGCTACTGGTGTTGCTAGTTGTGACTGCTGATAACAGATGCCGTAGCAATCAATTCATGGAGTGAGTTGTATGTTTTGCGATAGTCTGTCTCTGACAAGCAAGCACAGGTGACATAGGTGCGAACACAGGAAGCTTGCAGACCCTCGCTGCCTGCAGACACCGAGCAGCCACACTAGGAGGGCGGCCTAAGCCGTAGGCGAATTGTGCTCATTCGCTTTGGCGCGACGTCGAACTATAAATAATTCTGTCACTAGCGTGAGCGTTGCGTGAGCGTCGTGGAAAGTCGGAAAAGTCGGCTGCGAGCGTGAGTGCCAAGTTTGGGGAGCGTTTCGTAGTATGCGCAGTGCAATGGAGACGCTGAAACTTGTTGTGGCCCAGTGTTTTGCAGTTGGACGACAAGATTGGTACACAGTAGTAAAGAGCGAGGCACTGAGTTGGCATAAATAATGTAGTGCACAATGGGGCTCGAGATGTGTTTGTTACCTCAGGTGCTGTATAATTGTCGACAAGGAGTGAAAACGGAGCAATTTGTGACGGCTCTTTCAATTTAAGACGTTAAAAACAGATGGAATTTGCATTTGTAATACCAGAGCATCGAAACTACTTGGAACTTTTGTGTATATGAACGGGTCCGCGCCTTTGTACTCTGCTCCCTTCACCGCTACAAACCAACCAACCATCGTGTCCGTGCGCATCTGAGTCGCAAAGAATGGGGAATAGCGCAGTTTGCTCGTGCATGGGGCGTAGCTCTTTTGGTAGAGCGTTCGCTTGGCATGTGAAAGGTCCAGGGTTCAAGCGGCGGCGCCTCCACTTTTTGTGGTCAGTGCATGGTAAGTGTTGGTCGCGGCGAACCTAAAGGCACGCAAGATGTTGCAAAGCCAGCGTCACAGACTGATATGATGTATACTGACGTAAGGAGAGCAAGATGTAAGTGTGGGGACCGGCTGTTATCGAGGTGTCATCGAGTGCAGATCTGTCTTAGGTATCGCGGCTTAACCTCATTGATGTCTAGAGGGTGGACAACACGTTGGTCTTACTCAGAGCGGTGTCCGAATTCTATTTTCGACGTTATACGTGCCACTTTCATTTTGGCCAACTACGATTCGATACAGAATGCACGAAACCTGAAAGACACCCTAACGGATACATAGAGAGTAGTGTTTTTCTGCTGAATAATGGGAGTGCAAGGGTCTGTGTCGTCTATATGGCTGTATGTAGCACCACTAGTCTTCGGGGGGGCGGGCGTAGCTCAGATGGTAGAGCGCTCGCTTAGTATGCGAGAGGTACTGGGATCAATACCCAGTGCCTCCAGAATTTTTAACACACCTACATGCGCACCTTGCCATGCAAGTGGAATAATTCACAACCAGCAGATGTGTCTAGGAAGATACAAGCGAATGATTAGCATCCACAATTGACAAGCGTGCTGTTATTAGTGCGCAGGAAGCACCCTCCTCCCACGCCTACACTTAATTTAGAAACAGTACAAATGTTCCCGTAAGATTCTCAAGCCTATGTCGGAAAGATCTGCCTTGCGCCGAGTTCACGTAAATCCCATTGCACATTCCTATTCTTTGCGTGCAGTCAGCTGCTACTGGTGTTGCTAGTTGTGACTGCTGATAACAGATGCCGTAGCAATCAATTCATGGAGTGAGTTGTATGTTTTGCGATAGTCTGTCTCTGACAAGCAAGCACAGGTGACATAGGTGCGAACACAGGAAGCTTGCAGACCCTCGCTGCCTGCAGACACCGAGCAGCCACACTAGGAGGGCGGCCTAAGCCGTAGGCGAATTGTGCTCATTCGCTTTGGCGCGACGTCGAACTATAAATAATGCTGACACTAGCGTGAGCGTCGTGGAAAGTCGGAAAAGTCGGCTGCGAGGGTGAGTGCCAAGTTTGGGGAGCGTTTCGTAGTATGCGCAGTGCAATGGAGACGCGGAAACTTGTTGTGGCCCAGTGTTTTGCAGTTGGACGACAAGATTGGTACACAGTAGTAAAGAGCGAGGCACTGAGTTGGCATAAATAATGTAGTGCACAATGGGGCTCGAGATGTGTTTGTTACCTCAGGTGCTGTATAATTGTCGACAAGGAGTGAAAACGGAGCAATTTGTGACGGCTCTTTCAATTTAAGACGTTAAAAACAGACGGAATTTGCATTTGTAATACCAGAGCATCGAAACTACTTGGAACTTTTGTGTATATGAACGGGTCCGCGCCTTTGTACTCTGCTCCCTTCACCGCTACAAACCAACCAACCATCGTGTCCGTGCGCATCTGAGTCGCAAAGAATGGGGAATAGCGCAGTTTGCTCGTGCATGGGGCGTAGCTCAGATGGTAGAGCGCTCGCTTAGTATGCGAGAGGTACTGGGATCAATACCCAGTGCCTCCAGAATTTTTAACACACCTACATGCGCACCTTGATATGCAAGTGGAATAATTCACAACCAGCAGATGTGTCTAGGAAGATACAAGGGAATGATTAGCATCCACAATTGACAAGCGTGCTGTTATTAGTGCGCAGGAAGCACCCTCCTCCCACGCCTACACTTAATTTAGAAACAGTACAAGTGTTCCCGTAAGATTCTCAAGCCTATGTCGGAAAGATCTGCCTTGCGCCGAGTTCACGTAAATCCCACTGCACATTCCTATTCTTTGCGTGCAGTCAGCTGCTACTGGTGTTGCTAGTTGTGACTGCTGATAACAGATGCCGTAGCAATCAATTCATGGAGTGAGTTGTATGTTTTGCGATAGTCTGTCTCTGACAAGCAAGCACAGGTGACATAGGTGCGAACACAGGAAGCTTGCAGACCCTCGCTGCCTGCAGACACCGAGCAGCCACACTAGGAGGGCGGCCTAAGCCGTAGGCGAATTGTGCTCCTTCGCTTTGGCGCGACGTCGAACTATAAATAATGCTGTCACTAGCGTGAGCGTTGCGTGAGCGTCGTGGAAAGTCGGAAAAGTCGGCTGCGAGGGTGAGTGCCAAGTTTGGGGAGCGTTTCGTAGTATGCGCAGTGCAATGGAGACGCGGAAACTTGTTGTGGCCCAGTGTTTTGCAGTTGGACGACAAGATTGGTACACAGTAGTAAAGAGCGAGGCACTGAGTTGGCATAAATAATGTAGTGCACAATGGGGCTCGAGATGTGTTTGTTACCTCAGGTGCTGTATAATTGTCGACAAGGAGTGAAAACGGAGCAATTTGTGACGGCTCTTTCAATTTAAGACGTTAAAAACAGACGGAATTTGCATTTGTAATACCAGAGCATCGAAACTACTTGGAACTTTTGTGTATATGAACGGGTCCGCGCCTTTGTACTCTGCTCCCTTCACCGCTACAAACCAACCAACCATCGTGTCCGTGCGCATCTGAGTCGCAAAGAATGGGGAATAGCGCAGTTTGATCGTGCATGGGGCGTAGCTCAGATGGTAGAGCGCTCGCTTAGTATGCGAGAGGTACTGGGATCAATACCCAGTGCCTCCTGAATTTTTAACACACCTACATGCGCACCTTGATATGCAAGTGGAATAATTCACAGCCAGCAGATGTGTCTAGGAAGATACAAGCTTGCGCCGAGTTCACGTAAATCCCACTGCACATTCCTATTCTTTGCGTGCAGTCAGCTGCTACTGGTGTTGTTAGTTGTGACTGCTGATAACAGATGCCGTAGCAATCAATTCATGGAGTGAGTTGTATGTTTTGCGATAGTCTGTCTCTGACAAGCAAGCACAGGTGACATAGGTGCGAACACAAGAAGCTTGCAGACCCTCGCTGCCTGCAGACACCGAGCAGCCACACTAGGAGGGCGGCCTAAGCCGTAGGCGAATTGTGCTCATTCGCTTTGGCGCGACGTCGAACTATAAATAATGCTGACACTAGCGTGAGCGTCGTGGAAAGTCGGAAAAGTCGGCTGCGAGGGTGAGTGCCAAGTTTGGGGAGCGTTTCGTAGTATGCGCAGTGCAATGGAGAAGCGGAAACTTGTTGTGGCCCAGTGTTTTGCAGTTGGACGACAAGATTGGTACACAGTAGTAAAGAGCGAGGCACTGAGATGGCATAAATAATGTAGTGCACAATGGGGCTCGAGATGTGTTTGTTACCTCAGGTGCTGTATAATTGTCGACAAGGAGTGAAAACGGAGCAATTTGTGACGGCTCTTTCAATTTAAGACGTTAAAAACAGACGGAATTTGCATTTGTAATACCAGAGCATCGAAACTACTTGGAACTTTTGTGTATATGAACGGGTCCGCGCCTTTGTACTCTGCTCCCTTCACCGCTACAAACCAACCAACCATCGTGTCCGTGCGCATCTGAGTCGCAAAGAATGGGGAATAGCGCATTTTGCTCGTGCATGGCGCGTAGCTCAGATGGTAGAGCGCTCGCTTAGTATGCGAGAGGTACTGGGATCAATACCCAGTGCCTCCAGAATTTTTAACACACCTACATGCGCACCTTGATATGCAAGTGGAATAATTCACAACCAGCAGATGTGTCTAGGAAGATACAAGGGAATGATTAGCATCCACAATTGACAAGCGTGCTGTTATTAGTGCGCAGGAAGCACCCTCCTCCCACGCCTACACTTAATTTAGAAACAGTACAAGTGTTCCCGTAAGATTCTCAAGCCTATGTCGGAAAGATCTGCCTTGCGCCGAGTTCACGTAAATCCCACTGCACATTCCTATTCTTTGCGTGCAGTCAGCTGCTACTGGTGTTGCTAGTTGTGACTGCTGATAACAGATGCCGTAGCAATCAATTCATGGAGTGAGTTGTATGTTTTGCGATAGTCTGTCTCTGACAAGCAAGCACAGGTGACATAGGTGCGAACACAGGAAGCTTGCAGACCCTCGCTGCCTGCAGACACCGAGCAGCCACACTAGGAGGGCGGCCTAAGCCGTAGGCGAATTGTGCTCCTTCGCTTTGGCGCGACGTCGAACTATAAATAATGCTGTCACTAGCGTGAGCGTTGCGTCAGCGTCGTGGAAAGTCGGAAAAGTCGGCTGCGAGGGTGAGTGCCAAGTTTGGGGAGCGTTTCGTAGTATGCGCAGTGCAATGGAGACGCGGAAACTTGTTGTGGCCCAGTGTTTTGCAGTTGGACGACAAGATTGGTACACAGTAGTAAAGAGCGAGGCACTGAGTTGGCATAAATAATGTAGTGCACAATGGGGCTCGAGATGTGTTTGTTACCTCAGGTGCTGTATAATTGTCGACAAGGAGTGAAAACGGAGCAATTTGTGACGGCTCTTTCAATTTAAGACGTTAAAAACAGACGGAATTTGCATTTGTAATACCAGAGCATCGAAACTACTTGGAACTTTTGTGTATATAAACGGGTCCGCGCCTTTGTACTCTGCTCCCTTCACCGCTACAAACCAACCAACCATCGTGTCCGTGCGCATCTGAGTCGCAAAGAATGGGGAATAGCGCAGTTTGCTCGTGCATGGGGCGTAGCTCTTTTGGTAGAGCGTTCGCTTGGCATGTGAAAGGTCCAGGGTTCAAGCGGCGGCGCCTCCATTTTTTGTGGTCAGTGCATGGTAAGTGTTGGTCGCGGCGAACCTAAAGGCACGCAAGATGTTGCAAAGCCAGCGTCACAGACTGATATGATGTATACTGACGTAAGGAGAGCAAGATGTAAGTGTGGGGACCGGCTGTTATCGAGGTGTCATCGAGTGCAGATCTGTCTTAGGTATCGCGGCTTAACCTCATTGATGTCTAGAGGGTGGACAACACGTTGGTCTTACTCAGAGCGGTGTCCGAATTCTGTTTTCGACGTTATACGTGCCACTTTCATTTTGGCCAACTACGATTCGATACAGAATGCACGAAACCTGAAAGACACCCTAACGGATACATAGAGAGTAGTGTTTTTCTGCTGAATAATGGGAGTGCAAGGGTCTGTGTCGTCTATATGGCTGTATGTAGCACCACTAGTCTTCGGGGGGGCGGGCGTAGCTCAGATGGTAGAGCGCTCGCTTAGTATGCGATAGGTACTGGGATCAATACCCAGTGCCTCCAGAATTTTTAACACACCTACATGCGCACCTTGATATGCAAGTGGAATAATTCACAACCAGCAGATGTGTCTAGGAAGATACAAGCGAATGATTAGCATCCACAATTGACAAGCGTGCTGTTATTAGTGCGCAGGAAGCACCCTCCTCCCACGCCTACACTTAATTTAGAAACAGTACAAGTGTTCCCGTAAGATTCTCAAGCCTATGTCGGAAAGATCTGCCTTGCGCCGAGTTCACGTAAATCCCACTGCACATTCCTATTCTTTGCGTGCAGTCAGCTGCTACTGGTGTTGCTAGTTGTGACTGCTGATAACTGATGCCGTAGCAATCAATTCATGGAGTGAGTTGTATGTTTTGCGATAGTCTGTCTCTGACAAGCAAGCACAGGTGACATAGGTGCGAACACAGGAAGCTTGCAGACCCTCGCTGCCTGCAGACACCGAGCAGCCACACTAGGAGGGCGGCCTAAGCCGTAGGCGAATTGTGCTCATTCGCTTTGGCGCGACGTCGAACTATAAATAATGCTGTCACTAGCGTGAGCGTTGCGTGAGCGTCGTGGAAAGTCGGAAAAGTCGGCTGCGAGGGTGAGTGCCAAGTTTGGGGAGCGTTTCGTAGTATGCGCAGTGCAATGGAGACGCGGAAACTTGTTGTGGCCCAGTGTTTTGCAGTTGGACGACAAGATTGGTACACAGTAGTAAAGAGCGAGGCACTGAGTTGGCATAAATAATGTAGTGCACAATGGGGCTCGAGATGTGTTTGTTACCTCAGGTGCTGTATAATTGTCGACAAGGAGTGAAAACGGAGCAATTTGTGACGGCTCTTTCAATTTAAGACGTTAAAAACAGATGGAATTTGCATTTGTAATACCAGAGCATCGAAACTACTTGGAACTTTTGTGTATATGAACGGGTCCGCGCCTTTGTACTCTGCTCCCTTCACCGCTACAAACCAACCAACCATCGTGTCCGTGCGCATCTGTGTCGCAAAGAATGGGGAATAGCGCAGTTTGCTCGTGCATGGGGCGTAGCTCAGTTGGTAGAGCGTTCGCTTGGCATGTGAAAGGTCCAGGGTTCAAGCGGCGGCGCCTCCATTTTTTGTGGTCAGTGCATGGTAAGTGTTGGTCGCGGCGAACCTAAAGGCACGCAAGATGTTGCAAAGCCAGCGTCACAGACTGATATGATGTATACTGACGTAAGGAGAGCAAGATGTAAGTGTGGGGACCGGCTGTTATAGAGGTGTCATCGAGTGCAGATCTGTCTTAGGTATCGCGGCTTAACCTCATTGATGTCTAGAGGGTGGACAACACGTTGGTCTTACTCAGAGCGGTGTCCGAATTCTATTTTCGACGTTATACGTGCCACTTTCATTTTGGCCAACTACGATTCGATACAGAATGCACGAAACCTGAAAGACACCCTAACGGATACATAGAGAGTAGTGTTTTTCTGCTGAATAATGGGAGTGCAAGGGTCTGTGTCGTCTATATGGCTGTATGTAGCACCACTAGTCTTCGGGGGGGCGGGCGTAGCTCAGATGGTAGAGCGCTCGCTTAGTATGCGAGAGGTACTGGGATCAATACCCAGTGCCTCCAGAATTTTTAACACACCTACATGCGCACCTTGATATGCAAGTGGAATAATTCACAACCAGCAGATGTGTCTAGGAAGATACAAGCGAATGATTAGCATCCACAATTGACAAGCGTGCTGTTATTAGTGCGCAGGAAGCACCCTCCTCCCACGCCTACACTTAATTTAGAAACAGTACAAGTGTTCCCGTAAGATTCTCAAGCCTATGTCGGAAAGATCTGCCTTGCGCCGAGTTCACGTAAATCCCATTGCACATTCCTATTCTTTGCGTGCAGTCAGCTGCTACTGGTGTTGCTAGTTGTGACTGCTGATAACAGATGCCGTAGCAATCAATTCATGGAGTGAGTTGTATGTTTTGCGATAGTCTGTCTCTGACAAGCAAGCACAGGTGACATAGGTGCGAACACAGGAAGCTTGCAGACCCTCGCTGCCTGCAGACACCGAGCAGCCACACTAGGAGGGCGGCCTAAGCCGTAGGCGAATTCTGCTCATTCGCTTTGGCGCGACGTCGAACTATAAATAATGCTGACACTAGCGTGAGCGTTGCGTGAGCGTCGTGGAAAGTCGGAAAAGTCGGCTGCGAGGGTGAGTGCCAAGTTTGGGGAGCGTTTCGTAGTATGCGCAGTGCAATGGAGACGCGGAAACTTGTTGTGGCCCAGCGTTTTGCAGTTGGACGACAAGATTGGTACACAGTAGTAAAGAGCGAGGCACTGAGTTGGCATAAATAATGTAGTGCACAATGGGGCTCGAGATGTGTTTGTTACCTCAGGTGCTGTATAATTGTCGACAAGGAGTGAAAACGGAGCAATTTGTGACGGCTCTTTCAATTTAAGACGTTAAAAACAGATGGAATTTGCATTTGTAATACCAGAGCATCGAAACTACTTGGAACTTTTGTGTATATGAACGGGTCCGCGCCTTTGTACTCTGCTCCCTTCACCGCTACAAACCAACCAACCATCGTGTCCGTGCGCATCTGAGTCGCAAAGAATGGGGAATAGCGCAGTTTGCTCGTGCATGGGGCGTAGCTCAGATGGTAGAGCGCTCGCTTAGTATGCGAGAGGTACTGGGATCAATACCCAGTGCCTCCAGAATTTTTAACACACCTACATGCGCACCTTGATATGCAAGTGGAATAATTCACAACCAGCAGATGTGTCTAGGAAGATACAAGCGAATGATTAGCATCCACAATTGACAAGCGTGCTGTTATTAGTGCGCAGGAAGCACCCTCCTCCCACGCCTACACTTAATTTAGAAACAGTACAAGTGTTCCCGTAAGATTCTCAAGCCTATGTCGGAAAGATCTGCCTTGCGCCGAGTTCACGTAAATCCCATTGCACATTCCTATTCTTTGCGTGCAGTCAGCTGCTACTGGTGTTGCTAGTTGTGACTGCTGATAACAGATGCCGTAGCAATCAATTCATGGAGTGAGTTGTATGTTTTGCGATAGTCTGTCTCTGACAAGCAAGCACAGGTGACATAGGTGCGAACACAGGAAGCTTGCAGACCCTCGCTGCCTGCAGACACCGAGCAGCCACACTAGGAGGGCGGCCTAAGCCGTAGGCGAATTGTGCTCATTCGCTTTGGCGCGACGTCGAACTATAAATAATGCTGACACTAGCGTGAGCGTCGTGGAAAGTCGGAAAAGTCGGCTGCGAGGGTGAGTGCCAAGTTTGGGGAGCGTTTCGTAGTATGCGCAGTGCAATGGAGACGCGGAAACTTGTTGTGGCCCAGTGTTTTGCAGTTGGACGACAAGATTGGTACACAGTAGTAAAGAGCGAGGCACTGAGTTGGCATAAATAATGTAGTGCACAATGGGGCTCGAGATGTGTTTGTTACCTCAGGTGCTGTATAATTGTCGACAAGGAGTGAAAACGGAGCAATTTGTGACGGCTCTTTCAATTTAAGACGTTAAAAACAGATGGAATTTGCATTTGTAATACCAGAGCATCGAAACTACTTGGAACTTTTGTGTATATGAACGGGTCCGCGCCTTTGTACTCTGCTCCCTTCACCGCTACAAACCAACCAACCATCGTGTCCGTGCGCATCTGAGTCGCAAAGAATGGGGAATAGCGCAGTTTGCTCGTGCATGGGGCGTAGCTCAGATGGTAGAGCGCTCGCTTAGTATGCGAGAGGTACTGGGATCAATACCCAGTGCCTCCAGAATTTTTAACACACCTACATGCGCACCTTGATATGCAAGTGGAATAATTCACAACCAGCAGATGTGTCTAGGAAGATACAAGCGAATGATTAGCATCCACAATTGACAAGCGTGCTGTTATTAGTGCGCAGGAAGCACCCTCCTCCCACGCCTACACTTAATTTAGAAACAGTACAAGTGTTCCCGTAAGATTCTCAAGCCTATGTCGGAAAGATCTGCCTTGCGCCGAGTTCACGTAAATCCCACTGCACATTCCTATTATTTGCGTGCAGTCAGCTGCTACTGGTGTTGCTAGTTGTGACTGCTGATAACAGATGCCGTAGCAATCAATTCATGGAGTGAGTTGTATGTTTTGCGATAGTCTGTCTCTGACAAGCAAGCACAGGTGACATAGGTGCGAACACAGGAAGCTTGCAGACCCTCGCTGCCTGCAGACACCGAGCAGCCACACTAGGAGGGCGGCCTAAGCCGTAGGCGAATTGTGCTCCTTCGCTTTGGCGCGACGTCGAACTATAAATAATGCTGTCACTAGCGTGAGCGTTGCGTGAGCGTCGTGGAAAGTCGGAAAAGTCGGCTGCGAGGGTGAGTGCCAAGTTTGGGGAGCGTTTCGTAGTATGCGCAGTGCAATGGAGACGCGGATACTTGTTGTGGCCCAGTGTTTTGCAGTTGGACGACAAGATTGGTACACAGTAGTAAAGAGCGAGGCACTGAGTTGGCATAAAAAATGTAGAGCACAATGGGGCTCGAGATGTGTTTGTTACCTCAGGTGCTGTATAATTGTCGACAAGGAGTGAAAACGGAGCAATTTGTGACGGCTCTTTCAATTTAAGACGTTAAAAACAGACGGAATTTGCATTTGTAATACCAGAGCATCGAAACTACTTGGAACTTTTGTGTATATGAACGGGTCCGCGCCTTTGTACTCTGCTCCCTTCACCGCTACAAACCAACCAACCATCGTGTCCGTGCGCATCTGAGTCGCAAAGAATGGGGAATAGCGCAGTTTGCTCGTGCATGGGGCGTAGCTCAGTTGGTAGAGCGTTCGCTTGGCATGTGAAAGGTCCAGGGTTCAAGCGGCGGCGCCTCCATTTTTTGTGGTCAGTGCATGGTAAGTGTTGGTCGCGGCGAACCTAAAGGCACGCAAGATGTTGCAAAGCCAGCGTCACAGACTGATATGATGTATACTGACGTAAGGAGAGCAAGATGTAAGTGTGGGGACCGGCTGTTATCGAGGTGTCATCGAGTGCAGATCTGTCTTAGGTATCGCGGCTTAACCTCATTGAAGTCTAGAGGGTGGACGACACGTTGGTCTTACTCAGAGCGGTGTCCGAATTCTATTTTCGACGTTATACGTGCCACTTTCATTTTGGCCAACTACGATTCGATACAGAATGCACGAAACCTGAAAGACACCCTAACGGATACATAGAGAGTAGTGTTTGTCTGCTGAATAATGGGAGTGCAAGGGTCTGTGTCGTCTATATGGCTGTATGTAGCACCACTAGTCTTCGGGGGGGCGGGCGTAGCTCAGATGGTAGAGCGCTCGCTTAGTATGCGAGAGGTACTGGGATCAATACCCAGTGCCTCCAGAATTTTTAACACACCTACATGCGCACCTTGATATGCAAGTGGAATAATTCACAACCAGCAGATGTGTCTAGGAAGATACAAGCGAATGATTAGCATCCACAATTGACAAGCGTGCTGTTATTAGTGCGCAGGAAGCACCCTCCTCCCACGCCTACACTTAATTTAGAAACAGTACAAGTGTTCCCGTAAGATTCTCAAGCCTATGTCGGAAAGATCTGCCTTGCGCCGAGTTCACGTAAATCCCACTGCACATTCCTATTCTTTGCGTGCAGTCAGCTGCTACTGGTGTTGCTAGTTGTGACTGCTGATAACAGATGCCGTAGCAATCAATTCATGGAGTGAGTTGTATGTTTTGCGATAGTCTGTCTCTGACAAGCAAGCACAGGTGACATAGGTGCGAACACAGGAAGCTTGCAGACCCTCGCTGCCTGCAGACACCGAGCAGCCACACTAGGAGGGCGGCCTAAGCCGTAGGCGAATTGTGCTCATTCGCTTTGGCGCGACGTCGAACTATAAATAATGCTGTCACTAGCGTGAGCGTCGTGGAAAGTCGGAAAAGTCGGCTGCGAGGGTGAGTGCCAAGTTTGGGGAGCGTTTCGTAGTATGCGCAGTGCAATGGAGACGCGGAAACTTGTTGTGGCCCAGTGTTTTGCAGTTGGACGACAAGATTGGTACACAGTAGTAAAGAGCGAGGCACTGAGTTGGCATAAATAATGTAGTGCACAATGGGGCTCGAGATGTGTTTGTTACCTCAGGTGCTGTATAATTGTCGACAAGGAGTGAAAACGGAGCAATTTGTGACGGCTCTTTCAATTTAAGACGTTAAAAACAGACGGAATTTGCATTTGTAATACCAGAGCATCGAAACTACTTGGAACTTTTGTGTATATGAACGGGTCCGCGCCTTTGTACTCTGCTCCCTTCACCGCTACAAACCAACCAACCATCATGTCCGTGCGCATCTGAGTCGCAAAGAATGGGGAATAGCGCAGTTTGCTCGTGCATGGGGCGTAGCTCTTTTGGTAGAGCGTTCGCTTGGCATGTGAAAGGTCCAGGGTTCAAGCGGCGGCGCCTCCATTATTTGTGGTCAGTGCATGGTAAGTGTTGGTCGCGGCGAACCTAAAGGCACGCAAGATGTTGCAAAGCCAGCGTCACAGACTGATATGATGTATACTGACGTAAGGAGAGCAAGATGTAAGTGTGGGGACCGGCTGTTATCGAGGTGTCATCGAGTGCAGATCTGTCTTAGGTATCGCGGCTTAACCTCATTGATGTCTAGAGGGTGGACAACACGTTGGTCTTACTCAGAGCGGTGTCCGAATTCTATTTTCGACGTTATACGTGCCACTTTCATTTTGGCCAACTACGATTCGATACAGAATGCACGAAACCTGAAAGACACCCTAACGGATACATAGAGAGTAGTGTTTTTCTGCTGAATAATGGGAGTGCAAGGGTCTGTGTCGTCTATATGGCTGTATGTAGCACCACTAGTCTTCTGGGGGGCGGGCGTAGCTCAGATGGTAGAGCGCTCGCTTAGTATGCGAGAGGTACTGGGATCAATACCCAGTGCCTCCAGAATTTTTAACACACCTACATGCGCACCTTGATATGCAAGTGGAATAATTCACAACCAGCAGATGTGTCTAGGAAGATACAAGCGAATGATTAGCATCCACAATTGACAAGCGTGCTGTTATTAGTGCGCAGGAAGCACCCTCCTCCCACGCCTACACTTAATTTAGAAACAGTACAAGTGTTCCCGTAAGATTCTCAAGCCTATGTCGGAAAGATCTGCCTTGCGCCGAGTTCACGTAAATCCCACTGCACATTCCTATTCTTTGCGTGCAGTCAGCTGCTACTGGTGTTGCTAGTTGTGACTGCTGATAACTGATGCCGTAGCAATCAATTCATGGAGTGAGTTGTATGTTTTGCGATAGTCTGTCTCTGACAAGCAAGCACAGGTGACATAGGTGCGAACACAGGAAGCTTGCAGACCCTCGCTGCCTGCAGACACCGAGCAGCCACACTAGGAGGGCGGCCTAAGCCGTAGGCGAATTGTGCTCATTCGCTTTGGCGCGACGTCGAACTATAAATAATGCTGTCACTAGCGTGAGCGTTGCGTGAGCGTCGTGGAAAGTCGGAAAAGTCGGCTGCGAGGGTGAGTGCCAAGTTTGGGGAGCGTTTCGTAGTATGCGCAGTGCAATGGAGACGCGGAAACTTGTTGTGGCCCAGTGTTTTGCAGTTGGACGACAAGATTGGTACACAGTAGTAAAGAGCGAGGCACTGAGTTGGCATAAATAATGTAGTGCACAATGGGGCTCGAGATGTGTTTGTTACCTCAGGTGCTGTATAATTGTCGACAAGGAGTGAAAACGGAGCAATTTGTGACGGCTCTTTCAATTTAAGACGTTAAAAACAGATGGAATTTGCATTTGTAATACCAGAGCATCGAAACTACTTGGAACTTTTGTGTATATGAACGGGTCCGCGCCTTTGTACTCTGCTCCCTTCACCGCTACAAACCAACCAACCATCGTGTCCGTGCGCATCTGAGTCGCAAAGAATGGGGAATAGCGCAGTTTGCTCGTGCATGGGGCGTAGCTCTTTTGGTAGAGCGTTCGCTTGGCATGTGAAAGGTCCAGGGTTCAAGCGGCGGCGCCTCCATTTTTTGTGGTCAGTGCATGGTAAGTGTTGGTCGCGGCGAACCTAAAGGCACGCAAGATGTTGCAAAGCCAGCGTCACAGACTGATATGATGTATACTGACGTAAGGAGAGCAAGATGTAAGTGTGGGGACCGGCTGTTATCGAGGTGTCATCGAGTGCAGATCTGTCTTAGGTATCGCGGCTTAACCTCATTGATGTCTAGAGGGTGGACAACACGTTGGTCTTACTCAGAGCGGTGTCCGAATTCTATTTTCGACGTTATACGTGCCACTTTCATTTTGGCCAACTACGATTCGATACAGAATGCACGAAACCTGAAAGACACCCTAACGGATACATAGAGAGTAGTGTTTTTCTGCTGAATAATGGGAGTGCAAGGGTCTGTGTCGTCTATATGACTGTATGTAGCACCACTAGTCTTCTGGGGGGCGGGCGTAGCTCAGATGGTAGAGCGCTCGCTTAGTATGCGAGAGGTACTGGGATCAATACCCAGTGCCTCCAGAATTTTTAACACACCTACATGCGCACCTTGATATGCAAGTGGAATAATTCACAACCAGCAGATGTGTCTAGGAAGATACAAGCGAATGATTAGCATCCACAATTGACAAGCGTGCTGTTATTAGTGCGCAGGAAGCACCCTCCTCCCACGCCTACACTTAATTTAGAAACAGTACAAGTGTTCCCGTAAGATTCTCAAGCCTATGTCGGAAAGATCTGCCTTGCGCCAAGTTCACGTAAATCCCATTGCACATTCCTATTCTTTGCGTGCAGTCAGCTGCTACTGGTGTTGCTAGTTGTGACTGCTGATAACAGATGCCGTAGCAATCAATTCATGGAGTGAGTTGTATGTTTTGCGATAGTCTGTCTCTGACAAGCAAGCACAGGTGACATAGGTGCGAACACAGGAAGCTTGCAGACCCTCGCTGCCTGCAGACACCGAGCAGCCACACTAGGAGGGCGGCCTAAGCCGTAGGCGAATTGTGCTCATTCGCTTTGGCGCGACGTCGAACTATAAATAATGCTGACACTAGCGTGAGCGTTGCGTGAGCGTCGTGGAAAGTCGGAAAAGTCGGCTGCGAGGGTGAGTGCCAAGTTTGGGGAGCGTTTCGAAGTATGCGCAGTGCAATGGAGACGCGGAAACTTGTTGTGGCCCAGTGTTTTGCAGTTGGACGACAAGATTGGTACACAGTAGTAAAGAGCGAGGCACTGAGTTGGCATAAATAATGTAGTGCACAATGGGGCTCGAGATGTGTTTGTTACCTCAGGTGCTGTATAATTGTCGACAAGGAGTGAAAACGGAGCAATTTGTGACGGCTCTTTCAATTTAAGACGTTAAAAACAGATGGAATTTGCATTTGTAATACCAGAGCATCGAAACTACTTGGAACTTTTGTGTATATGAACGGGTCCGCGCCTTTGTACTCTGCTCCCTTCACCGCTACAAACCAACCAACCATCGTGTCCGTGCGCATCTGAGTCGCAAAGAATGGGGAATAGCGCAGTTTGCTCGTGCATGGGGCGTAGCTCAGATGGTAGAGCGCTCGCTTAGTATGCGAGAGCTACTGGGATCAATACCCAGTGCCTCCAGAATTTTTAACACACCTACATGCGCACCTTGATATGCAAGTGGAATAATTCACAACCAGCAGATGTGTCTAGGAAGATACAAGCGAATGATTAGCATCCACAATTGACAAGCGTGCTGTTATTAGTGCGCAGGAAGCACCCTCCTCCCACGCCTACACTTAATTTAGAAACAGTACAAGTGTTCCCGTAAGATTCTCAAGCCTATGTCGGAAAGATCTGCCTTGCGCCAAGTTCACGTAAATCCCATTGCACATTCCTATTCTTTGCGTGCAGTCAGCTGCTACTGGTGTTGCTAGTTGTGACTGCTGATAACAGATGCCGTAGCAATCAATTCATGGAGTGAGTTGTATGTTTTGCGATAGTCTGTCTCTGACAAGCAAGCACAGGTGACATAGGTGCGAACACAGGAAGCTTGCAGACCCTCGCTGCCTGCAGACACCGAGCAGCCACACTAGGAGGGCGGCCTAAGCCGTAGGCGAATTGTGCTCATTCGCTTTGGCGCGACGTCGAACTATAAATAATGCTGACACTAGCGTGAGCGTTGCGTGAGCGTCGTGGAAAGTCGGAAAAGTCGGCTGCGAGGGTGAGTGCCAAGTTTGGGGAGCGTTTCGAAGTATGCGCAGTGCAATGGAGACGCGGAAACTTGTTGTGGCCCAGTGTTTTGCAGTTGGACGACAAGATTGGTACACAGTAGTAAAGAGCGAGGCACTGAGTTGGCATAAATAATGTAGTGCACAATGGGGCTCGAGATGTGTTTGTTACCTCAGGTGCTGTATAATTGTCGACAAGGAGTGAAAACGGAGCAATTTGTGACGGCTCTTTCAATTTAAGACGTTAAAAACAGATGGAATTTGCATTTGTAATACCAGAGCATCGAAACTACTTGGAACTTTTGTGTATATGAACGGGTCCGCGCCTTTGTACTCTGCTCCCTTCACCGCTACAAACCAACCAACCATCGTGTCCGTGCGCATCTGAGTCGCAAAGAATGGGGAATAGCGCAGTTTGCTCGTGCATGGGGCGTAGCTCAGATGGTAGAGCGCTCGCTTAGTATGCGAGAGCTACTGGGATCAATACCCAGTGCCTCCAGAATTTTTAACACACCTACATGCGCACCTTGATATGCAAGTGGAATAATTCACAACCAGCAGATGTGTCTAGGAAGATACAAGCGAATGATTAGCATCCACAATTGACAAGCGTGCTGTTATTAGTGCGCAGGAAGCACCCTCCTCCCACGCCTACACTTAATTTAGAAACAGTACAAGTGTTCCCGTAAGATTCTCAAGCCTATGTCGGAAAGATCTGCCTTGCGCCGAGTTCACGTAAATCCCACTGCACATTCCTATTCTTTGCGTGCAGTCAGCTGCTACTGGTGTTGCTAGTTGTGACTGCTGATAACTGATGCCGTAGCAATCAATTCATGGAGTGAGTTGTATGTTTTGCGATAGTCTGTCTCTGACAAGCAAGCACAGGTGACATAGGTGCGAACACAGGAAGCTTGCAGACCCTCGCTGCCTGCAGACACCGAGCAGCCACACTAGGAGGGCGGCCTAAGCCGTAGGCGAATTGTGCTCATTCGCTTTGGCGCGACGTCGAACTATAAATAATGCTGTCACTAGCGTGAGCGTAGCGTGAGCGTCGTGGAAAGTCGGAAAAGTCGGCTGCGAGGGTGAGTGCCAAGTTTGGGGAGCGTTTCGTAGTATGCGCATTGCAATGGAGACGCGGAAACTTGTTGTGGCCCAGTGTTTTGCAGTTGGACGACAAGATTGGTACACAGTAGTAAAGAGCGAGGCACTGAGTTGGCATAAATAATGTAGTGCACAATGGGGCTCGAGATGTGTTTGTTACCTCAGGTGCTGTATAATTGTCGACAAGGAGTGAAAACGGAGCAATTTGTGACGGCTCTTTCAATTTAAGACGTTAAAAACAGTTGGAATTTGCATTTGTAATACCAGAGAATCGAAACTACTTGGAACTTTTGTGTATATGAACGGGTCCGCGCCTTTGTACTCTGCTCCCTTCACCGCTACAAACCAACCAACCATCGTGTCCGTGCGCATCTGAGTCGCAAAGAATGGGGAATAGCGCAGTTTGCTCGAGCATGGGGCGTAGCTCGGATGGTAGAGCGCTCGCTTAGTATGCGAGAGGTACTGGGATCAATACCCAGTGCCTCCTGAATTTTTAACACACCTACATGCGCACCTTGATATGCAAGTGGAATAATTCACAGCCAGCAGATGTGTCTAGGAAGATACAAGCTTGCGCCGAGTTCACGTAAATCCCACTGCACATTCCTATTCTTTGCGTGCAGTCAGTTGCTACTGGTGTTGTTAGTTGTGACTGCTGATAACAGATGCCGTAGCAATCAATTCATGGAGTGAGTTGTATGTTTTGCGATAGTCTGTCTCTGACAAGCAAGCACAGGTGACATAGGTGCGAACACAGGAAGCTTGCAGACCCTCGCTGCCTGCAGACACCGAGCAGCCACACTAGGAGGGCGGCCTAAGCCGTAGGCGAATTGTGCTCATTCGCTTTGGCGCGACGTCGAACTATAAATAATGCTGTCACTAGCGTGAGCGTCGTGGAAAGTCGGAAAAGTCGGCTGCGAGGGTGAGTGCCAAGTTTGGGGAGCGTTTCGTAGTATGCGCAGTGCAATGGAGACGCGGAAACTTGTTGTGGCCCAGTGTTTTGCAGTTGGACGACAAGATTGGTACACAGTAGTAAAGAGCGAGGCACTGAGTTGGCATAAATAATGTAGTGCACAATGGGGCTCGAGATGTGTTTGTTACCTCAGGTGCTGTATAATTGTCGACAAGGAGTGAAAACGGAGCAATTTGTGACGGCTCTTTCAATTTAAGACGTTAAAAACAGACGGAATTTGCATTTGTAATACCAGAGCATCGAAACTACTTGGAACTTTTGTGTATATGAACGGGTCCGCGCCTTTGTACTCTGCTCCCTTCACCGCTACAAACCAACCAACCATTGTGTCCGTGCGCATCTGAGTCGCAAAGAATGGGGAATAGCGCAGTTTGCTCGTGCATGGGGCGTAGCTCAGTTGGTAGAGCGTTCGCTTGGCATGTGAAAGGTCCAGGGTTCAAGCTGCGGCGCCTCCATATTTTGTGGTCAGTGCATGGTAAGTGTTGGTCGCGGCGAACCTAAAGGCACGCAAGATGTTGCAAAGCCAGCGTCACAGACTGATATGATGTATACTGACGTAAGGAGAGCAAGATGTAAGTGTGGGGACCGGCTGTTATCGAGGTGTCATCGAGTGCAGATCTGTCTTAGGTATCGCGGCTTAACCTCATTGAAGTCTAGAGGGTGGACGACACGTTGGTCTTACTCAGAGCGGTGTCCGAATTCTATTTTCGACGTTATACGTGCCACTTTCATTTTGGCCAACTACGATTCGATACAGAATGCACGAAACCTGAAAGACACCCTAACGGATACATAGAGAGTAGTGTTTGTCTGCTGAATAATGGGAGTGCAAGGGTCTGTGTCGTCTATATGGCTGTATGTAGCACCATTAGTCTTCGGGGGGGCGGGCGTAGCTCAGATGGTAGACCGCTCGCTTAGTATGCGAGAGGTACTGGGATCAATACCCAGTGCCTCCAGAATTTTTAACACACCTACATGCGCACCTTGATATGCAAGTGGAATAATTCACAACCAGCAGATGTGTCTAGGAAGATACAAGCGAATGATTAGCATCCACAATTGACAAGCGTGCTGTTATTAGTGCGCAGGAAGCACCCTCCTCCCACGCCTACACTTAATTTAGAAACAGTACAAGTGTTCCCGTAAGATTCTCAAGCCTATGTCGGAAAGATCTGCCTTGCGCCGAGTTCACGTAAATCCCACTGCACATTCCTATTCTTTGCGTGCAGTCAGCTGCTACTGGTGTTGCTAGTTGTGACTGCTGATAACAGATGCCGTAGCAATCAATTCATGGAGTGAGTTGTATGTTTTGCGATAGTCTGCCTCTGACAAGCAAGCACAGGTGACATAGGTGCGAACACAGGAAGCTTGCAGACCCTCGCTGCCTGCAGACACCGAGCAGCCACACTAGGAGGGCGGCCTAAGCCGTAGGCGAATTGTCCTCATTCGCTTTGGCGCGACGTCGAACTATAAATAATGCTGTCACTAGCGTGAGCGTCGTGGAAAGTCGGAAAAGTCGGCTGCGAGGGTGAGTGCCAAGTTTGGGGAGCGTTTCGTAGTATGCGCATTGCAATGGAGACGCGGAAACTTGTTGTGGCCCAGTGTTTTGCAGTTGGACGACAAGATTGGTACACAGTAGTAAAGAGCGGGGCACTGAGTTGGCATAAATAATGTAGTGCACAATGGGGCTCGAGATGTGTTTGTTACCTCAGGTGCTGTATAATTGTCGACAAGGAGTGAAAACGGAGCAATTTGTGACAGCTCTTTCAATTTAAGACGTTAAAAACAGACGGAATTTGCATTTGTAATACCAGAGCATCGAAACTACTTGGAACTTTTGTGTATATGAACGGGTCCGCGCCTTTGTACTCTGCTCCCTTCACCGCTACAAACCAACCAACCATCGTGTCCGTGCGCATCTGAGTCGCAAAGAATGGGGAATAGCGCAGTTTGCTCGTGCATGGGGCGTAGCTCAGATGGTAGAGCGCTCGCTTAGTATGCGAGAGGTACTGGGATCAATACCCAGTGCCTCCAGAATTTTTAACACACCTACATGCGCACCTTGATATGCAAGTGGAATAATTCACAGCCAGCAGATGTGTCTAGGAAGATACAAGCTTGCGCCGAGTTCACGTAAATCCCACTGCACATTCCTATTCTTTGCGTGCAGTCTGCTGCTACTGGTGTTGTTAGTTGTGACTGCTGATAACAGATGCCGTAGCAATCAATTCATGGAGTGAGTTGTATGTTTTGCGATAGTCTGTCTCTGACAGGCAAGCACAGGTGACATAGGTGCGAACACAGGAAGCTTGCAGACCCTCGCTGCCTGCAGACACCGAGCAGCCACACTAGGAGGGCGGCCTAAGCCGTAGGCGAATTGTGCTCATTCGCTTTGTCGCGACGTCGAACTATAAATAATGCTGTTACTAGCGTGAGCGTCGTGGAAAGTCGGAAAAGTCGGCTGCGAGGGTGAGTGCCAAGTTTGGGGAGCGTTTCGTAGTATGCGCAGTGCAATGGAGACGCGGAAACTTGTTGTGGCCCAGTGTTTTGCAGTTGGACGACAAGATTGGTACACAGTAGTAAAGAGCGAGGCACTGAGTTGGCATAAATAATGTAGTGCACAATGGGGCTCGAGATGTGTTTGTTACCTCAGGTGCTGTATAATTGTCGACAAGGAGTGAAAACGGAGCAATTTGTGACGGCTCTTTCAATTTAAGACGTTAAAAACAGACGGAATTTGCATTTGTAATACCAGAGCATCGAAACTACTTGGAACTTTTGTGTATATGAACGGGTCCGCGCCTTTGTACTCTGCTCCGTTCACCGCTACAAACCAACCAACCATCGTGTCCGTGCGCATCTGAGTCGCAAAGAATGGGGAATAGCGCAGTTTGCTCGTGCATGGGGCGTAGCTCAGTTGGTAGAGCGTTCGCTTGGCATGTGAAAGGTCCAGGGTTCAAGCGGCGGCGCCTCCATTTTTTGTGGTCAGTGCATGGTAAGTGTTGGTCGCGGCGAACCTAAAGGCACGCAAGATGTTGCAAAGCCAGCGTCACAGACTGATATGATGTATACTGACGTAAGGAGAGCAAGATGCAAGTGTGGGGACCGGCTGTTATCGAGGTGTCATCGAGTGCAGATCTGTCTTAGGTATCGCGGCTTAACCTCATTGAAGTCTAGAGGGTGGACAACACGTTGGTCTTACTCAGAGCGGTGTCCGAATTCTATTTTCGACGTTATACGTGCCACTTTCATTTTGGCCAACTACGATTCGATACAGAATGCACGAAACCTGAAAGACACCCTAACGGATACATAGAGAGTAGTGTTTGTCTGCTGAATAATGGGAGTGCAAGGGTCTGTGTCGTCTATATGGCTGTATGTAGCACCATTGGTCTTCGGGTGGCGGGCGTAGCTCAGATGGTTGAGCGCTCGCTTAGTATGCGAGAGGTACTGGGATCAATACCCAGTGCCCCAGAATTTTTAACACACCTACATGCGCACCTTGATATGCAAGTGGAATATTTCACAACTAGCAGATGTGTCTAGGAAGATACAAGCGAATGATTAGCATCCACAATTGACAAGCGTGCTGTTATTAGTGCGCAGGAAGCACCCTCCTCCCACGCCTACACTTAATTTAGAAACAGTACAAGTGTTCCCGTAAGATTCTCAAGCCTATGTCGGAAAGATCTGCCTTGCGCCGAGTTCACGTAAATCCCACTGCACATTCCTATTCTTTGCGTGCAGTCAGCTGCTACTGGTGTTGTTAGTTGTGACTGCTGATAACAGATGCCGTAGCAATCAATTCATGGAGTGAGTTGTATGTTTTGCGATAGTCTGTCTCTGACAAGCAAGCACAGGTGACATAGGTGCGAACACAGGAAGCTTGCAGACCCTCGCTGCCTGCAGACACCGAGCAGCCACACTAGGAGGGCGGCCTAAGCCGTAGGCGAATTGTGCTCATTCGCTTTGGCGCGACGTCGAACTATAAATAATGCTGTCACTAGCGTGAGCGTCGTGGAAAGTCGGAAAAGTCGGCTGCGAGGGTGAGTGCCAAGTTTGGGGAGCGTTTCGTAGTATGCGCAGTGCAATGGAGACGCGGAAACTTGTTGTGGCCCAGTGTTTTGCAGTTGGACGACAAGATTGGTACACAGTAGTAAAGAGCGAGGCACTGAGTTGGCATAAATAATGTAGTGCACAATGGGGCTCGAGATGTGTTTGTTACCTCAGGTGCTGTATAATTGTCGACAAGGAGTGAAAACGGAGCAATTTGTGACGGCTCTTTCAATTTAAGACGTTAAAAACAGACGGAATTTGCATTTGTAATACCAGAGCATCGAAACTACTTGGAACTTTTGTGTATATGAACGGGTCCGCGCCTTTGTACTCTGCTCCCTTCACCGCTACAAACCAACCAACCATCGTGTCCGTGCGCATCTGAGTCGCAAAGAATGGGGAATAGCGCAGTTTGCTCGTGCATGGGGCGTAGCTCAGTTGGTAGAGCGTTCGCTTGGCATGTGAAAGGTCCAGGGTTCAAGCGGCGGCGCCTCCATTTTTTGTGGTCAGTGCATGGTAAGTGTTGGTCGCGGCGAACCTAAAGGCACGCAAGATGTTGCAAAGCCAGCGTCACAGACTGATATGATGTATACTGACGTAAGGAGAGCAAGATGTAAGTGTGGGGACCGGCTGTTATCGAGGTGTCATCGAGTGCAGATCTGTCTTAGGTATCGCGGCTTAACCTCATTGAAGTCTAGAGGGTGGACGACACGTTGGTCTTACTCAGAGCGGTGTCCGAATTCTATTTTCGACGTTATACGTGCCACTTTCATTTTGGCCAACTACGATTCGATACAGAATGCACGAAACCTGAAAGACACCCTAACGGATACATAGAGAGTAGTGTTTGTCTGCTGAATAATGGGAGTGCAAGGGTCTGTGTCGTCTATATGGCTGTATGTAGCACCACTAGTCTTCGGGGGGGCGGGCGTAGCTCAGATGGTAGAGCGCTCGCTTAGTGTGCGAGAGGTACTGGGATCAATACCCAGTGCCTCCAGAATTTTTAACACACCTTGATATGCAAGTGGAATAATTCACAACCAGCAGATGTGTCTAGGAAGATACAAGCGAATGATTAGCATCCACAATTGACAAGCGTGCTGTTATTAGTGCGCAGGAAGCACCCTCCTCCCACGCCTACACTTAATTTAGAAACAGTACAAGTGTTCCCGTAAGATTCTCAAGCCTATGTCGGAAAGATCTGCCTTGCGCCGAGTTCACGTAAATCCCACTGCACATTCCTATTCTTTGCGTGCAGTCAGCTGCTACTGGTGTTGCTAGTTGTGACTGCTGATAACTGATGCCGTAGCAATCAATTCATGGAGTGAGTTGTATGTTTTGCGATAGTCTGTCTCTGACAAGCAAGCACAGGTGACATAGGTGCGAACACAGGAAGCTTGCAGACCCTCGCTGCCTGCAGACACCGAGCAGCCACACTAGGAGGGCGGCCTAAGCCGTAGGCGAATTGTGCTCATTCGCTTTGGCGCGACGTCGAACTATAAATAATGCTGTCACTAGCGTGAGCGTAGCGTGAGCGTCGTGGAAAGTCGGAAAAGTCGGCTGCGAGGGTGAGTGCCAAGTTTGGGGAGCGTTTCGTAGTATGCGCATTGCAATGGAGACGCGGAAACTTGTTGTGGCCCAGTGTTTTGCAGTTGGACGACAAGATTGGTACACAGTAGTAAAGAGCGAGGCACTGAGTTGGCATAAATAATGTAGTGCACAATGGGGCTCGAGATGTGTTTGTTACCTCAGGTGCTGTATAATTGTCGACAAGGAGTGAAAACGGAGCAATTTGTGACGGCTCTTTCAATTTAAGACGTTAAAAACAGATGGAATTTGCATTTGTAATACCAGAGAATCGAAACTACTTGGAACTTTTGTGTATATGAACGGGTCCGCGCCTTTGTACTCTGCTCCCTTCACCGCTACAAACCAACCAACCATCGTGTCCGTGCGCATCTGAGTCGCAAAGAATGGGGAATAGCGCAGTTTGCTCGTGCATGGGGCGTAGCTCGGATGGTAGAGCGCTCGCTTAGTATGCGAGAGGTACTGGGATCAATACCCAGTGCCTCCTGAATTTTTAACACACCTACATGCGCACCTTGATATGCAAGTGGAATAATTCACAGCCAGCAGATGTGTCTAGGAAGATACAAGCTTGCGCCGAGTTCACGTAAATCCCACTGCACATTCCTATTCTTTGCGTGCAGTCAGTTGCTACTGGTGTTGTTAGTTGTGACTGCTGATAACAGATGCCGTAGCAATCAATTCATGGAGTGAGTTGTATGTTTTGCGATAGTCTGTCTCTGACAAGCAAGCACAGGTGACATAGGTGCGAACACAGGAAGCTTGCAGACCCTCGCTGCCTGCAGACACCGAGCAGCCACACTAGGAGGGCGGCCTAAGCCGTAGGCGAATTGTGCTCATTCGCTTTGGCGCGACGTCGAACTATAAATAATGCTGTCACTAGCGTGAGCGTCGTGGAAAGTCGGAAAAGTCGGCTGCGAGGGTGAGTGCCAAGTTTGGGGAGCGTTTCGTAGTATGCGCAGTGCAATGGAGACGCGGAAACTTGTTGTGGCCCAGTGTTTTGCAGTTGGACGGCAAGATTGGTACACAGTAGTAAAGAGCGAGGCACTGAGTTGGCATAAATAATGTAGTGCACAATGGGGCTCGAGATGTGTTTGTTACCTCAGGTGCTGTATAATTGTCGACAAGGAGTGAAAACGGAGCAATTTGTGACGGCTCTTTCAATTTAAGACGTTAAAAACAGACGGAATTTGCATTTGTAATACCAGAGCATCGAAACTACTTGGAACTTTTGTGTATATGAACGGGTCCGCGCCTTTGTACTCTGCTCCCTTCACCGCTACAAACCAACCAACCATTGTGTCCGTGCGCATCTGAGTCGCAAAGAATGGGGAATAGCGCAGTTTGCTCGTGCATGGGGCGTAGCTCAGTTGGTAGAGCGTTCGCTTGGCATGTGAAAGGTCCAGGGTTCAAGCTGCGGCGCCTCCATTTTTTGTGGTCAGTGCATGGTAAGTGTTGGTCGCGGCGAACCTAAAGGCACGCAAGATGTTGCAAAGCCAGCGTCACAGACTGATATGATGTATACTGACGTAAGGAGAGCAAGATGTAAGTGTGGGGACCGGCTGTTATCGAGGTGTCATCGAGTGCAGATCTGTCTTAGGTATCGCGGCTTAACCTCATTGAAGTCTAGAGGGTGGACGACACGTTGGTCTTACTCAGAGCGGTGTCCGAATTCTATTTTCGACGTTATACGTGCCACTTTCATTTTGGCCAACTACGATTCGATACAGAATGCACGAAACCTGAAAGACACCCTAACGGATACATAGAGAGTAGTGTTTGTCTGCTGAATAATGGGAGTGCAAGGGTCTGTGTCGTCTATATGGCTGTATGTAGCACCATTAGTCTTCGGGGGGGCGGGCGTAGCTCAGATGGTAGACCGCTCGCTTAGTATGCGAGAGGTACTGGGATCAATACCCAGTGCCTCCAGAATTTTTAACACACCTACATGCGCACCTTGATATGCAAGTGGAATAATTCACAACCAGCAGATGTGTCTAGGAAGATACAAGCGAATGATTAGCATCCACAATTGACAAGCGTGCTGTTATTAGTGCGCAGGAAGCACCCTCCTCCCACGCCTACACTTAATTTAGAAACAGTACAAGTGTTCCCGTAAGATTCTCAAGCCTATGTCGGAAAGATCTGCCTTGCGCCGAGTTCACGTAAATCCCACTGCACATTCCTATTCTTTGCGTGCAGTCAGCTGCTACTGGTGTTGCTAGTTGTGACTGCTGATAACAGATGCCGTAGCAATCAATTCATGGAGTGAGTTGTATGTTTTGCGATAGTCTGCCTCTGACAAGCAAGCACAGGTGACATAGGTGCGAACACAGGAAGCTTGCAGACCCTCGCTGCCTGCAGACACCGAGCAGCCACACTAGGAGGGCGGCCTAAGCCGTAGGCGAATTGTGCTCATTCGCTTTGGCGCGACGTCGAACTATAAATAATGCTGTCACTAGCGTGAGCGTCGTGGAAAGTCGGAAAAGTCGGCTGCGAGGGTGAGTGCCAAGTTTGGGGAGCGTTTCGTAGTATGCGCATTGCAATGGAGACGCGGAAACTTGTTGTGGCCCAGTGTTTTGCAGTTGGACGACAAGATTGGTACACAGTAGTAAAGAGCGGGGCACTGAGTTGGCATAAATAATGTAGTGCACAATGGGGCTCGAGATGTGTTTGTTACCTCAGGTGCTGTATAATTGTCGACAAGGAGTGAAAACGGAGCAATTTGTGACAGCTCTTTCAATTTAAGACGTTAAAAACAGACGGAATTTGCATTTGTAATACCAGAGCATCGAAACTACTTGGAACTTTTGTGTATATGAACGGGTCCGCGCCTTTGTACTCTGCTCCCTTCACCGCTACAAACCAACCAACCATCGTGTCCGTGCGCATCTGAGTCGCAAAGAATGGGGAATAGCGCAATTTGCTCGTGCATGGGGCGTAGCTCAGTTAGTAGAGCGTTCGCTTGGCATGTGAAAGGTCCAGGGTTCAAGCCGCGGTGCCTCCATTTTTTGTGGTCAGTGCATGGTAAGTGTTGGTCGCGGCGAACCTAAAGGCACGCAAGATGTTGCAAAGCCAGCGTCACAGACTGATATGATGTATACTGACGTAAGGAGAGCAAGATGTAAGTGTGGGGACCGGCTGTTATCGAGGTGTCATCGAGTGCAGATCTGTCTTAGGTATCGCGGCTTAACCTCATTGAAGTCTAGAGGGTGGACGACACGTTGGTCTTACTCAGAGCGGTGTCCGAATTCTATTTTCGACGTTATACGTGCCACTTTCATTTTGGCCAACTACGATTCGATACAGAATGCACGAAACCTGAAAGACACCCTAACGGATACATAGAGAGTAGTGTTTGTCTGCTGAATAATGGGAGTGCAAGGGTCTGTGTCGTCTATATGGCTGTATGTAGCACCATTAGTCTTCGTGGTGGCGGGCGTAGCTCAGATGGTAGAGCGCTCGCTTAGTATGCGAGAGGTACTGGGATCAATACCCAGTGCCTCCAGAATTTTTAACACACCTACATGCGCACCTTGATATGCAAGTGGAATAATTCACAACCAGCAGATGTGTCTAGGAAGATACAAGCGAATGATTAGCATCCACAATTGACAAGCGTGCTGTTATTAGTGCGCAGGAAGCACCCTCCTCCCACGCCTACACTTAATTTAGAAACAGTACAAGTGTTCCCGTAAGATTCTCAAGCCTATGTCGGAAAGATCTGCCTTGCGCCGAGTTCACGTAAATCCCACTGCACATTCCTATTCTTTGCGTGCAGTCAGCTGCTACTGGTGTTGCTAGTTGTGACTGCTGATAACAGATGCCGTAGCAATCAATTCATGGAGTGAGTTGTATGTTTTGCGATAGTCTGTCTCTGACAAGCAAGCACAGGTGACATAGGTGCGAACACAGGAAGCTTGCAGACCCTCGCTGCCTGCAGACACCGAGCAGCCACACTAGGAGGGCGGCCTAAGCCGTAGGCGAATTGTGCTCATTCGCTTTGGCGCGACGTCGAACTATAAATAATGCTGTCACTAGCGTGAGCGTTGCGTGAGCGTCGTGGAAAGTCGGAAAAGTCGGCTGCGAGGGTGAGTGCCAAGTTTGGGGAGCGTTTCGTAGTATGCGCAGTGCAATGGAGACGCGGAAACTTGTTGTGGCCCAGTGTTTTGCAGTTGGACGACAAGATTGGTACACAGTAGTAAAGAGCGAGGCACTGAGTTGGCATAAATAATGTAGTGCACAATGGGGCTCGAGATGTGTTTGTTACCTCAGGTGCTGTATAATTGTCGACAAGGAGTGAAAACGGAGCAATTTGTGACGGCTCTTTCAATTTAAGACGTTAAAAACAGACGGAATTTGCATTTGTAATACCAGAGCATCGAAACTACTTGGAACTTTTGTGTATATGAACGGGTCCGCGCCTTTGTACTCTGCTCCCTTCACCGCTACAAACCAACCAACCATCGTGTCCGTGCGCATCTGAGTAGCAAAGAATGGGGAATAGCGCAGTTTGCTCGTGCATGGGGCGTAGCTCAGATGGTAGAGCGCTCGCTTAGTATGCGAGAGGTACTGGGATCAATACCCAGTGCCTCCAGAATTTTTAACACACCTACATGCGCACCTTGATATGCAAGTGGAATAATTCACAGCCAGCAGATGTGTCTAGGAAGATACAAGCTTGCGCCGAGTTCACGTAAATCCCACTGCACATTCCTATTCTTTGCGAGCAGTCTGCTGCTACTGGTGTTGTTAGTTGTGACTGCTGATAACAGATGCCGTAGCAATCAATTCATGGAGTGAGTTGTATGTTTTGCGATAGTCTGTCTCTGACAGGCAAGCACAGGTGACATAGGTGCGAACACAGGAAGCTTGCAGACCCTCGCTGCCTGCAGACACCGAGCAGCCACACTAGGAGGGCGGCCTAAGCCGTAGGCGAATTGTGCTCATTCGCTTTGTCGCGACGTCGAACTATAAATAATGCTGTTACTAGCGTGAGCGTCGTGGAAAGTCGGAAAAGTCGGCTGCGAGGGTGAGTGCCAAGTTTGGGGAGCGTTTCGTAGTATGCGCAGTGCAATGGAGACGCGGAAACTTGTTGTGGCCCAGTGTTTTGCAGTTGGACGACAAGATTGGTACACAGTAGTAAAGAGCGAGGCACTGAGTTGGCATAAATAATGTAGTGCACAATGGGGCTCGAGATGTGTTTGTTACCTCAGGTGCTGTATAATTGTCGACAAGGAGTGAAAACGGAGCAATTTGTGACGGCTCTTTCAATTTAAGACGTTAAAAACAGACGGAATTTGCATTTGTAATACCAGAGCATCGAAACTACTTGGAACTTTTGTGTATATGAACGGGTCCGCGCCTTTGTACTCTGCTCCGTTCACCGCTACAAACCAACCAACCATCGTGTCCGTGCGCATCTGAGTCGCAAAGAATGGGGAATAGCGCAGTTTGCTCGTGCATGGGGCGTAGCTCAGTTGGTAGAGCGTTCGCTTGGCATGTGAAAGGTACAGGGTTCAAGCGGCGGCGCCTCCATTTTTTGTGGTCAGTGCATGGTAAGTGTTGGTCGCGGCGAACCTAAAGGCACGCAAGATGTTGCAAAGCCAGCGTCACAGACTGATATGATGTATACTGACGTAAGGAGAGCAAGATGCAAGTGTGGGGACCGGCTGTTATCGAGGTGTCATCGAGTGCAGATCTGTCTTAGGTATCGCGGCTTAACCTCATTGAAGTCTAGAGGGTGGACAACACGTTGGTCTTACTCAGGGCGGTGTCCGAATTCTATTTTCGACGTTATACGTGCCACTTTCATTTTGGCCAACTACGATTCGATACAGAATGCACGAAACCTGAAAGACACCCTAACGGATACATAGAGAGTAGTGTTTGTCTGCTGAATAATGGGAGTGCAAGGGTCTGTGTCGTCTATATGGCTGTATGTAGCGCCATTGGTCTTCGGGTGGCGGGCGTAGCTCAGATGGTTGAGCGCTCGCTTAGTATGCGAGAGGTACTGGGATCAATACCCAGTGCCTCCAGAATTTTTAACACACCTACATGCGCACCTTGATATGCAAGTGGAATATTTCACAACTAGCAGATGTGTCTAGGAAGATACAAGCGAATGATTAGCATCCACTATTGACAAGCGTGCTGTTATTAGTGCGCAGGAAGCACCCTCCTCCCACGCCTACACTTAATTTAGAAACAGTACAAGTGTTCCCGTAAGATTCTCAAGCCTATGTCGGAAAGATCTGCCTTGCGCCGAGTTCACGTAAATCCCACTGCACATTCCTATTCTTTGCGTGCAGTCAGCTGCTACTGGTGTTGTTAGTTGTGACTGCTGATAACAGATGCCGTAGCAATCAATTCATGGAGTGAGTTGTATGTTTTGCGATAGTCTGTCTCTGACAAGCAAGCACAGGTGACATAGGTGCGAACACAGGAAGCTTGCAGACCCTCGCTGCCTGCAGACACCGAGCAGCCACACTAGGAGGGCGGCCTAAGCCGTAGGCGAATTGTGCTCATTCGCTTTGGCGCGACGTCGAACTATAAATAATGCTGTCACTAGCGTGAGCGTCGTGGAAAGTCGGTAAAGTCGGCTGCGAGGGTGAGTGCCAAGTTTGGGGAGCGTTTCGTAGTATGCGCAGTGCAATGGAGACGCGGAAACTTGTTGTGGCCCAGTGTTTTGCAGTTGGACGACAAGATTGGTACACAGTAGTAAAGAGCGAGGCACTGAGTTGGCATAAATAATGTAGTGCACAATGGGGCTCGAGATGTGTTTGTTACCTCAGGTGCTGTATAATTGTCGACAAGGAGTGAAAACGGAGCAATTTGTGACGGCTCTTTCAATTTAAGACGTTAAAAACAGACGGAATTTGCATTTGTAATACCAGAGCATCGAAACTACTTGGAACTTTTGTGTATATGAACGGGTCCGCGCCTTTGTACTCTGCTCCCTTCACCGCTACAAACCAACCAACCATCGTGTCCGTGCGCATCTGAGTCGCAAAGAATGGGGAATAGCGCAGTTTGCTCGTGCATGGGGTGTAGCTCAGTTGTTAGAGCGTTCGCTTGGCATGTGAAAGGTCCAGGGTTCAAGCTTTGCCCCTAGTTTTTTTTGTGGTCAGTGCATGGTAAGTGTTGGTCGCGGCGAACCTAAAGGCACGCAAGATGTTGCAAAGCCAGCGTCACAGACTGATATGATGTATACTGACGTAAGGAGAGCAAGATGTAAGTGTGGGGACCGGCTGTTATCGAGGTGTCATCGAGTGCAGATCTGTCTTAGGTATCGCGGCTTAACCTCATTGAAGTCTAGAGGGTGGACAACACGTTGGTCTTACTCAGAGCGGTGTCCGAATTCTATTTTCGACGTTATACGTGCCACTTTCATTTTGGCCAACTACGATTCGATACAGAATGCACGAAACCTGAAAGACACCCTAACGGATACATAGAGAGTAGTGTTTGTCTGCTGAATAATGGGAGTGCAAGGGTCTGTGTCGTCTATATGGCTGAATGTAGCACCATTAGTCTTCGGGGGGGCGGGCGTAGATCAGATTGTAGAGCGCTCGCTTAGTATGCGAGAGGTACTGGGATCAATACCCAGTGCCTCCAGAATTTTTAACACACCTACATGCGCACCTTGATATGCAAGTGGAATAATTCACAACCAGCAGATGTGTCTAGGAAGATACAAGCGAATGATTAGCATCCACAATTGACAAGCGTGCTGTTATTAGTGCGCAGGAAGCACCCTCCTCCCACGCCTACACTTAATTTAGAAACAGTACAAGTGTTCCCGTAAGATTCTCAAGCCTATGTCGGAAAGATCTGCCTTGCGCCGAGTTCACGTAAATCCCACTGCACATTCCTATTCTTTGCGTGCAGTCAGCTGCTACTGGTGTTGCTAGTTGTGACTGCTGATAACAGATGCCGTAGCAATCAATTCATGGAGTGAGTTGTATGTTTTGCGATAGTCTGTCTCTGACAATCAAGCACAGGTGACATAGGTGCGAACACAGGAAGCTTGCAGACCCTCGCTGCCTGCAGACACCGAGCAGCCACACTAGGAGGGCGGCCTAAGCCGTAGGCGAATTGTGCTCATTCGCTTTGGCGCGACGTCGAACTATAAATAATGCTGTCACTAGCGTGAGCATCGTGGAAAGTCGGTAAAGTCGGCTGCGAGGGTGAGTGCCAAGTTTGGGGAGCGTTTCGTAGTATGCGCAGTGCAATGGAGACGCGGAAACTTGTTGTGGCCCAGTGTTTTGCAGTTGGACGACAAGATTGGTACACAGTAGTAAAGAGCGAGGCACTGAGTTGGCATAAATAATGTAGTGCACAATGGGGCTCGAGATGTGTTTGTTACCTCAGGTGCTGTATAATTGTCGACAAGGAGTGAAAACGGAGCAATTTGTGACGGCTCTTTCAATTTAAGACGTTAAAAACAGACGGAATTTGCATTTGTAATACCAGAGCATCGAAACTACTTGGAACTTTTGTGTATATGAACGGGTCCGCGCCTTTCTACTCTGCTCCGTTCACCGCTACAAACCAACCAACCATCGTGTCCGTGCGCATCTGAGTCGCAAAGAATGGGGAATAGCGCAGTTTGCTCGTGCATGGGGCGTAGCTCAGTTGGTAGAGCGTTCGCTTGGCATGTGAAAGGTCCAGGGTTCAAGCGGCGGCGCCTCCATTTTTTGTGGTCAGTGCATGGTAAGTGTTGGTCGCGGCGAACCTAAAGGCACGCAAGATGTTGCAAAGCCAGCGTCACAGACTGATATGATGTATACTGACGTAAGGAGAGCAAGATGCAAGTGTGGGGACCGGCTGTTATCGAGGTGTCATCGAGTGCAGATCTGTCTTAGGTATCGCGGCTTAACCTCATTGAAGTCTAGAGGGTGGACAACACGTTGGTCTTACTCAGAGCGGTGTCCGAATTCTATTTTCGACGTTATACGTGCCACTTTCATTTTGGCCAACTACGATTCGATACAGAATGCACGAAACCTGAAAGACACCCTAACGGATACATAGAGAGTAGTGTTTGTCTGCTGAATAATGGGAGTGCAAGGGTCTGTGTCGTCTATATGGCTGTATGTAGCACCATTGGTCTTCGGGTGGCGGGCGTAGCTCAGATGGTAGAGCGCTCGCTTAGTATGCGAGAGGTACTGGGATCAATACCCAGTGCCTCCAGAATTTTTAACACACCTACATGCCCACCTTGATATGCAAGTGGAATATTTCACAACCAGCAGATGTGTCTAGGAAGATACAAGCGAATGATTAGCATCCACAATTGACAAGCGTGCTGTTATTAGTGCGCAGGAAGCACCCTCCTCCCACGCCTACACTTAATTTAGAAACAGTACAAGTGTTCCCGTAAGATTCTCAAGCCTATGTCGGAAAGATCTGCCTTGCGCCGAGTTCACGTAAATCCCACTGCACATTCCTATTCTTTGCGTGCAGTCAGCTGCTACTGGTGTTGCTAGTTGTGACTGCTGATAACAGATGCCGTAGCAATCAATTCATGGAGTGAGTTGTATGTTTTGCGATAGTCTGTCTCTGACAATCAAGCACAGGTGACATAGGTGCGAACACAGGAAGCTTGCAGACCCTCGCTGCCTGCAGACACCGAGCAGCCACACTAGGAGGGCGGCCTAAGCCGTAGGCGAATTGTGCTAATTCGCTTTGGCGCGACGTCGAACTATAAATAATGCTGTCACTAGCGTGAGCATCGTGGAAAGTCGGTAAAGTCGGCTGCGAGGGTGAGTGCCAAGTTTGGGGAGCGTTTCGTAGTATGCGCAGTGCAATGGAGACGCGGAAACTTGTTGTGGCCCAGTGTTTTGCAGTTGGACGACAAGATTGGTACACAGTAGTAAAGAGCGAGGCACTGAGTTGGCATAAATAATGTAGTGCACAATGGGGCTCGAGATGTGTTTGTTACCTCAGGTGCTGTATAATTGTCGACAAGGAGTGAAAACGGAGCAATTTGTGACGGCTCTTTCAATTTAAGACGTTAAAAACAGACGGAATTTGCATTTGTAATACCAGAGCATCGAAACTACTTGGAACTTTTGTGTATATGAACGGGTCCGCGCCTTTGTACTCTGCTCCCTTCACCGCTACAAACCAACCAACCATCGTGTCCGTGCGCATCTGAGTCGCAAAGAATGGGGAATAGCGCAGTTTGCTCGTGCATGGGGCGTAGCTCAGTTGGTAGAGCGTTCGCTTGGCATGTGAAAGGTCCAGGGTTCAAGCGGCGGCGCCTCCATTATTTGTGGTCAGTGCATGGTAAGTGTTGGTCGCGGCGAACCTAAAGGCACGCAAGATGTTGCAAAGCCAGCGTCACAGACTGATATGATGTATACTGACGTAAGGAGAGCAAGATGTAAGTGTGGGGACCGGCTGTTATCGAGGTGTCATCGAGTGCAGATCTGTCTTAGGTATCGCGGCTTAACCTCATTGAAGTCTAGAGGGTGGACAACACGTTGGTCTTACTCAGAGCGGTGTCCGAATTCTATTTTCGACGTTATACGTGCCACTTTCATTTTGGCCAACTACGATTCGATACAGAATGCACGAAACCTGAAAGACACCCTAACGGATACATAGAGAGTAGTGTTTGTCTGCTGAATAATGGGAGTGCAAGGGTCTGTGTCGTCTATATGGCTGTATGTAGCACCATTAGTCTTCAGGGGAGCGGGCGTAGCTCAGATGGTAGAGCGCTCGCTTAGTATGCGAGAGGTACTGGGATCAATACCCAGTGCCTCCAGAATTTTTAACACACCTACATGCCCACCTTGATATGCAAGTGGAATAATTCACAACCAGCAGATGTGTCTAGGAAGATACAAGCGAATGATTAGCATCCACTATTGACAAGCGTGCTGTTATTAGTGCGCAGGAAGCACCCTCCTCCCACGCCTACACTTAATTTAGAAACAGTACAAGTGTTCCCGTAAGATTCTCAAGCCTATGTCGGAAAGATCTGCCTTGCGCCGAGTTCACGTAAATCCCACTGCACATTCCTATTCTTTGCGTGCAGTCAGCTGCTACTGGTGTTGCTAGTTGTGACTGCTGATAACAGATGCCGTAGCAATCAATTCATGGAGTGAGTTGTATGTTTTGCGATAGTCTGTCTCTGACAAGCAAGCACAGGTGACATAGGTGCGAACACAGGAAGCTTGCAGACCCTCGCTGCCTGCAGACACCGAGCAGCCACACTAGGAGGGCGGCCTAAGCCGTAGGCGAATTGTGCTCATTCGCTTTGGCGCGACGTCGAACTATAAATAATGCTGTCACTAGCGTGAGCGTCGTGGAAAGTCGGTAAAGTCGGCTGCGAGGGTGAGTGCCAAGTTTGGGGAGCGTTTCGTAGTATGCGCAGTGCAATGGAGACGCGGAAACTTGTTGTGGCCCAGTGTTTTGCAGTTGGACGACAAGATTGGTACACAGTAGTAAAGAGCGAGGCACTGAGTTGGCATAAATAATGTAGTGCACAATGGGGCTCGAGATGTGTTTGTTACCTCAGGTGCTGTATAATTGTCGACAAGGAGTGAAAACGGAGCAATTTGTGACGGCTCTTTCAATTTAAGACGTTAAAAACAGACGGAATTTGCATTTGTAATACCAGAGCATCGAAACTACTTGGAACTTTTGTGTATATGAACGGGTCCGCGCCTTTGTACTCTGCTCCCTTCACCGCTACAAACCAACCAACCATCGTGTCCGTGCGCATCTGAGTCGCAAAGAATGGGGAATAGCGCAGTTTGCTCGTGCATGGGGTGTAGCTCAGTTGTTAGAGCGTTCGCTTGGCATGTGAAAGGTCCAGGGTTCAAGCTTTGCCCCTAGTTTTTTTTGTGGTCAGTGCATGGTAAGTGTTGGTCGCGGCGAACCTAAAGGCACGCAAGATGTTGCAAAGCCAGCGTCACAGACTGATATGATGTATACTGACGTAAGGAGAGCAAGATGTAAGTGTAGGGACCGGCTGTTATCGAGGTGTCATCGAGTGCAGATCTGTCTTAGGTATCGCGGCTTAACCTCATTGAAGTCTAGAGGGTGGACAACACGTTGGTCTTACTCAGAGCGGTGTCCGAATTCTATTTTCGACGTTATACGTGCCACTTTCATTTTGGCCAACTACGATTCGATACAGAATGCACGAAACCTGAAAGACACCCTAACGGATACATAGAGAGTAGTGTTTGTCTGCTGAATAATGGGAGTGCAAGGGTCTGTGTCGTCTATATGGCTGTATGTAGCACCATTAGTCTTCGGGGGGGCGGGCGTAGATCAGATTGTAGAGCGCTCGCTTAGTATGCGAGAGGTACTGGGATCAATACCCAGTGCCTCCAGAATTTTTAACACACCTACATGCGCACCTTGATATGCAAGTGGAATAATTCACAACCAGCAGATGTGTCTAGGAAGATACAAGCGAATGATTAGCATCCACAATTGACAAGCGTGCTGTTATTAGTGCGCAGGAAGCACCCTCCTCCCACGCCTACACTTAATTTAGAAACAGTACAAGTGTTCCCGTAAGATTCTCATGCCTATGTCGGAAAGATCTGCCTTGCGCCGAGTTCACGTAAATCCCACTGCACATTCCTATTCTTTGCGTGCAGTCAGCTGCTACTGGTGTTGCTAGTTGTGACTGCTGATAACAGATGCCGTAGCAATCAATTCATGGAGTGAGTTGTATGTTTTGCGATAGTCTGTCTCTGACAATCAAGCACAGGTGACATAGGTGCGAACACAGGAAGCTTGCAGACCCTCGCTGCCTGCAGACACCGAGCAGCCACACTAGGAGGGCGGCCTAAGCCGTAGGCGAATTGTGCTCATTCGCTTTGGCGCGACGTCGAACTATAAATAATGCTGTCACTAGCGTGAGCATCGTGGAAAGTCGGTAAAGTCGGCTGCGAGGGTGAGTGCCAAGTTTGGGGAGCGTTTCGTAGTATGCGCAGTGCAATGGAGACGCGGAAACTTGTTGTGGCCCAGTGTTTTGCAGTTGGACGACAAGATTGGTACACAGTAGTAAAGAGCGAGGCACTGAGTTGGCATAAATAATGTAGTGCACAATGGGGCTCGAGATGTGTTTGTTACCTCAGGTGCTGTATAATTGTCGACAAGGAGTGAAAACGGAGCAATTTGTGACGGCTCTTTCAATTTAAGACGTTAAAAACAGACGGAATTTGCATTTGTAATACCAGAGCATCGAAACTACTTGGAACTTTTGTGTATATGAACGGGTCCGCGCCTTTGTACTCTGCTCCCTTCACCGCTACAAACCAACCAACCATCGTGTCCGTGCGCATCTGAGTCGCAAAGAATGGGGAATAGCGCAGTTTGCTCGTGCATGGGGCGTAGCTCAGTTGGTAGAGCGTTCGCTTGGCATGTGAAAGGTCCAGGGTTCAAGCGGCGGCGCCTCCATTATTTGTGGTCAGTGCATGGTAAGTGTTGGTCGCGGCGAACCTAAAGGCACGCAAGATGTTGCAAAGCCAGCGTCACAGACTGATATGATGTATACTGACGTAAGGAGAGCAAGATGTAAGTGTGGGGACCGGCTGTTATCGAGGTGTCATCGAGTGCAGATCTGTCTTAGGTATCGCGGCTTAACCTCATTGAAGTCTAGAGGGTGGACAACACGTTGGTCTTACTCAGAGCGGTGTCCGAATTCTATTTTCGACGTTATACGTGCCACTTTCATTTTGGCCAACTACGATTCGATACAGAATGCACGAAACCTGAAAGACACCCTAACGGATACATAGAGAGTAGTGTTTGTCTGCTGAATAATGGGAGTGCAAGGGTCTGTGTCGTCTATATGGCTGTATGTAGCACCATTAGTCTTCAGGGGGGCGGGCGTAGCTCAGATGGTAGAGCGCTCGCTTAGTATGCGAGAGGTACTGGGATCAATACCCAGTGCCTCCAGCATTTTTAACACACCTACATGCGCACCTTGATATGCAAGTGGAATAATTCACAACCAGCAGATGTGTCTAGGAAGATACAAGCGAATGATTAGCATCCACAATTGACAAGCGTGCTGTTATTAGTGCGCAGGAAGCACCCTCCTCCCACGCCTACACTTAATTTAGAAACAGTACAAGTGTTCCCGTAAGATTCTCAAGCCTATGTCGGAAAGATCTGCCTTGCGCCGAGTTCACGTAAATCCCACTGCACATTCCTATTCTTTGCGTGCAGTCAGCTGCTACTGGTGTTGCTAGTTGTGACTGCTGATAACAGATGCCGTAGCAATCAATTCATGGAGTGAGTTGTATGTTTTGCGATAGTCTGTCTCTGACAAGCAAGCACAGGTGACATAGGTGCGAACACAGGAAGCTTGCAGACCCTCGCTGCCTGCAGACACCGAGCAGCCACACTAGGAGGGCGGCCTAAGCCGTAGGCGAATTGTGCTCATTCGCTTTGGCGCGACGTCGAACTATAAATAATGCTGTCACTAGCGTGAGCGTCGTGGAAAGTCGGTAAAGTCGGCTGCGAGGGTGAGTGCCAAGTTTGGGGAGCGTTTCGTAGTATGCGCAGTGCAATGGAGACGCGGAAACTTGTTGTGGCCCAGTGTTTTGCAGTTGGACGACAAGATTGGTACACAGTAGTAAAGAGCGAGGCACTGAGTTGGCATAAATAATGTAGTGCACAATGGGGCTCGAGATGTGTTTGTTACCTCAGGTGCTGTATAATTGTCGACAAGGAGTGAAAACGGAGCAATTTGTGACGGCTCATTCAATTTAAGACGTTAAAAACAGACGGAATTTGCATTTGTAATACCAGAGCATCGAAACTACTTGGAACTTTTGTGTATATGAACGGGTCCGCGCCTTTGTACTCTGCTCCCTTCACCGCTACAAACCAACCAACCATCGTGTCCGTGCGCATCTGAGTCGCAAAGAATGGGGAATAGCGCAGTTTGCTCGTGCATGGGGTGTAGCTCAGTTGGTAGAGCGTTCGCTTGGCATGTGAAAGGTCCAGGGTTCAAGCTTTGCCCCTAGTTTTTTTTGTGGTCAGTGCATGGTAAGTGTTGGTCGCGGCGAACCTAAAGGCACGCAAGATGTTGCAAAGCCAGCGTCACAGACTGATATGATGTATACTGACGTAAGGAGAGCAAGATGTAAGTGTGGGGACCGGCTGTTATCGAGGTGTCATCGAGTGCAGATCTGTCTTAGGTATCGCGGCTTAACCTCATTGAAGTCTAGAGGGTGGACAACACGTTGGTCTTACTCAGAGCGGTGTCCGAATTCTATTTTCGACGTTATACGTGCCACTTTCATTTTGGCCAACTACGATTCGATACAGAATGCACGAAACCTGAAAGACACCCTAACGGATACATAGAGAGTAGTGTTTGTCTGCTGAATAATGGGAGTGCAAGGGTCTGTGTCGTCTATATGGCTGTATGTAGCACCATTAGTCTTCGGGGGGGCGGGCGTAGATCAGATTGTAGAGCGCTCGCTTAGTATGCGAGAGGTACTGGGATCAATACCCAGTGCCTCCAGAATTTTTAACACACCTACATGCGCACCTTGATATGCAAGTGGAATAATTCACAACCAGCAGATGTGTCTAGGAAGATACAAGCGAATGATTAGCATCCACAATTGACAAGCGTGCTGTTATTAGTGCGCAGGAAGCACCCTCCTCCCACGCCTACACTTAATTTAGAAACAGTACAAGTGTTCCCGTAAGATTCTCAAGCCTATGTCGGAAAGATCTGCCTTGCGCCGAGTTCACGTAAATCCCACTGCACATTCCTATTCTTTGCGTGCAGTCAGCTGCTACTGGTGTTGCTAGTTGTGACTGCTGATAACAGATGCCGTAGCAATCAATTCATGGAGTGAGTTGTATGTTTTGCGATAGTCTGTCTCTGACAATCAAGCACAGGTGACATAGGTGCGAACACAGGAAGCTTGCAGACCCTCGCTGCCTGCAGACACCGAGCAGCCACACTAGGAGGGCGGCCTAAGCCGTAGGCGAATTGTGCTCATTCGCTTTGGCGCGACGTCGAACTATAAATAATGCTGTCACTAGCGTGAGCATCGTGGAAAGTCGGTAAAGTCGGCTGCGAGGGTGAGTGCCAAGTTTGGGGAGCGTTTCGTAGTATGCGCAGTGCAATGGAGACGCGGAAACTTGTTGTGGCCCAGTGTTTTGCAGTTGGACGACAAGATTGGTACACAGTAGTAAAGAGCGAGGCACTGAGTTGGCATAATATAATGTAGTGCACAATGGGGCTCGAGATGTGTTTGTTACCTCAGGTGCTGTATAATTGTCGACAAGGAGTGAAAACGGAGCAATTTGTGACGGCTCTTTCAATTTAAGACGTTAAAAACAGACGGAATTTGCATTTGTAATACCAGAGCATCGAAACTACTTGGAACTTTTGTGTATATGAACGGGTCCGCGCCTTTGTACTCTGCTCCCTTCACCGCTACAAACCAACCAACCATCGTGTCCGTGCGCATCTGAGTCGCAAAGAATGGGGAATAGCGCAGTTTGCTCGTGCATGGGGCGTAGCTCAGTTGGTAGAGCGTTCGCTTGGCATGTGAAAGGTCCAGGGTTCAAGCGGCGGCGCCTCCATTATTTGTGGTCAGTGCATGGTAAGTGTTGGTCGCGGCGAACCTAAAGGCACGCAAGATGTTGCAAAGCCAGCGTCACAGACTGATATGATGTATACTGACGTAAGGAGAGCAAGATGTAAGTGTGGGGACCGGCTGTTATCGAGGTGTCATCGAGTGCAGATCTGTCTTAGGTATCGCGGCTTAACCTCATTGAAGTCTAGAGGGTGGACAACACGTTGGTCTTACTCAGAGCGGTGTCCGAATTCTATTTTCGACGTTATACGTGCCACTTTCATTTTGGCCAACTACGATTCGATACAGAATGCACGAAACCTGAAAGACACCCTAACGGATACATAGAGAGTAGTGTTTGTCTGCTGAATAATGGGAGTGCAAGGGTCTGTGTCGTCTATATGGCTGTATGTAGCACCATTAGTCTTCAGGGGGGCGGGCGTAGCTCAGATGGTAGAGCGCTCGCTTAGTATGCGAGAGGTACTGGGATCAATACCCAGTGCCTCCAGAATTTTTAACACACCTACATGCCCACCTTGATATGCAAGTGGAATAATTCACAACCAGCAGATGTGTCTAGGAAGATACAAGCGAATGATTAGCATCCACTATTGACAAGCGTGCTGTTATTAGTGCGCAGGAAGCACCCTCCTCCCACGCCTACACTTAATTTAGAAACAGTACAAGTGTTCCCGTAAGATTCTCAAGCCTATGTCGGAAAGATCTGCCTTGCGCCGAGTTCACGTAAATCCCACTGCACATTCCTATTCTTTGCGTGCAGTCAGCTGCTACTGGTGTTGCTAGTTGTGACTGCTGATAACAGATGCCGTAGCAATCAATTCATGGAGTGAGTTGTATGTTTTGCGATAGTCTGTCTCTGACAAGCAAGCACAGGTGACATAGGTGCGAACACAGGAAGCTTGCAGACCCTCGCTGCCTGCAGACACCGAGCAGCCACACTAGGAGGGCGGCCTAAGCCGTAGGCGAATTGTGCTCATTCGCTTTGGCGCGACGTCGAACTATAGATAATGGTGTCACTAGCGTGAGCGTTGCGTGAGCGTCGTGGAAAGTCGGAAAAGTCGGCTGCGAGGGTGAGTGCCAAGTTTGGGGAGCGTTTCGTAGTATGCGCAGTGCAATGGAGACGCGGAAACTTGTTGTGGCCCAGTGTTTTGCAGTTGGACGACAAGATTGGTACACAGTAGTAAAGAGCGAGGCACTGAGTTGGCATAAATAATGTAGTGCACAATGGGGCTCGAGATGTGTTTGTTACCTCAGGTGCTGTATAATTGTCGACAAGGAGTGAAAACGGAGCAATTTGTGACGGCTCTTTCAATTTAAGACGTTAAAAACAGACGGAATTTGCATTTGTAATACCAGAGCATCGAAACTACTTGGAACTTTTGTGTATATGAACGGGTCCGCGCCTTTGTACTCTGCTCCCTTCACCGCTACAAACCAACCAACCATCGTGTCCGTGCGCATCTGAGTCGCAAAGAATGGGGAATAGCGCAGTTTGCTCGTGCATGGGGCGTAGCTCAGTTGGTAGAGCGTTCGCTTGGCATGTGAAAGGTCCAGGGTTCAAGCGGCGGCGCCTCCATTATTTGTGGTCAGTGCATGGTAAGTGTTGGTCGCGGCGAACCTAAAGGCACGCAAGATGTTGCAAAGCCAGCGTCACAGACTGATATGATGTATACTGACGTAAGGAGAGCAAGATGTAAGTGTGGGGACCGGCTGTTATCGAGGTGTCATCGAGTGCAGATCTGTCTTAGGTATCGCGGCTTAACCTCATTGAAGTCTAGAGGGTAGACAACACGTTGGTCTTACTCAGAGCGGTGTCCGAATTCTATTTTCGACGTTATACGTGCCACTTTCATTTTGGCCAACTACGATTCGATACAGAATGCACGAAACCTGAAAGACACCCTAACGGATACATAGAGAGTAGTGTTTGTCTGCTGAATAATGGGAGTGCAAGGGTCTGTGTCGTCTATATGGCTGTATGTAGCACCATTAGTCTTCGTGGGGGCGGGCGTAGCTCAGATTGTAGAGCGCTCGCTTAGTATGCGAGAGGTACTGGGATCAATACCCAGTGCCTCCAGAATTTTTAACACACCTACATGCGCACCTTGATATGCAAGTGGAATAATTCACAACCAGCAGATGTGTCTAGGAAGATACAAGCGAATGATTAGCATCCACAATTGACAAGCGTGCTGTTATTAGTGCGCAGGAAGCACCCTCCTCCCACGCCTACACTTAATTTAGAAACAGTACAAGTGTTCCCGTAAGATTCTCAAGCCTATGTCGGAAAGATCTGCCTTGCGCCGAGTTCACGTAAATCCCACTGCACATTCCTATTCTTTGCGTGCAGTCAGCTGCTACTGGTGTTGCTAGTGGTGACTGCTGATAACAGATGCCGTAGCAATCAATTCATGGAGTGAGTTGTATGTTTTGCGATAGTCTGTCTGTGACAAGCAAGCACAGGTGACATAGGTGCGAACACAGGAAGCTTGCAGACCCTCGCTGCCTGCAGACACCGAGCAGCCACACTAGGAGGGCGGCCTAAGCCGTAGGCGAATTGTGCTCATTCGCTTTGGCGCGACGTCGAACTATAAATAATGCTGTCACTAGCGTGAGCGTCGTGGAAAGTCGGTAAAGTCGGCTGCGAGGGTGAGTGCCAAGTTTGGGGAGCGTTTCGTAGTATGCGCAGTGCAATGGAGACGCGGAAACTTGTTGTGGCCCAGTGTTTTGCAGTTGGACGACAAGATTGGTACACAGTAGTAAAGAGCGAGGCACTGAGTTGGCATAAATAATGTAGTGCACAATGGGGCTCGAGATGTGTTTGTTACCTCAGGTGCTGTATAATTGTCGACAAGGAGTGAAAACGGAGCAATTTGTGACGGCTCTTTCAATTTAAGACGTTAAAAACAGACGGAATTTGCATTTGTAATACCAGAGCATCGAAACTACTTGGAACTTTTGTGTATATGAACGGGTCCGCGCCTTTGTACTCTGCTCCCTTCACCGCTACAAACCAACCAACCATCGTGTCCGTGCGCATCTGAGTCGCAAACAATGGGGAATAGCGCAGTTTGCTCGTGCATGGGGCGTAGCTCAGTTGGTAGAGCGTTCGCTTGGCATGTGAAAGGTCCAGGGTTCAAGCGGCGGCGCCTCCATTATTTGTGGTCAGTGCATGGTAAGTGTTGGTCGCGGCGAACCTAAAGGCACGCAAGATGTTGCAAAGCCAGCGTCACAGACTGATATGATGTATACTGACGTAAGGAGAGCAAGATGTAAGTGTGGGGACCGGCTGTTATCGAGGTGTCATCGAGTGCAGATCTGTCTTAGGTATCGCGGCTTAACCTCATTGAAGTCTAGAGGGTGGACAACACGTTGGTCTTACTCAGAGCGGTGTCCGAATTCTATTTTCGACGTTATACGTGCCACTTTCATTTTGGCCAACTACGATTCGATACAGAATGCACGAAACCTGAAAGACACCCTAACGGATACATAGAGAGTAGTGTTTGTCTGCTGAATAATGGGAGTGCAAGGGTCTGTGTCGTCTATATGGCTGTATGTAGCACCATTAGTCTTCAGGGGGGCGGGCGTAGCTCAGATGGTAGAGCGCTCGCTTAGTATGCGAGAGGTACTGGGATCAATAACCAGTGCCTCCAGAATTTTTAACACACCTACATGCGCACCTTGATATGCAAGTGGAATAATTCACAACCCGCAGATGTGTCTAGGAAGATACAAGCGAATGATTAGCATCCACTATTGACAAGCGTGCTGTTATTAGTGCGCAGGAAGCACCCTCCTCCCACGCCTACACTTAATTTAGAAACAGTACAAGTGTTCCCGTAAGATTCTCAAGCCTATGTTGGAAAGATCTGCCTTGCGCCGAGTTCACGTAAATCCCACTGCACATTCCTATTCTTTGCGTGCAGTCAGCTGCTACTGGTGTTGCTAGTTGTGACTGCTGATAACAGATGCCGTAGCAATCAATTCATGGAGTGAGTTGTATGTTTTGCGATAGTCTGTCTGTGACAAGCAAGCACAGGTGACATAGGTGCGAACACAGGAAGCTTGCAGACCCTCGCTGCCTGCAGACCCCGAGCAGCCACACTAGGAGGGCGGCGTAAGCCGTAGGCGAATTGTGCTCATTCGCTTTGGCGCGACGTCGAACTATAAATAATGCTGTCACTAGCGTGAGCGTCGTGGAAAGTCGGAAAAAGTCGGCTGCGAGGGTGAGTGCCAAGTTTGGGGAGCGTTTCGTAGTATGCGCAGTGCAATGGAGACGCGGAAACTTGTTGTGGCCCAGTGTTTTGCAGTTGGACGACAAGATTGGTACACAGTAGTAAAGAGCGAGGCACTGAGTTGGCATAAATAATGTAGTGCACAATGGGGCTCGAGATGTGTTTGTTACCTCAGGTGCTGTATAATTGTCGACAAGGAGTGAAAACGGAGCAATTTGTGACGGCTCTTTCAATTTAAGACGTTAAAAACAGACGGAATTTGCATTTGTAATACCAGAGCATCGAAACTACTTGGAACTTTTGTGTATATGAACGGGTCCGCGCCTTTGTACTCTGCTCCCTTCACCGCTACAAACCAACCAACCATCGTGTCCGTGCGCATCTGAGTCGCAAAGAATGGGGAATAGCGCAGTTTGCTCGTGCATGGGGCGTAGCTCAGTTGGTAGAGCGTTCGCTTGGCATGTGAAAGGTCCAGGGTTCAAGCGGCGGCGCCTCCATTATTTGTGGTCAGTGCATGGTAAGTGTTGGTCGCGGCGAACCTAAAGGCACGCAAGATGTTGCAAAGCCAGCGTCACAGACTGATATGATGTATACTGACGTAAGGAGAGCAAGATGTAAGTGTGGGGACCGGCTGTTATCGAGGTGTCATCGAGTGCAGATCTGTCTTAGGTATCGCGGCTTAACCTCATTGAAGTCTAGAGGGTGGACAACACGTTGGTCTTACTCAGAGCGGTGTCCGAATTCTATTTTCGACGTTATACGTGCCACTTTCATTTTGGCCAACTACGATTCGATACAGAATGCACGAAACCTGAAAGACACCCTAACGGATACATAGAGAGTAGTGTTTGTCTGCTGAATAATGGGAGTGCAAGGGTCTGTGTCGTCTATATGGCTGTATGTAGCACCATTAGTCTTCGTGGGGGCGGGCGTAGCTCAGATTGTAGAGCGCTCGCTTAGTATGCGAGAGGTACTGGGATCAATACCCAGTGCCTCCAGAATTTTTAACACACCTACATGCGCACCTTGATATGCAAGTGGAATAATTCACAACCAGCAGATGTGTCTAGGAAGATACAAGCGAATGATTAGCATCCACAATTGACAAGCGTGCTGTTATTAGTGCGCAGGAAGCACCCTCCTCCCACGCCTACACTTAATTTAGAAACAGTACAAGTGTTCCCGTAAGATTCTCAAGCCTATGTCGGAAAGATCTGCCTTGCGCCGAGTTCACGTAAATCCCACTGCACATTCCTATTCTTTGCGTGCAGTCAGCTGCTACTGGTGTTGCTAGTTGTGACTGCTGATAACAGATGCCGTAGCAATCAATTCATGGAGTGAGTTGTATGTTTTGCGATAGTCTGTCTGTGACAAGCAAGCACAGGTGACATAGGTGCGAACACAGGAAGCTTGCAGACCCTCGCTGCCTGCAGACACCGAGCAGCCACACTAGGAGGGCGGCCTAAGCCGTAGGCGAATTGTGCTCATTCGCTTTGGCGCGACGTCGAACTATAAATAATGCTGTCACTAGCGTGAGCGTCGTGGAAAGTCGGTAAAGTCGGCTGCGAGGGTGAGTGCCAAGTTTGGGGAGCGTTTCGTAGTATGCGCAGTGCAATGGAGACGCGGAAACTTGTTGTGGCCCAGTGTTTTGCAGTTGGACGACAAGATTGGTACACAGTAGTAAAGAGCGAGGCACTGAGTTGGCATAAATAATGTAGTGCACAATGGGGCTCGAGATGTGTTTGTTACCTCAGGTGCTGTATAATTGTCGACAAGGAGTGAAAACGGAGCAATTTGTGACGGCTCTTTCAATTTAAGACGTTAAAAACAGACGGAATTTGCATTTGTAATACCAGAGCATCGAAACTACTTGGAACTTTTGTGTATATGAACGGGTCCGCGCCTTTGTACTCTGCTCCCTTCACCGCTACAAACCAACCAACCATCGTGTCCGTGCGCATCTGAGTCGCAAAGAATGGGGAATAGCGCAGTTTGCTCGTGCATGGGGCGTAGCTCAGTTGGTAGAGCGTTCGCTTGGCATGTGAAAGGTCCAGGGTTCAAGCGGCGGCGCCTCCATTATTTGTGGTCAGTGCATGGTAAGTGTTGGTCGCGGCGAACCTAAAGGCACGCAAGATGTTGCAAAGCCAGCGTCACAGACTGATATGATGTATACTGACGTAAGGAGAGCAAGATGTAAGTGTGGGGACCGGCTGTTATCGAGGTGTCATCGAGTGCAGATCTGTCTTAGGTATCGCGGCTTAACCTCATTGAAGTCTAGAGGGTGGACAACACGTTGGTCTTACTCAGAGCGGTGTCCGAATTCTATTTTCGACGTTATACGTGCCACTTTCATTTTGGCCAACTACGATTCGATACAGAATGCACGAAACCTGAAAGACACCCTAACGGATACATAGAGAGTAGTGTTTGTCTGCTGAATAATGGGAGTGCAAGGGTCTGTGTCGTCTATATGGCTGTATGTAGCACCATTAGTCTTCAGGGGGGCGGGCGTAGCTCAGATGGTAGAGCGCTCGCTTAGTATGCGAGAGGTACTGGGATCAATAACCAGTGCCTCCAGAATTTTTAACACACCTACATGCGCACCTTGATATGCAAGTGGAATAATTCACAACCCGCAGATGTGTCTAGGAAGATACAAGCGAATGATTAGCATCCACTATTGACAAGCGTGCTGTTATTAGTGCGCAGGAAGCACCCTCCTCCCACGCCTACACTTAATTTAGAAACAGTACAAGTGTTCCCGTAAGATTCTCAAGCCTATGTTGGAAAGATCTGCCTTGCGCCGAGTTCACGTAAATCCCACTGCACATTCCTATTCTTTGCGTGCAGTCAGCTGCTACTGGTGTTGCTAGTTGTGACTGCTGATAACAGATGCCGTAGCAATCAATTCATGGAGTGAGTTGTATGTTTTGCGATAGTCTGTCTGTGACAAGCAAGCACAGGTGACATAGGTGCGAACACAGGAAGCTTGCAGACCCTCGCTGCCTGCAGACACCGAGCAGCCACACTAGGAGGGCGGCGTAAGCCGTAGGCGAATTGTGCTCATTCGCTTTGGCGCGACGTCGAACTATAAATAATGCTGTCACTAGCGTGAGCGTCGTGGAAAGTCGGAAAAAGTCGGCTGCGAGGGTGAGTGCCAAGTTTGGGGAGCGTTTCGTAGTATGCGCAGTGCAATGGAGACGCGGAAACTTGTTGTGGCCCAGTGTTTTGCAGTTGGACGACAAGATTGGTACACAGTAGTAAAGAGCGAGGCACTGAGTTGGCATAAATAATGTAGTGCACAATGGGGCTCGAGATGTGTTTGTTACCTCAGGTGCTGTATAATTGTCGACAAGGAGTGAAAACGGAGCAATTTGTGACGGCTCTTTCAATTTAAGACGTTAAAAACAGACGGAATTTGCATTTGTAATACCAGAGCATCGAAACTACTTGGAACTTTTGTGTATATGAACGGGTCCGCGCCTTTGTACTCTGCTCCCTTCACCGCTACAAACCAACCAACCATCGTGTCCGTGCGCATCTGAGTCGCAAAGAATGGGGAATAGCGCAGTTTGCTCGTGCATGGGGCGTAGCTCAGTTGGTAGAGCGTTCGCTTGGCATGTGAAAGGTCCAGGGTTCAAGCGGCGGCGCCTCCATTATTTGTGGTCAGTGCATGGTAAGTGTTGGTCGCGGCGAACCTAAAGGCACGCAAGATGTTGCAAAGCCAGCGTCACAGACTGATATGATGTATACTGACGTAAGGAGAGCAAGATGTAAGTGTGGGGACCGGCTGTTATCGAGGTGTCATCGAGTGCAGATCTGTCTTAGGTATCGCGGCTTAACCTCATTGAAGTCTAGAGGGTGGACAACACGTTGGTCTTACTCAGAGCGGTGTCCGAATTCTATTTTCGACGTTATACGTGCCACTTTCATTTTGGCCAACTACGATTCGATACAGAATGCACGAAACCTGAAAGACACCCTAACGGATACATAGAGAGTAGTGTTTGTCTGCTGAATAATGGGAGTGCAAGGGTCTGTGTCGTCTATATGGCTGTATGTAGCACCATTAGTCTTCGGGGGGGCGGGCGTAGCTCAGATTGTAGAGCGCTCGCTTAGTATGCGAGAGGTACTGGGATCAATACCCAGTGCCTCCAGAATTTTTAACACACCTACATGCGCACCTTGATATGCAAGTGGAATAATTCACAACCAGCAGATGTGTCTAGGAAGATACAAGCGAATGATTAGCATCCACAATTGACAAGCGTGCTGTTATTAGTGCGCAGGAAGCACCCTCCTCCCACGCCTACACTTAATTTAGAAACAGTACAAGTGTTCCCGTAAGATTCTCAAGCCTATGTCGGAAAGATCTGCCTTGCGCCGAGTTCACGTAAATCCCACTGCACATTCCTATTCTTTGCGTGCAGTCAGCTGCTACTGGTGTTGCTAGTGGTGACTGCTGATAACAGATGCCGTAGCAATCAATTCATGGAGTGAGTTGTATGTTTTGCGATAGTCTGTCTCTGACAAGCAAGCACAGGTGACATAGGTGCGAACACAGGAAGCTTGCAGACCCTCGCTGCCTGCAGACACCGAGCAGCCACACTAGGAGGGCGGCCTAAGCCGTAGGCGAATTGTGCTCATTCGCTTTGGCGCGACGTCGAACTATAAATAATGCTGTCACTAGCGTGAGCGTCGTGGAAAGTCGGAAAAAGTCGGCTGCGAGGGTGAGTGCCAAGTTTGGGGAGCGTTTCGTAGTATGCGCAGTGCAATGGAGACGCGGAAACTTGTTGTGGCCCAGTGTTTTGCAGTTGGACGACAAGATTGGTACACAGTAGTAAAGAGCGAGGCACTGAGTTGGCATAAATAATGTAGTGCACAATGGGGCTCGAGATGTGTTTGTTACCTCAGGTGCTGTATAATTGTCGACAAGGAGTGAAAACGGAGCAATTTGTGACGGCTCTTTCAATTTAAGACGTTAAAAACAGACGGAATTTGCATTTGTAATACCAGAGCATCGAAACTACTTGGAACTTTTGTGTATATGAACGGGTCCGCGCCTTTGTACTCTGCTCCCTTCACCGCTACAAACCAACCAACCATCGTGTCCGTGCGCATCTGAGTCGCAAAGAATGGGGAATAGCGCAGTTTGCTCGTGCATGGGGCGTAGCTCAGTTGGTAGAGCGTTCGCTTGGCATGTGAAAGGTCCAGGGTTCAAGCGGCGGCGCCTCCATTATTTGTGGTCAGTGCATGGTAAGTGTTGGTCGCGGCGAACCTAAAGGCACGCAAGATGTTGCAAAGCCAGCGTCACAGACTGATATGATGTATACTGACGTAAGGAGAGCAAGATGTAAGTGTGGGGACCGGCTGTTATCGAGGTGTCATCGAGTGCAGATCTGTCTTAGGTATCGCGGCTTAACCTCATTGAAGTCTAGAGGGTGGACAACACGTTGGTCTTACTCAGAGCGGTGTCCGAATTCTATTTTCGACGTTATACGTGCCACTTTCATTTTGGCCAACTACGATTCGATACAGAATGCACGAAACCTGAAAGACACCCTAACGGATACATAGAGAGTAGTGTTTGTCTGCTGAATAATGGGAGTGCAAGGGTCTGTGTCGTCTATATGGCTGTATGTAGCACCATTAGTCTTCGGGGGGGCGGGCGTAGCTCAGATTGTAGAGCGCTCGCTTAGTATGCGAGAGGTACTGGGATCAATACCCAGTGCCTCCAGAATTTTTAACACACCTACATGCGCACCTTGATATGCAAGTGGAATAATTCACAACCAGCAGATGTGTCTAGGAAGATACAAGCGAATGATTAGCATCCACAATTGACAAGCGTGCTGTTATTAGTGCGCAGGAAGCACCCTCCTCCCACGCCTACACTTAATTTAGAAACAGTACAAGTGTTCCCGTAAGATTCTCAAGCCTATGTCGGAAAGATCTGCCTTGCGCCGAGTTCACGTAAATCCCACTGCACATTCCTATTCTTTGCGTGCAGTCAGCTGCTACTGGTGTTGCTAGTGGTGACTGCTGATAACAGATGCCGTAGCAATCAATTCATGGAGTGAGTTGTATGTTTTGCGATAGTCTGTCTCTGACAAGCAAGCACAGGTGACATAGGTGCGAACACAGGAAGCTTGCAGACCCTCGCTGCCTGCAGACACCGAGCAGCCACACTAGGAGGGCGGCCTAAGCCGTAGGCGAATTGTGCTCATTCGCTTTGGCGCGACGTCGAACTATAAATAATGCTGTCACTAGCGTGAGCGTCGTGGAAAGTCGGAAAAAGTCGGCTGCGAGGGTGAGTGCCAAGTTTGGGGAGCGTTTCGTAGTATGCGCAGTGCAATGGAGACGCGGAAACTTGTTGTGGCCCAGTGTTTTGCATTTGGACGACAAGATTGGTACACAGTAGTAAAGAGCGAGGCACTGAGTTGGCATAAATAATGTAGTGCACAATGGGGCTCGAGATGTGTTTGTTACCTCAGGTGCTGTATAATTGTCGACAAGGAGTGAAAACGGAGCAATTTGTGACGGCTCTTTCAATTTAAGACGTTAAAAACAGACGGAATTTGCATTTGTAATACCAGAGCATCGAAACTACTTGGAACTTTTGTGTATATGAACGGGTCCGCGCCTTTGTACTCTGCTCCCTTCACCGCTACAAACCAACCAACCATCGTGTCCGTGCGCATCTGAGTCGCAAAGAATGGGGAATAGCGCAGTTTGCTCGTGCATGGGGCGTAGCTCAGATGGTAGAGCGCTCGCTTAGTATGCGAGAGGTACTGGGATCAATACCCAGTGCCTCCAGAATTTTTAACACACCTACATGCGCACCTTGATATGCAAGTGGAATAATTCACAGCCAGCAGATGTGTCTAGGAAGATACAAGCTTGCGCCGAGTTCACGTAAATCCCACTGCACATTCCTATTCTTTGCGTGCAGTCAGCTGCTACTGGTGTTGCTAGTTGTGACTGCTGATAACAGATGCCGTAGCAATCAATTCATGGAGTGAGTTGTATGTTTTGCGATAGTCTGTCTCTGACAAGCAAGCACAGGTGACATAGGTGCGAACACAGGAAGCTTGCAGACCCTCGCTGCCTGCAGACACCGAGCAGCCACACTAGGAGGGCGGCCTAAGCCGTAGGCGAATTGTACCTCATTCGCTTTGGCGCGACGTCGAATTATAAATAATGCTGTCACTAGTGTGAGCGTTGCGTGAGCGTCGTGGAAAGTCGGTAAAGTCGGCTGCGAGGGTGAGTGCCAAGTTTGGGGAGCGTTTCGTAGTATGCGCAGTGCAATGGAGACGCGGAAACTTGTTGTGGCCCAGTGTTTTGCAGTTGGACGACAAGATTGGTACACAGTAGTAAAGAGCGAGGCACTGAGTTGGCATGAATAATGGAGTGCACAATGGGGCTCGAGATGTGTTTGTTACCTCAGGTGCAGTATAATTGTCGACAAGGAGTGAAAACGGAGCAATTTGTGACGGCTCTTTCAATTTAAGACGTTAAAAACAGACGGTATTTGCATTTTTAATACCAGAGCATCGAAACTACTTGGAACTTTTGTGTATATGAACGGGTCCGCGCCTTTGTACTCTGCTCCCTTCACCGCTACAAACCAACCAACCATCGTGTCCGGGCGCATCTGAGTCGCAAAGAATGGGGAATAGCGCAGTTTGCTAGTGCATGGGGCGTAGCTCAGTTGGTAGAGCGTTCGCTTGGCATGTGAAAGGTCCAGGGTTCAAGCGGCGGCGCCTCCATTATTTGTGGTCAGTGCATGGTAAGTGTTGGTCGCGGCGAACCTAAAGGCACGCAAGATGTTGCAAAGCCAGCGTCACAGACTGATATGATGTATACTGACGTAAGGAGAGCAAGATGTAAGTGTGGGGACCGGCTGTTATCGAGGTGTCATCGAGTGCAGATCTGTCTTAGGTATCGCGGCTTAACCTCATTGAAGTCTAGAGGGTGGACAACACGTTGGTCTTACTCAGAGCGGTGTCCGAATTCTATTTTCGACGTTATACGTGCCACTTTCATTTTGGCCAACTACGATTCGATACAGAATGCACGAAACCTGAAAGACACCCTAACGGATACATAGAGAGTAGTGTTTGTTTGCTGAATAATGGGAGTGCAAGGGTCTGTGTCGTCTATATGGCTGTATGTAGCACCATTAGTCTTCAGGGGGGCGGGCGTAGCTCAGATGGTAGAGCGCTCGCTTAGTATGCGAGAGGTACTGGGATCAATAACCAGTGCCTCCAGAACTTTTAACACACCTACATGCGCACCTTGATATGCAAGTGGAATAATTCACAACCAGCAGATGTGTCTAGGAAGATACAAGCGAATGATTAGCATCCACTATTGACAAGCGTGCTGTTATTAGTGCGCAGGAAGCACCCTCCTCCCACGCCTACACTTAATTTAGAAACAGTACAAGTGTTCCCGTAAGATTCTCAAGCCTATGTCGGAAAGATCTGCCTTGCGCCGAGTTCACGTAAATCCCACTGCACATTCCTATTCTTTGCGTGCAGTCAGCTGCTACTGGTGTTGCTAGTTGTGACTGCTGATAACAGATGCCGTAGCAATCAATTCATGGAGTGAGTTGTATGTTTTGCGATAGTCTGTCTCTGACAAGCAAGCACAGGTGACATAGGTGCGAACACAGGAAGCTTGCAGACCCTCGCTGCCTGCAGACACCGAGCAGCCACACTAGGAGGGCGGCCTAAGCCGTAGGCGAATTGTGCTCATTCGCTTTGGCGCGACGTCGAACTATAAATAATGCTGTCACTAGCGTGAGCGTCGTGGAAAGTCGGAAAAGTCGGCTGCGAGGGTGAGTGCCAAGTTTGGGGAGCGTTTCGTAGTATGCGCAGTGCAATGGAGACGCGGAAACTTGTTGTGGCCCAGTGTTTTGCAGTTGGACGACAAGATTGGTACACAGAAGTAAAGAGCGAGGCACTGAGTTGGCATAAATAATGTAGTGCACAATGGGGCTCGAGATGTGTTTGTTACCTCAGGTCCTGTATAATTGTCGACAAGGAGTGAAAACGGAGCAATTTGTGACGGCTCTTTCAATTTAAGACGTTAAAAACAGACGGAATTTGCATTTGTAATACCAGAGCATCGAAACTACTTGGAACTTCTGTGTATATGAACGGGTCCGCGCCTTTGTACTCTGCTCCCTTCACCGCTACAAACCAACCAACCATCGTGTCCGTGCGCATCTGAGTCGCAAAGAATGGGGAATAGCGCAGTTTGCTCGTGCATGGGGCGTAGCTCAGTTGGTAGAGTGTTCGCTTGGCATGTGAAAGGTCCAGGGTTCAAGCCGCGGTGCCTCCATTTTTTGTGGTCAGTGCATGGTAAGTGTTGGTCGCGGCGAACCTAAAGGCACGCAAGATGTTGCAAAGCCAGCGTCACAGACTGATATGATGTATACTGACGTAAGGAGAGCAAGATGTAAGTGTGGGGACCGGCTGTTATCGAGGTGTCATCGAGTGCAGATCTGTCTTAGGTATCGCGGCTTAACCTCATTGAAGTCTAGAGGGTGGACGACACGTTGGTCTTACTCAGAGCGGTGTCCGAATTCTATTTTCGACGTTATACGTGCCACTTTCATTTTGGCCAACTACGATTCGATACAGAATGCACGAAACCTGAAAGACACCCTAACGGATACATAGAGAGTAGTGTTTGTCTGCTGAATAATGGGAGTGCAAGGGTCTGTGTCGTCTATATGGCTGTATGTAGCACCATTAGTCTTCGGGGGGGCGGGCGTAGCTCAGATGGTAGAGCGCTCGCTTAGTATGCGAGAGGTACTGGGATCAATACCCAGTGCCTCCAGAATTTTTAACACACCTACATGCGCACCTTGATATGCAAGTGGAATAATTCACAACCAGCAGATGTGTCTAGGAAGATACAAGCGAATGATTAGCATCCACAATTGACAAGCGTGCTGTTATTAGTGCGCAGGAAGCACCCTCCTCCCACGCCTACACTTAATTTAGAAACAGTACAAGTGTTCCCGTAAGATTCTCAAGCCTATGTCGGAAAGATCTGCCTTGCGCCGAGTTCACGTAAATCCCACTGCACATTCCTATTCTTTGCGTGCAGTCAGCTGCTACTGGTGTTGCTAGTTGTGACTGCTAATAACAGATGCCGTAGCAATCAATTCATGGAGTGAGTTGTATGTTTTGCGATAGTCTGTCTGTGACAAGCAAGCACAGGTGACATAGGTGCGAACACAGGAAGCTTGCAGACCCTCGCTGCCTGCAGACACCGAGCAGCCACACTAGGAGGGCGGCCTAAGCCGTAGGCGAATTGTGCTCATTCGCTTTGGCGCGACGTCGAACTATAAATAATGCTGTCACTAGTGTGAGCGTCGTGGAAAGTCGGTAAAGTCGGCTGCGAGGGTGAGTGCCAAGTTTGGGGAGCGTTTCGTAGTATGCGCAGTGCAATGGAGACGCGGAAACTTGTTGTGGCCCAGTGTTTTGCAGTTGGACGACAAGATTGGTACACAGTAGTAAAGAGCGAGGCACTGAGTTGGCATAAATAATGTAGTGCACAATGGGGCTCGAGATGTGTTTGTTACCTCAGGTGCTGTATAATTGTCGACAAGGAGTGAAAACGGAGCAATTTGTGACGGCTCTTTCAATTTAAGACGTTAAAAACAGACGGAATTTGCATTTGTAATACCAGAGCATCGAAACTACTTGGAACTTTTGTGTATATGAACGGGTCCGCGCCTTTGTACTCTGCTCCCTTCACCGCTACAAACCAACCAACCATCGTGTCCGTGCGCATCTGAGTCGCAAACAATGGGGAATAGCGCAGTTTGCTCGTGCATGGGGCGTAGCTCAGTTGGTAGAGCGTTCGCTTGGCATGTGAAAGGTCCAGGGTTCAAGCGGCGGCGCCTCCATTATTTGTGGTCAGTGCATGGTAAGTGTTGGTCGCGGCGAACCTAAAGGCACGCAAGATGTTGCAAAGCCAGCGTCACAGACTGATATGATGTATACTGACGTAAGGAGAGCAAGATGTAAGTGTGGGGACCGGCTGTTATCGAGGTGTCATCGAGTGCAGATCTGTCTTAGGTATCGCGGCTTAACCTCATTGAAGTCTAGAGGGTGGACAACACGTTGGTCTTACTCAGAGCGGTGTCCGAATTCTATTTTCGACGTTATACGTGCCACTTTCATTTTGGCCAACTACGATTCGATACAGAATGCACGAAACCTGAAAGACACCCTAACGGATACATAGAGAGTAGTGTTTGTTTGCTGAATAATGGGAGTGCAAGGGTCTGTGTCGTCTATATGGCTGTATGTAGCACCATTAGTCTTCAGGGGGGCGGGCGTAGCTCAGATTGTAGAGCGCTCGCTTAGTATGCGAGAGGTACTGGGATCAATAACCAGTGCCTCCAGAACTTTTAACACACCTACATGCGCACCTTGATATGCAAGTGGAATAATTCACAACCAGCAGATGTGTCTAGGAAGATACAAGCGAATGATTAGCATCCACTATTGACAAGCGTGCTGTTATTAGTGCGCAGGAAGCACCCTCCTCCCACGCCTACACTTAATTTAGAAACAGTACAAGTGTTCCCATAAGATTCTCAAGCCTATGTCGGAAAGATCTGCCTTGCGCCGAGTTCACGTAAATCCCACTGCACATTCCTATTCTTTGCGTGCAGTCAGCTGCTACTGGTGTTGCTAGTTGTGACTGCTGATAACAGATGCCGTAGCAATCAATTCATGGAGTGAGTTGTATGTTTTGCGATAGTCTGTCTCTGACAAGCAAGCACAGGTGACATAGGTGCGAACACAGGAAGCTTGCAGACCCTCGCTGCCTGCAGACACCGAGCAGCCACACTAGGAGGGCGGCCTAAGCCGTAGGCGAATTGTGCTCATTCGCTTTGGCGCGACGTCGAACTATAAATAATGCTGTCACTAGCGTGAGCGTCGTGGAAAGTCGGAAAAGTCGGCTGCGAGGGTGAGTGCCAAGTTTGGGGAGCGTTTCGTAGTATGCGCAGTGCAATGGAGACGCGGAAACTTGTTGTGGCCCAGTGTTTTGCAGTTGGACGACAAGATTGGTACACAGAAGTAAAGAGCGAGGCACTGAGTTGGCATAAATAATGTAGTGCACAATGGGGCTCGAGATGTGTTTGTTACCTCAGGTGCTGTATAATTGTCGACAAGGAGTGAAAACGGAGCAATTTGTGACGGCTCTTTCAATTTAAGACGTTAAAAACAGACGGAATTTGCATTTGTAATACCAGAGCATCGAAACTACTTGGAACTTTTGTGTATATGAACGGGTCCGCGCCTTTGTACTCTGCTCCCTTCACCGCTACAAACCAACCAACCATCGTGTCCGTGCGCATCTGAGTCGCAAAGAATGGGGAATAGCGCAGTTTGCTCGTGCATGGGTCGTAGCTCAGATGGTAGAGCGCTCGCTTAGTATGCGAGAGGTACTGGGATCAATACCCAGTGCCTCCAGAATTTTTAACACACCTACATGCGCACCTTGATATGCAAGTGGAATAATTCACAGCCAGCAGATGTGTCTAGGAAGATACAAGCTTGCGCCGAGTTCACGTAAATCCCACTGCACATTCCTATTCTTTGCGTGCAGTCAGCTGCTACTGGTGTTGCTAGTTGTGACTGCTGATAACAGATGCCGTAGCAATCAATTCATGGAGTGAGTTGTATGTTTTGCGATAGTCTGTCTCTGACAAGCAAGCACAGGTGACATAGGTGCGAACACAGGAAGCTTGCAGACCCTCGCTGCCTGCAGACACCGAGCAGCCACACTAGGAGGGCGGCCTAAGCCGTAGGCGAATTGTGCTCATTCGCTTTGGCGCGACGTCGAACTATAAATAATGCTGTCACTAGTGTGAGCGTTGCGTGAGCGTCGTGGAAAGTCGGTAAAGTCGGCTGCGAGGGTGAGTGCCAAGTTTGGGGAGCGTTTCGTAGTATGCGCAGTGCAATGGAGACGCGGAAACTTGTTGTGGCCCAGTGTTTTGCAGTTGGACGACAAGATTGGTACACAGTAGTAAAGAGCGAGGCACTGAGTTGGCATGAATAATGGAGTGCACAATGGGGCTCGAGATGTGTTTGTTACCTCAGGTGCTGTATAATTGTCGACAAGGAGTGAAAACGGAGCAATTTGTGACGGCTCTTTCAATTTAAGACGTTAAAAACAGACGGAATTTGCATTTGTAATACCAGAGCATCGAAACTACTTGGAACTTTTGTGTATATGAACGGGTCCGCGCCTTTGTACTCTGCTCCCTTCACCGCTACAAACCAACCAACCATCGTGTCCGGGCGCATCTGAGTCGCAAAGAATGGGGAATAGCGCAGTTTGCTAGTGCATGGGGCGTAGCTCAGTTGGTAGAGCGTTCGCTTGGCATGTGAAAGGTCCAGGGTTCAAGCGGCGGCGCCTCCATTTTTTGTGGTCAGTGCATGGTAAGTGTTGGTCGCGGCGAACCTAAAGGCACGCAAGATGTTGCAAAGCCAGCGTCACAGACTGATATGATGTATACTGACGTAAGGAGAGCAAGATGTAAGTGTGGGGACCGGCTGTTATCGAGGTGTCATCGAGTGCAGATCTGTCTTAGGTATCGCGGCTTAACCTCATTGAAGTCTAGAGGGTGGACAACACGTTGGTCTTACTCAGAGCGGTGTCCGAATTCTATTTTCGACGTTATACGTGCCACTTTCATTTTGGCCAACTACGATTCGATACAGAATGCACGAAACCTGAAAGACACCCTAACGGATACATAGAGAGTAGTGTTTGTCTGCTGAATAATGGGAGTGCAAAGGGTCTGTGTCGTCTATATGGCTGTATGTAGCACCATTAGTCTTCGGGGGGGGCGGGCGTAGCTCAGATGGTAGAGCGCTCGCTTAGTATGCGAGAGGTACTGGGATCAATACCCAGTGCCTCCAGAATTTTTAACACACCTACATGCGCAACTTGATATGCAAGTGGAATAATTCACAACCAGCAGATGTGTCTAGGAAGATACAAGCGAATGATTAGCATCCACAATTGACAAGCGTGCTGTTATTAGTGCGCAGGAAGCACCCTCCTCCCACGCCTACACTTAATTTAGAAACAGTACAAGTGTTCCCGTAAGATTCTCAAGCCTATGTCGGAAAGATCTGCCTTGCGCCGAGTTCACGTAAATCCCACTGCACATTCCTATTCTTTGCGTGCAGTCAGCTGCTACTGGTGTTGCTAGTTGTGACTGCTGATAACAGATGCCGTAGCAATCAATTCATGGAGTGAGTTGTATGTTTTGCGATAGTCTGTCTCTGACAAGCAAGCACAGGTGACATAGGTGCGAACGCAGGAAGCTTGCAGACCCTCGCTGCCTGCAGACACCGAGCAGCCACACTAGGAGGGCGGCCTAAGCCGTAGGCGAATTGTGCTCATTCGCTTTGGCGCGACGTCGAACTATAAATAATGCTGTCACTAGCGTGAGCGTTGCGTGAGCGTCGTGGAAAGTCGGAAAAGTCGGCTGCGAGGGTGAGTGCCAAGTTTGGGGAGCGTTTCGTAGTATGCGCAGTGCAATGGAGACGCGGAAACTTGTTGTGGCCCAGTGTTTTGCAGTTGGACGACAAGATTGGTACACAGTAGTAAAGAGCGAGGCACTGAGTTGGCATAAATAATGTAGTGCACAATGGGGCTCGAGATGTGTTTGTTACCTCAGGTGCTGTATAATTGTCGACAAGGAGTGAAAACGGAGCAATTTGTGACGGCTCTTTCAATTTAAGACGTTAAAAACAGACGGAATTTGCATTTGTAATACCAGAGCATCGAAACTACTTGGAACTTTTGTGTATATGAACGGGTCCGCGCCTTTGTACTCTGCTCCCTTCACCGCTACAAACCAACCAACCATCGTGTCCGTGCGCATCTGAGTCGCAAAGAATGGGGAATAGCGCAGTTTGCTCGTGCATGGGGCGTAGCTCAGTTGGTAGAGCGTTCGCTTGGCATGTGAAAGGTCCAGGGTTCAAGCCGCGGTGCCTCCATTTTTTGTGGTCATTGCATGGTAGGTGTTGGTCGCGGCGAACCTAAAGGCACGCAAGATGTTGCAAAGCCAGCGTCACAGACTGATATGATGTATACTGACGTAAGGAGAGCAAGATGTAAGTGTGGGGACCGGCTGTTATCGAGGTGTCATCGAGTGCAGATCTGTCTTAGGTATCGCGGCTTAACCTCATTGAAGTCTAGAGGGTGGACGACACGTTGGTCTTACTCAGAGCGGTGTCCGAATTCTATTTTCGACGTTATACGTGCCACTTTCATTTTGGCCAACTACGATTCGATACAGAATGCACGAAACCTGAAAGACACCCTAACGGATACATAGAGAGTAGTGTTTGTCTGCTGAATAATGGGAGTGCAAGGGTCTGTGTCGTCTATATGGCTGTATGTAGCACCATTAGTCTTCGGGGGGGCGGGCGTAGCTCAGATTGTAGAGCGCTCGCTTAGTATGCGAGAGGTACTGGGATCAATACCCAGTGCCTCCAGAATTTTTAACACACCTACATGCGCACCTTGATATGCAAGTGGAATAATTCACAACCAGCAGATGTGTCTAGGAAGATACAAGCGAATGATTAGCATCCACAATTGACAAGCGTGCTGTTATTAGTGCGCAGGAAGCACCCTCCTCCCACGCCTACACTTAATTTAGAAACAGTACAAGTGTTCCCGTAAGATTCTCAAGCCTATGTCGGAAAGATCTGCCTTGCGCCGAGTTCACGTAAATCCCACTGCACATTCCTATTCTTTGCGTGCAGTCAGCTGCTACTGGTGTTGCTAGTTGTGACTGCTGATAACAGATGCCGTAGCAATCAATTCATGGAGTGAGTTGTATGTTTTGCGATAGTCTGTCTCTGACAAGCAAGCACAGGTGACATAGGTGCGAACACAGGAAGCTTGCAGACCCTCGCTGCCTGCAGACACCGAGCAGCCACACTAGGAGGGCGGCCTAAGCCGTAGGCGAATTGTGCTCATTCGCTTTGGCGCGACGTCGAACTATAAATAATGCTGTCACTAGCGTGAGCGTCGTGGAAAGTCGGTAAAGTCGGCTGCGAGGGTGAGTGCCAAGTTTGGGGAGCATTTCGTAGTATGCGCAGTGCAATGGAGACGCGGAAACTTGTTGTGGCCCAGTGTTTTGCAGTTGGACGACAAGATTGGTACACAGTAGTAAAGAGCGAGGCACTGAGTTGGCATAAATAATGTAGTGCACAATGGGGCTCGAGATGTGTTTGTTACCTCAGGTGCTGTATAATTGTCGACAAGGAGTGAAAACGGAGCAATTTGTGACGGCTCTTTCAATTTAAGACGTTAAAAACAGACGGAATTTGCATTTGTAATACCAGAGCATCGAAACTACTTGGAACTTTTGTGTATATGAACGGGTCCGCGCCTTTGTACTCTACTCCCTTCACCGCTACAAACCAACCAACCATCGTGTCCGTGCGCATCTGAGTCGCAAAGAATGGGGAATAGCGCAGTTTGCTAGTGCATGGGGCGTAGCTCAGTTGGTAGAGCGTTCGCTTGGCATGTGAAAGGTCCAGGGTTCAAGCCGCGGCGCCTCCATTTTTTGTGGTCAGTGCATGGTAAGTGTTGGTCGCGGCGAACCTAAAGGCACGCAAGATGTTGCAAAGCCAGCGTCACAGACTGATATGATGTATACTGACGTAAGGAGAGCAAGATGTAAGTGTGGGGACCGGCTGTTATCGAGGTGTCATCGAGTGCAGATCTGTCTTAGGTATCGCGGCTTAACCTCATTGAAGTCTAGAGGGTGGACAACACGTTGGTCTTACTCAGAGCGGTGTCCGAATTCTATTTTCGACGTTATACGTGCCACTTTCATTTTGGCCAACTACGATTCGATACAGAATGCACGAAACCTGAAAGACACCCTAACGGATACATAGAGAGTAGTGTTTGTCTGCTGAATAATGGGAGTGCAAGGGTCTGTGTCGTATATATGGCTGTATGTAGCACCAATAGTCTTCGGGGGGGCGGGCGTAGCTCAGATTGTAGAGCGCTCGCTTAGTATGCGAGAGGTACTGGGATCAATACCCAGTGCCTCCAGAATTTTTAACACACCTACATGCGCACCTTGATATGCAAGTGGAATAATTCACAACCAGCAGATGTGTCTAGGAAGATACAAGCGAATGATTAGCATCCACAATTGACAAGCGTGCTGTTATTAGTGCGCAGGAAGCACCCTCCTCCCACGCCTACACTTAATTTAGAAACAGTACAAGTGTTCCCGTAAGATTCTCAAGCCTATGTCGGAAAGATCTGCCTTGCGCCGAGTTCACGTAAATCCCACTGCACATTCCTATTCTTTGCGTGCAGTCAGCTGCTACTGGTGTTGCTAGTTGTGACTGCTGATAACAGATGCCGTAGCAATCAATTCATGGAGTGAGTTGTATGTTTTGCGATAGTCTGTCTCTGACAAGCAAGCACAGGTGACATAGGTGCGAACACAGGAAGCTTGCAGACCCTCGCTGCCTGCAGACACCGAGCAGCCACACTAGGAGGGCGGCCTAAGCCGTAGGCGAATTGTGCTCATTCGCTTTGGCGCGACGTCGAACTATAAATAATGCTGTCACTAGCGTGAGCGTCGTGGAAAGTCGGAAAAGTCGGCTGCGAGGGTGAGTGCCAAGTTTGGGGAGCGTTTCGTAGTATGCGCAGTGCAATGGAGACGCGGAAACTTGTTGTGGCCCAGTGTTTTGCAGTTGGACGACAAGATTGGTACACAGTAGTAAAGAGCGAGGCACTGAGTTGGCATAAATAATGTAGTGCACAATGGGGCTCGAGATGTGTTTGTTACCTCAGGTGCTGTATAATTGTCGACAAGGAGTGAAAACGGAGCAATTTGTGACGGCTCTTTCAATTTAAGACGTTAAAAACAGACGGAATTTGCATTTGTAATACCAGAGCATCGAAACTACTTGGAACTTTTGTGTATATGAACGGGTCCGCGCCTTTGTACTCTACTCCCTTCACCGCTACAAACCAACCAACCATCGTGTCCGTGCGCATCTGAGTCGCAAAGAATGGGGAATAGCGCAGTTTGCTAGTGCATGGGGCGTAGCTCAGTTGGTAGAGCGTTCGCTTGGCATGTGAAAGGTCCAGGGTTCAAGCCGCGGCGATTCCATTTTTTGTGGTCAGTGCATGGTAAGTGTTGGTCGCGGCGAACCTAAAGGCACGCAAGATGTTGCAAAGCCAGCGTCACAGACTGATATGATGTATACTGACGTAAGGAGAGCAAGATGTAAGTGTGGGGACCGGCTGTTATCGAGGTGTCATCGAGTGCAGATCTGTCTTAGGTATCGCGGCTTAACCTCATTGAAGTCTAGAGGGTGGACAACACGTTGGTCTTACTCAGAGCGGTGTCCGAATTCTATTTTCGACGTTATACGTGCCACTTTCATTTTGGCCAACTACGATTCGATACAGAATGCACGAAACCTGAAAGACACCCTAACGGATACATAGAGAGTAGTGTTTGTCTGCTGAATAATGGGAGTGCAAGGGTCTGTGTCGTCTATATGGCTGTATGTAGCACCATTAGTCTTCGGGGGGGCGGGCGTAGCTCAGATTGTAGAGCGCTCGCTTAGTATGCGAGAGGTACTGGGATCAATACCCAGTGCCTCCAGAATTTTTAACACACCTACATGCGCACCTTGATATGCAAGTGGAATAATTCACAACCAGCAGATGTGTCTAGGAAGATACAAGCGAATGATTAGCATCCACAATTGACAAGCGTGCTGTTATTAGTGCGCAGGAAGCACCCTCCTCCCACGCCTGCACTTAATTTAGAAACAGTACAAGTTTTCCCGTAAGATTCTCAAGCCTATGTCGGAAAGATCTGCCTTGCGCCGAGTTCACGTAAATCCCACTGCACATTCCTATTCTTTGCGTGCAGTCAGCTGCTACTGGTGTTGCTAGTTGTGACTGCTGATAACAGATGCCGTAGCAATCAATTCATGGAGTGAGTTGTATGTTTTGCGATAGTCTGTCTCTGACAAGCAAGCACAGGTGACATAGGTGCGAACACAGGAAGCTTGCAGACCCTCGCTGCCTGCAGACACCGAGCAGCCACACTAGGAGGGCGGCCTAAGCCGTAGGCGAATTGTGCTCATTCGCTTTGGCGCGACGTCGAACTATAAATAATGCTGTCACTAGCGTGAGCGTCGTGGAAAGTCGGAAAAGTCGGCTGCGAGGGTGAGTGCCAAGTTTGGGGAGCGTTTCGTAGTATGCGCAGTGCAATGGAGACGCGGAAACTTGTTGTGGCCCAGTGTTTTGCAGTTGGACGACAAGATTGGTACACAGTAGTAAAGAGCGAGGCACTGAGTTGGCATAAATAATGTAGTGCACAATGGGGCTCGAGATGTGTTTGTTACCTCAGGTGCTGTATAATTGTCGACAAGGAGTGAAAACGGAGCAATTTGTGACGGCTCTTTCAATTTAAGACGTTAAAAACAGACGGAATTTGCATTTGTAATACCAGAGCATCGAAACTACTTGGAACTTTTGTGTATATGAACGGGTCCGCGCCTTTGTACTCTGCTCCCTTCACCGCTACAAACCAACCAACCATCGTGTCCGTGCGCATCTGAGTCGCAAAGAATGGGGAATAGCGCAGTTTGCTCGTGCATGGGGCGTAGCTCAGTTGGTAGAGCGATCGCTTGGCATGTGAAAGGTCCAGGGTTCAAGCGGCGGCGCCTCCATTATTTGTGGTCAGTGCATGGTAAGTGTTGGTCGCGGCGAACCTAAAGGCACGCAAGATGTTGCAAAGCGAGCGTCACAGACTGATATGATGTATACTGACGTAAGGAGAGCAAGATGTAAGTGTGGGGACCGGCTGTTATCGAGGTGTCATCGAGTGCAGATCTGTCTTAGGTATCGCGGCTTAACCTCATTGAAGTCTAGAGGGTGGACAACACGTTGGTCTTACTCAGAGCGGTGTCCGAATTCTATTTTCGACGTTATACGTGCCACTTTCATTTTGGCCAACTACGATTCGATACAGAATGCACGAAACCTGAAAGACACCCTAACGGATACATAGAGAGTAGTGTTTGTCTGCTGAATAATGGGAGTGAAAGGGTCTGTGTCGTCTATATGGCTGTATGTAGCACTATTAGTCTTCGGGGGGGCGGCCGTAGCTCAGATGGTAGAGCGCTCACTTAGTATGCGAGAGGTACTGGGATCAATACTCAGTGCCTCCAGAATTTTTAACACACCTACATGCGCACCTTGATATGCAAGTGGAATAATTCACAACCAGCAGATGTGTCTAGGAAGATACAAGCGAATGATTAGCATCCACAATTGACAAGCGTGCTGTTATTAGTGCGCAGGAAGCACCCTCCTCCCACGCCTACACTTAATTTAGAAACAGTACAAGTGTTCCCGTAAGATTCTCAAGCCTATGTCGGAAAGATCTGCCTTGCGCCGAGTTCACGTAAATCCCACTGCACATTCCTATTCTTTGCGTGCAGTCAGCTGCTACTGGTGTTGCTAGTTGTGACTGCTGATAACAGATGCCGTAGCAATCAATTCATGGAGTGAGTTGTATGTTTTGCGATAGTCTGTCTCTGACAAGCAAGCACAGGTGACATAGGTGCGAACACAGGAAGCTTGCAGACCCTCGCTGCCTGCAGACACCGAGCAGCCACACTAGGAGGGCGGCCAAAGCCGTAGGCGAATTGTGCTCATTCGCTTTGGCGCGACGTCGAACTATAAATAATGCTGTCACTAGCGTGAGCGTCGTGGAAAGTCGGAAAAGTCGGCTGCGAGGGTGAGTGCCAAGTTTGGGGAGCGTTTCGTAGTATGCGCAGTGCAATGGAGACGCGGAAACTTGTTGTGGACCAGTGTTTTGCAGTTGGAAGACAAGATTGGTACACAGTAGTAAAGAGCGAGGCACTGAGTTGGCATAAATAATGTAGTGCACAATGGGGCTCGAGATGTGTTTGTTACCTCAGGTGCTGTATAATTGTCGACAAGGAGTGAAAACGGAGCAATTTGTGACGGCTCTTTCAATTTAAGACGTTAAAAACAGACGGAATTTGCATTTGTAATACCAGAGCATCGAAACTACTTGGAACTTTTGTGTATATGAACGGGTCCGCGCCTTTGTACTCTACTCCCTTCACCGCTACAAACCAACCAACCATCGTGTCCGTGCGCATCTGAGTCGCAAAGAATGGGGAATAGCGCATTTTGCTAGTGCATGGGGCGTAGCTCAGTTGGTAGAGCGTTCGCTTGGCATGTGAAAGGTCCAGGGTTCAAGCCGCGGTGCCTCCATTTTTTGTGGTCAGTGCATGGTAAGTGTTGGTCGCGGCGAACCTAAAGGCACGCAAGATGTTGCAAAGCCAGCGTCACAGACTGATATGATGTATACTGACGTAAGGAGAGCAAGATGTAAGTGTGGGGACCGGCTGTTATCGAGGTGTCATCGAGTGCAGATCTGTCTTAGGTATCGCGGCTTAACCTCATTGAAGTCTAGAGGGTGGACAACACGTTGGTCTTACTCAGAGCGGTGTCCGAATTCTATTTTCGACGTTATACGTGCCACTTTCATTTTGGCCAACTACGATTCGATACAGAATGCACGAAACCTGAAAGACACCCTAACGGATACATAGAGAGTAGTGTTTGTCTGCTGAATAATGGGAGTGCAAGGGTCTGTGTCGTCTATATGGCTGTATGTAGCACCATTAGTCTCCGGGGGGGCGGGCGTAGCTCAGATTGTAGAGCGCTCGCTTAGTATGCGAGAGGTACTGGGATCAATACCCAGTGCCTCCAGAATTTTTAACACACCTACATGCGCACCTTGATATGCAAGTGGAATAATTCACAACCAGCAGATGTGTCTAGGAAGATACAAGCGAATGATTAGCATCCACAATTGACAAGCGTGCTGTTATTAGTGCGCAGGAAGCACCCTCCTCCCACGCCTACACTTAATTTAGAAACAGTACAAGTGTTCCCGTAAGATTCTCAAGCCTATGTCGGAAAGATCTGCCTTGCGGCGAGTTCACGTAAATCCCACTGCACATTCCTATTCTTTGCGTGCAGTCAGCTGCTACTGGTGTTGCTGGTTGTGACTGCTGATAACAGATGCCGTAGCAATCAATTCATGGAGTGAGTTGTATGTTTTGCGATAGTCTGTCTCTGACAAGCAAGCACAGGTGACATAGGTGCGAACACAGGAAGCTTGCAGACCCTCGCTGCCTGCAGACACCGAGCAGCCACACTAGGAGGGCGGCCTAAGCCGTAGGCGAATTGTGCTCATTCGCTTTGGCGCGACGTCGAACTATAAATAATGCTGTCACTAGCGTGAGCGTCGTGGAAAGTCGGTAAAGTCGGCTGCGAGGGTGAGTGCCAAGTTTGGGGAGCGTTTCGTAGTATGCGCAGTGCAATGGAGACGCGGAAACTTGTTGTGGGCCAGTGTTTTGCAGTTGGAAGACAAGATTGGTACACAGTAGTAAAGAGCGAGGCACTGAGTTGGCATAAATAATGTAGTGCACAATGGGGCTCGAGATGTGTTTGTTACCTCAGGTGCTGTATAATTGTCGACAAGGAGTGAAAACGGAGCAATTTGTGACGGCTCTTTCAATTTAAGACGTTAAAAACAGACGGAATTTGCATTTGTAATACCAGAGCATCGAAACTACTTGGAACTTTTGTGTATATGAACGGGTCCGCGCCTTTGTACTCTGCTCCCTTCACCGCTACAAACCAACCAACCATCGTGTCCGTGCGCATCTGAGTCGCAAAGAATGGGGAATAGCGCAGTTTGCTCGTGCATGGGGCGTAGCTCAGTTGGTAGAGCGTTCGCTTGGCATGTGAAAGGTCCAGGGTTCAAGCGGCGGCGCCTCCATTATTTGTGGTCAGTGCATGGTAAGTGTTGGTCGCGGCGAACCTAAAGGCACGCAAGATGTTGCAAAGCCAGCGTCACAGACTGATATGACGTATACTGACGTAAGGAGAGCAAGATGTAAGTGTGGGGACCGGCTGTTATCGAGGTGTCATCGAGTGCAGATCTGTCTTAGGTATCGCGGCTTAACCTCATTGAAGTCTAGAGGGTGGACAACACGTTGGTCTTACTCAGAGCGGTGTCCGAATTCTATTTTCGACGTTATACGTGCCACTTTCATTGTGGCCAACTACGATTCGATACAGAATGCACGAAACCTGAAAGACACCCTAACGGATACATAGAGAGTAGTGTTTGTCTGCTGAATAATGGGAGTGCAAGGGTCTGTGTCGTCTATATGGCTATATGTAGCACCATTAGCCTTCGGGGGGGCGGGCGTAGCTCAGATTGTAGAGCGCTTGCTTAGTATGCGAGAGGTACTGGGATCAATACCCAGTGCCTCCAGAATTTTTAACACACCTACATGCGCACCTTGATATGCAAGTGGTATAATTCACAACCAGCAGATGTGTCTAGGAAGATACAAGCGAATGATTAGCATCCACAATTGAAAAGCGTGCTGTTATTAGTGCGCAGGAAGCACCCTCCTCCCACGCCTACACTTAATTTAGAAACAGTACAAGGGTTCCCGTAAGATTCTCAAGCCTATGTCGGAAAGATCTGCCTTGCGCCGAGTTCACGTAAATCCCACTGCACATTCCTATTCTTTGCGTGCAGTCAGCTGCTACTGGTGTTGTTAGTTGTGACTGTTGATAACAGATGCCGTAGCAATCAATTCATGGAGTGAGTTGTATGTTTTGCGATAGTCTGTCTCTGACAATCAAGCACAGGTGACATAGGTGCGAACACAGGAAGCTTGCAGACCCTCGCTGCCTGCAGACACCGAGCAGCCACACTAGGAGGGCGGCCTAAGCCGTAGGCGAATTGTGCTCATTCGCTTTGGCGCGACGTCGAACTATAAATAATGCTGTCACTAGCGTGAGCGTCGTGGAAAGTCGGTAAAGTCGGCTGCGAGGGTGAGTGCCAAGTTTGGGGAGCGTTTCGTAGTATGCGCAGTGCAATGGAGACGCGGAAACTTGTTGTGGCCCAGTGTTTTGCAGTTGGAAGACAAGATTGGTACACAGTAGTAAAGAGCGAGGCACTGAGTTGGCATAAATAATGTAGTGCACAATGGGGCTCGAGATGTGTTTGTTACCTCAGGTGCTGTATAATTGTCGACAAGGAGTGAAAACGGAGCAATTTGTGACGGCTCTTTCAATTTAAGACGTTAAAAACAGACGGAATTTGCATTTGTAATACCAGAGCATCGAAACTACTTGGAACTTTTGTGTATATGAACGGGTCCGCGCCTTTGTACTCTGCTCCCTTCACCGCTACAAACCAACCAACCATCGTGTCCGTGCGCATCTGAGTCGCAAAGAATGGGGAATAGCGCAGTTTGCTCGTGCATGGGGCGTAGCTCAGTTGGTAGAGCGTTCGCTTGGCATGTGAAAGTTCCAGGGTTCAAGCGGCGGCGCCTCCATTATTTGTGGTCAGTGCATGGTAAGTGTTGGTCGCGGCGAACCTAAAGGCACGCAAGATGTTGCAAAGCCAGCGTCACAGACTGATATGACGTATACTGACGTAAGGAGAGCAAGATGTAAGTGTGGGGACCGGCTGTTATCGAGGTGTCATCGAGTGCAGATCTGTCTTAGGTATCGCGGCTTAACCTCATTGAAGTCTAGAGGGTGGACAACACGTTGGTCTTACTCAGAGCGGTGTCCGAATTCTATTTTCGACGTTATACGTGCCACTTTCATTTTGGCCAACTACGATTCGATACAGAATGCACGAAACCTGAAAGACACCCTAACGGATACATAGAGAGTAGTGTTTGTCTGCTGAATAATGGGAGTGCAAGGGTCTGTGTCGTCTATATGGCTGTATGTAGCACGATTAGTCTTCGGGGCGGCGGGCGTAGCTCAGATTGTAGAGCGCTCGCTTAGTATGCGAGAGGTACTGGGATCAATACCCAGTGCCTCCAGAATTTTTAACACACCTACATGCGCACCTTGATATGCAAGTGGAATAATTCACAACCAGCAGATGTGTCTAGGAAGATACAAGCGAATGATTAGCATCCACAATTGACAAGCGTGCTGTTATTAGTGCGCAGGAAGCACCCTCCTCCCACGCCTACACTTAATTTAGAAACAGTACAAGTGTTCCCGTAAGATTCTCAAGCCTATGTCGGAAAGATCTGCCTTGCGCCGAGTTCACGTAAATCCCACTGCACATTCCTATTCTTTGCGTGCAGTCAGCTGCTACTGGTGTTGTTAGTTGTGACTGTTGATAACAGATGCCGTAGCAATCAATTCATGGAGTGAGTTGTATGTTTTGCGATAGTCTGTCTCTGACAAGCAAGCACAGGTGACATAGGTGCGAACACAGGAAGCTTGCAGACCCTCGCTGCCTGCAGACACCGAGCAGCCACACTAGGAGGGCGGCCTAAGCCGTAGGCGAATTGTGCTCATTCGCTTTGGCGCGACGTCGAACTATAAATAATGCTGTCACTAGCGTGAGCGTCGTGGAAAGTCGGTAAAGTCGGCTGCGAGGGTGAGTGCCAAGTTTGGGGAGCGTTTCGTAGTATGCGCAGTGCAATGGAGACGCGGAAACTTGTTGTGGCCCAGTGTTTTGCAGTTGGAAGACAAGATTGGTACACAGTAGTAAAGAGCGAGGCACTGAGTTGGCATAAATAATGTAGTGCACAATGGGGCTCGAGATGTGTTTGTTACCTCAGGTGCAGTATAATTGTCGACAAGGAGTGAAAACGGAGCAATCTGTGACGGCTCTTTCAATTTAAGACGTTAAAAACAGACGGAATTTGCATTTGTAATACCAGAGCATCGAAACTACTTGGAACTTTTGTGTATATGAACGGGTCCGCGCCTTTGTACTCTACTCCCTTCACCGCTACAAACCAACCAACCATCGTGTCCGTGCGCATCTGAGTCGCAAAGAATGGGGAATAGCGCAGTTTGCTAGTGCATGGGGCGTAGCTCAGTTGGTAGAGCGTTCGCTTGGCATGTGAAAGGTCCAGGGTTCAAGCCGCGGCGCCTCCATTTTTTGTGGTCAGTGCATGGTAAGTGTTGGTCGCGGCGAACCTAAAGGCACGCAAGATGTTGCAAAGCCAGCGTCACAGACTGATATGATGTATACTGACGTAAGGAGAGCAAGATGTAAGTGTGGGGACCGGCTGTTATCGAGGTGTCATCGAGTGCAGATCTGTCTTAGGTATCGCGGCTTAACCTCATTGAAGTCTAGAGGGTGGACAACACGTTGGTCTTACTCAGAGCGGTGTCCGAATTCTATTTTCGACGTTATACGTGCCACTTTCATTTTGGCCAACTACGATTCGATACAGAATGCACGAAACCTGAAAGACACCCTAACGGATACATAGAGAGTAGTGTTTGTCTGCTGAATAATGGGAGTGCAAGGGTCTGTGTCGTCTATATGGCTGTATGTAGCACCAATAGTCTTCGGGGGGGCGGGCGTAGCTCAGATTGTAGAGCGCTCGCTTAGTATGCGAGAGGTACTGGGATCAATACCCAGTGCCTCCAGAATTTTTAACACACCTACATGCGCACCTTGATATGCAAGTGGAATAATTCACAACCAGCAGATGTGTCTAGGAAGATACAAGCGAATGATTAGCATCCACAATTGACAAGCGTGCTGTTATTAGTGCGCAGGAAGCACCCTCCTCCCACGCCTACACTTAATTTAGAAACAGTACAAGTGTTCCCGTAAGATTGTCAAGCCTATGTCGGAAAGATCTGCCTTGCGCCGAGTTCACGTAAATCCCACTGCACATTCCTATTCTTTGCGTGCAGTCAGCTGCTACTGGTGTTGCTAGTTGTGACTGCTGATAACAGATGCCGTAGCAATCAATTCATGGAGTGAGTTGTATGTTTTGCGATAGTCTGTCTCTGACAAGCAAGCACAGGTGACATAGGTGCGAACACAGGAAGCTTGCAGACCCTCGCTGCCTGCAGACACCGAGCAGCCACACTAGGAGGGCGGCCTAAGCCGTAGGCGAATTGTGCTCATTCGCTTTGGCGCGACGTCGAACTATAAATAATGCTGTCACTAGCGTGAGCGTCGTGGAAAGTCGGTAAAGTCGGCTGCGAGGGTGAGTGCCAAGTTTGGGGAGCGTTTCGTAGTATGCGCAGTGCAATGGAGACGCGGAAACTTGTTGTGGCCCAGTGTTTTGCAGTTGGAAGACAAGATTGGTACACAGTAGTAAAGAGCGAGGCACTGAGTTGGCATAAATAATGTAGTGCACAATGGGGCTCGAGATGTGTTTGTTACCTCAGGTGCTGTATAATTGTCGACAAGGAGTGAAAACGGAGCAATTTGTGACGGCTCTTTCAATTTAAGACGTTAAAAACAGACGGAATTTGCATTTGTAATACCAGAGCATCGAAACTACTTGGAACTTTTGTGTATATGAACGGGTCCGCGCCTTTGTACTCTGCTCCCTTCACCGCTACAAACCAACCAACCATCGTGTCCGTGCGCATCTGAGTCGCAAAGAATGGGGAATAGCGCAGTTTGCTCGTGCATGGGGCGTAGCTCAGTTGGTAGAGCGTTCGCTTGGCATGTGAAAGGTCCAGGGTTCAAGCGGCGGCGCCTCCATTTTTTGTGGTCAGTGCATGGTAAGTGTTGGTCGCGGCGAACCTAAAGGCACGCAAGATGTTGCAAAGCCAGCGTCACAGACTGATATGACGTATACTGACGTAAGGAGAGCAAGATGTAAGTGTGGGGACCGGCTGTTATCGAGGTGTCATCGAGTGCAGATCTGTCTTAGGTATCGCGGCTTAACCTCATTGAAGTCTAGAGGGTGGACAACACGTTGGTCTTACTCAGAGCGGTGTCCGAATTCTATTTTCGACGTTATACGTGCCACTTTCATTTTGGCCAACTACGATTCGATACAGAATGCACGAAACCTGAAAGACACCCTAACGGATACATAGAGAGTAGTGTTTGTCTGCTGAATAATGGGAGTGCAAGGGTCTGTGTCGTCTATATGGCTGTATGTAGCACCATTAGCCTTCGGGGGGGCGGGCGTAGCTCAGATTGTAGAGCGCTCGCTTAGTATGCGAGAGGTACTGGGATCAATACCCAGTGCCTCCAGAATTTTTAACACACCTACATGCGCACCTTGATATGCAAGTGGAATAATTCACAACCAGCAGATGTGTCTAGGAAGATACAAGCGAATGATTAGCATCCACAATTGACAAGCGTGCTGTTATTAGTGCGCAGGAAGCACCCTCCTCCCACGCCTACACTTAATTTAGAAACAGTACAAGTGTTCCCGTAAGATTCTCAAGCCTATGTCGGAAAGATCTGCCTTGCGCCGAGTTCACGTAAATCCCACTGCACATTCCTATTCTTTGCGTGCAGTCAGCTGCTACTGGTGTTGCTAGTTGTGACTGCTGATAACAGATGCCGTAGCAATCAATTCATGGAGTGAGTTGTATGTTTTGCGATAGTCTGTCTCTGACAAGCAAGCACAGGTGACATAGGTGCGAACACAGGAAGCTTGCAGACCCTCGCTGCCAGCAGACACCGAGCAGCCACACTAGGAGGGCGGCCTAAGCCGTAGGCGAATTGTGCTCATTCGCTTTGGCGCGACGTCGAACTATAAATAATGCTGTCACTAGCGTGAGCGTCGTGGAAAGTCGGTAAAGTCGGCTGCGAGGGTGAGTGCCAAGTTTGGGGAGCGTTTCGTAGTATGCGCAGTGCAATGGAGACGCGGAAACTTGTTGTGGCCCAGTGTTTTGCAGTTGGACGACAAGATTGGTACACAGTAGTACAGAGCGAGGCACTGAGTTGGCATAAATAATGTAGTGCACAATGGGGCTCGAGATGTGTTTGTTACCTCAGGTGCTGTATAATTGTCGACAAGGAGTGAAAACGGAGCAATTTGTGACGGCTCTTTCAATTTAAGACGTTAAAAACAGACGGAATTTGCATTTGTAATACCAGAGCATCGAAACTACTTGGAACTTTTGTGTATATGAACGGGTCCGCGCCATTGTACTCTGCTCCCTTCACCGCTACAAACCAACCAACCATCGTGTCCGTGCGCATCTGAGTCGCAAAGAATGGGGAATAGCGCAGTTTGCTCGTGCATGGGGCGTAGCTCAGTTGGTAGAGCGTTCGCTTGGCATGTGAAACGTCCAGGGTTCAAGCTTTGCCCCTAGTTTTTTTTGTGGTCAGTGCATGGTAAGTGTTGGTCGCGGCGAACCTAAAGGCACGCAAGATGTTGCAAAGCCAGCGTCACAGACTGATATGATGTATACTGACGTAAGGAGAGCAAGATGTAAGTGTGGGGACCGGCTGTTATCGAGGTATCATCGAGTGCAGATATGTCTTAGGTATCGCGGCTTAACCTCATTGAAGTCTAGAGGGTGGACAACACGTTGGTCTTACTCAGAGCGGTGTCCGAATTCTATTTTCGACGTTATACGTGCCACTTTCATTTTGGCCAACTACGATTCGATACAGAATGCACGAAACCTGAAAGACACCCTAACGGATACATAGAGAGTAGTGTTTGTCTGCTGAATAATGGGAGTGCAAGGATCTGTGTCGTCTATATGGCTGTATGTAGCACCATTAGTCTTCGTGGGTTCCGGCGTAGCTCAGATGGTAGAGCGCTCGCCTAGTATGCGAGAGGTACTGGGATCAATACCCAGTGCCTCCAGAATTTTTAACACACCTACATGCGCACCTTGATATGCAAGTGGAAAAATTCACAGCCAGCAGATGTGTCTAGGAAGATACAAGCTTGCGCCGAGTTCACGTAAATCCCACTGCACATTATTATTCTTTGCGTGCAGTCAGCTGCTACTGGTGTTGCTAGTTGTGACTGCTGATAACAGATGCCGTAGCAATCAATTCATGGAGTGAGTTGTATGTTTTGCGATAGTCTGTCTCTGACAAGCAAGCACAGGTGACATAGGTGCGAACACAGGAAGCTTGCAGACCCTCGCTGCCTGCAGACACTGAGCAGCCACACTAGGAGGGCGGCCTAAGCCGTAGGCGAATTGTGCTCATTCGCTTTGGCGCGACGTCGAACTATAAATAATGCTGTCACTAGCGTGAGCTTCGTGGAAAGTCGGAAAAGTCGGCTGCGTTGGTGAGTGCCAAGTTTGGGGAGCGTTTCGTAGTATGCGCAGTGCAATGGAGACGCGGAAACTTGTTGTGGCCCAGTGTTTTGCAGTTGGACGACAAGATTGGTACACAGTAGTAAAGAGCGAGGCACTGAGTTGGCATAAATAATGTAGTGCACAATGGGGCTCGAGATGGGTTTGTTACCTCAGGTGCTGTATAATTGTCTACAATGAGTGAAAACGGAGCAATTTGTGACGGCTCTTTCAATTTAAGACGTTAAAAACAGACGGAATTTGCATTTGTAATACCAGAGCATCGAAACTACTTGGAACTTTTGTGTATATGAACGTGTCCGCGCCTTTGTATTCTACTCCCTTCACCGCTACAAACCAACCAACCATCGTGTCCGTGCGCATCTGAGTAGCAAAGAGTGGGGAATAGCGCAGTTTGCTCGTTCATGGGGCGTAGCTCAGTTGGTAAAGCGTTCGCTTGGCATGTGAAAGTTCCAGGGTTCAAGCCGCGGCGCCTCTATTTTTTGTGGTCAGTGCATGGTAAGTGTTGGTCGCGGCGAACCTAAAGGCACGCAAGATGTTGCAAAGCCAGCGTCACAGACTGATATGATGTATACTGACGTAAGGAGAGCAAGATGTAAGTGTGGGGACCGGCTGTTATCGAGGTGTCATCGAGTGCAGATCTGTCTTAGGTATCGCGGGTTAACCTCATTGAAGTCTAGAGGGTGGACAACACGTTGGTCTTACTCAGAGCGGTGTCCGAATTCTATTTTCGACGTTATACGTGCCACTTTCATTTTGGCCAACTACGATTCGATACAGAATGCACGAAACCTGAAAGACACCCTAACGGATACATAGAGAGTAGTGTTTGTCTGCTGAATAAGGGGAGTGCAAGGGTCTGTGTCGTCTATATGGCTGTATGTAGCACCATTAGTCTTCGGGGGGTCGGGCGTAGCTCAGATGGTAGAGCGCTCGCTTAGTATGCGAGAGGTACTGGGATCAATACCCAGTGCCTCCAGAATTTTTAACACACCTACATGCGCACCTTGATATGCAAGTGGAATAATTCACAACCAGCAGATGTGTCTAGGAAGATACAAGCGAATGATTTGCATCCACAATTGACAAGCGTGCTGTTATTAGTGCGCAGGAAGCACCCTCCTCCCACGCCTACACTTAATTTAGAAACAGTACAAATGTTCCCGTAAGATTCTCAAGCCTATGTCGGAAAGATCTGCCTTGCGCCGAGTTCACGTAAATCCCACTGCACATTCCTATTCTTTGCGTGCAGTCAGCTGCTACTGGTGTTGCTAGTTGTGACTGCTGATAACAGATGCCGTAGCAATCAATTCATGGAGTGAGTTGTATGTTTTGCGATAGTCTGTCTCTGACAAGCAAGCACAGGTGACATAGGTGCGAACACAGGAAGCTTGCAGACCCTCGCTGCCTGCAGACACCGAGCAGCCACACTAGGAGGGCGGCCTAAGCCGTAGGCGAAATGTACTCATTCGCTTTGGCGCGACGTCGAACTATAAATAATGCTGTCACTAGCGTGAGAGTCGTGGAAAGTCGGAAAAGTCGGCTGCGTTGGTGAGTGCCAAGTTTGGGTAGCGTTTCGTAGTATGCGCAGTGCAATGGAGACGCGGAAACTTGTTGTGGCCCAGTGTTTTGCAGTTGGACGACAAGATTGGTACACAGTAGTAAAGAGCGAGGCACTGAGTTGGCATAAATAATGTAGTGCACAATGAGGCTCGAGATGTGTTTGTTACCTCATGTGCTGTATAATTGTCGACAAGGAGTGAAAACGGAGCAATTTGTGACGGCTCTTTCAATTTAAGACGTTAAAAACAGACGGAATTTGCATTTGTAATACCAGAGCATCGAAACTACTTGGAACTTTTGTGTATATGAACGGGTCCGCGCCTTTGTACTCTGCTCCCTTCACCGCTACAAACCAACCAACCATCGTGTCCGTGCGCATCTGAGTCGCAAAGAATGGGGAATAGCGCAGTTTGCTCGTGCATGGGGCGTAGCTCAGTTGGTAGAGCGTTCGCTTGGCATGTGAAAGGTCCAGGGTTCAAGCCGCGGCACCTCCTTTTTTTGTGGTCAGTGCATGGTAAGTGTTGGTCGCGGCGAACCTAAAGGCACGCAAGATGTTACAAAGCCAGCGTCACAGACTGATATGGTGTATACTGACATAAGGAGAGCAAGATGTAAGTGTGGGGACCGGCTGTTATCGAGGTGTCATCGAGTGCAGTTCTGTCTTAGGTATCGCGGCTTAACCTCATTGAAGTCTAGAGGGTGGACAACACGTTGGTCTTACTCAGAGCGTTGTCCGAATTCTGTTTTCGACGTTATACGTGCCACTTTTATTGTGGCCAACTACGATTCGATACAGAACGCACGAAACCTGAAAGACACCCTAACGGATACATAGAGAGTAGTGTTTGTCTGCTGAATAATGGGAGTGCAAGGGTCTGTGTCGTCTATATGGCTGTATGTAGCACAATTAGTCTTCGGGGGGGGCGGGCGTAGCTCAGATGGTAGAGCGCTCGCTTAGTATGCGAGAGGTACTGGGATCAATACTCAGTGCCTCCAGAATTTTTAACACACCTACATGCGCACCTTGATATGCAAGTGGAATACTTCACAGCCAGCAGATGTGTCTAGGAAGATACAAGCTTGCGCCGAGTTCACGTAAATCCCACTGCACATTCCTATTCTTTGCGTGCAGTCAGCTGCTACTGGTGTTGTTAGTTGTGACTGCTGATAACAGATGCCGTAGCAATCAATTCATGGAGTGAGTTGTATGTTTTGCGATAGTCTGTCTCTGACAAGCAAGCACAGGTGACATAGGTGCGAACACAGGAATCTTGCAGACCCTCGCTGCCTGCAGACACCGAGCAGCCACACTAGGAGGGCGGCCTAAGCCGTAGGCGAATTGCGCTCATTCGCTTTGGCGCGACGTCGAACTATAAATAATGCTGTCACTAGCGTGAGCGTCGTGGAAAGTCGGAAAAGTCGGCTTCGAGGGTGAGTGCCAAGTTTGGGGAGCGTTTCGTAGTATGCGCAGTGCAATGGAGACGCGGAAACTTGTTGTGGCCCAGTGTTTTGCAGTTGGACGACAAGATTGATATTCAGTAGCAAAGAGCGAGGCACTGAGTTGGCATAAATAATGTAGTGCACAATGGGGCTCGAGATGTGTTTGTTACCTCAGGTGCTGTATAATTGTCGACAAGGAGTGAAAACGGAGCAATTTGTGACGGCTCTTTCAATTTAAGACGTTAAAAACAGACGGAATTTGCATTTGTAATACCAGAGCATCGAAACTACTTGGAACTTTTGTGTATATGAACGGGTCCGCGCCTTTGTACTCTGCTCCCTTCACCGCTACAAACCAACCAACCATCGTGTCCGTGCGCATCTGAGTCGCAAAGAATGGGGAATAGCGCAGTTTGCTCGTGCATGGGGCGTAGCTCAGTTGGTAGAGCGTTCGCTTGGCATGTGAAAGGTCCAGAGTTCAAGCCGCGGCGCCTCCTTTTTTTGTGGTCAGTGCATGGTAAGTGTTGGTCGCGGCGAACCTAAAGGCACGCAAGATGTTGCAAAGCCAGCGTCACAGACTGATATGATGTATACTGACGTAAGGAGAGCAAGATGTAAGTGTGGGGACTGGCTGTTATCGAGGTATCATCGAGTGCAGTTCTGTCTTAGGTATCGCGGCTTAACCTCATTGAAGTCTAGAGGGTGGACAACACGTTGGTCTTACTCAGAGCGGTGTCCGAATTCTATTTTCGACGTTATACGTGCCACTTTCATTGTGGCCAACTACGATTCGATACAGAATGCATGAAACCTGAAAGACACCCTAACGGATACATAGAGAGTAGTGTTTGTCTGCTGAATAATGGGAGTGCAAGGATCTGTGTCGTCTATATGGCTGTATGTAGCACCATTAGTCTTCGTGGGGTCCGGCGTAGCTCAGATGGTAGAGCGCTCGCTTAGTATGCGAGAGGTACTGGGATCAATACCCAGTGCCTCCAGAATTTTTAACACACCTACATGCGCACCTTGATATGCAAGTGGAATAATTCACAGCCAGCAGATGTGTCTAGGAAGATACAAGCTTGCGCCGAGTTCACGTAAATCCCACTGCACATTCCTATTCTTTGCGTGCAGTCAGCTGCTACTGGTGTTGCTAGTTGTGACTGCTGATAACAGATGCCGTAGCAATCAATTCATGGAGTGACTTGTATGTTTTGCGATAGTCTGTCTCTGACAAGCAAGCACAGGTGACATAGGTGCGAACACAGGAAGCTTGCAGACCCTCGCTGCCTGCAGACACTGAGCAGCCACACTAGGAGGGCGGCCTAAGCCGTAGGCGAATTGTGCTCATTCGCTTTGGCGCGACGTCGAACTATATATAATGCTGTCACTAGCGTGAGCGTCGTGGAAAGTCGGAAAAGTCGGCTGCGTTGGTGAGTGCCAAGTTTGGGGAGCGTTTCGTAGTATGCGCAGTGCAATGGAGACGCGGAAACTTGTTGTGGCCCAGTGTTTTGCAGTTGGACGACAAGATTGGTACACAGTAGTAAAGAGCGAGGCACTGAGTTGGCATAAATAATGTAGTGCACAATGGGGCTCGAGATGTGTTTGTTACCTCAGGTGCTGTATAATTGTCGACAAGGAGTGAAAACGGAGCAATTTGTGACGGCTCTTTCAATTTAAGACGTTAAAAACAGACGGAATTTGCATTTGTAATACCAGAGCATCGAAACTACTTGGAACTTTTGTGTATATGAACGGGTCCGCGCCTTTGTACTCTGCTCCCTTCACCGCTACAAACCAACCAACCATCGTGTCCGTGCGCATCTAAGTCGCAATGAATGGGGAATAGCACAGTTTGCCCGTGCATGGGGCGTAGCTCAGTTGGTAGAGCGTTCGCTTGGCATGTGAAAGATCCAGGGTTCAAGCCGCGGCGCCTCCTTTTTTTGTGGTCAGTGCATGGTAAGTGTTGGTCACGGCGAACCTAAAGGCACGCAAGATGTTACAAAGCCAGCGTCACAGACTGATATGATGTATACTGACATAAGGGAGAGCAAGATGTAAGTGTGGGGACCGGCTGTTATCGAGGTGTCATCGAGTGCAGTTCTGTCTTAGGTATCGCGGCTTAACCTCATTGAAGTCTAGAGGGTGGACAACACGTTGGTCTTACTCAGAGCGTTGTCCGAATTCTGTTTTCGACGTTATACGTGCCACTTTTATTGTGGAGAACTACGATTCGATACAGAACGCACGAAACCTGAAAGACACCCTAACGGATACATAGAGAGTAGTGTTTGTCTGCTGAATAATGGGAGTGCAAGGGTCTGTGTCGTCTATATGGCTGTATGTAGCACCATTAGTCTTCGGGGGGGCGGGCGTAGCTCAGATGGTAGAGCGCTCGCTTAGTATGCGAGAGGTACTGGGATCAATACTCAGTGCCTCCAGAATTTTTAACACACCTACATGCGCACCTTGATATGCAAGTGGAATACTTCACAGCCAGCAGATGTGTCTAGGAAGATACAAGCTTGCGCCGAGTTCACGTAAATCCCACTGCACATTCGTATTCTTTGCGTGCAGTCAGCTGCTACTGGTGTTGTTAGTTGTGACTGCTGATAACAGATGCCGTAGCAATCAATTCATGGAGTGAGTTGTATGTTTTGCGATAGTCTGTCTCTGACAAGCAAGCACAGGTGACATAGGTGCGAACACAGGAATCTTGCAGACCCTCGCTGCCTGCAGACACCGACCAGCCACACTAGGAGGGCGGCCTAAGCCGTAGGCGAATTGTGCTCATTCGCTTTGGCGCGACGTCGAACTATAAATAATGCTGTCACTAGCGTGAGCGTTGCGTGAGCGTCGTGGAAAGTCGGAAAAGTCGGCTTCGAGGGTGAGTGCCAAGTTTGGGGAGCGTTTCGTAGTATGCGCAGTGCAATGGAGACGCGGAAACTTGTTGTGGCCCAGTGTTTTGCAGTTGGACGACAAGATTGGTATTCAGTAGCAAAGAGCGAGGCACTGAGTTGGCATAAATAATGTAGTGCACAATGGGGCTCGAGATGTGTTTGTTACCTCAGGTGCTGTATAATTGTCGACAAGGAGTGAAAACGGAGCAATTTGTGACGGCTCTTTCAATTTAAGACATTAAAAACAGACGGAATTTGCATTTGTAATACCAGAGCATCGAAACTACTTGGAACTTTTGTGTATATGAACGGGTCCGCGCCTTTGTACTCTGCTCCCTTCACCGCTACAAACCAACCAACCATCGTGTCCGTGCGCATCTGAGTCGCAAAGAATGGGGAATAGCGCAGTTTGCTCGTGCATGGTGCGTAGCTCAGTTGGTAGAGCGTTCGCTTGGCATGTGAAAGGTCCAGGGTTCAAGCCGCGGCGCCTCCTTTTTTTGTGGTCAGTGCATGGTAAGTGTTGGTCGCGGCGAACCTAAAGGCACGCAAGATGTTGCAAAGCCAGCGTCACAGACTGATATGATGTATACTGACGTAAGGAGAGCAAGATGTAAGTGTGGGGACCGGCTGTTATCGAGGTATCATCGAGTGCAGTTCTGTCTTAGGTATCGCGGCTTAACCTCATTGAAGTCTAGAGGGTGGACAACACGTTGGTCTTACTCAGAGCGGTGTCCGAATTCTATTTTCGACGTTATACGTGCCACTTTCATTGTGGCCAACTACGATTCGATACAGAATGCATGAAACCTGAAAGACACCCTAACGGATACATAGAGAGTAGTGTTTGTCTGCTGAATAATGGGAGTGCAAGGATCTGTGTCGTCTATATGGCTGTATGTAGCACCATTAGTCTTCGTGGGGTCCGGCGTAGCTCAGATGGTAGAGCGCTCGCTTAGTATGCGAGAGGTACTGGGATCAATACCCAGTGCCTCCAGAATTTTTAACACACCTACATGCGCACCTTGATATGCAAGTGGAATAATTCACAGCCAGCAGATGTGTCTAGGAAGATACAAGCTTGCGCCGAGTTCACGTAAATCCCACTGCACATTCCTATTCTTTGCGTGCAGTCAGCTGCTACTGGTGTTGCTAGTTGTGACTGCTGATAACAGATGCCGTAGCAATCAATTCATGGAGTGAGTTGTATGTTTTGCGATAGTCTGTCTCTGACAAGCAAGCACAGGTGACATAGGTGCGAACACAGGAAGCTTGCAGACCCTCGCTGCCTGCAGACACTGAGCAGCCACACTAGGAGGGCGGCCTAAGCCGTAGGCGAATTGTGCTCATTCGCTTTGGCGCGACGTCGAACTATATATAATGCTGTCACTAGCGTGAGCGTCGTGGAAAGTCGGAAAAGTCGGCTGCGTTGGTGAGTGCCAAGTTTGGGGAGCGTTTCGTAGTATGCGCAGTGCAATGGAGACGCGGAAACTTGTTGTGGCCCAGTGTTTTGCAGTTGGACGACAAGATTGGTACACAGTAGTAAAGAGCGAGGCACTGAGTTGGCATAAATAATGTAGTGCACAATGGGGCTCGAGATGTGTTTGTTACCTCAGGTGCTGTATAATTGTCGACAAGGAGTGAAAACGGAGCAATTTGTGACGGCTCTTTCAATTTAAGACGTTAAAAACAGACGGAATTTGCATTTGTAATACCAGAGCATCGAAACTACTTGGAACTTTTGTGTATATGAACGGGTCCGCGCCTTTGTACTCTGCTCCCTTCACCGCTACAAACCAACCAACCATCGTGTCCGTGCGCATCTAAGTCGCAATGAATGGGGAATAGCGCAGTTTGTCCGTGCATGGGGCGTAGCTCAGTTGGTAGAGCGTTCGCTTGGCATGTGAAAGATCCAGGGTTCAAGCCGCGGCGCCTCCTTTTTTTGTGGTCAGTGCATGGTAAGTGTTGGTCACGGCGAACCTAAAGGCACGCAAGATGTTGCAAAGCCAGCGTCACAGACTGATATGATGTATACTGACATAAGGGAGAGCAAGATGTAAGTGTGGGGACCGGCTGTTATCGAGGTGTCATCGAGTGCAGTTCTGTCTTAGGTATCGCGGCTTAACCTCATTGAAGTCTAGAGGGTGGACAACACGTTGGTCTTACTCAGAGCGTTGTCCGAAATCTGTTTTCGACGTTATACGTGCCACTTTTATTGTGGAGAACTACGATTCGATACAGAACGCACGAAACCTGAAAGACACCCTAACGGATACATAGAGAGTAGTGTTTGTCTGCTGAATAATGGGAGTGCAAGGGTCTGTGTCGTCTATATGGCTGTATGTAGCACCATTAGTCTTCGGGGGGGCGGGCGTAGCTCAGATGGTAGAGCGCTCGCTTAGTATGCGAGAGGTACTGGGATCAATACTCAGTGCCTCCAGAATTTTTAACACACCTACATGCGCACCTTGATATGCAAGTGGAATACTTCACAGCCAGCAGATGTGTCTAGGAAGATACAAGCTTGCGCCGAGTTCACGTAAATCCCACTGCACATTCGTATTCTTTGCGTGCAGTCAGCTGCTACTGGTGTTGTTAGTTGTGACTGCTGATAACAGATGCCGTAGCAATCAATTCATGGAGTGAGTTGTATGTTTTGCGATAGTCTGTCTCTGACAAGCAAGCACAGGTGACATAGGTGCGAACACAGGAATCTTGCAGACCCTCGCTGCCTGCAGACACCGACCAGCCACACTAGGAGGGCGGCCTAAGCCGTAGGCGAATTGTGCTCATTCGCTTTGGCGCGACGTCGAACTATAAATAATGCTGTCACTAGCGTGAGCGTTGCGTGAGCGTCGTGGAAAGTCGGAAAAGTCGGCTTCGAGGGTGAGTGCCAAGTTTGGGGAGCGTTTCGTAGTATGCGCAGTGCAATGGAGACGCGGAAACTTGTTGTGGCCCAGTGTTTTGCAGTTGGACGACAAGATTGGTATTCAGTAGCAAAGAGCGAGGCACTGAGTTGGCATAAATAATGTAGTGCACAATGGGGCTCGAGATGTGTTTGTTACCTCAGGTGCTGTATAATTGTCGACAAGGAGTGAAAACGGAGCAATTTGTGACGGCTCTTTCAATTTAAGACATTAAAAACAGACGGAATTTGCATTTGTAATACCAGAGCATCGAAACTACTTGGAACTTTTGTGTATATGAACGGGTCCGCGCCTTTGTACTCTGCTCCCTTCACCGCTACAAACCAACCAACCATCGTGTCCGTGCGCATCTGAGTCGCAAAGAATGGGGAATAGCGCAGTTTGCTCGTGCATGGTGCGTAGCTCAGTTGGTAGAGCGTTCGCTTGGCATGTGAAAGGTCCAGGGTTCAAGCCGCGGCGCCTCCTTTTTTTGTGGTCAGTGCATGGTAAGTGTTGGTCGCGGCGAACCTAAAGGCACGCAAGATGTTGCAAAGCCAGCGTCACAGACTGATATGATGTATACTGACGTAAGGAGAGCAAGATGTAAGTGTGGGGACCGGCTGTTATCGAGGTATCATCGAGTGCAGTTCTGTCTTAGGTATCGCGGCTTAACCTCATTGAAGTCTAGAGGGTGGACAACACGTTGGTCTTACTCAGAGCGGTGTCCGAATTCTATTTTCGACGTTATACGTGCCACTTTCATTGTGGCCAACTACGATTCGATACAGAATGCATGAAACCTGAAAGACACCCTAACGGATACATAGAGAGTAGTGTTTGTCTGCTGAATAATGGGAGTGCAAGGATCTGTGTCGTCTATATGGCTGTATGTAGCACCATTAGTCTTCGTGGGGTCCGGCGTAGCTCAGATGGTAGAGCGATCGCTTAGTATGCGAGAGGTACTGGGATCAATACCCAGTGTCTCCAGAATTTTTAACACACCTACATGCGCACCTTGATATGCAAGTGGAATAATTCACAGCCAGCAGATGTGTCTAGGAAGATACAAGCTTGCGCCGAGTTCACGTAAATCCCACTGCACATTCCTATTCTTTGCGTGCAGTCAGCTGCTACTAGTGTTGCTAGTTGTGACTGCTGATAACAGATGCCGTAGCAATCAATTCATGGAGTGAGTTGTATGTTTTGCGATAGTCTGTCTCTGACAAGCAAGCACAGGTGACATAGGTGCGAACACAGGAAGCTTGCAGACCCTCGCTGCCTGCAGACACTGAGCAGCCACACTAGGAGGGCGGCCTAAGCCGTAGGCGAATTGTGCTCATTCGCTTTGGCGCGACGTCGAACTATATATAATGCTGTCACTAGCGTGAGCGTCGTGGAAAGTCGGAAAAGTCGGCTGCGTTGGTGAGTGCCAAGTTTGGGGAGCGTTTCGTAGTATGCGCAGTGCAATGGAGACGCGGAAACTTGTTGTGGCCCAGTGTTTTGCAGTTGGACGACAAGATTGGTACACAGTAGTAAAGAGCGAGGCACTGAGTTGGCATAAATAATGTAGTGCACAATGGGGCTCGAGATGTGTTTGTTACCTCAGGTGCTGTATAATTGTCGACAAGGAGTGAAAACGGAGCAATTTGTGACGGCTCTTTCAATTTAAGACGTTAAAAACAGACGGAATTTGCATTTGTAATACCAGAGCATCGAAACTACTTGGAACTTTTGTGTATATGAACGGGTCCGCGCCTTTGTACTCTGCTCCCTTCACCGCTACAAACCAACCAACCATCGTGTCCGTGCGCATCTAAGTCGCAATGAATGGGGAATAGCGCAGTTTGCCCGTGCATGGGGCGTAGCTCAGTTGGTAGAGCGTTCGCTTGGCATGTGAAAGATCCAGGGTTCAAGCCGCGGCGCCTCCTTTTTTTGTGGTCAGTGCATGGTAAGTGTTGGTCACGGCGAACCTAAAGGCACGCAAGATGTTGCAAAGCCAGCGTCACAGACTGATATGATGTATACTGACATAAGGGAGAGCAAGATGTAAGTGTGGGGACCGGCTGTTATCGAGGTGTCATCGAGTGCAGTTCTGTCTTAGGTATCGCGGCTTAACCTCATTGAAGTCTAGAGGGTGGACAACACGTTGGTCTTACTCAGAGCGTTGTCCGAATTCTGTTTTCGACGTTATACGTGCCACTTTTATTGTGGAGAACTACGATTCGATACAGAACGCACGAAACCTGAAAGACACCCTAACGGATACATAGAGAGTAGTGTTTGTCTGCTGAATAATGGGAGTGCAAGGGTCTGTGTCGTCTATATGGCTGTATGTAGCACCATTAGTCTTCGGGGGGGCGGGCGTAGCTCAGATGGTAGAGCGCTCGCTTAGTATGCGAGAGGTACTGGGATCAATACTCAGTGCCTCCAGAATTTTTAACACACCTACATGCGCACCTTGATATGCAAGTGGAATACTTCACAGCCAGCAGATGTGTCTAGGAAGATACAAGCTTGCGCCGAGTTCACGTAAATCCCACTGCACATTCGTATTCTTTGCGTGCAGTCAGCTGCTACTGGTGTTGTTAGTTGTGACTGCTGATAACAGATGCCGTAGCAATCAATTCATGGAGTGAGTTGTATGTTTTGCGATAGTCTGTCTCTGACAAGCAAGCACAGGTGACATAGGTGCGAACACAGGAATCTTGCAGACCCTCGCTGCCTGCAGACACCGACCAGCCACACTAGGAGGGCGGCCTAAGCCGTAGGCGAATTGTGCTCATTCGCTTTGGCGCGACGTCGAACTATAAATAATGCTGTCACGAGCGTGAGCGTTGCGTGAGCGTCGTGGAAAGTCGGAAAAGTCGGCTTCGAGGGTGAGTGCCAAGTTTGGGGAGCGTTTCGTAGTATGCGCAGTGCAATGGAGACGCGGAAACTTGTTGTGGCCCAGTGTTTTGCAGTTGGACGACAAGATTGGTATTCAGTAGCAAAGAGCGAGGCACTGAGTTGGCATAAATAATGTAGTGCACAATGGGGCTCGAGATGTGTTTGTTACCTCAGGTGCTGTATAATTGTCGACAAGGAGTGAAAACGGAGCAATTTGTGACGGCTCTTTCAATTTAAGACATTAAAAACAGACGGAATTTGCATTTGTAATACCAGAGCATCGAAACTACTTGGAACTTTTGTGTATATGAACGGGTCCGCGCCTTTGTACTCTGCTCCCTTCACCGCTACAAACCAACCAACCATCGTGTCCGTGCGCATCTGAGTCGCAAAGAATGGGGAATAGCGCAGTTTGCTCGTGCATGGTGCGTAGCTCAGTTGGTAGAGCGTTCGCTTGGCATGTGAAAGGTCCAGGGTTCAAGCCGCGGCGCCTCCTTTTTTTGTGGTCAGTGCATGGTAAGTGTTGGTCGCGGCGAACCTAAAGGCACGCAAGATGTTGCAAAGCCAACGTCACAGACTGATATGATGTATACTGACGTAAGGAGAGCAAGATGTAAGTGTGGGGACCGGCTGTTATCGAGGTATCATCGAGTGCAGTTCTGTCTTAGGTATCGCGGCTTAACCTCATTGAAGTCTAGAGGGTGGACAACACGTTGGTCTTACTCAGAGCGGTGTCCGAATTCTATTTTCGACGTTATACGTGCCACTTTCATTGTGGCCAACTACGATTCGATACAGAATGCATGAAACCTGAAAGACACCCTAACGGATACATAGAGAGTAGTGTTTGTCTGCTGAATAATGGGAGTGCAAGGATCTGTGTCGTCTATATGGCTGTATGTAGCACCATTAGTCTTCGTGGGGTCCGGCGTAGCTCAGATGGTAGAGCGCTCGCTTAGTATGCGAGAGGTACTGGGATCAATACCCAGTGCCTCCAGAATTTTTAACCTACCTACATGCGCACCTTGATATGCAAGTGGAATAATTCACAGCCAGCAGATGTGTCTAGGAAGATACAAGCTTGCGCCGAGTTCACGTAAATCCCACTGCACATTCCTATTTTTTGCGTGCAGTCAGCTGCTACTGGTGTTGCTAGTTGTGACTGCTGATAACAGATGCCGTAGCAATCAATTCATGGAGTGAGTTGTATGTTTTGCGATAGTCTGTCTCTGACAAGCAAGCACAGGTGACATAGGTGCGAACACAGGAAGCTTGCAGACCCTCGCTGCCTGCAGACACTGAGCAGCCACACTAGGAGGGCGGCCTAAGCCGTAGGCGAATTGTGCTCATTCGCTTTGGCGCGACGTCGAACTATATATAATGCTGTCACTAGCGTGAGCGTCGTGGAAAGTCGGAAAAGTCGGCTGCGTTGGTGAGTGCCAAGTTTGGGGAGCGTTTCGTAGTATGCGCAGTGCAATGGAGACGCGGAAACTTGTTGTGGCCCAGTGTTTTGCAGTTGGACGACAAGATTGGTACACAGTAGTAAAGAGCGAGGCACTGAGTTGGCATAAATAATGTAGTGCACAATGGGGCTCGAGATGTGTTTGTTACCTCAGGTGCTGTATAATTGTCGACAAGGAGTGAAAACGGAGCAATTTGTGACGGCTCTTTCAATTTAAGACGTTAAAAACAGACGGAATTTGCATTTGTAATACCAGAGCATCGAAACTACTTGGAACTTTTGTGTATATGAACGGGTCCGCGCCTTTGTACTCTGCTCCCTTCACCGCTACAAACCAACCAACCATCGTGTCCGTGCGCATCTGAGTCGCAAAGAATGGGGAATAGCGCAGTTTGCTCGTGCATGGGGCGTAGCTCAGTTGGTAGAGCGTTCGCTTGGCATGTGAAAGATCCAGGGTTCAAGCCGCGGGGCCTCCATTTTTTGTGGTCAGTGCATGGTAAGTGTTGGTCGCGGCGAACCTAAAGGCACGCAAGATGTTGCAAAGCCAGCGTCACAGACTGATATGATGTATACTGACATAAGGAGAGCAAGATGTAAGTGTGGGGACCGGTTGTTATCGAGGTGTCATCGAGTGCAGTTCTGTCTTAGGTATCGCGGCTTAACCTCATTGAAGTCTAGAGGGTGGACAACACGTTGGTCTTACTCAGAGCGTTGTCCGAATTCTGTTTTCGACGTTATACGTGCCACTTTTATTGTGGCCAACTACGATTCGATACAGAACGCACGAAACCTGAAAGACACCCTAACGGATACATAGAGAGTAGTGTTTGTCTGCTGAATAATGGGAGTGCAAGGGTCTGTGTCGTCTATATGGCTGTATGTAGCACCATTAGTCTTCGGGGGGGCGGGCGTAGCTCAGATGGTAGAGCGCTCGCTTAGTATGCGAGAGGTACTGGGATCAATACTCAGTGCCTCCAGAATTTTTAACACGCCTACATGCGCACCTTGATATGCAAGTGGAATACTTCACAGCCTGCAGATGTGTCTAGGAAGATACAAGCTTGCGCCGAGTTCACGTAAATCCCACTGCACATTCCTATTCTTTGCGTGCAGTCAGCTGCTACTGGTGTTGCTAGTTGTGACTGCTGATAACAGATGCCGTAGCAATCAATTCATGGAGTAACTTGTATGTTTTGCGATAGTCTGTCTCTGACAAGCAAGCACAGGTGACATAGGTGCGAACACAGGAAGCTTGCAGACCCTCGCTGCCTGCAGACATAGAGCAGCCACACTAGGAGGGCGGCCTAAGCCGTAGGCGAAATGTACTCATTCGCTTTGGCGCGACGTCGAACTATAAATAATGCTGTCACTAGCGTGAGAGTCGTGGAAAGTCGGAAAAGTCGGCTGCGTTGGTGAGTGCCAAGTTTGGGGAGCGTTTCGTAGTATGCGCAGTGCAATGGAGACGTGGAAACTTGTTGTGGCCCAGTGTTTTGCAGTTGGACGACAAGATTGGTACACAGTAGCAAAGAGCGAGGCACTGAGTTGGCATAAATAATGTAGTGCACAATGGGGCTCGAGATGTGTTTGTTACCTCAGGTGCTGTATAATTGTCGACAAGGAGTGTAAACGGAGCAATTTGTGACGGCTCTTTCAATTTAAGACGTTAAAAACAGACGGAATTTGCATTTGTAATACCAGAGCATCGAAACTACTTGGAACTTTTGTGTATATGAACGGGTCCGCGCCTTTGTATTCTACTCCCTTCAAAGCTACAAACCAACCAACCATCGTGTCCGTGCGCATCTGCGTCGTAAAGAGTGGGGAATAGCGCAGTTTGCTCGTGCATGGGGCGTAGCTCAGTTGGTAAAGCGTTCGCTTGGCATGTGAAAGTTCCAGGGTTCAAGCCGCGGCGCCTCTATTTTTTGTGGTCAGTGGATGGTAAGTGTTGGTCGCGGCGAACCTAAAGGCACGCAAGATGTTGCAAAGCCAGCGTCACAGACTGATATGATGTATACTGACGTAAGGAGAGCAAGATGTAAGTGTGGGGACCGGCTGTTATCGAGGTGTCATCGAGTGCAGATCTGTCTTAGGTATCGCGGCTTAACCTCATTGAAGTCTAGAGGGTGGACAACACGTTGGTCTTACTCAGAGCGGTGTCCGAATTCTATTTTCGACGTTATACGTGCCATTTTCATTTTGGCCAACTACGATTCGATACAGAATGCACGAAACCTGAAAGACACCCTAACGGATACATAGAGAGTAGTGTTTGTCTGCTGAATAAGGGGAGTGCAAGGGTCTGTGTCGTCTATATGGCTGTATGTAGCACCATTAGTCTTCGGGGGGTCGGGCGTAGCTCAGATGGTAGAGCGCTCGCTTAGTATGCGAGAGGTACTGTGATCAATACCCAGTGCCTCCAGAATTTTTAACACACCTACATGCGCACCTTGATATGCAAGTGGAATACTTCACAGCCAGCAGATGTGTCTAGGAAGATACAAGCTTGCGCCGAGTTCACGTAAATCCCACTGCACATTCCTATTCTTTGCGTGCAGTCAGCTGCAACTGGTGTTGTTAGTTGTGACTGCTGATAACAGATGCCGTAGCAATCAATTCATGGAGTGAGTTGTATGTTTTGCGATAGTCTGTCTCTGACAAGCAAGCACAGGTGACATAGGTGCGAACACAGGAATCTTGCAGACCCTCGCTGCCTGCAGACACCGAGCAGCCACACTAGGAGGGCGGCCTAAGCCGTAGGCGAATTGTGCTCATTCGCTTTGGCGCGACGTCGAACTATAAATAATGCTGTCACTAGCGTGAGCGTCGTGGAAAGTCGGAAAAGTCGGCTGCGAGGGTGAGTGCCAAGTTTGGGGAGCGTTTCGTAGTATGCGCAGTGCAATGGAGACGCGGAAACTTGTTGTGGCCCAGTGTTTTGCAGTTGGACGACAAGATTGGTACACAGTAGTAAAGAGCGAGGCACTGAGTTGGCATAAATAATGTAGTGCACAATGGGGCTCGAGATGTGTTTGTTACCTCAGGTGCTGTATAATTGTCTACAATGAGTGAAAACGGAGCAATTTGTGACGGCTCTTTCAATTTAAGACGTTAAAAACAGACGGAATTTGCAATTGTAATACCAGAGCATCGAAACTACTTGGAACTTTTGTGTATATGAACGGGTCCGCGCCTTTGTACTCTGCTCCCTTCACCGCTACAAACCAACCAACCATTGTGTCCGTGCGCATCTGAGTAACAAAGAATGGGGAATAGCGCAGTTTGCTCGTGCATGGGGCGTAGCTCAGTTGGTAGAGCGTTCGCTTGGCATGTGAAAGGTCCAGGCTTCAGGCGGCGGCGCCTCCATTTTTTGTGGTCAGTGCATGGTAAGTGTTGGTCGCGGCGAACCTAAAGGCACGCAAGATGTTGCAAAGCCAGCGTCACAGACTGATATGATGTATACTGACGTAAGGAGAGCAAGATGTAAGTGTGGGGACCGGCTGTTATCGAGGTGTCATCGAGTGCAGTTCTGTCTTAGGTATCGCGGCTTAACCTCATTGAAGTCTAGAGGGTGGACAACACGTTGGTCTTACTCAGAGCGGTGTCCGAATTCTATTTTCGACGTTATACGTGCCACTTTCATTGTGGCCAACTACGATTCGATACAGAATGCACGAAACCTGAAAGACACCCTAACGGATACATAGAGAGTAGTGTTTGTCTGCTGAATAATGGGAGTGCAAGGGTCTGTGTCGTCTATATGGCTGTATGTAGCACCACTAGTCTTCGGGGGGCGGGCGTAGCTCAGATGGTAGAGCGCTCGCTTAGTATGCGAGAGGTACTGTGATCAATACCCAGTGCCTCCAAAGTTTTTAACACACCTACATGCGCACCTTGATATGCAAATGGAATAATTCACAGCCAGCAGATGTGTCTAGGAAGATACAAGCTTGCGCCGAGTTCACGTAAATCCCACTGCACATTCCTATTCTTTGCGTGCAGTCAGCTGCTACTGGTGTTGTTAGTTGTGACTGCTGATAACAGATGCCGTAGCAATCAATTCATGGAGTGAGTTGTATGTTTCGCGATAGTCTGTCTCTGACAAGCAAGCACAGGTGACATAGGTGCGAACACAGGAAGCTTGCAGACCCTCGCTGCCTGCAGACACCGAGCAGCCACACTAGGAGGGCGGCCTAAGCCGTAGGCGAAATGTACTCATTCGCTTTGGCGCGACGTCGAACTATAAATAATGCTGTCACTAGCGTGAGAGTCGTGGAAAGTCGGAAAAGTCGGCTTCGAGGGTGAGTGCCAAGTTTGGGGAGCGTTTCGTAGTATGCGCAGTGCAATGGAGACGCGGAAACGTGTTGTGGCCCAGTGTTTTGCAGTTGGACGACAAGATTGGTACACAGTAGTAAAGAGCGAGGCACTGAGTTGGCATAAATAATGTAGTGCACAATGGGGCTCGAGATGTGTTTGTTACCTCAGGTGCTGTATAATTGTCTACAATGAGTGAAAACGGAGCAATTTGTGACGGCTCTTTCAATTTAAGACGTTAAAAACAGACGGAATTTGCATTTGTAATACCAGAGCATCGAAACTACTTGGAACTTTTGTGTATATGAACGGGTCCGCGCCTTTGTACTCTGCTCCCTTCACCGCTACAAACCAACCAACCATCGTGTCCGTGCGCATCTGAGTCGCAAAGAATGGGGAATAGCGCAGTTTGCTCGTGCATGGGGCGTAGCTCAGTTGGTAGAGCGTTCGCTTGGCATGTGAAAGGTCCAGGGTTCAAGCCGCGGGGCCTCCATTTTTTGTGGTCAGTGCATGGTAAGTGTTGGTCGCGGCGAACCTAAAGGCACGCAAGATGTTGCAAAGCAAGCGTCACAGACTGATATGATTTATACTGACGTAAGGAGAGCAAGATGTAAGTGTGGGGACCGGCTGTTATCGAGGTGTCATCGAGTGCAGTTCTGTCTTAGGTATCGCGGCTTAACCTCAATGAAGTCTAGAGGGTGGACAACACGTTGGTCTTACTCAGAGCGTTGTCCGAATTCTGTTTTCGACGTTATACGTGCCACTTTTATTGTGGCCAACTACGATTCGATACAGAACGCACGAAACCTGAAAGACACCCTAACGGATACATAGAGAGTAGTGTTTGTCTGCTGAATAATGGGAGTGCAAGGGTCTGTGTCGTCTATATGGCTGTATGTAGCACCATTAGTCTTCGGTGGGGGCGGGCGTAGCTCAGATGGTAGAGCGCTCGTTCAGTATGCGAGAGGTACTGGGATCAATACTCAGTGCCTCCAGAATTTTTAACACACCTACATGCGCACCTTGATATGCAAGTGGAATACTTCACAGCCAGCAGATGTGTCTAGGAAGATACAAGCTTGCGCCGAGTTCACGTAAATCCCACTGCACATTCCTATTCTTTGCGTGCAGTCAGCTGCTACTGGTGTTGTTAGTTGTGACTGCTGATAACAGATGCCGTAGCAATCAATTCATGGAGTGAGTTGTATGTTTTGCGATAGTCTGTCTCTGACAAGCAAGCACAGGTGACATAGGTGCGAACACAGGAATCTTGCAGACATTCGCTGCCTGCAGACACCGAGCAGCCACACTAGGAGGGCGGCCTAAGCCGTAGGCGAATTGTGCTCATTCGCTTTGGCGCGACGTCGAACTATAAATAATGCTGTCACTAGCGTGAGCGTCGGGGGAGGTCGGAAATGTCGGCTGCGAGGGTGAGTACCAAGTTTGGGGAGCTTTTCGTAGTATGCGCAGTGCAATGGAGACGCGGAAACTTGTTGTGGCCCAGTGTTTTGCAGTTGGACGACAATATTGGTACACAGTAGTAAAGAGCGAGGCACTGAGTTGGCAAAAATAATGTAGTGCACAATGGGGCTCGATATGTGTTTGTTACCTCAGGTGCTGTATAATTGTCTACAATGAGTGAAAACGGAGCAATTTGTGACGGCTCTTTCAATTTAAGACGTTAAAAACAGACGGAATTTGCATTTGTAATACCAGAGCATCGAAACTACTTGGAACTTTTGTGTATATGAACGGGTCCGCGCCTTTGTACTCTGTTCCCTTCACCGCTACAAACCAACCAACCATCGTGTCCGTGCGCATCTGAGTCGCAAAGAATGGGGAATAGCGCAGTTTGCTCGTGCATGGGGCGTAGCTCAGTTGGTAGAGCGTTCGCTTGGCATGTGAAAGGTCCAGGGTTCAAGCGGCGGCGCCTCCATTTTTTCTGGTCAGTGCATGGTAAGTGTTGGTCGCGGCGAACCTAAAGGCACGCAAGATGTTGCAAAGCCAGCGTCACAGACTGATATGATGTATACTGACGTAAGGAGAGCAAGATGTAAGTGTGGGGACCGGCTGTTATCGAGGTGTCATCGAGTGCAGATCTGTCTTAGGTATCGCGGCTTAACCTCATTGAAGTCTAGAGGGTGGACAACACGTTGGTCTTACTCAGAGCGGTGTCCGAATTCTATTTTCGACGTTATACGTGCCACTTTCATTGTGGCCAACTACGATTCGATACAGAATGCATGAAACCTGAAAGACACCCTAACGGATACATAGAGAGTAGTGTTTGTCTGCTGAATAATGGGAGTGCAAGGATCTGTGTCGTCTCTATGGCTGTATGTAGCACCATTAGTCTTCGTGGTGTCCGGCGTAGCTCAGATGGTAGAGCGCTCGCTTAGTATGCTAGAGGTACTGGCATCAATACCCAGTGCCTCCAGAATTTTTAACACACCTACATGCGCACCTTGATATGCAAGTGGAATAATTCACAGCCAGCAGATGTGTCTAGGAAGATACAAGCTTGCGCCGAGTTCACGTAAATCCCACTGCACATTCCTATTCTTTGCGTGCAGTCAGCTGCTACTGGTGTTGCTAGTTGTGACTGCTGATAACAGATGCCGTAGCAATCAATTCATGGAGTGAGTTGTATGTTTTGCGATAGTCTGTCTCTGACAAGCAAGCACAGGTGACATAGGTGCGAACACAGGAAGCTTGCAGACCTTCGCTGCCTGCAGACACTGAGCAGCCACACTAGGAGGGCGGCCTAAGCCGTAGGCGAATTGTGCTCATTCGCTTTGGCGCGACGTCGAACTATAAATAATGCTGTCACTAGCGTGAGCGTCGTGGAAAGTCGGAAAAGTCGGCTGCGTTGGTGAGTGCCAAGTTTGGGGAGCGTTTCGTAGTATGCGCAGTGCAATGGAGACGCGGAAACTTGTTGTGGCCCAGTGTTTTGCATTTGGACGACAAGATTGGTACACAGTAGTAAAGAGCGAGGCACTGAGTTGGCATAAATAATGTAGTGCACAATGGGGCTCGAGATGTGTTTGTTACCTCAGGTGCTGTATAATTGTCGACAAGGAGTGAAAACGGAGCAATTTGTGACGGCTCTTTCAATTTAAGACGTTAAAAACAGACGGAATTTGCATTTGTAATACCAGAGCATCGAAACTACTTGGAACTTTTGTGTATATGAACGGGTCCGCGCCTTTGTACTCTGCTCCTTTCACCGCTACAAACCAACCAACCATCGTGTCCGTGCGCATCTGAGTCGCAAAGAATGGGGAATAGCGCAGTTTGCTCGTGCATGGGGCGTAGCTCAGTTGGTAGAGCGTTCGCTTGGCATGTGAAAGGTCCAGGGTTCAAGCCGCGGCGCCTCCTTTTTTTGTGGTCAGTGCATGGTAAGTGTTGGTCGCGGCGAACCTAAAGGCACGCAAGATGTTGCAAAGCCAGCGTCACAGACTGATATGATGTATACTGACATAAGGAGAGCAAGATGTAAGTGTGGGGACCGGCTGTTATCGAGGTGTCATCGAGTGCAGTTCTGTCTTAGGTATCGCGGCTTAACCTCATTGAAGTCTAGAGGGTGGACAACACGTTGGTCTTACTCAGAGCGTTTGTCCGAATTCTGTTTTCGACGTTATACGTGCCACTTTTATTGTGGCCAACTACGATTCGATACAGAACGCACGAAACCTGAAAGACACCCTAACGGATACATAGAGAGTAGTGTTTGTCTGCTGAATAATGGGAGTGCAAGGGTCTGTGTCGTCTATATGGCTGTATGTAGCACCATTAGTCTTCGGGGGGGCGGGCGTAGCTCAGATGGTAGAGCGTGCCGGCACGGTATCTCAGCGTGTTCGGTCAGAGGGTTTAGCTACCCTCTGTAATAAAAAAGCTGAGTGAACGGTTTAGCAAACAACCTGAACGGGTGTCATGAGACGTCCGCGCCGATTGTATACAACGAACAAAATAGAACAAAATGAGATCAATAAAGAGTTTTTTTTAAAAAAAAAAAAAAAGATGGTAGAGCGCTCGCGTAGTATGCGAGAGGTACTGGGATCAATACGCAGTGCCTCCAGAATTTTTAACACACCTACATGCGCACCTTGATATGCAAGTGGAATACTTCACAGCCAGCAGATGTGTCTAGGAAGATACAAGCTTGCGACGAGTTCACGTAAATCCCACTGCACATTCCTATTCTTTGCGTGCAGTCAGCTGCTACTGGTGTTGTTAGTTGTGACTGCTGATAACAGATGCCGTAGCAATCAATTCATGGAGTGAGTTGTATGTTTTGCGATAGTCTGTCTCTGACAAGCAAGCACAGGTGACATAGGTGCGAACACAGGAATCTTGCAGACCCTCGCTGCCTGCAGACACCGAGCAGCCACACTAGGAGTGTGGCCTAAGCCGTAGGAGAATTGTGCTCATTCGCTTTGGCGCGACGTCGAACTATAAATAATGCTGTCACTAGCGTGAGCGTCGTGGAAAGTCGGAAAAGTCGGCTGCGTTGGTGAGTGCCAAGTTTGGGGAGCGTTTCGTAGTATGCGCAGTGCAATGGAGACGCGGAAACTTGTTGTGGCCCAGTGTTTTGCAGTTGGACGACAAGATTGGTACACAGTAGTAAAGAGCGAGGCACTGAGTTGGCATAAATAATGTAGTGCACAATGGGGCTCGAGATGTGTTTGTTACCTCAGGTGCTGTATAATTGTCTACAATGAGTGAAAACGGAGCAATTTGTGACGGCTCTTTCAATTTAAGACGTTAAAAACAGACGGAATTTGCATTTGTAATACCAGAGCATCGAAACTACTTGGAACTTTTGTGTATATGAACGGGTCCGCGCCTTTGTATTCTACTCCCTTCACCGCTACAAACCAACCAACCATCGTGTCCGTGCGCATCTGCGTCGTAAAGAGTGGGGAATAGCGCAGTTTGCTCGTGCATGGGGCGTAGCTCAGTTGGTAAAGCGTTCGCTTGGCATGTGAAAGTTCCAGGGTTCAAGCGGCGGCGCCCCTATTTTTTGTGGTCAGTGCATGGTAAGTGTTGGTCGCGGCGAACCTAAAGGCACGCAAGATGTTGCAAAGCCAGCGTCACAGACTGATATGATGTATACTGACGTAAGGAGAGCAAGATGTAAGTGTGGGGACCGGCTGTTATCGAGGTGTCATCGAGTGCAGATCTGTCTTAGGTATCGCGGCTTAACCTCATTGAAGTCTAGAGGGTGGACAACACGTTGGTCTTACTCAGAGCGGTGTCCGAATTCTATTTTCGACGTTATACGTGCCACTTTCATTTTGGCCAACTACGATTCGATACAGAATGCACGAAACCTGAAAGACACCCTAACGGATACATAGAGAGTAGTGTTTGTCTGCTGAATAAGGGGAGTGCAAGGGTCTGTGTCGTCTATATGGCTGTATGTAGCACCATTAGTCTTCGGGGGGTCGAGCGTAGCTCAGATGGTAGAGCGCTCGCTCAGTATGCGAGAGGTACTGGGATCAATACCCAGTGCCTCCAGAATTTTTAACACACCTACATGCGCACCTTGATATGCAAGTGGAATAATTCACAACCAGCAGATGTGTCTAGGAAGATACAAGCGAATGATTAGCATCCACAATTGACAAGCGTGCTGTTATTAGTGCGCAGGAAGCACCCTCCTCCCACGCCTACACTTAATTTAGAAACAGTACAAGTGTTCCCGTAAGATTCTCAAGCCTATGTCGGAAAGATCTGCCTTGCGCCGAGTTCACGTAAATCCCACTGCACATTCCTATTTTCTGCGTGCAGTCAGCTGCTACTGGTGTTGCTAGTTGAGACTGCTGATAACAGATGCCGTAGCAATCAATTCATGGAGTGAGTTGTATGTTTTGCGATAGTCTGTCTCTGACAAGCAAGCACAGGTGACATAGGTGCGAACACAGGAAGCTTGCAGACCCTCGCTGCCTTCAGACACCGAGCAGCCACACTAGGAGGGCGGCCTAAGCCGTAGGCGAAATGTACTCATTCGCTTTGGCGCGACGTCGAACTATAAATAATGCTGTCACTAGCGTGAGAGTCGTGGAAAGTCGAAAAAGTCGGCTGCGTTGGTGAGTGCCAAGTTTGGGGAGCGTTTCGTAGTATGCGCAGTGCAATGGAGACGCGGAAACTTGTTGTGGCCCAGTGTTTTGCAGTTGGACGACAAGATTGGTACACAGTAGTAAAGAGCGAGGCACTGAGTTGGCATAAATAATGTAGTGCACAATGGGGCTCGAGATGTGTTTGTTACCTCAGGTGCTGTATAATTGTCGACAAGGAGTGAAAACGGAGCAATTTGTGACGGCTCTTTCAATTTAAGACGTTAAAAACAGACGGAATTTGCATTTGTAATACCAGAGCATCGAAACTACTTGGAACTTTTGTGTATATGAACGGGTCCGCGCCTTTGTACTCTGCTCCCTTCACCGCTACAAACCAACCAACCATCGTGTCCGTGGGCATCTGAGTCGCAAAGAATGGGGAATAGCGCAGTTTGCTCGTGCATGGGGCGTAGCTCAGTTGGTAGAGCGTTCGCTTGGCATGTGAAAGGTCCAGGGTTCAAGCTGCGGCGCCTCCTTTTTTTGTGGTCAGTGCATGGTAAGTGTTGGTCGCGGCGAACCTAAAGGCACGCAAGATGTTGCAAAGCCAGCGTCACAGACTGATATGATGTATACTGACATAAGGAGAGCAAGATGTAAGTGTGGGGACCGGCTGTTATCGAGGTGTCATCGAGTGCAGTTCTGTCTTAGGTATCGCGGCTTAACCTCATTGAAGTCTAGAGGGTGGACAACACGTTGGTCTTACTCAGAGCGTTGTCCGAATTCTATTTTCGACGTTATACGTGCCACTTTTATTGTGGCCAACTACGATTCGATACAGAACGCACGAAACCTGAAAGACACCCTAACGGATACATAGAGAGTAGTGTTTGTCTGCTGAATAATGGGAGTGCAAGGGTCTGTGTCGTCTATATGGCTGTATGTAGCACCATTAGTCTTCGGGGGGGCGGGCGTAGCTCAGATGGTAGAGCGCTCGCTTAGTATGCGAGAGGTACTGGGATCAATACTCAGTGCCTCCAGAATTTTTAACACACCTACATGCGCACCTTGATATGCAAGTGGAATACTTCACAGCCAGCAGATGTGTCTAGGAAGATACAAGCTTGCGCCGAGTTCACGTAAATCCCACTGCACATTCCTATTCTTTGCGTGCAGTCAGCTGCAACTGGTGTTGTTAGTTGTGACTGCTGATAACAGATGCCGTAGCAATCAATTCATGGAGTGAGTTGTATGTTTTGCGATAGTCTGTCTCTGACAAGCAAGCACAGGTGACATAGGTGCGAACACAGGAATCTTGCAGACCCTCGCTGCCTGCAGACACCGACCAGCCACACTAGGAGGGCGGCCTAAGCCGTAGGCGAATTGTGCTCATTCGCTTTGGCGCGACGTCGAACTATAAATAATGCTGTCACTAGCGTGAGCGTCGTGGAAAGTCGGAAAAGTCGGCTTCGAGGGTGAGTGCCAAGTTTGGGGAGCGTTTCGTAGTATGCGCAGTGCAATGGAGACGCGGAAACTTGTTGTGGCCCAGTGTTTTGCAGTTGGACGACAAGATTGGTACACAGTAGTAAAGAGCGAGGCACTGAGTTGGCATAAATAATGTAGTGCACAATGGGGCTCGAGATGTGTTTGTTACCTCAGGTGCTGTATAATTGTCTACAATGAGTGAAAACGGAGCAATTTGTGACGGCTCTTTCAATTTAAGACGTTAAAAACAGACGGAATTTGCATTTGTAATACCAGAGCATCGAAACTACTTGGAAATTTTGTGTATATGAACGGGTCCGCGCCTTTGTACTCTGCTCCCTTCACCGCTACAAACCAACCAACCATCGTGTCCGTGCGCATCTGAGTCGCAAAGAATGGGGAATAGCGCAGTTTGCTCGTGCATGGGGCGTAGCTCAGTTGGTAGAGCGTTCGCTTGGCATGTGAAAGGTCCAGGGTTCAAGCCGCGGCGCCTCCATTTTTTGTGGTCAGTGCATGGTAAGTGTTGGTCGCGGCGAACCTAAAGGCACGCAAGATGTTGCAAAGCCAGCGTCACAGACTGATATGATGTATACTGACGTAAGGAGAGCAAGATGTAAGTGTGGGGACCGGCTGTTATCGAGGTGTCATCGAGTGCAGTTCTGTCTTAGGTATCGCGGCTTAACCTCAATGAAGTCTAGAGGGTGGACAACACGTTGGTCTTACTCAGAGCGTTGTCCGAATTCTGTTTTCGACGTTATACGTGCCACTTTTATTGTGGCCAACTACGATTCGATACAGAACGCACGAAACCTGAAAGACACCCTAACGGATACATAGAGAGTAGTGTTTGTCTGCTGAATAATGGGAGTGCAAGGGTCTGTGTCGTCTATATGGCTGTATGTAGCACCATTAGTCTTGGGGGGGGCGCTCGTAGCTCAGATGGTAGAGCGCTCGCTTAGTATGCGAGAGATACTGTGATCAATACCCAGTGCCTCCAGAATTTTTAACACACCTACATGCGCACCTTGATATGCAAGTGGAATAATTCACAACCAGCAGATGTGTCTAGGAAGATACAAGCTTGCGCCGAGTTCACTTAAATCCCACTGCACATTCCTATTCTTTGCGTGCAGTCAGCTGCTACTGGTGTTGTTAGTTGTGACTGCTGATAACAGATGCCGTAGCAATCAATTCATGGAGTGAGTTGTATGTTTCGCGATAGTTTGTCTCTGACAAGCAAGCACAGGTGACATAGGTGCGAACACAGGAAGCTTGCAGACCCTCGCTGCCTGCAGACACCGAGCAGCCACACTAGGAGGGCGGCCTAAGCCGTAGGCGAATTGTGCTCATTCGCTTTGGCGCGACGTCGAACTATAAATAATGCTGTCACTAGCGTGAGCGTCGTGGAAGGTCGGAAAAGTAGGCTGCGAGGGTGAGTGCCAAGTTTGGGGAGCGTTTCGTAGTATGCGCAGTGCAATGGAGACGCGGAAACTTGTTGTGGCCCAGTGTTTTGCAGTTGGACGACAAGATTGGTACACAGTAGTAAAGAGCGAGGCACTGAGTTGGCATAAATAATGTAGTGCACAATGGGGCTCGAGATGTGTTTGTTACCTCAGGTGCTGTATAATTGTCTACAATGAGTGAAAACGGAGCAATTTGTGACGGCTCTTTCAATTTAAGACGTTAAAAACAGACGGAATTTGCATTTGTAATACCAGAGCATCGAAACTACTTGGAACTTTGGTGTATATGAACGGGTCCGCGCCTTTGTACTCTGCTCCCTTCACCGCTACAAACCAACCAACCATCGTGTCCGTGCGCATCTGAGTCGCAAAGAATGGGGAATAGCGCAGTTTGCTCGTGCATGGGGCGTAGCTCAGTTGGTAGAGCGTTTGCTTGGCATGTGAAAAGTCCAGGGTTCAAGCGGCGGCGCCTCCATTTTTTGTGGTCAGTGCATGGTAAGTGTTGGTCGCGGCGAACCTAAAGGCACGCAAGATGTTGCAAAGCCAGCGTCACAGACTGATATGATGTATACTGACGTAAGGAGAGCAAGATGTAAGTGTGGGGACCGGCTGTTATCGAGGTGTCATCGAGTGCAGATCTGTCTTAGGTATCGCGGCTTAACCTCATTGAAGTCTAGAGGGTGGACAACACGTTGGTCTTACTCAGAGCGGTGTCCGAATTCTATTTTCGACGTTATACGTGCCACTTTCATTGTGGCCAACTACGATTCGATACAGAATGCACGAAACCTGAAAGACACCCTAACGGATACATAGAGAGTAGTGTTTGTCTGCTGAATAATGGGAGTGCAAGGGTCTGTGTCGTCTATATGGCTGTATGTAGCACCATTAGTCTACGAGGGGGCGGGCGTAGCTCAGATGGTAGAGCGCTCGCTTAGTATGCGAGAGGTACTGGGATCAATACCCAGTGCCTCCAGAATTTTTAACACACCTACATGCGCACCTTGCCATGCAAGCGGAATAATTCACAACCAGCAGATGAGTCTAGGATGATACAAGCGAATGATTAGCATCCACAAATGACAAGCGTGCTGTTATTAGTGCGCAGGAAGCACCCACCTCCCACGCCTACACTTAATTTAGAAACAGTACAAGTGTTCCCGTAAGATTGTCAAGCCTATGTCGGAAAGATCTGCCTTGCGCCGAGTTCACGTAAATCCCACTGCACATTCCTATTCTTTGCGTGCAGTCAGCTGCTACTGGTGTTGCTAGTTGTGACTGCTGATAACAGATGCCGTAGCAATCAATTCATGGAGTGAGTTGTATGTTTTGCGATAGTCTGTCTGTGACAAGCAAGCACAGGTGACATAGGTGCGAACACAGGAAGCTTGCAGACCCTCGCTGCCTGCAGACACCCAGCAGCCACACTAGGAGGGCGGCCTAGGCCGTTGGATAAATGTACTCATTCGCTTTGGCGCGACGTCGAACTATAAATAATGCTGTCACTAGCGTGAGCGTCGTGGAAAGTCGGAAAAGTCGGCTGCGAGGGTGAGTGCCAAGTTTGGGGAGCGTTTCGTAGTATGCGCAGTGCAATGGAGACGCGGAAACTTGTTGTGGCCCAGTGTTTTGCAGTTGGACGACAAGATTGGTACACAGTAGTAAAGAGCGAGGCACTGAGTTGGCATAAATAATGTAGTGCACAATGGGGCTCGAGATGTGTTTGTTACCTCAGGTGCTGTATAATTGTCGACAAGGAGTGAAAACGGAGCAATTTGTGACGGCTCTTTCAATTTAAGACGTTAAAAACAGACGGAATTTGCATTTGTAATACCACAGCATCGAAACTACTTGGAACTTTTGGGTATATGAACGGGTCCGCGCCTTTGTACTCTGCTCCCTTCACCGCTACAAACCAACCAACCATCGTGTCCGTGCGCATCTGAGTCGCAAAGAATGGGGAATAGCGTAGATTGCTCGTGCATGGGGCGTAGCTCAGTTGGTAGAGCGTTCGCTTGGCATGTGAAAGGTCCAGGGTTCAAGCGGCGGCGCCTCCATTTTTTGTGGTCAGTGCATGGTAAGTGTTGGTCGCGGCGAACCTAAAGGCACGCAAGATGTTGCAAAGCCAGCGTCACAGACTGATATGATGTATACTGACGTAAGGAGAGCAAGATGTAAGTGTGGGGACCGGCTGTTATCGAGGTGTCATCGAGTGCAGATCTGTCTTAGGTATCGCGGCTTAACCTCATTGAAGTCTAGAGGGTGGACAACACGTTGGTCTTACTCAGAGCGGTGTCCGAATTCTATTGTCGACGTTATACGTGCCACTTTCATTGTGGCCAACTACGATTCGATACAGAATGCACGAAACCTGAAAGACACCCTAACGGATACATAGAGAGTAGTGTTTGTCTGCTGAATAATGGGAGTGCAAGGGTCTGTGTCGTCTATATGGCTGTATGTAGCACCATTAGTCTACGAGGGGGCGGGCGTAGCTCAGATGGTAGAGCGCTCGCTTAGTATGCGAGAGGTACTGGGATCAATACCCAGTGCCTCCAGAATTTTTAACACACCTACATGCGCACCTTGCCATGCAAGCAGAATAATTCACAACCAGCAGATGAGTCTAGGATGATACAAGCGAATGATTAGCATCCACAAATGACATGCGTGCTGTTATTAGTGCGCAGGAAGCACCCACCTCCCACGCCTACACTTAATTTAGAAACAGTACAAGTGTTCCCGTAAGATTCTCAAGCCTATGTCGGAAAGATCTGCCTTGCGCCGAGTTCACGTAAATCCCACTGCACATTCCTATTCTTTGCGTGCAGTCAGCTGCTACTGGTGTTGCTAGTTGTGACTGCTGATAACAGATGCCGTAGCAATCAATTCATGGAGTGAGTTGTATGTTTTGCGATAGTCTGTCTCTGACAAGCAAGCACAGGTGACATAGGTGCGAACACAGGAAGCTTGCAGACCCTCGCTGCCTGCAGACACCCAGCAGCCACACTAGGAGGGCGGCCTAGGCCGTTGGATAAATGTACTCATTCGCTTTGGCGCGACGTCGAACTATAAATAATGCTGTCACTAGCGTGTGCGTCGTGGAAAGTCGGAAAAGTCGGCTGCGAGGGTGAGTGCCAAGTTTGGGGAGCGTTTCGTAGTATGCGCAGTGCAATGGAGACGCGGAAACTTGTTGTGGCCCAGTGTTTTGCAGTTGGACGACAAGATTGGTACACAGTAGTAAAGAGCGAGGCACTGAGTTGGCATAAATAATGTAGTGCACAATGGGGCTCGAGATGTGTTTGTTACCTCAGGTGCTGTATAATTGTCGACAAGGAGTGAAAACGGAGCAATTTGTGACGGCTCTTTCAATTTAAGACGTTAAAAACAGACGGAATTTGCATTTGTAATACCACAGCATCGAAACTACTTGGAACTTTTGTGTATATGAACGGGTCCGCGCCTTTGTACTCTGCTCCCTTCACCGCTACAAACCAACCAACCATCGTGTCCGTGCGCATCTGAGTCGCAAAGAATGGGGAATAGCGCAGATTGCTCGTGCATGGGGCGTAGCTCAGTTGGTAGAGCGTTCGCTTGGCATGTGAAAGGTCCAGGGTTCAAGCGGCGGCGCCTCCATTTTTTGTGGTCAGTGCATGGTAAGTGTTGGTCGCGGCGAACCTAAAGGCACGCAAGATGTTGCAAAGCCAGCGTCACAGACTGATATGATGTATACTGACGTAAGGAGAGGAAGATGTAAGTGTGGGGACCGGCTGTTATCGAGGTGTCATCGAGTGCAGATCTGTCTTAGGTATCGCGGCTTAACCTCATTGAAGTCTAGAGGGTGGACAACACGTTGGTCTTAGAGCGGTGTCCGAATTCTATTTTCGACGTTATACGTGCTACTTTCATTTTGTCCAACTACGATTCGATACAGAATGCACGAAACCTGAAAGACACCCTAACGGATACATAGAGAGTAGTGTTTTTCTGCTGAATAATGGGAGTGCAAGGGTCTGTGTCGTCTATATGGCTGTATGTAGCACCATTAGTCTTCGGGGGGGCGGGCGTAGCTCAGATGGTAGAGCGCTCGCTTAGTATGCGAGAGGTACTGGGATCAATACCCAGTGCCTCCAGAATTTTTAACACACCTACATGCGCACCTTGATATGCAAGTGGAATAATTCACAACCAGCAGATGTGTCTAGGAAGATACAAGCGAATGATTAGCATCCACAATTGACAAGCGTGCTGTTATTAGTGCGCAGGAAGCACCCTCCTCCCACGCCTACACTTAATTTAGAAACAGTACAAGTGTTCCCGTAAGATTCTCAAGCCTATGTCGGAAAGATCTGCCTTGCGCCGAGTTCACGTAAATCCCACTGCACATTCCTATTTTCTGCGTGCAGTCAGCTGCTACTGGTGTTGCTAGTTGAGACTGCTGATAACAGATGCCGTAGCAATCAATTCATGGAGTGAGTTGTATGTTTTGCGATAGTCTGTCTCTGACAAGCAAGCACAGGTGACATAGGTGCGAACACAGGAAGTTTGCAGACCCTCGCTGCCTGCAGACACCGAGCAGCCACACTAGGAGGGCGGCCTAAGCCGTAGGCGAATTGTGCTCATTCGCTTTGGCGCGACGTCGAACTATAAATAATGCTGTCACTAGCGTGAGCGTCGTGGAAAGTCGGAAAAGTCGGCTTCGAGGGTGAGTGCCAAGTTTGGGGAGCGTTTCGTAGTATGCGCAGTGCAATGGAGACGCGGAAACTTGTTGTGGCCCAGTGTTTTGCAGTTGGACGACAAGATTGGTACACAGTAGTAAAGAGCGAGGCACTGAGTTGGCATAAATAATGTAGTGCACAATGGGGCTCGAGATGTGTTTGTTACCTCAGGTGCTGTATAATTGTCTACAATGAGTGAAAACGGAGCAATTTGTGACGGCTCTTTCAATTTAAGACGTTAAAAACAGACGGAATTTGCATTTGTAATACCAGAGCATCGAAACTACTTGGAAATTTTGTGTATATGAACGGGTCCGCGCCTTTGTACTCTGCTCCCTTCACCGCTACAAACCAACCAACCATCGTGTCCGTGCGCATCTGAGTCGCAAAGAATGGGGAATAGCGCAGTTTGCTCGTGCATGGGGCGTAGCTCAGTTGGTAGAGCGTTCGCTTGGCATGTGAAAGGTCCAGGGTTCAAGCCGCGGCGCCTCCATTTTTTGTGGTCAGTGCATGGTAAGTGTTGGTCGCGGCGAACCTAAAGGCACGCAAGATGTTGCAAAGCCAGCGTCACAGACTGATATGATGTATACTGACGTAAGGAGAGCAAGATGTAAGTGTGGGGACCGGCTGTTATCGAGGTGTCATCGAGTGCAGTTCTGTCTTAGGTATCGCGGCTTAACCTCAATGAAGTCTAGAGGGTGGACAACACGTTGGTCTTACTCAGAGCGTTGTCCGAATTCTGTTTTCGACGTTATACGTGCCACTTTTATTGTGGCCAACTACGATTCGATACAGAACGCACGAAACCTGAAAGACACCCTAACGGATACATAGAGAGTAGTGTTTGTCTGCTGAATAATGGGAGTGCAAGGGTCTGTGTCGTCTATATGGCTGTATGTAGCACCATTAGTCTTGGGGGGGGCGCTCGTAGCTCAGATGGTAGAGCGCTCGCTTAGTATGCGAGAGATACTGTGATCAATACCCAGTGCCTCCAGAATTTTTAACACACCTACATGCGCACCTTGATATGCAAGTGGAATAATTCACAACCAGCAGATGTGTCTAGGAAGATACAAGCTTGCGCCGAGTTCACTTAAATCCCACTGCACATTCCTATTCTTTGCGTGCAGTCAGCTGCTACTGGTGTTGTTAGTTGTGACTGCTGATAACAGATGCCGTAGCAATCAATTCATGGAGTGAGTTGTATGTTTCGCGATAGTCTGTCTCTGACAAGCAAGCACAGGTGACATAGGTGCGAACACAGGAAGCTTGCAGACCCTCGCTGCCTGCAGACACCGAGCAGCCACACTAGGAGGGCGGCCTAAGCCGTAGGCGAATTGTGCTCATTCGCTTTGGCGCGACGTCGAACTATAAATAATGCTGTCACTAGCGTGAGCGTCGTGGAAGGTCGGAAAAGTAGGCTGCGAGGGTGAGTGCCAAGTTTGGGGAGCGTTTCGTAGTATGCGCAGTGCAATGGAGACGCGGAAACTTGTTGTGGCCCAGTGTTTTGCAGTTGGACGACAAGATTGGTACACAGTAGTAAAGAGCGAGGCACTGAGTTGGCATAAATAATGTAGTGCACAATGGGGCTCGAGATGTGTTTGTTACCTCAGGTGCTGTATAATTGTCTACAATGAGTGAAAACGGAGCAATTTGTGACGGCTCTTTCAATTTAAGACGTTAAAAACAGACGGAATTTGCATTTGTAATACCAGAGCATCGAAACTACTTGGAACTTTGGTGTATATGAACGGGTCCGCGCCTTTGTACTCTGCTCCCTTCACCGCTACAAACCAACCAACCATCGTGTCCGTGCGCATCTGAGTCGCAAAGAATGGGGAATAGCGCAGTTTGCTCGTGCATGGGGCGTAGCTCAGTTGGTAGAGCGTTTGCTTGGCATGTGAAAAGTCCAGGGTTCAAGCGGCGGCGCCTCCATTTTTTGTGGTCAGTGCATGGTAAGTGTTGGTCGCGGCGAACCTAAAGGCACGCAAGATGTTGCAAAGCCAGCGTCACAGACTGATATGATGTATACTGACGTAAGGAGAGCAAGATGTAAGTGTGGGGACCGGCTGTTATCGAGGTGTCATCGAGTGCAGATCTGTCTTAGGTATCGCGGCTTAACCTCATTGAAGTCTAGAGGGTGGACAACACGTTGGTCTTACTCAGAGCGGTGTCCGAATTCTATTTTCGACGTTATACGTGCCACTTTCATTGTGGCCAACTACGATTCGATACAGAATGCACGAAACCTGAAAGACACCCTAACGGATACATAGAGAGTAGTGTTTGTCTGCTGAATAATGGGAGTGCAAGGGTCTGTGTCGTCTATATGGCTGTATGTAGCACCATTAGTCTACGAGGGGGCGGGCGTAGCTCAGATGGTAGAGCGCTCGCTTAGTATGCGAGAGGTACTGGGATCAATACCCAGTGCCTCCAGAATTTTTAACACACCTACATGCGCACCTTGCCATGCAAGCGGAATAATTCACAACCAGCAGATGAGTCTAGGATGATACAAGCGAATGATTAGCATCCACAAATGACAAGCGTGCTGTTATTAGTGCGCAGGAAGCACCCACCTCCCACGCCTACACTTAATTTAGAAACAGTACAAGTGTTCCCGTAAGATTGTCAAGCCTATGTCGGAAAGATCTGCCTTGCGCCGAGTTCACGTAAATCCCACTGCACATTCCTATTCTTTGCGTGCAGTCAGCTGCTACTGGTGTTGCTAGTTGTGACTGCTGATAACAGATGCCGTAGCAATCAATTCATGGAGTGAGTTGTATGTTTTGCGATAGTCTGTCTGTGACAAGCAAGCACAGGTGACATAGGTGCGAACACAGGAAGCTTGCAGACCCTCGCTGCCTGCAGACACCCAGCAGCCACACTAGGAGGGCGGCCTAGGCCGTTGGATAAATGTACTCATTCGCTTTGGCGCGACGTCGAACTATAAATAATGCTGTCACTAGCGTGAGCGTCGTGGAAAGTCGGAAAAGTCGGCTGCGAGGGTGAGTGCCAAGTTTGGGGAGCGTTTCGTAGTATGCGCAGTGCAATGGAGACGCGGAAACTTGTTGTGGCCCAGTGTTTTGCAGTTGGACGACAAGATTGGTACACAGTAGTAAAGAGCGAGGCACTGAGTTGGCATAAATAATGTAGTGCACAATGGGGCTCGAGATGTGTTTGTTACCTCAGGTGCTGTATAATTGTCGACAAGGAGTGAAAACGGAGCAATTTGTGACGGCTCTTTCAATTTAAGACGTTAAAAACAGACGGAATTTGCATTTGTAATACCACAGCATCGAAACTACTTGGAACTTTTGGGTATATGAACGGGTCCGCGCCTTTGTACTCTGCTCCCTTCACCGCTACAAACCAACCAACCATCGTGTCCGTGCGCATCTGAGTCGCAAAGAATGGGGAATAGCGTAGATTGCTCGTGCATGGGGCGTAGCTCAGTTGGTAGAGCGTTCGCTTGGCATGTGAAAGGTCCAGGGTTCAAGCGGCGGCGCCTCCATTTTTTGTGGTCAGTGCATGGTAAGTGTTGGTCGCGGCGAACCTAAAGGCACGCAAGATGTTGCAAAGCCAGCGTCACAGACTGATATGATGTATACTGACGTAAGGAGAGCAAGATGTAAGTGTGGGGACCGGCTGTTATCGAGGTGTCATCGAGTGCAGATCTGTCTTAGGTATCGCGGCTTAACCTCATTGAAGTCTAGAGGGTGGACAACACGTTGGTCTTACTCAGAGCGGTGTCCGAATTCTATTGTCGACGTTATACGTGCCACTTTCATTGTGGCCAACTACGATTCGATACAGAATGCACGAAACCTGAAAGACACCCTAACGGATACATAGAGAGTAGTGTTTGTCTGCTGAATAATGGGAGTGCAAGGGTCTGTGTCGTCTATATGGCTGTATGTAGCACCATTAGTCTACGAGGGGGCGGGCGTAGCTCAGATGGTAGAGCGCTCGCTTAGTATGCGAGAGGTACTGGGATCAATACCCAGTGCCTCCAGAATTTTTAACACACCTACATGCGCACCTTGCCATGCAAGCAGAATAATTCACAACCAGCAGATGAGTCTAGGATGATACAAGCGAATGATTAGCATCCACAAATGACAAGCGTGCTGTTATTAGTGCGCAGGAAGCACCCACCTCCCACGCCTACACTTAATTTAGAAACAGTACAAGTGTTCCCGTAAGATTCTCAAGCCTATGTCGGAAAGATCTGCCTTGCGCCGAGTTCACGTAAATCCCACTGCACATTCCTATTCTTTGCGTGCAGTCAGCTGCTACTGGTGTTGCTAGTTGTGACTGCTGATAACAGATGCCGTAGCAATCAATTCATGGAGTGAGTTGTATGTTTTGCGATAGTCTGTCTCTGACAAGCAAGCACAGGTGACATAGGTGCGAACACAGGAAGCTTGCAGACCCTCGCTGCCTGCAGACACCCAGCAGCCACACTAGGAGGGCGGCCTAGGCCGTTGGATAAATGTACTCATTCGCTTTGGCGCGACGTCGAACTATAAATAATGCTGTCACTAGCGTGTGCGTCGTGGAAAGTCGGAAAAGTCGGCTGCGAGGGTGAGTGCCAAGTTTGGGGAGCGTTTCGTAGTATGCGCAGTGCAATGGAGACGCGGAAACTTGTTGTGGCCCAGTGTTTTGCAGTTGGACGACAAGATTGGTACACAGTAGTAAAGAGCGAGGCACTGAGTTGGCATAAATAATGTAGTGCACAATGGGGCTCGAGATGTGTTTGTTACCTCAGGTGCTGTATAATTGTCGACAAGGAGTGAAAACGGAGCAATTTGTGACGGCTCTTTCAATTTAAGACGTTAAAAACAGACGGAATTTGCATTTGTAATACCACAGCATCGAAACTACTTGGAACTTTTGTGTATATGAACGGGTCCGCGCCTTTGTACTCTGCTCCCTTCACCGCTACAAACCAACCAACCATCGTGTCCGTGCGCATCTGAGTCGCAAAGAATGGGGAATAGCGCAGATTGCTCGTGCATGGGGCGTAGCTCAGTTGGTAGAGCGTTCGCTTGGCATGTGAAAGGTCCAGGGTTCAAGCGGCGGCGCCTCCATTTTTTGTGGTCAGTGCATGGTAAGTGTTGGTCGCGGCGAACCTAAAGGCACGCAAGATGTTGCAAAGCCAGCGTCACAGACTGATATGATGTGTACTGACGTAAGGAGAGGAAGATGTAAGTGTGGGGACCGGCTGTTATCGAGGTGTCATCGAGTGCAGATCTGTCTTAGGTATCGCGGCTTAACCTCATTGAAGTCTAGAGGGTGGACAACACGTTGGTCTTAGAGCGGTGTCCGAATTCTATTTTCGACGTTATACGTGCTACTTTCATTTTGTCCAACTACGATTCGATACAGAATGCACGAAACCTGAAAGACACCCTAACGGATACATAGAGAGTAGTGTTTTTCTGCTGAATAATGGGAGTGCAAGGGTCTGTGTCGTCTATATGGCTGTATGTAGCACCATTAGTCTTCGGGGGGGCGGGCGTAGCTCAGATGGTAGAGCGCTCGCTTAGTATGCGAGAGGTACTGGGATCAATACCCAGTGCCTCCAGAATTTTTAACACACCTACATGCGCACCTTGATATGCAAGTGGAATAATTCACAACCAGCAGATGTGTCTAGGAAGATACAAGCGAATGATTAGCATCCACAATTGACAAGCGTGCTGTTATTAGTGCGCAGGAAGCACCCTCCTCCCACGCCTACACTTAATTTAGAAACAGTACAAGTGTTCCCGTAAGATTCTCAAGCCTATGTCGGAAAGATCTGCCTTGCGCCGAGTTCACGTAAATCCCACTGCACATTCCTATTTTCTGCGTGCAGTCAGCTGCTACTGGTGTTGCTAGTTGAGACTGCTGATAACAGATGCCGTAGCAATCAATTCATGGAGTGAGTTGTATGTTTTGCGATAGTCTGTCTCTGACAAGCAAGCACAGGTGACATAGGTGCGAACACAGGAAGTTTGCAGACCCTCGCTGCCTGCAGACACCGAGCAGCCACACTATGAGGGCGGCCTAAGTCGTAGGCGAAATGTACTCATTCGCTTTGGCGCGACGTCGAACTATAAATAATGGTGTCACTAGCGTGAGCGTTGCGTGAGCGTCGTGGAAAGTCGGAAAATTCGGCTGCGAGGGTGAGTGCCAAGTTTGGGGAGCGTTTCGTAGTATGCGCAGTGCAATGGAGACGCGGAAACTTGTTGTGGCCCAGTGTTTTGCAGTTGGACGACAAGATTGGTACACAGTAGTAAAGAGCGAGGCACTGAGTTGGCATAAATAATGTAGTGCACAATGGGGCTCGAGATGTGTTTGTTACCTCAGGTGCTGTATAATTGTCTACAAGGAGTGAAAACGGAGCAATTTGTGACGGCTCTTTCAATTTAAGACGTTAAAAACAGACGGAATTTGCATTTGTAATACCACAGCATCGAAACTACTTGGAACTTTTGTGTATATGAACGGGTCCGCGCCTTTGTACTCTGCTCCCTTCACCGCTACAAAACAACCAACCATCGTGTCCGTGCGCATCTGAGTCGCAAAGAATGGGGAATAGCGCAGTTTGCTCGTGCATGGGTCGTAGCTCAGTTGGTAGAGCGTTCGCTTGGCATGTGAAAGGTCCAGGGTTCAAGCGGCGGCGCCTCCATTTTTTGTGGTCAGTGCATGGTAAGTGTTGGTCGCGGCGAACCTAAAGGCACGCAAGATGTTACAAAGCCAGCGTCACAGACTGATATGATGTATACTGACGTAAGGAGAGCAAGATGTAAGTGTGGGGACCGGCTGTTATCGAGGAGTCACCGAGTGCAGTTCTGTCTTAGGTATCGCGGCTTAACCTCATTGAAGTCTAGAGGGTGGACAACACATTGGTCTTACTCAGAGCGGTGTCCGAATTCTATTTTCGACGTTATACGTGCCACTTTCATTGTGGCCAACTACGATTCGATACAGAATGCACGAAACCTGAAAGCACCCTAACGGATACATAGAGAGTAGTGTTTGTCTGCTGAATAATGGGAGTGCAAGGGTCTGTGTCATCTATATGGCTGTATGTAGCACCATCAGTCTACGGGGGGGGGGGGGGGGGGGGAGCCGGCGTAGCTCAGATGGTAGAGCGCTCACTTAGTATGCGAGAGGTACTGGGATCAATACCCAGTGCCTCCAGAATTTTTAACACACCTACATGCGCACCTTGATATGCAAGTGGAATAATTCACAACCAGCAGATGTGTCTAGGAAGATACAAGCGAATGATTAGCATCCACAATTGACAAGCGTGCTGTTATTAGTGCACAGGAAGCACCCTCCTCCCACGCCTACACTTAATTTAGAAACAGTACAAGTGTTCCCGTAAGATTCTCAAGCCTATGTCGGAAAGATCTGCCTTGCGCCGAGTTCACGTAAATCCCACTGCACATTCCTATTCTTTGCGTGCAGTCAGCTGCTACTGGTGTTGCTAGTTGTGACTGCTGATAACAGATGCCGTAGCAATCAATTCATGGAGTGAGTTGTATGTTTTGCGATAGTCTGTCTCTGACAAGCAAGCACAGGTGACATAGGTGCGAACACAGGAAGCTTGCAGACCCTCGCTGCCTGTAGACACCCAGCAGCCACACTAGGAGGGCGGCCTAGGCCGTTGGATAAATGTACTCATTCGCTTTGGCGCGACGTCGAACTATAAATAATGCTGTCACTAGCGTGAGCGTCGTGGAAAGTCGGAAAAGTCGGCTGCGAGTGTGAGTGCCAAGTTTGGGGAGCGTTTCGTAGTATGCGCAGTGCAATGGAGACGCGGAAACTTGTTGTGGCCCAGTGTTTTGCAGTTGGACGACAAGATTGGTACACAGTAGTAAAGAGCGAGGCACTGAGTTGGCATAAATAATGTAGTGCACAATGGGGCTCGAGATGTGTTTGTTACCTCAGGTGCTGTATAATTGTCGACAAGGAGTGAAAACGGAGCAATTTGTGACGGCTCTTTCAATTTAAGACGTTACAAACAGACGGAATTTGCATTTGTAATACTAGAGCATCGAAACTACTTGGAACTTTTGTGTATATGAACGGGTCCGCGCCTTTGTACTCTGCTCCCTTCACCGCTACACACCAACCAACCATCGTGTCCGTGCGCATCTGAGTCGCAAAGAATGGGGAATAGCGCAGTTCGCTCGTGCATGGGGCGTAGCTCAGTTGGTAGAGCGTTCGCTTGGCATGTGAAAGGTCCAGGGTTCAAGCGGCGGCGCCTCCATTTTTTGTGGTCAGTGCATGGTAAGTGTTGGTCGCGGCGAACCTAAAGGCACGCAAGATGTTGCAAAGCCAGCGTCACAGACTGATATGATGTATACTGACGTAAGGAGAGCAAGATGTAAGTGTGGGGACCGGCTGTTATCGAGGTGTCATCGAGTGCAGTTCTGTCTTAGGTATCGCGGCTTAACCTCATTGAAGTCTAGAGGGTGGACAACACGTTGGTCTTACTCAGAGCGGTGTCCGAATTCTATTTTCGACGTTATACGTGCCACTTTCATTGTGGCCAACTACGATTCGATACAGAATGCACGAAACCTGAAAGCACCCTAACGGATACATAGAGAGTAGTGTTTGTCTGCTGAATAATGGGAGTGCAAGGGTCTGTGTCGTCTATATGGCTGTATGTAGCACCATCAGTCTTCGGGGGGGCGGGCGTAGCTCAGATGGTAGAGCGCTCGCTTAGTATGCGAGAGGTTCTGGGATCAATACCCAGTGCCTCCAGAATTTTTAACACACCTACATGCGCACCTTGATATGCAAGTGGAATAATTCACAGCTCGATTAGTATGCGAGAGGTTCTGGGATCAATACCCAGTGCCTCCAGAATTTTTAACACACCTACATGCGCACCTTGATATGCAAGTGGAATAATTCACAGCCAGCAGATGTGTCTAGGAAGATACAAGCTTGCGCCGAGTTCACGTAAATCCCACTGCACATTCCTATTCTTTGCGTGCAGTCAGCTGCTACTGGTGTTGTTAGTTGTGACTGCTGATAACAGATGCCGTAGCAATCAATTCATGGAGTGAGTTGTATGTTTTGCGATAGTCTGTCTCTGACAAGCAAGCACAGGTGACATAGGTGCGAACACAGGAAGCTTGCAGACCCTCGCTGCCTGCAGACACCGAGCAGCCACACTAGGAGGGCGGCCTAAGCCGTAGGCGAATTGTGCTCATTCGCTTTGGCGCGACGTCGAACTATAAATAATGCTGTCACTAGCGTGAGCGTTGCGTGAGCGTCGTGGAAAGTCGGAAAAGTCAGCTGCGAGGGTGAGTGCCAAGTTTGGGGAGCGTTTCGTAGTATGCGCAGTGCAATGGAGACGCGGAAACTTGTTGTGGCCCAGTGTTTTGCAGTTGGACGACAAGATTGGTACACAGTAGTAAAGAGCGAGGCACTGAGTTGGCATAAATAATGTAGTGCACAATGGGGCTCGAGATGTGTTTGTTACCTCAGGTGCTGTATAATTGTCTACAATGAGGGAAAACGGAGCAATTTGTGACGGCTCTTTCAATTTAAGACGTTACAAACAGACGGAATTTGCATTTGTAATACTAGAGCATCGAAACAACTTGGAACTTTTGTGTATATGAACGGGTCCGCGCCTTTGTACTCTGCTCCCTTCACCGCTACAAACCAACCAACCATCGTGTCCGTGCGCATCTGAGTCGCAAAGAATGGGGAATAGCGCAGTTCGCTCGTGCATGGGGCGTAGCTCAGTTGGTAGAGCGTTCGCTCGGCATGTGAAAGGTCCAGGGTTCAAGCTGCGGCGCCTCCATATTTTGTGGTCAGTGCATGGTAAGTGTTGGTCGCGGCAAACCTAAAGGCACGCAAGATGTTGCAAAGCCAGCGTCACAGACTGATATGATGTATACTGACGTAAGGAGAGCAAGATGTAAGTGTGGGGACCGGCTGTTATCGAGGTGTCATCGAGTGCAGTTCTGTCTTAGGTATCGCGGCTTAACCTCATTGAAGTCTAGAGGGTGGACAACACGTTGGTCTTACTCAGAGCGGTGTCCGAATTCTATTTTCGACGTTATACGTGCCACTTTCATTGTGGCCAACTACGATTCGATACAGAATGCACGAAACCTGAAAGCACCCTAACGGATACATAGAGAGTAGTGTTTGTCTGCTGAATAATGGGAGTGCAAGGGTCTGTGTCGTCTATATGGCTGTATGTAGCACCATCAGTCTTCGGGGGGGCGGGCGTAGCTCAGATGGCAGAGCGCTCGCTTAGTATGCGAGAGGTTCTGGGATCAATACCCAGTGCCTCGAGAATTTTTAACACACCTACATGCGCACCTTGATATGCAAGTGGAATAATTCACAGCCAGCAGATGTGTCTAGGAAGATACAAGCTTGCGCCGAGTTCACGTAAATCCCACTGCACATTCCTATTCTTTGCGTGCAGTCAGCTGCTACTGGTGTTGCTAGTTGTGACTGCTGATAACAGATGCCGTAGCAATCAATTCATGGAATGAGTTGTATGTTTTGCGATAGTCTGTCTCTGACAAGCAAGCACAGGTGACATAGGTGCGAACACAGGAAGCTTGCAGACACTCGCTGCCTGCAGACACCGAGCAGCCACACTAGGAGGGCGGCCTAAGCCGTAGGCGAAATGTACTCATTCGCTTTGGCGCGACGTCGAACTATAAATAATGGTGTCACTAGCGTGAGCGTTGCGTGAGCGTCGTGGAAAGTCGGAAAAGTCGGCTGCGAGGGTGAGTGCCAAGTTTGGGGAGCGTTTCGTAGTATGCGCAGTGCAATGGAGACGCGGAAACTTGTTGTGGCCCAGTGTTTTGCAGTTGGACGACAAGATTGGTACACAGTAGTAAAGAGCGAGGCACTGAGTAGGCATAAATAATGTAGTGCACAATGGGGCTCGAGATGTGTTTGTTACCTCAGGTGCTGTATAATTGTCGACAAGGAGTGAAAACGGAGCAATTTGTGACGGCTCTTTCAATTTAAGACGTTACAAACAGACGGAATTTGCATTTGTAATACTAGAGCATCGAAACTACTTGGAACTTTTGTGTATATGAACGGGTCCGCGCCTTTGTACTCTGCTCCCTTCACCGCTACAAACCAACCAACCATCGTGTCCGTGCGCATCTGAGTCGCAAAGAATGGGGAATAGCGCAGTTTGCTCGTGCATGGGGCGTAGCTCAGTTGGTAGAGCGTTCGCTTGGCATGTGAAAGGTCCAGAGTTCAAGCCGCGGCGCCTCCATTTTTTGTGGTCAGTGCATGGTAAGTGCTGGTCGCGGCGAACCTAAAGGCACGCAAGATGTTGCAAAGCCAGCGTCACAGACTGATATGATGTATACTGACGTAAGGAGAGCAAGATGTAAGTGTGGGGACCGGCTGTTATCGAGGTGTCATCGAGTGCAGTTCTGTCTTAGGTATCGCGGCTTAACCTCATTGAAGTCTAGAGGGTGGACAACACGTTGGTCTTACTCAGAGCGGTGTCCGAATTCTATTTTCGACGTTATACGTGCCACTTTCATTGTGGCCAACTACGATTCGATACAGAATGCACGAAACCTGAAAGCACCCTAACGGATACATAGAGAGTAGTGTTTGTCTGCTGAATAATGGGAGTGCAAGGGTCTGTGTCGTCTATATGGCTGTATGTAGCACCATCAGTCTTCGGGGGGGCGGGCGTAGCTCAGATGGCAGAACGCTCGCTTAGTATGCGAGAGGTTCTGGGATCAATACCCAGTGCCTCCAGAATTTTTAACACACCTACATGCGCACCTTGATATGCAAGTGGAATAATTCACAGCCAGCAGATGTGTCTAGGAAGATACAAGCTTGCGCCGAGTTCACGTAAATCCCACTGCACATTCCTATTCTTTGCGTGCAGTCAGCTGCTACTGGTGTTGTTAGTTGTGACTGCTGATAACAGATGCCGTAGCAATCAATTCATGGAGTGAGTTGTATGTTTTGCGATAGTCTGTCTCTGACAAGCAAGCACAGGTGACATAGGTGCGAACACAGGAAGCTTGCAGACCCTCGCTGCCTGCAGACACCGAGCAGCCACACTAGGAGGGCGGCCTAAGCCGTAGGCGAATTGTGCTCATTCGCTTTGGCACGACGTCGAACTATAAATAATGCTGTCTCTAGCGTGAGCGTCGTGGAAAGTCGGAAACGTCGGCTGCGAGGGTGAGTGCCAAGTTTGGGGAGCGTTTCGTAGTATGCGCAGTGCAATGGAGACGCGGAAACTTGTTGTGGCCCAGTGTTTTGCAGTTGGACGACAAGATTGGTACACAGTAGTAAAGAGCGAGGCACTGAGTTGGCATAAATAATGTAGTGCACAATGGGGCTCGAGATGTGTTTGTTACCTCAGGTGCTGTATAATTGTCTACAATGAGGGAAAACGGAGCAGTTTGTGACGGCTCTTTCAATTTAAGACGTTACAAACAGACGGAATTTGCATTTGTAATACTAGAGCATCGAAACTACTTGAAACTTTTGTGTATATGAACGGGTCCGCGCCTTTGTACTCTGCTCCCTTCACCGCTACAAACCAACCAACCATCGTGTCCGTGCGCATCTGAGTCGCAAAGAATGGGGAATAGCGCAGTTTGCTCGTGCATGGGGCGTAGCTCAGTTGGTAGAGCGTTCGCTTGGCATGTGAAAGGTCCAGAGTTCAAGCCGCGGCGCCTCCATTTTTTGTGGTCAGTGCATGGTAAGTGTTGGTCGCGGCGAACCTAAAGGCACGCAAGATGTTGCAAAGCCAGCGTCACAGACTGATATGATGTATACTGACGTAAGGAGAGCAAGATGTAAGTGTGGGGACCGGCTGTTATCGAGGTGTCATCGAGTGCAGTTCTGTCTTAGGTATCGCGGCTTAACCTCATTGAAGTCTAGAGGGTGGACAACACGTTGGTCTTACTCAGAGCGGTGTCCGAATTCTATTTTCGACGTTATACGTGCCACTTTCATTGTGGCCAACTACGATTCGATACAGAATGCACGAAACCTGAAAGCACCCTAACGGATACATAGAGAGTAGTGTTTGTCTGCTGAATAATGGGAGTGCAAGGGTCTGTGTCGTCTATATGGCTGTATGTAGCACCATCAGTCTTCGGGGGGGCGGCGTAGCTCAGATGGTAGAGCGCTCGCTTAGTATGCGAGAGGTTCTGGGATCAATACCCAGTGCCTCCAGAATTTTTAACACACCTACATGCGCACCTTGATATGCAAGTGGAATAATTCACAGCCAGCAGATGTGTCTAGGAAGATACAAGCTTGCGCCGAGTTCACGTAAATCCCACTGCACATTCCTATTCTTTGCGTGCAGTCAGCTGCTACTGGTGTTGTTAGTTGTGACTGCTGATAACAGATGCCGTAGCAATCAATTCATGGAGTGAGTTGTATGTTTTGCGATAGTCTGTCTCTGACAAGCAAGCACAGGTGACATAGGTGCGAACACAGGAAGCTTGCAGACCCTCGCTGCCTGCAGACACCGAGCAGCCACACTAGGAGGGCGGCCTAAGCCGTAGGCGAATTGTGCTCATTCGCTTTGGCGCGACGTCGAACTATAAATAATGCTGTCACTAGCGTGAGCGTCGTGGAAAGTCGGAAAAGTCGGCTGCGAGGGTGAGTGCCAAGTTTGGGGAGCGTTTCGTAGTATGCGCAGTGCAATGGAGACGCGGAAACTTGTTGTGGCCCAGTGTTTTGCAGTTGGACGACAAGATTGGTACACAGTAGTAAAGAGCGAGGCACTGAGTTGGCATAAATTATGTAGTGCACAATGGGGCTCGAGATGTGTTTGTTACCTCAGGTGCTGTATAATTGTCGACAAGGAGTGAAAACGGAGCAATTTGTGACGGCCCTTTCAATTTAAGACGTTAAAAACAGACGGAATTTGCATTTGTAATACCAGAGCATCGAAACTACTTGGAACTTTTGTGTATATGAACGGGTCCGCGCCTTTGTACTCTGCTCCCTTCACCGCTACAAACCAACCAACCATCGTGTCCGTGCGCATCTGAGTCGCAAAGAATGGGGAATAGCGCAGTTTGCTCGTGCATGGGGCGTAGCTCAGTTGGTAGAGCGTTCGCTTGGCATGTGAAAGGTCCAGGGTTCAAGCCGCGGCGCCTCCATTTTTTGTGGTCAGTGCATGGTAAGTGTTGGTCGCGGCGAACCTAAAGGCACGCAAGATGTTGCAAAGCCAGCGTCACAGACTAATATGATGTATACTGACGTAAGGAGAGCAAGATGTAAGTGTGGGGACCGGCTGTTATCGAGGTGTCATCGAGTGCAGTTCTGTCTTAGGTATCGCGGCTTAACCTCATTGAAGTCTAGAGGATGGGCAACACGTTGGTCTTACTCAGAGCGGTGTCCGAATTCTATTTTCGACGTTATACGTGCCACTTTCATTGTGGCCAACTACGATTCGATACAGAATGCACGAAACCTGAAAGCACCCTAACGGATACATAGAGAGTAGTGTTTGTCTGCTGAATAATGGGAGTGCAAGGGTCTGTGTCGTCTATATGGCTGTATGTAGCACCATCAGTCTTCGGGGGGGCGGGCGTTGCTCAGATGGTAGAGCGCTCGCTTAGTATGCGAGAGGTTCTGGGATCAATACCCAGCGCCTCCAGAATTTTTAACACACCTACATGCGCACCTTGATATGCAAGTGGAATAATTCACAACCAGCAGATGTGTCTAGGAAGATACAAGCGAATGATTAGCATCCACAATTGACAAGCGTGCTGTTATTAGTGCGCAGGTGGCACCCTCCTCCCACGCCTACACTTAATTTAGAAACAGTACAAGTGTTCCCGTAAGATTGTCAAGCCTATGTCGGAAAGATCTGCCTTGCGCCGAGTTCACGTAAATCCCACTGCACATTCCTATTCTTTGCGTGCAGTCAGCTGCTACTGAGTTGTATGTTTTGCGATAGTCTGTCTCTGACAAGCAAGCACAGGTGACATAGGTGCGAACACAGGAAGCTTGCAGACCCTCGCTGCCTGCAGACACCGAGCAGCCACACTAGGAGGGCGGCCTAAGCCGTAGGCGAATTGTGCTCATTCGCTTTGGCGCGACGTCGAATTATAAATAATGCTGTCACTAGCGTGAGCGTCGTGGAAAGTCGGAAAAGTCGGCTGCGAGGGTGAGTGCCAAGTTTGGGGAGCGTTTCGTAGTATGCGCAGTGCAATGGAGACGCGGAAACTTGTTGTGGCCCAGTGTTTTGCAGTTGGACGACAAGATTGGTACACAGTAGTAAAGAGCGAGGCACTGAGTTGGCATAAATAATGTAGTGCACAATGGGGCTCGAGATGTGTTTGTTACCTCAGGTGCTGTATAATTGTCGACAAGGAGTGAAAACGGAGCAATTTGTGACGGCTCTTTCAATTTAAGACGTTAAAAACAGACGGAATTTGCATTTGTAATACCAGAGCATCGAAACTACTTGGAACTTTTGTGTATATGAACGGGTCCGCGCCTTTGTACTCTGCTCCCTTCACCGCTACAAACCAACCAACCATCGTGGCCGTGCGCATCTGAGTCGCAAAGAATGGGGAATAGCGCTGTTTGCTCGTGCATGGGGCGTAGCTCAGATGGTAGAGCGCTCGCTTAGTATGCGAGAGGTACTGGGATCAATACCCAGTGCCTCCAGATTTTTTAACACACCTACATGCGCACTCTGATATGCAAGTGGAATAATTCACAGCCAGCAGATGTGTCTAGGAAGATACAAGCTTGCGCCGAGTTCACGTAAATCCCACTGCACATTCCTACTCTTTGCGTGCAGTCAGCTGCTACTGGTGTTGTTAGTTGTGACTGCTGATAACAGATGCCGTAGCAATCAATTCATGGAGTGAGTTGTATGTTTTGCGATAGTCTGTCTCTGACAAGCAAGCACAGGTGACATAGGTGCGAACACAGGAAGCTTGCAGACCCTCGCTGCCTGCAGACACCGAGCAGCCACACTAAGAGGGCGGCCTAAGCCGTAGGCGAATTGTGCTCATTCGCTTTGGCGCGACGTCGAACTATAAATAATGCTGTCACTAGCGTGAGCGTTGCGTGAGCGTCGTGGAAAGTCGGAAAAGTCGGCTGCGAGGGTGAGTGCCAAGTTTGGGGAGCGTTTCGTAGTATGCGCAGTGCAATGGAGACGCGGAAACGTGTTGTGGCCCAGTGTTTTGCAGTTGGACGACAAGATTGGTACACAGTAGTAAAGAGCGAGGCACTGAGTTGGCATAAATAATGTAGTGCACAATGGGGCTCGAGATGTGTTTGTTACCTCAGGTGCTGTATAATTGTCGACAAGGAGTGAAAACGGAGCAATTTGTGACGGCTCTTTCAATTTAAGACGTTAAAAACAGACGGAATTTGCATTTGTAATACCAGAGCATCGAAACTACTTGGAACTTTTGTGTATATGAACGGGTCCGCGCCTTTGTACTCTGCTCCCTTCACCGCTACAAACCAACCAACCATCGTGTCCGTGTGCATCTGAGTCGCAAAGAATGGGGAATAGCGCAGTTTGCTCGTGCATGGGGCGTAGCTCAGTTGGTAGAGCGTTCGCTTGGTATGTGAAAGGTCCAGGGTTCAAGCCGCGGCGCCTCCATTTTTTGTGGTCAGTGCATGGTAAGTGTTGGTCGCGGCGAACCTAAAGGCACGCAAGATGTTGCAAAGCCAGCGTCACAGACTAATATGATGTATACTGACGTAAGGAGAGCAAGATGTAAGTGTGGGGACCGGCTGTTATCGAGGTGTCATCGAGTGCAGTTCTGTCTTAGGTATCGCGGCTTAACCTCATTGAAGTCTAGAGGGTGGACAACACGTTGGTCTTACTCAGAGCGGTGTCCGAATTCTATTTTCGACGTTATACGTGCCACTTTCATTGTGGCCAACTACGATTCGATACAGAATGCACGAAACCTGAAAGCACCCTAACGGAAACATAGAGAGTAGTGTTTGTCTGCTGAATAATGGGAGTGCAAGGGTCTGTGTCGTCTATATGGCTGTATGTAGCACCATCAGTCTTCTGGGGGGCGGGCGTAGCTCAGATGGTAGAGCGCTCGCTTAGTATGCGAGAGGTTCTGGGATCAATACCCAGTGCCTCCACAATTTTTAACACACCTACATGCGCACCTTGATATGCAAGTGGAATAATTCACAGCCAGCAGATGTGTCTACGAAGATACAAGCTTGCGCCGAGTTCACGTAAATCCCACTGCACATTCCTATTCTTTGCGTGCAGTCAGCTGCTACTGGTGTTGCTAGTTGTGACTGCTGATAACAGATGCCGTAGCAATCAATTCATGGTGACATAGGTGCGAACACAGGAAGCTTGCAGACCCTCGCTGCCTGCAGACACCGAGCAGCCACACTAGGAGGGCGGCCTAAGCCGTAGGCGAATTGTGCTCATTCGCTTTGGCGCGACGTCGAACTATAAATAATGCTGTCACTAGCGTGAGCGTCGTGGAAAGTCGGAAAAGTCGGCTGCGAGGGTGAGTGCCAAGTTTGGGGAGCGTTTCGTAGTATGCGCAGTGCAATGGAGACGCGGAAACTTGTTGTGGCCCAGTGTTTTGCAGTTGGACGACAAGATTGGTACACAGTAGTAATGAGCGAGGCACTGAGTTGGCATAAATAATGTAGTGCACAATGGGGCTCGAGATGTGTTTGTTACCTCAGGTGCTGTATAATTGTCGACAAGGAGTGAAAACGGAGCAATTTGTGACGGCTCTTTCAATTTAAGACGTTAAAAACAGACGGAATTTGCATTTGTAATACCAGAGCATCGAAACTACTTGGAACTTTTGTGTATATGAACGGGTCCGCGCCTTTGTACTCTGCTCCCTTCACCGCTACAAACCAACCAACCATCGTGTCCGTGCGCATCTGAGTCGCAAAGAATGGGGAATAGCGCAGTTTGCTCGTGCATGGGGCGTAGCTCAGTTGGTAGAGCGTTCGCTTGGTATGTGAAAGGTCCAGGGTTCAAGCCGCGGCGCCTCCATTTTTTGTGGTCAGTGCATGGTAAGTGTTGGTCGCGGCGAACCTAAAGGCACGCAAGATGTTGCAAAGCCAGCGTCACAGACTAATATGATGTATACTGACGTAAGGAGAGCAAGATGTAAGTGTGGGGACCGGCTGTTATCGAGGTGTCATCGAGTGCAGTTCTGTCTTAGGTATCGCGGCTTAACCTCATTGAAGTCTAGAGGGTGGACAACACGTTGGTCTTACTCAGAGCGGTGTCCGAATTCTATTTTCGACGTTATACGTGCCACTTTCATTGTGGCCAACTACGATTCGATACAGAATGCACGAAACCTGAAAGCACCCTAACGGATACATAGAGAGTAGTGTTTGTCTGCTGAATAATGGGAGTGCAAGGGTCTGTGTCGTCTATATGGCTGTATGTAGCACCATCAGTCTTCTGGGGGGCGGGCGTAGCTCAGATGGTAGAGCGCTCGCTTAGTATGCGAGAGGTTCTGGGATCAATACCCAGTGCCTCCAGAATTTTTAACACACCTACATGCGCACCTTGATATGCAAGTGGAATAATTCACAGCCAGCAGATGTGTCTATGAAGATACAAGCTTGCGCCGAGTTCACGTAAATCCCACTGCACATTCCTATTCTTTGCGTGCAGTCAGCTGCTACTGGTGTTGCTAGTTGTGACTGCTGATAACAGATGCCGTAGCAATCAATTCATGGAGTGAGTTGTATGTTTTGCGATAGTCTGTCTCTGACAAGCAAGCACAGGTGACATAGGTGCGAACACAGGAAGCTTGCAGACCCTCGCTGCCTGCAGACACCGAGCAGCCACACTAGGAGGGCGGCCTAAGCCGTAGGCGAAATGTACTCATTCCCCTTGGCGCGACGTCGAACTATAAATAATGGTGTCACTAGCGTGAGCGTCGTGGAAAGTCGGAAAAGTCGGCTGCGAGGGTGAGTGCCAAGTTTGGGGAGCGTTTCGTAGTATGCGCAGTGCAATGGAGACGCGGAAACTTGTTGTGGCCCAGTGTTTTGCAGTTGGACGACAAGATTGGTACACAGTAGTAAAGAGCGAGGCACTGAGTTGGCATAAATAATGTAGTGCACAATGGGGCTCGAGATGTGTTTGTTACCTCAGGTGCTGTATAATTGTCGACAAGGAGTGGAAACGGAGCAATTTGTGACGGCTCTTTCAATTTAAGACGTTAAAAACAGACGGAATTTGCATTTGTAATACCAGAGCATCGAAACTACTTGGAACTTTTGTGTATATGAACGGGTCGGCGCCTTTGTACTCTGCTCCCTTCACCGCTACAAACCAACCAACCATTGTGTCCGTGCGCATCTGAGTCGCAAAGAATGGGGAATAGCGCAGTTTGCTCGTGCATGGGGCGTAGCTCAGTTGGTAGAGCGTTCGCTTCGCATGTGAAAGGTCCAGGATTCAAGCCGCGGTGATTCCATGTTTTGTGGTCAGTGCATGGTAAGTGTTGGTCGCGGCGAACCTAAAGGCACGCAAGATTTTGCAAAGCCAGCGTCACAGACTGATATGATGTATACTGACGTAAGGAGAGCAAGATGTAAGTGTGGGGACCGGCTGTTATCGAGGTGTCATCGAGTGCAGATCTGTCTTAGGTATCGCGGCTTAACCTCATTGAAGTCTAGAGGGTGGACAACACGTTGGTCTTACTCAGAGCGGTGTCCGAATTCTATTTTCGACGTTATACGTGCCACTTTCATTTTGGCCAACTACGATTCGATACAGAATGCACGAAACCTGAAAGACACCCTAACGGATACATAGAGAGTAGTGTTTGTCTGCTGAATAATGGGAGTGCAAGGGTCTGTGTCGTCTATATGGCTGTATGTAGCACCATTCGTCTTCGGGGGGGCGGGCGTAGCTCAGATGGTAGAGCGCTCGCTTAGTATGCGAGAGGTACTGGGATCAATACCCAGTGCCTCCAGAATTTTTAACACACCTACATGCGCAACTTGATATACAAGTGGAATAATTCACAACCAGCAGATGTGTCTAGGAAGATACAAGCGAATGATTAGCATCCACAATTGACAAGCGTGCTGTTATTAGTGCGCAGGAAGCACCCTCCTCCCACGCCTACACTTAATTTAGAAACAGTACAAGTGTTCCCGTAAGATTCTCAAGCCTATGTCGGAAAGATCTGCCTTGCGCCGAGTTCACGTAAATCCCACTGCACATTCCTATTCTTTGCGTGCAGTCGGCTGCTACTGGTGTTGCTAGTTGTGACTGCTGATAACAGATGCCGTAGCAATCAATTCATGGAGTGAGTTGTATGTTTTGCGATAGTCTGTCTCTGACAAGCAAGCACAGGTGACATAGGTGCGAACACAGGAAGCTTGCAGACCCTCGCTGCCTGCAGACACCGAGCAGCCACACTAGGAGGGCGGCCTAAGCCGTAGGCGAATTGTGCTCATTCGCTTTGGCGCGACGTCGAACTATAAATAATGCTGTCACTAGCGTGAGCGTCGTGGAAAGTCGGAAAAGTCGGCTGCGAGGGTGAGTGCCAAGTTTGGGGAGCGTTTCGTAGTATGCGCAGTGCAATGGAGACGCGGAAACTTGTTGTGGCCCAGTGTTTTGCAGTTGGACGACAAGATTGGTACACAGTAGTAAAGAGCGAGGCACTGAGTTGGCATAAATAATGTAGTGCACAATGGGGCTCGAGATGTGTTTGTTACCTCAGGTGCTGTATAATTGTCGACAAGGAGTGAAAACGGAGCAATTTGTGACGGCTCTTTCAATTTAAGACGTTAAAAACAGACGGAATTTGCATTTGTAATACCAGAGCATCGAAACTACTTGGAACTTTTGTGTATATGAACGGGTCCGCGCCTTTGTACTCTGCTCCCTTCACCGCTACAAACCAACCAACCATTGTGTCCGTGCGCATCTGAGTCGCAAAGAATGGGGAATAGCGCAGTTTGCTCGTGCATGGGGCGTAGCTCAGTTGGTAGAGCGTTCGCTTCGCATGTGAAAGGTCCAGGATTCAAGCCGCGGTAATTCCATGTTTTGTGGTCAGTGCATGGTAAGTGTTGGTCGCGGCGAACCTAAAGGCACGCAAGATTTTGCAAAGCCAGCGTCACAGACTGATATGATGTATACTGACGTAAGGAGAGCAAGATGTAAGTGTGGGGACCGGCTGTTATCGAGGTGTCATCGAGTGCAGATCTGTCTTAGGTATCGCGGCTTAACCTCATTGAAGTCTAGAGGGTGGACAACACGTTGGTCTTACTCAGAGCGGTGTCCGAATTCTATTTTCGACGTTATACGTGCCACTTTCATTTTGGCCAACTACGATTCGATACAGAATGCACGAAACCTGAAAGACACCCTAACGGATACATAGAGAGTAGTGTTTGTCTGCTGAATAATGGGAGTGCAAGGGTCTGTGTCGTCTATATGGCTGTATGTAGCACCATTCGTCTTCGGGGGGGCGGGCGTAGCTCAGATGGTAGAGCGCTCGCTTAGTATGCGAGAGGTACTGGGATCAGTACCCAGTGCCTCCAGAATTTTTAACACACCTACATGCGCAACTTGATATACAAGTGGAATAATTCACAACCAGCAGATGTGTCTAGGAAGATACAAGCGAATGATTAGCATCCACAATTGACAAGCGTGCTGTTATTAGTGCGCAGGAAGCACCCTCCTCCCACGCCTACACTTAATTTAGAAACAGTACAAGTGTTCCCGTAAGATTCTCAAGCCTATGTCGGAAAGATCTGCCTTGCGCCGAGTTCACGTAAATCCCACTGCACATTCCTATTCTTTGCGTGCAGTCGGCTGCTACTGGTGTTGCTAGTTGTGACTTCTGATAACAGATGCCGTAGCAATCAATTCATGGAGTGAGTTGTATGTTTTGCGATAGTCTGTCTCTGACAAGCAAGCACAGGTGACATAGGTGCGAACACAGGAAGCTTGCAGACCCTCGCTGCCTGCAGACACCGAGCAGCCACACTAGGAGGGCGGCCTAAGCCGTAGGCGAATTGTGCTCATTCGCTTTGGCGCGACGTCGAACTATAAATAATGCTGTCACTAGCGTGAGCGTTGCGTGAGCGTCGTGGAAAGTCGGAAAAGTCAGCTGCGAGGGTGAGTGCCAAGTTTGGGGAGCGTTTCGTAGTATGCGCAGTGCAATGGAGACGCGGAAACTTGTTGTGGCCCAGTGTTTTGCAGTTGGACGACAAGATTGGTACACAGTAGTAAAGAGCGAGGCACTGAGTTGGCATAAATAATGTAGTGCACAATGGGGCTCGAGATGTGTTTGTTACCTCAGGTGCTGTATAATTGTCGACAAGGAGTGAAAACGGAGCAATTTGTGACGGCTCTTTCAATTTAAGACGTTAAAAACAGACGGAATTTGCATTTGTAATACCAGAGCATCGAAACTACTTGGAACTTTTGTGTATATGAACGGGTCCGCGCCTTTGTACTCTGCTCCCTTCACCGCTACAAACCAACCAACCATCGTGTCCGTGCGCATCTGAGTCGCAAAGAATGGGGAATAGCGCAGTTTGCTCGTGCATGGGGCGTAGCTCAGTTGGTAGAGCGTTCGCTTCGCATGTGAAAGGTCCAGGATTCAAGCCGCGGTGCCTCCATTTTTTGTGGTCAGTGCATGGTAAGTGTTGGTCGCGGCGAACCTAAAGGCACGCAAGATTTTGCAAAGCCAGCGTCACAGACTGATATGATGTATACTGACGTAAGGAGAGCAAGATGTAAGTGTGGGGACCGGCTGTTATCGAGGTGTCATCGAGTGCAGATCTGTCTTAGGTATCGCGGCTTAACCTCATTGAAGTCTAGAGGGTGGACAACACGTTGGTCTTACTCAGAGCGGTGTCCGAATTCTATTTTCGACGTTATACGTGCCACTTTCATTTTGGCCAACTACGATTCGATACAGAATGCACGAAACCTGAAAGACACCCTAACGGATACATAGAGAGTAGTGTTTGTCTGCTGAATAATGGGAGTGCAAAGGTCTGTGTCGTCTATATGGCTGTATGTAGCACCATTAGTCTTCGGGGTGGCGGGCGTAGCTCAGATGGTAGAGCGCTCGCTTTGTATGCGAGAGGTACTGGGTTCAATACCCAGTGCCTCCAGAATTTTTAACACACCTACATGCGCAACTTGATATGCAAGTGGAATAATTCACAACCAGCAGATGTGTCTAGGAAGATACAAGCGAATGATTAGCATCCACAATTGACAAGCGTGCTGTTATTAGTGCGCAGGAAGCACCCTCCTCCCACGCCTACAATTAATTTAGAAACAGTACAAGTGTTCCCGTAAGATTCTCAAGCCTATGTCGGAAAGATCTGCCTTGCGCCGAGTTCACGTAAATCCCACTGCACATTCCTATTCTTTGCGTGCAGTCGGCTGCTACTGGTGTTGCTAGATGTGACTTCTGATAACAGATGCCGTAGCAATCAATTCATGGAGTGAGTTGTATGTTTTGCGATAGTCTGTCTCTGACAAGCAAGCACAGGTGACATAGGTGCGAACACAGGAAGCTTGCAGACCCTCGCTGCCTGCAGACACCGAGCAGCCACACTAGGAGGGCGGCCTAAGCCGTAGGCGAATTGTGCTCATTCGCTTTGGCGCGACGTCGAACTATAAATAATGCTGTCACTAGCGTGAGCGTCGTGGAAAGTCGGAAAAGTCGGCTGCGAGGGTGAGTGCCAAGTTTGGGGAGCGTTTCGTAGTATGCGCAGTGCAATGGAGACGCGGAAACTTGTTGTGGCCCAGTGTTTTGCAGTTGGACGACAAGATTGGTACACAGTAGTAAAGAGCGAGGCACTGAGTTGGCATAAATAATGTAGTGCACAATGGGGCTCGAGATGTGTTTGTTACCTCAGGTGCTGTATAATTGTCGACAAGGAGTGAAAACGGAGCAATTTGTGACGGCTCTTTCAATTTAAGACGTTAAAAACAGACGGAATTTGCATTTGTAATACCAGAGCATCGAAACTACTTGGAACTTTTGTGTATATGAACGGGTCCGCGCCTTTGTACTCTGCTCCCTTCACCGCTACAAACCAACCAACCATCGTGTCCTTGCGCATCTGAGTCGCAAAGAATGGGGAATAGCGCAGTTTGCTCGTGCATGGGGCGTAGCTCAGTTGGTAGAGCGTTCGCTTTGCATGTGAAAGGTCCAGGATTCAAGCCGCGGTGCCTCCATTTTTTGTGGTCAGTGCATGGTAAGTGTTGGTCGCGGCGAACCTAAAGGCACGCAAGGTTTTGCAAAGCCAGCGTCACAGACTGATATGATGTATACTGACGTAAGGAGAGCAAGATGTAAGTGTGGGGACCGGCTGTTATCGAGGTGTCATCGAGTGCAGATCTGTCTTAGGTATCGCGGCTTAACCTCATTGAAGTCTAGAGGGTGGACAACACGTTGGTCTTACTCAGAGCGGTGTCCGAATTCTATTTTCGACGTTATACGTGCCACTTTCATTTTGGCCAACTACGATTCGATACAGAATGCACGAAACCTGAAAGACACCCTAACGGATACATAGAGAGTAGTGTTTGTCTGCTGAATAATGGGAGTGCAAGGGTCTGTGTCGTCTATATGGCTGTATGTAGCACCATTAGTCTTCGGGGGGGCGGGCGTAGCTCAGATGGTAGAGCGCTCGCTTAATATGCGAGAGGTACTGGGATCAATACCCAGTGCCTCCAGAATTTTTAACACACCTACATGCGCAACTTGATATGCAAGTGGAATAATTCACAACCAGCAGATGTGTCTAGGAAGATACAAGCGAATGATTAGCATCCACAATTGACAAGCGTGCTGTTATTAGTGCGCAGGAAGCACCCTCCTCCCACGCCTACACTTAATTTAGAAACAGTACAAGTGTTCCCGTAAGATTCTCAAGCCTATGTCGGAGAGATCTGCCTTGCACCGAGTTCACGTAAATCCCACTGCACATTCCTATTCTTTGCGTGCAGTCGGCTGCTACTGGTGTTGCTAGATGTGACTTCTGATAACAGATGCCGTAGCAATCAATTCATGGAGTGAGTTGTATGTTTTGCGATAGTCTGTCTCTGACAAGCAAGCACAGGTGACATAGGTGCGAACACAGGAAGCTTGCAGACCCTCGCTGCCTGCAGACACCGAGCAGCCACACTAGGAGGGCGGCCTAAGCCGTAGGCGAATTGTGCTCATTCGCTTTGGCGCGACGTCGAACTATAAATAATGCTGTCACTAGCGTGAGCGTTGCGTGAGCGTCGTGGAAAGTCGGAAAAGTCGGCTGCGAGGGTGAGTGCCAAGTTTGGGGAGCGTTTCGTAGTATGCGCAGTGCAATGGAGACGCGGAAACTTGTTGTGGCCCAGTGTTTTGCAGTTGGACGACAAGATTGGTACACAGTAGTAAAGAGCGAGGCACTGAGTTGGCATAAATAATGTAGTGCACAATGGGGCTCGAGATGTGTTTGTTACCTCAGGTGCTGTATAATTGTCGACAAGGAGTGAAAACGGAGCAATTTGTGACGGCTCTTTCAATTTAAGACGTTAAAAACAGACGGAATTTGCATTTGTAATACCAGAGAATCGAAACTACTTGGAACTTTTGTGTATATGAACGGGTCGGCGCCTTTGTACTCTGCTCCCTTCACCGCTACAAACCAACCAACTATCGTGTCCGTGCGTATCTGAGTCGCAAAGAATGGGGAATAGCGCAGTTTGCTCGTGCATGGGGCGTAGCTCAGTTGGTAGAGCGTTCGCTTCGCATGTGAAAGGTCCAGGATTCAAGCCGCGGTGCCTCCATTTTTTGTGGTCAGTGCATGGTAAGTGTTGGTCGCGGCGAACCTAAAGGCACGCAAGATTTTGCAAAGCCAGCGTCACAGACTGATATGATGTATACTGACGTAAGGAGAGCAAGATGTAAGTGTGGGGACCGGCTGTTATCGAGGTGTCATCGAGTGCAGATCTGTCTTAGGTATCGCGGCTTAACCTCATTGAAGTCTAGAGGGTGGACAACACGTTGGTCTTACTCTGAGCGGTGTCCGAATTCTATTTTCGACGTCATACGTGCCACTTTCATTTTGGCCAACTACGATTCGATACAGAATGCACGAAACCTGAAAGACACCCTAACGGATACATAGAGAGTAGTGTTTGTCTGCTGAATAATGGGAGTGCAAGGGTCTGTGTCGTCTATATGGCTGTATGTAGCACCATTAGTCTTCGGGGGGGCGGGCGTACCTCAGATGGTAGAGCGCTCGCTTAGTATGCGAGAGGTACTGGGATCAATACCCAGTGCCTCCAGAATTTTTAACACACCTACATGCGCAACTTGATATGCAAGTGGAATAATTCACAACCAGCAGATGTGTCTAGGAAGATACAAGCGAATGATTAGCATCCACAATTGACAAGCGTGCTGTTATTAGTGCGCAGGAAGCACCCTCCTCCCACGCCTACACTTAATTTAGAAACAGTACAAGTGTTCCCGTAAGATTCTCAAGCCTATGTCGGAAAGATCTGCCTTGCGCCGAGTTCACGTAAATCCCACTGCACATTCCTATTCTTTGCGTGCAGTCGGCTGCTACTGGTGTTGCTAGTTGTGACTTCTGATAACAGATGCCGTAGCAATCAATTCATGGAGTGAGTTGTATGTTTTGCGATAGTCTGTCTCTGACAAGCAAGCACAGGTGACATAGGTGCGAACACAGGAAGCTTGCAGACCCTCGCTGCCTGCAGACACCGAGCAGCCACACTAGGAGGGCGGCCTAAGCCGTAGGCGAATTGTGCTCATTCGCTTTGGCGCGACGTCGAACTATAAATAATGCTGTCACTAGCGTGAGCGTTGCGTGAGCGTCGTGGAAAGTCGGAAAAGTCGGCTGCGAGGGTGAGTGCCAAGTTTGGGGAGCGTTTCGTAGTATGCGCAGTGCAATGGAGACGCGGAAACTTGTTGTGGCCCAGTGTTTTGCAGTTGGACGACAAGATTGGTACACAGTAGTAAAGAGCGAGGCACTGAGTTGGCATAAATAATGTAGTGCACAATGGGGCTCGAGATGTGTTTGTTATCTCAGGTGCTGTATAATTGTCGACAAGGAGTGAAAACGGAGCAATTTGTGACGGCTCTTTCAATTTAAGACGTTAAAAACAGACGGAATTTGCATTTGTAATACCAGAGAATCGAAACTACTTGGAACTTTTGTGTATATGAACGGGTCGGCGCCTTTGTACTCTGCTCCCTTCACCGCTACAAACCAACCAACCATCGTGTCCGTGCGTATCTGAGTCGCAAAGAATGGGGAATAGCGCAGTTTGCTCGTGTATGGGGCGTAGCTCAGTTGGTAGAGCGTTCGCTTCGCATGTGAAAGGTCCAGGATTCAAGCCGCGGTGCCTCCATTTTTTGTGGTCAGTGCATGGTAAGTGTTGGTCGCGGCGAACCTAAAGGCACGCAAGATTTTGCAAAGCCAGCGTCACAGACTGATATGATGTATACTGACGTAAGGAGAGCAAGATGTAAGTGTGGGGACCGGCTGTTATCGAGGTGTCATCGAGTGCAGATCTGTCTTAGGTATCGCGGCTTAACCTCATTGAAGTCTAGAGGGTGGACAACACGTTGGTCTTACTCTGAGCGGTGTCCGAATTCTATTTTCGACGTTATACGTGCCACTTTCATTTTGACCAACTACGATTCGATACAGAATGCACGAAACCTGAAAGACACCCTAACGGATACATAGAGAGTAGTGTTTGTCTGCTGAATAATGGGAGTGCAAGGGTCTGTGTCGTCTATATGGCTGTATGTAGCACCATTAGTCTTCGGGGGGGCGGGCGTAGCTCAGATGGTAGAGCGCTCGCTTAGTATGCGAGAGGTACTGGGATCAATACCCAGTGCCTCCAGAATTTTTAACACACCTACATGCGCAACTTGATATGCAAGTGGAATAATTCACAACCAGCAGATGTGTCTAGGAAGATACAAGCGAATGATTAGCATCCACAATTGACAAGCGTGCTGTTATTAGTGCGCAGGAAGCACCCTCCTCCCACGCCTACACTTAATTTAGAAAGAGTACAAGTGTTCCCGTAAGATTCTCAAGCCTATGTCGGAAAGATCTGCCTTGCGCCGAGTTCACGTAAATCCCACTGCACATTCCTATTCTTTGCGTGCAGTCGGCTGCTACTGGTGTTGCTAGTTGTGACTTCTGATAACAGATGCCGTAGCAATCAATTCATGGAGTGAGTTGTATGTTTTGCGATAGTCTGTCTCTGACAAGCAAGCACAGGTGACATAGGTGCGAACACAGGAAGCTTGCAGACCCTCGCTGCCTGCAGACACCGAGCAGCCACACTAGGAGGGCGGCCTAAGCCGTAGGCGAATTGTGCTCATTCGCTTTGGCGCGACGTCGAACTATAATTAATGCTGTCACTAGCGTGAGCGTTGCGTGAGCGTCGTGGAAAGTCGGAAAAGTCGGCTGCGAGGGTGAGTGCCAAGTTTGGGGAGCGTTTCGTAGTATGCCCAGTGCAATGGAGACGCGGAAACTTGTTGTGGCCCAGTGTTTTGCAGTTGGACGACAAGATTGGTACACAGTAGTAAAGAGCGAGGCACCGAGTTGGCATAAATAATGTAGTGCACAATGGGGCTCGAGATGTGTTTGTTACCTCAGGTGCTGTATAATTGTCGACAAGGAGTGAAAACGGAGCAATTTGTGACGGCTCTTTCAATTTAAGACGTTAAAAACAGACGGAATTTGCATTTGTAATACCAGAGCATCGAAACTACTTGGAACTTTTGTGTATATGAACGGGTCGGCGCCTTTGTACTCTGCTCCCTTCACCGCTACAAACCAACCAACCATCGTGTCCGTGCGCATCTGAGTCGCAAAGAATTGGGAATAGCGCAGTTTGCTCGTGCATGGGGCGTAGCTCAGTTGGTAGAGCGTTCGCTTCGCATGTGAAAGGTCCAGGATTCAAGCCGCGGTGCCTCCATTTTTTGTGGTCAGTGCATGGTAAGTGTTGGTCGCGGCGAACCTAAAGGCACGCAAGATTTTGCAAAGCCAGCGTCACAGACTGATATGATGTATACTGACGTAAGGAGAGCAAGATGTAAGTGTGGGGACCGGCTGTTATCGAGGAGTCATCGAGTGCAGATCTGTCTTAGGTATCGCGGCTTAACCTCATTGAAGTCTAGAGGGTGGACAACACGTTGGTCTTACTCTGAGCGGTGTCCGAATTCTATTTTCGACGTTATACGTGCCACTTTCATTTTGGCCAACTACGATTCGATACAGAATGCACGAAACCTGAAAGACACCCTAACGGATACATAGAGAGTAGTGTTTGTCTGCTGAATAATGGGAGTGCAAGGGTCTGTGTCGTCTATATGGCTGTATGTAGCACCATTAGTCTTCGGGGAGGCGGGCGTAGCTCAGATTGTAGAGCGCTCGCTTAGTATGCGAGAGGTACTGGGATCAATACCCAGTGCCTCCAGAATTTTTAACACACCTACATGCGCAACTTGATATGCAAGTGGAATAATTCACAACCAGCAGATGTGTCTAGGAAGATACAAGCGAATGATTAGCATCCACAATTGACAAGCGTGCTGTTATTAGTGCGCAGGAAGCACCCTCCTCCCACGCCTACACTTAATTTAGAAACAGTGCAAGTGTTCCCGTAAGATTCTCAAGCCTATGTCGGAAAGATCTGCCTTGCGCCGAGTTCACGTAAATCCCACTGCACATTCCTATTCTTTGCGTGCAGTCAGCTGCTACTGGTGTTGCTAGTTGTGACTGCTGATAACAGATGCCGTAGCAATCAATTCATGGAGTGAGTTGTATGTTTTGCGATAGTCTGTCTCTGACAAGCAAGCACAGGTGACATAGGTGCGAACACAGGAAGTTTGCAGACCCTCGCTGCCTGCAGACACCGAGCAGCCACACTAGGAGGGCGGCCTAAGCCGTAGGCGAATTGTGCTCATTCGCTTTGGCGCGACGTCGAACTATAATTAATGCTGTCACTAGCGTGAGCGTTGCGTGAGCGTCGTGGAAAGTCGGAAAAGTCGGCTGCGAGGGTGAGTGCCAAGTTTGGGGAGCGTTTCGTAGTATGCCCAGTGCAATGGAGACGCGGAAACTTGTTGTGGCCCAGTGTTTTGCAGTTGGACGACAAGATTGGTACACAGTAGTAAAGAGCGAGGCACCGAGTTGGCATAAATAATGTAGTGCACAATGGGGCTCGAGATGTGTTTGTTACCTCAGGTGCTGTATAATTGTCGACAAGGAGTGAAAACGGAGCAATTTGTGACGGCTCTTTCAATTTAAGACGTTAAAAACAGACGGAATTTGCATTTGTAATACCAGAGCATCGAAACTACTTGGAACTTTTGTGTATATGAACGGGTCGGCGCCTTTGTACTCTGCTCCCTTCACCGCTACAAACCAACCAACCATCGTGTCCGTGCGCATCTGAGTCGCAAAGAATTGGGAATAGCGCAGTTTGCTCGTGCATGGGGCGTAGCTCAGTTGGTAGAGCGTTCGCTTCGCATGTGAAAGGTCCAGGATTCAAGCCGCGGTGCCTCCATTTTTTGTGGTCAGTGCATGGTAAGTGTTGGTCGCGGCGAACCTAAAGGCACGCAAGATTTTGCAAAGCCAGCGTCACAGACTGATATGATGTATACTGACGTAAGGAGAGCAAGATGTAAGTGTGGGGACCGGCTGTTATCGAGGAGTCATCGAGTGCAGATCTGTCTTAGGTATCGCGGCTTAACCTCATTGAAGTCTAGAGGGTGGACAACACGTTGGTCTTACTCTGAGCGGTGTCCGAATTCTATTTTCGACGTTATACGTGCCACTTTCATTTTGGCCAACTACGATTCGATACAGAATGCACGAAACCTGAAAGACACCCTAACGGATACATAGAGAGTAGTGTTTGTCTGCTGAATAATGGGAGTGCAAGGGTCTGTGTCGTCTATATGGCTGTATGTAGCACCATTAGTCTTCGGGGAGGCGGGCGTAGCTCAGATTGTAGAGCGCTCGCTTAGTATGCGAGAGGTACTGGGATCAATACCCAGTGCCTCCAGAATTTTTAACACACCTACATGCGCAACTTGATATGCAAGTGGAATAATTCACAACCAGCAGATGTGTCTAGGAAGATACAAGCGAATGATTAGCATCCACAATTGACAAGCGTGCTGTTATTAGTGCGCAGGAAGCACCCTCCTCCCACGCCTACACTTAATTTAGAAAGAGTACAAGTGTTCCCGTAAGATTCTCAAGCCTATGTCGGAAAGATCTGCCTTGCGCCGAGTTCACGTAAATCCCACTGCACATTCCTATTCTTTGCGTGCAGTCGGCTGCTACTGGTGTTGCTAGTTGTGACTTCTGATAACAGATGCCGTAGCAATCAATTCATGGAGTGAGTTGTATGTTTTGCGATAGTCTGTCTCTGACAAGCAAGCACAGGTGACATAGGTGCGAACACAGGAAGCTTGCAGACCCTCGCTGCCTGCAGACACCGAGCAGCCACACTAGGAGGGCGGCCTAAGCCGTAGGCGAATTGTGCTCATTCGCTTTGGCGCGACGTCGAACTATAATTAATGCTGTCACTAGCGTGAGCGTTGCGTGAGCGTCGTGGAAAGTCGGAAAAGTCGGCTGCGAGGGTGAGTGCCAAGTTTGGGGAGCGTTTCGTAGTATGCCCAGTGCAATGGAGACGCGGAAACTTGTTGTGGCCCAGTGTTTTGCAGTTGGACGACAAGATTGGTACACAGTAGTAAAGAGCGAGGCACCGAGTTGGCATAAATAATGTAGTGCACAATGGGGCTCGAGATGTGTTTGTTACCTCAGGTGCTGTATAATTGTCGACAAGGAGTGAAAACGGAGCAATTTGTGACGGCTCTTTCAATTTAAGACGTTAAAAACAGACGGAATTTGCATTTGTAATACCAGAGCATCGAAACTACTTGGAACTTTTGTGTATATGAACGGGTCGGCGCCTTTGTACTCTGCTCCCTTCACCGCTACAAACCAACCAACCATCGTGTCCGTGCGCATCTGAGTCGCAAAGAATTGGGAATAGCGCAGTTTGCTCGTGCATGGGGCGTAGCTCAGTTGGTAGAGCGTTCGCTTCGCATGTGAAAGGTCCAGGATTCAAGCCGCGGTGCCTCCATTTTTTGTGGTCAGTGCATGGTAAGTGTTGGTCGCGGCGAACCTAAAGGCACGCAAGATTTTGCAAAGCCAGCGTCACAGACTGATATGATGTATACTGACGTAAGGAGAGCAAGATGTAAGTGTGGGGACCGGCTGTTATCGAGGAGTCATCGAGTGCAGATCTGTCTTAGGTATCGCGGCTTAACCTCATTGAAGTCTAGAGGGTGGACAACACGTTGGTCTTACTCTGAGCGGTGTCCGAATTCTATTTTCGACGTTATACGTGCCACTTTCATTTTGGCCAACTACGATTCGATACAGAATGCACGAAACCTGAAAGACACCCTAACGGATACATAGAGAGTAGTGTTTGTCTGCTGAATAATGGGAGTGCAAGGGTCTGTGTCGTCTATATGGCTGTATGTAGCACCATTAGTCTTCGGGGAGGCGGGCGTAGCTCAGATTGTAGAGCGCTCGCTTAGTATGCGAGAGGTACTGGGATCAATACCCAGTGCCTCCAGAATTTTTAACACACCTACATGCGCAACTTGATATGCAAGTGGAATAATTCACAACCAGCAGATGTGTCTAGGAAGATACAAGCGAATGATTAGCATCCACAATTGACAAGCGTGCTGTTATTAGTGCGCAGGAAGCACCCTCCTCCCACGCCTACACTTAATTTAGAAACAGTGCAAGTGTTCCCGTAAGATTCTCAAGCCTATGTCGGAAAGATCTGCCTTGCGCCGAGTTCACGTAAATCCCACTGCACATTCCTATTCTTTGCGTGCAGTCAGCTGCTACTGGTGTTGCTAGTTGTGACTGCTGATAACAGATGCCGTAGCAATCAATTCATGGAGTGAGTTGTATGTTTTGCGATAGTCTGTCTCTGACAAGCAAGCACAGGTGACATAGGTGCGAACACAGGAAGTTTGCAGACCCTCGCTGCCTGCAGACACCGAGCAGCCACACTAGGAGGGCGGCCTAAGCCGTAGGCGAATTGTGCTCATTCGCTTTGGCGCGACGTCGAACTATAATTAATGCTGTCACTAGCGTGAGCGTTGCGTGAGCGTCGTGGAAAGTCGGAAAAGTCGGCTGCGAGGGTGAGTGCCAAGTTTGGGGAGCGTTTCGTAGTATGCCCAGTGCAATGGAGACGCGGAAACTTGTTGTGGCCCAGTGTTTTGCAGTTGGACGACAAGATTGGTACACAGTAGTAAAGAGCGAGGCACCGAGTTGGCATAAATAATGTAGTGCACAATGGGGCTCGAGATGTGTTTGTTACCTCAGGTGCTGTATAATTGTCGACAAGGAGTGAAAACGGAGCAATTTGTGACGGCTCTTTCAATTTAAGACGTTAAAAACAGACGGAATTTGCATTTGTAATACCAGAGCATCGAAACTACTTGGAACTTTTGTGTATATGAACGGGTCGGCGCCTTTGTACGCTGCTCCCTTCACCGCTACAAACCAACCAACCATCGTGTCCGTGCGCATCTGAGTCGCAAAGAATTGGGAATAGCGCAGTTTGCTCGTGCATGGGGCGTAGCTCAGTTGGTAGAGCGTTCGCTTCGCATGTGAAAGGTCCAGGATTCAAGCCGCGGTGCCTCCATTTTTTGTGGTCAGTGCATGGTAAGTGTTGGTCGCGGCGAACCTAAAGGCACGCAAGATTTTGCAAAGCCAGCGTCACAGACTGATATGATGTATACTGACGTAAGGAGAGCAAGATGTAAGTGTGGGGACCGGCTGTTATCGAGGAGTCATCGAGTGCAGATCTGTCTTAGGTATCGCGGCTTAACCTCATTGAAGTCTAGAGGGTGGACAACACGTTGGTCTTACTCTGAGCGGTGTCCGAATTCTATTTTCGACGTTATACGTGCCACTTTCATTTTGGCCAACTACGATTCGATACAGAATGCACGAAACCTGAAAGACACCCTAACGGATACATAGAGAGTAGTGTTTGTCTGCTGAATAATGGGAGTGCAAGGGTCTGTGTCGTCTATATGGCTGTATGTAGCACCATTAGTCTTCGGGGAGGCGGGCGTAGCTCAGATTGTAGAGCGCTCGCTTAGTATGCGAGAGGTACTGGGATCAATACCCAGTGCCTCCAGAATTTTTAACACACCTACATGCGCAACTTGATATGCAAGTGGAATAATTCACAACCAGCAGATGTGTCTAGGAAGATACAAGCGAATGATTAGCATCCACAATTGACAAGCGTGCTGTTATTAGTGCGCAGGAAGCACCCTCCTCCCACGCCTACACTTAATTTAGAAACAGTGCAAGTGTTCCCGTAAGATTCTCAAGCCTATGTCGGAAAGATCTGCCTTGCGCCGAGTTCACGTAAATCCCACTGCACATTCCTATTCTTTGCGTGCAGTCAGCTGCTACTGGTGTTGCTAGTTGTGACTGCTGATAACAGATGCCGTAGCAATCAATTCATGGAGTGAGTTGTATGTTTTGCGATAGTCTGTCTCTGACAAGCAAGCACAGGTGACATAGGTGCGAACACAGGAAGTTTGCAGACCCTCGCTGCCTGCAGACACCGAGCAGCCACACTAGGAGGGCGGCCTAAGCCGTAGGCGAATTGTGCTCATTCGCTTTGGCGCGACGTCGAACTATAAATAATGCTGTCACTAGCGTGAGCGTTGCGTGAGCGTCGTGGAAAGTCGGAAAAGTCGGCTGCGAGGGTGAGTGCCAAGTTTGGGGAGCGTTTCGTAGTATGCGCAGTGCAATGGAGACGCGGAAACTTGTTGTGGCCCAGTGTTTTGCAGTTGGACGACAAGATTGGTACACAGTAGTAAAGAGCGAGGCACTGAGTTGGCATAAATAATGTAGTGCACAATGGGGCTCGAGATGTGTTTGTTACCTCAGGTGCTGTATAATTGTCGACAAGGAGTGAAAACGGAGCAATTTGTGACGGCTCTTTCAATTTAAGACGTTAAAAACAGACGGAATTTGCATTTGTAATACCAGAGAATCGAAACTACTTGGAACTTTTGTGTATATGAACGGGTCGGCGCCTTTGTACTCTGCTCCCTTCACCGCTACAAACCAACCAACCATCGTGTCCGTGCGTATCTGAGTCGCAAAGAATGGGGAATAGCGCAGTTTGCTCGTGCATGGGGCGTAGCTCAGTTGGTAGAGCGTTCGCTTCGCATGTGAAAGGTCCAGGATTCAAGCCGCGGTGCCTCCATTTTTTGTGGTCAGTGCATGGTAAGTGTTGGTCGCGGCGAACCTAAAGGCACGCAAGATTTTGCAAAGCCAGCGTCACAGACTGATATGATGTATACTGACGTAAGGAGAGCAAGATGTAAGTGTGGGGACCGGCTGTTATCGAGGTGTCATCGAGTGCAGATCTGTCTTAGGTATCGCGGCTTAACCTCATTGAAGTCTAGAGGGTGGACAACACGTTGGTCTTACTCAGAGCGGTGTCCGAATTCTATTTTCGACGTTATACGTGCCACTTTCATTTTGGCCAACTACGATTCGATACAGAATGCACGAAACCTGAAAGACACCCTAACGGATACATAGAGAGTAGTGTTTGTCTGCTGAATAATGGGAGTGCAAGGGTCTGTGTCGTCTATATGGCTGTATGTAGCACCATTAGTCTTCGGGGGGGGCGGGCGTACCTCAGATGGTAGAGCGCTCGCTTAGTATGCGAGAGGTACTGGGATCAATACCCAGTGCCTCCAGAATTTTTAACACACCTACATGCGCAACTTGATATGCAAGTGGAATAATTCACAACCAGCAGATGTGTCTAGGAAGATACAAGCGAATGATTAGCATCCACAATTGACAAGCGTGCTGTTGTTAGTGCGCAGGAAGCACCCTCCTCCCACGCCTACACTTAATTTAGAAACAGTACAAGTGTTCCCGTAAGATTCTCAAGCCTATGTCGGAAAGATCTGCCTTGCGCCGAGTTCACGTAAATCCCACTGCACATTCCTATTCTTTGCGTGCAGTCGGCTGCTACTGGTGTTGCTAGTTGTGACTTCTGATAACAGATGCCGTAGCAATCAATTCATGGAGTGAGTTGTATGTTTTGCGATAGTCTGTCTCTGACAAGCAAGCACAGGTGACATAGGTGCGAACACAGGAAGCTTGCAGACCCTCGCTGCCTGCAGACACCGAGCAGCCACACTAGGAGGGCGGCCTAAGCCGTAGGCGAATTGTGCTCATTCGCTTTGGCGCGACGTCGAACTATAATTAATGCTGTCACTAGCGTGAGCGTTGCGTGAGCGTCGTGGAAAGTCGGAAAAGTCGGCTGCGAGGGTGAGTGCCAAGTTTGGGGAGCGTTTCGTAGTATGCGCAGTGCAATGGAGACGCGGAAACTTGTTGTGGCCCAGTGTTTTGCAGTTGGACGACAAGATTGGTACACAGTAGTAAAGAGCGAGGCACTGAGTTGGCATAAATAATGTAGTGCACAATGGGGCTCGAGATGTGTTTGTTACCTCAGGTGCTGTATAATTGTCGACAAGGAGTGAAAACGGAGCAATTTGTGACGGCTCTTTCAATTTAAGACGTTAAAAACAGACGGAATTTGCATTTGTAATACCAGAGAATCGAAACTACTTGGAACTTTTGTGTATATGAACGGGTCGGCGCCTTTGTACTCTGCTCCCTTCACCGCTACAAACCAACCAACCATCGTGTCCGTGCGTATCTGAGTCGCAAAGAATGGGGAATAGCGCAGTTTGCTCGTGCATGGGGCGCAGCTCAGTTGGTAGAGCGTTCGCTTCGCATGTGAAAGGTCCAGGATTCAAGCCGCGGTGCCTCCATTTTTTGTGGTCAGTGCATGGTAAGTGTTGGTCGCGGCGAACCTAAAGGCACGCAAGATTTTGCAAAGCCAGCGTCACAGACTGATATGATGTATACTGACGTAAGGAGAGCAAGATGTAAGTGTGGGGACCGGCTGTTATCGAGGTGTCATCGAGTGCAGATCTGTCTTAGGTATCGCGGCTTAACCTCATTGAAGTCTAGAGGGTGGACAACACGTTGGTCTTACTCAGAGCGGTGTCCGAATTCTATTTTCGACGTTATACGTGCCACTTTCATTTTGGCCAACTACGATTCGATACAGAATGCACGAAACCTGAAAGACACCCTAACGGATACATAGAGAGTAGTGTTTGTCTGCTGAATAATGGGAGTGCAAGGGTCTGTGTCGTCTATATGGCTGTATGTAGCACCATTAGTCTTCGGGGGGGGCGGGCGTAGCTCAGATGGTAGAGCGCTCGCTTAGTATGCGAGAGGTACTGGGATCAATACCCAGTGCTTCTAGAATTTTTAACACACCTACATGCGCAACTTGATATGCAAGTGGAATAATTCACAACCAGCAGATGTGTCTAGGAAGATACAAGCGAATGATTAGCATCCACAATTGACAAGCGTGCTGTTATTAGTGCGCAGGAAGCACCCTCCTCCCACGCCTACACTTAATTTAGAAACAGTACAAGTGTTCCCGTAAGATTCTCAAGCCTATGTCGGAAAGATCTGCCTTGCGCCGAGTTCACGTAAATCCCACTGCACATTCCTATTCTTTGCGTGCAGTCGGCTGCTACTGGTGTTGCTAGATGTGACTTCTGATAACAGATGCCGTAGCAATCAATTCATGGAGTGAGTTGTATGTTTTGCGATAGTCTGTCTCTGACAAGCAAGCACAGGTGACATAGGTGCGAACACAGGAAGCTTGCAGACCCTCGCTGCCTGCAGACACCGAGCAGCCACACTAGGAGGGCGGCCTAAGCCGTAGGCGAATTGTGCTCATTCGCTTTGGCGCGACGTCGAACTATAAATAATGCTGTCACTAGCGTGAGCGTCCTGGAAAGTCGGAAAAGTCGGCTGCGAGGGTGAGTGCCAAGTTTGGGGAGCGTTTCGTAGTATGCGCAGTGCAATGGAGACGCGGAAACTTGTTGTGGCCCAGTGTTTTGCAGTTGGACGACAAGATTGGTACACAGTAGTAAAGAGCGAGGCACTGAGTTGGCATAAATAATGTAGTGCACAATGGGGCTCGAGATGTGTTTGTTACCTCAGGTGCTGTATAATTGTCGACAAGGAGTGAAAACGGAGCAATTTGTGACGACTCTTTCAATTTAAGACGTTAAAAACAGACGGAATTTGCATTTGTAATACCAGAGCATCGAAACTACTTGGAACTTTTGTGTATATGAACGGGTCCGCGCCTTTGTACTCTGCTCCCTTCACCGCTACAAACCAACCAACCATCGTGTCCGTGCGCATCTGAGTCGCAAAGAATGGGGAATAGCGCAGTTTGCTCGTGCATGGGGCGTAGCTCAGTTGGTAGAGCGTTCGCTTCGCATGTGAAAGGTCCAGGATTCAAGCCGCGGTGCCTCCATTTTTTGTGGTCAGTGCATGGTAAGTGTTGGTCGCGGCGAACCTAAAGGCACGCAAGATTTTGCAAAGCCAGCGTCACAGACTGATATGATGTATACTGACGTAAGGAGAGCAAGATGTAAGTGTGGGGACCGGCTGTTATCGAGGTGTCATCGAGTGCAGATCTGTCTTAGGTATCGCGGCTTAACCTCATTGAAGTCTAGAGGGTGGACAACACGTTGGTCTTACTCAGAGCGGTGTCCGAATTCTATTTTCGACGTTATACGTGCCACTTTCATTTTGGCCAACTACGATTCGATACAGAATGCACGAAACCTGAAAGACACCCTAACGGATACATAGAGAGTAGTGTTTGTCTGCTGAATAATGGGAGTGCAAGGGTCTGTGTCGTCTATATGGCTGTATGTAGCACCATTAGTCTTCGGGGGGGCGGGCGTAGCTCAGATGGTAGAGCGCTCGCTTAGTATGCGAGAGGTACTGGCATCAATACCCAGTGCCTCCAGAATTTTTAACACACCTACATGCGGAACTTGATATGCAAGTGGAAAAATTCACAACCAGCAGATGTGTCTAGGAAGATACAAGCGAATGATTAGCATCCACAATTGACAAGCGTGCTGTTATTAGTGCGCAGGAAGCACCCTCCTCCCACGCCTACACTTAATTTAGAAACAGTACAAGTGTTCCCGTAAGATTCTCAAGCCTATGTCGGAAAGATCTGCCTTGCGCCGAGTTCACGTAAATCCCACTGCACATTCCTATTCTTTGCGTGCAGTCGGCTGCTACTGGTGTTGCTAGTTGTGACTTCTGATAACAGATGCCGTAGCAATCAATTCATGGAGTGAGTTGTATGTTTTGCGATAGTCTGTCTCTGACAAGCAAGCACAGGTGACACAGGTGCGAACACAGGAAGCTTGCAGACCCTCGCTGCCTGCAGACACCGAGCAGCCACACTAGGAGGGCGGCCTAAGCCGTAGGCGAATTGTGCTCATTCGCTTTGGCGCGACGTCGAACTATAAATAATGCTGTCACTAGCGTGAGCGTCCTGGAAAGTCGGAAAAGTCGGCTGCGAGGGTGAGTGCCAAGTTTGGGGAGCGTTTCGTAGTATGCGCAGTGCAATGGAGACGCGGAAACTTGTTGTGGCCCAGTGTTTTGCAGTTGGACGACAAGATTGGTACACAGTAGTAAAGAGCGAGGCACTGAGTTGGCATAAATAATGTAGTGCACAATGGGGCTCGAGATGTGTTTGTTACCTCAGGTGCTGTATAATTGTCGACAAGGAGTGAAAACGGAGCAATTTGTGACAACTCTTTCAATTTAAGACGTTAAAAACAGACGGAATTTGCATTTGTAATACCAGAGCATCGAAACTACTTGGAACTTTTGTGTATATGAACGGGTCCGCGCCTTTGTACTCTGCTCCCTTCACCGCTACAAACCAACCAACCATCGTGTCCGTGCGCATCTGAGTCGCAAAGAATGGGGAATAGCGCAGTTTGCTCGTGCATGGGGCGTAGCTCAGTTGGTAGAGCGTTCGCTTCGCATGTGAAAGGTCCAGGATTCAAGCCGCGGTGCCTCCATTTTTTGTGGTCAGTGCATGGTAAGTGTTGGTCGCGGCGAACCTAAAGGCACGCAAGATTTTGCAAAGCCAGCGTCACAGACTGATATGATGTATACTGACGTAAGGAGAGCAAGATGTAAGTGTGGGGACCGGCTGTTATTGAGGTGTCATCGAGTGCAGATCTGTCTTAGGTATCGCGGCTTAACCTCATTGAAGTCTAGAGGGTGGACAACACGTTGGTCTTACTCAGAGCGGTGTCCGAATTCTATTTTCGACGTTATACGTGCCACTTTCATTTTGGCCAACTACGATTCGATACAGAATGCACGAAACCTGAAAGACACCCTAACGGATACATAGAGAGTAGTGTTTGTCTGCTGAATAATGGGAGTGCAAGGGTCTGTGTCGTCTATATGGCTGTATGTAGCACCATAAGTCTTCGGGGGGGCGGGCGTAGCTCAGATGGTAGAGCGCTCGCTTAGTATGCGAGAGGTACTGGGATCAATACCCAGTGCCTCCAGAATTTTTAACACACCTACATGCGCAACTTGATATGCAAGTGGAATAATTCACAACCAGCAGATGTGTCTAGGAAGATACAAGCGAATGATTAGCATCCACAATTGACAAGCGTGCTGTTATTAGTGCGCAGGAAGCACCCTCCTCCCACGCCTACACTAAATTTAGAAACAGTACAAGTGTTCCCGTAAGATTCTCAAGCCTATGTCGGAAAGATCTGCCTTGCGCCGAGTTCACGTAAATCCCACTGCACATTCCTATTCTTTGCGTGCAGTCGGCTGCTACTGGTGTTGCTAGTTGTGACTTCTGATAACAGATGCCGTAGCAATCAATTCATGGAGTGAGTTGTATGTTTTGCGATAGTCTGTCTCTGACAAGCAAGCACAGGTGACATAGGTGCGAACACAGGAAGCTTGCAGACCCTCGCTGCCTGCAGACACCGAGCAGCCACACTAGGAGGGCGGCCTAAGCCGTAGGCGAATTGTGCTCATTCGCTTTGGCGCGACGTCGAACTATAAATAATGCTGTCACTAGCGTGAGCGTCGTGGAAAGTCGGAAAAGTCGGCTGCGAGGGTGAGTGCCAAGTTTGGGGAGCGTTTCGTAGTATGCGCAGTGCAATGGAGACGCGGAAACTTGTTGTGGCCCAGTGTTTTGCAGTTGGACGACAAGATTGGTACACAGTAGTAAAGAGCGAGGCACTGAGTTGGCATAAATAATGTAGTGCACAATGGGGCTCGAGATGTGTTTGTTACCTCAGGTGCTGTATAATTGTCGACAAGGAGTGAAAACGGAGCAATTTGTGACGGCTCTTTCAATTTAAGACGTTAAAAACAGACGGAATTTGCATTTGTAATACCAGAGCATCGAAACTACTTGGAACTTTTGTGTATATGAACGGGTCGGCGCCTTTGTACTCTGCTCCCTTCACCGCTACAAACCAACCAACCATCGTGTCCGTGCGCATCTGAGTCGCAAAGAATGGGGAATAGCGCAGTTTGCTCGTGCATGGGGCGTAGCTCAGTTGGTAGAGCGTTCGCTTCGCATGTGAAAGGTCCAGGATTCAAGCCGCGGTGCCTCCATTTTTTGTGGTCAGTGCATGGTAAGTGTTGGTCGCGGCGAACCTAAAGGCACGCAAGATTTTGCAAAGCCAGCGTCACAGACTGATATGATGTATACTGACGTAAGGAGAGCAAGATGTAAGTGTGGGGACCGGCTGTTATCGAGGTGTCATCGAGTGCAGATCTGTCTTAGGTATCGCGGCTTAACCTCATTGAAGTCTAGAGGGTGGACAACACGTTGGTCTTACTCAGAGCGGTGTCCGAATTCTATTTTCGACGTTATACGTGCCACTTTCATTTTGGCCAACTACGATTCGATACAGAATGCACGAAACCTGAAAGACACCCTAACGGATACATAGAGAGTAGTGTTTGTCTGCTGAATAATGGGAGTGCAAGGGTCTGTGTCGTCTATATGGCTGTATGTAGAGCGCTCGCTTAGTATGCGAGAGGTACTGGGATCAATACCCAGTGCCTCCAGAATTTTTAACACACCTACATGCGCAACTTGATATGCAAGTGGAATAATTCACAACCAGCAGATGTGTCTAGGAAGATACAAGCGAATGATTAGCATCCACAATTGACAAGCGTGCTGTTATTAGTGCGCAGGAAGCACCCTCCTCCCACGCCTACACTTAATTTAGAAACAGTACAAGTGTTCCCGTAAGATTCTCAAGCCTATGTCGGAAAGATCTGCCTTGCGCCGAGTTCACGTAAATCCCACTGCACATTCCTATTCTTTGCGTGCAGTCGGCTGCTACTGGTGTTGCTAGATGTGACTTCTGATAACAGATGCCGTAGCAATCAATTCATGGAGTGAGTTGTATGTTTTGCGATAGTCTGTCTCTGACAAGCAAGCACAGGTGACATAGGTGCGAACACAGGAAGCTTGCAGACCCTCGCTGCCTGCAGACACCGAGCAGCCACACTAGGAGGGCGGCCTAAGCCGTAGGCGAATTGTGCTCATTCGCTTTGGCGCGACGTCGAACTATAAATAATGCTGTCACTAGCGTGAGCGTTGCGTGAGCGTCGTGGAAAGTCGGAAAAGTCGGCTGCGAGGGTGAGTGCCAAGTTTGGGGAGCGTTTCGTAGTATGCGCAGTGCAATGGAGACGCGGAAACTTGTTGTGGCCCAGTGTTTTGCAGTTGGACGACAATATTGGTACACAGTAGTAAAGAGCGAGGCACTGAGTTGGCATAAATAATGTAGTGCACAATGGGGCTCGAGATGTGTTTGTTACCTCAGGTGCTGTATAATTGTCGACAAGGAGTGAAAACGGAGCAATTTGTGACGGCTCTTTCAATTTAAGACGTTAAAAACAGACGGAATTTGCATTTGTAATACCAGAGCATCGAAACTACTTGGAACTTTTATGTATATGAACGGGTCGGCGCCTTTGTACTCTGCTCCCTTCACCGCTACAAACCAACCAACCATCGTGTCCGTGCGCATCTGAGTCGCAAAGAATGGGGAATAGCGCAGTTTGCTCGTGCATGGGGCGTAGCTCAGTTGGTAGAGCGTTCGCTTCGCATGTGAAAGGTCCAGGATTCAAGCCGCGGTGCCTCCATTTTTTGTGGTCAGTGCATGGTAAGTGTTGGTCGCGGCGAACCTAAAGGCACGCAAGATTTTGCAAAGCCAGCGTCACAGACTGATATGATGTATACTGACGTAAGGAGAGCAAGATGTAAGTGTGGGGACCGGCTGTTATCGAGGTGTCATCGAGTGCAGATCTGTCTTAGGTATCGCGGCTTAACCTCATTGAAGTCTAGAGGGTGGACAACACGTTGGTCTTACTCAGAGCGGTGTCCGAATTCTATTTTCGACGTTATACGTGCCACTTTCATTTTGGCCAACTACGATTCGATACAGAATGCACGAAACCTGAAAGACACCCTAACGGATACATAGAGAGTAGTGTTTGTCTGCTGAATAATGGGAGTGCAAGGGTCTGTGTCGTCTATATGGCTGTATGTAGCACCATTAGTATTCGGGGGGGGGGGGGGGGGCGGGCGTAGCTCAAATGGTAGAGCGCTCGCTTAGTATGCGAGAGGTACTGGGATCAATACCCAGTGCCTCCAGAATTTTTAACACACCTACATGCGCAACTTGATATGCAAGTGGAATAATTCACAACCAGCAGATGTGTCTAGGAAGATACAAGCGAATGATTAGCATCCACAATTGACAAGCGTGCTGTTATTAGTGCGCAGGAAGCACCCTCCTCCCACGCCTACACTTAATTTAGAAACAGTACAAGTGTTCCCGTAAGATTCTCAAGCCTATGTCGGAAAGATCTGCCTTGCGCCGAGTTCACGTAAATCCCACTGCACATTCCTATTCTTTGCGTGCAGTCGGCTGCTACTGGTGTTGCTAGTTGTGACTGCTGATAACAGATGCCGTAGCAATCAATTCATGGAGTGAGTTGTATGTTTTGCGATAGTCTGTCTCTGACAAGCAAGCACAGGTGACATAGGTGCGAACACAGGAAGCTTGCAGACCCTCGCTGCCTGCAGACACCGAGCAGCCACACTAGGAGGGCGGCCTAAGCCGTAGGCGAATTGTGCTCATTCGCTTTGGCGCGACGTCGAACTATAAATAATGCTGTCACTAGCGTGAGCGTCGTGGAAAGTCGGAAAAGTCGGCTGCGAGGGTGAGTGCCAAGTTTGGGGAGCGTTTCGTAGTATGCGCAGTGCAATGGAGACGCGGAAACTTGTTGTGGCCCAGTGTTTTGCAGTTGGACGACAAGATTGGTACACAGTAGTAAAGAGCGAGGCACTGAGTTGGCATAAATAATGTAGTGCACAATGGGGCTCGAGATGTGTTTGTTACCTCAGGTGCTGTATAATTGTCGACAAGGAGTGAAAACGGAGCAATTTGTGACGGCTCTTTCAATTTAAGACGTTAAAAACAGACGGAATTTGCATTTGTAATACCAGAGCATCGAAACTACTTGGAACTTTTGTGTATATGAACGGGTCGGCGCCTTTGCACTCTGCTCCCTTCACCGCTACACACCAACCAACCATCGTGTCCGTGCGCATCTGAGTCGCAAAGAATGGGGAATAGCGCAGTTTGCTCGTGCATGGGGCGTAGCTCAGTTGGTAGAGCGTTCGCTTCGCATGTGAAAGGGCCAGGATTCAATCCGCGGTGCCTCCATTTTTTGTGGTCAGTGCATGGTAAGTGTTGGTCGCGGCGAACCTAAAGGCATGCAAGATTTTGCAAAGCCAGCGTCACAGACTGATATGATGTATACTGACGTAAGGAGAGCAAGATGTAAGTGTGGGGACCGGCTGTTATCGAGGTGTCATCGAGTGCAGATCTGTCTTAGGTATCGCGGCTTAACCTCATTGAAGTCTAGAGGGTGGACAACACGTTGGTCTTACTCAGAGCGGTGTCCGAATTCTATTTTCGACGTTATACGTGCCACTTTCATTTTGGCCAACTACGATTCGATACAGAATGCACGAAACCTGAAAGACACCCTAACGGATACATAGAGAGTAGTGTTTGTCTGCTGAATAATGGGAGTGCAAGGGTCTGTGTCGTCTATATGGCTGTATGTAGAGCGCTCGCTTAGTATGCGAGAGGTACTGGGATCAATACCCAGTGCCTCCAGAATTTTTAACACACCTACATGCGCAACTTGATATGCAAGTGGAATAATTCACAACCAGCAGATGTGTCTAGGAAGATACAAGCGAATGATTAGCATCCACAATTGACAAGCGTGCTGTTATTAGTGCGCAGGAAGCACCCTCCTCCCACGCCTACACTTAATTTAGAAACAGTACAAGTGTTCCCGTAAGATTCTCAAGCCTATGTCGGAAAGATCTGCCTTGCGCCGAGTTCACGTAAATCCCACTGCACATTCCTATTCTTTGCGTGCAGTCAGCTGCTACTGGTGTTGCTAGTTGTGCCTGCTGATAACAGATGCCGTAGCAATCAATTCATGGAGTGAGTTGTATGTTTTGCGATAGTCTGTCTCTGACAAGCAAGCACAGGTGACATAGGTGCGAACACAGGAAGCTTGCAGACCCTCGCTGCCTGCAGACACCGAGCAGCCACACTAGGAGGGCGGCCTAAGCCGTAGGCGAATTGTGCTCATTCGCTTTGGCGCGACGTCGAACTATAAATAATGCTGTCACTAGCGTGAGCGTTGCGTGAGCGTCGTGGAAAGTCGGAAAAGTCGGCTGCGAGGGTGAGTGCCAAGTTTGGGGAGCGTTTCGTAGTATGCGCAGTGCAATGGAGACGCGGAAACTTGTTGTGGCCCAGTGTTTTGCAGTTGGACGACAAGATTGGTACACAGTAGTAAAGAGCGAGGCACTGAGTTGGCATAAATAATGTAGTGCACAATGGGGCTCGAGATGTGTTTGTTACCTCAGGTGCTGTATAATTGTCGACAAGGAGTGAAAACGGAGCAATTTGTGACGGCTCTTTCAATTTAAGACGTTAAAAACAGACGGAATTTGCATTTGTAATACCAGAGCATCGAAACTACTTGGAACTTTTGTGTATATGAACGGGTCCGCGCCTTTGTACTCTGCTCCCTTCACCGCTACAAACCAACCAACCATCGTGTCCGTGCGCATTTGAGTCGCAAAGAATGGGGAATAGCGCAGTTTGCTCGTGCATGGGGCGTAGCTCAGTTGGTAGAGCGTTCGCTTCGCATGTGAAAGGGCCAGGATTCAAGCCGCGGTGCCTCCATTTTTTGTGGTCAGTGCATGGTAAGTGTTGGTCGCGGCGAACCTAAAGGCACGCAAGATTTTGCAAAGCCAGCGTCACAGACTGATATGATGTATACTGACGTAAGGAGAGCAAGATGTAAGTGTGGGGACCGGCTGTTATCGAGGTGTCATCGAGTGCAGATCTGTCTTAGGTATCGCGGCTTAACCTCATTGAAGTCTAGAGGGTGGACAACACGTTGGTCTTACTCAGAGCGGTGTCCGAATTCTATTTTCGACGTTATACGTGCCACTTTCATTTTGGCCAACTACGATTCGATACAGAATGCACGAAACCTGAAAGACACCCTAACGGATACATAGAGAGTAGTGTTTGTCTGCTGAATAATGGGAGTGCAAGGGTCTGTGTCGTCTATATGGCTGTATGTAGCACCATTAGTCTTCGGGGGGGGCGGGCGTAGCTCAGATGGTAGAGCGCTCGCTTAGTATGCGAGAGGTACTGGGATCAATACCCAGTGCCTCCAGAATTTTTAACACACCTACATGCGCAACTTGATATGCAAGTGGAATAATTCACAACCAGCAGATGTGTCTAGGAAGATACAAGCGAATGATTAGCATCCACAATTGACAAGCGTGCTGTTATTAGTGCGCAGGAAGCACCCTCCTCCCACGCCTACACTTAATTTAGAAACAGTACAAGTGTTCCCGTAAGATTCTCAAGCCTATGTCGGAAAGATCTGCCTTGCGCCGAGTTCACGTAAATCCCACTGCACATTCCTATTCTTTGCGTGCAGTCAGCTGCTACTGGTGTTGCTAGTTGTGACTGCTGATAACAGATGCCGTAGCAATCAATTCATGGAGTGAGTTGTATGTTTTGCGATAGTCTGTCTCTGACAAGCAAGCACAGGTGACATAGGTGCGAACGCAGGAAGCTTGCAGACCCTCGCTGCCTGCAGACACCGAGCAGCCACACTAGGAGGGCGGCCTAAGCCGTAGGCGAATTGTGCTCATTCGCTTTGGCGCGACGTCGAACTATAAATAATGCTGTCACTAGCGTGAGCGTTGCGTGAGCGTCGTGGAAAGACGGAAAAGTCGGCTGCGAGGGTGAGTGCCAAGTTTGGGGAGCGTTTCGTAGTATGCGCAGTGCAATGGAGACGCGGAAACTTGTTGTGGCCCAGTGTTTTGCAGTTGGACGACAAGATTGGTACACAGTAGTAAAGAGCGAGGCACTGAGTTGGCATAAATAATGTAGTGCACAATGGGGCTCGAGATGTGTTTGTTACCTCAGGTGCTGTATAATTGTCGACAAGGAGTGAAAACGGAGCAATTTGTGACGGCTCTTTCAATTTAAGACGTTAAAAACAGACGGAATTTGCATTTGTAATACCAGAGCATCGAAACTACTTGGAACTTTTGTGTATATGAACGGGTCCGCGCCTTTGTACTCTGCTCCCTTCACCGCTACAAACCAACCAACCATCGTGTCCGTGCGCATTTGAGTCGCAAAGAATGGGGAATAGCGCAGTTTGCTCGTGCATGGGGCGTAGCTCAGTTGGTAGAGCGTTCGCTTCGCATGTGAAAGGGCCAGGATTCAAGCCGCGGTGCCTCCATTTTTTGTGGTCAGTGCATGGTAAGTGTTGGTCGCGGCGAACCTAAAGGCACGCAAGATTTTGCAAAGCCAGCGTCACAGACTGATATGATGTATACTGACGTAAGGAGAGCAAGATGTAAGTGTGGGGACCGGCTGTTATCGAGGTGTCATCGAGTGCAGATCTGTCTTAGGTATCGCGGCTTAACCTCATTGAAGTCTAGAGGGTGGACAACACGTTGGTCTTACTCAGAGCGGTGTCCGAATTCTATTTTCGACGTTATACGTGCCACTTTCATTTTGGCCAACTACGATTCGATACAGAATGCACGAAACCTGAAAGACACCCTAACGGATACATAGAGAGTAGTGTTTGTCTGCTGAATAATGGGAGTGCAAGGGTCTGTGTCGTCTATATGGCTGTATGTAGCACCATTAGTCTTCGGGGGGGGCGGGCGTAGCTCAGATGGTAGAGCGCTCGCTTAGTATGCGAGAGGTACTGGGATCAATACCCAGTGCCTCCAGAATTTTTAACACACCTACATGCGCAACTTGATATGCAAGTGGAATAATTCACAACCAGCAGATGTGTCTAGGAAGATACAAGCGAATGATTAGCATCCACAATTGACAAGCGTGCTGTTATTAGTGCGCAGGAAGCCCCCTCCTCCCACGCCTACACTTAATTTAGAAACAGTACAAGTGTTCCCGTAAGATTCTCAAGCCTATGTCGGAAAGATCTGCCTTGCGCCGAGTTCACGTAAATCCCACTGCACATTCCTATTCTTTGCGTGCAGTCAGCTGCTACTGGTGTTGCTAGTTGTGACTGCTGATAACAGATGCCGTAGCAATCAATTCATGGAGTGAGTTGTATGTTTTGCGATAGTCTGTCTCTGACAAGCAAGCACAGGTGACATAGGTGCGAACGCAGGAAGCTTGCAGACCCTCGCTGCCTGCAGACACCGAGCAGCCACACTAGGAGGGCGGCCTAAGCCGTAGGCGAATTGTGCTCATTCGCTTTGGCGCGACGTCGAACTATAAATAATGCTGTCACTAGCGTGAGCGTAGCGTGAGCGTCGTGGAAAGTCGGAAAAGTCGGCTGCGAGGGTGAGTGCCAAGTTTGGGGAGCGTTTCGTAGTATGCGCAGTGCAATGGAGACGCGGAAACTTGTTGTGGCCCAGTGTTTTGCAGTTGGACGACAAGATTGGTACACAGTAGTAAAGAGCGAGGCACTGAGTTGGCATAAATAATGTAGTGCACAATGGGGCTCGAGATGTGTTTGTTACCTCAGGTGCTGTATAATTGTCGACAAGGAGTGAAAACGGAGCAATTTGTGACGGCTCTTTCAATTTAAGACGTTAAAAACAGACGGAATTTGCATTTGTAATAGCAGAGAATCGAAACTACTTGGAACTTTTGTGTATATGAACGGGTCCGCGCCTTTGTAATCTGCTCCCTTCACCGCTACAAACCAACCAACCATCGTGTCCGTGCGCATTTGAGTCGCAAAGAATGGGGAATAGCGCAGTTTGCTCGTGCATGGGGCGTAGCTCAGTTGGTAGAGCGTTCGCTTCGCATGTGAAAGGTCCAGGATTCAAGCCGCGGTGCCTCCATTTTTTGTGGTCAGTGCATTGTAAGTGTTGGTCGCGGCGAACCTAAAGGCACGCAAGATTTTGCAAAGCCAGCGTCACAGACTGATATGATGTATACTGACGTAAGGAGAGCAAGATGTAAGTGTGGGGACCGGCTGTTATCGAGGTGTCATCGAGTGCAGATCTGTCTTAGGTATCGCGGCTTAACCTCATTGAAGTCTAGAGGGTGGACAACACGTTGGTCTTACTCAGAGCGGTGTCCGAATTCTATTTTCGACGTTATACGTGCCACTTTCATTTTGGCCAACTACGATTCGATACAGAATGCACGAAACCTGAAAGACACCCTAACGGATACATAGAGAGTAGTGTTTGTCTGCTGAATAATGGGAGTGCAAGGGTCTGTGTCGTCTATATGGCTGTATGTAGCACCATTAGTCTTCGGGGGGGGCGGGCGTAGCTCAGATGGTAGAGCGCTCGCTTAGTATGCGAGAGGTACTGGGATCAATACCCAGTGCCTCCAGAATTTTTAACACACCTACATGCGCAACTTGATATGCAAGTGGAATAATTCACAACCAGCAGATGTGTCTAGGAAGATACAAGCGAATGATTAGCATCCACAATTGACAAGCGTGCTGTTATTAGTGCGCAGGAAGCACCCTCCTCCCACGCCTACACTTAATTTAGAAACAGTACAAGTGTTCCCGTAAGATTCTCAAGCCTATGTCGGAAAGATCTGCCTTGCGCCGAGTTCACGTAAATCCCACTGCACATTCCTATTCTTTGCGTGCAGTCAGCTGCTACTGGTGTTGCTAGTTGTGACTGCTGATAACAGATGCCGTAGCAATCAATTCATGGAGTGAGTTGTATGTTTTGCGATAGTCTGTCTCTGACAAGCAAGCACAGGTGACATAGGTGCGAACGCAGGAAGCTTGCAGACCCTCGCTGCCTGCAGACACCGAGCAGCCACACTAGGAGGGCGGCCTAAGCCGTAGGCGAATTGTGCTCATTCGCTTTGGCGCGACGTCGAACTATAAATAATGCTGTCACTAGCGTGAGCGTAGCGTGAGCGTCGTGGAAAGTCGGAAAAGTCGGCTGCGAGGGTGAGTGCCAAGTTTGGGGAGCGTTTCGTAGTATGCGCAGTGCAATGGAGACGCGGAAACTTGTTGTGGCCCAGTGTTTTGCAGTTGGACGACAAGATTGGTACACAGTAGTAAAGAGCGAGGCACTGAGTTGGCATAAATAATGTAGTGCACAATGGGGCTCGAGATGTGTTTGTTACCTCAGGTGCTGTATAATTGTCGACAAGGAGTGAAAACGGAGCAATTTGTGACGGCTCTTTCAATTTAAGACGTTAAAAACAGACGGAATTTGCATTTGTAATACCAGAGCATCGAAACTACTTGGAACTTTTGTGTATATGAACGGGTCCGCGCCTTTGTACTCTGCTCCCTTCACCGCTACAAACCAACCAACCATCGTGTCCGTGCGCATCTCAGTCGCAAAGAATGGGGAATAGCGCAGTTTGCTCGTGCATGGGGCGTAGCTCAGTTGGTAGAGCGTTCGCTTCGCATGTGAAAGGTCCAGGATTCAAGCCGCGGTGCCTCCATTTTTTGTGGTCAGTGCATGGTAAGTGTTGGTCGCGGCGAACCTAAAGGCACGCAAGATTTTGCAAAGCCAGCGTCACAGACTGATATGATGTATACTGACGTAAGGAGAGCAAGATGTAAGTGTGGGGACCGGCTGTTATCGAGGTGTCATCGAGTGCAGATCTGTCTTAGGTATCGCGGCTTAACCTCATTGAAGTCTAGAGGGTGGACAACACGTTGGTCTTACTCAGAGCGGTGTCCGAATTCTATTTTCGACGTTATACGTGCCACTTTCATTTTGGCCAACTACGATTCGATACAGAATGCACGAAACCTGAAAGACACCCTAACGGATACATAGAGAGTAGTGTTTGTCTGCTGAATAATGGGAGTGCAAGGGTCTGTGTCGTCTATATGGCTGTATGTAGCACCATTAGTCTTCGGGGGGCGGGCGTAGCTCAGATGGTAGAGCGCTCGCTTAGTATGCGAGAGGTACTGGGATCAATACCCAGTGCCTCCAGAATTTTTAACACACCTACATGCGCAACTTGATATGCAAGTGGAATAATTCACAACCAGCAGATGTGTCTAGGAAGATACAAGCGAATGATTAGCATCCACAATTGACAAGCGTGCTGTTATTAGTGCGCAGGAAGCACCCTCCTCCCACGCCTACACTTAATTTAGAAACAGTACAAATGTTCCCGTAAGATTCTCAAGCCTATGTCGGAAAGATCTGCCTTGCGCCGAGTTCACGTAAATCCCACTGCACATTCCTATTCTTTGCGTGCAGTCAGCTGCTACTGGTGTTGCTAGTTGTGACTGCTGATAACAGATGCCGTAGCAATCAATTCATGGAGTGAGTTGTATGTTTTGCGATAGTCTGTCTCTGACAAGCAAGCACATGTGACATAGGTGCGAACACAGGAAGCTTGCAGACCCTCGCTGCCTGCAGACACCGAGCAGCCACACTAGGAGGGCGGCCTAAGCCGTAGGCGAATTGTGCTCATTCGCTTTGGCGCGACGTCGAACTATAAATAATGCTGTCACTAGCGTGAGCGTTGCGTGAGCGTCGTGGAAAGTCGAAAAAGTCGGCTGCGAGGGTGAGTGCCAAGTTTGGGGAGCGTTTCGTAGTATGCGCAGTGCAATGGAGACGCGGAAACTTGTTGTGGCCCAGTGTTTTGCAGTTGGACGACAAGATTGGTACACAGTAGTAAAGAGCGAGGCACTGAGTTGGCATAAATAATGTAGTGCACAATGGGGCTCGAGATGTGTTTGTTACCTCAGGTGCTGTATAATTGTCGACAAGGAGTGAAAACGGAGCAATTTGTGACGGCTCTTTCAATTTAAGACGTTAAAAACAGACGGAATTTGCATTTGTAATACCAGAGCATCGAAACTACTTGGAACTTTTGTGTATATGAACGGGTCCGCGCCTTTGTACTCTGCTCCCTTCACCGCTACAAACCAACCAACCATCGTGTCCGTGCGCATCTGAGTCGCAAAGAATGGGGAATAGCGCAGTTTGCTCGTGCATGGGGCGTAGCTCAGTTGGTAGAGCGTTCGCTTCGCATGTGAAAGGTCCAGGATTCAAGCCGCGGTGCCTCCATTTTTTGTGGTCAGTGCATGGTAAGTGTTGGTCGCGGCGAACCTAAAGGCACGCAAGATTTTGCAAAGCCAGCGTCACAGACTGATATGATGTATACTGACGTAAGGAGAGCAAGATGTAAGTGTGGGGACCGGCTGTTATCGAGGTGTCATCGAGTGCAGATCTGTCTTAGGTATCGCGGCTTAACCTCATTGAAGTCTAGAGGGTGGACAACACGTTGGTCTTACTCAGAGCGGTGTCCGAATTCTATTTTCGACGTTATACGTGCCACTTTCATTTTGGCCAACTACGATTCGATACAGAATGCACGAAACCTGAAAGACACCCTAACGGATACATAGAGAGTAGTGTTTGTCTGCTGAATAATGGGAGTGCAAGGGTCTGTGTCGTCTATATGGCTGTATGTAGCACCATTAGTCTTCCGGGGGGGCGGGCGTAGCTCAGATGGTAGAGCGCTCGCTTAGTATGCGAGAGGTACTGGGATCAATACCCAGTGCCTCCAGAATTTTTAACACACCTACATGCGCAACTTGATATGCAAGTGGAATAATTCACAACCAGCAGATGTGTCTAGGAAGATACAAGCGAATGATTAGCATCCACAATTGACAAGCGTGCTGTTATTAGTGCGCAGGAAGCACCCTCCTCCCACGCCTACACTTAATTTAGAAACAGTACAAGTGTTCCCGTAAGATTCTCAAGCCTATGTCGGAAAGATCTGCCTTGCGCCGAGTTCACGTAAATCCCACTGCACATTCCTATTCTTTGCGTGCAGTCAGCTGCTACTGGTGTTGCTAGTTGTGACTGCTGATAACAGATGCCGTAGCAATCAATTCATGGAGTGAGTTGTATGTTTTGCGATAGTCTGTCTCTGACAAGCAAGCACAGGTGACATAGGTGCGAACGCAGGAAGCTTGCAGACCCTCGCTGCCTGCAGACACCGAGCAGCCACACTAGGAGGGCGGCCTAAGCCGTAGGCGAATTGTGCTCATTCGCTTTGGCGCGACGTCGAACTATAAATAATGCTGTCACTAGCGTGAGCGTTGCGTGAGCGTCGTGGAAAGTCGGAAAAGTCGGCTGCGAGGGTGAGTGCCAAGTTTGGGGAGCGTTTCGTAGTATGCGCAGTGCAATGGAGACGCGGAAACTTGTTGTGGCCCAGTGTTTTGCAGTTGGACGACAAGATTGGTACACAGTAGTAAAGAGCGAGGCACTGAGTTGGCATAAATAATGTAGTGCACAATGGGGCTCGAGATGTGTTTGTTACCTCAGGTGCTGTATAATTGTCGACAAGGAGTGAAAACGGAGCAATTTGTGACGGCTCTTTCAATTTAAGACGTTAAAAACAGACGGAATTTGCATTTGTAATAGCAGAGAATCGAAACTACTTGGAACTTTTGTGTATATGAACGGGTCCGCGCCTTTGTACTCTGCTCCCTTCACCGCTACAAACCAACCAACCATCGTGTCCGTGCGCATTTGAGTCGCAAAGAATGGGGAATAGCGCAGTTTGCTCGTGCATGGGGCGTAGCTCAGTTGGTAGAGCGTCGCTTCGCATGTGAAAGGTCCAGGATTCAAGCCGCGGTGCCTCCATTTTTTGTGGTCAGTGCATGGTAAGTGTTGGTCGCGGCGAACCTAAAGGCACGCAAGATTTTGCAAAGCCAGCGTCACAGACTGATATGATGTATACTGACGTAAGGAGAGCAAGATGTAAGTGTGGGGACCGGCTGTTATCGAGGTGTCATCGAGTGCAGATCTGTCTTAGGTATCGCGGCTTAACCTCATTGAAGTCTAGAGGGTGGACAACACGTTGGTCTTACTCAGAGCGGTGTCCGAATTCTATTTTCGACGTTATACGTGCCACTTTCATTTTGGCCAACTACGATTCGATACAGAATGCACGAAACCTGAAAGACACCCTAACGGATACATAGAGAGTAGTGTTTGTCTGCTGAATAATGGGAGTGCAAGGGTCTGTGTCGTCTATATGGCTGTATGTAGCACCATTAGTCTTCGGGGGGGGCGGGCGTAGCTCAGATGGTAGAGCGCTCGCTTAGTATGCGAGAGGTACTGGGATCAATACCCAGTGCCTCCAGAATTTTTAACACACCTACATGCGCAACTTGATATGCAAGTGGAATAATTCACAACCAGCAGATGTGTCTAGGAAGATACAAGCGAATGATTAGCATCCACAATTGACAAGCGTGCTGTTATTAGTGCGCAGGAAGCACCCTCCTCCCACGCCTACACTTAATTTAGAAACAGTACAAGTGTTCCCGTAAGATTCTCAAGCCTATGTCGGAAAGATCTGCCTTGCGCCGAGTTCACGTAAATCCCACTGCACATTCCTATTCTTTGCGTGCAGTCAGCTGCTACTGGTGTTGCTAGTTGTGACTGCTGATAACAGATGCCGTAGCAATCAATTCATGGAGTGAGTTGTATGTTTTGCGATAGTCTGTCTCTGACAAGCAAGCACAGGTGACATAGGTGCGAACGCAGGAAGCTTGCAGACCCTCGCTGCCTGCAGACACCGAGCAGCCACACTAGGAGGGCGGCCTAAGCCGTAGGCGAATTGTGCTCATTCGCTTTGGCGCGACGTCGAACTATAAATAATGCTGTCACTAGCGTGAGCGTCGTGGAAAGTCGGAAAAGTCGGCTGCGAGGGTGAGTGCCAAGTTTGGGGAGCGTTTCGTAGTATGCGCAGTGCAATGGAGACGCGGAAACTTGTTGTGGCCCAGTGTTTTGCAGTTGGACGACAAGATTGGTACACAGTAGTAAAGAGCGAGGCACTGAGTTGGCATAAATAATGTAGTGCACAATGGGGCTCGAGATGTGTTTGTTACCTCAGGTGCTGTATAATTGTCGACAAGGAGTGAAAACGGAGCAATTTGTGACGGCTCTTTCAATTTAAGACGTTAAAAACAGACGGAATTTGCATTTGTAATAGCAGAGAATCGAAACTACTTGGAACTTTTGTGTATATGAACGGGTCCGCGCCTTTGTACTCTGCTCCCTTCACCGCTACAAACCAACCAACCATCGTGTCCGTGCGCATTTGAGTCGCAAAGAATGGGGAATAGCGCAGTTTGCTCGTGCATGGGGCGTAGCTCAGTTGGTAGAGCGTCGCTTCGCATGTGAAAGGTCCAGGATTCAAGCCGCGGTGCCTCCATTTTTTGTGGTCAGTGCATGGTAAGTGTTGGTCGCGGCGAACCTAAAGGCACGCAAGATTTTGCAAAGCCAGCGTCACAGACTGATATGATGTATACTGACGTAAGGAGAGCAAGATGTAAGTGTGGGGACCGGCTGTTATCGAGGTGTCATCGAGTGCAGATCTGTCTTAGGTATCGCGGCTTAACCTCATTGAAGTCTAGAGGGTGGACAACACGTTGGTCTTACTCAGAGCGGTGTCCGAATTCTATTTTCGACGTTATACGTGCCACTTTCATTTTGGCCAACTACGATTCGATACAGAATGCACGAAACCTGAAAGACACCCTAACGGATACATAGAGAGTAGTGTTTGTCTGCTGAATAATGGGAGTGCAAGGGTCTGTGTCGTCTATATGGCTGTATGTAGCACCATTAGTCTTCGGGGGGGGCGGGCGTAGCTCAGATGGTAGAGCGCTCGCTTAGTATGCGAGAGGTACTGGGATCAATACCCAGTGCCTCCAGAATTTTTAACACACCTACATGCGCAACTTGATATGCAAGTGGAATAATTCACAACCAGCAGATGTGTCTAGGAAGATACAAGCGAATGATTAGCATCCACAATTGACAAGCGTGCTGTTATTAGTGCGCAGGAAGCACCCTCCTCCCACGCCTACACTTAATTTAGAAACAGTACAAGTGTTCCCGTAAGATTCTCAAGCCTATGTCGGAAAGATCTGCCTTGCGCCGAGTTCACGTAAATCCCACTGCACATTCCTATTCTTTGCGTGCAGTCAGCTGCTACTGGTGTTGCTAGTTGTGACTGCTGATAACAGATGCCGTAGCAATCAATTCATGGAGTGAGTTGTATGTTTTGCGATAGTCTGTCTCTGACAAGCAAGCACAGGTGACATAGGTGCGAACGCAGGAAGCTTGCAGACCCTCGCTGCCTGCAGACACCGAGCAGCCACACTAGGAGGGCGGCCTAAGCCGTAGGCGAATTGTGCTCATTCGCTTTGGCGCGACGTCGAACTATAAATAATGCTGTCACTAGCGTGAGCGTCGTGGAAAGTCGGAAAAGTCGGCTGCGAGGGTGAGTGCCAAGTTTGGGGAGCGTTTCGTAGTATGCGCAGTGCAATGGAGACGCGGAAACTTGTTGTGGCCCAGTGTTTTGCAGTTGGACGACAAGATTGGTACACAGTAGTAAAGAGCGAGGCACTGAGTTGGCATAAATAATGTAGTGCACAATGGGGCTCGAGATGTGTTTGTTACCTCAGGTGCTGTATAATTGTCGACAAGGAGTGAAAACGGAGCAATTTGTGACGGCTCTTTCAATTTAAGACGTTAAAAACAGACGGAATTTGCATTTGTAATACCAGAGCATCGAAACTACTTGGAACTTTTGTGTATATGAACGGGTCCGCGCCTTTGTACTCTGCTCCCTTCACCGCTACAAACCAACCAACCATCGTGTCCGTGCGCATCTGAGTCGCAAAGAATGGGGAATAGCGCAGTTTGCTCGTGCATGGGGCGTAGCTCAGTTGGTAGAGCGTTCGCTTCGCATGTGAAAGGTCCAGGATTCAAGCCGCGGTGCCTCCATTTTTTGTGGTCAGTGCATTGTAAGTGTTGGTCGCGGCGAACCTAAAGGCACGCAAGATTTTGCAAAGCCAGCGTCACAGACTGATATGATGTATACTGACGTAAGGAGAGCAAGATGTAAGTGTGGGGACCGGCTGTTATCGAGGTGTCATCGAGTGCAGATCTGTCTTAGGTATCGCGGCTTAACCTCATTGAAGTCTAGAGGGTGGACAACACGTTGGTCTTACTCAGAGCGGTGTCCGAATTCTATTTTCGACGTTATACGTGCCACTTTCATTTTGGCCAACTACGATTCGATACAGAATGCACGAAACCTGAAAGACACCCTAACGGATACATAGAGAGTAGTGTTTGTCTGCTGAATAATGGGAGTGCAAGGGTCTGTGTCGTCTATATGGCTGTGTGTAGCACCATTAGTCTTCGGGGGGGGCGGGCGTAGCTCAGATGGTAGAGCGCTCGCTTAGTATGCGAGAGGTACTGGGATCAATACCCAGTGCCTCCAGAATTTTTAACACACCTACATGCGCAACTTGATATGCAAGTGGAATAATTCACAACCAGCAGATGTGTCTAGGAAGATACAAGCGAATGATTAGCATCCACAATTGACAAGCGTGCTGTTATTAGTGCGCAGGAAGCACCCTCCTCCCACGCCTACACTTAATTTAGAAACAGTACAAGTGTTCCCGTAAGATTCTCAAGCCTATGTCGGAAAGATCTGCCTTGCGCCGAGTTCACGTAAATCCCACTGCACATTCCTATTCTTTGCGTGCAGTCAGCTGCTACTGGTGTTGCTAGTTGTGACTGCTGATAACAGATGCCGTAGCAATCAATTCATGGAGTGAGTTGTATGTTTTGCGATAGTCTGTCTCTGACAAGCAAGCACAGGTGACATAGGTGCGAACGCAGGAAGCTTGCAGACCCTCGCTGCCTGCAGACACCGAGCAGCCACACTAGGAGGGCGGCCTAAGCCGTAGGCGAATTGTGCTCATTCGCTTTGGCGCGACGTCGAACTATAAATAATGCTGTCACTAGCGTGAGCGTAGCGTGAGCGTCGTGGAAAGTCGGAAAAGTCGGCTGCGAGGGTGAGTGCCAAGTTTGGGGAGCGTTTCGTAGTATGCGCAGTGCAATGGAGACGCGGAAACTTGTTGTGGCCCAGTGTTTTGCAGTTGGACGACAAGATTGGTACACAGTAGTAAAGAGCGAGGCACTGCGTTGGCATAAATAATGTAGTGCACAATGGGGCTCGAGATGTGTTTGTTACCTCAGGTGCTGTATAATTGTCGACAAGGAGTGAAAACGGAGCAATTTGTGACGGCTCTTTCAATTTAAGACGTTAAAAACAGACGGAATTTGCATTTGTAATACCAGAGCATCGAAACTACTTGGAACTTTTGTGTATATGAACGGGTCCGCGCCTTTGTACTCTGCTCCCTTCACCGCTACAAACCAACCAACCATCGTGTCCGTGCGCATCTCAGTCGCAAAGAATGGGGAATAGCGCAGTTTGCTCGTGCATGGGGCGTAGCTCAGTTGGTAGAGCGTTTCGCTTTCGCATGTGAAAGGTCCAGGATTCAAGCCGCGGTGCCTCCATTTTTTGTGGTCAGTGCATGGTAAGTGTTTGGTCGCGGCGAACCTAAAGGCACGCAAGATTTTGCAAAGCCAGCGTCACAGACTGATATGATGTATACTGACGTAAGGAGAGCAAGATGTAAGTGTGGGGACCGGCTGTTATCGAGGTGTCATCGAGTGCAGATCTGTCTTAGGTATCGCGGCTTAACCTCATTGAAGTCTAGAGGGTGGACAACACGTTGGTCTTACTCAGAGCGGTGTCCGAATTCTATTTTCGACGTTATACGTGCCACTTTCATTTTGGCCAACTACGATTCGATACAGAATGCACGAAACCTGAAAGACACCCTAACGGATACATAGAGAGTAGTGTTTGTCTGCTGAATAATGGGAGTGCAAGGGTCTGTGTCGTCTATATGGCTGTATGTAGCACCATTAGTCTTCGGGGGGGCGGGCGTAGCTCAGATTTAGTCTGCCTGCGGCAGCGGTGGTGAGCGGACCTCCAGGGCCAGCGCGCTGCGGCAGGAAGTGTTTACGTCAGGCGGTGAGTCGCGTGCTTACAGCGTCTGCTTATTAGTATTCGTTCCGTTCTGTAGGATCTGATATGGAATTATGAACCCGACTAACAGGAAAGATACCTTGAAGTTTACCTTTGATAGGAACTTTTCGAAACCAAATTCGTTTGAAGTTGAAGCATGGTTAGAGGAAACAGCTAAGATTACTTTTGATGACATTGTAGGGATAAATTTCTCCATCGTGACTAGTGTTGTTTATGTGAAATTAATGTCCTCTGAACTGTGTGATAGAATTGTGGAGTCCAGTGGAGGTGTACTGAAGTTTAAACATAGCGATGGTACCGTCAGTGACGTCAGCATTACGCATGCTGGACTGGGCATCCGAACGGCACGTATTTTCGAACTCCCGTTTGAAATAACAGCCGCGCAAATAAATTCTGCATTGACACCTTACGGGAGGGTCATTAACAATTTTGCGGAGCGTTGGTCCAAAGCCCACAAATTTCCGGTGCTTAACGGCGTCAGGCAGGTTAAGATCGATATACAGAAGCACATACCTTCATATATTTACGTAGGTGGACATCGCGGAATTGTCATATATGATGGGCAGCCAAAAACGTGTGCCGGCTGTGGTGCGCCCGGCCACGTGCGCTCTGAATGTATACAAAGACGGGTGACGCAGATACCTGTCGGTGAAGCCGCTAGCCCCCCTGTGACGACGGCACTGCCACTGACATACGCTGTCGCGGCTTCTGGTCTTCCACCCGCGACCCCGCCTGTAGATGCCCCTCGTTTGAATGATGTTTTGGCCGATAACGTCAAAGAACCGAGTGCTGACGCGGCACCGCCGCTACCACACTCAGAGATGGAGGTAACGACGGATGACTCCCCAGTGGTTGATGCCACTGGTACTGAGGATGAAGCAGACGCTGTGTTCCCGGCGGATCAACCCCAGAGTCAACAGTCCACTTCGGATGTTGATGATACTGCGAACCCTAACAGGAAGCCTTCCAAAAAGAAGCGGAGACTTGCACATCAAGGAGCCAATCAGCTCGCCCCACAGCTCCGCGACAAAGCGAAACGAATAAGCAGCCAAATGTGTCAGAACACTTCTGAACCATCTGAAGTTGGTCTCCCTGCGTCTGGTCGAATGGACATTGATCCTGTAGTGTCTCCCCCTGTGAATCCACGACGGGTGGAAGATAGTGATACCTCGAGTAGAGTCGTTTTGCCGGATACCCACGCTCAAGGAAACGCAGGATCGCTTTTGTCAGAGGCCACTCTCACTGGGAATTGGGCACAGGAAATGGAAGTATTGGATGCGAGCAATGATGCGGCTGTCATGCGGACCATTGAGACGGAATCTTCGGCACCCCCCACAGAGCAGCATACACCAACCGTACCGGGAACTACAGGAACTCCGACTGACGCGCTTGGCCTCAATTTCGTTAGCCATCCTTCTAAGACTGTTTAATTAATAGTATGTGCCTTCTCCCATGAACGAGCCCCAAGCCTATAAAATTGCCACGTTAAACATCAATAAGATACAGTCGTACTGGCGGCTCCGTAATTTACAAGATTTTGTATACGCAGCGGATATCGATATTCTGTTACTTCAAGAAGTCGCTGCGATTGAACTTGACCGAATAACTGGTTATACTACTCTCTCCAATTCCGGGAGCGGTGCGAATTTAGGGACAGCGATTCTGTTAAAAGAAGGGATTGTAGCGACCGACGCAGAAAAACTGCCTGATCATAGAGGGATCGCTGTCACTTTCCATCGGACACGCATAATCAATGTTTACGCCCCGTCCGGCAGTAGCAATAGGCGTGCTAGGGCAGAGTTCTTCACAAGCGCCATAGTCCCACTTTTTAGGGGAACCTACGATCGTATAATTTTTGCGGGTGACTTCAATTGTGTCTTAAGTCCAAAAGACCAGACGCCTAATTTTAACAAATCTGGAGAACTAGAACGTATCGTCCAAGAAATGAACCTCATTGACACATGGGAGCATACGCACGGAGCGGCACCTGGGTTCACTCATGTCACGAACCACTCTGCAAGCCGGCTAGACAGAATCTATGTATCGGCGTGTATGAAGACTCAAGTCCTCCAATCCGAAGTTTGGCCCACAATTTTTTCCGATCATGCCGCATATATTTGTACTGTTAACATGGTCAAGCAAGGCACATTTCGCGGCAGAGGTTTCTGGAAACTTAACAATGCTCTCCTTAACGATGTTGACTGTCACCGTGTCTTTAACGAAACATGGGAGGCATGTGAACGACGGGTTGCACAGTATGCCTCCGTTACTGAATGGTGGATAACACATGCCAAACCAACTTTATCAAAAATGTTTAAACGCTACGCTCGGGACAAATCCTGGTGGCAACGGCAAACGTCTGAGTTTTATTTTACTTGTCTCAGGGAGCTTTACCAGTCCGATGTGACTGTACCTGAAAATTTTATGCAGATTAAAAAAATTAAGGCAAAATTATTAAAACTTCAGCGGCAGCAGGCAGAAGGCTTTCAAATAAGGTCCAGGCCCCAGAATGTGATAGACGACGAAATGACATCCATGTTTCACGTCATTCGTGAAAATAAGAGGGGGCGGCGGAGATTAATAACTCGTCTTCAGTTGAGTGAAGGCGTTGCGCTCACGCGGCAACAAGACATACGGAACGCACTTCACAATCACTTGGCAGGTCTCCTGACAACGACACATACCGACGATGGAACTCACGATGAATTACTCAATAACTTGCAAAGGACTTTGGGTGCTGCTGAAGTCGAAACTCTCATGCGAGAAATTGATGAAGACGAATTGGATTCTGCGCTATCACGAAGTCCGAAAAATAAATCGCCGGGACCCGACGGTCTCACTGCCGAATTTTATCTTACTTTCTGCGACAAATTAAAGCCCAAGTTGTTGAGTATGTTTAATGAAATTTTACGGCCAGATTTTAATGTTCCTCAGGCTCTCGTGGAAGGCATCGTGGTTTTAATCCCTAAACGCCCAATGTGCAGTTCTGTTGACGATTTTCGGCCGCTTACTTTACTGAACAGTGACTACAAAATTTTAGCACGTATTATTTCTAATAGATTGAAAATGTTGATGAATACTGTCATTGGTCAGTACCAGACCAGTGTAGGTGTCGGTAGGACGATCTTCCAAAATTTGTCTCAATACAGGGACGTTATAGCCATTGCAGATGCGTGTAAGATACGGTGTGCGCTAGTTTCCCTTGACTTTTCAAAGGCATTCGACAGAGTAAACCATCAGTTTCTCATCCGGACGATGCATGCCATGGGATTTCCACTACGTTTTATCAATCTTATACATGAGCTCCTTCGTAAAGGAGTAACTCGACTCATGGTGAATGGCCAGCTGAGCGCATCAATTAATATTACTAATTCAGTGCGACAGGGATGCCCTATGTCGATGGCCTTGTTTGCCATTGCCATTGAGCCTTTGCTTGTCACCTTGACACAGCGTCTACAAGGATTAACCATCCACGGCATTAAGATTGTTTGTACTGCATATGCGGATGACGTCGGATTTTTGGTCATGGACGAAGGTGAAGTCGAGGAAGCCCTTCAGATCGTCAAAAACTACGAACTTGTTGCGGGTGCGAAGTTGAATGCCAGGAAATCTGGCATTATGAACATAGGACGCGGCATCTCGCTGCACCATCACGGTCAGTTGCAACTAATTTCTAAAATGAAATGCCTTGGTATTGAGTACAGGAGCAACATACAGCACACAATTGCGGTGAACTATAGGAATCTCCTGGCAAGTATGCGTGCTTGCATGCAGACCCACTACCTAAGAAGCCTTGATGAACTGCAGAAAGTCACCTTCGCTAATGTCTACCTCACCTCAAAGATTAACTACGTTGCACAAGTACTGCCCATGCCACAGGAGACAGCGAAGCGTATGATGTCCGCTCTAGGACATTTTGTCACACGTGGACACATTTTTAAAGTCAAGTACGATACGCTCACTCTCTCCACGACCGATGGAGGCTTAAATTTAACAGATGTTCGTTCCAAGTCACGAGCTTTGTACGTATGCACCACCTACAAACGGTGGAGGTCGTTACCGAACAGTCTAACGGCTCACTTGTTAACCGAAATAGCGCCGGCCTGCCTGCAGCCTCCTGTCTCTGTTCAACATATTCCGCCTGCGCTGACTCACTTTAAGAGCTTTTTCATTGAGTTCAGTTACGTACGGTCAACTCTCCCAGAAAATGAGCTTTCCGTGGTGAAGTTAGTTTATAATAAACTACTGGCAACCAAGAACAGGAACAACATCGAACACAAATACCCCAATCATCGCTGGCCAGTGATATGGAAAAACATACATAGCCGTGATTTACCAACGTCAGTGAAAGCCTCTTGGTACAGGGTCGTGAACCGTAAAATAAGTACCAATTCACGACTTCATGCTCTACATTTGGCTGACTCACCTTTGTGCCTAACGTGCAACTTGCCTGATACTGATGAACATCGTTTTCTGTGCACCACTGTCCAAGCAGTTTGGCCATGTATTCGCCGAAAACTGGCTACGATTATGAGGACTTCCCAGCTTTGTATTAAACCTGAAGATTTCCTGTATCCGGATTCAGTGCCGTACCCGAACACCAAACGGAACTCTGTCAATTGGTTGAAGGGTCATTATGTTCATTATTTACAGACGCAAGAACCCAAGAGTGAGGCGGCGTTCTGTCTTTACCTGGCATTACAGTTTCACATACTTTCACAGACGAGACATTACAGGAAACGATATGCGAATTTTTTAGAAGTCGTTCTTCGATGAAAGAAGTATTTTTTTCTTTCCTTCATTCTACATTGCTTTGTTTTTTCTCTTTTCTTCTTCAAATGTCACAGTGACGTATACTGAACAGTGTTACGACAAGGACTATTTTATTTTCTTCTGTTTTTCTAGCGGACCAGAGTTCCTTTTTCATTTTCTATTAAAAAAAAAAAAAATATTCTACTTTGTCACCATTGCGGGACTATGCAATAGGTTTAGAAGTATCTTTGGTTTGGAAATCGGAATAGTTCAGAAGAATAAGTAATTCAGAAATCATGGCAGATGAAGCCGACGCCGACGAAGGCGATTTATGGCGAGCGCAAGGCGGGGCTGAAGGGGAGGAAGGAGGCCCTCAAAGAAAAAAAAAAAAAAAAAAAAAAAAAAAAAAAAAAAAAAAAAAAAAAAAAAAAAAAAAGATGGTAGAGCGCTCGCTTAGTATGCGAGAGGTACTGGGATCAATACCCAGTGCCTCCAGAATTTTTAACACACCTACATGCGCAACTTGATATGCAAGTGGAATAATTCACAACCAGCAGATGTGTCTAGGAAGATACAAGCGAATGATTAGCATCCACAATTGACAAGCGTGCTGTTATTAGTGCGCAGGAAGCACCCTCCTCCCACGCCTACACTTAATTTAGAAACAGTACAAATGTTCCCGTAAGATTCTCAAGCCTATGTCGGAAAGATCTGCCTTGCGCCGAGTTCACGTAAATCCCACTGCACATTCCTATTCTTTGCGTGCAGTCAGCTGCTACTGGTGTTGCTAGTTGTGACTGCTGATAACAGATGCCGTAGCAATCAATTCATGGAGTGAGTTGTATGTTTTGCGATAGTCTGTCTCTGACAAGCAAGCACATGTGACATAGGTGCGAACACAGGAAGCTTGCAGACCCTCGCTGCCTGCAGACACCGAGCAGCCACACTAGGAGGGCGGCCTAAGCCGTAGGCGAATTGTGCTCATTCGCTTTGGCGCGACGTCGAACTATAAATAATGCTGTCACTAGCGTGAGCGTTGCGTGAGCGTCGTGGAAAGTCGAAAAAGTCGGCTGCGAGGGTGAGTGCCAAGTTTGGGGAGCGTTTCGTAGTATGCGCAGTGCAATGGAGACGCGGAAACTTGTTGTGGCCCAGTGTTTTGCAGTTGGACGACAAGATTGGTACACAGTAGTAAAGAGCGAGGCACTGAGTTGGCATAAATAATGTAGTGCACAATGGGGCTCGAGATGTGTTTGTTACCTCAGGTGCTGTATAATTGTCGACAAGGAGTGAAAACGGAGCAATTTGTGACGGCTCTTTCAATTTAAGACGTTAAAAACAGACGGAATTTGCATTTGTAATACCAGAGCATCGAAACTACTTGGAACTTTTGTGTATATGAACGGGTCCGCGCCTTTGTACTCTGCTCCCTTCACCGCTACAAACCAACCAACCATCGTGTCCGTGCGCATCTGAGTCGCAAAGAATGGGGAATAGCGCAGTTTGCTCGTGCATGGGGCGTAGCTCAGTTGGTAGAGCGTTCGCTTCGCATGTGAAAGGTCCAGGATTCAAGCCGCGGTGCCTCCATTTTTTGTGGTCAGTGCATGGTAAGTGTTGGTCGCGGCGAACCTAAAGGCACGCAAGATTTTGCAAAGCCAGCGTCACAGACTGATATGATGTATACTGACGTAAGGAGAGCAAGATGTAAGTGTGGGGACCGGCTGTTATCGAGGTGTCATCGAGTGCAGATCTGTCTTAGGTATCGCGGCTTAACCTCATTGAAGTCTAGAGGGTGGACAACACGTTGGTCTTACTCAGAGCGGTGTCCGAATTCTATTTTCGACGTTATACGTGCCACTTTCATTTTGGCCAACTACGATTCGATACAGAATGCACGAAACCTGAAAGACACCCTAACGGATACATAGAGAGTAGTGTTTGTCTGCTGAATAATGGGAGTGCAAGGGTCTGTGTCGTCTATATGGCTGTATGTAGCACCATTAGTCTTCGGGGGGGCGGGCGTAGCTCAGATGGTAGAGCGCTCGCTTAGTATGCGAGAGGTACTGGGATCAATACCCAGTGCCTCCAGAATTTTTAACACACCTACATGCGCAACTTGATATGCAAGTGGAATAATTCACAACCAGCAGATGTGTCTAGGAAGATACAAGCGAATGATTAGCATCCACAATTGACAAGCGTGCTGTTATTAGTGCGCAGGAAGCACCCTCCTCCCACGCCTACACTTAATTTAGAAACAGTACAAGTGTTCCCGTAAGATTCTCAAGCCTATGTCGGAAAGATCTGCCTTGCGCCGAGTTCACGTAAATCCCACTGCACATTCCTATTCTTTGCGTGCAGTCAGCTGCTACTGGTGTTGCTAGTTGTGACTGCTGATAACAGATGCCGTAGCAATCAATTCATGGAGTGAGTTGTATGTTTTGCGATAGTCTGTCTCTGACAAGCAAGCACATGTGACATAGGTGCGAACACAGGAAGCTTGCAGACCCTCGCTGCCTGCAGACACCGAGCAGCCACACTAGGAGGGCGGCCTAAGCCGTAGGCGAATTGTGCTCATTCGCTTTGGCGCGACGTCGAACTATAAATAATGCTGTCACTAGCGTGAGCGTCGTGGAAAGTCGAAAAAGTCGGCTGCGAGGGTGAGTGCCAAGTTTGGGGAGCGTTTCGTAGTATGCGCAGTGCAATGGAGACGCGGAAACTTGTTGTGGCCCAGTGTTTTGCAGTTGGACGACAAGATTGGTACACAGTAGTAAAGAGCGAGGCACTGAGTTGGCATAAATAATGTAGTGCACAATGGGGCTCGAGATGTGTTTGTTACCTCAGGTGCTGTATAATTGTCGACAAGGAGTGAAAACGGAGCAATTTGTGACGGCTCTTTCAATTTAAGACGTTAAAAACAGACGGAATTTGCATTTGTAATACCAGAGCATCGAAACTACTTGGAACTTTTGTGTATATGAACGGGTCCGCGCCTTTGTACTCTGCTCCCTTCACCGCTACAAACCAACCAACCATCGTGTCCGTGCGCATCTGAGTCGCAAAGAATGGGGAATAGCGCAGTTTGCTCGTGCATGGGGCGTAGCTCAGTTGGTAGAGCGTTCGCTTCGCATGTGAAAGGTCCAGGATTCAAGCCGCGGTGCCTCCATTTTTTGTGGTCAGTGCATGGTAAGTGTTGGTCGCGGCGAACCTAAAGGCACGCAAGATTTTGCAAAGCCAGCGTCACAGACTGATATGATGTATACTGACGTAAGGAGAGCAAGATGTAAGTGTGGGGACCGGCTGTTATCGAGGTGTCATCGAGTGCAGATCTGTCTTAGGTATCGCGGCTTAACCTCATTGAAGTCTAGAGGGTGGACAACACGTTGGTCTTACTCAGAGCGGTGTCCGAATTCTATTTTCGACGTTATACGTGCCACTTTCATTTTGGCCAACTACGATTCGATACAGAATGCACGAAACCTGAAAGACACCCTAACGGATACATAGAGATTAGTGTTTGTCTGCTGAATAATGGGAGTGCAAGGGTCTGTGTCGTCTATATGGCTGTATGTAGCACCATTAGTCTTCGGGGGGGCGGTCGTAGCTCAGATGGTAGAGCGCTCGCTTAGTATGCGAGAGGTACTGGGATCAATACCCAGTGCCTCCAGAATTTTTAACACACCTACATGCGCAACTTGATATGCAAGTGGAATAATTCACAACCAGCAGATGTGTCTAGGAAGATACAAGCGAATGATTAGCATCCACAATTGACAAGCGTGCTGTTATTAGTGCGCAGGAAGCACCCTCCTCCCACGCCTACACTTAATTTAGAAACAGTACAAGTGTTCCCGTAAGATTCTCAAGCCTATGTCGGAAAGATCTGCCTTGCGCCGAGTTCACGTAAATCCCACTGCACATTCCTATTCTTTGCGTGCAGTCAGCTGCTACTGGTGTTGCTAGTTGTGACTGCTGATAACAGATGCCGTAGCAATCAATTCATGGAGTGAGTTGTATGTTTTGCGATAGTCTGTCTCTGACAAGCAAGCACATGTGACATAGGTGCGAACACAGGAAGCTTGCAGACCCTCGCTGCCTGCAGACACCGAGCAGCCACACTAGGAGGGCGGCCTAAGCCGTAGGCGAATTGTGCTCATTCGCTTTGGCGCGACGTCGAACTATAAATAATGCTGTCACTAGCGTGAGCGTTGCGTGAGCGTCGTGGAAAGACGGAAAAGTCGGCTGCGAGGGTGAGTGCCAAGTTTGGGGAGCGTTTCGTAGTATGCGCAGTGCAATGGAGACGCGGAAACTTGTTGTGGCCCAGTGTTTTGCAGTTGGACGACAAGATTGGTACACAGTAGTAAAGAGCGAGGCACTGAGTTGGCATAAATAATGTAGTGCACAATGGGGCTCGAGATGTGTTTATTACCTCAGGTGCTGTATAATTGTCGACAAGGAGTGAAAACGGAGCAATTTGTGACGGCTCTTTCAATTTAAGACGTTAAAAACAGACGGAATTTGCATTTGTAATACCAGAGCATCGAAACTACTTGGAACTTTTGTGTATATGAACGGGTCCGCGCCTTTGTACTCTGCTCCCTTCACCGCTACAAACCAACCAACCATCGTGTCCGTGCGCATTTGAGTCGCAAAGAATGGGGAATAGCGCAGTTTGCTCGTGCATGGGGCGTAGCTCAGTTGGTAGAGCGTTCGCTTCGCATGTGAAAGGTCCAGGATTCAAGCCGCGGTGCCTCCATTTTTTGTGGTCAGTGCATTGTAAGTGTTGGTCGCGGCGAACCTAAAGGCACGCAAGATTTTGCAAAGCCAGCGTCACAGACTGATATGATGTATACTGACGTAAGGAGAGCAAGATGTAAGTGTGGGGACCGGCTGTTATCGAGGTGTCATCGAGTGCAGATCTGTTTTAGGTATCGCGGCTTAACCTCATTGAAGTCTAGAGGGTGGACAACACGTTGGTCTTACTCAGAGCGGTGTCCGAATTCTATTTTCGACGTTATACGTGCCACTTTCATTTTGGCCAACTACGATTCGATACAGAATGCACGAAACCTGAAAGACACCCTAACGGATACATAGAGAGTAGTGTTTGTCTGCTGAATAATGGGAGTGCAAGGGTCTGTGTCGTCTATATGGCTGTATGTAGCACCATTAGTCTTCGGGGGGGGCGGGCGTAGCTCAGATGGTAGAGCGCTCGCTTAGTATGCGAGAGGTACTGGGATCAATACCCAGTGCCTCCAGAATTTTTAACACACCTACATGCGCAACTTGATATGCAAGTGGAATAATTCACAACCAGCAGATGTGTCTAGGAAGATACAAGCGAATGATTAGCATCCACAATTGACAAGCGTGCTGTTATTAGTGCGCAGGAAGCACCCTCCTCCCACGCCTACACTTAATTTAGAAACAGTACAAGTGTTCCCGTAAGATTCTCAAGCCTATGTCGGAAAGATCTGCCTTGCGCCGAGTTCACGTAAATCCCACTGCACATTCCTATTCTTTGCGTGCAGTCAGCTGCTACTGGTGTTGCTAGTTGTGACTGCTGATAACAGATGCCGTAGCAATCAATTCATGGAGTGAGTTGTATGTTTTGCGATAGTCTGTCTCTGACAAGCAAGCACAGGTGACATAGGTGCGAACGCAGGAAGCTTGCAGACCCTCGCTGCCTGCAGACACCGAGCAGCCACACTAGGAGGGCGGCCTAAGCCGTAGGCGAATTGTGCTCATTCGCTTTGGCGCGACGTCGAACTATAAATAATGCTGTCACTAGCGTGAGCGTAGCGTGAGCGTCGTGGAAAGTCGGAAAAGTCGGCTGCGAGGGTGAGTGCCAAGTTTGGGGAGCGTTTCGTAGTATGCGCAGTGCAATGGAGACGCGGAAACTTGTTGTGGCCCAGTGTTTTGCAGTTGGACGACAAGATTGGTACACAGTAGTAAAGAGCGAGGCACTGAGTTGGCATAAATAATGTAGTGCACAATGGGGCTCGAGATGTGTTTGTTACCTCAGGTGCTGTATAATTGTCGACAAGGAGTGAAAACGGAGCAATTTGTGACGGCTCTTTCAATTTAAGACGTTAAAAACAGACGGAATTTGCATTTGTAATACCAGAGCATCGAAACTACTTGGAACTTTTGTGTATATGAACGGGTCCGCGCCTTTGTACTCTGCTCCCTTCACCGCTACAAACCAACCAACCATCGTGTCCGTGCGCATCTGAGTCGCAAAGAATGGGGAATAGCGCAGTTTGCTCGTGCATGGGGCGCAGCTCAGTTGGTAGAGCGTTCGCTTCGCATGTGAAAGGTCCAGGATTCAAGCCGCGGTGCCTCCATTTTTTGTGGTCAGTGCATGGTAAGTGTTGGTCGCGGCGAACCTAAAGGCACGCAAGATTTTGCAAAGCCAGCGTCACAGACTGATATGATGTATACTGACGTAAGGAGAGCAAGATGTAAGTGTGGGGACCGGCTGTTATCGAGGTGTCATCGAGTGCAGATCTGTCTTAGGTATCGCGGCTTAACCTCATTGAAGTCTAGAGGGTGGACAACACGTTGGTCTTACTCAGAGCGGTGTCCGAATTCTATTTTCGACGTTATACGTGCCACTTTCATTTTGGCCAACTACGATTCGATACAGAATGCACGAAACCTGAAAGACACCCTAACGGATACATAGAGAGTAGTGTTTGTCTGCTGAATAATGGGAGTGCAAGGGTCTGTGTCGTCTATATGGCTGTATGTAGCACCATTAGTCTTCGGGGGGGCGGGCGTAGCTCAGATGGTAGAGCGCTCGCTTAGTATGCGAGAGGTACTGGGATCAATACCCAGTGCCTCCAGAATTTTTAACACACCTACATGCGCAACTTGATATGCAAGTGGAATAATTCACAACCAGCAGATGTGTCTAGGAAGATACAAGCGAATGATTAGCATCCACAATTGACAAGCGTGCTGTTATTAGTGCGCAGGAAGCACCCTCCTCCCACGCCTACACTTAATTTAGAAACAGTACAAATGTTCCCGTAAGATTCTCAAGCCTATGTCGGAAAGATCTGCCTTGCGCCGAGTTCACGTAAATCCCACTGCACATTCCTATTCTTTGCGTGCAGTCAGCTGCTACTGGTGTTGCTAGTTGTGACTGCTGATAACAGATGCCGTAGCAATCAATTCATGGAGTGAGTTGTATGTTTTGCGATAGTCTGTCTCTGACAAGCAAGCACATGTGACATAGGTGCGAACACAGGAAGCTTGCAGACCCTCGCTGCCTGCAGACACCGAGCAGCCACACTAGGAGGGCGGCCTAAGCCGTAGGCGAATTGTGCTCATTCGCTTTGGCGCGACGTCGAACTATAAATAATGCTGTCACTAGCGTGAGCGTTGCGTGAGCGTCGTGGAAAGTCGAAAAAGTCGGCTGCGAGGGTGAGTGCCAAGTTTGGGGAGCGTTTCGTAGTATGCGCAGTGCAATGGAGACGCGGAAACTTGTTGTGGCCCAGTGTTTTGCAGTTGGACGACAAGATTGGTACACAGTAGTAAAGAGCGAGGCACTGAGTTGGCATAAATAATGTAGTGCACAATGGGGCTCGAGATGTGTTTGTTACCTCAGGTGCTGTATAATTGTCGACAAGGAGTGAAAACGGAGCAATTTGTGACGGCTCTTTCAATTTAAGACGTTAAAAACAGACGGAATTTGCATTTGTAATACCAGAGCATCGAAACTACTTGGAACTTTTGTGTATATGAACGGGTCCGCGCCTTTGTACTCTGCTCCCTTCACCGCTACAAACCAACCAACCATCGTGTCCGTGCGCATCTGAGTCGCAAAGAATGGGGAATAGCGCAGTTTGCTCGTGCATGGGGCGTAGCTCAGTTGGTAGAGCGTTCGCTTCGCATGTGAAAGGTCCAGGATTCAAACCGCGGTGCCTCCATTTTTTGTGGTCAGTGCATGGTAAGTGTTGGTCGCGGCGAACCTAAAGGCACGCAAGATTTTGCAAAGCCAGCGTCACAGACTGATATGATGTATACTGACGTAAGGAGAGCAAGATGTAAGTGTGGGGACCGGCTGTTATCGAGGTGTCATCGAGTGCAGATCTGTCTTAGGTATCGCGGCTTAACCTCATTGAAGTCTAGAGGGTGGACAACACGTTGGTCTTACTCAGAGCGGTGTCCGAATTCTATTTTCGACGTTATACGTGCCACTTTCATTTTGGCCAACTACGATTCGATACAGAATGCACGAAACCTGAAAGACACCCTAACGGATACATAGAGAGTAGTGTTTGTCTGCTGAATAATGGGAGTGCAAGGGTCTGTGTCGTCTATATGGCTGTATGTAGCACCATTAGTCTTCGGGGGGGCGGGCGTAGCTCAGATGGTAGAGCGCTCGCTTAGTATGCGAGAGGTACTGGGATCAATACCCAGTGCCTCCAGAATTTTTAACACACCTACATGCGCAACTTGATATGCAAGTGGAATAATTCACAACCAGCAGATGTGTCTAGGAAGATACAAGCGAATGATTAGCATCCACAATTGACAAGCGTGCTGTTATTAGTGCGCAGGAAGCACCCTCCTCCCACGCCTACACTTAATTTAGAAACAGTACAAGTGTTCCCGTAAGATTCTCAAGCCTATGTCGGAAAGATCTGCCTTGCGCCGAGTTCACGTAAATCCCACTGCACATTCCTATTCTTTGCGTGCAGTCAGCTGCTACTGGTGTTGCTAGTTGTGACTGCTGATAACAGATGCCGTAGCAATCAATTCATGGAGTGAGTTGTATGTTTTGCGATAGTCTGTCTCTGACAAGCAAGCACATGTGACATAGGTGCGAACACAGGAAGCTTGCAGACCCTCGCTGCCTGCAGACACCGAGCAGCCACACTAGGAGGGCGGCCTAAGCCGTAGGCGAATTGTGCTCATTCGCTTTGGCGCGACGTCGAACTATAAATAATGCTGTCACTAGCGTGAGCGTTGCGTGAGCGTCGTGGAAAGACGGAAAGGTCGGCTGCGAGGGTGAGTGCCAAGTTTGGGGAGCGTTTCGTAGTATGCGCAGTGCAATGGAGACGCGGAAACTTGTTGTGGCCCAGTGTTTTGCAGTTGGACGACAAGATTGGTACACAGTAGTAAAGAGCGAGGCACTGAGTTGGCATAAATAATGTAGTGCACAATGGGGCTCGAGATGTGTTTGTTACCTCAGGTGCTGTATAATTGTCGACAAGGAGTGAAAACGGAGCAATTTGTGACGGCTCTTTCAATTTAAGACGTTAAAAACAGACGGAATTTGCATTTGTAATACCAGAGCATCGAAACTACTTGGAACTTTTGTGTATATGAACGGGTCCGCGCCTTTGTACTCTGCTCCCTTCACCGCTACAAACCAACCAACCATCGTGTCCGTGCGCATTTGAGTCGCAAAGAATGGGGAATAGCGCAGTTTGCTCGTGCATGGGGCGTAGCTCAGTTGGTAGAGCGTTCGCTTCGCATGTGAAAGGGCCAGGATTCAAGCCGCGGTGCCTCCATTTTTTGTGGTCAGTGCATGGTAAGTGTTGGTCGCGGCGAACCTAAAGGCACGCAAGATTTTGCAAAGCCAGCGTCACAGACTGATATGATGTATACTGACGTAAGGAGAGCAAGATGTAAGTGTGGGGACCGGCTGTTATCGAGGTGTCATCGAGTGCAGATCTGTCTTAGGTATCGCGGCTTAACCTCATTGAAGTCTAGAGGGTGGACAACACGTTGGTCTTACTCAGAGCGGTGTCCGAATTCTATTTTCGACGTTATACGTGCCACTTTCATTTTGGCCAACTACGATTCGATACAGAATGCACGAAACCTGAAAGACACCCTAACGGATACATAGAGAGTAGTGTTTGTCTGCTGAATAATGGGAGTGCAAGGGTCTGTGTCGTCTATATGGCTGTATGTAGCACCATTAGTCTTCGGGGAGGGCGGGCGTAGCTCAGATGGTAGAGCGCTCGCTTAGTATGCGAGAGGTACTGGGATCAATACCCAGTGCCTCCAGAATTTTTAACACACCTACATGCGCAACTTGATATGCAAGTGGAATAATTCACAACCAGCAGATGTGTCTAGGAAGATACAAGCGAATGATTAGCATCCACAATTGACAAGCGTGCTGTTATTAGTGCGCAGGAAGCACCCTCCTCCCACGCCTACACTTAATTTAGAAACAGTACAAGTGTTCCCGTAAGATTCTCAAGCCTATGTCGGAAAGATCTGCCTTGCGCCGAGTTCACGTAAATCCCACTGCACATTCCTATTCTTTGCGTGCAGTCAGCTGCTACTGGTGTTGCTAGTTGTGACTGCTGATAACAGATGCCGTAGCAATCAATTCATGGAGTGAGTTGTATGTTTTGCGATAGTCTGTCTCTGACAAGCAAGCACAGGTGACATAGGTGCGAACGCAGGAAGCTTGCAGACCCTCGCTGCCTGCAGACACCGAGCAGCCACACTAGGAGGGCGGCCTAAGCCGTAGGCGAATTGTGCTCATTCGCTTTGGCGCGACGTCGAACTATAAATAATGCTGTCACTAGCGTGAGCGTAGCGTGAGCGTCGTGGAAAGTCGGAAAAGTCGGCTGCGAGGGTGAGTGCCAAGTTTGGGGAGCGTTTCGTAGTATGCGCAGTGCAATGGAGACGCGGAAACTTGTTGTGGCCCAGTGTTTTGCAGTTGGACGACAAGATTGGTACACAGTAGTAAAGAGCGAGGCACTGAGTTGGCATAAATAATGTAGTGCACAATGGGGCTCGAGATGTGTTTGTTACCTCAGGTGCTGTATAATTGTCGACAAGGAGTGAAAACGGAGCAATTAGTGACGGCTCTTTCAATTTAAGACGTTAAAAACAGACGGAATTTGCATTTGTAATACCAGAGCATCGAAACTACTTGGAACTTTTGTGTATATGAACGGGTCCGCGCCTTTGTACTCTGCTCCCTTCACCGCTACAAACCAACCAACCATCGTGTCCGTGCGCATCTGAGTCGCAAAGAATGGGGAATAGCGCAGTTTGCTCGTGCATGGGGCGTAGCTCAGTTGGTAGAGCGTTCGCTTCGCATGTGAAAGGTCCAGGATTCAAGCCGCGGTGCCTCCATTTTTTGTGGTCAGTGCATGGTAAGTGTTGGTCGCGGCGAACCTAAAGGCACGCAAGATTTTGCAAAGCCAGCGTCACAGACTGATATGATGTATACTGACGTAAGGAGAGCAAGATGTAAGTGTGGGGACCGGCTGTTATCGAGGTGTCATCGAGTGCAGATCTGTCTTAGGTATCGCGGCTTAACCTCATTGAAGTCTAGAGGGTGGACAACACGTTGGTCTTACTCAGAGCGGTGTCCGAATTCTATTTTCGACGTTATACGTGCCACTTTCATTTTGGCCAACTACGATTCGATACAGAATGCACGAAACCTGAAAGACACCCTAACGGATACATAGAGAGTAGTGTTTGTCTGCTGAATAATGGGAGTGCAAGGGTCTGTGTCGTCTATATGGCTGTATGTAGCACCATTAGTCTTCGGGGGGGCGGGCGTAGCTCAGATGGTAGAGCGCTCGCTTAGTATGCGAGAAGTACTGGGATCAATACCCAGTGCCTCCAGAATTTTTAACACACCTACATGCGCAACTTGATATGCAAGTGGAATAATTCACAACCAGCAGATGTGTCTAGGAAGATACAAGCGAATGATTAGCATCCACAATTGACAAGCGTGCTGTTATTAGTGCGCAGGAAGCACCCTCCTCCCACGCCTACACTTAATTTAGAAACAGTACAAGTGTTCCCGTAAGATTCTCAAGCGTATGTCGGAAAGATCTGCCTTGCGCCGAGTTCACGTAAATCCCACTGCACATTCCTATTCTTTGCGTGCAGTCAGCTGCTACTGGTGTTGCTAGTTGTGACTGCTGATAACAGATGCCGTAGCAATCAATTCATGGAGTGAGTTGTATGTTTTGCGATAGTCTGTCTCTGACAAGCAAGCACATGTGACATAGGTGCGAACACAGGAAGCTTGCAGACCCTCGCTGCCTGCAGACACCGAGCAGCCACACTAGGAGGGCGGCCTAAGCCGTAGGCGAATTGTGCTCATTCGCTTTGGCGCGACGTCGAACTATAAATAATGCTGTCACTAGCGTGAGCGTTGCGTGAGCGTCGTGGAAAGACGGAAAAGTCGGCTGCGAGGGTGAGTGCCAAGTTTGGGGAGCGTTTCGTAGTATGCGCAGTGCAATGAAGACGCGGAAACTTGTTGTGGCCCAGTGTTTTGCAGATGGACGACAAGATTGGTACACAGTAGTAAAGAGCGAGGCACTGAGTTGGCATAAATAATGTAGTGCACAATGGGGCTCGAGATGTGTTTATTACCTCAGGTGCTGTATAATTGTCGACAAGGAGTGAAAACGGAGCAATTTGTGACGGCTCTTTCAATTTAAGACATTAAAAACAGACGGAATTTGCATTTGTAATACCAGAGCATCGAAACTACTTGGAACTTTTGTGTATATGAACGGGTCGGCGCCTTTGTACTCTGCTCCCTTCACCGCTACAAACCAACCAACCATCGTGTCCGTGCGCATCTGAGTCGCAAAGAATGGGGAATAGCGCAGTTTGCTCGTGCATGGGGCGTAGCTCAGTTGGTAGAGCGTTCACTTCGCATCTGAAAGGTCCAGGATTCAAGCCGCGGTGCCTCCATTTTTTGTGGTCAGTGCATGGTAAGTGTTGGTCGCGGCGAACCTAAAGGCACGCAAGATTTTGCAAAGCCAGCGTCACAGACTGATATGATGTATACTGACGTAAGGAGAGCAAGATGTAAGTGTGGGGACCGGCTGTTATCGAGGTGTCATCGAGTGCAGATATGTCTTAGGTATCGCGGCTTAACCTCATTGAAGTCTAGAGGGTGGACAACACGTTGGTCTTACTCAGAGCGGTGTCCGAATTCTATTTTCGACGTTATACGTGCCACTTTCATTTTGGCCAACTACGATTCGATACAGAATGCACGAAACCTGAAAGACACCCTAACGGATACATAGAGAGTAGTGTTTGTCTGCTGAATAATGGGAGTGCAAGGGTCTGTGTCGTCTATATGGCTGTATGTAGCACCATTAGTCTTCGGGGGGGCGGGCGTAGCTCAGATGGTAGAGCGCTCGCTTAGTATGCGAGAGGTACTGGGATCAATACCCAGTGCCTCCAGAATTTTTAACACACCTACATGCGCAACTTGATATGCAAGTGGAATAATTCACAACCAGCAGATGTGTCTAGGAAGATACAAGCGAATGATTAGCATCCACAATTGACAAGCGTGCTGTTATTAGTGCGCAGGAAGCACCCTCCTCCCACGCCTACACTTAATTTAGAAACAGTACAAGTGTTCCCGTAAGATTCTCAAGCCTATGTCGGAAAGATCTGCCTTGCGCCGAGTTCACGTAAATCCCACTGCACATTCCTATTCTTTGCGTGCAGTCAGCTGCTACTGGTGTTGCTAGTTGTGACTGCTGATAACAGATGCCGTAGCAATCAATTCATGGAGTGAGTTGTATGTTTTGCGATAGTCTGTCTCTGACAAGCAAGCACAGGTGACATAGGTGCGAACGCAGGAAGCTTGCAGACCCTCGCTGCCTGCAGACACCGAGCAGCCACACTAGGAGGGCGGCCTAAGCCGTAGGCGAATTGTGCTCATTCGCTTTGGCGCGACGTCGAACTATAAATAATGCTGTCACTAGCGTGAGCGTAGCGTGAGCGTCGTGGAAAGTCGGAAAAGTCGGCTGCGAGGGTGAGTGCCAAGTTTGGGGAGCGTTTCGTAGTATGCGCAGTGCAATGGAGACGCGGAAACTTGTTGTGGCCCAGTGTTTTGCAGTTGGACGACAAGATTGGTACACAGTAGTAAAGAGCGAGGCACTGAGTTGGCATAAATAATGTAGTGCACAATGGGGCTCGAGATGTGTTTGTTACCTCAGGTGCTGTATAATTGTCGACAAGGAGTGAAAACGGAGCAATTTGTGACGGCTCTTTCAATTTAAGACGTTAAAAACAGACGGAATTTGCATTTGTAATACCAGAGCATCGAAACTACTTGGAACTTTTGTGTATATGAACGGGTCCGCGCCTTTGTACTCTGCTCCCTTCACCGCTACAAACCAACCAACCATCGAGTCCGTGCGCATCTGAGTCGCAAAGAATGGGGAATAGCGCAGTTTGCTCGTGCATGGGGCGTAGCTCAGTTGGTAGAGCGTTCGCTTCGCATGTGAAAGGTCCAGGATTCAAGCCGCGGTGCCTCCATTTTTTGTGGTCAGTGCATGGTAAGTGTTGGTCGCGGCGAACCTAAAGGCACGCAAGATTTTGCAAAGCCAGCGTCACAGACTGATATGATGTATACTGACGTAAGGAGAGCAAGATGTAAGTGTGGGGACCGGCTGTTATCGAGGTGTCATCGAGTGCAGATCTGTCTTAGGTATCGCGGCTTAACCTCATTGAAGTCTAGAGGGTGGACAACACGTTGGTCTTACTCAGAGCGGTGTCCGAATTCTATTTTCGACGTTATACGTGCCACTTTCATTTTGGCCAACTACGATTCGATACAGAATGCACGAAACCTGAAAGACACCCTAACGGATACATAGAGAGTAGTGTTTGTCTGCTGAATAATGGGAGTGCAAGGGTCTGTGTCGTCTATATTGCTGTATGTAGCACCATTAGTCTTCGGGGGGGCGGGCGTAGCTCAGATGGTAGAGCGCTCGCTTAGTATGCGAGAGGTACTGGGATCAATACCCAGTGCCTCCAGAATTTTTAACACACCTACATGCGCAACTTGATATGCAAGTGGAATAATTCACAACCAGCAGATGTGTCTAGGAAGATACAAGCGAATGATTAGCATCCACAATTGACAAGCGTGCTGTTATTAGTGCGCAGGAAGCACCCTCCTCCCACGCCTACACTTAATTTAGAAACAGTACAAGTGTTCCCGTAAGATTCTCATGCCTATGTCGGAAAGATCTGCCTTGCGCCGAGTTCACGTAAATCCCACTGCACATTCCTATTCTTTGCGTGCAGTCAGCTGCTACTGGTGTTGCTAGTTGTGACTGCTGATAACAGATGCCGTAGCAATCAATTCATGGAGTGAGTTGTATGTTTTGCGATAGTCTGTCTCTGACAAGCAAGCACATGTGACATAGGTGCGAACACAGGAAGCTTGCAGACCCTCGCTGCCTGCAGACACCGAGCAGCCACACTAGGAGGGCGGCCTAAGCCGTAGGCGAATTGTGCTCATTCGCTTTGGCGCGACGTCGAACTATAAATAATGCTGTCACTAGCGTGAGCGTTGCGTGAGCGTCGTGGAAAGACGGAAAAGTCGGCTGCGAGGGTGAGTGCCAAGTTTGGGGAGCGTTTCGTAGTATGCGCAGTGCAATGGAGACGCGGAAACTTGTTGTGGCCCAGTGTTTTGCAGTTGGACGACAAGATTGGTACACAGTAGTAAAGAGCGAGGCACTGAGTTGGCATAAATAATGTAGTGCACAATGGGGCTCGAGATGTGTTTATTACCTCAGGTGCTGTATAATTGTCGACAAGGAGTGAAAACGGAGCAATTTGTGACGGCTCTTTCAATTTAAGACGTTAAAAACAGACGGAATTTGCATTTGTAATACCAGAGCATCGAAACTACTTGGAACTTTTGTGTATATGAACGGGTCGGCGCCTTTGTACTCTGCTCCCTTCACCGCTACAAACCAACCAACCATCGTGTCCGTGCGCATCTGAGTCGCAAAGAATGGGGAATAGCGCAGTTTGCTCGTGCATGGGGCGTAGCTCAGTTGGTAGAGCGTTCGCTTCGCATGTGAAAGGTCCAGGATTCAAGCCGCGGTGCCTCCATTTTTTGTGGTCAGTGCATGGTAAGTGTTGGTCGCGGCGAACCTAAAGGCACGCAAGATTTTGCAAAGCCAGCGTCACAGACTGATATGATGTATACTGACGTAAGGAGAGCAAGATGTAAGTGTGGGGACCGGCTGTTATCGAGGTGTCATCGAGTGCAGATCTGTCTTAGGTATCGCGGCTTAACCTCATTGAAGTCTAGAGGGTGGACAACACGTTGGTCTTACTCAGAGCGGTGTCCGAATTCTATTTTCGACGTTATACGTGCCACTTTCATTTTGGCCAACTACGATTCGATACAGAATGCACGAAACCTGAAAGACACCCTAACGGATACATAGAGAGTAGTGTTTGTCTGCTGAATAATGGGAGTGCAAGGGTCTGTGTCGTCTATATGGCTGTATGTAGCACCATTAGTCTTCGGGGGGGCGGGCGTAGCTCAGATGGTAGAGCGCTCGCTTAGTATGCGAGAGGTACTGGGATCAATACCCAGTGCCTCCAGAATTTTTAACACACCTACATGCGCAACTTGATATGCAAGTGGAATAATTCACAACCAGCAGATGTGTCTAGGAAGATACAAGCGAATGATTAGCATCCACAATTGACAAGCGTGCTGTTATTAGTGCGCAGGAAGCACCCTCCTCCCACGCCTACACTTAATTTAGAAACAGTACAAATGTTCCCGTAAGATTCTCAAGCCTATGTCGGAAAGATCTGCCTTGCGCCGAGTTCACGTAAATCCCACTGCACATTCCTATTCTTTGCGTGCAGTCAGCTGCTACTGGTGTTGCTAGTTGTGACTGCTGATAACAGATGCCGTAGCAATCAATTCATGGAGTGAGTTGTATGTTTTGCGATAGTCTGTCTCTGACAAGCAAGCACATGTGACATAGGTGCGAACACAGGAAGCTTGCAGACCCTCGCTGCCTGCAGACACCGAGCAGCCACACTAGGAGGGCGGCCTAAGCCGTAGGCGAATTGTGCTCATTCGCTTTGGCGCGACGTCGAACTATAAATAATGCTGTCACTAGCGTGAGCGTTGCGTGAGCGTCGTGGAAAGTCGGAAAAGTCGGCTGCGAGGGTGAGTGCCAAGTTTGGGGAGCGTTTCGTAGTATGCGCAGTGCAATGGAGACGCGGAAACTTGTTGTGGCCCAGTGTTTTGCAGTTGGACGACAAGATTGGTACACAGTAGTAAAGAGCGAGGCACTGAGTTGGCATAAATAATGTAGTGCACAATGGGGCTCGAGATGTGTTTGTTACCTCAGGTGCTGTATAATTGTCGACAAGGAGTGAAAACGGAGCAATTTGTGACGGCTCTTTCAATTTAAGACGTTAAAAACAGACGGAATTTGCATTTGTAATACCAGAGCATCGAAACTACTTGGAACTTTTGTGTATATGAACGGGTCCGCGCCTTTGTACTCTGCTCCCTTCACCGCTACAAACCAACCAACCATCGTGTCCGTGCGCATTTGAGTCGCAAAGAATGGGGAATAGCGCAGTTTGCTCGTGCATGGGGCGTAGCTCAGTTGGTAGAGCGTTCGCTTCGCATGTGAAAGGGCCAGGATTCAAGCCGCGGTGCCTCCATTTTTTGTGGTCAGTGCATGGTAAGTGTTGGTCGCGGCGAACCTAAAGGCACGCAAGATTTTGCAAAGCCAGCGTCACAGACTGATATGATGTATACTGACGTAAGGAGAGCAAGATGTAAGTGTGGGGACCGGCTGTTATCGAGGTGTCATCGAGTGCAGATCTGTCTTAGGTATCGCGGCTTAACCTCATTGAAGTCTAGAGGGTGGACAACACGTTGGTCTTACTCAGAGCGGTGTCCGAATTCTATTTTCGACGTTATACGTGCCACTTTCATTTTGGCCAACTACGATTCGATACAGAATGCACGAAACCTGAAAGACACCCTAACGGATACATAGAGAGTAGTGTTTGTCTGCTGAATAATGGGAGTGCAAGGGTCTGTGTCGTCTATATGGCTGTATGTAGCACCATTAGTCTTCGGGGGGGGCGGGCGTAGCTCAGATGGTAGAGCGCTCGCTTAGTATGCGAGAGGTACTGGGATCAATACCCAGTGCCTCCAGAATTTTTAACACACCTACATGCGCAACTTGATATGCAAGTGGAATAATTCACAACCAGCAGATGTGTCTAGGAAGATACAAGCGAATGATCAGCATCCACAATTGACAAGCGTGCTGTTATTAGTGCGCAGGAAGCACCCTCCTCCCACGCCTACACTTAATTTAGAAACAGTACAAGTGTTCCCGTAAGATTCTCAAGCCTATGTCGGAAAGATCTGCCTTGCGCCGAGTTCACGTAAATCCCACTGCACATTCCTATTCTTTGCGTGCAGTCAGCTGCTACTGGTGTTGCTAGTTGTGACTGCTGATAACAGATGCCGTAGCAATCAATTCATGGAGTGAGTTGTATGTTTTGCGATAGTCTGTCTCTGACAAGCAAGCACAGGTGACATAGGTGCGAACGCAGGAAGCTTGCAGACCCTCGCTGCCTGCAGACACCGAGCAGCCACACTAGGAGGGCGGCCTAAGCCGTAGGCGAATTGTGCTCATTCGCTTTGGCGCGACGTCGAACTATAAATAATGCTGTCACTAGCGTGAGCGTAGCGTGAGCGTCGTGGAAAGTCGGAAAAGTCGGCTGCGAGGGTGAGTGCCAAGTTTGGGAGCGTTTCGTAGTATGCGCAGTGCAATGGAGACGCGGAAACTTGTTGTGGCCCAGTGTTTTGCAGTTGGACGACAAGATTGGTACACAGTAGTAAAGAGCGAGGCACTGAGTTGGCATAAATAATGTAGTGCACAATGGGGCTCGAGATGTGTTTGTTACCTCAGGTGCTGTATAATTGTCGACAAGGAGTGAAAACGGAGCAATTTGTGACGGCTCTTTCAATTTAAGACGTTAAAAACAGACGGAATTTGCATTTGTAATACCAGAGCATCGAAACTACTTGGAACTTTTGTGTATATGAACGGGTCCGCGCCTTTGTACTCTGCTCCCTTCACCGCTACAAACCAACCAACCATCGTGTCCGTGCGCATCTGAGTCGCAAAGAATGGGGAATAGCGCAGTTTGCTCGTGCATGGGGCGTAGCTCAGTTGGTAGAGCGTTCGCTTCGCATGTGAAAGGTCCAGGATTCAAGCCGCGGTGCCTCCATTTTTTGTGGTCAGTGCATGGTAAGTGTTGGTCGCGGCGAACCTAAAGGCACGCAAGATTTTGCAAAGCCAGCGTCACAGACTGATATGATGTATACTGACGTAAGGAGAGCAAGATGTAAGTGTGGGGACCGGCTGTTATCGAGGTGTCATCGAGTGCAGATCTGTCTTAGGTATCGCGGCTTAACCTCATTGAAGTCTAGAGGGTGGACAACACGTTGGTCTTACTCAGAGCGGTGTCCGAATTCTATTTTCGACGTTATACGTGCCACTTTCATTTTGGCCAACTACGATTCGATACAGAATGCACGAAACCTGAAAGACACCCTAACGGATACATAGAGAGTAGTGTTTGTCTGCTGAATAATGGGAGTGCAAGGGTCTGTGTCGTCTATATGGCTGTATGTAGCACCATTAGTCTTCGGGGGGCGGGCGTAGCTCAGATGGTAGAGCGCTCGCTTAGTATGCGAGAGGTACTGGGATCAATACCCAGTGCCTCCAGAATTTTTAACACACCTACATGCGCAACTTGATATGCAAGTGGAATAATTCACAACCAGCAGATGTGTCTAGGAAGATACAAGCGAATGATTAGCATCCACAATTGACAAGCGTGCTGTTATTAGTGCGCAGGAAGCACCCTCCTCCCACGCCTACACTTAATTTAGAAACAGTACAAGTGTTCCCGTAAGATTCTCAAGCCTATGTCGGAAAGATCTGCCTTGCGCCGAGTTCACGTAAATCCCACTGCACATTCCTATTCTTTGCGTGCAGTCAGCTGCTACTGGTGTTGCTAGTTGTGACTGCTGATAACAGATGCCGTAGCAATCAATTCATGGAGTGAGTTGTATGTTTTGCGATAGTCTGTCTCTGACAAGCAAGCACAGGTGACATAGGTGCGAACACAGGAAGCTTGCAGACCCTCGCTGCCTGCAGACACCGAGCAGCCACACTAGGAGGGCGGCCTAAGCCGTAGGCGAATTGTGCTCATTCGCTTTGGCGCGACGTCGAACTATAAATAATGCTGTCACTAGCGTGAGCGTCGTGGAAAGTCGGAAAAGTCGGCTGCGAGGGTGAGTGCCAAGTTTGGGGAGCGTTTCGTAGTATGCGCAGTGCAATGGAGACGCGGAAACTTGTTGTGGCCCAGTGTTTTGCAGTTGGACGACAAGATTGGTACACAGTAGTAAAGAGCGAGGCACTGAGTTGGCATAAATAATGTAGTGCACAATGGGGCTCGAGATGTGTTTATTACCTCAGGTGCTGTATAATTGTCGACAAGGAGTGAAAACGGAGCAATTTGTGACGGCTCTTTCAATTTAAGACGTTAAAAACAGACGGAATTTGCATTTGTAATACCAGAGCATCGAAACTACTTGGAACTTTTGTGTATATGAACGGGTCCGCGCCTTTGTACTCTGCTCCCTTCACCGCTACAAACCAACCAACCATCGTGTCCGTGCGCATTTGAGTCGCAAAGAATGGGGAATAGCGCAGTTTGCTCGTGCATGGGGCGTAGCTCAGTTGGTAGAGCGTTCGCTTCGCATGTGAAAGGTCCAGGATTCAAGCCGCGGTGCCTCCATTTTTTGTGGTCAGTGCATGGTAAGTGTTGGTCGCGGCGAACCTAAAGGCACGCAAGATTTTGCAAAGCCAGCGTCACAGACTGATATGATGTATACTGACGTAAGGAGAGCAAGATGTAAGTGTGGGGACCGGCTGTTATCGAGGTGTCATCGAGTGCAGATCTGTCTTAGGTATCGCGGCTTAACCTCATTGAAGTCTAGAGGGTGGACAACACGTTGGTCTTACTCAGAGCGGTGTCCGAATTCTATTTTCGACGTTATACGTGCCACTTTCATTTTGGCCAACTACGATTCGATACAGAATGCACGAAACCTGAAAGACACCCTAACGGATACATAGAGAGTAGTGTTTGTCTGCTGAATAATGGGAGTGCAAGGGTCTGTGTCGTCTATATGGCTGTATGTAGCACCATTAGTCTTCGGGGGGGGCGGGCGTAGCTCAGATGGTAGAGCGCTCGCTTAGTATGCGAGAGGTACTGGGATCAATACCCAGTGCCTCCAGAATTTTTAACACACCTACATGCGCAACTTGATATGCAAGTGGAATAATTCACAACCAGCAGATGTGTCTAGGAAGATACAAGCGAATGATTAGCATCCACAATTGACAAGCGTGCTGTTATTAGTGCGCAGGAAGCACCCTCCTCCCACGCCTACACTTAATTTAGAAACAGTACAAGTGTTCCCGTAAGATTCTCAAGCCTATGTCGGAAAGATCTGCCTTGCGCCGAGTTCACGTAAATCCCACTGCACATTCCTATTCTTTGCGTGCAGTCAGCTGCTACTGGTGTTGCTAGTTGTGACTGCTGATAACAGATGCCGTAGCAATCAATTCATGGAGTGAATTGTATGTTTTGCGATAGTCTGTCTCTGACAAGCAAGCACAGGTGACATAGGTGCGAACGCAGGAAGCTTGCAGACCCTCGCTGCCTGCAGACACCGAGCAGCCACACTAGGAGGGCGGCCTAAGCCGTAGGCGAATTGTGCTCATTCGCTTTGGCGCGACGTCGAACTATAAATAATGCTGTCACTAGCGTGAGCGTCGTGGAAAGTCGGAAAAGTCGGCTGCGAGGGTGAGTGCCAAGTTTGGGGAGCGTTTCGTAGTATGCGCAGTGCAATGGAGACGCGGAAACTTGTTGTGGCCCAGTGTTTTGCAGTTGGACGACAAGATTGGTACACAGTAGTAAAGAGCGAGGCACTGAGTTGGCATAAATAATGTAGTGCACAATGGGGCTCGAGATGTGTTTGTTACCTCAGGTGCTGTATAATTGTCGACAAGGAGTGAAAACGGAGCAATTTGTGACGGCTCTTTCAATTTAAGACGTTAAAAACAGACGGAATTTGCATTTGTAATACCAGAGCATCGAAACTACTTGGAACTTTGGTGTATATGAACGGGTCCGCACCTTTGTACTCTGCTCCCTTCACCGCTACAAACCAACCAACCATCGTGCCCGTGCGCATCTGAGTCGCAAAGAATGGGGAATAGCGCAGTTTGCTCGTGCATGGGGCGTAGCTCAGTTGGTAGAGCGTTCGCTTCGCATGTGAAAGGTCCAGGATTCAAGCCGCGGTGCCTCCATTTTTTGTGGTCAGTGCATGGTAAGTGTTGGTCGCGGCGAACCTAAAGGCACGCAAGATTTTGCAAAGCCAGCGTCACAGACTGATATGATGTATACTGACGTAAGGAGAGCAAGATGTAAGTGTGGGGACCGGCTGTTATCGAGGTGTTATCGAGTGCAGATCTGTCTTAGGTATCGCGGCTTAACCTCATTGAAGTCTAGAGGGTGGACAACACGTTGGTCTTACTCAGAGCGGTGTCCGAATTCTATTTTCGACGTTATACGTGCCACTTTCATTTTGGCCAACTACGATTCGATACAGAATGCACGAAACCTGAAAGACACCCTAACGGATACATAGAGAGTAGTGTTTGTCTGCTGAATAATGGGAGTGCAAGGGTCTGTGTCGTCTATATAGCTGTATGTAGCACCATTAGTCTTCGGGGGGGGGGCGGGCGTAGCTCAGATGGTAGAGCGCTCGCTTAGTATGCGAGAGGTACTGGGATCAATACCCAGTGCCTCCAGAATTTTTAACACACCTACATGCGCAACTTGATATGCAAGTGGAATAATTCACAACCAGCAGATGTGTCTAGGAAGATACAAGCGAATGATTAGCATCCACAATTGACAAGCGTGCTGTTATTAGTGCGCAGGAAGCACCCTCCTCCCACGCCTACACTTAATTTAGAAACAGTACAAGTGTTCCCGTAAGATTCTCAAGCCTATGTCGGAAAGATCTGCCTTGCGCCGAGTTCACGTAAATCCCACTGCACATTCCTATTCTTTGCGTGCAGTCAGCTGCTACTGGTGTTGCTAGTTGTGACTGCTGATAACAGATGCCGTAGCAATCAATTCATGGAGTGAGTTGTATGTTTTGCGATAGTCTGTCTCTGACAAGCAAGCACAGGTGACATAGGTGCGAACGCAGGAAGCTTGCAGACCCTCGCTGCCTGCAGACACCGAGCAGCCACACTAGGAGGGCGGCCTAAGCCGTAGGCGAATTGTGCTCATTCGCTTTGGCGCGACGTCGAACTATAAATAATGCTGTCACTAGCGTGAGCGTCGTGGAAAGTCGGAAAAGTCGGCTGCGAGGGTGAGTGCCAAGTTTGGGGAGCGTTTCGTAGTATGCGCAGTGCAATGGAGACGCGGAAACTTGTTGTGGCCCAGTGTTTTGCAGTTGGACGACAAGATTGGTACACAGTAGTAAAGAGCGAGGCACTGAGTTGGCATAAATAATGTAGTGCACAATGGGGCTCGAGATGTGTTTGTTACCTCAGGTGCTGTATAATTGTCGACAAGGAGTGAAAACGGAGCAATTTGTGACGGCTCTTTCAATTTAAGACGTTAAAAACAGACGGAATTTGCATTTGTAATACCAGAGCATCGAAACTACTTGGAACTTTTGTGTATATGAACGGGTCCGCACCTTTGTACTCTGCTCCCTTCACCGCTACAAACCAACCAACCATCGTGCCCGTGCGCATCTGAGTCGCAAAGAATGGGGAATAGCGCAGTTTGCTCGTGCATGGGGCGTAGCTCAGTTGGTAGAGCGTTCGCTTCGCATGTGAAAGGTCCAGGATTCAAGCCGCGGTGCCTCCATTTTTTGTGGTCAGTGCATGGTAAGTGTTGGTCGCGGCGAACCTAAAGGCACGCAAGATTTTGCAAAGCCAGCGTCACAGACTGATATGATGTATACTGACGTAAGGAGAGCAAGATGTAAGTGTGGGGACCGGCTGTTATCGAGGTGTCATCGAGTGCAGATCTGTCTTAGGTATCGCGGCTTAACCTCATTGAAGTCTAGAGGGTGGACAACACGTTGGTCTTACTCAGAGCGGTGTCCGAATTCTATTTTCGACGTTATACGTGCCACTTTCATTTTGGCCAACTACGATTCGATACAGAATGCACGAAACCTGAAAGACACCCTAACGGATACATAGAGAGTAGTGTTTGTCTGCTGAATAATGGGAGTGCAAGGGTCTGTGTCGTCTATATGGCTGTATGTAGCACCATTAGTCTTCGGGGGGGGGCGGGCGTAGCTCGGATGGTAGAGCGCTCGCTTAGTATGCGAGAGGTACTGGGATCAATACCCAGTGCCTCCAGAATTTTTAACACACCTACATGCGCAACTTAATATGCAAGTGGAATAATTCACAACCAGCAGATGTGTCTAGGAAGATACAAGCGAATGATTAGCATCCACAATTGACAAGCGTGCTGTTATTAGTGTGCAGGAAGCACCCTCCTCCCACGCCTACACTTAATTTAGAAACAGTACAAGTGTTCCCGTAAGATTCTCAAGCCTATGTCGGAAAGATCTGCCTTGCGCCGAGTTCACGTAAATCCCACTGCACATTCCTATTCTTTGCGTGCAGTCAGCTGCTACTGGTGTTGCTAGTTGTGACTGCTGATAACAGATGCCGTAGCAATCAATTCATGGAGTGAGTTGTATGTTTTGCGATAGTCTGTCTCTGACAAGCAAGCACAGGTGACATAGGTGCGAACGCAGGAATCTTGCAGACCCTCGCTGCCTGCAGACACCGAGCAGCCACACTAGGAGGGCGGCCTAAGCCGTAGGCGAATTGTGCTCATTCGCTTTGGCGCGACGTCGAACTATAAATAATGCTGTCACTAGCGTGAGCGTTGCGTGAGCGTCGTGGAAAGTCGGAAAATTCGGCTGCGAGGGTGAGTGCCAAGTTTGGGGAGCGTTTCGTAGTATGCGCAGTGCAATGGAGACGCGGAAACTTGTTGTGGCCCAGTGTTTCGCAGTTGGACGACAAGATTGGTACACAGTAGTAAAGAGCGAGGCACTGAGTTGGCATAAATAATGTAGTGCACAATGGGGCTCGAGATGTGTTTGTTACCTCAGGTGCTGTATAATTGTCGACAAGGAGTGAAAACGGAGCAATTTGTGACGGCTCTTTCAATTTAAGACGTTAAAAACAGACGGAATTTGCATTTGTAATACCAGAGCATCGAAACTACTTGGAACTTTTGTGTATATGAACGGGTCCGCGCCTTTGTACTCTGCTCCCTTCACCGCTACAAACCAACCAACCATCGTGCCCGTGCGCATCTGAGTCGCAAAGAATGGGGAATAGCGCAGTTTGCTCGTGCATGGGGCGTAGCTCAGTTGGTAGAGCGTTCGCTTCGCATGTGAAAGGTCCAGGATTCAAGCCACGGTTCCTCCATTTTTTGTGGTCAGTGCATGGTAAGTGTTGGTCGCGGCGAACCTAAGGGCACGCAAGATTTTGCAAAGCCAGCGTCACAGACTGATATGCTGTATACTGACGTAAGGAGAGCAAGATGTAAGTGTGGGGACCGGCTGTTATCGAGGTGTCATCGAGTGCAGATCTGTCTTAGGTATCGCGGCTTAACCTCATTGATGTCTAGAGGGTGGACAACACGTTGGTCTTACTCAGAGCGGTGTCCGAATTCTATTTTCGACGTTATACGTGCCACTTTCATTTTGGCCAACTACGATTCGATACAGAATGCACGAAACCTGAAAGACACCCTAACGGATACATAGAGAGTAGTGTTTGTCTGCTGAATAATGGGAGTGCAAGGGTCTGTGTCGTCTATATGGCTGTATGTAGCACCATTAGTCTTCGGGGGGGTGGGCGTAGCTCAGATGGTAGAGCGCTCGCTTAGTATGCGAGAGGTACTGGGATCAATACCCAGTGCCTCCAGAATTTTTAACACACCTACATGCGCACCTTGATATGCAAGTGGAATAATTCACAACCAGCAGATGTGTCTAGGAAGATACAAGCGAATGATTAGCATCCACAATTGACAAGCGTGCTGTTATTAGTGCGCAGGAAGCACCCTCCTCCCACGCCTACACTTAATTTAGAAACAGTACAAGTGTTCCCGTAAGATTCTCAAGCCTATGTCGGAAAGATCTGCCTTGCGCCGAGTTCACGTAAATCCCACTGCACATTCCTATTCTTTGCGTGCAGTCAGCTGCTACTGGTGTTGCTAGTTGTGACTGCTGATAACAGATGCCGTAGCAATCAATTCATGGAGTGAGTTGTATGTTTTGCGATAGTCTGTCTCTGACAAGCAAGCACATGTGACATAGGTGCGAACACAGGAAGCTTGCAGACCCTCGCTGCCTGCAGACACCGAGCAGCCACACTAGGAGGGCGGCCTAAGCCGTAGGCGAATTGTGCTCATTCGCTTTGGCGCGACGTCGAACTATAAATAATGCTGTCACTAGCGTGAGCGTCGTGGAAAGTCGGAAAAGTCGGCTGCGAGGGTGAGTGCCAAGTTTGGGGAGCGTTTCGTAGTATGCGCAGTGCAATGGAGACGCGGAAACTTGTTGTGGCCCAGTGTTTTGCAGTTGGACGACAAGATTGGTACACAGTAGTAAAGAGCGAGGCACTGAGTTGGCATAAATAATGTAGTGCACAATGGGGCTCGAGATGTGTTTGTTACCTCAGGTGCTGTATAATTGTCGACAAGGAGTGAAAACGGAGCAATTTGTGACGGCTCTTTCAATTTAAGACGTCAAAAACAGACGGAATTTGCATTTGTAATACCAGAGCATCGAAACTACTTGGAACTTTTGTGTATATGAACGGGTCCGCGCCTTTGTACTCTGCTCCCTTCACCGCTACAAACCAACCAACCATCGTGCCCGTGCGCATCTGAGTCGCAAAGAATGGGGAATAGCGCAGTTTGCTCGTGCATGGGGCGTAGCTCAGTTGGTAGAGCGTTCGCTTCGCATGTGAAAGGTCCAGGATTCAAGCCGCGGTGCCTCCATTTTTTGTGGTCAGTGCATGGTAAGTGTTGGTCGCGGCGAACCTAAAGGCACGCAAGATTTTGCAAAGCCAGCGTCACAGACTGATATGATGTATACTGACGTAAGGAGAGCAAGATGTAAGTGTGGGGACCGGCTGTTATCGAGGTGTCATCGAGTGCAGATCTGTCTTAGGTATCGCGGCTTAACCTCATTGAAGTCTAGAGGGTGGACAACACGTTGGTCTTACTCAGAGCGGTGTCCGAATTCTATTTTCGACGTTATACGTGCCACTTTCATTTTGGCCAACTACGATTCGATACAGAATGCACGAAACCTGAAAGACACCCTAACGGATACATAGAGAGTAGTGTTTGTCTGCTGAATAATGGGAGTGCAAGGGTCTGTGTCGTCTATATGGCTGTATGTAGCACCATTAGTCTTCGGGGGGGCGGGCGTAGCTCAGATGGTAGAGCGCTCGCTTAGTATGCGAGAGGTACTGGGATCAATACCCAGTGCCTCCAGAATTTTTAACACACCTACATGCGCAACTTGATATGCAAGTGGAATAATTCACAACCAGCAGATGTGTCTAGGAAGATACAAGCGAATGATTAGCATCCACAATTGACAAGCGTGCTGTTATTAGTGCGCAGGAAGCACCCTCCTCCCACGCCTACACTTAATTTAGAAACAGTACAAGTGTTCCCGTAAGATTCTCAAGCCTATGTCGGAAAGATCTGCCTTGCGCCGAGTTCACGTAAATCCCACTGCACATTCCTATTCTTTGCGTGCAGTCAGCTGCTACTGGTGTTGCTAGTTGTGACTGCTGATAACAGATGCCGTAGCAATCAATTCATGGAGTGAGTTGTATGTTTTGCGATAGTCTGTCTCTGACAAGCAAGCACATGTGACATAGGTGCGAACACAGGAAGCTTGCAGACCCTCGCTGCCTGCAGACACCGAGCAGCCACACTAGGAGGGCGGCCTAAGCCGTAGGCGAATTGTGCTCATTCGCTTTGGCGCGACGTCGAACTATAAATAATGCTGTCACTAGCGTGAGCGTCGTGGAAAGTCGGAAAATTCGGCTGCGAGGGTGAGTGCCAAGTTTGGGGAGCGTTTCGTAGTATGCGCAGTGCAATGGAGACGCGGAAACTTGTTGTGGCCCAGTGTTTTGCAGTTGGACGACAAGATTGGTACACAGTAGTAAAGAGCGAGGCACTGAGTTGGCATAAATAATGTAGTGCACAATGGGGCTCGAGATGTGTTTATTACCTCAGGTGCTGTATAATTGTCGACAAGGAGTGAAAACGGAGCAATTTGTGACGGCTCTTTCAATTTAAGACGTTAAAAACAGACGGAATTTGCATTTGTAACACCAGAGAATCGAAACTACTTGGAACTTTTGTGTATATGAACGGGTCCGCGCCTTTGTACTCTGCTCCCTTCACCGCTACAAACCAACCAACCATCGTGTCCGTGCGCATTTGAGTCGCAAAGAATGGGGAAAAGCGCAGTTTGCTCGTGCATGGGGCGTAGCTCAGTTGGTAGAGCGTTCGCTTCGCATGTGAAAGGTCCAGGATTCAAACCGCGGTGCCTCCATTTTTTGTGGTCAGTGCATGGTAAGTGTTGGTCGCGGCGAACCTAAAGGCACGCAAGATTTTGCAAAGCCAGCGTCACAGACTGATATGATGTATACTGACGTAAGGAGAGCAAGATGTAAGTGTGGGGACCGGCTGTTATCGAGGTGTCATCGAGTGCAGATCTGTCTTATGTATCGCGGCTTAACCTCATTGAAGTCTAGAGGGTGGACAACACGTTGGTCTTACTCAGAGCGGTGTCCGAATTCTATTTTCGACGTTATACGTGCCACTTTCATTTTGGCCAACTACGATTCGATACAGAATGCACGAAACCTGAAAGACACCCTAACGGATACATAGAGAGTAGTGTTTGTCTGCTGAATAATGGGAGTGCAAGGGTCTGTGTCGTCTATATGGCTGTATGTAGCACCATTAGTCTTCGGGGGGGGCGGGCGTAGCTCAGATGGTAGAGCGCTCGCTTAGTATGCGAGAGGTACTGGGATCAATACCCAGTGCCTCCAGAATTTTTAACACACCTACATGCGCAACTTGATATGCAAGTGGAATAATTCACAACCAGCAGATGTGTCTAGGAAGATACAAGCGAATGATTAGCATCCACAATTGACAAGCGTGCTGTTATTAGTGCGCAGGAAGCACCCTCCTCCCACGCCTACACTTAATTTAGAAACAGTACAAGTGTTCCCGTAAGATTCTCAAGCCTATGTCGGAAAGATCTGCCTTGCGCCGAGTTCACGTAAATCCCACTGCACATTCCTATTCTTTGCGTGCAGTCAGCTGCTACTGGTGTTGCTAGTTGTGACTGCTGATAACAGATGCCGTAGCAATCAATTCATGGAGTGAGTTGTATGTTTTGCGATAGTCTGTCTCTGACAAGCAAGCACAGGTGACATAGGTGCGAACACAGGAAGCTTGCAGACCCTCGCTGCCTGCAGACACCGAGCAGCCACACTAGGAGGGCGGCCTAAGCCGTAGGCGAATTGTGCTCATTCGCTTTGGCGCGACGTCGAACTATAAATAATGCTGTCACTAGCGTGAGCGTTGCGTGAGCGTCGTGGAAAGTCGGAAAAGTCGGCTGCGAGGGTGAGTGCCAAGTTTGGGGAGCGTTTCGTAGTATGCGCAGTGCAATGGAGACGCGGAAACTTGTTGTGGCCCAGTGTTTTGCAGTTGGACGACAAGATTGGTACACAGTAGTAAAGAGCGAGGCACTGAGTTGGCATAAATAATGTAGTGCACAATGGGGCTCGAGATGTGTTTGTTACCTCAGGTGCTGTATAATTGTCGACAAGGAGTGAAAACGGAGCAATTTGTGACGGCTCTTTCAATTTAAGACGTTAAAAACAGACGGAATTTGCATTTGTAATACCAGAGCATCGAAACTACTTGGAACTTTTGTGTATATGAACGGGTCCGCGCCTTTGTACTCTGCTCCCTTCACCGCTACAAACCAACCAACCATCGTGCCCGTGCGCATCTGAGTCGCAAAGAATGGGGAATAGCGCAGTTTGCTCGTGCATGGGGCGTAGCTCAGTTGGTAGAGCGTTCGCTTCGCATGTGAAAGGTCCAGGATTCAAGCCGCGGTGCCTCCATTTTTTGTGGTCAGTGCATGGTAAGTGTTGGTCGCGGCGAACCTAAAGGCACGCAAGATTTTGCAAAGCCAGCGTCACAGACTGATATGATGTATACTGACGTAAGGAGAGCAAGATGTAAGTGTGGGGACCGGCTGTTATCGAGGTGTCATCGAGTGCAGATCTGTCTTAGGTATCGCGGCTTAACCTCATTGAAGTCTAGAGGGTGGACAACACGTTGGTCTTACTCAGAGCGGTGTCCGAATTCTATTTTCGACGTTATACGTGCCACTTTCATTTTGGCCAACTACGATTCGATACAGAATGCACGAAACCTGAAAGACACCCTAACGGATACATAGAGAGTAGTGTTTGTCTGCTGAATAATGGGAGTGCAAGGGTCTGTGTCGTCTATATGGCTGTATGTAGCACCATTAGTCTTCGGGGGGGCGGGCGTAGCTCAGATGGTAGAGCGCTCGCTTAGTATGCGACAGGTACTGGGATCAATACCCAGTGCCTCCAGAATTTTTAACACACCTACATGCGCAACTTGATATGCAAGTGGAATAATTCACAACCAGCAGATGTGTCTAGGAAGATACAAGCGAATGATTAGCATCCACAATTGACAAGCGTGCTGTTATTAGTGCGCAGGAAGCACCCTCCTCCCACGCCTACACTTAATTTAGAAACAGTACAAGTGTTCCCGTAAGATTCTCAAGCCTATGTCGGAAAGATCTGCCTTGCGCCGAGTTCACGTAAATCCCACTGCACATTCCTATTCTTTGCGTGCAGTCAGCTGCTACTGGTGTTGCTAGTTGTGACTGCTGATAACAGATGCCGTAGCAATCAATTCATGGAGTGAGTTGTATGTTTTGCGATAGTCTGTCTCTGACAAGCAAGCACATGTGACATAGGTGCGAACACAGGAAGCTTGCAGACCCTCGCTGCCTGCAGACACCGAGCAGCCACACTAGGAGGGCGGCCTAAGCCGTAGGCGAATTGTGCTCATTCGCTTTGGCGCGACGTCGAACTATAAATAATGCTGTCACTAGCGTGAGCGTCGTGGAAAGTCGGAAAATTCGGCTGCGAGGGTGAGTGCCAAGTTTGGGGAGCGTTTCGTAGTATGCGCAGTGCAATGGAGACGCGGAAACTTGTTGTGGCTCAGTGTTTTGCAGTTGGACGACAAGATTGGTACACAGTAGTAAAGAGCGAGGCACTGAGTTGGCATAAATAATGTAGTGCACAATGGGGCTCGAGATGTGTTTGTTACCTCAGGTGCTGTATAATTGTCGACAAGGAGTGAAAACGGAGCAATTTGTGACGGCTCTTTCAATTTAAGACGTTAAAAACAGACGGAATTTGCATTTGTAATAGCAGAGAATCGAAACTACTTGGAACTTTTGTGTATATGAACGGGTCCGCGCCTTTGTACTCTGCTCCCTTCACCGCTACAAACCAACCAACCATCGTGTCCGTGCGCATTTGAGTCGCAAAGAATGGGGAATAGCGCAGTTTGCTCGTGCATGGGGCGTAGCTCAGTTGGTAGAGCGTTCGCTTCGCATGTGAAAGGGCCAGGATTCAAGCCGCGGGGCCTCCATTTTTTGTGGTCAGTGCATGGTAAGTGTTGGTCGCGGCGAACCTAAAGGCACGCAAGATTTTGCAAAGCCAGCGTCACAGACTGATATGATGTATACTGACGTAAGGAGAGCAAGATGTAAGTGTGGGGACCGGCTGTTATCGAGGTGTCATCGAGTGCAGATCTGTCTTAGGTATCGCGGCTTAACCTCATTGAAGTCTAGAGGGTGGACAACACGTTGGTCTTACTCAGAGCGGTGTCCGAATTCTATTTTCGACGTTATACGTGCCACTTTCATTTTGGCCAACTACGATTCGATACAGAATGCACGAAACCTGAAAGACACCCTAACGGATACATAGAGAGTAGTGTTTGTCTGCTGAATAATGGGAGTGCAAGGGTCTGTGTCGTCTATATGGCTGTATGTAGCACCATTAGTCTTCGGGGGGGGGGGGGGGGGGGGGGGCGGGCGTAGCTCAGATGGTAGAGCGCTCGCTTAGTATGCGAGAGGTACTGGGATCAATACCCAGTGCCTCCAGAATTTTTAACACACCTACATGCGCAACTTGATATGCAAGTGGAATAATTCACAACCAGCAGATGTGTCTAGGAAGATACAAGCGAATGATTAGCATCCACAATTGACAAGCGTGCTGTTATTAGTGCGCAGGAAGCACCCTCCTCCCACGCCTACACTTAATTTAGAAACAGTACAAGTGTTCCCGTAAGATTCTCAAGCCTATGTCGGAAAGATCTGCCTTGCGCCGAGTTCACGTAAATCCCACTGCACATTCCTATTCTTTGCGTGCAGTCAGCTGCTACTGGTGTTGCTAGTTGTGACTGCTGATAACAGATGCCGTAGCAATCAATTCATGGAGTGAGTTGTATGTTTTGCGATAGTCTGTCTCTGACAAGCAAGCACAGGTGACATAGGTGCGAACGCAGGAAGCTTGCAGACCCTCGCTGCCTGCAGACACCGAGCAGCCACACTAGGAGGGCGGCCTAAGCCGTAGGCGAATTGTGCTCATTCGCTTTGGCGCGACGTCGAACTATAAATAATGCTGTCACTAGCGTGAGCGTCGTGGAAAGTCGGAAAAGTCGGCTGCGAGGGTGAGTGCCAAGTTTGGGGAGCGTTTCGTAGTATGCGCAGTGCAATGGAGACGCGGAAACTTGTTGTGGCCCAGTGTTTTGCAGTTGGACGACAAGATTGGTACACAGTAGTAAAGAGCGAGGCACTGAGTTGGCATAAATAATGTAGTGCACAATGGGGCTCGAGATGTGTTTGTTACCTCAGGTGCTGTATAATTGTCGACAAGGAGTGAAAACGGAGCAATTTGTGACGGCTCTTTCAATTTAAGACGTTAAAAACAGACGGAATTTGCATTTGTAATACCAGAGCATCGAAACTACTTGGAACTTTTGTGTATATGAACGGGTCCGCGCCTTTGTACTCTGCTCCCTTCACCGCTACAAACCAACCAACCATCGTGCCCGTGCGCATCTGAGTCGCAAAGAATGGGGAATAGCGCAGTTTGCTCGTGCATGGGGCGTAGCTCAGTTGGTAGAGCGTTCGCTTCGCATGTGAAAGGTCCAGGATTCAAGCCGCGGTGCCTCCATTTTTTGTGGTCAGTGCATGGTAAGTGTTGGTCGCGGCGAACCTAAAGGCACGCAAGATTTTGCAAAGCCAGCGTCACAGACTGATATGATGTATACTGACGTAAGGAGAGCAAGATGTAAGTGTGGGGACCGGCTGTTATCGAGGTGTCATCGAGTGCAGATCTGTCTTAGGTATCGCGGCTTAACCTCATTGAAGTCTAGAGGGTGGACAACACGTTGGTCTTACTCAGAGCGGTGTCCGAATTCTATTTTCGACGTTATACGTGCCACTTTCATTTTGGCCAACTACGATTCGATACAGAATGCACGAAACCTGAAAGACACCCTAACGGATACATAGAGAGTAGTGTTTGTCTGCTGAATAATGGGAGTGCAAGGGTCTGTGTCGTCTATATGGCTGTATGTAGCACCATTAGTCTTCGGGGGGGCGGGCGTAGCTCAGATGGTAGAGCGCTCGCTTAGTATGCGAGAGGTACTGGGATCAATACCCAGTGCCTCCAGAATTTTTAACACACCTACATGCGCAACTTGATATGCAAGTGGAATAATTCACAACCAGCAGATGTGTCTAGGAAGATACAAGCGAATGATTAGCATCCACAATTGACAAGCGTGCTGTTATTAGTGCGCAGGAAGCACCCTCCTCCCACGCCTACACTTAATTTAGAAACAGTACAAGTGTTCCCGTAAGATTCTCAAGCCTATGTCGGAAAGATCTGCCTTGCGCCGAGTTCACGTAAATCCCACTGCACATTCCTATTCTTTGCGTGCAGTCAGCTGCTACTGGTGTTGCTAGTTGTGACTGCTGATAACAGATGCCGTAGCAATCAATTCATGGAGTGAGTTGTATGTTTTGCGATAGTCTGTCTCTGACAAGCAAGCACATGTGACATAGGTGCGAACACAGGAAGCTTGCAGACCCTCGCTGCCTGCAGACACCGAGCAGCCACACTAGGAGGGCGGCCTAAGCCGTAGGCGAATTGTGCTCATTCGCTTTGGCGCGACGTCGAACTATAAATAATGCTGTCACTAGCGTGAGCGTCGTGGAAAGTCGGAAAATTCGGCTGCGAGGGTGAGTGCCAAGTTTGGGGAGCGTTTCGTAGTATGCGCAGTGCAATGGAGACGCGGAAACTTGTTGTGGCCCAGTGTTTTGCAGTTGGACGACAAGATTGGTACACAGTAGTAAAGAGCGAGGCACTGAGTTGGCATAAATAATGTAGTGCACAATGGGGCTCGAGATGTGTTTGTTACCTCAGGTGCTGTATAATTGTCGACAAGGAGTGAAAACGGAGCAATTTGTGACGGCTCTTTCAATTTAAGACGTTAAAAACAGACGGAATTTGCATTTGTAATACCAGAGAATCGAAACTACTTGGAACTTTTGTGTATATGAACGGGTCCGCGCCTTTGTACTCTGCTCCCTTCACCGCTACAAACCAACCAACCATCGTGTCCGTGCGCATTTGAGTCGCAAAGAATGGGGAATAGCGCAGTTTGCTCGTGCATGGGGCGTAGCTCAGTTGGTAGAGCGTTCGCTTCGCATGTGAAAGGGCCAGGATTCAAGCCGCGGGGCCTCCATTTTTTGTGGTCAGTGCATGGTAAGTGTTGGTCGCGGCGAACCTAAAGGCACGCAAGATTTTGCAAAGCCAGCGTCACAGACTGATATGATGTATACTGACGTAAGGAGAGCAAGATGTAAGTGTGGGGACCGGCTGTTATCGAGGTGTCATCGAGTGCACATCTGTCTTAGGTATCGCGGCTTAACCTCATTGAAGTCTAGAGGGTGGACAACACGTTGGTCTTACTCAGAGCGGTGTCCGAATTCTATTTTCGACGTTATACGTGCCACTTTCATTTTGGCCAACTACGATTCGATACAGAATGCACGAAACCTGAAAGACACCCTAACGGATACATAGAGAGTAGTGTTTGTCTGCTGAATAATGGGAGTGCAAGGGTCTGTGTCGTCTATATGGCTGTATGTAGCACCATTAGTCTTCGGGGGGGCGGGCGTAGCTCAGACGGTAGAGCGCTCGCTTAGTATGCGAGAGGTACTGGGATCAATACCCAGTGCCTCCAGAATTTTTAACACACCTACATGCGCAACTTGATATGCAAGTGGAATAATTCACAACCAGCAGATGTGTCTAGGAAGATACAAGCGAATGATTAGCATCCACAATTGACAAGCGTGCTGTTATTAGTGCGCAGGAAGCACCCTCCTCCCACGCCTACACTTAATTTAGAAACAGTACAAGTGTTCCCGTAAGATTCTCAAGCCTATGTCGGAAAGATCTGCCTTGCGCCGAGTTCACGTAAATCCCACTGCACATTCCTATTCTTTGCGTGCAGTCAGCTGCTACTGGTGTTGCTAGTTGTGACTGCTGATAACAGATGCCGTAGCAATCAATTCATGGAGTGAGTTGTATGTTTTGCGATAGTCTGTCTCTGAAAAGCAAGCACAGGTGACATAGGTGCGAACACAGGAAGCTTGCAGACCCTCGCTGCCTGCAGACACCGAGCAGCCACACTAGGAGGGCGGCCTAAGCCGTAGGCGAATTGTGCTCATTCGCTTTGGCGCGACGTCGAACTATAAATAATGCTGTCACTAGCGTGAGCGTCGTGGAAAGTCGGAAAAGTCGGCTGCGAGGGTGAGTGCCTAGTTTGGGGAGCGTTTCGTAGTATGCGCAGTGCAATGGAGACGCGGAAACTTGTTGTGGCCCAGTGTTTTGCAGTTGGACGACAAGATTGGTACACAGTAGTAAAGAGCGAGGCACTGAGTTGGCATAAATAATGTAGTGCACAATGGGGCTCGAGATGTGTTTGTTACCTCAGGTGCTGTATAATTGTCTACAAGGAGTGAAAACGGAGCAATTTGTGACGGCTCTTTCAATTTAAGACGTTAAAAACAGACGGAATTTGCATTTGTAATACCAGAGCATCGAAACTACTTGGAACTTTTGTGTATATGAACGGGTCCGCGCCTTTGTACTCTGCTCCCTTCACCGCTACAAACCAACCAACCATCGTGTCCGTGCGCATCTGAGTCGCAAAGAATGGGGAATAGCGCAGTTAGCTCGTGCATGGGGCGTAGCTCAGTTGGTAGAGCGTTCGCTTCGCATGTGAAAGGTCCAGGATTCAAGCCGCGGTGCCTCCATTTTTTGTGGTCAGTGCATGGTAAGTGTTGGTCGCGGCGAACCTAAAGGCACGCAAGATTTTGCAAAGCCAGCGTCACAGACTGATATGATGTATACTGACGTAAGGAGAGCAAGATGTAAGTGTGGGGACCGGCTGTTATCGAGGTGTCATCGAGTGCAGATCTGTCTTAGGTATCGCGGCTTAACCTCATTGAAGTCTAGAGGGTGGACAACACGTTGGTCTTACTCAGAGCGGTGTCCGAATTCTATTTTCGACGTTATACGTGCCACTTTCATTTTGGCCAACTACGATTCGATACAGAATGCACGAAACCTGAAAGACACCCTAACGGATACATAGAGAGTAGTGTTTGTCTGCTGAATAATGGGAGTGCAAGGGTCTGTGTCGTCTATATGGCTGTATGTAGCACCATTAGTCTTCGGGGGGGCGGGCGTAGCTCAGATGGTAGAGCGCTCGCTTAGTATGCGAGAGGTACTGGGATCAATACCCAGTGCCTCCAGAATTTTTAACACACCTACATGCGCAACTTGATATGCAAGTGGAATAATTCACAACCAGCAGATGTGTCTAGGAAGATACAAGCGAATGATTAGCATCCACAATTGACAAGCGTGCTGTTATTAGTGCGCAGGAAGCACCCTCCTCCCACGCCTACACTTAATTTAGAAACAGTACAAGTGTTCCCGTAAGATTCTCAAGCCTATGTCGGAAAGATCTGCCTTGCGCCGAGTTCACGTAAATCCCACTGCACATTCCTATTCTTTGCGTGCAGTCAGCTGCTACTGGTGTTGCTAGTTGTGACTGCTGATAACAGATGCCGTAGCAATCAATTCATGGAGTGAGTTGTATGTTTTGCGATAGTCTGTCTCTGACAAGCAAGCACAGGTGACATAGGTGCGAACACAGGAAGCTTGCAGACCCTCGCTGCCTGCAGACACCGAGCAGCCACACTAGGAGGGCGGCCTAAGCCGTAGGCGAATTGTGCTCATTCGCTTTGGCGCGACGTCGAACTATAAATAATGCTGTCACTAGCGTGAGCGTCGTGGAAAGTCGGAAAAGTCGGCTGCGAGGGTGAGTGCCAAGTTTGGGGAGCGTTTCGTAGTATGCGCAGTGCAATGGAGACGCGGAATCTTGTTGTGGCCCAGTGTTTTGCAGTTGGACGACAAGATTGGTACACAGTAGTAAAGAGCGAGGCACTGAGTTGGCATACATAATGTAGTGCACAATGGGGCTCGAGATGTGTTTGTTACCTCAGGTGCTGTATAATTGTCGACAAGGAGTGAAAACGGAGCAATTTGTGACGGCTCTTTCAATTTAAGACGTTAAAAACAGACGGAATTTGCATTTGTAATAACAGAGCATCGAAACTACTTGGAACTTTTGTGTATATGAACGGGTCCGCGCCTTTGTACTCTGCTCCCTTCACCGCTACAAACCAACCAACCATCGTGTCCGTGCGCATCTGAGTCGCAAAGAATGGGGAATAGCGCAGTTAGCTCGTGCATGGGGCGTAGCTCAGTTGGTAGAGCGTTCGCTTCGCATGTGAAAGGTCCAGGATTCAAGCCGCGGTGCCTCCATTTTTTGTGGTCAGTGCATGGTAAGTGTTGGTCGCGGCGAACCTAAAGGCACGCAAGATTTTGCAAAGCCAGCGTCACAGACTGATATGATGTATACTGACGTAAGGAGAGCAAGATGTAAGTGTGGGGACCGGCTGTTATCGAGGTGTCATCGATTGCAGATCTGTCTTAGGTATCGCGGCTTAACCTCATTGAAGTCTAGAGGGTGGACAACACGTTGGTCTTACTCAGAGCGGTGTCCGAATTCTATTTTCGACGTTATACGTGCCACTTTCATTTTGGCCAACTACGATTCGATACAGAATGCACGAAACCTGAAAGACACCCTAACGGATACATAGAGAGTAGTGTTTGTCTGCTGAATAATGGGAGTGCAAGGGTCTGTGTCGTCTATATGGCTGTATGTAGCACCATTAGTCTTCGGGGGGGCGGGCGTAGCTCAGATGGTAGAGCGCTCGCTTAGTATGCGAGAGGTACTGGGATCAATACCCAGTGCCTCCAGAATTTTTAACACACCTACATGCGCAACTTGATATGCAAGTGGAATAATTCACAACCAGCAGATGTGTCTAGGAAGATACAAGCGAATGATTAGCATCCACAATTGACAAGCGTGCTGTTATTAGTGCGCAGGAAGCACCCTCCTCCCACGCCTACACTTAATTTAGAAACAGTACAAGTGTTCCCGTAAGATTCTCAAGCCTATGTCGGAAAGATCTGCCTTGCGCCGAGTTCACGTAAATCCCACTGCACATTCCTATTCTTTGCGTGCAGTCAGCTGCTACTGGTGTTGCTAGTTGTGACTGCTGATAACAGATGCCGTAGCAATCAATTCATGGAGTGAGTTGTATGTTTTGCGATAGTCTGTCTCTGACAAGCAAGCACAGGTGACATAGGTGCGAACGCAGGAAGCTTGCAGACCCTCGCTGCCTGCAGACACCGAGCAGCCACACTAGGAGGGCGGCCTAAGCCGTAGGCGAATTGTGCTCATTCGCTTTGGCGCGACGTCGAACTATAAATAATGCTGTCACTAGCGTGAGCGTATCGTGAGCGTCGTGGAATGTCGGAAAAGTCGGCTGCGAGGGTGAGTGCCAAGTTTGGGGAGCGTTTCGTAGTATGCGCAGTGCAATGGAGACGCGGAAACTTGTTGTGGCCCAGTGTTTTGCAGTTGGACGACAAGATTGGTACACAGTAGTAAAGAGCGAGGCACTGAGTTGGCATAAATAATGTAGTGCACAATGGGGCTCGAGATGTGTTTGTTACCTCAGGTGCTGTATAATTGTCGACAAGGAGTGAAAACGGAGCAATTTGTGACGGCTCTTTCAATTTAAGACGTTAAAAACAGACGGAATTTGCATTTGTAATACCAGAGCATCGAAACTACTTGGAACTTTTGTGTATATGAACGGGTCCGCGCCTTTGTACTCTGCTCCCTTCACCGCTACAAACCAACCAACCATCGTGTCCGTGCGCATCTGAGTCGCAAAGAATGGGGAATAGCGCAGTTTGCTCGTGCATGGGGCGTAGCGCAGTTGGTAGAGCGTTCGCTTCGCATGTGAAAGGTCCAGGATTCAAGCCGCGGTGCCTCCATTTTTTGTGGTCAGTGCATGGTAAGTGTTGGTCGCGGCGAACCTAAAGGCACGCAAGATTTTGCAAAGCCAGCGTCACAGACTGATATGATGTATACTGACGTAAGGAGAGCAAGATGTAAGTGTGGGGACCGGCTGTTATTGAGGTGTCATCGAGAGCAGATCTGTCTTAGGTATCGCGGCTTAACCTCATTGAAGTCTAGAGGGTGGACAGCACGTTGGTCTTACTCAGAGCGGTGTCCGAATTCTATTTTCGACGTTATACGTGCCACTTTCATTTTGGCCAACTACGATTCGATACAGAATGCACGAAACCTGAAAGACACCCTAACGGATACATAGAGAGTAGTGTTTGTCTGCTGAATAATGGGAGTGCAAGGGTCTGTGTCGTCTATATGGCTGTATGTAGCACCATTAGTCTTCGGGGGGGGCGGGCGTAGCTCAGATGGTAGAGCGCTCGCTTAGTATGCGAGAGGTACTGGGATCAATACCCAGTGCCTCCAGAATTTTTAACACACCTACATGCGCAACTTGATGTGCAAGTGGAATAATTCACAACCAGCAGATGTGTCTAGGAAGATACAAGCGAATGATTAGCATCCACAATTGACAAGCGTGCTGTTATTAGTGCGCAGGAAGCACCCTCCTCCCACGCCTACACTTAATTTAGAAACAGTACAAGTGTTCCCGTAAGATTCTCAAGCCTATGTCGGAAAGATCTGCCTTGCGCCGAGTTCACGTAAATCCCACTGCACATTCCTATTCTTTGCGTGCAGTCAGCTGCTACTGGTGTTGCTAGTTGTGACTGCTGATAACAGATGCCGTAGCAATCAATTCATGGAGTGAGTTGTATGTTTTGCGATAGTCTGTCTCTGACAAGCAAGCACAGGTGACATAGGTGCGAACACAGGAAGCTTGCAGACCCTCGCTGCCTGCAGACACCGAGCAGCCACACTAGGAGGGCGGCCTAAGCCGTAGGCGAATTGTGCTCATTCGCTTTGGCGCGACGTCGAACTATAAATAATGCTGCCACTAGCGTGAGCGTAATGGAAAGTCGGAAAAGTCGGCTGCGAGGGTGAGTGCCAAGTTTGGGGAGCGTTTCGTAGTATGCGCAGTGCAATGGAGACGCGGAAACTTGTTGTGGCCCAGTGTTTTGCAGTTGGACGACAAGATTGGTACACAGTAGTAAAGAGCGAGGCACTGAGTTGGCATAAATAATGTAGTGCACAATGGGGCTCGAGATGTGTTTGTTACCTCAGGTGCTGTATAATTGTCGACAAGGAGTGAAAACGGAGCAATTTGTGACGGCTCTTTCAATTTAAGACGTTAAAAACAGACGGAATTTGCATTTGTAATACCAGAGCATCGAAACTACTTGGAACTTTTGTGTATATGAACGGGTCCGCGCCTTTGTACTCTGCTCCCTTCACCGCTACAAACCAACCAACCATCGTGTCCGTGCGCATCTGAGTCGCAAAGGATGGGGAATAGCGCAGTTTGCTCGTGCATGGGGCGTAGCTCAGTTGGTAGAGCGTTCGCTTTGCATGTGAAAGGTCCAGGATTCAAGCCGCGGTGCCTCCATTTTTTGTGGTCAGTGCATGGTAAGTGTTGGTCGCGGCGAACCTAAAGGCACGCAAGATTTTGCAAAGCCAGCGTCACAGACTGATATGATGTATACTGACGTAAGGAGAGCAAGATGTAAGTGTGGGGACCGGCTGTTATTGAGGTGTCATCGAGAGCAGATCTGTCTTAGGTATCGCGGCTTAACCTCATTGAAGTCTAGAGGGTGGACAACACGTTGGTCTTACTCAGAGCGGTGTCCGAATTCTATTTTCGACGTTATACGTGCCACTTTCATTTTGGCCAACTACGATTCGATACAGAATGCACGAAACCTGAAAGACACCCTAACGGATACATAGAGAGTAGTGTTTGTCTGCTGAATAATGGGAGTGCAAGGGTCTGTGTCGTCTATATGGCTGTATGTAGCACCATTAGTTTTCGGGGGGGCGGGCGTAGCTCAGATGGTAGAGTGCTCGCGTAGTATGAGAGAGGTACTGGGATCAATACCCAGGGCCTCCAGAATTTTTAACACACCTACATGCGCAACTTGATATGCAAGTGGAATAATTCACAACCAGCAGATGTGTCTAGGAAGATACAAGCGAATGATTAGCATCCACAATTGACAAGCGTGCTGTTATTAGTGCGCAGGAAGCACCCTCCTCCCACGCCTACACTTAATTTAGAAACAGTACAAGTGTTCCCGTAAGATTCTCAAGCCTATGTCGGAAAGATCTGCCTTGCGCCGAGTTCACGTAAATCCCACTGCACATTCCTATTCTTTGCGTGCAGTCAGCTGCTACTGGTGTTGCTAGTTGTGACTGCTGATAACAGATGCCGTAGCAATCAATTCATGGAGTGAGTTGTATGTTTTGCGATAGTCTGTCTCTGACAAGCAAGCACAGGTGACATAGGTGCGAACGCAGGAAGCTTGCAGACCCTCGCTGCCTGCAGACACCGAGCAGCCACACTAGGAGGGCGGCCTAAGCCGTAGGCGAATTGTGCTCATTCGCTTTGGCGCGACGTCGAACTATAAATAATGCTGTCACTAGCGTGAGCGTATCGTGAGCGTCGTGGAATGTCGGAAAAGTCGGCTGCGAGGGTGAGTGCCAAGTTTGGGGAGCGTTTCGTAGTATGCGCAGTGCAATGGAGACGCGGAAACTTGTTGTGGCCCAGTGTTTTGCAGTTGGACGACAAGATTGGTACACAGTAGTAAAGAGCGAGGCACTGAGTTGGCATAAATAATGTAGTGCACAATGGGGCTCGAGATGTGTTTGTTACCTCAGGTGCTGTATAATTGTCGACAAGGAGTGAAAACGGAGCAATTTGTGACGGCTCTTTCAATTTAAGACGTTAAAAACAGACGGAATTTGCATTTGTAATACCAGAGCATCGAAACTACTTGGAACTTTTGTGTATATGAACGGGTCCGCGCCTTTGTACTCTGCTCCCTTCACCGCTACAAACCAACCAACCATCGTGTCCGTGCGCATCTGAGTCGCAAAGAATGGGGAATAGCGCAGTTTGCTCGTGCATGGGGCGTAGCGCAGTTGGTAGAGCGTTCGCTTCGCATGTGAAAGGTCCAGGATTCAAGCCGCGGTGCCTCCATTTTTTGTGGTCAGTGCATGGTAAGTGTTGGTCGCGGCGAACCTAAAGGCACGCAAGATTTTGCAAAGCCAGCGTCACAGACTGATATGATGTATACTGACGTAAGGAGAGCAAGATGTAAGTGTGGGGACCGGCTGTTATTGAGGTGTCATCGAGAGCAGATCTGTCTTAGGTATCGCGGCTTAACCTCATTGAAGTCTAGAGGGTGGACAGCACGTTGGTCTTACTCAGAGCGGTGTCCGAATTCTATTTTCGACGTTATACGTGCCACTTTCATTTTGGCCAACTACGATTCGATACAGAATGCACGAAACCTGAAAGACACCCTAACGGATACATAGAGAGTAGTGTTTGTCTGCTGAATAATGGGAGTGCAAGGGTCTGTGTCGTCTATATGGCTGTATGTAGCACCATTAGTCTTCGGGGGGGGCGGGCGTAGCTCAGATGGTAGAGCGCTCGCTTAGTATGCGAGAGGTACTGGGATCAATACCCAGTGCCTCCAGAATTTTTAACACACCTACATGCGCAACTTGATGTGCAAGTGGAATAATTCACAACCAGCAGATGTGTCTAGGAAGATACAAGCGAATGATTAGCATCCACAATTGACAAGCGTGCTGTTATTAGTGCGCAGGAAGCACCCTCCTCCCACGCCTACACTTAATTTAGAAACAGTACAAGTGTTCCCGTAAGATTCTCAAGCCTATGTCGGAAAGATCTGCCTTGCGCCGAGTTCACGTAAATCCCACTGCACATTCCTATTCTTTGCGTGCAGTCAGCTGCTACTGGTGTTGCTAGTTGTGACTGCTGATAACAGATGCCGTAGCAATCAATTCATGGAGTGAGTTGTATGTTTTGCGATAGTCTGTCTCTGACAAGCAAGCACAGGTGACATAGGTGCGAACACAGGAAGCTTGCAGACCCTCGCTGCCTGCAGACACCGAGCAGCCACACTAGGAGGGCGGCCTAAGCCGTAGGCGAATTGTGCTCATTCGCTTTGGCGCGACGTCGAACTATAAATAATGCTGCCACTAGCGTGAGCGTAATGGAAAGTCGGAAAAGTCGGCTGCGAGGGTGAGTGCCAAGTTTGGGGAGCGTTTCGTAGTATGCGCAGTGCAATGGAGACGCGGAAACTTGTTGTGGCCCAGTGTTTTGCAGTTGGACGACAAGATTGGTACACAGTAGTAAAGAGCGAGGCACTGAGTTGGCATAAATAATGTAGTGCACAATGGGGCTCGAGATGTGTTTGTTACCTCAGGTGCTGTATAATTGTCGACAAGGAGTGAAAACGGAGCAATTTGTGACGGCTCTTTCAATTTAAGACGTTAAAAACAGACGGAATTTGCATTTGTAATACCAGAGCATCGAAACTACTTGGAACTTTTGTGTATATGAACGGGTCCGCGCCTTTGTACTCTGCTCCCTTCACCGCTACAAACCAACCAACCATCGTGTCCGTGCGCATCTGAGTCGCAAAGGATGGGGAATAGCGCAGTTTGCTCGTGCATGGGGCGTAGCTCAGTTGGTAGAGCGTTCGCTTTGCATGTGAAAGGTCCAGGATTCAAGCCGCGGTGCCTCCATTTTTTGTGGTCAGTGCATGGTAAGTGTTGGTCGCGGCGAACCTAAAGGCACGCAAGATTTTGCAAAGCCAGCGTCACAGACTGATATGATGTATACTGACGTAAGGAGAGCAAGATGTAAGTGTGGGGACCGGCTGTTATTGAGGTGTCATCGAGAGCAGATCTGTCTTAGGTATCGCGGCTTAACCTCATTGAAGTCTAGAGGGTGGACAACACGTTGGTCTTACTCAGAGCGGTGTCCGAATTCTATTTTCGACGTTATACGTGCCACTTTCATTTTGGCCAACTACGATTCGATACAGAATGCACGAAACCTGAAAGACACCCTAACGGATACATAGAGAGTAGTGTTTGTCTGCTGAATAATGGGAGTGCAAGGGTCTGTGTCGTCTATATGGCTGTATGTAGCACCATTAGTTTTCGGGGGGGCGGGCGTAGCTCAGATGGTAGAGTGCTCTCGTAGTATGAGAGAGGTACTGGGATCAATACCCAGGGCCTCCAGAATTTTTAACACACCTACATGCGCAACTTGATATGCAAGTGGAATAATTCACAACCAGCAGATGTGTCTAGGAAGATACAAGCGAATGATTAGCATCCACAATTGACAAGCGTGCTGTTATTAGTGCGCAGGAAGCACCCTCCTCCCACGCCTACACTTAATTTAGAAACAGTACAAGTGTTCCCGTAAGATTCTCAAGCCTATGTCGGAAAGATCTGCCTTGCGCCGAGTTCACGTAAATCCCACTGCACATTCCTATTCTTTGCGTGCAGTCAGCTGCTACTGGTGTTGCTAGTTGTGACTGCTGATAACAGATGCCGTAGCAATCAATTCATGGAGTGAGTTGTATGTTTTGCGATAGTCTGTCTCTGACAAGCAAGCACAGGTGACATAGGTGCGAACACAGGAAGCTTGCAGACCCTCGCTGCCTGCAGACACCGAGCAGCCACACTAGGAGGGCGGCCTAAGCCGTAGGCGAATTGTGCTCATTCGCTTTGGCGCGACGTCGAACTATAAATAATGCTGTCACTAGCGTGAGCGTCGTGGAAAGTCGGAAAAGTCGGCTGCGAGGGTGAGTGCCAAGTTTGGGGAGCGTTTCGTAGTATGCGCAGTGCAATGGAGACGCGGAATCTTGTTGTGGCCCAGTGTTTTGCAGTTGGACGACAAGATTGGTACACAGTAGTAAAGAGCGAGGCACTGAGTTGGCATAAATAATGTAGTGCACAATGGGGCTCGAGATGTGTTTGTTACCTCAGGTGCTGTATAATTGTCGACAAGGAGTGAAAACGGAGCAATTTGTGACGGCTCTTTCAATTTAAGACGTTAAAAACAGACGGAATTTGCATTTGTAATACCAGAGCATCGAAACTACTTGGAACTTTTGTGTATATGAACGGGTCCGCGCCTTTGTACTCTGCTCCCTTCACCGCTACAAACCAACCAACCATCGTGTCCGTGCGCATCTGAGTCGCAAAGAATGGGGAATAGCGCAGTTTGCTCGTGCATGGGGCGTAGCTCAGTTGGTAGAGCGTTTGCTTGGCATGTGAAAGGTCCAGGATTCAAGCCGCGGTGCCTCCATTTTTTGTGGTCAGTGCATGGTAAGTGTTGGTCGCGGCGAACCTAAAGGCACGCAAGATGTTGCAAAGCCAGCGTCACAGACTGATATGATGTATACTGACGTAAGGAGAGCAAGATGTAAGTGTGGGGACCGGCTGTTATCGAGGTGTCATCGAGTGCAGATCTGTCTTAGGTATCGCGGCTTAACCTCATTGAAGTCTAGAGGGTGGACAACACGTTGGTCTTACTCAGAGCGGTGTCCGAATTCTATTTTCGACGTTATACGTGCCACTTTCATTTTGGCCAACTACGATTCGATACAGAATGCACGAAACCTGAAAGACACCCTAACGGATACATAGAGAGTAGTGTTTGTCTGCTGAATAATGGGAGTGCAAGGGTCTGTGTCGTCTATATGGCTGTATGTAGCACCATTAGTCTTTGGGGGGGGGGGGGGGGGGGCGGGCGTAGCTCAGATGGTAGAGCGCTCGCTTAGTATGCGAGAGGTACTAGGATCAATACCCAGTGCCTCCAGAATTTTTAACACACCTACATGCGCACCTTGATATGCAAGTGGAATAATTCACAACCAGCAGATGTGTCTAGGAAGATACAAGCGAATGATTAGCATCCACAATTGACAAGCGTGCTGTTATTAGTGCGCAGGAAGCACCCTCCTCCCACGCCTACACTTAATTTAGAAACAGTACAAGTGTTCCCGTAAGATTCTCAAGCCTATGTCGGAAAGATCTGCCTTGCGCCGAGTTCACGTAAATCCCACTGCACATTCCTATTCTTTGCGTGCAGTCAGCTGCTACTGGTGTTGCTAGTTGTGACTGCTGATAACAGATGCCGTAGCAATCAATTCATGGAGTGAGTTGTATGTTTTGCGATAGTCTGTCTCTGACAAGCAAGCACAGGTGACATAGGTGCGAACACAGGAAGCTTGCAGACCCTCGCTGCCTGCAGACACCGAGCAGCCACACTAGGAGGGCGGCCTAAGCCGTAGGCGAATTGTGCTCATTCGCTTTGGCGCGACGTCGAACTATAAATAATGCTGCCACTAGCGTGAGCGTAATGGAAAGTCGGAAAAGTCGGCTGCGAGGGTGAGACACTAGATCGCGTGTTGTTTCGTAGTATGCGCAGTGCAATGGAGACGCGGAAACTTGTTGTGGCCCAGTGTTTTGCAGTTGGACGACAAGATTGGTACACAGTAGTAAAGAGCGAGGCACTGAGTTGGCATAAATAATGTAGTGCACAATGGGGCTCGAGATGTGTTTGTTACCTCAGGTGCTGTATAATTGTCGACAAGGAGTGAAAACGGAGCAATTTGTGACGGCTCTTTCAATTTAAGACGTTAAAAACAGACGGAATTTGCATTTGTAATACCAGAGCATCGAAACTACTTGGAACTTTTGTGTATATGAACGGGTCCGCGCCTTTGTACTCTGCTCCCTTCACCGCTACAAACCAACCAACCATCGTGTCCGTGCGCATCTGAGTCGCAAAGGATGGGGAATAGCGCAGTTTGCTCGTGCATGGGGCGTAGCTCAGTTGGTAGAGCGTTCGCTTTGCATGTGAAAGGTCCAGGATTCAAGCCGCGGTGCCTCCATTTTTTGTGGTCAGTGCATGGTAAGTGTTGGTCGCGGCGAACCTAAAGGCACGCAAGATTTTGCAAAGCCAGCGTCACAGACTGATATGATGTATACTGACGTAAGGAGAGCAAGATGTAAGTGTGGGGACCGGCTGTTATTGAGGTGTCATCGAGAGCAGATCTGTCTTAGGTATCGCGGCTTAACCTCATTGAAGTCTAGAGGGTGGACAACACGTTGGTCTTACTCAGAGCGGTGTCCGAATTCTATTTTCGACGTTATACGTGCCACTTTCATTTTGGCCAACTACGATTCGATACAGAATGCACGAAACCTGAAAGACACCCTAACGGATACATAGAGAGTAGTGTTTGTCTGCTGAATAATGGGAGTGCAAGGGTCTGTGTCGTCTATATGGCTGTATGTAGCACCATTAGTTTTCGGGGGGGCGGGCGTAGCTCAGATGGTAGAGTGCTCTCGTAGTATGAGAGAGGTACTGGGATCAATACCCAGGGCCTCCAGAATTTTTAACACACCTACATGCGCAACTTGATATGCAAGTGGAATAATTCACAACCAGCAGATGTGTCTAGGAAGATACAAGCGAATGATTAGCATCCACAATTGACAAGCGTGCTGTTATTAGTGCGCAGGAAGCACCCTCCTCCCACGCCTACACTTAATTTAGAAACAGTACAAGTGTTCCCGTAAGATTCTCAAGCCTATGTCGGAAAGATCTGCCTTGCGCCGAGTTCACGTAAATCCCACTGCACATTCCTATTCTTTGCGTGCAGTCAGCTGCTACTGGTGTTGCTAGTTGTGACTGCTGATAACAGATGCCGTAGCAATCAATTCATGGAGTGAGTTGTATGTTTTGCGATAGTCTGTCTCTGACAAGCAAGCACAGGTGACATAGGTGCGAACACAGGAAGCTTGCAGACCCTCGCTGCCTGCAGACACCGAGCAGCCACACTAGGAGGGCGGCCTAAGCCGTAGGCGAATTGTGCTCATTCGCTTTGGCGCGACGTCGAACTATAAATAATGCTGTCACTAGCGTGAGCGTCGTGGAAAGTCGGAAAAGTCGGCTGCGAGGGTGAGTGCCAAGTTTGGGGAGCGTTTCGTAGTATGCGCAGTGCAATGGAGACGCGGAATCTTGTTGTGGCCCAGTGTTTTGCAGTTGGACGACAAGATTGGTACACAGTAGTAAAGAGCGAGGCACTGAGTTGGCATAAATAATGTAGTGCACAATGGGGCTCGAGATGTGTTTGTTACCTCAGGTGCTGTATAATTGTCGACAAGGAGTGAAAACGGAGCAATTTGTGACGGCTCTTTCAATTTAAGACGTTAAAAACAGACGGAATTTGCATTTGTAATACCAGAGCATCGAAACTACTTGGAACTTTTGTGTATATGAACGGGTCCGCGCCTTTGTACTCTGCTCCCTTCACCGCTACAAACCAACCAACCATCGTGTCCGTGCGCATCTGAGTCGCAAAGAATGGGGAATAGCGCAGTTTGCTCGTGCATGGGGCGTAGCTCAGTTGGTAGAGCGTTTGCTTGGCATGTGAAAGGTCCAGGATTCAAGCCGCGGTGCCTCCATTTTTTGTGGTCAGTGCATGGTAAGTGTTGGTCGCGGCGAACCTAAAGGCACGCAAGATGTTGCAAAGCCAGCGTCACAGACTGATATGATGTATACTGACGTAAGGAGAGCAAGATGTAAGTGTGGGGACCGGCTGTTATCGAGGTGTCATCGAGTGCAGATCTGTCTTAGGTATCGCGGCTTAACCTCATTGAAGTCTAGAGGGTGGACAACACGTTGGTCTTACTCAGAGCGGTGTCCGAATTCTATTTTCGACGTTATACGTGCCACTTTCATTTTGGCCAACTACGATTCGATACAGAATGCACGAAACCTGAAAGACACCCTAACGGATACATAGAGAGTAGTGTTTGTCTGCTGAATAATGGGAGTGCAAGGGTCTGTGTCGTCTATATGGCTGTATGTAGCACCATTAGTCTTTGGGGGGGGGGGGGGGGGGGGGGCGGGCGTAGCTCAGATGGTAGAGCGCTCGCTTAGTATGCGAGAGGTACTAGGATCAATACCCAGTGCCTCCAGAATTTTTAACACACCTACATGCGCACCTTGATATGCAAGTGGAATAATTCACAACCAGCAGATGTGTCTAGGAAGATACAAGCGAATGATTAGCATCCACAATTGACAAGCGTGCTGTTATTAGTGCGCAGGAAGCACCCTCCTCCCACGCCTACACTTAATTTAGAAACAGTACAAGTGTTCCCGTAAGATTCTCAAGCCTATGTCGGAAAGATCTGCCTTGCGCCGAGTTCACGTAAATCCCACTGCACATTCCTATTCTTTGCGTGCAGTCAGCTGCTACTGGTGTTGCTAGTTGTGACTGCTGATAACAGATGCCGTAGCAATCAATTCATGGAGTGAGTTGTATGTTTTGCGATAGTCTGTCTCTGACAAGCAAGCACAGGTGACATAGGTGCGAACACAGGAAGCTTGCAGACCCTCGCTGCCTGCAGACACCGAGCAGCCACACTAGGAGGGCGGCCTAAGCCGTAGGCGAATTGTGCTCATTCGCTTTGGCGCGACGTCGAACTATAAATAATGCTGTCACTAGCGTGAGCGTTGCGTGAGCGTCGTGGAAAGTCGGAAAAGTCGGCTGCGAGGGTGAGTGCCAAGTTTGGGGAGCGTTTCGTAGTATGCGCAGTGCAATGGAGACGCGGAAACTTGTTGTGGCCCAGTGTTTTGCAGTTGGACGACAAGATTGGTACACAGTAGTAAAGAGCGAGGCACTGAGTTGGCATAAATAATGTAGTGCACAATGGGGCTCGAGATGTGTTTGTTACCTCAGGTGCTGTATAATTGTCGACAAGGAGTGAAAACGGAGCAATTTGTGACGGCTCTTTCAATTTAAGACGTTAAAAACAACACTAGATCGCGTGTTTAATACCAGAGCATCGAAACTACTTGGAACTTTTGTGTATATGAACGGGTCCGCGCCTTTGTACTCTGCTCCCTTCACCGCTACAAACCAACCAACCATCGTGTCCGTGCGCATCTGAGTCGCAAATAATGGGGAATAGCGCAGTTTGCTCGTGCATGGGGCGTAGCTCAGTTGGTAGAGCGTTCGCTTCGCATGTGAAAGGTCCAGGATTCAAGCCGCGGTGCCTCCATTTTTTGTGGTCAGTGCATGGTAAGTGTTGGTCGCGGCGAACCTAAAGGCACGCAAGATTTTGCAAAGCCAGCGTCACAGACTGATATGATGTATACTGACGTAAGGAGAGCAAGATGTAAGTGTGGGGACCGGCTGTTATCGAGGTGTCATCGAGTGCAGATCTGTCTTAGGTATCGCGGCTTAACCTCATTGAAGTCTAGAGGGTGGACAACACGTTGGTCTTACTCAGAGCGGTGTCCGAATTCTATTTTCGACGTTATACGTGCCACTTTCATTTTGGCCAACTACGATTCGATACAGAATGCACGAAACCTGAAAGACACCCTAACGGATACATAGAGAGTAGTGTTTGTCTGCTGAATAATGGGAGTGGAAGGGTCTGTGTCGCCTATATGGCTGTATGTAGCACCATTAGTCTTCTGGGGGGCGGGCGTAGCTCAGATGGTAGAGCGCTCGCTTAGTATGTGAGAGGTACTGGGATCAATACCCAGTGCCTCCAGAATTTTTAACACATCTACATGCGCAACTTGATATGCAAGTGGAATAATTCACAACCAGCAGATGTGTCTAGGAAGATACAAGCGAATGATTAGCATCCACAATTGACAAGCGTGCTGTTATTAGTGCGCAGGAAGCACCCTCCTCCCACGCCTACACTTAATTTAGAAACAGTACAAGTGTTCCCGTAAGATTCTCAAGCCTATGTCGGAAAGATCTGCCTTGCGCCGAGTTCACGTAAATCCCACTGCACATTCCTATTCTTTGCGTGCAGTCAGCTGCTACTGGTGTTGCTAGTTGTGACTGCTGATAACAGATGCCGTAGCAATCAATTCATGGAGTGAGTTGTATGTTTTGCGATAGTCTGTCTCTGACAAGCAAGCACAGGTGACATAGGTGCGAACACAGGAAGCTTGCAGACCCTCGCTGCCTGCAGACACCGAGCAGCCACACTAGGAGGGCGGCCTAAGCCGTAGGCGAATTGTGCTCATTCGCTTTGGCGCGACGTCGAACTATAAATAATGCTGTCACTAGCGTGAGCGTTGCGTGAGCGTCGCGGAAAGTCGGAAAAGTCGGCTGCGAGGGTGAGTGCCAAGTTTGGGGAGCGTTTCGTAGTATGCGCAGTGCAATGGAGACGCGGAAACTTGTTGTGGCCCAGTGTTTTGCAGTTGGACGACAAGATTGGTACACAGTAGTAAAGAGCGAGGCACTGAGTTGGCATAAATAATGTAGTGCACAATGGGGCTCGAGATGTGTTTGTTACCTCAGGTGCTGTATAATTGTCGACAAGGAGTGAAAACGGAGCAATTTGTGACGGCTCTTTCAATTTAAGACGTTAAAAACAGACGGAATTTGCATTTGTAATACCAGAGCATCGAAACTACTTGGAACTTTTGTGTATATGAACGGGTCCGCGCCTTTGTACTCTGCTCCCTTCACCGCTACAAACCAACCAACCATCGTGTCCGTGCGCATCTGAGTCGCAAAGAATGGGGAATAGCGCAGTTTGCTCGTGCATGGGGCGTAGCTCAGTTGGTAGAGCGTTCGCTTCGCATGTGAAAGGTCCAGGATTCAAGCCGCGGTGCCTCCATTTTTTGTGGTCAGTGCATGGTAAGTGTTGGTCGCGGCGAACCTAAAGGCACTCAAGATTTTGCAAAGCCAGCGTCACAGACTGATATGATGTATACTGACGTAAGGAGAGCAAGATGTAAGTGTGGGGACCGGCTGTTATCGAGGTGTCATCGAGTGCAGATCTGTCTTAGGTATCGCGGCTTAACCTCATTGAAGTCTAGAGGGTGGACAACACGTTGGTCTTACTCAGAGCGGTGTCCGAATTCTATTTTCGACGTTATACGTGCCACTTTCATTTTGGCCAACTACGATTCGATACAGAATGCACGAAACCTGAAAGACACCCTAACGGATACATAGAGAGTAGTGTTTGTCTGCTGAATAATGGGAGTGCAAGGGTCTGTGTCGCCTATATGGCTGTATGTAGCACCATTAGTCTTCTGGGGGGCGGGCGTAGCTCAGATGGTAGAGCGCTCGCTTAGTATGTGAGAGGTACTGGGATCAATACCCAGTGCCTCCAGAATTTTTAACACACCTACATGCGCAACTTGATATGCAAGTGGAATAATTCACAACCAGCAGATGTGTCTAGGAAGATACAAGCGAATGATTAGCATCCACAATTGACAAGCGTGCTGTTATTAGTGCGCAGGAAGCACCCTCCTCCCACGCCTACACTTAATTTAGAAACAGTACAAGTGTTCCCGTAAGATTCTCAAGCCTATGTCGGAAAGATCTGCCTTGCGCCGAGTTCACGTAAATCCCACTGCACATTCCTATTCTTTGCGTGCAGTCAGCTGCTACTGGTGTTGCTAGTTGTGACTGCTGATAACAGATGCCGTAGCAATCAATTCATGGAGTGAGTTGTATGTTTTGCGATAGTCTGTCTCTGACAAGCAAGCACAGGTGACATAGGTGCGAACACAGGAAGCTTGCAGACCCTCGCTGCCTGCAGACACCGAGCAGCCACACTAGGAGGGCGGCCTAAGCCGTAGGCGAATTGTGCTCATTCGCTTTGGCGCGACGTCGAACTATAAATAATGCTGTCACTAGCGTGAGCGTTGCGTGAGCGTCGCGGAAAGTCGGAAAAGTCGGCTGCGAGGGTGAGTGCCAAGTTTGGGGAGCGTTTCGTAGTATGCGCAGTGCAATGGAGACGCGGAATCTTGTTGTGGCCCAGTGTTTTGCAGTTGGACGACAAGATTGGTACACAGTAGTAAAGAGCGAGGCACTGAGTTGGCATAAATAATGTAGTGCACAATGGGGCTCGAGATGTGTTTGTTACCTCAGGTGCTGTATAATTGTCGACAAGGAGTGAAAACGGAGCAATTTGTGACGGCTCTTTCAATTTAAGACGTTAAAAACAGACGGAATTTGCATTTGTAATACCAGAGCATCGAAACTACTTGGAACTTTTGTGTATATGAACGGGTCCGCGCCTTTGTACTCTGCTCCCTTCACCGCTACAAACCAACCAACCATCGTGTCCGTGCGCATCTGAGTCGCAAATAATGGGGAATAGCGCAGTTTGCTCGTGCATGGGGCGTAGCTCAGTTGGTAGAGCGTTCGCTTCGCATGTGAAAGGTCCAGGATTCAAGCCGCGGTGCCTCCATTTTTTGTGGTCAGTGCATGGTAAGTGTTGGTCGCGGCGAACCTAAAGGCACGCAAGATTTTGCAAAGCCAGCGTCACAGACTGATATGATGTATACTGACGTAAGGAGAGCAAGATGTAAGTGTGGGGACCGGCTGTTATCGAGGTGTCATCGAGTGCAGATCTGTCTTAGGTATCGCGGCTTAACCTCATTGAAGTCTAGAGGGTGGACAACACGTTGGTCTTACTCAGAGCGGTGTCCGAATTCTATTTTCGACGTTATACGTGCCACTTTCATTTTGGCCAACTACGATTCGATACAGAATGCACGAAACCTGAAAGACACCCTAACGGATACATAGAGAGTAGTGTTTGTCTGCTGAATAATGGGAGTGCAAGGGTCTGTGTCGCCTATATGGCTGTATGTAGCACCATTAGTCTTCTGGGGGGCGGGCGTAGCTCAGATGGTAGAGCGCTCGCTTAGTATGTGAGAGGTACTGGGATCAATACCCAGTGCCTCCAGAATTTTTAACACATCTACATGCGCAACTTGATATGCAAGTGGAATAATTCACAACCAGCAGATGTGTCTAGGAAGATACAAGCGAATGATTAGCATCCACAATTGACAAGCGTGCTGTTATTAGTGCGCAGGAAGCACCCTCCTCCCACGCCTACACTTAATTTAGAAACAGTACAAGTGTTCCCGTAAGATTCTCAAGCCTATGTCGGAAAGATCTGCCTTGCGCCGAGTTCACGTAAATCCCACTGCACATTCCTATTCTTTGCGTGCAGTCAGCTGCTACTGGTGTTGCTAGTTGTGACTGCTGATAACAGATGCCGTAGCAATCAATTCATGGAGTGAGTTGTATGTTTTGCGATAGTCTGTCTCTGACAAGCAAGCACAGGTGACATAGGTGCGAACACAGGAAGCTTGCAGACCCTCGCTGCCTGCAGACACCGAGCAGCCACACTAGGAGGGCGGCCTAAGCCGTAGGCGAATTGTGCTCATTCGCTTTGGCGCGACGTCGAACTATAAATAATGCTGTCACTAGCGTGAGCGTTGCGTGAGCGTCGCGGAAAGTCGGAAAAGTCGGCTGCGAGGGTGAGTGCCAAGTTTGGGGAGCGTTTCGTAGTATGCGCAGTGCAATGGAGACGCGGAAACTTGTTGTGGCCCAGTGTTTTGCAGTTGGACGACAAGATTGGTACACAGTAGTAAAGAGCGAGGCACTGAGTTGGCATAAATAATGTAGTGCACAATGGGGCTCGAGATGTGTTTGTTACCTCAGGTGCTGTATAATTGTCGACAAGGAGTGAAAACGGAGCAATTTGTGACGGCTCTTTCAATTTAAGACGTTAAAAACAGACGGAATTTGCATTTGTAATACCAGAGCATCGAAACTACTTGGAACTTTTGTGTATATGAACGGGTCCGCGCCTTTGTACTCTGCTCCCTTCACCGCTACAAACCAACCAACCATCGTGTCCGTGCGCATCTGAGTCGCAAAGAATGGGGAATAGCGCAGTTTGCTCGTGCATGGGGCGTAGCTCAGTTGGTAGAGCGTTCGCTTCGCATGTGAAAGGTCCAGGATTCAAGCCGCGGTGCCTCCATTTTTTGTGGTCAGTGCATGGTAAGTGTTGGTCGCGGCGAACCTAAAGGCACGCAAGATTTTGCAAAGCCAGCGTCACAGACTGATATGATGTATACTGACGTAAGGAGAGCAAGATGTAAGTGTGGGGACCGGCTGTTATCGAGGTGTCATCGAGTGCAGATCTGTCTTAGGTATCGCGGCTTAACCTCATTGAAGTCTAGAGGGTGGACAACACGTTGGTCTTACTCAGAGCGGTGTCCGAATTCTATTTTCGACGTTATACGTGCCACTTTCATTTTGGCCAACTACGATTCGATACAGAATGCACGAAACCTGAAAGACACCCTAACGGATACATAGAGAGTAGTGTTTGTCTGCTGAATAATGGGAGTGCAAGGGTCTGTGTCGCCTATATGGCTGTATGTAGCACCATTAGTCTTCTGGGGGGCGGGCGTAGCTCAGATGGTAGAGCGCTCGCTTAGTATGTGAGAGGTACTGGGATCAATACCCAGTGCCTCCAGAATTTTTAACACACCTACATGCGCAACTTGATATGCAAGTGGAATAATTCACAACCAGCAGATGTGTCTAGGAAGATACAAGCGAATGATTAGCATCCACAATTGACAAGCGTGCTGTTATTAGTGCGCAGGAAGCACCCTCCTCCCACGCCTACACTTAATTTAGAAACAGTACAAGTGTTCCCGTAAGATTCTCAAGCCTATGTCGGAAAGATCTGCCTTGCGCCGAGTTCACGTAAATCCCACTGCACATTCCTATTCTTTGCGTGCAGTCAGCTGCTACTGGTGTTGCTAGTTGTGACTGCTGATAACAGATGCCGTAGCAATCAATTCATGGAGTGAGTTGTATGTTTTGCGATAGTCTGTCTCTGACAAGCAAGCACAGGTGACATAGGTGCGAACACAGGAAGCTTGCAGACCCTCGCTGCCTGCAGACACCGAGCAGCCACACTAGGAGGGCGGCCTAAGCCGTAGGCGAATTGTGCTCATTCGCTTTGGCGCGACGTCGAACTATAAATAATGCTGTCACTAGCGTGAGCGTTGCGTGAGCGTCGCGGAAAGTCGGAAAAGTCGGCTGCGAGGGTGAGTGCCAAGTTTGGGGAGCGTTTCGTAGTATGCGCAGTGCAATGGAGACGCGGAATCTTGTTGTGGCCCAGTGTTTTGCAGTTGGACGACAAGATTGGTACACAGTAGTAAAGAGCGAGGCACTGAGTTGGCATAAATAATGTAGTGCACAATGGGGCTCGAGATGTGTTTGTTACCTCAGGTGCTGTATAATTGTCGACAAGGAGTGAAAACGGAGCAATTTGTGACGGCTCTTTCAATTTAAGACGTTAAAAACAGACGGAATTTGCATTTGTAATACCAGAGCATCGAAACTACTTGGAACTTTTGTGTATATGAACGGGTCCGCGCCTTTGTACTCTGCTCCCTTCACCGCTACAAACCAACCAACCATCGTGTCCGTGCGCATCTGAGTCGCAAAGAATGGGGAATAGCGCAGTTTGCTCGTGCGTGGGGCGTAGCTCAGATGGTAGAGCGTTCGCTTCGCATGTGAAAGGTCCAGGATTCAAGCCGCGGTGCCTCCATTTTTTGTGGTCAGTGCATGGTAAGTGTTGGTCGCGGCGAACCTAAAGGCACGCAAGATTTTGCAAAGCCAGCGTCACAGACTGATATGATGTATACTGACGTAAGGAGAGCAAGATGTAAGTGTGGGGACCGGCTGTTATCGAGGTGTCATCGAGTGCAGATCTGTCTTAGGTATCGCGGCTTAACCTCATTGAAGTCTAGAGGGTGGACAACACGTTGGTCTTACTCAGAGCGGTGTCCGAATTCTATTTTCGACGTTATACGTGCCACTTTCATTTTGGCCAACTACGATTCGATACAGAATGCACGAAACCTGAAAGACACCCTAACGGATACATAGAGAGTAGTGTTTGTCTGCTGAATAATGGGAGTGCAAGGGTCTGTGTCGCCTATATGGCTGTATGTAGCACCATTAGTCTACGGGAGGGCGGGCGTAGCTCAGATGGTAGAGCGCTCGCTTAGTATGCGAGAGGTACTGGGATCAATACCCAGTGCCTCCAGAATTTTTAACACACCTACATGCGCAACTTGATATGCAAGTGGAATAATTCACAACCAGCAGATGTGTCTAGGAAGATACAAGCGAATGATTAGCATCCACAATTGACAAGCGTGCTGTTATTAGTGCGCAGGAAGCACCCTCCTCCCACGCCTACACTTAATTTAGAAACAGTACAAGTGTTCCCGTAAGATTCTCAAGCCTATGTCGGAAAGATCTGCCTTGCGCCGAGTTCACGTAAATCCCACTGCACATTCCTATTCTTTGCGTGCAGTCAGCTGCTACTGGTGTTGCTAGTTGTGACTGCTGATAACAGATGCCGTAGCAATCAATTCATGGAGTGAGTTGTATGTTTTGCGATAGTCTGTCTCTGACAAGCAAGCACAGGTGACATAGGTGCGAACACAGGAAGCTTGCAGACCCTCGCTGCCTGCAGACACCGAGCAGCCACACTAGGAGGGCGGCCTAAGCCGTAGGCGAATTGTGCTCATTCGCTTTGGCGCGACGTCGAACTATAAATAATGCTGTCACTAGCGTGAGCGTTGCGTGAGCGTCGTGGAAAGTCGGAAAAGTCGGCTGCGAGGGTGAGTGCCAAGTTTGGGGAGCGTTTCGTAGTATGCGCAGTGCAATGGAGACGCGGAATCTTGTTGTGGCCCAGTGTTTTGCAGTTGGACGACAAGATTGGTACACAGTAGTAAAGAGCGAGGCACTGAGTTGGCATAAATAATGTAGTGCACAATGGGGCTCGAGATGTGTTTGTTACCTCAGGTGCTGTATAATTGTCGACAAGGAGTGAAAACGGAGCAATTTGTGACGGCTCTTTCAATTTAAGACGTTAAAAACAGACGGAATTTGCATTTGTAATACCAGAGCATCGAAACTACTTGGAACTTTTGTGTATATGAACGGGTCCGCGCCTTTGTACTCTGCTCCCTTCACCGCTACAAACCAACCAACCATCGTGTCCGTGCGCATCTGAGTCGCAAAGAATGGGGAATAGCGCAGTTTGCTCGTGCATGGGGCGTAGCTCAGTTGGTAGAGCGTTCGCTTCGCATGTGAAAGGTCCAGGATTCAAGCCGCGGTGCCTCCATTTTTTGTGGTCAGTGCATGGTAAGTGTTGGTCGCGGCGAACCTAAAGGCACGCAAGATTTTGGAAAGCCAGCGTCACAGACTGATATGATGTATACTGACGTAAGGAGAGCAAGATGTAAGTGTGGGGACCGGCTGTTATCGAGGTGTCATCGAGTGCAGATCTGTCTTAGGTATCGCGGCTTAACCTCATTGAAGTCTAGAGGGTGGACAACACGTTGGTCTTACTCAGAGCGGTGTCCGAATTCTATTTTCGACGTTATACGTGCCACTTTCATTTTGGCCAACTACGATTCGATACAGAATGCACGAAACCTGAAAGACACCCTAACGGATACATAGAGAGTAGTGTTTGTCTGCTGAATAATGGGAGTGCAAGGGTCTGTGTCGCCTATATGGCTGTATGTAGCACCATTAGTCTTCTGGGGGGCGGGCGTAGCTCAGATGGTAGAGCGCTCGCTTAGTATGCGAGAGGTACTGGGATCAATAACCAGTGCCTCCAGAACTTTTAACACACCTACATGCGCAACTTGATATGCAAGTGGAATAATTCACAACCAGCAGATGTGTCTAGGAAGATACAAGCGAATGATTAGCATCCACAATTGACAAGCGTGCTGTTATTAGTGCGCAGGAAGCACCCTCCTCCCACGCCTACACTTAATTTAGAAACAGTACAAGTGTTCCCGTAAGATTCTCAAGCCTATGTCGGAAAGATCTGCCTTGCGCCGAGTTCACGTAAATCCCACTGCACATTCCTATTCTTTGCGTGCAGTCAGCTGCTACTGGTGTTGCTAGTTGTGACTGCTGATAACAGATGCCGTAGCAATCAATTCATGGAGTGAGTTGTATGTTTTGCGATAGTCTGTCTCTGACAAGCAAGCACAGGTGACATAGGTGCGAACACAGGAAGCTTGCAGACCCTCGCTGCCTGCAGACACCGAGCAGCCACACTAGGAGGGCGGCCTAAGCCGTAGGCGAATTGTGCTCATTCGCTTTGGCGCGACGTCGAACTATAAATAATGCTGTCACTAGCGTGAGCGTTGCGTGAGCGTCGCGGAAAGTCGGAAAAGTCGGCTGCGAGGGTGAGTGCCAAGTTTGGGGAGCGTTTCGTAGTATGCGCAGTGCAATGGAGACGCGGAATCTTGTTGTGGCCCAGTGTTTTGCAGTTGGACGACAAGATTGGTACACAGTAGTAAAGAGCGAGGCACTGAGTTGGCATAAATAATGTAGTGCACAATGGGGCTCGAGATGTGTTTGTTACCTCAGGTGCTGTATAATTGTCGACAAGGAGTGAAAACGGAGCAATTTGTGACGGCTCTTTCAATTTAAGACGTTAAAAACAGACGGAATTTGCATTTGTAATACCAGAGCATCGAAACTACTTGGAACTTTTGTGTATATGAACGGGTCCGCGCCTTTGTACTCTGCTCCCTTCACCGCTACAAACCAACCAACCATCGTGTCCGTGCGCATCTGAGTCGCAAAGAATGGGGAATAGCGCAGTTTGCTCGTGCGTGGGGCGTAGCTCAGATGGTAGAGCGTTCGCTTCGCATGTGAAAGGTCCAGGATTCAAGCCGCGGTGCCTCCATTTTTTGTGGTCAGTGCATGGTAAGTGTTGGTCGCGGCGAACCTAAAGGCACGCAAGATTTTGCAAAGCCAGCGTCACAGACTGATATGATGTATACTGACGTAAGGAGAGCAAGATGTAAGTGTGGGGACCGGCTGTTATCGAGGTGTCATCGAGTGCAGATCTGTCTTAGGTATCGCGGCTTAACCTCATTGAAGTCTAGAGGGTGGACAACACGTTGGTCTTACTCAGAGCGGTGTCCGAATTCTATTTTCGACGTTATACGTGCCACTTTCATTTTGGCCAACTACGATTCGATACAGAATGCACGAAACCTGAAAGACACCCTAACGGATACATAGAGAGTAGTGTTTGTCTGCTGAATAATGGGAGTGCAAGGGTCTGTGTCGCCTATATGGCTGTATGTAGCACCATTAGTCTACGGGAGGGCGGGCGTAGCTCAGATGGTAGAGCGCTCGCTTAGTATGCGAGAGGTACTGGGATCAATACCCAGTGCCTCCAGAATTTTTAACACACCTACATGCGCAACTTGATATGCAAGTGGAATAATTCACAACCAGCAGATGTGTCTAGGAAGATACAAGCGAATGATTAGCATCCACAATTGACAAGCGTGCTGTTATTAGTGCGCAGGAAGCACCCTCCTCCCACGCCTACACTTAATTTAGAAACAGTACAAGTGTTCCCGTAAGATTCTCAAGCCTATGTCGGAAAGATCTGCCTTGCGCCGAGTTCACGTAAATCCCACTGCACATTCCTATTCTTTGCGTGCAGTCAGCTGCTACTGGTGTTGCTAGTTGTGACTGCTGATAACAGATGCCGTAGCAATCAATTCATGGAGTGAGTTGTATGTTTTGCGATAGTCTGTCTCTGACAAGCAAGCACAGGTGACATAGGTGCGAACACAGGAAGCTTGCAGACCCTCGCTGCCTGCAGACACCGAGCAGCCACACTAGGAGGGCGGCCTAAGCCGTAGGCGAATTGTGCTCATTCGCTTTGGCGCGACGTCGAACTATAAATAATGCTGTCACTAGCGTGAGCGTTGCGTGAGCGTCGTGGAAAGTCGGAAAAGTCGGCTGCGAGGGTGAGTGCCAAGTTTGGGGAGCGTTTCGTAGTATGCGCAGTGCAATGGAGACGCGGAATCTTGTTGTGGCCCAGTGTTTTGCAGTTGGACGACAAGATTGGTACACAGTAGTAAAGAGCGAGGCACTGAGTTGGCATAAATAATGTAGTGCACAATGGGGCTCGAGATGTGTTTGTTACCTCAGGTGCTGTATAATTGTCGACAAGGAGTGAAAACGGAGCAATTTGTGACGGCTCTTTCAATTTAAGACGTTAAAAACAGACGGAATTTGCATTTGTAATACCAGAGCATCGAAACTACTTGGAACTTTTGTGTATATGAACGGGTCCGCGCCTTTGTACTCTGCTCCCTTCACCGCTACAAACCAACCAACCATCGTGTCCGTGCGCATCTGAGTCGCAAAGAATGGGGAATAGCGCAGTTTGCTCGTGCGTGGGGCGTAGCTCAGATGGTAGAGCGTTCGCTTCGCATGTGAAAGGTCCAGGATTCAAGCCGCGGTGCCTCCATTTTTTGTGGTCAGTGCATGGTAAGTGTTGGTCGCGGCGAACCTAAAGGCACGCAAGATTTTGCAAAGCCAGCGTCACAGACTGATATGATGTATACTGACGTAAGGAGAGCAAGATGTAAGTGTGGGGACCGGCTGTTATCGAGGTGTCATCGAGTGCAGATCTGTCTTAGGTATCGCGGCTTAACCTCATTGAAGTCTAGAGGGTGGACAACACGTTGGTCTTACTCAGAGCGGTGTCCGAATTCTATTTTCGACGTTATACGTGCCACTTTCATTTTGGCCAACTACGATTCGATACAGAATGCACGAAACCTGAAAGACACCCTAACGGATACATAGAGAGTAGTGTTTGTCTGCTGAATAATGGGAGTGCAAGGGTCTGTGTCGCCTATATGGCTGTATGTAGCACCATTAGTCTTCTGGGGGGCGGGCGTAGCTCAGATGGTAGAGCGCTCGCTTAGTATGCGAGAGGTACTGGGATCAATAACCAGTGCCTCCAGAACTTTTAACACACCTACATGCGCAACTTGATATGCAAGTGGAATAATTCACAACCAGCAGATGTGTCTAGGAAGATACAAGCGAATGATTAGCATCCACAATTGACAAGCGTGCTGTTATTAGTGCGCAGGAAGCACCCTCCTCCCACGCCTACACTTAATTTAGAAACAGTACAAGTGTTCCCGTAAGATTCTCAAGCCTATGTCGGAAAGATCTGCCTTGCGCCGAGTTCACGTAAATCCCACTGCACATTCCTATTCTTTGCGTGCAGTCAGCTGCTACTGGTGTTGCTAGTTGTGACTGCTGATAACAGATGCCGTAGCAATCAATTCATGGAGTGAGTTGTATGTTTTGCGATAGTCTGTCTCTGACAAGCAAGCACAGGTGACATAGGTGCGAACACAGGAAGCTTGCAGACCCTCGCTGCCTGCAGACACCGAGCAGCCACACTAGGAGGGCGGCCTAAGCCGTAGGCGAATTGTGCTCATTCGCTTTGGCGCGACGTCGAACTATAAATAATGCTGTCACTAGCGTGAGCGTTGCGTGAGCGTCGTGGAAAGTCGGAAAAGTCGGCTGCGAGGGTGAGTGCCAAGTTTGGGGAGCGTTTCGTAGTATGCGCAGTGCAATGGAGACGCGGAATCTTGTTGTGGCCCAGTGTTTTGCAGTTGGACGACAAGATTGGTACACAGTAGTAAAGAGCGAGGCACTGAGTTGGCATAAATAATGTAGTGCACAATGGGGCTCGAGATGTGTTTGTTACCTCAGGTGCTGTATAATTGTCGACAAGGAGTGAAAACGGAGCAATTTGTGACGGCTCTTTCAATTTAAGACGTTAAAAACAGACGGAATTTGCATTTGTAATACCAGAGCATCGAAACTACTTGGAACTTTTGTGTATATGAACGGGTCCGCGCCTTTGTACTCTGCTCCCTTCACCGCTACAAACCAACCAACCATCGTGTCCGTGCGCATCTGAGTCGCAAAGAATGGGGAATAGCGCAGTTTGCTCGTGCGTGGGGCGTAGCTCAGATGGTAGAGCGTTCGCTTCGCATGTGAAAGGTCCAGGATTCAAGCCGCGGTGCCTCCATTTTTTGTGGTCAGTGCATGGTAAGTGTTGGTCGCGGCGAACCTAAAGGCACGCAAGATTTTGCAAAGCCAGCGTCACAGACTGATATGATGTATACTGACGTAAGGAGAGCAAGATGTAAGTGTGGGGACCGGCTGTTATCGAGGTGTCATCGAGTGCAGATCTGTCTTAGGTATCGCGGCTTAACCTCATTGAAGTCTAGAGGGTGGACAACACGTTGGTCTTACTCAGAGCGGTGTCCGAATTCTATTTTCGACGTTATACGTGCCACTTTCATTTTGGCCAACTACGATTCGATACAGAATGCACGAAACCTGAAAGACACCCTAACGGATACATAGAGAGTAGTGTTTGTCTGCTGAATAATGGGAGTGCAAGGGTCTGTGTCGCCTATATGGCTGTATGTAGCACCATTAGTCTTCTGGGGGGCGGGCGTAGCTCAGATGGTAGAGCGCTCGCTTAGTATGCGAGAGGTACTGGGATCAATAACCAGTGCCTCCAGAACTTTTAACACACCTACATGCGCAACTTGATATGCAAGTGGAATAATTCACAACCAGCAGATGTGTCTAGGAAGATACAAGCGAATGATTAGCATCCACAATTGACAAGCGTGCTGTTATTAGTGCGCAGGAAGCACCCTCCTCCCACGCCTACACTTAATTTAGAAACAGTACAAGTGTTCCCGTAAGATTCTCAAGCCTATGTCGGAAAGATCTGCCTTGCGCCGAGTTCACGTAAATCCCACTGCACATTCCTATTCTTTGCGTGCAGTCAGCTGCTACTGGTGTTGCTAGTTGTGACTGCTGATAACAGATGCCGTAGCAATCAATTCATGGAGTGAGTTGTATGTTTTGCGATAGTCTGTCTCTGACAAGCAAGCACAGGTGACATAGGTGCGAACACAGGAAGCTTGCAGACCCTCGCTGCCTGCAGACACCGAGCAGCCACACTAGGAGGGCGGCCTAAGCCGTAGGCGAATTGTGCTCATTCGCTTTGGCGCGACGTCGAACTATAAATAATGCTGTCACTAGCGTGAGCGTTGCGTGAGCGTCGTGGAAAGTCGGAAAAGTCGGCTGCGAGGGTGAGTGCCAAGTTTGGGGAGCGTTTCGTAGTATGCGCAGTGCAATGGAGACGCGGAATCTTGTTGTGGCCCAGTGTTTTGCAGTTGGACGACAAGATTGGTACACAGTAGTAAAGAGCGAGGCACTGAGTTGGCATAAATAATGTAGTGCACAATGGGGCTCGAGATGTGTTTGTTACCTCAGGTGCTGTATAATTGTCGACAAGGAGTGAAAACGGAGCAATTTGTGACGGCTCTTTCAATTTAAGACGTTAAAAACAGACGGAATTTGCATTTGTAATACCAGAGCATCGAAACTACTTGGAACTTTTGTGTATATGAACGGGTCCGCGCCTTTGTACTCTGCTCCCTTCACCGCTACAAACCAACCAACCATCGTGTCCGTGCGCATCTGAGTCGCAAAGAATGGGGAATAGCGCAGTTTGCTCGTGCGTGGGGCGTAGCTCAGATGGTAGAGCGTTCGCTTCGCATGTGAAAGGTCCAGGATTCAAGCCGCGGTGCCTCCATTTTTTGTGGTCAGTGCATGGTAAGTGTTGGTCGCGGCGAACCTAAAGGCACGCAAGATTTTGCAAAGCCAGCGTCACAGACTGATATGATGTATACTGACGTAAGGAGAGCAAGATGTAAGTGTGGGGACCGGCTGTTATCGAGGTGTCATCGAGTGCAGATCTGTCTTAGGTATCGCGGCTTAACCTCATTGAAGTCTAGAGGGTGGACAACACGTTGGTCTTACTCAGAGCGGTGTCCGAATTCTATTTTCGACGTTATACGTGCCACTTTCATTTTGGCCAACTACGATTCGATACAGAATGCACGAAACCTGAAAGACACCCTAACGGATACATAGAGAGTAGTGTTTGTCTGCTGAATAATGGGAGTGCAAGGGTCTGTGTCGCCTATATGGCTGTATGTAGCACCATTAGTCTACGGGAGGGCGGGCGTAGCTCAGATGGTAGAGCGCTCGCTTAGTATGCGAGAGGTACTGGGATCAATACCCAGTGCCTCCAGAATTTTTAACACACCTACATGCGCAACTTGACATGCAAGTGGAATAATTCACAACCAGCAGATGTGTCTAGGAAGATACAAGCGAATGATTAGCATCCACAATTGACAAGCGTGCTGTTATTAGTGCGCAGGAAGCACCCTCCTCCCACGCCTACACTTAATTTAGAAACAGTACAAGTGTTCCCGTAAGATTCTCAAGCCTATGTCGGAAAGATCTGCCTTGCGCCGAGTTCACGTAAATCCCACTGCACATTCCTATTCTTTGCGTGCAGTCAGCTGCTACTGGTGTTGCTAGTTGTGACTGCTGATAACAGATGCCGTAGCAATCAATTCATGGAGTGAGTTGTATGTTTTGCGATAGTCTGTCTCTGACAAGCAAGCACAGGTGACATAGGTGCGAACACAGGAAGCTTGCAGACCCTCGCTGCCTGCAGACACCGAGCAGCCACACTAGGAGGGCGGCCTAAGCCGTAGGCGAATTGTGCTCATTCGCTTTGGCGCGACGTCGAACTATAAATAATGCTGTCACTAGCGTGAGCGTTGCGTGAGCGTCGTGGAAAGTCGGAAAAGTCGGCTGCGAGGGTGAGTGCCAAGTTTGGGGAGCGTTTCGTAGTATGCGCAGTGCAATGGAGACGCGGAATCTTGTTGTGGCCCAGTGTTTTGCAGTTGGACGACAAGATTGGTACACAGTAGTAAAGAGCGAGGCACTGAGTTGGCATAAATAATGTAGTGCACAATGGGGCTCGAGATGTGTTTGTTACCTCAGGTGCTGTATAATTGTCGACAAGGAGTGAAAACGGAGCAATTTGTGACGGCTCTTTCAATTTAAGACGTTAAAAACAGACGGAATTTGCATTTGTAATACCAGAGCATCGAAACTACTTGGAACTTTTGTGTATATGAACGGGTCCGCGCCTTTGTACTCTGCTCCCTTCACCGCTACAAACCAACCAACCATCGTGTCCGTGCGCATCTGAGTCGCAAAGAATGGGGAATAGCGCAGTTTGCTCGTGCATGGGGCGTAGCTCAGTTGGTAGAGCGTTCGCTTCGCATGTGAAAGGTCCAGGATTCAAGCCGCGGTGCCTCCATTTTTTGTGGTCAGTGCATGGTAAGTGTTGGTCGCGGCGAACCTAAAGGCACGCAAGATTTTGGAAAGCCAGCGTCACAGACTGATATGATGTATACTGACGTAAGGAGAGCAAGATGTAAGTGTGGGGACCGGCTGTTATCGAGGTGTCATCGAGTGCAGATCTGTCTTAGGTATCGCGGCTTAACCTCATTGAAGTCTAGAGGGTGGACAACACGTTGGTCTTACTCAGAGCGGTGTCCGAATTCTATTTTCGACGTTATACGTGCCACTTTCATTTTGGCCAACTACGATTCGATACAGAATGCACGAAACCTGAAAGACACCCTAACGGATACATAGAGAGTAGTGTTTGTCTGCTGAATAATGGGAGTGCAAGGGTCTGTGTCGTCTATATGGCTGTATGTAGCACCATTAGTCTTCGGGGGGGCGGGCGTAGCTCAGATGGTAGAGCGCTCGCTTAGTATGCGAGAGGTACTAGGATCAATACCCAGTGCCTCCAGAATTTTTAACACACCTACATGCGCACCTTGATATGCAAGTGGAATAATTCACAACCAGCAGATGTGTCTAGGAAGATACAAGCGAATGATTAGCATCCACAATTGACAAGCGTGCTGTTATTAGTGCGCAGGAAGCACCCTCCTCCCACGCCTACACTTAATTTAGAAACAGTACAAGTGTTCCCGTAAGATTCTCAAGCCTATGTCGGAAAGATCTGCCTTGCGCCGAGTTCACGTAAATCCCACTGCACATTCCTATTCTTTGCGTGCAGTCAGCTGCTACTGGTGTTGCTAGTTGTGACTGCTGATAACAGATGCCGTAGCAATCAATTCATGGAGTGAGTTGTATGTTTTGCGATAGTCTGTCTCTGACAAGCAAGCACAGGTGACATAGGTGCGAACACAGGAAGCTTGCAGACCCTCGCTGCCTGCAGACACCGAGCAGCCACACTAGGAGGGCGGCCTAAGCCGTAGGCGAATTGTGCTCATTCGCTTTGGCGCGACGTCGAACTATAAATAATGCTGTCACTAGCGTGAGCGTTGCGTGAGCGTCGTGGAAAGTCGGAAAAGTCGGCTGCGAGGGTGAGTGCCAAGTTTGGGGAGCGTTTCGTAGTATGCGCAGTGCAATGGAGACGCGGAATCTTGTTGTGGCCCAGTGTTTTGCAGTTGGACGACAAGATTGGTACACAGTAGTAAAGAGCGAGGCACTGAGTTGGCATAAATAATGTAGTGCACAATGGGGCTCGAGATGTGTTTGTTACCTCAGGTGCTGTATAATTGTCGACAAGGAGTGAAAACGGAGCAATTTGTGACGGCTCTTTCAATTTAAGACGTTAAAAACAGACGGAATTTGCATTTGTAATACCAGAGCATCGAAACTACTTGGAACTTTTGTGTATATGAACGGGTCCGCGCCTTTGTACTCTGCTCCCTTCACCGCTACAAACCAACCAACCATCGTGTCCGTGCGCATCTGAGTCGCAAAGAATGGGGAATAGCGCAGTTTGCTCGTGCGTGGGGCGTAGCTCAGATGGTAGAGCGTTCGCTTCGCATGTGAAAGGTCCAGGATTCAAGCCGCGGTGCCTCCATTTTTTGTGGTCAGTGCATGGTAAGTGTTGGTCGCGGCGAACCTAAAGGCACGCAAGATTTTGCAAAGCCAGCGTCACAGACTGATATGATGTATACTGACGTAAGGAGAGCAAGATGTAAGTGTGGGGACCGGCTGTTATCGAGGTGTCATCGAGTGCAGATCTGTCTTAGGTATCGCGGCTTAACCTCATTGAAGTCTAGAGGGTGGACAACACGTTGGTCTTACTCAGAGCGGTGTCCGAATTCTATTTTCGACGTTATACGTGCCACTTTCATTTTGGCCAACTACGATTCGATACAGAATGCACGAAACCTGAAAGACACCCTAACGGATACATAGAGAGTAGTGTTTGTCTGCTGAATAATGGGAGTGCAAGGGTCTGTGTCGCCTATATGGCTGTATGTAGCACCATTAGTCTTCTGGGGGGCGGGCGTAGCTCAGATGGTAGAGCGCTCGCTTAGTATGTGAGAGGTACTGGGATCAATACCCAGTGCCTCCAGAATTTTTAACACATCTACATGCGCAACTTGATATGCAAGTGGAATAATTCACAACCAGCAGATGTGTCTAGGAAGATACAAGCGAATGATTAGCATCCACAATTGACAAGCGTGCTGTTATTAGTGCGCAGGAAGCACCCTCCTCCCACGCCTACACTTAATTTAGAAACAGTACAAGTGTTCCCGTAAGATTCTCAAGCCTATGTCGGAAAGATCTGCCTTGCGCCGAGTTCACGTAAATCCCACTGCACATTCCTATTCTTTGCGTGCAGTCAGCTGCTACTGGTGTTGCTAGTTGTGACTGCTGATAACAGATGCCGTAGCAATCAATTCATGGAGTGAGTTGTATGTTTTGCGATAGTCTGTCTCTGACAAGCAAGCACAGGTGACATAGGTGCGAACACAGGAAGCTTGCAGACCCTCGCTGCCTGCAGACACCGAGCAGCCACACTAGGAGGGCGGCCTAAGCCGTAGGCGAATTGTGCTCATTCGCTTTGGAGCGACGTCGAACTATAAATAATGCTGTCACTAGCGTGAGCGTTGCGTGAGCGTCGCGGAAAGTCGGAAAAGTCGGCTGCGAGGGTGAGTGCCAAGTTTGGGGAGCGTTTCGTAGTATGCGCAGTGCAATGGAGACGCGGAAACTTGTTGTGGCCCAGTGTTTTGCAGTTGGACGACAAGATTGGTACACAGTAGTAAAGAGCGAGGCACTGAGTTGGCATAAATAATGTAGTGCACAATGGGGCTCGAGATGTGTTTGTTACCTCAGGTGCTGTATAATTGTCGACAAGGAGTGAAAACGGAGCAATTTGTGACGGCTCTTTCAATTTAAGACGTTAAAAACAGACGGAATTTGCATTTGTAATACCAGAGCATCGAAACTACTTGGAACTTTTGTGTATATGAACGGGTCCGCGCCTTTGTACTCTGCTCCCTTCACCGCTACAAACCAACCAACCATCGTGTCCGTGCGCATCTGAGTCGCAAAGAATGGGGAATAGCGCAGTTTGCTCGTGCGTGGGGCGTAGCTCAGATGGTAGAGCGTTCGCTTCGCATGTGAAAGGTCCAGGATTCAAGCCGCGGTGCCTCCATTTTTTGTGGTCAGTGCATGGTAAGTGTTGGTCGCGGCGAACCTAAAGGCACGCAAGATTTTGCAAAGCCAGCGTCACAGACTGATATGATGTATACTGACGTAAGGAGAGCAAGATGTAAGTGTGGGGACCGGCTGTTATCGAGGTGTCATCGAGTGCAGATCTGTCTTAGGTATCGCGGCTTAACCTCATTGAAGTCTAGAGGGTGGACAACACGTTGGTCTTACTCAGAGCGGTGTCCGAATTCTATTTTCGACGTTATACGTGCCACTTTCATTTTGGCCAACTACGATTCGATACAGAATGCACGAAACCTGAAAGACACCCTAACGGATACATAGAGAGTAGTGTTTGTCTGCTGAATAATGGGAGTGCAAGGGTCTGTGTCGCCTATATGGCTGTATGTAGCACCATTAGTCTTCTGGGGGGCGGGCGTAGCTCAGATGGTAGAGCGCTCGCTTAGTATGCGAGAGGTACTGGGATCAATAACCAGTGCCTCCAGAACTTTTAACACACCTACATGCGCAACTTGATATGCAAGTGGAATAATTCACAACCAGCAGATGTGTCTAGGAAGATACAAGCGAATGATTAGCATCCACAATTGACAAGCGTGCTGTTATTAGTGCGCAGGAAGCACCCTCCTCCCACGCCTACACTTAATTTAGAAACAGTACAAGTGTTCCCGTAAGATTCTCAAGCCTATGTCGGAAAGATCTGCCTTGCGCCGAGTTCACGTAAATCCCACTGCACATTCCTATTCTTTGCGTGCAGTCAGCTGCTACTGGTGTTGCTAGTTGTGACTGCTGATAACAGATGCCGTAGCAATCAATTCATGGAGTGAGTTGTATGTTTTGCGATAGTCTGTCTCTGACAAGCAAGCACAGGTGACATAGGTGCGAACACAGGAAGCTTGCAGACCCTCGCTGCCTGCAGACACCGAGCAGCCACACTAGGAGGGCGGCCTAAGCCGTAGGCGAATTGTGCTCATTCGCTTTGGCGCGACGTCGAACTATAAATAATGCTGTCACTAGCGTGAGCGTTGCGTGAGCGTCGCGGAAAGTCGGAAAAGTCGGCTGCGAGGGTGAGTGCCAAGTTTGGGGAGCGTTTCGTAGTATGCGCAGTGCAATGGAGACGCGGAATCTTGTTGTGGCCCAGTGTTTTGCAGTTGGACGACAAGATTGGTACACAGTAGTAAAGAGCGAGGCACTGAGTTGGCATAAATAATGTAGTGCACAATGGGGCTCGAGATGTGTTTGTTACCTCAGGTGCTGTATAATTGTCGACAAGGAGTGAAAACGGAGCAATTTGTGACGGCTCTTTCAATTTAAGACGTTAAAAACAGACGGAATTTGCATTTGTAATACCAGAGCATCGAAACTACTTGGAACTTTTGTGTATATGAACGGGTCCGCGCCTTTGTACTCTGCTCCCTTCACCGCTACAAACCAACCAACCATCGTGTCCGTGCGCATCTGAGTCGCAAAGAATGGGGAATAGCGCAGTTTGCTCGTGCGTGGGGCGTAGCTCAGATGGTAGAGCGTTCGCTTCGCATGTGAAAGGTCCAGGATTCAAGCCGCGGTGCCTCCATTTTTTGTGGTCAGTGCATGGTAAGTGTTGGTCGCGGCGAACCTAAAGGCACGCAAGATTTTGCAAAGCCAGCGTCACAGACTGATATGATGTATACTGACGTAAGGAGAGCAAGATGTAAGTGTGGGGACCGGCTGTTATCGAGGTGTCATCGAGTGCAGATCTGTCTTAGGTATCGCGGCTTAACCTCATTGAAGTCTAGAGGGTGGACAACACGTTGGTCTTACTCAGAGCGGTGTCCGAATTCTATTTTCGACGTTATACGTGCCACTTTCATTTTGGCCAACTACGATTCGATACAGAATGCACGAAACCTGAAAGACACCCTAACGGATACATAGAGAGTAGTGTTTGTCTGCTGAATAATGGGAGTGCAAGGGTCTGTGTCGCCTATATGGCTGTATGTAGCACCATTAGTCTACGGGAGGGCGGGCGTAGCTCAGATGGTAGAGCGCTCGCTTAGTATGCGAGAGGTACTGGGATCAATACCCAGTGCCTCCAGAATTTTTAACACACCTACATGCGCAACTTGATATGCAAGTGGAATAATTCACAACCAGCAGATGTGTCTAGGAAGATACAAGCGAATGATTAGCATCCACAATTGACAAGCGTGCTGTTATTAGTGCGCAGGAAGCACCCTCCTCCCACGCCTACACTTAATTTAGAAACAGTACAAGTGTTCCCGTAAGATTCTCAAGCCTATGTCGGAAAGATCTGCCTTGCGCCGAGTTCACGTAAATCCCACTGCACATTCCTATTCTTTGCGTGCAGTCAGCTGCTACTGGTGTTGCTAGTTGTGACTGCTGATAACAGATGCCGTAGCAATCAATTCATGGAGTGAGTTGTATGTTTTGCGATAGTCTGTCTCTGACAAGCAAGCACAGGTGACATAGGTGCGAACACAGGAAGCTTGCAGACCCTCGCTGCCTGCAGACACCGAGCAGCCACACTAGGAGGGCGGCCTAAGCCGTAGGCGAATTGTGCTCATTCGCTTTGGCGCGACGTCGAACTATAAATAATGCTGTCACTAGCGTGAGCGTTGCGTGAGCGTCGCGGAAAGTCGGAAAAGTCGGCTGCGAGGGTGAGTGCCAAGTTTGGGGAGCGTTTCGTAGTATGCGCAGTGCAATGGAGACGCGGAATCTTGTTGTGGCCCAGTGTTTTGCAGTTGGACGACAAGATTGGTACACAGTAGTAAAGAGCGAGGCACTGAGTTGGCATAAATAATGTAGTGCACAATGGGGCTCGAGATGTGTTTGTTACCTCAGGTGCTGTATAATTGTCGACAAGGAGTGAAAACGGAGCAATTTGTGACGGCTCTTTCAATTTAAGACGTTAAAAACAGACGGAATTTGCATTTGTAATACCAGAGCATCGAAACTACTTGGAACTTTTGTGTATATGAACGGGTCCGCGCCTTTGTACTCTGCTCCCTTCACCGCTACAAACCAACCAACCATCGTGTCCGTGCGCATCTGAGTCGCAAAGAATGGGGAATAGCGCAGTTTGCTCGTGCATGGGGCGTAGCTCAGTTGGTAGAGCGTTCGCTTCGCATGTGAAAGGTCCAGGATTCAAGCCGCGGTGCCTCCATTTTTTGTGGTCAGTGCATGGTAAGTGTTGGTCGCGGCGAACCTAAAGGCACGCAAGATTTTGGAAAGCCAGCGTCACAGACTGATATGATGTATACTGACGTAAGGAGAGCAAGATGTAAGTGTGGGGACCGGCTGTTATCGAGGTGTCATCGAGTGCAGATCTGTCTTAGGTATCGCGGCTTAACCTCATTGAAGTCTAGAGGGTGGACAACACGTTGGTCTTACTCAGAGCGGTGTCCGAATTCTATTTTCGACGTTATACGTGCCACTTTCATTTTGGCCAACTACGATTCGATACAGAATGCACGAAACCTGAAAGACACCCTAACGGATACATAGAGAGTAGTGTTTGTCTGCTGAATAATGGGAGTGCAAGGGTCTGTGTCGTCTATATGGCTGTATGTAGCACCATTAGTCTTCGGGGGGGCGGGCGTAGCTCAGATGGTAGAGCGCTCGCTTAGTATGCGAGAGGTACTAGGATCAATACCCAGTGCCTCCAGAATTTTTAACACACCTACATGCGCACCTTGATATGCAAGTGGAATAATTCACAACCAGCAGATGTGTCTAGGAAGATACAAGCGAATGATTAGCATCCACAATTGACAAGCGTGCTGTTATTAGTGCGCAGGAAGCACCCTCCTCCCACGCCTACACTTAATTTAGAAACAGTACAAGTGTTCCCGTAAGATTCTCAAGCCTATGTCGGAAAGATCTGCCTTGCGCCGAGTTCACGTAAATCCCACTGCACATTCCTATTCTTTGCGTGCAGTCAGCTGCTACTGGTGTTGCTAGTTGTGACTGCTGATAACAGATGCCGTAGCAATCAATTCATGGAGTGAGTTGTATGTTTTGCGATAGTCTGTCTCTGACAAGCAAGCACAGGTGACATAGGTGCGAACACAGGAAGCTTGCAGACCCTCGCTGCCTGCAGACACCGAGCAGCCACACTAGGAGGGCGGCCTAAGCCGTAGGCGAATTGTGCTCATTCGCTTTGGCGCGACGTCGAACTATAAATAATGCTGTCACTAGCGTGAGCGTTGCGTGAGCGTCGTGGAAAGTCGGAAAAGTCGGCTGCGAGGGTGAGTGCCAAGTTTGGGGAGCGTTTCGTAGTATGCGCAGTGCAATGGAGACGCGGAATCTTGTTGTGGCCCAGTGTTTTGCAGTTGGACGACAAGATTGGTACACAGTAGTAAAGAGCGAGGCACTGAGTTGGCATAAATAATGTAGTGCACAATGGGGCTCGAGATGTGTTTGTTACCTCAGGTGCTGTATAATTGTCGACAAGGAGTGAAAACGGAGCAATTTGTGACGGCTCTTTCAATTTAAGACGTTAAAAACAGACGGAATTTGCATTTGTAATACCAGAGCATCGAAACTACTTGGAACTTTTGTGTATATGAACGGGTCCGCGCCTTTGTACTCTGCTCCCTTCACCGCTACAAACCAACCAACCATCGTGTCCGTGCGCATCTGAGTCGCAAAGAATGGGGAATAGCGCAGTTTGCTCGTGCGTGGGGCGTAGCTCAGATGGTAGAGCGTTCGCTTCGCATGTGAAAGGTCCAGGATTCAAGCCGCGGTGCCTCCATTTTTTGTGGTCAGTGCATGGTAAGTGTTGGTCGCGGCGAACCTAAAGGCACGCAAGATTTTGCAAAGCCAGCGTCACAGACTGATATGATGTATACTGACGTAAGGAGAGCAAGATGTAAGTGTGGGGACCGGCTGTTATCGAGGTGTCATCGAGTGCAGATCTGTCTTAGGTATCGCGGCTTAACCTCATTGAAGTCTAGAGGGTGGACAACACGTTGGTCTTACTCAGAGCGGTGTCCGAATTCTATTTTCGACGTTATACGTGCCACTTTCATTTTGGCCAACTACGATTCGATACAGAATGCACGAAACCTGAAAGACACCCTAACGGATACATAGAGAGTAGTGTTTGTCTGCTGAATAATGGGAGTGCAAGGGTCTGTGTCGCCTATATGGCTGTATGTAGCACCATTAGTCTTCTGGGGGGCGGGCGTAGCTCAGATGGTAGAGCGCTCGCTTAGTATGTGAGAGGTACTGGGATCAATACCCAGTGCCTCCAGAATTTTTAACACACCTACATGCGCAACTTGATATGCAAGTGGAATAATTCACAACCAGCAGATGTGTCTAGGAAGATACAAGCGAATGATTAGCATCCACAATTGACAAGCGTGCTGTTATTAGTGCGCAGGAAGCACCCTCCTCCCACGCCTACACTTAATTTAGAAACAGTACAAGTGTTCCCGTAAGATTCTCAAGCCTATGTCGGAAAGATCTGCCTTGCGCCGAGTTCACGTAAATCCCACTGCACATTCCTATTCTTTGCGTGCAGTCAGCTGCTACTGGTGTTGCTAGTTGTGACTGCTGATAACAGATGCCGTAGCAATCAATTCATGGAGTGAGTTGTATGTTTTGCGATAGTCTGTCTCTGACAAGCAAGCACAGGTGACATAGGTGCGAACACAGGAAGCTTGCAGACCCTCGCTGCCTGCAGACACCGAGCAGCCACACTAGGAGGGCGGCCTAAGCCGTAGGCGAATTGTGCTCATTCGCTTTGGCGCGACGTCGAACTATAAATAATGCTGTCACTAGCGTGAGCGTTGCGTGAGCGTCGCGGAAAGTCGGAAAAGTCGGCTGCGAGGGTGAGTGCCAAGTTTGGGGAGCGTTTCGTAGTATGCGCAGTGCAATGGAGACGCGGAATCTTGTTGTGGCCCAGTGTTTTGCAGTTGGACGACAAGATTGGTACACAGTAGTAAAGAGCGAGGCACTGAGTTGGCATAAATAATGTAGTGCACAATGGGGCTCGAGATGTGTTTGTTACCTCAGGTGCTGTATAATTGTCGACAAGGAGTGAAAACGGAGCAATTTGTGACGGCTCTTTCAATTTAAGACGTTAAAAACAGACGGAATTTGCATTTGTAATACCAGAGCATCGAAACTACTTGGAACTTTTGTGTATATGAACGGGTCCGCGCCTTTGTACTCTGCTCCCTTCACCGCTACAAACCAACCAACCATCGTGTCCGTGCGCATCTGAGTCGCAAAGAATGGGGAATAGCGCAGTTTGCTCGTGCGTGGGGCGTAGCTCAGATGGTAGAGCGTTCGCTTCGCATGTGAAAGGTCCAGGATTCAAGCCGCGGTGCCTCCATTTTTTGTGGTCAGTGCATGGTAAGTGTTGGTCGCGGCGAACCTAAAGGCACGCAAGATTTTGCAAAGCCAGCGTCACAGACTGATATGATGTATACTGACGTAAGGAGAGCAAGATGTAAGTGTGGGGACCGGCTGTTATCGAGGTGTCATCGAGTGCAGATCTGTCTTAGGTATCGCGGCTTAACCTCATTGAAGTCTAGAGGGTGGACAACACGTTGGTCTTACTCAGAGCGGTGTCCGAATTCTATTTTCGACGTTATACGTGCCACTTTCATTTTGGCCAACTACGATTCGATACAGAATGCACGAAACCTGAAAGACACCCTAACGGATACATAGAGAGTAGTGTTTGTCTGCTGAATAATGGGAGTGCAAGGGTCTGTGTCGCCTATATGGCTGTATGTAGCACCATTAGTCTTCTGGGGGGCGGGCGTAGCTCAGATGGTAGAGCGCTCGCTTAGTATGCGAGAGGTACTGGGATCAATAACCAGTGCCTCCAGAACTTTTAACACACCTACATGCGCAACTTGATATGCAAGTGGAATAATTCACAACCAGCAGATGTGTCTAGGAAGATACAAGCGAATGATTAGCATCCACAATTGACAAGCGTGCTGTTATTAGTGCGCAGGAAGCACCCTCCTCCCACGCCTACACTTAATTTAGAAACAGTACAAGTGTTCCCGTAAGATTCTCAAGCCTATGTCGGAAAGATCTGCCTTGCGCCGAGTTCACGTAAATCCCACTGCACATTCCTATTCTTTGCGTGCAGTCAGCTGCTACTGGTGTTGCTAGTTGTGACTGCTGATAACAGATGCCGTAGCAATCAATTCATGGAGTGAGTTGTATGTTTTGCGATAGTCTGTCTCTGACAAGCAAGCACAGGTGACATAGGTGCGAACACAGGAAGCTTGCAGACCCTCGCTGCCTGCAGACACCGAGCAGCCACACTAGGAGGGCGGCCTAAGCCGTAGGCGAATTGTGCTCATTCGCTTTGGAGCGACGTCGAACTATAAATAATGCTGTCACTAGCGTGAGCGTTGCGTGAGCGTCGCGGAAAGTCGGAAAAGTCGGCTGCGAGGGTGAGTGCCAAGTTTGGGGAGCGTTTCGTAGTATGCGCAGTGCAATGGAGACGCGGAAACTTGTTGTGGCCCAGTGTTTTGCAGTTGGACGACAAGATTGGTACACAGTAGTAAAGAGCGAGGCACTGAGTTGGCATAAATAATGTAGTGCACAATGGGGCTCGAGATGTGTTTGTTACCTCAGGTGCTGTATAATTGTCGACAAGGAGTGAAAACGGAGCAATTTGTGACGGCTCTTTCAATTTAAGACGTTAAAAACAGACGGAATTTGCATTTGTAATACCAGAGCATCGAAACTACTTGGAACTTTTGTGTATATGAACGGGTCCGCGCCTTTGTACTCTGCTCCCTTCACCGCTACAAACCAACCAACCATCGTGTCCGTGCGCATCTGAGTCGCAAAGAATGGGGAATAGCGCAGTTTGCTCGTGCGTGGGGCGTAGCTCAGATGGTAGAGCGTTCGCTTCGCATGTGAAAGGTCCAGGATTCAAGCCGCGGTGCCTCCATTTTTTGTGGTCAGTGCATGGTAAGTGTTGGTCGCGGCGAACCTAAAGGCACGCAAGATTTTGCAAAGCCAGCGTCACAGACTGATATGATGTATACTGACGTAAGGAGAGCAAGATGTAAGTGTGGGGACCGGCTGTTATCGAGGTGTCATCGAGTGCAGATCTGTCTTAGGTATCGCGGCTTAACCTCATTGAAGTCTAGAGGGTGGACAACACGTTGGTCTTACTCAGAGCGGTGTCCGAATTCTATTTTCGACGTTATACGTGCCACTTTCATTTTGGCCAACTACGATTCGATACAGAATGCACGAAACCTGAAAGACACCCTAACGGATACATAGAGAGTAGTGTTTGTCTGCTGAATAATGGGAGTGCAAGGGTCTGTGTCGCCTATATGGCTGTATGTAGCACCATTAGTCTTCTGGGGGGCGGGCGTAGCTCAGATGGTAGAGCGCTCGCTTAGTATGTGAGAGGTACTGGGATCAATACCCAGTGCCTCCAGAATTTTTAACACATCTACATGCGCAACTTGATATGCAAGTGGAATAATTCACAACCAGCAGATGTGTCTAGGAAGATACAAGCGAATGATTAGCATCCACAATTGACAAGCGTGCTGTTATTAGTGCGCAGGAAGCACCCTCCTCCCACGCCTACACTTAATTTAGAAACAGTACAAGTGTTCCCGTAAGATTCTCAAGCCTATGTCGGAAAGATCTGCCTTGCGCCGAGTTCACGTAAATCCCACTGCACATTCCTATTCTTTGCGTGCAGTCAGCTGCTACTGGTGTTGCTAGTTGTGACTGCTGATAACAGATGCCGTAGCAATCAATTCATGGAGTGAGTTGTATGTTTTGCGATAGTCTGTCTCTGACAAGCAAGCACAGGTGACATAGGTGCGAACACAGGAAGCTTGCAGACCCTCGCTGCCTGCAGACACCGAGCAGCCACACTAGGAGGGCGGCCTAAGCCGTAGGCGAATTGTGCTCATTCGCTTTGGCGCGACGTCGAACTATAAATAATGCTGTCACTAGCGTGAGCGTTGCGTGAGCGTCGCGGAAAGTCGGAAAAGTCGGCTGCGAGGGTGAGTGCCAAGTTTGGGGAGCGTTTCGTAGTATGCGCAGTGCAATGGAGACGCGGAAACTTGTTGTGGCCCAGTGTTTTGCAGTTGGACGACAAGATTGGTACACAGTAGTAAAGAGCGAGGCACTGAGTTGGCATAAATAATGTAGTGCACAATGGGGCTCGAGATGTGTTTGTTACCTCAGGTGCTGTATAATTGTCGACAAGGAGTGAAAACGGAGCAATTTGTGACGGCTCTTTCAATTTAAGACGTTAAAAACAGACGGAATTTGCATTTGTAATACCAGAGCATCGAAACTACTTGGAACTTTTGTGTATATGAACGGGTCCGCGCCTTTGTACTCTGCTCCCTTCACCGCTACAAACCAACCAACCATCGTGTCCGTGCGCATCTGAGTCGCAAAGAATGGGGAATAGCGCAGTTTGCTCGTGCGTGGGGCGTAGCTCAGATGGTAGAGCGTTCGCTTCGCATGTGAAAGGTCCAGGATTCAAGCCGCGGTGCCTCCATTTTTTGTGGTCAGTGCATGGTAAGTGTTGGTCGCGGCGAACCTAAAGGCACGCAAGATTTTGCAAAGCCAGCGTCACAGACTGACATGATGTATACTGACGTAAGGAGAGCAAGATGTAAGTGTGGGGACCGGCTGTTATCGAGGTGTCATCGAGTGCAGATCTGTCTTAGGTATCGCGGCTTAACCTCATTGAAGTCTAGAGGGTGGACAACACGTTGGTCTTACTCAGAGCGGTGTCCGAATTCTATTTTCGACGTTATACGTGCCACTTTCATTTTGGCCAACTACGATTCGATACAGAATGCACGAAACCTGAAAGACACCCTAACGGATACATAGAGAGTAGTGTTTGTCTGCTGAATAATGGGAGTGCAAGGGTCTGTGTCGCCTATATGGCTGTATGTAGCACCATTAGTCTTCTGGGGGGCGGGCGTAGCTCAGATGGTAGAGCGCTCGCTTAGTATGTGAGAGGTACTGGGATCAATACCCAGTGCCTCCAGAATTTTTAACACATCTACATGCGCAACTTGATATGCAAGTGGAATAATTCACAACCAGCAGATGTGTCTAGGAAGATACAAGCGAATGATTAGCATCCACAATTGACAAGCGTGCTGTTATTAGTGCGCAGGAAGCACCCTCCTCCCACGCCTACACTTAATTTAGAAACAGTACAAGTGTTCCCGTAAGATTCTCAAGCCTATGTCGGAAAGATCTGCCTTGCGCCGAGTTCACGTAAATCCCACTGCACATTCCTATTCTTTGCGTGCAGTCAGCTGCTACTGGTGTTGCTAGTTGTGACTGCTGATAACAGATGCCGTAGCAATCAATTCATGGAGTGAGTTGTATGTTTTGCGATAGTCTGTCTCTGACAAGCAAGCACAGGTGACATAGGTGCGAACACAGGAAGCTTGCAGACCCTCGCTGCCTGCAGACACCGAGCAGCCACACTAGGAGGGCGGCCTAAGCCGTAGGCGAATTGTGCTCATTCGCTTTGGCGCGACGTCGAACTATAAATAATGCTGTCACTAGCGTGAGCGTTGCGTGAGCGTCGCGGAAAGTCGGAAAAGTCGGCTGCGAGGGTGAGTGCCAAGTTTGGGGAGCGTTTCGTAGTATGCGCAGTGCAATGGAGACGCGGAAACTTGTTGTGGCCCAGTGTTTTGCAGTTGGACGACAAGATTGGTACACAGTAGTAAAGAGCGAGGCACTGAGTTGGCATAAATAATGTAGTGCACAATGGGGCTCGAGATGTGTTTGTTACCTCAGGTGCTGTATAATTGTCGACAAGGAGTGAAAACGGAGCAATTTGTGACGGCTCTTTCAATTTAAGACGTTAAAAACAGACGGAATTTGCATTTGTAATACCAGAGCATCGAAACTACTTGGAACTTTTGTGTATATGAACGGGTCCGCGCCTTTGTACTCTGCTCCCTTCACCGCTACAAACCAACCAACCATCGTGTCCGTGCGCATCTGAGTCGCAAAGAATGGGGAATAGCGCAGTTTGCTCGTGCGTGGGGCGTAGCTCAGATGGTAGAGCGTTCGCTTCGCATGTGAAAGGTCCAGGATTCAAGCCGCGGTGCCTCCATTTTTTGTGGTCAGTGCATGGTAAGTGTTGGTCGCGGCGAACCTAAAGGCACGCAAGATTTTGCAAAGCCAGCGTCACAGACTGATATGATGTATACTGACGTAAGGAGAGCAAGATGTAAGTGTGGGGACCGGCTGTTATCGAGGTGTCATCGAGTGCAGATCTGTCTTAGGTATCGCGGCTTAACCTCATTGAAGTCTAGAGGGTGGACAACACGTTGGTCTTACTCAGAGCGGTGTCCGAATTCTATTTTCGACGTTATACGTGCCACTTTCATTTTGGCCAACTACGATTCGATACAGAATGCACGAAACCTGAAAGACACCCTAACGGATACATAGAGAGTAGTGTTTGTCTGCTGAATAATGGGAGTGCAAGGGTCTGTGTCGCCTATATGGCTGTATGTAGCACCATTAGTCTACGGGAGGGCGGGCGTAGCTCAGATGGTAGAGCGCTCGCTTAGTATGCGAGAGGTACTGTGATCAATACCCAGTGCCTCCAGAATTTTTAACACACTTACATGCGCAACTTGATATGCAAGTGGAATAATTCACAACCAGCAGATGTGTCCAGGAAGATACAAGCGAATGATTAGCATCCACAATTGACAAGCGTGCTGTTATTAGTGCGCAGGAAGCACCCTCCTCCCACGCCTACACTTAATTTAGAAACAGTACAAGTGTTCCCGTAAGATTCTCAAGCCTATGTCGGAAAGATCTGCCTTGCGCCGAGTTCACGTAAATCCCACTGCACATTCCTATTCTTTGCGTGCAGTCAGCTGCTACTGGTGTTGCTAGTTGTGACTGCTGATAACAGATGCCGTAGCAATCAATTCATGGAGTGAGTTGTATGTTTTGCGATAGTCTGTCTCTGACAAGCAAGCACAGGTGACATAGGTGCGAACACAGGAAGCTTGCAGACCCTCGCTGCCTGCAGACACCGAGCAGCCACACTAGGAGGGCGGCCTAAGCCGTAGGCGAATTGTGCTCATTCGCTTTGGCGCGACGTCGAACTATAAATAATGCTGTCACTAGCGTGAGCGTTGCGTGAGCGTCGTGGAAAGTCGGAAAAGTCGGCTGCGAGGGTGAGTGCCAAGTTTGGGGAGCGTTTCGTAGTATGCGCAGTGCAATGGAGACGCGGAATCTTGTTGTGGCCCAGTGTTTTGCAGTTGGACGACAAGATTGGTACACAGTAGTAAAGAGCGAGGCACTGAGTTGGCATAAATAATGTAGTGCACAATGGGGCTCGAGATGTGTTTGTTACCTCAGGTGCTGTATAATTGTCGACAAGGAGTGAAAACGGAGCAATTTGTGACGGCTCTTTCAATTTAAGACGTTAAAAACAGACGGAATTTGCATTTGTAATACCAGAGCATCGAAACTACTTGGAACTTTTGTGTATATGAACGGGTCCGCGCCTTTGTACTCTGCTCCCTTCACCGCTACAAACCAACCAACCATCGTGTCCGTGCGCATCTGAGTCGCAAAGAATGGGGAATAGCGCAGTTTGCTCGTGCATGGGGCGTAGCTCAGTTGGTAGAGCGTTCGCTTCGCATGTGAAAGGTCCAGGATTCAAGCCGCGGTGCCTCCATTTTTTGTGGTCAGTGCATGGTAAGTGTTGGTCGCGGCGAACCTAAAGGCACGCAAGATTTTGGAAAGCCAGCGTCACAGACTGATATGATGTATACTGACGTAAGGAGAGCAAGATGTATGTGTGGGGACCGGCTGTTATCGAGGTGTCATCGAGTGCAGATCTGTCATAGGTATCGCGGCTTAACCTCATTGAAGTCTAGAGGGTGGACAACACGTTGGTCTTACTCAGAGCGGTGTCCTAATTCTATTTTCGACGTTATACGTGCCACTTTCATTTTGGCCAACTACGATTCGATACAGAATGCACGAAACCTGAAAGACACCCTAACGGATACATAGAGAGTAGTGTTTGTCTGCTGAATAATGGGAGTGCAAGGGTCTGTGTCGTCTATATGGCTGTATGTAGCACCATTAGTCTTCGGGGGGGCGGGCGTAGCTCAGATGGTAGAGCGCTCGCTTAGTATGCGAGAGGTACTAGGATCAATACCCAGTGCCTCCAGAATTTTTAACACACCTACATGCGCACCTTGATATGCAAGTGGAATAATTCACAACCAGCAGATGTGTCTAGGAAGATACAAGCGAATGATTAGCATCCACAATTGACAAGCGTGCTGTTATTAGTGCGCAGGAAGCACCCTCCTCCCACGCCTACACTTAATTTAGAAACAGTACAAGTGTTCCCGTAAGATTCTCAAGCCTATGTCGGAAAGATCTGCCTTGCGCCGAGTTCACGTAAATCCCACTGCACATTCCTATTCTTTGCGTGCAGTCAGCTGCTACTGGTGTTGCTAGTTGTGACTGCTGATAACAGATGCCGTAGCAATCAATTCATGGAGTGAGTTGTATGTTTTGCGATAGTCTGTCTCTGACAAGCAAGCACAGGTGACATAGGTGCGAACACAGGAAGCTTGCAGACCCTCGCTGCCTGCAGACACCGAGCAGCCACACTAGGAGGGCGGCCTAAGCCGTAGGCGAATTGTGCTCATTCGCTTTGGCGCGACGTCGAACTATAAATAATGCTGTCACTAGCGTGAGCGTTGCGTGAGCGTCGTGGAAAGTCGGAAAAGTCGGCTGCGAGGGTGAGTGCCAAGTTTGGGGAGCGTTTCGTAGTATGCGCAGTGCAATGGAGACGCGGAATCTTGTTGTGGCCCAGTGTTTTGCAGTTGGACGACAAGATTGGTACACAGTAGTAAAGAGCGAGGCACTGAGTTGGCATAAATAATGTAGTGCACAATGGGGCTCGAGATGTGTTTGTTACCTCAGGTGCTGTATAATTGTCGACAAGGAGTGAAAACGGAGCAATTTGTGACGGCTCTTTCAATTTAAGACGTTAAAAACAGACGGAATTTGCATTTGTAATACCAGAGCATCGAAACTACTTGGAACTTTTGTGTATATGAACGGGTCCGCGCCTTTGTACTCTGCTCCCTTCACCGCTACAAACCAACCAACCATCGTGTCCGTGCGCATCTGAGTCGCAAAGAATGGGGAATAGCGCAGTTTGCTCGTGCGTGGGGCGTAGCTCAGATGGTAGAGCGTTCGCTTCGCATGTGAAAGGTCCAGGATTCAAGCCGCGGTGCCTCCATTTTTTGTGGTCAGTGCATGGTAAGTGTTGGTCGCGGCGAACCTAAAGGCACGCAAGATTTTGCAAAGCCAGCGTCACAGACTGATATGATGTATACTGACGTAAGGAGAGCAAGATGTAAGTGTGGGGACCGGCTGTTATCGAGGTGTCATCGAGTGCAGATCTGTCTTAGGTATCGCGGCTTAACCTCATTGAAGTCTAGAGGGTGGACAACACGTTGGTCTTACTCAGAGCGGTGTCCGAATTCTATTTTCGACGTTATACGTGCCACTTTCATTTTGGCCAACTACGATTCGATACAGAATGCACGAAACCTGAAAGACACCCTAACGGATACATAGAGAGTAGTGTTTGTCTGCTGAATAATGGGAGTGCAAGGGTCTGTGTCGCCTATATGGCTGTATGTAGCACCATTAGTCTACGGGAGGGCGGGCGTAGCTCAGATGGTAGAGCGCTCGCTTAGTATGCGAGAGGTACTGTGATCAATACCCAGTGCCTCCAGAATTTTTAACACACTTACATGCGCAACTTGATATGCAAGTGGAATAATTCACAACCAGCAGATGTGTCCAGGAAGATACAAGCGAATGATTAGCATCCACAATTGACAAGCGTGCTGTTATTAGTGCGCAGGAAGCACCCTCCTCCCACGCCTACACTTAATTTAGAAACAGTACAAGTGTTCCCGTAAGATTCTCAAGCCTATGTCGGAAAGATCTGCCTTGCGCCGAGTTCACGTAAATCCCACTGCACATTCCTATTCTTTGCGTGCAGTCAGCTGCTACTGGTGTTGCTAGTTGTGACTGCTGATAACAGATGCCGTAGCAATCAATTCATGGAGTGAGTTGTATGTTTTGCGATAGTCTGTCTCTGACAAGCAAGCACAGGTGACATAGGTGCGAACACAGGAAGCTTGCAGACCCTCGCTGCCTGCAGACACCGAGCAGCCACACTAGGAGGGCGGCCTAAGCCGTAGGCGAATTGTGCTCATTCGCTTTGGCGCGACGTCGAACTATAAATAATGCTGTCACTAGCGTGAGCGTTGCGTGAGCGTCGTGGAAAGTCGGAAAAGTCGGCTGCGAGGGTGAGTGCCAAGTTTGGGGAGCGTTTCGTAGTATGCGCAGTGCAATGGAGACGCGGAATCTTGTTGTGGCCCAGTGTTTTGCAGTTGGACGACAAGATTGGTACACAGTAGTAAAGAGCGAGGCACTGAGTTGGCATAAATAATGTAGTGCACAATGGGGCTCGAGATGTGTTTGTTACCTCAGGTGCTGTATAATTGTCGACAAGGAGTGAAAACGGAGCAATTTGTGACGGCTCTTTCAATTTAAGACGTTAAAAACAGACGGAATTTGCATTTGTAATACCAGAGCATCGAAACTACTTGGAACTTTTGTGTATATGAACGGGTCCGCGCCTTTGTACTCTGCTCCCTTCACCGCTACAAACCAACCAACCATCGTGTCCGTGCGCATCTGAGTCGCAAAGAATGGGGAATAGCGCAGTTTGCTCGTGCATGGGGCGTAGCTCAGTTGGTAGAGCGTTCGCTTCGCATGTGAAAGGTCCAGGATTCAAGCCGCGGTGCCTCCATTTTTTGTGGTCAGTGCATGGTAAGTGTTGGTCGCGGCGAACCTAAAGGCACGCAAGATTTTGGAAAGCCAGCGTCACAGACTGATATGATGTATACTGACGTAAGGAGAGCAAGATGTATGTGTGGGGACCGGCTGTTATCGAGGTGTCATCGAGTGCAGATCTGTCATAGGTATCGCGGCTTAACCTCATTGAAGTCTAGAGGGTGGACAACACGTTGGTCTTACTCAGAGCGGTGTCCTAATTCTATTTTCGACGTTATACGTGCCACTTTCATTTTGGCCAACTACGATTCGATACAGAATGCACGAAACCTGAAAGACACCCTAACGGATACATAGAGAGTAGTGTTTGTCTGCTGAATAATGGGAGTGCAAGGGTCTGTGTCGTCTATATGGCTGTATGTAGCACCATTAGTCTTCGGGGGGGCGGGCGTAGCTCAGATGGTAGAGCGCTCGCTTAGTATGCGAGAGGTACTAGGATCAATACCCAGTGCCTCCAGAATTTTTAACACACCTACATGCGCACCTTGATATGCAAGTGGAATAATTCACAACCAGCAGATGTGTCTAGGAAGATACAAGCGAATGATTAGCATCCACAATTGACAAGCGTGCTGTTATTAGTGCGCAGGAAGCACCCTCCTCCCACGCCTACACTTAATTTAGAAACAGTACAAGTGTTCCCGTAAGATTCTCAAGCCTATGTCGGAAAGATCTGCCTTGCGCCGAGTTCACGTAAATCCCACTGCACATTCCTATTCTTTGCGTGCAGTCAGCTGCTACTGGTGTTGCTAGTTGTGACTGCTGATAACAGATGCCGTAGCAATCAATTCATGGAGTGAGTTGTATGTTTTGCGATAGTCTGTCTCTGACAAGCAAGCACAGGTGACATAGGTGCGAACACAGGAAGCTTGCAGACCCTCGCTGCCTGCAGACACCGAGCAGCCACACTAGGAGGGCGGCCTAAGCCGTAGGCGAATTGTGCTCATTCGCTTTGGCGCGACGTCGAACTATAAATAATGCTGTCACTAGCGTGAGCGTTGCGTGAGCGTCGTGGAAAGTCGGAAAAGTCGGCTGCGAGGGTGAGTGCCAAGTTTGGGGAGCGTTTCGTAGTATGCGCAGTGCAATGGAGACGCGGAATCTTGTTGTGGCCCAGTGTTTTGCAGTTGGACGACAAGATTGGTACACAGTAGTAAAGAGCGAGGCACTGAGTTGGCATAAATAATGTAGTGCACAATGGGGCTCGAGATGTGTTTGTTACCTCAGGTGCTGTATAATTGTCGACAAGGAGTGAAAACGGAGCAATTTGTGACGGCTCTTTCAATTTAAGACGTTAAAAACAGACGGAATTTGCATTTGTAATACCAGAGCATCGAAACTACTTGGAACTTTTGTGTATATGAACGGGTCCGCGCCTTTGTACTCTGCTCCCTTCACCGCTACAAACCAACCAACCATCGTGTCCGTGCGCATCTGAGTCGCAAAGAATGGGGAATAGCGCAGTTTGCTCGTGCGTGGGGCGTAGCTCAGATGGTAGAGCGTTCGCTTCGCATGTGAAAGGTCCAGGATTCAAGCCGCGGTGCCTCCATTTTTTGTGGTCAGTGCATGGTAAGTGTTGGTCGCGGCGAACCTAAAGGCACGCAAGATTTTGCAAAGCCAGCGTCACAGACTGATATGATGTATACTGACGTAAGGAGAGCAAGATGTAAGTGTGGGGACCGGCTGTTATCGAGGTGTCATCGAGTGCAGATCTGTCTTAGGTATCGCGGCTTAACCTCATTGAAGTCTAGAGGGTGGACAACACGTTGGTCTTACTCAGAGCGGTGTCCGAATTCTATTTTCGACGTTATACGTGCCACTTTCATTTTGGCCAACTACGATTCGATACAGAATGCACGAAACCTGAAAGACACCCTAACGGATACATAGAGAGTAGTGTTTGTCTGCTGAATAATGGGAGTGCAAGGGTCTGTGTCGCCTATATGGCTGTATGTAGCACCATTAGTCTTCTGGGGGGCGGGCGTAGCTCAGATGGTAGAGCGCTCGCTTAGTATGTGAGAGGTACTGGGATCAATACCCAGTGCCTCCAGAATTTTTAACACATCTACATGCGCAACTTGATATGCAAGTGGAATAATTCACAACCAGCAGATGTGTCTAGGAAGATACAAGCGAATGATTAGCATCCACAATTGACAAGCGTGCTGTTATTAGTGCGCAGGAAGCACCCTCCTCCCACGCCTACACTTAATTTAGAAACAGTACAAGTGTTCCCGTAAGATTCTCAAGCCTATGTCGGAAAGATCTGCCTTGCGCCGAGTTCACGTAAATCCCACTGCACATTCCTATTCTTTGCGTGCAGTCAGCTGCTACTGGTGTTGCTAGTTGTGACTGCTGATAACAGATGCCGTAGCAATCAATTCATGGAGTGAGTTGTATGTTTTGCGATAGTCTGTCTCTGACAAGCAAGCACAGGTGACATAGGTGCGAACACAGGAAGCTTGCAGACCCTCGCTGCCTGCAGACACCGAGCAGCCACACTAGGAGGGCGGCCTAAGCCGTAGGCGAATTGTGCTCATTCGCTTTGGCGCGACGTCGAACTATAAATAATGCTGTCACTAGCGTGAGCGTTGCGTGAGCGTCGCGGAAAGTCGGAAAAGTCGGCTGCGAGGGTGAGTGCCAAGTTTGGGGAGCGTTTCGTAGTATGCGCAGTGCAATGGAGACGCGGAAACTTGTTGTGGCCCAGTGTTTTGCAGTTGGACGACAAGATTGGTACACAGTAGTAAAGAGCGAGGCACTGAGTTGGCATAAATAATGTAGTGCACAATGGGGCTCGAGATGTGTTTGTTACCTCAGGTGCTGTATAATTGTCGACAAGGAGTGAAAACGGAGCAATTTGTGACGGCTCTTTCAATTTAAGACGTTAAAAACAGACGGAATTTGCATTTGTAATACCAGAGCATCGAAACTACTTGGAACTTTTGTGTATATGAACGGGTCCGCGCCTTTGTACTCTGCTCCCTTCACCGCTACAAACCAACCAACCATCGTGTCCGTGCGCATCTGAGTCGCAAAGAATGGGGAATAGCGCAGTTTGCTCGTGCATGGGGCGTAGCTCAGTTGGTAGAGCGTTCGCTTCGCATGTGAAAGGTCCAGGATTCAAGCCGCGGTGCCTCCATTTTTTGTGGTCAGTGCATGGTAAGTGTTGGTCGCGGCGAACCTAAAGGCACGCAAGATTTTGCAAAGCCAGCGTCACAGACTGATATGATGTATACTGACGTAAGGAGAGCAAGATGTAAGTGTGGGGACCGGCTGTTATCGAGGTGTCATCGAGTGCAGATCTGTCTTAGGTATCGCGGCTTAACCTCATTGAAGTCTAGAGGGTGGACAACACGTTGGTCTTACTCAGAGCGGTGTCCGAATTCTATTTTCGACGTTATACGTGCCACTTTCATTTTGGCCAACTACGATTCGATACAGAATGCACGAAACCTGAAAGACACCCTAACGGATACATAGAGAGTAGTGTTTGTCTGCTGAATAATGGGAGTGCAAGGGTCTGTGTCGCCTATATGGCTGTATGTAGCACCATTAGTCTTCTGGGGGGCGGGCGTAGCTCAGATGGTAGAGCGCTCGCTTAGTATGTGAGAGGTACTGGGATCAATACCCAGTGCCTCCAGAATTTTTAACACACCTACATGCGCAACTTGATATGCAAGTGGAATAATTCACAACCAGCAGATGTGTCTAGGAAGATACAAGCGAATGATTAGCATCCACAATTGACAAGCGTGCTGTTATTAGTGCGCAGGAAGCACCCTCCTCCCACGCCTACACTTAATTTAGAAACAGTACAAGTGTTCCCGTAAGATTCTCAAGCCTATGTCGGAAAGATCTGCCTTGCGCCGAGTTCACGTAAATCCCACTGCACATTCCTATTCTTTGCGTGCAGTCAGCTGCTACTGGTGTTGCTAGTTGTGACTGCTGATAACAGATGCCGTAGCAATCAATTCATGGAGTGAGTTGTATGTTTTGCGATAGTCTGTCTCTGACAAGCAAGCACAGGTGACATAGGTGCGAACACAGGAAGCTTGCAGACCCTCGCTGCCTGCAGACACCGAGCAGCCACACTAGGAGGGCGGCCTAAGCCGTAGGCGAATTGTGCTCATTCGCTTTGGCGCGACGTCGAACTATAAATAATGCTGTCACTAGCGTGAGCGTCGCGGAAAGTCGGAAAAGTCGGCTGCGAGGGTGAGTGCCAAGTTTGGGGAGCGTTTCGTAGTATGCGCAGTGCAATGGAGACGCGGAATCTTGTTGTGGCCCAGTGTTTTGCAGTTGGACGACAAGATTGGTACACAGTAGTAAAGAGCGAGGCACTGAGTTGGCATAAATAATGTAGTGCACAATGGGGCTCGAGATGTGTTTGTTACCTCAGGTGCTGTATAATTGTCGACAAGGAGTGAAAACGGAGCAATTTGTGACGGCCCTTTCAATTTAAGACGTTAAAAACAGACGGAATTTGCATTTGTAATACCAGAGCATCGAAACTACTTGGAACTTTTGTGTATATGAACGGGTCCGCGCCTTTGTACTCTGCTCCCTTCACCGCTACAAACCAACCAACCATCGTGTCCGTGCGCATCTGAGTCGCAAAGAATGGGGAATAGCGCAGTTTGCTCGTGCGTGGGGCGTAGCTCAGATGGTAGAGCGTTCGCTTCGCATGTGAAAGGTCCAGGATTCAAGCCGCGGTGCCTCCATTTTTTGTGGTCAGTGCATGGTAAGTGTTGGTCGCGGCGAACCTAAAGGCACGCAAGATTTTGCAAAGCCAGCGTCACAGACTGATATGATGTATACTGACGTAAGGAGAGCAAGATGTAAGTGTGGGGACCGGCTGTTATCGAGGTGTCATCGAGTGCAGATCTGTCTTAGGTATCGCGGCTTAACCTCATTGAAGTCTAGAGGGTGGACAACACGTTGGTCTTACTCAGAGCGGTGTCCGAATTCTATTTTCGACGTTATACGTGCCACTTTCATTTTGGCCAACTACGATTCGATACAGAATGCACGAAACCTGAAAGACACCCTAACGGATACATAGAGAGTAGTGTTTGTCTGCTGAATAATGGGAGTGCAAGGGTCTGTGTCGCCTATATGGCTGTATGTAGCACCATTAGTCTTCGGGAGGGCGGGCGTAGCTCAGATGGTAGAGCGCTCGCTTAGTATGCGAGAGGTACTGGGATCAATACCCAGTGCCTCCAGAATTTTTAACACACCTACATGCGCAACTTGATATGCAAGTGGAATAATTCACAACCAGCAGATGTGTCTAGGAAGATACAAGCGAATGATTAGCATCCACAATTGACAAGCGTGCTGTTATTAGTGCGCAGGAAGCACCCTCCTCCCACGCCTACACTTAATTTAGAAACAGTAAAAGTGTTCCCGTAAGATTCTCAAGCCTATGTCGGAAAGATCTGCCTTGCGCCGAGTTCACGTAAATCCCACTGCACATTCCTATTCTTTGCGTGCAGTCAGCTGCTACTGGTGTTGCTAGTTGTGACTGCTGATAACAGATGCCGTAGCAATCAATTCATGGAGTGAGTTGTATGTTTTGCGATAGTCTGTCTCTGACAAGCAAGCACAGGTGACATAGGTGCGAACACAGGAAGCTTGCAGACCCTCGCTGCCTGCAGACACCGAGCAGCCACACTAGGAGGGCGGCCTAAGCCGTAGGCGAATTGTGCTCATTCGCTTTGGCGCGACGTCGAACTATAAATAATGCTGTCACTAGCGTGAGCGTTGCGTGAGCGTCGTGGAAAGTCGGAAAAGTCGGCTGCGAGGGTGAGTGCCAAGTTTGGGGAGCGTTTCGTAGTATGCGCAGTGCAATGGAGACGCGGAATCTTGTTGTGGCCCAGTGTTTTGCAGTTGGACGACAAGATTGGTACACAGTAGTAAAGAGCGAGGCACTGAGTTGGCATAAATAATGTAGTGCACAATGGGGCTCGAGATGTGTTTGTTACCTCAGGTGCTGTATAATTGTCGACAAGGAGTGAAAACGGAGCAATTTGTGACGGCTCTTTCAATTTAAGACGTTAAAAACAGACGGAATTTGCATTTGTAATACCAGAGCATCGAAACTACTTGGAACTTTTGTGTATATGAACGGGTCCGCGCCTTTGTACTCTGCTCCCTTCACCGCTACAAACCAACCAACCATCGTGTCCGTGCGCATCTGAGTCGCAAAGAATGGGGAATAGCGCAGTTTGCTCGTGCATGGGGCGTAGCTCAGTTGGTAGAGCGTTCGCTTCGCATGTGAAAGGTCCAGGATTCAAGCCGCGGTGCCTCCATTTTTTGTGGTCAGTGCATGGTAAGTGTTGGTCGCGGCGAACCTAAAGGCACGCAAGATTTTGCAAAGCCAGCGTCACAGACTGATATGATGTATACTGACGTAAGGAGAGCAAGATGTAAGTGTGGGGACCGGCTGTTATCGAGGTGTCATCGAGTGCAGATCTGTCTTAGGTATCGCGGCTTAACCTCATTGAAGTCTAGAGGGTGGACAACACGTTGGTCTTACTCAGAGCGGTGTCCGAATTCTATTTTCGACGTTATACGTGCCACTTTCATTTTGGCCAACTACGATTCGATACAGAATGCACGAAACCTGAAAGACACCCTAACGGATACATAGAGAGTAGTGTTTGTCTGCTGAATAATGGGAGTGCAAGGGTCTGTGTCGCCTATATGGCTGTATGTAGCACCACTAGTCTTCTGGGGGGCGGGCGTAGCTCAGATGGTAGAGCGCTCGCTTAGTATGCGAGAGGTACTGGGATCAATACCCAGTGCCTCCAGAATTTTTAACACACCTACATGCGCAACTTGATATGCAAGTGGAATAATTCACAACCAGCAGATGTGTCTAGGAAGATACAAGCGAATGATTAGCATCCACAATTGACAAGCGTGCTGTTATTAGTGCGCAGGAAGCACCCTCCTCCCACGCCTACACTTAATTTAGAAACAGTACAAGTGTTCCCGTAAGATTCTCAAGCCTATGTCGGAAAGATCTGCCTTGCGCCGAGTTCACGTAAATCCCACTGCACATTCCTATTCTTTGCGTGCAGTCAGCTGCTACTGGTGTTGCTAGTTGTGACTGCTGATAACAGATGCCGTAGCAATCAAGCCAGCGTCACAGACTGATATGATGTATACTGACGTAAGGAGAGCAAGATGTAAGTGTGGGGACCGGCTGTTATCGAGGTGTCATCGTGTGCAGATCTGTCTTAGGTATCGCGGCTTAACCTCATTGAAGTCTAGAGGGTGGACAACACGTTGGTCTTACTCAGAGCGGTGTCCGAATTCTATTTTCGACGTTATACGTGCCACTTTCATTTTGGCCAACTACGATTCGATACAGAATGCACGAAACCTGAAAGACACCCTAACGGATACATAGAGAGTAGTGTTTGTCTGCTGAATAATGGGAGTGCAAGGGTCTGTGTCGCCTATATGGCTGTATGTAGCACCATTAGTCTTCGGGAGGGCGGGCGTAGCTCAGATGGTAGAGCGCTCGCTTAGTATGCGAGAGGTACTGGGATCAATACCCAGTGCCTCCAGAATTTTTAACACACCTACATGCGCAACTTGATATGCAAGTGGAATAATTCACAACCAGCAGATGTGTCTAGGAAGATACAAGCGAATGATTAGCATCCACAATTGACAAGCGTGCTGTTATTAGTGCGCAGGAAGCACCCTCCTCCCACGCCTACACTTAATTTAGAAACAGTAAAAGTGTTCCCGTAAGATTCTCAAGCCTATGTCGGAAAGATCTGCCTTGCGCCGAGTTCACGTAAATCCCACTGCACATTCCTATTCTTTGCGTGCAGTCAGCTGCTACTGGTGTTGCTAGTTGTGACTGCTGATAACAGATGCCGTAGCAATCAATTCATGGAGTGAGTTGTATGTTTTGCGATAGTCTGTCTCTGACAAGCAAGCACAGGTGACATAGGTGCGAACACAGGAAGCTTGCAGACCCTCGCTGCCTGCAGACACCGAGCAGCCACACTAGGAGGGCGGCCTAAGCCGTAGGCGAATTGTGCTCATTCGCTTTGGCGCGACGTCGAACTATAAATAATGCTGTCACTAGCGTGAGCGTTGCGTGAGCGTCGTGGAAAGTCGGAAAAGTCGGCTGCGAGGGTGAGTGCCAAGTTTGGGGAGCGTTTCGTAGTATGCGCAGTGCAATGGAGACGCGGAAACTTGTTGTGGCCCAGTGTTTTGCAGTTGGACGACAATATTGGTACACAGTAGTAAAGAGCGAGGCACTGAGTTGGCATAAATAATGTAGTGCACAATGGGGCTCGAGATGTGTTTGTTACCTCAGGTGCTGTATAATTGTCGACAAGGAGTGAAAACGGAGCAATTTGTGACGGCTCTTTCAATTTAAGACGTTAAAAACAGACGGAATTTGCATTTGTAATACCAGAGCATCGAAACTACTTGGAACTTTTGTGTATATGAACGGGTCCGCGCCTTTGTACTCTGCTCCCTTCACCGCTACAAACCAACCAACCATCGTGTCCGTGCGCATCTGAGTCGCAAAGAATGGGGAATAGCGCAGTTTGCTCGTGCATGGGGCGTAGCTCAGTTGGTAGAGCGTTCGCTTCGCATGTGAAAGGTCCAGGATTCAAGCCGCGGTGCCTCCATTTTTTGTGGTCAGTGCATGGTAAGTGTTGGTCGCGGCGAACCTAAAGGCACGCAAGATTTTGCAAAGCCAGCGTCACAGACTGATATGATGTATACTGACGTAAGGAGAGCAAGATGTAAGTGTGGGGACCGGCTGTTATCGAGGTGTCATCGAGTGCAGATCTGTCTTAGGTATCGCGGCTTAACCTCATTGAAGTCTAGAGGGTGGACAACACGTTGGTCTTACTCAGAGCGGTGTCCGAATTCTATTTTCGACGTTATACGTGCCACTTTCATTTTGGCCAACTACGATTCGATACAGAATGCACGAAACCTGAAAGACACCCTAACGGATACATAGAGAGTAGTGTTTGTCTGCTGAATAATGGGAGTGCAAGGGTCTGTGTCGCCTATATGGCTGTATGTAGCACCACTAGTCTTCTGGGGGGCGGGCGTAGCTCAGATGGTAGAGCGCTCGCTTAGTATGCGAGAGGTACTGGGATCAATACCCAGTGCCTCCAGAATTTTTAACACACCTACATGCGCAACTTGATATGCAAGTGGAATAATTCACAACCAGCAGATGTGTCTAGGAAGATACAAGCGAATGATTAGCATCCACAATTGACAAGCGTGCTGTTATTAGTGCGCAGGAAGCACCCTCCTCCCACGCCTACACTTAATTTAGAAACAGTACAAGTGTTCCCGTAAGATTCTCAAGCCTATGTCGGAAAGATCTGCCTTGCGCCGAGTTCACGTAAATCCCACTGCACATTCCTATTCTTTGCGTGCAGTCAGCTGCTACTGGTGTTGCTAGTTGTGACTGCTGATAACAGATGCCGTAGCAATCAAGCCAGCGTCACAGACTGATATGATGTATACTGACGTAAGGAGAGCAAGATGTAAGTGTGGGGACCGGCTGTTATCGAGGTGTCATCGAGTGCAGATCTGTCTTAGGTATCGCGGCTTAACCTCATTGAAGTCTAGAGGGTGGACAACACGTTGGTCTTACTCAGAGCGGTGTCCGAATTCTATTTTCGACGTTATACGTGCCACTTTCATTTTGGCCAACTACGATTCGATACAGAATGCACGAAACCTCAAAGACACCCTAACGGATACATAGAGAGTAGTGTTTGTCTGCTGAATAATGGGAGTGCAAGGGTCTGTGTCGCCTATATGGCTGTATGTAGCACCATTAGTCTTCGGGAGGGCGGGCGTAGCTCAGATGGTAGAGCGCTCGCTTAGTATGCGAGAGGTACTGGGATCAATACCCAGTGCCTCCAGAATTTTTAACACACCTACATGCGCAACTTGATATGCAAGTGGAATAATTCACAACCAGCAGATGTGTCTAGGAAGATACAAGCGAATGATTAGCATCCACAATTGACAAGCGTGCTGTTATTAGTGCGCAGGAAGCACCCTCCTCCCACGCCTACACTTAATTTAGAAACAGTAAAAGTGTTCCCGTAAGATTCTCAAGCCTATGTCGGAAAGATCTGCCTTGCGCCGAGTTCACGTAAATCCCACTGCACATTCCTATTCTTTGCGTGCAGTCAGCTGCTACTGGTGTTGCTAGTTGTGACTGCTGATAACAGATGCCGTAGCAATCAATTCATGGAGTGAGTTGTATGTTTTGCGATAGTCTGTCTCTGACAAGCAAGCACAGGTGACATAGGTGCGAACACAGGAAGCTTGCAGACCCTCGCTGCCTGCAGACACCGAGCAGCCACACTAGGAGGGCGGCCTAAGCCGTAGGCGAATTGTGCTCATTCGCTTTGGCGCGACGTCGAACTATAAATAATGCTGTCACTAGCGTGAGCGTTGCGTGAGCGTCGTGGATAGTCGGAAAAGTCGGCTGCGAGGGTGAGTGCCAAGTTTGGGGAGCGTTTCGTAGTATGCGCAGTGCAATGGAGACGCGGAATCTTGTTGTGGCCCAGTGTTTTGCAGTTGGACGACAAGATTGGTACACAGTAGTAAAGAGCGAGGCACTGAGTTGGCATAAATAATGTAGTGCACAATGGGGCTCGAGATGTGTTTGTTACCTCAGGTGCTGTATAATTGTCGACAAGGAGTGAAAACGGAGCAATTTGTGACGGCTCTTTCAATTTAAGACGTTAAAAACAGACGGAATTTGCATTTGTAATACCAGAGCATCGAAACTACTTGGAACTTTTGTGTATATGAACGGGTCCGCGCCTTTGTACTCTGCTCCCTTCACCGCTACAAACCAACCAACCATCGTGTCCGTGCGCATCTGAGTCGCAAAGAATGGGGAATAGCGCAGTTTGCTCGTGCATGGGGCGTAGCTCAGTTGGTAGAGCGTTCGCTTCGCATGTGAAAGGTCCAGGATTCAAGCCGCGGTGCCTCCATTTTTTGTGGTCAGTGCATGGTAAGTGTTGGTCGCGGCGAACCTAAAGGCACGCAAGATTTTGCAAAGCCAGCGTCACAGACTGATATGATGTATACTGACGTAAGGAGAGCAAGATGTAAGTGTGGGGACCGGCTGTTATCGAGGTGTCATCGAGTGCAGATCTGTCTTAGGTATCGCGGCTTAACCTCATTGAAGTCTAGAGGGTGGACAACACGTTGGTCTTACTCAGAGCGGTGTCCGAATTCTATTTTCGACGTTATACGTGCCACTTTCATTTTGGCCAACTACGATTCGATACAGAATGCACGAAACCTGAAAGACACCCTAACGGATACATAGAGAGTAGTGTTTGTCTGCTGAATAATGGGAGTGCAAGGGTCTGTGTCGCCTATATGGCTGTATGTAGCACCACTAGTCTTCTGGGGGGCGGGCGTAGCTCAGATGGTAGAGCGCTCGCTTAGTATGCGAGAGGTACTGGGATCAATACCCAGTGCCTCCAGAATTTTTAACACACCTACATGCGCAACTTGATATGCAAGTGGAATAATTCACAACCAGCAGATGTGTCTAGGAAGATACAAGCGAATGATTAGCATCCACAATTGACAAGCGTGCTGTTATTAGTGCGCAGGAAGCACCCTCCTCCCACGCCTACACTTAATTTAGAAACAGTACAAGTGTTCCCGTAAGATTCTCAAGCCTATGTCGGAAAGATCTGCCTTGCGCCGAGTTCACGTAAATCCCACTGCACATTCCTATTCTTTGCGTGCAGTCAGCTGCTACTGGTGTTGCTAGTTGTGACTGCTGATAACAGATGCCGTAGCAATCAATTCATGGAGTGAGTTGTATGTTTTGCGATAGTCTGTCTCTGACAAGCAAGCACAGGTGACATAGGTGCGAACACAGGAAGCTTGCAGACCCTCGCTGCCTGCAGACACCGAGCAGCCACACTAGGAGGGCGGCCTAAGCCGTAGGCGAATTGTGCTCATTCGCTTTGGCGCGACGTCGAACTATAAATAATGCTGTCACTAGCGTGAGCGTCGCGGAAAGTCGGAAAAGTCGGCTGCGAGGGTGAGTGCCAAGTTTGGGGAGCGTTTCGTAGTATGCGCAGTGCAATGGAGACGCGGAATCTTGTTGTGGCCCAGTGTTTTGCAGTTGGACGACAAGATTGGTACACAGTAGTAAAGAGCGAGGCACTGAGTTGGCATAAATAATGTAGTGCACAATGGGGCTCGAGATGTGTTTGTTACCTCAGGTGCTGTATAATTGTCGACAAGGAGTGAAAACGGAGCAATTTGTGACGGCTCTTTCAATTTAAGACGTTAAAAACAGACGGAATTTGCATTTGTAATACCAGAGCATCGAAACTACTTGGAACTTTTGTGTATATGAACGGGTCCGCGCCTTTGTACTCTGCTCCCTTCACCGCTACAAACCAACCAACCATCGTGTCCGTGCGCATCTGAGTCGCAAAGAATGGGGAATAGCGCAGTTTGCTCGTGCGTGGGGCGTAGCTCAGTTGGTAGAGCGTTCGCTTCGCATGTGAAAGGTCCAGGATTCAAGCCGCGGTGCCTCCATTTTTTGTGGTCAGTGCATGGTAAGTGTTGGTCGCGGCGAACCTAAAGGCACGCAAGATTTTGCAAAGCCAGCGTCACAGACTGATATGATGTATACTGACGTAAGGAGAGCAAGATGTAAGTGTGGGGACCGGCTGTTATCGAGGTGTCATCGAGTGCAGATCTGTCTTAGGTATCGCGGCTTAACCTCATTGAAGTCTAGAGGGTGGACAACACGTTGGTCTTACTCAGAGCGGTGTCCGAATTCTATTTTCGACGTTATACGTGCCACTTTCATTTTGGCCAACTACGATTCGATACAGAATGCACGAAACCTGAAAGACACCCTAACGGATACATAGAGAGTAGTGTTTGTCTGCTGAATAATGGGAGTGCAAGGGTCTGTGTCGTCTATATGGCTGTATGTAGCACCATTAGTCTTCGGGGGGGCGGGCGTAGCTCAGATGGTAGAGCGCTCGCTTAGTATGCGAGAGGTACTAGGATCAATACCCAGTGCCTCCAAAACTTTTAACACACCTACATGCGCACCTTGATATGCAAGTGGAATAATTCACAACCAGCAGATGTGTCTAGGAAGATACAAGCGAATGATTAGCATCCACAATTGACAAGCGTGCTGTTATTAGTGCGCAGGAAGCACCCTCCTCCCACGCCTACACTTAATTTAGAAACAGTACAAGTGTTCCCGTAAGATTCTCAAGCCTATGTCGGATAGATCTGCCTTGCGCCGAGTTCACGTAAATCCCACTGCACATTCCTATTCTTTGCGTGCAGTCAGCTGCTACTGGTGTTGCTAGTTGTGACTGCTGATAACAGATGCCGTAGCAATCAATTCATGGAGTGAGTTGTATGTTTTGCGATAGTCTGTCTCTGACAAGCAAGCACAGGTGACATAGGTGCGAACACAGGAAGCTTGCAGACCCTCGCTGCCTGCAGACACCGAGCAGCCACACTAGGAGGGCGGCCTAAGCCGTAGGCGAATTGTGCTCATTCGCTTTGGCGCGACGTCGAACTATAAATAATGCTGTCACTAGCGTGAGCGTTGCGTGAGCGTCGTGGAAAGTCGGAAAAGTCGGCTGCGAGGGTGAGTGCCAAGTTTGGGGAGCGTTTCGTAGTATGCGCAGTGCAATGGAGACGCGGAAACTTGTTGTGGCCCAGTGTTTTGCAGTTGGACGACAAGATTGGTACACAGTAGTAAAGAGCGAGGCACTGAGTTGGCATAAATAATGTAGTGCACAATGGGGCTCGAGATGTGTTTGTTACCTCAGGTGCTGTATAATTGTCGACAAGGAGTGAAAACGGAGCAATTTGTGACGGCTCTTTCAATTTAAGACGTTAAAAACAGACGGAATTTGCATTTGTAATACCAGAGCATCGAAACTACTTGGAACTTTTGTGTATATGAACGGGTCCGCGCCTTTGTACTCTGCTCCCTTCACCGCTACAAACCAACCAACCATCGTGTCCGTGCGCATCTGAGTCGCAAAGAATGGGGAATAGCGCAGTTTGCTCGTGCATGGGGCGTAGCTCAGTTGGTAGAGCGTTCGCTTCGCATGTGAACTGTCCAGGATTCAAGCCGCGGTGCCTCCATTTTTTGTGGTCAGTGCATGGTAAGTGTTGGTCGCGGCGAACCTAAAGGCACGCAAGATTTTGCAAAGCCAGCGTCACAGACTGATATGATGTATACTGACGTAAGGAGAGCAAGATGTAAGTGTGGGGACCGGCTGTTATCGAGGTGTCATCGAGTGCAGATCTGTCTTAGGTATCGCGGCTTAACCTCATTGAAGTCTAGAGGGTGGACAACACGTTGGTCTTACTCAGAGCGGTGTCCGAATTCTATTTTCGACGTTATACGTGCCACTTTCATTTTGGCCAACTACGATTCGATACAGAATGCACGAAACCTGAAAGACACCCTAACGGATACATAGAGAGTAGTGTTTGTCTGCTGAATAATGGGAGTGCAAGGGTCTGTGTCGCCTATATGGCTGTATGTAGCACCATTAGTCTTCGGGGGGGCGGGCGTAGCTCAGATGGTAGAGCGCTCGCTTAGTATGCGAGAGGTACTAGGATCAATACCCAGTGCCTCCAAAATTTTTAACACACCTACATGCGCAACTTGATATGCAAGTGGAATAATTCACAACCAGCAGATGTGTCTAGGAAGATACAAGCGAATGATTAGCATCCACAATTGACAAGCGTGCTGTTATTAGTGCGCAGGAAGCACCCTCCTCCCACGCCTACACTTAATTTAGAAACAGTACAAGTGTTCCCGTAAGATTCTCAAGCCTATGTCGGAAAGATCTGCCTTGCGCCGAGTTCACGTAAATCCCACTGCACATTCCTATTCTTTGCGTGCAGTCAGCTGCTACTGGTGTTGTTAGTTGTGACTGCTGATAACAGATGCCGTAGCAATCAATTCATGGAGTGAGTTGTATGTTTTGCGATAGTCTGTCTCTGACAAGCAAGCACAGGTGACATAGGTGCGAACACAGGAAGCTTGCAGACCCTCGCTGCCTGCAGACACCGAGCAGCCACACTAGGAGGGCGGCCTAAGCCGTAGGCGAATTGTGCTCATTCGCTTTGGCGCGACGTCGAACTATAAATAATGCTGTCACTAGCGTGAGCGTTGCGGAAAGTCGGAAAAGTCGGCTGCGAGGGTGAGTGCCAAGTTTGGGGAGCGTTTCGTAGTATGCGCAGTGCAATGGAGACGCGGAAACTTGTTGTGGCCCAGTGTTTTGCAGTTGGACGACAAGATTGGTACACAGTAGTAAAGAGCGAGGCACTGAGTTGGCATAAATAATGTAGTGCACAATGGGGCTCGAGATGTGTTTGTTACCTCAGGTGCTGTATAATTGTCGACAAGGAGTGAAAACGGAGCAATTTGTGACGGCTCTTTCAATTTAAGACGTTAAAAACAGACGGAATTTGCATTTGTAATACCAGAGCATCGAAACTACTTGGAACTTTTGTGTATATGAACGGGTCCGCGCCTTTGTACTCTGCTCCCTTCACCGCTACAAACCAACCAACCATCGTGTCCGTGCGCATCTGAGTCGCAAAGAATGGGGAATAGCGCAGTTTGCTCGTGCATGGGGCGTAGCTCAGTTGGTAGAGCGTTCGCTTCGCATGTGAAAGGTCCAGGATTCAAGCCGCGGTGCCTCCATTTTTTGTGGTCAGTGCATGGTAAGTGTTGGTCGCGGCGAACCTAAAGGCACGCAAGATTTTGCAAAGCCAGCGTCACAGACTGATATGATGTATACTGACGTAAGGAGAGCAAGATGTAAGTGTGGGGACCGGCTGTTATCGAGGTGTCATCGAGTGCAGATCTGTCTTAGGTATCGCGGCTTAACCTCATTGAAGTCTAGAGGGTGGACAACACGTTGGTCTTACTCAGAGCGGTGTCCGAATTCTATTTTCGACGTTATACGTGCCACTTTCATTTTGGCCAACTACGATTCGATACAGAATGCACGAAACCTGAAAGACACCCTAACGGATACATAGAGAGTAGTGTTTGTCTGCTGAATAATGGGAGTGCAAGGGTCTGTGTCGCCTATATGGCTGTATGTAGCACCATTAGTCTTCGGGGGGGGCGGGCGTAGCTCAGATGGTAGAGCGCTCGCTTAGTATGCGAGAGGTACTAGGATCAATTCCCAGTGCCTCCAAAATTTTTAACACACCTACATGCGCAACTTGATATGCAAGTGGAATAATTCACAACCAGCAGATGTGTCTAGGAAGATACAAGCGAATGATTAGCATCCACAATTGACAAGCGTGCTGTTATTAGTGCGCTGGAAGCACCCTCCTCCCACGCCTACACTTAATTTAGAAACAGTACAAGTGTTCCCGTAAGATTCTCAAGCCTATGTCGGAAAGATCTGCCTTGCGCCGAGTTCACGTAAATCCCACTGCACATTCCTATTCTTTGCGTGCAGTCAGCTGCTACTGGTGTTGTTAGTTGTGACTGCTGATAACAGATGCCGTAGCAATCAATTCATGGAGTGAGTTGTATGTTTTGCGATAGTCTGTCTCTGACAAGCAAGCACAGGTGACATAGGTGCGAACACAGGAAGCTTGCAGACCCTCGCTGCCTGCAGACACCGAGCAGCCACACTAGGAGGGCGGCCTAAGCCGTAGGCGAATTGTGCTCATTCGCTTTGGCGCGACGTCGAACTATAAATAATGCTGTCACTAGCGTGAGCGTTGCGGAAAGTCGGAAAAGTCGGCTGCGAGGGTGAGTGCCAAGTTTGGGGAGCGTTTCGTAGTATGCGCAGTGCAATGGAGACGCGGAAACTTGTTGTGGCCCAGTGTTTTGCAGTTGGACGACAAGATTGGTACACAGTAGTAAAGAGCGAGGCACTGAGTTGGCATAAATAATGTAGTGCACAATGGGGCTCGAGATGTGTTTGTTACCTCAGGTGCTGTATAATTGTCGACAAGGAGTGAAAACGGAGCAATTTGTGACGGCTCTTTCAATTTAAGACGTTAAAAACAGACGGAATTTGCATTTGTAATACCAGAGCATCGAAACTACTTGGAACTTTTGTGTATATGAACGGGTCCGCGCCTTTGTACTCTGCTCCCTTCACCGCTACAAACCAACCAACCATCGTGTCCGTGCGCATCTGAGTCGCAAAGAATGGGGAATAGCGCAGTTTGCTCGTGCATGGGGCGTAGCTCAGTTGGTAGAGCGTTCGCTTCGCATGTGAAAGGTCCAGGATTCAAGCCGCGGTGTCTCCATTTTTTGTGGTCAGTGCATGGTAAGTGTTGGTCGCGGCGAACCTAAAGGCACGCAAGATTTTGCAAAGCCAGCGTCACAGACTGATATGATGTATACTGACGTAAGGAGAGCAAGATGTAAGTGTGGGGACCGGCTGTTATCGAGGTGTCATCGAGTGCAGATCTGTCTTAGGTATCGCGGCTTAACCTCATTGAAGTCTAGAGGGTGGACAACACGTTGGTCTTACTCAGAGCGGTGTCCGAATTCTATTTTCGACGTTATACGTGCCACTTTCATTTTGGCCAACTACGATTCGATACAGAATGCACGAAACCTGAAAGACACCCTAACGGATACATAGAGAGTAGTGTTTGTCTGCTGAATAATGGGAGTGCAAGGGTCTGTGTCGCCTATATGGCTGTATGTAGCACCATTAGTCTTCGGGGGGGCGGGCGTAGCTCAGATGGTAGAGCGCTCGCTTAGTATGCGAGAGGTACTAGGATCAATACCCAGTGCCTCCAAAATTTTTAACACACCTACATGCGCAACTTGATATGCAAGTGGAATAATTCACAACCAGCAGATGTGTCTAGGAAGATACAAGCGAATGATTAGCATCCACAATTGACAAGCGTGCTGTTATTAGTGCGCAGGAAGCACCCTCCTCCCACGCCTACACTTAATTTAGAAACAGTACAAGTGTTCCCGTAAGATTCTCAAGCCTATGTCGGAAAGATCTGCCTTGCGCCGAGTTCACGTAAATCCCACTGCACATTCCTATTCTTTGCGTGCAGTCAGCTGCTACTGGTGTTGTTAGTTGTGACTGCTGATAACAGATGCCGTAGCAATCAATTCATGGAGTGAGTTGTATGTTTTGCGATAGTCTGTCTCTGACAAGCAAGCACAGGTGACATAGGTGCGAACACAGGAAGCTTGCAGACCCTCGCTGCCTGCAGACACCGAGCAGCCACACTAGGAGGGCGGCCTAAGCCGTAGGCGAATTGTGCTCATTCGCTTTGGCGCGACGTCGAACTATAAATAATGCTGTCACTAGCGTGAGCGTTGCGGAAAGTCGGAAAAGTCGGCTGCGAGGGTGAGTGCCAAGTTTGGGGAGCGTTTCGTAGTATGCGCAGTGCAATGGAGACGCGGAAACTTGTTGTGGCCCAGTGTTTTGCAGTTGGACGACAAGATTGGTACACAGTAGTAAAGAGCGAGGCACTGAGTTGGCATAAATAATGTAGTGCACAATGGGGCTCGAGATGTGTTTGTTACCTCAGGTGCTGTATAATTGTCGACAAGGAGTGAAAACGGAGCAATTTGTGACGGCTCTTTCAATTTAAGACGTTAAAAACAGACGGAATTTGCATTTGTAATACCAGAGCATCGAAACTACTTGGAACTTTTGTGTATATGAACGGGTCCGCGCCTTTGTACTCTGCTCCCTTCACCGCTACAAACCAACCAACCATCGTGTCCGTGCGCATCTGAGTCGCAAAGAATGGGGAATAGCGCAGTTTGCTCGTGCATGGGGCGTAGCTCAGTTGGTAGAGCGTTCGCTTCGCATGTGAAAGGTCCAGGATTCAAGCCGCGGTGCCTCCATTTTTTGTGGTCAGTGCATGGTAAGTGTTGGTCGCGGCGAACCTAAAGGCACGCAAGATTTTGCAAAGCCAGCGTCACAGACTGATATGATGTATACTGACGTAAGGAGAGCAAGATGTAAGTGTGGGGACCGGCTGTTATCGAGGTGTCATCGAGTGCAGATCTGTCTTAGGTATCGCGGCTTAACCTCATTGAAGTCTAGAGGGTGGACAACACGTTGGTCTTACTCAGAGCGGTGTCCGAATTCTATTTTCGACGTTATACGTGCCACTTTCATTTTGGCCAACTACGATTCGATACAGAATGCACGAAACCTGAAAGACACCCTAACGGATACATAGAGAGTAGTGTTTGTCTGCTGAATAATGGGAGTGCAAGGGTCTGTGTCGCCTATATGGCTGTATGTAGCACCATTAGTCTTCGGGGGGGGCGGGCGTAGCTCAGATGGTAGAGCGCTCGCTTAGTATGCGAGAGGTACTAGGATCAATTCCCAGTGCCTCCAAAATTTTTAACACACCTACATGCGCAACTTGATATGCAAGTGGAATAATTCACAACCAGCAGATGTGTCTAGGAAGATACAAGCGAATGATTAGCATCCACAATTGACAAGCGTGCTGTTATTAGTGCGCTGGAAGCACCCTCCTCCCACGCCTACACTTAATTTAGAAACAGTACAAGTGTTCCCGTAAGATTCTCAAGCCTATGTCGGAAAGATCTGCCTTGCGCCGAGTTCACGTAAATCCCACTGCACATTCCTATTCTTTGCGTGCAGTCAGCTGCTACTGGTGTTGTTAGTTGTGACTGCTGATAACAGATGCCGTAGCAATCAATTCATGGAGTGAGTTGTATGTTTTGCGATAGTCTGTCTCTGACAAGCAAGCACAGGTGACATAGGTGCGAACACAGGAAGCTTGCAGACCCTCGCTGCCTGCAGACACCGAGCAGCCACACTAGGAGGGCGGCCTAAGCCGTAGGCGAATTGTGCTCATTCGCTTTGGCGCGACGTCGAACTATAAATAATGCTGTCACTAGCGTGAGCGTTGCGGAAAGTCGGAAAAGTCGGCTGCGAGGGTGAGTGCCAAGTTTGGGGAGCGTTTCGTAGTATGCGCAGTGCAATGGAGACGCGGAAACTTGTTGTGGCCCAGTGTTTTGCAGTTGGACGACAAGATTGGTACACAGTAGTAAAGAGCGAGGCACTGAGTTGGCATAAATAATGTAGTGCACAATGGGGCTCGAGATGTGTTTGTTACCTCAGGTGCTGTATAATTGTCGACAAGGAGTGAAAACGGAGCAATTTGTGACGGCTCTTTCAATTTAAGACGTTAAAAACAGACGGAATTTGCATTTGTAATACCAGAGCATCGAAACTACTTGGAACTTTTGTGTATATGAACGGGTCCGCGCCTTTGTACTCTGCTCCCTTCACCGCTACAAACCAACCAACCATCGTGTCCGTGCGCATCTGAGTCGCAAAGAATGGGGAATAGCGCAGTTTGCTCGTGCATGGGGCGTAGCTCAGTTGGTAGAGCGTTCGCTTCGCATGTGAAAGGTCCAGGATTCAAGCCGCGGTGTCTCCATTTTTTGTGGTCAGTGCATGGTAAGTGTTGGTCGCGGCGAACCTAAAGGCACGCAAGATTTTGCAAAGCCAGCGTCACAGACTGATATGATGTATACTGACGTAAGGAGAGCAAGATGTAAGTGTGGGGACCGGCTGTTATCGAGGTGTCATCGAGTGCAGATCTGTCTTAGGTATCGCGGCTTAACCTCATTGAAGTCTAGAGGGTGGACAACACGTTGGTCTTACTCAGAGCGGTGTCCGAATTCTATTTTCGACGTTATACGTGCCACTTTCATTTTGGCCAACTACGATTCGATACAGAATGCACGAAACCTGAAAGACACCCTAACGGATACATAGAGAGTAGTGTTTGTCTGCTGAATAATGGGAGTGCAAGGGTCTGTGTCGCCTATATGGCTGTATGTAGCACCATTAGTCTTCGGGGGGGCGGGCGTAGCTCAGATGGTAGAGCGCTCGCTTAGTATGCGAGAGGTACTAGGATCAATACCCAGTGCCTCCAAAATTTTTAACACACCTACATGCGCAACTTGATATGCAAGTGGAATAATTCACAACCAGCAGATGTGTCTAGGAAGATACAAGCGAATGATTAGCATCCACAATTGACAAGCGTGCTGTTATTAGTGCGCAGGAAGCACCCTCCTCCCACGCCTACACTTAATTTAGAAACAGTACAAGTGTTCCCGTAAGATTCTCAAGCCTATGTCGGAAAGATCTGCCTTGCGCCGAGTTCACGTAAATCCCACTGCACATTCCTATTCTTTGCGTGCAGTCAGCTGCTACTGGTGTTGCTAGTTGTGACTGCTGATAACAGATGCCGTAGCAATCAATTCATGGAGTGAGTTGTATGTTTTGCGATAGTCTGTCTCTGACAAGCAAGCACAGGTGACATAGGTGCGAACACAGGAAGCTTGCAGACCCTCGCTGCCTGCAGACACCGAGCAGCCACACTAGGAGGGCGGCCTAAGCCGTAGGCGAATTGTGCTCATTCGCTTTGGCGCGACGTCGAACTATAAATAATGCTGTCACTAGCGTGAGCGTTGCGTGAGCGTCGCGGAAAGTCGGAAAAGTCGGCTGCGAGGGTGAGTGCCAAGTTTGGGGAGCGTTTCGTAGTATGCGCAGTGCAATGGAGACGCGGAAACTTGTTGTGGCCCAGTGTTTTGCAGTTGGACGACAAGATTGGTACACAGTAGTAAAGAGCGAGGCACTGAGTTGGCATAAATAATGTAGTGCACAATGGGGCTCGAGATGTGTTTGTTACCTCAGGTGCTGTATAATTGTCGACAAGGAGTGAAAACGGAGCAATTTGTGACGGCTCTTTCAATTTAAGACGTTAAAAACAGACGGAATTTGCATTTGTAATACCAGAGCATCGAAACTACTTGGAACTTTTGTGTATATGAACGGGTCCGCGCCTTTGTACTCTGCTCCCTTCACCGCTACAAACCAACCAACCATCGTGTCCGTGCGCATCTGAGTCGCAAAGAATGGGGAATAGCGCAGTTTGCTCGTGCATGGGGCGTAGCTCAGTTGGTAGAGCGTTCGCTTCGCATGTGAAAGGTCCAGGATTCAAGCAGCGGTGCCTCCATTTTTTGTGGTCAGTGCATGGTAAGTGTTGGTCGCGGCGAACCTAAAGGCACGCAAGATTTTGCAAAGCCAGCGTCACAGACTGATATGATGTATACTGACGTAAGGAGAGCAAGATGTAAGTGTGGGGACCGGCTGTTATCGAGGTGTCATCGAGTGCAGATCTGTCTTAGGTATCGCGGCTTAACCTCATTGAAGTCTAGAGGGTGGACAACACGTTGGTCTTACTCAGAGCGGTGTCCGAATTCTATTTTCGACGTTATACGTGCCACTTTCATTTTGGCCAACTACGATTCGATACAGAATGCACGAAACCTGAAAGACACCCTAACGGATACATAGAGAGTAGTGTTTGTCTGCTGAATAATGGGAGTGCAAGGGTCTGTGTCGTCTATATGGCTGTATGTAGCACCATTAGTCTTCGGGGGAGCGGGCGTAGCTCAGATGGTAGAGCGCTCGCTTAGTATGCGAGAGGTACTAGGATCAATACCCAGTGCCTCCAAAATTTTTAACACACCTACATGCGCACCTTGATATGCAAGTGGAATAATTCACAACCAGCAGATGTGTCTAGGAAGATACAAGCGAATGATTAGCATCCACAATTGACAAGCGTGCTGTTATTAGTGCGCAGGAAGCACCCTCCTCCCACGCCTACACTTAATTTAGAAACAGTACAAGTGTTCCCGTAAGATTCTCAAGCCTATGTCGGATAGATCTGCCTTGCGCCGAGTTCACGTAAATCCCACTGCACATTCCTATTCTTTGCGTGCAGTCAGCTGCTACTGGTGTTGCTAGTTGTGACTGCTGATAACAGATGCCGTAGCAATCAATTCATGGAGTGAGTTGTATGTTTTGCGATAGTCTGTCTCTGACAAGCAAGCACAGGTGACATAGGTGCGAACACAGGAAGCTTGCAGACCCTCGCTGCCTGCAGACACCGAGCAGCCACACTAGGAGGGCGGCCTAAGCCGTAGGCGAATTGTGCTCATTCGCTTTGGCGCGACGTCGAACTATAAATAATGCTGTCACTAGCGTGAGCGTTGCGTGAGCGTCGTGGAAAGTCGGAAAAGTCGGCTGCGAGGGTGAGTGCCAAGTTTGGGGAGCGTTTCGTAGTATGCGCAGTGCAATGGAGACGCGGAAACTTGTTGTGGCCCAGTGTTTTGCAGTTGGACGACAAGATTGGTACACAGTAGTAAAGAGCGAGGCACTGAGTTGGCATAAATAATGTAGTGCACAATGGGGCTCGAGATGTGTTTGTTACCTCAGGTGCTGTATAATTGTCGACAAGGAGTGAAAACGGAGCAATTTGTGACGGCTCTTTCAATTTAAGACGTTAAAAACAGACGGAATTTGCATTTGTAATACCAGAGCATCGAAACTACTTGGAACTTTTGTGTATATGAACGGGTCCGCGCCTTTGTACTCTGCTCCCTTCACCGCTACAAACCAACCAACCATCGTGTCCGTGCGCATCTGAGTCGCAAAGAATGGGGAATAGCGCAGTTTGCTCGTGCATGGGGCGTAGCTCAGTTGGTAGAGCGTTCGCTTCGCATGTGAAAGGTCCAGGATTCAAGCCGCGGTGCCTCCATTTTTTGTGGTCAGTGCATGGTAAGTGTTGGTCGCGGCGAACCTAAAGGCACGCAAGATTTTGCAAAGCCAGCGTCACAGACTGATATGATGTATACTGACGTAAGGAGAGCAAGATGTAAGTGTGGGGACCGGCTGTTATCGAGGTGTCATCGAGTGCAGATCTGTCTTAGGTATCGCGGCTTAACCTCATTGAAGTCTAGAGGGTGGACAACACGTTGGTCTTACTCAGAGCGGTGTCCGAATTCTATTTTCGACGTTATACGTGCCACTTTCATTTTGGCCAACTACGATTCGATACAGAATGCACGAAACCTGAAAGACACCCTAACGGATACATAGAGAGTAGTGTTTGTCTGCTGAATAATGGGAGTGCAAGGGTCTGTGTCGCCTATATGGCTGTATGTAGCACCATTAGTCTTCGGGGGGGGCGGGCGTAGCTCAGATGGTAGAGCGCTCGCTTAGTATGCGAGAGGTACTAGGATCAATACCCAGTGCCTCCAAAATTTTTAACACACCTACATGCGCAACTTGATATGCAAGTGGAATAATTCACAACCAGCAGATGTGTCTAGGAAGATACAAGCGAATGATTAGCATCCACAATTGACAAGCGTGCTGTTATTAGTGCGCAGGAAGCACCCTCCTCCCACGCCTACACTTAATTTAGAAACAGTACAAGTGTTCCCGTAAGATTCTCAAGCCTATGTCGGAAAGATCTGCCTTGCGCCGAGTTCACGTAAATCCCACTGCACATTCCTATTCTTTGCGTGCAGTCAGCTGCTACTGGTGTTGTTAGTTGTGACTGCTGATAACAGATGCCGTAGCAATCAATTCATGGAGTGAGTTGTATGTTTTGCGATAGTCTGTCTCTGACAAGCAAGCACAGGTGACATAGGTGCGAACACAGGAAGCTTGCAGACCCTCGCTGCCTGCAGACACCGAGCAGCCACACTAGGAGGGCGGCCTAAGCCGTAGGCGAATTGTGCTCATTCGCTTTGGCGCGACGTCGAACTATAAATAATGCTGTCACTAGCGTGAGCGTTGCGGAAAGTCGGAAAAGTCGGCTGCGAGGGTGAGTGCCAAGTTTGGGGAGCGTTTCGTAGTATGCGCAGTGCAATGGAGACGCGGAAACTTGTTGTGGCCCAGTGTTTTGCAGTTGGACGACAAGATTGGTACACAGTAGTAAAGAGCGAGGCACTGAGTTGGCATAAATAATGTAGTGCACAATGGGGCTCGAGATGTGTTTGTTACCTCAGGTGCTGTATAATTGTCGACAAGGAGTGAAAACGGAGCAATTTGTGACGGCTCTTTCAATTTAAGACGTTAAAAACAGACGGAATTTGCATTTGTAATACCAGAGCATCGAAACTACTTGGAACTTTTGTGTATATGAACGGGTCCGCGCCTTTGTACTCTGCTCCCTTCACCGCTACAAACCAACCAACCATCGTGTCCGTGCGCATCTGAGTCGCAAAGAATGGGGAATAGCGCAGTTTGCTCGTGCATGGGGCGTAGCTCAGTTGGTAGAGCGTTCGCTTCGCATGTGAAAGGTCCAGGATTCAAGCCGCGGTGCCTCCATTTTTTGTGGTCAGTGCATGGTAAGTGTTGGTCGCGGCGAACCTAAAGGCACGCAAGATTTTGCAAAGCCAGCGTCACAGACTGATATGATGTATACTGACGTAAGGAGAGCAAGATGTAAGTGTGGGGACCGGCTGTTATCGAGGTGTCATCGAGTGCAGATCTGTCTTAGGTATCGCGGCTTAACCTCATTGAAGTCTAGAGGGTGGACAACACGTTGGTCTTACTCAGAGCGGTGTCCGAATTCTATTTTCGACGTTATACGTGCCACTTTCATTTTGGCCAACTACGATTCGATACAGAATGCACGAAACCTGAAAGACACCCTAACGGATACATAGAGAGTAGTGTTTGTCTGCTGAATAATGGGAGTGCAAGGGTCTGTGTCGCCTATATGGCTGTATGTAGCACCATTAGTCTTCGGGGGGGGGGGGGGGGCGGGCGTAGCTCAGATGGTAGAGCGCTCGCTTAGTATGCGAGAGGTACTAGGATCAATACCCAGTGCCTCCAAAATTTTTAACACACCTACATGCGCAACTTGATATGCAAGTGGAATAATTCACAACCAGCAGATGTGTCTAGGAAGATACAAGCGAATGATTAGCATCCACAATTGACAAGCGTGCTGTTATTAGTGCGCAGGAAGCACCCTCCTCCCACGCCTACACTTAATTTAGAAACAGTACAAGTGTTCCCGTAAGATTCTCAAGCCTATGTCGGAAAGATCTGCCTTGCGCCGAGTTCACGTAAATCCCACTGCACATTCCTATTCTTTGCGTGCAGTCAGCTGCTACTGGTGTTGTTAGTTGTGACTGCTGATAACAGATGCCGTAGCAATCAATTCATGGAGTGAGTTGTATGTTTTGCGATAGTCTGTCTCTGACAAGCAAGCACAGGTGACATAGGTGCGAACACAGGAAGCTTGCAGACCCTCGCTGCCTGCAGACACCGAGCAGCCACACTAGGAGGGCGGCCTAAGCCGTAGGCGAATTGTGCTCATTCGCTTTGGCGCGACGTCGAACTATAAATAATGCTGTCACTAGCGTGAGCGTTGCGGAAAGTCGGAAAAGTCGGCTGCGAGGGTGAGTGCCAAGTTTGGGGAGCGTTTCGTAGTATGCGCAGTGCAATGGAGACGCGGAAACTTGTTGTGGCCCAGTGTTTTGCAGTTGGACGACAAGATTGGTACACAGTAGTAAAGAGCGAGGCACTGAGTTGGCATAAATAATGTAGTGCACAATGGGGCTCGAGATGTGTTTGTTACCTCAGGTGCTGTATAATTGTCGACAAGGAGTGAAAACGGAGCAATTTGTGACGGCTCTTTCAATTTAAGACGTTAAAAACAGACGGAATTTGCATTTGTAATACCAGAGCATCGAAACTACTTGGAACTTTTGTGTATATGAACGGGTCCGCGCCTTTGTACTCTGCTCCCTTCACCGCTACAAACCAACCAACCATCGTGTCCGTGCGCATCTGAGTCGCAAAGAATGGGGAATAGCGCAGTTTGCTCGTGCATGGGGCGTAGCTCAGTTGGTAGAGCGTTCGCTTCGCATGTGAAAGGTCCAGGATTCAAGCCGCGGTGTCTCCATTTTTTGTGGTCAGTGCATGGTAAGTGTTGGTCGCGGCGAACCTAAAGGCACGCAAGATTTTGCAAAGCCAGCGTCACAGACTGATATGATGTATACTGACGTAAGGAGAGCAAGATGTAAGTGTGGGGACCGGCTGTTATCGAGGTGTCATCGAGTGCAGATCTGTCTTAGGTATCGCGGCTTAACCTCATTGAAGTCTAGAGGGTGGACAACACGTTGGTCTTACTCAGAGCGGTGTCCGAATTCTATTTTCGACGTTATACGTGCCACTTTCATTTTGGCCAACTACGATTCGATACAGAATGCACGAAACCTGAAAGACACCCTAACGGATACATAGAGAGTAGTGTTTGTCTGCTGAATAATGGGAGTGCAAGGGTCTGTGTCGCCTATATGGCTGTATGTAGCACCATTAGTCTTCGGGGGGGCGGGCGTAGCTCAGATGGTAGAGCGCTCGCTTAGTATGCGAGAGGTACTAGGATCAATACCCAGTGCCTCCAAAATTTTTAACACACCTACATGCGCAACTTGATATGCAAGTGGAATAATTCACAACCAGCAGATGTGTCTAGGAAGATACAAGCGAATGATTAGCATCCACAATTGACAAGCGTGCTGTTATTAGTGCGCAGGAAGCACCCTCCTCCCACGCCTACACTTAATTTAGAAACAGTACAAGTGTTCCCGTAAGATTCTCAAGCCTATGTCGGAAAGATCTGCCTTGCGCCGAGTTCACGTAAATCCCACTGCACATTCCTATTCTTTGCGTGCAGTCAGCTGCTACTGGTGTTGCTAGTTGTGACTGCTGATAACAGATGCCGTAGCAATCAATTCATGGAGTGAGTTGTATGTTTTGCGATAGTCTGTCTCTGACAAGCAAGCACAGGTGACATAGGTGCGAACACAGGAAGCTTGCAGACCCTCGCTGCCTGCAGACACCGAGCAGCCACACTAGGAGGGCGGCCTAAGCCGTAGGCGAATTGTGCTCATTCGCTTTGGCGCGACGTCGAACTATAAATAATGCTGTCACTAGCGTGAGCGTTGCGTGAGCGTCGCGGAAAGTCGGAAAAGTCGGCTGCGAGGGTGAGTGCCAAGTTTGGGGAGCGTTTCGTAGTATGCGCAGTGCAATGGAGACGCGGAAACTTGTTGTGGCCCAGTGTTTTGCAGTTGGACGACAAGATTGGTACACAGTAGTAAAGAGCGAGGCACTGAGTTGGCATAAATAATGTAGTGCACAATGGGGCTCGAGATGTGTTTGTTACCTCAGGTGCTGTATAATTGTCGACAAGGAGTGAAAACGGAGCAATTTGTGACGGCTCTTTCAATTTAAGACGTTAAAAACAGACGGAATTTGCATTTGTAATACCAGAGCATCGAAACTACTTGGAACTTTTGTGTATATGAACGGGTCCGCGCCTTTGTACTCTGCTCCCTTCACCGCTACAAACCAACCAACCATCGTGTCCGTGCGCATCTGAGTCGCAAAGAATGGGGAATAGCGCAGTTTGCTCGTGCATGGGGCGTAGCTCAGTTGGTAGAGCGTTCGCTTCGCATGTGAAAGGTCCAGGATTCAAGCCGCGGTGCCTCCATTTTTTGTGGTCAGTGCATGGTAAGTGTTGGTCGCGGCGAACCTAAAGGCACGCAAGATTTTGCAAAGCCAGCGTCACAGACTGATATGATGTATACTGACGTAAGGAGAGCAAGATGTAAGTGTGGGGACCGGCTGTTATCGAGGTGTCATCGAGTGCAGATCTGTCTTAGGTATCGCGGCTTAACCTCATTGAAGTCTAGAGGGTGGACAACACGTTGGTCTTACTCAGAGCGGTGTCCGAATTCTATTTTCGACGTTATACGTGCCACTTTCATTTTGGCCAACTACGATTCGATACAGAATGCACGAAACCTGAAAGACACCCTAACGGATACATAGAGAGTAGTGTTTGTCTGCTGAATAATGGGAGTGCAAGGGTCTGTGTCGTCTATATGGCTGTATGTAGCACCATTAGTCTTCGGGGGGGCGGGCGTAGCTCAGATGGTAGAGCGCTCGCTTAGTATGCGAGAGGTACTAGGATCAATACCCAGTGCCTCCAAAATTTTTAACACACCTACATGCGCACCTTGATATGCAAGTGGAATAATTCACAACCAGCAGATGTGTCTAGGAAGATACAAGCGAATGATTAGCATCCACAATTGACAAGCGTGCTGTTATTAGTGCGCAGGAAGCACCCTCCTCCCACGCCTACACTTAATTTAGAAACAGTACAAGTGTTCCCGTAAGATTCTCAAGCCTATGTCGGATAGATCTGCCTTGCGCCGAGTTCACGTAAATCCCACTGCACATTCCTATTCTTTGCGTGCAGTCAGCTGCTACTGGTGTTGCTAGTTGTGACTGCTGATAACAGATGCCGTAGCAATCAATTCATGGAGTGAGTTGTATGTTTTGCGATAGTCTGTCTCTGACAAGCAAGCACAGGTGACATAGGTGCGAACACAGGAAGCTTGCAGACCCTCGCTGCCTGCAGACACCGAGCAGCCACACTAGGAGGGCGGCCTAAGCCGTAGGCGAATTGTGCTCATTCGCTTTGGCGCGACGTCGAACTATAAATAATGCTGTCACTAGCGTGAGCGTTGCGTGAGCGTCGTGGAAAGTCGGAAAAGTCGGCTGCGAGGGTGAGTGCCAAGTTTGGGGAGCGTTTCGTAGTATGCGCAGTGCAATGGAGACGCGGAAACTTGTTGTGGCCCAGTGTTTTGCAGTTGGACGACAAGATTGGTACACAGTAGTAAAGAGCGAGGCACTGAGTTGGCATAAATAATGTAGTGCACAATGGGGCTCGAGATGTGTTTGTTACCTCAGGTGCTGTATAATTGTCGACAAGGAGTGAAAACGGAGCAATTTGTGACGGCTCTTTCAATTTAAGACGTTAAAAACAGACGGAATTTGCATTTGTAATACCAGAGCATCGAAACTACTTGGAACTTTTGTGTATATGAACGGGTCCGCGCCTTTGTACTCTGCTCCCTTCACCGCTACAAACCAACCAACCATCGTGTCCGTGCGCATCTGAGTCGCAAAGAATGGGGAATAGCGCAGTTTGCTCGTGCATGGGGCGTAGCTCAGTTGGTAGAGCGTTCGCTTCGCATGTGAACTGTCCAGGATTCAAGCCGCGGTGCCTCCATTTTTTGTGGTCAGTGCATGGTAAGTGTTGGTCGCGGCGAACCTAAAGGCACGCAAGATTTTGCAAAGCCAGCGTCACAGACGGATATGATGTATACTGACGTAAGGAGAGCAAGATGTAAGTGTGGGGACCGGCTGTTATCGAGGTGTCATCGAGTGCAGATCTGTCTTAGGTATCGCGGCTTAACCTCATTGAAGTCTAGAGGGTGGACAACACGTTGGTCTTACTCAGAGCGGTGTCCGAATTCTATTTTCGACGTTATACGTGCCACTTTCATTTTGGCCAACTACGATTCGATACAGAATGCACGAAACCTGAAAGACACCCTAACGGATACATAGAGAGTAGTGTTTGTCTGCTGAATAATGGGAGTGCAAGGGTCTGTGTCGCCTATATGGCTGTATGTAGCACCATTAGTCTTCGGGGGGGGCGGGCGTAGCTCAGATGGTAGAGCGCTCGCTTAGTATGCGAGAGGTACTAGGATCAATACCCAGTGCCTCCAAAATTTTTAACACACCTACATGCGCAACTTGATATGCAAGTGGAATAATTCACAACCAGCAGATGTGTCTAGGAAGATACAAGCGAATGATTAGCATCCACAATTGACAAGCGTGCTGTTATTAGTGCGCAGGAAGCACCCTCCTCCCACGCCTACACTTAATTTAGAAACAGTACAAGTGTTCCCGTAAGATTCTCAAGCCTATGTCGGAAAGATCTGCCTTGCGCCGAGTTCACGTAAATCCCACTGCACATTCCTATTCTTTGCGTGCAGTCAGCTGCTACTGGTGTTGTTAGTTGTGACTGCTGATAACAGATGCCGTAGCAATCAATTCATGGAGTGAGTTGTATGTTTTGCGATAGTCTGTCTCTGACAAGCAAGCACAGGTGACATAGGTGCGAACACAGGAAGCTTGCAGACCCTCGCTGCCTGCAGACACCGAGCAGCCACACTAGGAGGGCGGCCTAAGCCGTAGGCGAATTGTGCTCATTCGCTTTGGCGCGACGTCGAACTATAAATAATGCTGTCACTAGCGTGAGCGTTGCGGAAAGTCGGAAAAGTCGGCTGCGAGGGTGAGTGCCAAGTTTGGGGAGCGTTTCGTAGTATGCGCAGTGCAATGGAGACGCGGAAACTTGTTGTGGCCCAGTGTTTTGCAGTTGGACGACAAGATTGGTACACAGTAGTAAAGAGCGAGGCACTGAGTTGGCATAAATAATGTAGTGCACAATGGGGCTCGAGATGTGTTTGTTACCTCAGGTGCTGTATAATTGTCGACAAGGAGTGAAAACGGAGCAATTTGTGACGGCTCTTTCAATTTAAGACGTTAAAAACAGACGGAATTTGCATTTGTAATACCAGAGCATCGAAACTACTTGGAACTTTTGTGTATATGAACGGGTCCGCGCCTTTGTACTCTGCTCCCTTCACCGCTACAAACCAACCAACCATCGTGTCCGTGCGCATCTGAGTCGCAAAGAATGGGGAATAGCGCAATTTGCTCGTGCATGGGGCGTAGCTCAGTTGGTAGAGCGTTCGCTTCGCATGTGAAAGGTCCAGGATTCAAGCCGCGGTGCCTCCATTTTTTGTGGTCAGTGCATGGTAAGTGTTGGTCGCGGCGAACCTAAAGGCACGCAAGATTTTGCAAAGCCAGCGTCACAGACTGATATGATGTATACTGACGTAAGGAGAGCAAGATGTAAGTGTGGGGACCGGCTGTTATCGAGGTGTCATCGAGTGCAGATCTGTCTTAGGTATCGCGGCTTAACCTCATTGAAGTCTAGAGGGTGGACAACACGTTGGTCTTACTCAGAGCGGTGTCCGAATTCTATTTTCGACGTTATACGTGCCACTTTCATTTTGGCCAACTACGATTCGATACAGAATGCACGAAACCTGAAAGACACCCTAACGGATACATAGAGAGTAGTGTTTGTCTGCTGAATAATGGGAGTGCAAGGGTCTGTGTCGCCTATATGGCTGTATGTTGCACCATTAGTCTTCGGGGGGGGGGGGGGGGCGGGCGTAGCTCAGATGGTAGAGCGCTCGCTTAGTATGCGAGAGGTACTAGGATCAATACCCAGTGCCTCCAAAATTTTTAACACACCTACATGCGCAACTTGATATGCAAGTGGAATAATTCACAACCAGCAGATGTGTCTAGGAAGATACAAGCGAATGATTAGCATCCACAATTGACAAGCGTGCTGTTATTAGTGCGCAGGAAGCACCCTCCTCCCACGCCTACACTTAATTTAGAAACAGTACAAGTGTTCCCGTAAGATTCTCAAGCCTATGTCGGAAAGATCTGCCTTGCGCCGAGTTCACGTAAATCCCACTGCACATTCCTATTCTTTGCGTGCAGTCAGCTGCTACTGGTGTTGTTAGTTGTGACTGCTGATAACAGATGCCGTAGCAATCAATTCATGGAGTGAGTTGTATGTTTTGCGATAGTCTGTCTCTGACAAGCAAGCACAGGTGACATAGGTGCGAACACAGGAAGCTTGCAGACCCTCGCTGCCTGCAGACACCGAGCAGCCACACTAGGAGGGCGGCCTAAGCCGTAGGCGAATTGTGCTCATTCGCTTTGGCGCGACGTCGAACTATAAATAATGCTGTCACTAGCGTGAGCGTTGCGGAAAGTCGGAAAAGTCGGCTGCGAGGGTGAGTGCCAAGTTTGGGGAGCGTTTCGTAGTATGCGCAGTGCAATGGAGACGCGGAAACTTGTTGTGGCCCAGTGTTTTGCAGTTGGACGACAAGATTGGTACACAGTAGTAAAGAGCGAGGCACTGAGTTGGCATAAATAATGTAGTGCACAATGGGGCTCGAGATGTGTTTGTTACCTCAGGTGCTGTATAATTGTCGACAAGGAGTGAAAACGGAGCAATTTGTGACGGCTCTTTCAATTTAAGACGTTAAAAACAGACGGAATTTGCATTTGTAATACCAGAGCATCGAAACTACTTGGAACTTTTGTGTATATGAACGGGTCCGCGCCTTTGTACTCTGCTCCCTTCACCGCTACAAACCAACCAACCATCGTGTCCGTGCGCATCTGAGTCGCAAAGAATGGGGAATAGCGCAGTTTGCTCGTGCATGGGGCGTAGCTCAGTTGGTAGAGCGTTCGCTTCGCATGTGAAAGGTCCAGGATTCAAGCCGCGGTGTCTCCATTTTTTGTGGTCAGTGCATGGTAAGTGTTGGTCGCGGCGAACCTAAAGGCACGCAAGATTTTGCAAAGCCAGCGTCACAGACTGATATGATGTATACTGACGTAAGGAGAGCAAGATGTAAGTGTGGGGACCGGCTGTTATCGAGGTGTCATCGAGTGCAGATCTGTCTTAGGTATCGCGGCTTAACCTCATTGAAGTCTAGAGGGTGGACAACACGTTGGTCTTACTCAGAGCGGTGTCCGAATTCTATTTTCGACGTTATACGTGCCACTTTCATTTTGGCCAACTACGATTCGATACAGAATGCACGAAACCTGAAAGACACCCTAACGGATACATAGAGAGTAGTGTTTGTCTGCTGAATAATGGGAGTGCAAGGGTCTGTGTCGCCTATATGGCTGTATGTAGCACCATTAGTCTTCGGGGGGGCGGGCGTAGCTCAGATGGTAGAGCGCTCGCTTAGTATGCGAGAGGTACTAGGATCAATACCCAGTGCCTCCAAAATTTTTAACACACCTACATGCGCAACTTGATATGCAAGTGGAATAATTCACAACCAGCAGATGTGTCTAGGAAGATACAAGCGAATGATTAGCATCCACAATTGACAAGCGTGCTGTTATTAGTGCGCAGGAAGCACCCTCCTCCCACGCCTACACTTAATTTAGAAACAGTACAAGTGTTCCCGTAAGATTCTCAAGCCTATGTCGGAAAGATCTGCCTTGCGCCGAGTTCACGTAAATCCCACTGCACATTCCTATTCTTTGCGTGCAGTCAGCTGCTACTGGTGTTGCTAGTTGTGACTGCTGATAACAGATGCCGTAGCAATCAATTCATGGAGTGAGTTGTATGTTTTGCGATAGTCTGTCTCTGACAAGCAAGCACAGGTGACATAGGTGCGAACACAGGAAGCTTGCAGACCCTCGCTGCCTGCAGACACCGAGCAGCCACACTAGGAGGGCGGCCTAAGCCGTAGGCGAATTGTGCTCATTCGCTTTGGCGCGACGTCGAACTATAAATAATGCTGTCACTAGCGTGAGCGTTGCGTGAGCGTCGTGGAAAGTCGGAAAAGTCGGCTGCGAGGGTGAGTGCCAAGTTTGGGGAGCGTTTCGTAGTATGCGCAGTGCAATGGAGACGCGGAATCTTGTTGTGGCCCAGTGTTTTGCAGTTGGACGACAAGATTGGTACACAGTAGTAAAGAGCGAGGCACTGAGTTGGCATAAATAATGTAGTGCACAATGGGGCTCGAGATGTGTTTGTTACCTCAGGTGCTGTATAATTGTCGACAAGGAGTGAAAACGGAGCAATTTGTGACGGCTCTTTCAATTTAAGACGTTAAAAACAGACGGAATTTGCATTTGTAATACCAGAGCATCGAAACTACTTGGAACTTTTGTGTATATGAACGGGTCCGCGCCTTTGTACTCTGCTCCCTTCACCGCTACAAACCAACCAACCATCGTGTCCGTGCGCATCTGAGTCGCAAAGAATGGGGAATAGCGCAGTTTGCTCGTGCATGGGGCGTAGCTCAGTTGGTAGAGCGTTCGCTTCGCATGTGAAAGGTCCAGGATTCAAGCCGCGGTGCCTCCATTTTTTGTGGTCAGTGCATGGTAAGTGTTGGTCGCGGCGAACCTAAAGGCACGCAAGATGTTGCAAAGCCAGCGTCACAGACTGATATGATGTATACTGACGTAAGGAGAGCAATATGTAAGTGTGGGGACCGGCTGTTATCGAGGTGTCATCGAGTGCAGATCTGTCTTAGGTATCGCGGCTTAACCTCATTGAAGTCTAGAGGGTGGACAACACGTTGGTCTTACTCAGAGCGGTGTCCGAATTCTATTTTCGACGTTATACGTGCCACTTTCATTTTGGCCAACTACGATTCGATACAGAATGCACGAAACCTGAAAGACACCCTAACGGATACATAGAGAGTAGTGTTTGTCTGCTGAATAATGGGAGTGCAAGGGTCTGTGTCGTCTATATGGCTGTATGTAGCACCATTAGTCTTCGGGGGGGCGGGCGTAGCTCAGATGGTAGAGCGCTCGCTTAGTATGCGAGAGGTACTAGGATCAATACCCAGTGCCTCCAAAATTTTTAACACACCTACATGCGCACCTTGATATGCAAGTGGAATAATTCACAACCAGCAGATGTGTCTAGGAAGATACAAGCGAATGATTAGCATCCACAATTGACAAGCGTGCTGTTATTAGTGCGCAGGAAGCACCCTCCTCCCACGCCTACACTTAATTTAGAAACAGTACAAGTGTTCCCGTAAGATTCTCAAGCCTATGTCGGATAGATCTGCCTTGCGCCGAGTTCACGTAAATCCCACTGCACATTCCTATTCTTTGCGTGCAGTCAGCTGCTACTGGTGTTGCTAGTTGTGACTGCTGATAACAGATGCCGTAGCAATCAATTCATGGAGTGAGTTGTATGTTTTGCGATAGTCTGTCTCTGACAAGCAAGCACAGGTGACATAGGTGCGAACACAGGAAGCTTGCAGACCCTCGCTGCCTGCAGACACCGAGCAGCCACACTAGGAGGGCGGCCTAAGCCGTAGGCGAATTGTGCTCATTCGCTTTGGCGCGACGTCGAACTATAAATAATGCTGTCACTAGCGTGAGCGTCGTGGAAAGTCGGAAAAGTCGGCTGCGAGGGTGAGTGCCAAGTTTGGGGAGCGTTTCGTAGTATGCGCAGTGCAATGGAGACGCGGAAACTTGTTGTGGCCCAGTGTTTTGCAGTTGGACGACAAGATTGGTACACAGTAGTGAAGAGCGAGGCACTGAGTTGGCATAAATAAAGTAGTGCACAATGGGGCTCGAGATGTGTTTGTTACCTCAGGTGCTGTATAATTGTCGACAAGGAGTGAAAACGGAGCAATTTGTGACGGCTCTTTCAATTTAAGACGTTAAAAACAGACGGAATTTGCATTTGTAATACCAGAGCATCGAAACTACTTGGAACTTTTGTGTATATGAACGGGTCCGCGCCTTTGTACTCTGCTCCCTTCACCGCTACAAACCAACCAACCATCGTGTCCGTGCGCATCTGAGTCGCAAAGAATGGGGAATAGCGCAGTTTGCTCGTGCATGGGGCGTAGCTCAGTTGGTAGAGCGTTCGCTTCGCATGTGAAAGGTCCAGGATTCAAGCCGCGGTGCCTCCATTTTTTGTGGTCAGTGCATGGTAAGTGTTGGTCGCGGCGAACCTAAAGGCACGCAAGATTTTGCAAAGCCAGCGTCACAGACTGATATGATGTATACTGACGTAAGGAGAGCAAGATGTAAGTGTGGGGACCGGCTGTTATCGAGGTGTCATCGAGTGCAGATCTGTCTTAGGTATCGCGGCTTAACCTCATTGAAGTCTAGAGGGTGGACAACACGTTGGTCTTACTCAGAGCGGTGTCCGAATTCTATTTTCGACGTTATACGTGCCACTTTCATTTTGGCCAACTACGATTCGATACAGAATGCACGAAACCTGAAAGACACCCTAACGGATACATAGAGAGTAGTGTTTGTCTGCTGAATAATGGGAGTGCAAGGGTCTGTGTCGTCTATATGGCTGTATGTAGCGCCATTAGTCTTCGGGGGGGCGGGCGTAGCTCAGATGGTAGAGCGCTCGCTTAGTATGCGAGAGGTACTAGGATCAATACCCAGTGCCTCCAAAATTTTTAACACACCTACATGCGCACCTTGATATGCAAGTGGAATAATTCACAACCAGCAGATGTGTCTAGGAAGATACAAGCGAATGATTAGCATCCACAATTGACAAGCGTGCTGTTATTAGTGCGCAGGAAGCACCCTCCTCCCACGCCTACACTTAATTTAGGAACAGTACAAGTGTTCCCGTAAGATTCTCAAGCCTATGTCGGAAAGATCTGCCTTGCGCCGAGTTCACGTAAATCCCACTGCACATTCCTATTCTTTGCGTGCAGTCAGCTGCTACTGGTGTTGCTAGTTGTGACTGCTGATAACAGATGCCGTAGCAATCAATTCATGGAGTGAGTTGTATGTTTTGCGATAGTCTGTCTCTGACAAGCAAGCACAGGTGACATAGGTGCGAACACAGGAAGCTTGCAGACCCTCGCTGCCTGCAGACACCGAGCAGCCACACTAGGAGGGCGGCCTAAGCCGTAGGCGAATTGTGCTCATTCGCTTTGGCGCGACGTCGAACTATAAATAATGCTGTCACTAGCGTGAGCGTCGTGGAAAGTCGGAAAAGTCGGCTGCGAGGGTGAGTGCCAAGTTTGGGGAGCGTTTCGTAGTATGCGCAGTGCAATGGAGACGCGGAAACTTGTTGTGGCCCAGTGTTTTGCAGTTGGACGACAAGATTGGTACACAGTAGTGAAGAGCGAGGCACTGAGTTGGCATAAATAAAGTAGTGCACAATGGGGCTCGAGATGTGTTTGTTACCTCAGGTGCTGTATAATTGTCGACAAGGAGTGAAAACGGAGCAATTTGTGACGGCTCTTTCAATTTAAGACGTTAAAAACAGACGGAATTTGCATTTGTAATACCAGAGCATCGAAACTACTTGGAACTTTTGTGTATATGAACGGGTCCGCGCCTTTGTACTCTGCTCCCTTCACCGCTACAAACCAACCAACCATCGTGTCCGTGCGCATCTGAGTCGCAAAGAATGGGGAATAGCGCAGTTTGCTCGTGCATGGGGCGTAGCTCAGTTGGTAGAGCGTTCGCTTCGCATGTGAAAGGTCCAGGATTCAAGCCGCGGTGCCTCCATTTTTTGTGGTCAGTGCATGGTAAGTGTTGGTCGCGGCGAACCTATAGGCACGCAAGATTTTGCAAAGCCAGCGTCACAGACTGATATGATGTATACTGACGTAAGGAGAGCAAGATGTAAGTGTGGGGACCGGCTGTTATCGAGGTGTCATCGAGTGCAGATCTGTCTTAGGTATCGCGGCTTAACCTCATTGAAGTCTAGAGGGTGGACAACACGTTGGTCTTACTCAGAGCGGTGTCCGAATTCTATTTTCGACGTTATACGTGCCACTTTCATTTTGGCCAACTACGATTCGATACAGAATGCACGAAACCTGAAAGACACCCTAACGGATACATAGAGAGTAGTGTTTGTCTGCTGAATAATGGGAGTGCAAGGGTCTGTGTCGTCTATATGGCTGTATGTAGCACCATTAGTTTTCGGGGGGGCGGGCGTAGCTCAGATGGTAGAGCGCTAGCTTAGTATGCGAGATGTACTGGGATCAATACCCAGTGCCTCCAAAATTTTTAACACACCTACATGCGCACCTTGATATGCAAGTGGAATAATTCACAACCAGCAGATGTGTCTAGGAAGATACAAGCGAATGATTAGCATCCACAATTGACAAGCGTGCTGTTATTAGTGCGCAGGAAGCACCCTCCTCCCACGCCTACACTTAATTTAGAAACAGTACAAGTGTTCCCGTAAGATTCTCAAGCCTATGTCGGATAGATCTGCCTTGCGCCGAGTTCACGTAAATCCCACTGCACATTCCTATTCTTTGCGTGCAGTCAGCTGCTACTGGTGTTGCTAGTTGTGACTGCTGATAACAGATGCCGTAGCAATCAATTCATGGAGTGAGTTGTATGTTTTGCGATAGTCTGTCTCTGACAAGCAAGCACAGGTGACATAGGTGCGAACACAGGAAGCTTGCAGACCCTCGCTGCCTGCAGACACCGAGCAGCCACACTAGGAGGGCGGCCTAAGCCGTAGGCGAATTGTGCTCATTCGCTTTGGCGCGACGTCGACCTATAAATAATGCTGTCACTAGCGTGAGCGTCGTGGAAAGTCGGAAAAGTCGGCTGCGAGGGTGAGTGCCAAGTTTGGGGAGCGTTTCGTAGTATGCGCAGTGCAATGGAGACGCGGAAACTTGTTGTGGCCCAGTGTTTTGCAGTTGGACGACAAGATTGGTACACAGTAGTGAAGAGCGAGGCACTGAGTTGGCATAAATAAAGTAGTGCACAATGGGGCTCGAGATGTGTTTGTTACCTCAGGTGCTGTATAATTGTCGACAAGGAGTGAAAACGGAGCAATTTGTGACGGCTCTTTCAATTTAAGACGTTAAAAACAGACGGAATTTGCATTTGTAATACCAGAGCATCGAAACTACTTGGAACTTTTGTGTATATGAACGGGTCCGCGCCTTTGTACTCTGCTCCCTTCACCGCTACAAACCAACCAACCATCGTGTCCGTGCGCATCTGAGTCGCAAAGAATGGGGAATAGCGCAGTTTGCTCGTGCATGGGGCGTAGCTCAGTTGGTAGAGCGTTCGCTTCGCATGTGAAAGGTCCAGGATTCAAGCCGCGGTGCCTCCATTTTTTGTGGTCAGTGCATGGTAAGTGTTGGTCGCGGCGAACCTAAAGGCACGCAAGATTTTGCAAAGCCAGCGTCACAGACTGATATGATGTATACTGACGTAAGGAGAGCAAGATGTAAGTGTGGGGACCGGCTGTTATCGAGGTGTCATCGAGTGCAGATCTGTCTTAGGTATCGCGGCTTAACCTCATTGAAGTCTAGAGGGTGGACAACACGTTGGTCTTACTCAGAGCGGTGTCCGAATTCTATTTTCGACGTTATACGTGCCACTTTCATTTTGGCCAACTACGATTCGATACAGAATGCACGAAACCTGAAAGACACCCTAACGGATACATAGAGAGTAGTGTTTGTCTGCTGAATAATGGGAGTGCAAGGGTCTGTGTCGTCTATATGGCTGTATGTAGCACCATTAGTCTTCGGGGGGGCGGGCGTAGCTCAGATGGTAGAGTGCTCGCTTAGTATGCTAGAGGTACTGGGATCAATACCCAGTGCCTCCAGAATTTTTAACACACCTACATGCGCAACTTGATATGCAAGTGGAATAATTCACAACCAGCAGATGTGTCTAGGAAGATACAAGCGAATGATTAGCATCCACAATTGACAAGCGTGCTGTTATTAGTGCGCAGGAAGCACCCTCCTCCCACGCCTACACTTAATTTAGAAACAGTACAAGTGTTCCCGTAAGATTCTCAAGCCTATGTCGGAAAGATCTGCCTTGCGCCGAGTTCACGTAAATCCCACTGCACATTCCTATTCTTTGCGTGCAGTCAGCTGCTACTGGTGTTGCTAGTTGTGACTGCTGATAACAGATGCCGTAGCAATCAATTCATGGAGTGAGTTGTATGTTTTGCGATAGTCTGTCTCTGACAAGCAAGCACAGGTGACATAGGTGCGAACACAGGAAGCTTGCAGACCCTCGCTGCCTGCAGACACCGAGCAGCCACACTAGGAGGGCGGCCTAAGCCGTAGGCGAATTGTGCTCATTCGCTTTGGCGCGACGTCGAACTATAAATAATGCTGTCACTAGCGTGAGCGTCGTGGAAAGTCGGAAAAGTCGGCTGCGAGGGTGAGTGCCAAGTTTGGGGAGCGTTTCGTAGTATGCGCAGTGCAATGGAGACGCGGAAACTTGTTGTGGCCCAGTGTTTTGCAGTTGGACGACAAGATTGGTACACAGTAGTGAAGAGCGAGGCACTGAGTTGGCATAAATAAAGTAGTGCACAATGGGGCTCGAGATGTGTTTGTTACCTCAGGTGCTGTATAATTGTCGACAAGGAGTGAAAACGGAGCAATTTGTGACGGCTCTTTCAATTTAAGACGTTAAAAACAGACGGAATTTGCATTTGTAATACCAGAGCATCGAAACTACTTGGAACTTTTGTGTATATGAACGGGTCCGCGCCTTTGTACTCTGCTCCCTTCACCGCTACAAACCAACCAACCATCGTGTCCGTGCGCATCTGAGTCGCAAAGAATGGGGAATAGCGCAGTTTGCTCGTGCATGGGGCGTAGCTCAGTTGGTAGAGCGTTCGCTTCGCATGTGAAAGGTCCAGGATTCAAGCCGCGGTGCCTCCATTTTTTGTGGTCAGTGCATGGTAAGTGTTGGTCGCGGCGAACCTAAAGGCACGCAAGATTTTGCAAAGCCAGCGTCACAGACTGATATGATGTATACTGACGTAAGGAGAGCAAGATGTAAGTGTGGGGACCGGCTGTTATCGAGGTGTCATCGAGTGCAGATCTGTCTTAGGTATCGCGGCTTAACCTCATTGAAGTCTAGAGGGTGGACAACACGTTGGTCTTACTCAGAGCGGTGTCCGAATTCTATTTTCGACGTTATACGTGCCACTTTCATTTTGGCCAACTACGATTCGATACAGAATGCACGAAACCTGAAAGACACCCTAACGGATACATAGAGAGTAGTGTTTGTCTGCTGAATAATGGGAGTGCAAGGGTCTGTGTCGTCTATATGGCTGTATGTAGCACCATTAGTATTCGGGGGGGCGGGCGTAGCTCAGATGGTAGAGCGCTCGCTTAGTATGCGAGAGGTACTAGGATCAATACCCAGTTCCTCCAAAATTTTTAACACACCTACATGCGCACCTTGATATGCAAGTGGAATAATTCACAACCAGCAGATGTGTCTAGGAAGATACAAGCGAATGATTAGCATCCACAATTGACAAGCGTGCTGTTATTAGTGCGCAGGAAGCACCCTCCTCCCACGCCTACACTTAATTTAGAAACAGTACAAGTGTTCCCGTAAGATTCTCAAGCCTATGTCGGAAAGATCTGCCTTGCGCCGAGTTCACGTAAATCCCACTGCACATTCCTATTCTTTGCGTGCAGTCAGCTGCTACTGGTGTTGCTAGTTGTGACTGCTGATAACAGATGCCGTAGCAATCAATTCATGGAGTGAGTTGTATGTTTTGCGATAGTCTGTCTCTGACAAGCAAGCACAGGTGACATAGGTGCGAACACAGGAAGCTTGCAGACCCTCGCTGCCTGCAGACACCGAGCAGCCACACTAGGAGGGCGGCCTAAGCCGTAGGCGAATTGTGCTCATTCGCTTTGGCGCGACGTCGAACTATAAATAATGCTGTCACTAGCGTGAGCGTCGTGGAAAGTCGGAAAAGTCGGCTGCGAGGGTGAGTGCCAAGTTTGGGGAGCGTTTCGTAGTATGCGCAGTGCAATGGAGACGCGGAAACTTGTTGTGGCCCAGTGTTTTGCAGTTGGACGACAAGATTGGTACACAGCAGTGAAGAGCGAGGCACTGAGTTGGCATAAATAAAGTAGTGCACAATGGGGCTCGAGATGTGTTTGTTACCTCAGGTGCTGTATAATTGTCGACAAGGAGTGAAAACGGAGCAATTTGTGACGGCTCTTTCAATTTAAGACGTTAAAAACAGACGGAATTTGCATTTGTAATACCAGAGCATCGAAACTACTTGGAACTTTTGTGTATATGAACGGGTCCGCGCCTTTGTACTCTGCTCCCTTCACCGCTACAAACCAACCAACCATCGTGTCCGTGCGCATCTGAGTCGCAAAGAATGGGGAATAGCGCAGTTTGCTCGTGCATGGGGCGTAGCTCAGTTGGTAGAGCGTTCGCTTCGCATGTGAAAGGTCCAGGATTCAAGCCGCGGTGCCTCCATTTTTTGTGGTCAGTGCATGGTAAGTGTTGGTCGCGGCGAACCTAAAGGCACGCAAGATTTTGCAAAGCCAGCGTCACAGACTGATATGATGTATACTGACGTAAGGAGAGCAAGATGTAAGTGTGGGGACCGGCTGTTATCGAGGTGTCATCGAGTGCAGATCTGTCTTAGGTATCGCGGCTTAACCTCATTGAAGTCTAGAGGGTGGACAACACGTTGGTCTTACTCAGAGCGGTGTCCGAATTCTATTTTCGACGTTATACGTGCCACTTTCATTTTGGCCAACTACGATTCGATACAGAATGCACGAAACCTGAAAGACACCCTAACGGATACATAGAGAGTAGTGTTTGTCTGCTGAATAATGGGAGTGCAAGGGTCTGTGTCGTCTATATGGCTGTATGTAGCACCATTAGTCTTCGGGGGGGCGGGCGTAGCTCAGATGGTAGAGCGCTCGCTTAGTATGCGAGAGGTACTGGGATCAATACCCAGTGCCTCCAGAATTTTTAACACACCTACATGCGCAACTTGATATGCAAGTGGAATAATTCACAACCAGCAGATGTGTCTAGGAAGATACAAGCGAATGATTAGCATCCACAATTGACAAGCGTGCTGTTATTAGTGCGCAGGAAGCACCCTCCTCCCACGCCTACACTTAATTTAGAAACAGTACAAGTGTTCCCGTAAGATTCTCAAGCCTATGTCGGAAAGATCTGCCTTGCGCCGAGTTCACGTAAATCCCACTGCACATTCCTATTCTTTGCGTGCAGTCAGCTGCTACTGGTGTTGCTAGTTGTGACTGCTGATAACAGATGCCGTAGCAATCAATTCATGGAGTGAGTTGTATGTTTTGCGATAGTCTGTCTCTGACAAGCAAGCACAGGTGACATAGGTGCGAACACAGGAAGCTTGCAGACCCTCGCTGCCTGCAGACACCGAGCAGCCACACTAGGAGGGCGGCCTAAGCCGTAGGCGAATTGTGCTCATTCGCTTTGGCGCGACGTCGAACTATAAATAATGCTGTCACTAGCGTGAGCGTTGCGTGAGCGTCGTGGAAAGTCGGAAAAGTCGGCTGCGAGGGTGAGTGCCAAGTTTGGGGAGCGTTTCGTAGTATGCGCAGTGCAATGGAGACGCGGAAACTTGTTGTGGCCCAGTGTTTTGCAGTTGGACGACAAGATTGGTACACAGTAGTGAAGAGCGAGGCACTGAGTTGGCATAAATAAAGTAGTGCACAATGGGGCTCGAGATGTGTTTGTTACCTCAGGTGCTGTATAATTGTCGACAAGGAGTGAAAACGGAGCAATTTGTGACGGCTCTTTCAATTTAAGACGTTAAAAACAGACGGAATTTGCATTTGTAATACCAGAGCATCGAAACTACTTGGAACTTTTGTGTATATGAACGGGTCCGCGCCTTTGTACTCTGCTCCCTTCACCGCTACAAACCAACCAACCATCGTGTCCGTGCGCATCTGAGTCGCAAAGAATGGGGAATAGCGCAGTTTGCTCGTGCATGGGGCGTAGCTCAGTTGGTAGAGCGTTCGCTTCGCATGTGAAAGGTCCAGGATTCAAGCCGCGGTGCCTCCATTTTTTGTGGTCAGTGCATGGTAAGTGTTGGTCGCGGCGAACCTAAAGGCACGCAAGATTTTGCAAAGCCAGCGTCACAGACTGATATGATGTATACTGACGTAAGGAGAGCAAGATGTAAGTGTGGGGACCGGCTGTTATCGAGGTGTCATCGAGTGCAGATCTGTCTTAGGTATCGCGGCTTAACCTCATTGAAGTCTAGAGGGTGGACAACACGTTGGTCTTACTCAGAGCGGTGTCCGAATTCTATTTTCGACGTTATACGTGCCACTTTCATTTTGGCAACTACGATTCGATACAGAATGCACGAAACCTGAAAGACACCCTAACGGATACATAGAGAGTAGTGTTTGTCTGCTGAATAATGGGAGTGCAAGGGTCTGTGTCGTCTATATGGCTGTATGTAGCACCATTAGTCTTCGGGGGGGCGGGCGTAGCTCAGATGGTAGAGCGCTCGCTTAGTATGCGAGAGGTACTAGGATCAATACCCAGTGCCTCCAAAATTTTTAACACACCTACATGCGCACCTTGATATGCAAGTGGAATAATTCACAACCAGCAGATGTGTCTAGGAAGATACAAGCGAATGATTAGCATCCACAATTGACAAGCGTGCTGTTATTAGTGCGCAGGAAGCACCCTCCTCCCACGCCTACACTTAATTTAGAAACAGTACAAGTGTTCCCGTAAGATTCTCAAGCCTATGTCGGAAAGATCTGCCTTGCGCCGAGTTCACGTAAATCCCACTGCACATTCCTATTCTTTGCGTGCAGTCAGCTGCTACTGGTGTTGCTAGTTGTGACTGCTGATAACAGATGCCGTAGCAATCAATTCATGGAGTGAGTTGTATGTTTTGCGATAGTCTGTCTCTGACAAGCAAGCACAGGTGACATAGGTGCGAACACAGGAAGCTTGCAGACCCTCGCTGCCTGCAGACACCGAGCAGCCACACTAGGAGGGCGGCCTAAGCCGTAGGCGAATTGTGCTCATTCGCTTTGGCGCGACGTCGAACTATAAATAATGCTGTCACTAGCGTGAGCGTCGTGGAAAGTCGGAAAAGTCGGCTGCGAGGGTGAGTGCCAAGTTTGGGGAGCGTTTCGTAGTATGCGCAGTGCAATGGAGACGCGGAAACTTTTTGTGGCCCAGTGTTTTGCAGTTGGACGACAAGATTGGTACACAGTAGTGAAGAGCGAGGCACTGAGTTGGCATAAATAAAGTAGTGCACAATGGGGCTCGAGATGTGTTTGTTACCTCAGGTGCTGTATAATTGTCGACAAGGAGTGAAAACGGAGCAATTTGTGACGGCTCTTTCAATTTAAGACGTTAAAAACAGACGGAATTTGCATTTGTAATACCAGAGCATCGAAACTACTTGGAACTTTTGTGTATATGAACGGGTCCGCGCCTTTGTACTCTGCTCCCTTCACCGCTACAAACCAACCAACCATCGTGTCCGTGCGCATCTGAGTCGCAAAGAATGGGGAATAGCGCAGTTTGCTCGTGCATGGGGCGTAGCTCAGTTGGTAGAGCGTTCGCTTGGCATGTGAAAGGTCCAGGGTTCAAGCCGCGGTGCCTCCATTTTTTGTGGTCAGTGCATGGTAAGTGTTGGTCGCGGCGAACCTAAAGGCACGCAAGATGTTGCAAAGCCAGCGTCACAGACTGATATGATGTATACTGACGTAAGGAGAGCAAGATGTAAGTGTGGGGACCGGCTGTTATCGAGGTGTCATCGAGTGCAGATCTGTCTTAGGTATCGCGGCTTAACCTCATTGAAGTCTAGAGGGTGGACAACACGTTGGTCTTACTCAGAGCGGTGTCCGAATTCTATTTTCGACGTTATACGTGCCACTTTCATTTTGGCCAACTACGATTCGATACAGAATGCACGAAACCTGAAAGACACCCTAACGGATACATAGAGAGTAGTGTTTGTCTGCTGAATAATGGGAGTGCAAGGGTCTGTGTCGTCTATATGGCTGTAAGTAGCACCATTAGTCTTCGGTGGGGCGGGCGTAGCTCAGATGGTAGAGCGCTCGCTTAGTATGCTAGAGGTACTGGGATCAATACCCAGTGCCTCCAGAATTTTTAACACACCTACATGCGCAACTTGATATGCAAGTGGAATAATTCACAACCAGCAGATGTGTCTAGGAAGATACAAGCGAATGATTAGCATCCACAATTGACAAGCGTGCTGTTATTAGTGCGCAGGAAGCACCCTCCTCCCACGCCTACACTTAATTTAGAAACAGTACAAGTGTTCCCGTAAGATTCTCAAGCCTATGTCGGAAAGATCTGCCTTGCGCCGAGTTCACGTAAATCCCACTGCACATTCCTATTCTTTGCGTGCAGTCAGCTGCTACTGGTGTTGCTAGTTGTGACTGCTGATAACAGATGCCGTAGCAATCAATTCATGGAGTGAGTTGTATGTTTTGCGATAGTCTGTCTCTGACAAGCAAGCACAGGTGACATAGGTGCGAACACAGGAAGCTTGCAGACCCTCGCTGCCTGCAGACACCGAGCAGCCACACTAGGAGGGCGGCCTAAGCCGTAGGCGAATTGTGCTCATTCGCTTTGGCGCGACGTCGAACTATAAATAATGCTGTCACTAGCGTGAGCGTTGCGTGAGCGTCGTGGAAAGTCGGAAAAGTCGGCTGCGAGGGTGAGTGCCAAGTTTGGGGAGCGTTTCGTAGTATGCGCAGTGCAATGGAGACGCGGAAACTTGTTGTGGCCCAGTGTTTTGCAGTTGGACGACAAGATTGGTACACAGTAGTGAAGAGCGAGGCACTGAGTTGGCATAAATAAAGTAGTGCACAATGGGGCTCGAGATGTGTTTGTTACCTCAGGTGCTGTATAATTGTCGACAAGGAGTGAAAACGGAGCAATTTGTGACGGCTCTTTCAATTTAAGACGTTAAAAACAGACGGAATTTGCATTTGTAATACCAGAGCATCGAAACTACTTGGAACTTTTGTGTGTATGAACGGGTCCGCGCCTTTGTACTCTGCTCCCTTCACCGCTACAAACCAACCAACCATCGTGTCCGTGCGCATCTGAGTCGCAAAGAATGGGGAATAGCGCAGTTTGCTCGTGCATGGGGCGTAGCTCAGTTGGTAGAGCGTTCGCTTCGCATGTGAAAGGTCCAGGATTCAAGCCGCGGTGCCTCCATTTTTTGTGGTCAGTGCATGGTAAGTGTTGGTCGCGGCGAACCTAAAGGCACGCAAGATTTTGCAAAGCCAGCGTCACAGACTGATATGATGTATACTGACGTAAGGAGAGCAAGATGTAAGTGTGGGGACCGGCTGTTATCGAGGTGTCATCGAGTGCAGATCTGTCTTAGGTATCGCGGCTTAACCTCATTGAAGTCTAGAGGGTAGACAACACGTTGGTCTTACTCAGAGCGGTGTCCGAATTCTATTTTCGACGTTATACGTGCCACTTTCATTTTGGCCAACTACGATTCGATACAGAATGCACGAAACCTGAAAGACACCCTAACGGATACATAGAGAGTAGTGTTTGTCTGCTGAATAATGGGAGTGCAAGGGTCTGTGTCGTCTATATGGCTGTATGTAGCACCATTAGTCTTCGGGGGGGCGGGCGTAGCTCAGATGGTAGAGCGCTCGCTTAGTATGCGAGAGGTACTAGGATCAATACCCAGTGCCTCCAAAATTTTTAACACACCTACATGCGCACCTTGATATGCAAGTGGAATAATTCACAACCAGCAGATGTGTCTAGGAAGATACAAGCGAATGATTAGCATCCACAATTGACAAGCGTGCTGTTATTAGTGCGCAGGAAGCACCCTCCTCCCACGCCTACACTTAATTTAGAAACAGTACAAGTGTTCCCGTAAGATTCTCAAGCCTATGTCGGAAAGATCTGCCTTGCGCCGAGTTCACGTAAATCCCACTGCACATTCCTATTCTTTGCATGCAGTCAGCTGCTACTGGTGTTGCTAGTTGTGACTGCTGATAACAGATGCCGTAGCAATCAATTCATGGAGTGAGTTGTATGTTTTGCGATAGTCTGTCTCTGACAAGCAAGCACAGGTGACATAGGTGCGAACACAGGAAGCTTGCAGACCCTCGCTGCCTGCAGACACCGAGCAGCCACACTAGGAGGGCGGCCTAAGCCGTAGGCGAATTGTGCTCATTCGCTTTGGCGCGACGTCGAACTATAAATAATGCTGTCACTAGCGTGAGCGTCGTGGAAAGTCGGAAAAGTCGGCTGCGAGGGTGAGTGCCAAGTTTGGGGAGCGTTTCGTAGTATGCGCAGTGCAATGGAGACGCGGAAACTTGTTGTGGCCCAGTGTTTTGCAGTTGGACGACAAGATTGGTACACAGTAGTGAAGAGCGAGGCACTGAGTTGGCATAAATAAAGTAGTGCACAATGGGGCTCGAGATGTGTTTGTTACCTCAGGTGCTGTATAATTGTCGACAAGGAGTGAAAACGGAGCAATTTGTGACGGCTCTTTCAATTTAAGACGTTAAAAACAGACGGAATTTGCATTTGTAATACCAGAGCATCGAAACTACTTGGAACTTTTGTGTATATGAACGGGTCCGCGCCTTTGTACTCTGCTCCCTTCACCGCTACAAACCAACCAACCATCGTGTCCGTGCGCATCTGAGTCGCAAAGAATGGGGAATAGCGCAGTTTGCTCGTGCATGGGGCGTAGCTCAGTTGGTAGAGCGTTCGCTTCGCATGTGAAAGGTCCAGGATTCAAGCCGCGGTGCCTCCATTTTTTGTGGTCAGTGCATGGTAAGTGTTGGTCGCGGCGAACCTAAAGGCACGCAAGATTTTGCAAAGCCAGCGTCACAGACTGATATGATGTATACTGACGTAAGGAGAGCAAGATGTAAGTGTGGGGACCGGCTGTTATCGAGGTGTCATCGAGTGCAGATCTGTCTTAGGTATCGCGGCTTAACCTCATTGAAGTCTAGAGGGTGGACAACACGTTGGTCTTACTCAGAGCGGTGTCCGAATTCTATTTTCGACGTTATACGTGCCACTTTCATTTTGGCCAACTACGATTCGATACAGAATGCACGAAACCTGAAAGACACCCTAACGGATACATAGAGAGTAGTGTTTGTCTGCTGAATAATGGGAGTGCAAGGGTCTGTGTCGTCTATATGGCTGTATGTAGCACCATTAGTCTTCGGGGGGGCGGGCGTAGCTCAGATGGTAGAGCGCTCGCTTAGTATGCAAGAGGTACTGGGATCAATACCCAGTGCCTCCAGAATTTTTAACACACCTACATGCGCAACTTGATATGCAAGTGGAATAATTCACAACCAGCAGATGTGTCTAGGAAGATACAAGCGAATGATTAGCATCCACAATTGACAAGCGCGCTGTTATTAGTGCGCAGGAAGCACCCTCCTCCCACGCCTACACTTAATTTAGAAACAGTACAAGTGTTCCCGTAAGATTCTCAAGCCTATGTCGGAAAGATCTGCCTTGCGCCGAGTTCACGTAAATCCCACTGCACATTCCTATTCTTTGCGTGCAGTCAGCTGCTACTGGTGTTGCTAGTTGTGACTGCTGATAACAGATGCCGTAGCAATCAATTCATGGAGTGAGTTGTATGTTTTGCGATAGTCTGTCTCTGACAAGCAAGCACAGGTGACATAGGTGCGAACACAGGAAGCTTGCAGACCCTCGCTGCCTGCAGACACCGAGCAGCCACACTAGGAGGGCGGCCTAAGCCGTAGGCGAATTGTGCTCATTCGCTTTGGCGCGACGTCGAACTATAAATAATGCTGTCACTAGCGTGAGCGTCGTGGAAAGTCGGAAAAGTCGGCTGCGAGGGTGAGTGCCAAGTTTGGGGAGCGTTTCGTAGTATGCGCAGTGCAATGGAGACGCGGAAACTTGTTGTGGCCCAGTGTTTTGCAGTTGGACGACAAGATTGGTACACAGTAGTGAAGAGCGAGGCACTGAGTTGGCATAAATAAAGTAGTGCACAATGGGGCTCGAGATGTGTTTGTTACCTCAGGTGCTGTATAATTGTCGACAAGGAGTGAAAACGGAGCAATTTGTGACGGCTCTTTCAATTTAAGACGTTAAAAACAGACGGAATTTGCATTTGTAATACCAGAGCATCGAAACTACTTGGAACTTTTGTGTATATGAACGGGTCCGCGCCTTTGTACTCTGCTCCCTTCACCGCTACAAACCAACCAACCATCGTGTCCGTGCGCATCTGAGTCGCAAAGAATGGGGAATAGCGCAGTTTGCTCGTGCATGGGGCGTAGCTCAGTTGGTAGAGCGTTCGCTTCGCATGTGAAAGGTCCAGGATTCAAGCCGCGGTGCCTCCATTTTTTGTGGTCAGTGCATGGTAAGTGTTGGTCGCGGCGAACCTAAAGGCACGCAAGATTTTGCAAAGCCAGCGTCACAGACTGATATGATGTATACTGACGTAAGGAGAGCAAGATGTAAGTGTGGGGACCGGCTGTTATCGAGGTGTCATCGAGTGCAGATCTGTCTTAGGTATCGCGGCTTAACCTCATTGAAGTCTAGAGGGTGGACAACACGTTGGTCTTACTCAGAGCGGTGTCCGAATTCTATTTTCGACGTTATACGTGCCACTTTCATTTTGGCCAACTACGATTCGATACAGAATGCACGAAACCTGAAAGACACCCTAACGGATACATAGAGAGTAGTGTTTGTCTGCTGAATAATGGGAGTGCAAGGGTCTGTGTCGTCTATATGGCTGTATGTAGCACCATTAGTCTTCGGGGGGGCGGGCGTAGCTCAGATGGTAGAGCGCTCGCTTAGTATGCAAGAGGTACTGGGATCAATACCCAGTGCCTCCAGAATTTTTAACACACCTACATGCGCAACTTGATATGCAAGTGGAATAATTCACAACCAGCAGATGTGTCTAGGAAGATACAAGCGAATGATTAGCATCCACAATTGACAAGCGCGCTGTTATTAGTGCGCAGGAAGCACCCTCCTCCCACGCCTACACTTAATTTAGAAACAGTACAAGTGTTCCCGTAAGATTCTCAAGCCTATGTCGGAAAGATCTGCCTTGCGCCGAGTTCACGTAAATCCCACTGCACATTCCTATTCTTTGCGTGCAGTCAGCTGCTACTGGTGTTGCTAGTTGTGACTGCTGATAACAGATGCCGTAGCAATCAATTCATGGAGTGAGTTGTATGTTTTGCGATAGTCTGTCTCTGACAAGCAAGCACAGGTGACATAGGTGCGAACACAGGAAGCTTGCAGACCCTCGCTGCCTGCAGACACCGAGCAGCCACACTAGGAGGGCGGCCTAAGCCGTAGGCGAATTGTGCTCATTCGCTTTGGCGCGACGTCGAACTATAAATAATGCTGTCACTAGCGTGAGCGTTGCGTGAGCGTCGTGGAAAGTCGGAAAAGTCGGCTGCGAGGGTGAGTGCCAAGTTTGGGGAGCGTTTCGTAGTATGCGCAGTGCAATGGAGACGCGGAATCTTGTTGTGGCCCAGTGTTTTGCAGTTGGACGACAAGATTGGTACACAGTAGTAAAGAGCGAGGCACTGAGTTGGCATAAATAATGTAGTGCACAATGGGGCTCGAGATGTGTTTGTTACCTCAGGTGCTGTATAATTGTCGACAAGGAGTGAAAACGGAGCAATTTGTGACGGCTCTTTCAATTTAAGACGTTAAAAACAGACGGAATTTGCATTTGTAATACCAGAGCATCGAAACTACTTGGAACTTTTGTGTATATGAACGGGTCCGCGCCTTTGTACTCTGCTCCCTTCACCGCTACAAACCAACCAACCATCGTGTCCGTGCGCATCTGAGTCGCAAAGAATGGGGAATAGGGCAGTTTGCTCGTGCATGGGGCGTAGCTCAGTTGGTAGAGCGTTCGCTTCGCATGTGAAAGGTCCAGGATTCAAGCCGCGGTGCCTCCATTTTTTGTGGTCAGTGCATGGTAAGTGTTGGTCGCGGCGAACCTAAAGGCACGCAAGATTTTGCAAAGCCAGCGTCACAGACTGATATGATGTATACTGACGTAAGGAGAGCAAGATGTAAGTGTGGGGACCGGCTGTTATCGAGGTGTCATCGAGTGCAGATCTGTCTTAGGTATCGCGGCTTAACCTCATTGAAGTCTAGAGGGTGGACAACACGTTGGTCTTACTCAGAGCGGTGTCCGAATTCTATTTTCGACGTTATACGTGCCACTTTCATTGTGGCCAACTACGATTCGATACAGAATGCACGAAACCTGAAAGACACCCTAACGGGTACATAGAGAGTAGTGTTTGTCTGCTGAATAATGGGAGTGCAAGGGTCTGTGTCGTCTATATGGCTGTATGTAGCACCATTAGTCTTCGGGGGGGCGGGCGTAGCTCAGATGGTAGAGCGCTCGCTTAGTATGCGAGAGGTACTGGGATCAATACCCAGTGCCTCCAAAATTTTTAACACACCTACATGCGCACCTTGATATGCAAGTGGAATAATTCACAACCAGCAGATGTGTCTAGGAAGATACAAGCGAATGATTAGCATCCACAATTGACAAGCGTGCTGTTATTAGTGCGCAGGAAGCACCCTCCTCCCACGCCTACACTTAATTTAGAAACAGTACAAGTGTTCCCGTAAGATTCTCAAGCCTATGTCGGAAAGATCTGCCTTGCGCCGAGTTCACGTAAATCCCACTGCACATTCCTATTCTTTGCGTGCAGTCAGCTGCTACTGGTGTTGCTAGTTGTGACTGCTGATAACAGATGCCGTAGCAATCAATTCATGGAGTGAGTTGTATGTTTTGCGATAGTCTGTCTCTGACAAGCAAGCACAGGTGACATAGGTGCGAACACAGGAAGCTTGCAGACCCTCGCTGCCTGCAGACACCGAGCAGCCACACTAGGAGGGCGGCCTAAGCCGTAGGCGAATTGTGCTCATTCGCTTTGGCGCGACGTCGAACTATAAATAATGCTGTCACTAGCGTGAGCGTTGCGTGAGCGTCGTGGAAAGTCGGAAAAGTCGGCTGCGAGGGTGAGTGCCAAGTTTGGGGAGCGTTTCGTAGTATGCGCAGTGCAATGGAGACGCGGAATCTTGTTGTGGCCCAGTGTTTTGCAGTTGGACGACAAGATTGGTACACAGTAGTAAAGAGCGAGGCACTGAGTTGGCATAAATAATGTAGTGCACAATGGGGCTCGAGATGTGTTTGTTACCTCAGGTGCTGTATAATTGTCGACAAGGAGTGAAAACGGAGCAATTTGTGACGGCTCTTTCAATTTAAGACGTTAAAAACAGACGGAATTTGCATTTGTAATACCAGAGCATCGAAACTACTTGGAACTTTTGTGTATATGAACGGGTCCGCGCCTTTGTACTCTGCTCCCTTCACCGCTACAAACCAACCAACCATCGTGTCCGTGCGCATCTGAGTCGCAAAGAATGGGGAATAGCGCAGTTTGCTCGTGCATGGGGCGTAGCTCAGTTGGTAGAGCGTTCGCTTCGCATGTGAAAGGTCCAGGATGCAAGCCGCGGTGCCTCCATTTTTTGTGGTCAGTGCATGGTAAGTGTTGGTCGCGGCGAACCTAAAGGCACGCAAGATGTTGCAAAGCCAGCGTCACAGACTGATATGATGTATACTGACGTAAGGAGAGCAAGATGTAAGTGTGGGGACCGGCTGTTATCGAGGTGTCATCGAGTGCAGATCTGTCTTAGGTATCGCGGCTTAACCTCATTGAAGTCTAGAGGGTGGACAACACGTTGGTCTTACTCAGAGCGGTGTCCGAATTCTATTTTCGACGTTATACGTGCCACTTTCATTTTGGCCAACTACGATTCGATACAGAATGCACGAAACCTGAAAGACACCCTAACGGATACATAGAGAGTAGTGTTTGTCTGCTGAATAATGGGAGTGCAAGGGTCTGTGTCGTCTATATGGCTGTATGTAGCACCATTAGTCTTCGGGGGGGCGGGCGTAGCTCAGATGGTAGAGCGCTCGCTTAGTATGCGAGAGGTACTGGGATCAATACCCAGTGCCTCCAAAATTTTTAACACACCTACATGCGCACCTTGATATGCAAGTGGAATAATTCACAACCAGCAGATGTGTCTAGGAAGATACAAGCGAATGATTAGCATCCACAATTGACAAGCGTGCTGTTATTAGTGCGCAGGAAGCACCCTCCTCCCACGCCTACACTTAATTTAGAAACAGTACAAGTGTTCCCGTAAGATTCTCAAGCCTATGTCGGAAAGATCTGCCTTGCGCCGAGTTCACGTAAATCCCACTGCACATTCCTATTCTTTGCGTGCAGTCAGCTGCTACTGGTGTTGCTAGTTGTGACTGCTGATAACAGATGCCGTAGCAATCAATTCATGGAGTGAGTTGTATGTTTTGCGATAGTCTGTCTCTGACAAGCAAGCACAGGTGACATAGGTGCGAACACAGGAAGCTTGCAGACCCTCGCTGCCTGCAGACACCGAGCAGCCACACTAGGAGGGCGGCCTAAGCCGTAGGCGAATTGTGCTCATTCGCTTTGGCGCGACGTCGAACTATAAATAATGCTGTCACTAGCGTGAGCGTCGTGGAAAGTCGGAAAAGTCGGCTGCGAGGGTGAGTGCCAAGTTTGGGGAGCGTTTCGTAGTATGCGCAGTGCAATGGAGACGCGGAAACTTGTTGTGGCCCAGTGTTTTGCAGTTGGACGACAAGATTGGTACACAGTAGTAAAGAGCGAGGCACTGAGTTGGCATAAATAATGTAGTGCACAATGGGGCTCGAGATGTGTTTGTTACCTCAGGTGCTGAATAATTGTCGACAAGGAGTGAAAACGGAGCAATTTGTGACGGCTCTTTCAATTTAAGACGTTAAAAACAGACGGAATTTGCATTTGTAATACCAGAGCATCGAAACTACTTGGAACTTTTGTGTATATGAACGGGTCCGCGCCTTTGTACTCTGCTCCCTTCACCGCTACAAACCAACCAACCATCGTGTCCGTGCGCATCTGAGTCGCAAAGAATGGGGAATAGCGCAGTTTGCTCGTGCATGGGGCGTAGCTCAGTTGGTAGAGCGTTCGCTTCGCATGTGAATGGTCCAGGATGCAAGCCGCGGTGCCTCCATTTTTTGTGGTCAGTGCATGGTAAGTGTTGGTCGCGGCGAACCTAAAGGCACGCAAGATGTTGCAAAGCCAGCGTCACAGACTGATATGATGTATACTGACGTAAGGAGAGCAAGATGTAAGTGTGGGGACCGGCTGTTATCGAGGTGTCATCGAGTGCAGATCTGTCTTAGGTATCGCGGCTTAACCTCATTGAAGTCTAGAGGGTGGACAACACGTTGGTCTTACTCAGAGCGGTGTCCGAATTCTATTTTCGACGTTATACGTGCCACTTTCATTGTGGCCAACTACGATTCGATACAGAATGCACGAAACCTGAAAGACACCCTAACGGGTACATAGAGAGTAGTGTTTGTCTGCTGAATAATGGGAGTGCAAGGGTCTGTGTCGTCTATATGGCTGTATGTAGCACCATTAGTCTTCGGGGGGGCGGGCGTAGCTCAGATGGTAGAGCGCTCGCTTAGTATGCGAGAGGTACTGGGATCAATACCCAGTGCCTCCAAAATTTTTAACACACCTACATGCGCACCTTGATATGCAAGTGGAATAATTCACAACCAGCAGATGTGTCTAGGAAGATACAAGCGAATGATTAGCATCCACAATTGACAAGCGTGCTGTTATTAGTGCGCAGGAAGCACCCTCCTCCCACGCCTACACTTGATTTAGAAACAGTACAAGTGTTCCCGTAAGATTCTCAAGCCTATGTCGGAAAGATCTGCCTTGCGCCGAGTTCACGTAAATCCCACTGCACATTCCTATTCTTTGCGTGCAGTCAGCTGCTACTGGTGTTGCTAGTTGTGACTGCTGATAACAGATGCCGTAGCAATCAATTCATGGAGTGAGTTGTATGTTTTGCGATAGTCTGTCTCTGACAAGCAAGCACAGGTGACATAGGTGCGAACACAGGAAGCTTGCAGACCCTCGCTGCCTGCAGACACCGAGCAGCCACACTAGGAGGGCGGCCTAAGCCGTAGGCGAATTGTGCTCATTCGCTTTGGCGCGACGTCGAACTATAAATAATGCTGTCACTAGCGTGAGCGTTGCGTGAGCGTCGTGGAAAGTCGGAAAAGTCGGCTGCGAGGGTGAGTGCCAAGTTTGGGGAGCGTTTCGTAGTATGCGCAGTGCAATGGAGACGCGGAAACTTGTTGTGGCCCAGTTTTTTGCAGTTGGACGACAAGATTGGTACACAGTAGTAAAGAGCGAGGCACTGAGTTGGCATAAATAATGTAGTGCACAATGGGGCTCGAGATGTGTTTGTTACCTCAGGTGCTGAATAATTGTCGACAAGGAGTGAAAACGGAGCAATTTGTGACGGCTCTTTCAATTTAAGACGTTAAAAACAGACGGAATTTGCATTTGTAATACCAGAGCATCGAAACTACTTGGAACTTTTGTGTATATGAACGGGTCCGCGCCTTTGTACTCTGCTCCCTTCACCGCTACAAACCAACCAACCATCGTGTCCGTGCGCATCTGAGTCGCAAAGAATGGGGAATAGCGCAGTTTGCTCGTGCATGGGGCGTAGCTCAGTTGGTAGAGCGTTCGCTTCGCATGTGAAAGGTCCAGGATGCAAGCCGCGGTGCCTCCATTTTTTGTGGTCAGTGCATGGTAAGTGTTGGTCGCGGCGAACCTAAAGGCACGCAAGATGTTGCAAAGCCAGCGTCACAGACTGATATGATGTATACTGACGTAAGGAGAGCAAGATGTAAGTGTGGGGACCGGCTGTTATCGAGGTGTCATCGAGTGCAGATCTGTCTTAGGTATCGCGGCTTAACCTCATTGAAGTCTAGAGGGTGGACAACACGTTGGTCTTACTCAGAGCGGTGTCCGAATTCTATTTTCGACGTTATACGTGCCACTTTCATTGTGGCCAACTACGATTCGATACAGAATGCACGAAACCTGAAAGACACCCTAACGGGTACATAGAGAGTAGTGTTTGTCTGCTGAATAATGGGAGTGCAAGGGTCTGTGTCGTCTATATGGCTGTATGTAGCACCATTAGTCTTCGGGGGGGCGGGCGTAGCTCAGATGGTAGAGCGCTCGCTTAGTATGCGAGAGGTACTGGGATCAATACCCAGTGCCTCCAAAATTTTTAACACACCTACATGCGCACCTTGATATGCAAGTGGAATAATTCACAACCAGCAGATGTGTCTAGGAAGATACAAGCGAATGATTAGCATCCACAATTGACAAGCGTGCTGTTATTAGTGCGCAGGAAGCACCCTCCTCCCACGCCTACACTTAATTTAGAAACAGTACAAGTGTTCCCGTAAGATTCTCAAGCCTATGTCGGAAAGATCTGCCTTGCGCCGAGTTCACGTAAATCCCACTGCACATTCCTATTCTTTGCGTGCAGTCAGCTGCTACTGGTGTTGCTAGTTGTGACTGCTGATAACAGATGCCGTAGCAATCAATTCATGGAGTGAGTTGTATGTTTTGCGATAGTCTGTCTCTGACAAGCAAGCACAGGTGACATAGGTGCGAACACAGGAAGCTTGCAGACCCTCGCTGCCTGCAGACACCGAGCAGCCACACTAGGAGGGCGGCCTAAGCCGTAGGCGAATTGTGCTCATTCGCTTTGGCGCGACGTCGAACTATAAATAATGCTGTCACTAGCGTGAGCGTTGCGTGAGCGTCGTGGAAAGTCGGAAAAGTCGGCTGCGAGGGTGAGTGCCAAGTTTGGGGAGCGTTTCGTAGTATGCGCAGTGCAATGGAGACGCGGAATCTTGTTGTGGCCCAGTGTTTTGCAGTTGGACGACAAGATTGGTACACAGTAGTAAAGAGCGAGGCACTGAGTTGGCATAAATAATGTAGTGCACAATGGGGCTCGAGATGTGTTTGTTACCTCAGGTGCTGTATAATTGTCGACAAGGAGTGAAAACGGAGCAATTTGTGACGGCTCTTTCAATTTAAGACGTTAAAAACAGACGGAATTTGCATTTGTAATACCAGAGCATCGAAACTACTTGGAACTTTTGTGTATATGAACGGGTCCGCGCCTTTGTACTCTGCTCCCTTCACCGCTACAAACCAACCAACCATCGTGTCCGTGCGCATCTGAGTCGCAAAGAATGGGGAATAGCGCAGTTTGCTCGTGCATGGGGCGTAGCTCAGTTGGTAGAGCGTTCGCTTCGCATGTGAAAGGTCCAGGATGCAAGCCGCGGTGCCTCCATTTTTTGTGGTCAGTGCATGGTAAGTGTTGGTCGCGGCGAACCTAAAGGCACGCAAGATGTTGCAAAGCCAGCGTCACAGACTGATATGATGTATACTGACGTAAGGAGAGCAAGATGTAAGTGTGGGGACCGGCTGTTATCGAGGTGTCATCGAGTGCAGATCTGTCTTAGGTATCGCGGCTTAACCTCATTGAAGTCTAGAGGGTGGACAACACGTTGGTCTTACTCAGAGCGGTGTCCGAATTCTATTTTCGACGTTATACGTGCCACTTTCATTTTGGCCAACTACGATTCGATACAGAATGCACGAAACCTGAAAGACACCCTAACGGATACATAGAGAGTAGTGTTTGTCTGCTGAATAATGGGAGTGCAAGGGTCTGTGTCGTCTATATGGCTGTATGTAGCACCATTAGTCTTCGGGGGGGTGGGCGTAGCTCAGATGGTAGAGCGCTCGCTTAGTATGCGAGAGGTACTGGGATCAATACCCAGTGCCTCCAAAATTTTTAACACACCTACATGCGCACCTTGATATGCAAGTGGAATAATTCACAACCAGCAGATGTGTCTAGGAAGATACAAGCGAATGATTAGCATCCACAATTGACAAGCGTGCTGTTATTAGTGCGCAGGAAGCACCCTCCTCCCACGCCTACACTTAATTTAGAAACAGTACAAGTGTTCCCGTAAGATTCTCAAGCCTATGTCGGAAAGATCTGCCTTGCGCCGAGTTCACGTAAATCCCACTGCACATTCCTATTCTTTGCGTGCAGTCAGCTGCTACTGGTGTTGCTAGTTGTGACTGCTGATAACAGATGCCGTAGCAATCAATTCATGGAGTGAGTTGTATGTTTTGCGATAGTCTGTCTCTGACAAGCAAGCACAGGTGACATAGGTGCGAACACAGGAAGCTTGCAGACCCTCGCTGCCTGCAGACACCGAGCAGCCACACTAGGAGGGCGGCCTAAGCCGTAGGCGAATTGTGCTCATTCGCTTTGGCGCGACGTCGAACTATAAATAATGCTGTCACTAGCGTGAGCGTTGCGTGAGCGTCGTGGAAAGTCGGAAAAGTCGGCTGCGAGGGTGAGTGCCAAGTTTGGGGAGCGTTTCGTAGTATGCGCAGTGCAATGGAGACGCGGAATCTTGTTGTGGCCCAGTGTTTTGCAGTTGGACGACAAGATTGGTACACAGTAGTAAAGAGCGAGGCACTGAGTTGGCATAAATAATGTAGTGCACAATGGGGCTCGAGATGTGTTTGTTACCTCAGGTGCTGTATAATTGTCGACAAGGAGTGAAAACGGAGCAATTTGTGACGGCTCTTTCAATTTAAGACGTTAAAAACAGACGGAATTTGCATTTGTAATACCAGAGCATCGAAACTACTTGGAACTTTTGTGTATATGAACGGGTCCGCGCCTTTGTACTCTGCTCCCTTCACCGCTACAAACCAACCAACCATCGTGTCCGTGCGCATCTGAGTCGCAAAGAATGGGGAATAGCGCAGTTTGCTCGTGCATGGGGCGTAGCTCAGTTGGTAGAGCGTTCGCTTCGCATGTGAAAGGTCCAGGATGCAAGCCGCGGTGCCTCCATTTTTTGTGGTCAGTGCATGGTAAGTGTTGGTCGCGGCGAACCTAAAGGCACGCAAGATGTTTGCAAAGCCAGCGTCACAGACTGATATGATGTATACTGACGTAAGGAGAGCAAGATGTAAGTGTGGGGACCGGCTGTTATCGAGGTGTCATCGAGTGCAGATCTGTCTTAGGTATCGCGGCTTAACCTCATTGAAGTCTAGAGGGTGGACAACACGTTGGTCTTACTCAGAGCGGTGTCCGAATTCTATTTTCGACGTTATACGTGCCACTTTCATTTTGGCCAACTACGATTCGATACAGAATGCACGAAACCTGAAAGACACCCTAACGGATACATAGAGAGTAGTGTTTGTCTGCTGAATAATGGGAGTGCAAGGGTCTGTGTCGTCTATATGGCTGTATGTAGCACCATTAGTCTTCGGGGGGGCGGGCGTAGCTCAGATGGTCAAGTCTGCCTGCAGCGGCGGTGGCGAGCGGTTCGTCGTGCTGTGCTTCGCTCTGCGGCTGGCTTTGTTTACATCCGCTGTGTAAGTCTGTGCGTTTTCGCCGGCGCTTCGCAGTAGTTAGATATTCTGTCAACGTTCGAAAATGCAGTAATGGCTCAACTTAGTAGAAAGGACACTCTGAAATTTACCTTTGATCGACGTTTTGCTCGACCTAAATCTTTCGAAATTGAGGATTGGTTAGAGGAAGTTGTTCAAGTTCCGTTTGAAGATACTGTTGGTTTTCACTTGTCAATTGTGAGTAGTGTGATGTACTTGAAGCTGAAAAACCCTGAGTTATGCGAACGAGTTGTCAATAATACCGGTGGTAAGCTTAAGTTTAAACACAGTGATGGAAATATTGGCGAAGTTACTGTCGATCATGTGGGACTTGGTATTCGAACAATTCGAATTTTTGAGCTACCCTTTGAAGTTCCTACAGATGCGATCAATCTTGTTATTGCACCCTTTGGGAAGGTCCTCAGTAATTTTGCAGAAAAATGGTCCGGTGCTCACAAATATCCGGTTTTGAACGGTGTCAGGCAGTTGAAGGTGGACTTATTACGACATATTCCGTCTTACATTAACGTTTGCGGTTATCGAGGTATCGTCATTTATGATGGTCAACCACGAACGTGTGCAGCTTGCAATTCTCCAGGTCATATTCGTTCTGAATGTATTCAAAGACGTGTTGTGCAGCTGCCGACAGGTGAACCGGTGAAGTCCGCGGAGATGACTATTTTGTCCACCACTTACGCTTCGGTGGCTCGCGACCAACCGACCGACCAACTGCCCATGGATACCGAAGAAGACATTCGCCCCCAACCAACCCTTCCTCCAACGGCCGAGCAACTTGTTGACATTTCTGAGCGACAAGAGCAACACCTGAGTGTGAGTGACGTGGTTGATTCCGTAGCGCAGTCCCCGACTCTGTCAACAGAACAAAATTCCACCTCCTCAGAGACGCAGGTCAGGACTGTGACTGCTGAATGTCGTTCCCCACAACCCCACCATGAAATCTCGGATTCCGATGAGCGTTGTCCACCTGCTAAATCCCCGCGGAAGAACAAGAAACGCAGAATCGCCCGCCAGGGTGCGGAAGAGGCGGCGGCGTCGTTGCGGGGAAAGGTGCAGCAAATCATGGACAAAGTCAGTGCAAAATCACCAGAATCCTCCCGACAACAGGCGCTACCTTCTGCACACCTGCGGGATGAAGATCGTGCAATCACGCTAACTGAGCCCTCTCGCGATGCTACCGGCCAGGTGTCTCCCATGTGCAGTGACGATGTTGATCATTGTTTAAAAGAACAACGACAACATCATCCTCTTGCGTCCAAGAACCCCAGCACTATAGACTGGGCGGCGGAACCAGAGGTCGAACACATGGACGCTGATGCAACTGATATTCCAGTCACTTCCCGATTTCCCGAACAGCCTTCTACGGCAGTAGAAACGGCATATGATGATAAGTTACTGGATCCACGGCAGGCAAACAAAGAAGAGGACTCTGACTTCTTTTAAAACGGCGCCGATTCCTTCTTACTCTCGTAAGAGCGTGAATGACTGATCAGCAGGCGTATAAAATTGGTACATTAAATATAAATAAAATCCGCAGTTCCCTCAAACTCGACAACATCGTAGACCTCTTATGCGCCGCCGACATTGATATCCTCTTGCTTCAGGAGGTCGCCGACATTGCTTTGAACCACATTCCCGGTTATAATGTGACGGCCAATCCGGGACACGGTTCCGATTTAGGCACCGCTATTCTCACGAAAGAAGGAATTATCGTCCAGAATGTAGAACGACTCATAAGTTGTAGGGGAATTGGCGTGACTATCAATAATGTTAGACTCCTAAATCTGTATGCACCATCCGGCTCAACTAATAGGCGACGCCGAGCGGACTTTTTCAAGGAAGAAATACTTCCGCTTTTTGCAACACAATATGACCACCTAATATTGGCGGGAGATTTTAACTGTGTACTTAACGCCAAAGATCAGACGCCGCATTTCAATAAATCGATTGAATTAGAACAGATCGTCAAGGATTTACGTTTAGTCGATACGTGGGAGCACAAGTTTGGTACAACACCTGGTTTTACTCACGTCACGAATCATTCAGCGAGTAGATTGGACCGCATTTACGTATCGGACACTCTCAGACAGCGAATTTTACAAACTGAGGTTTGGCCAACCAGTTTCTCCGACCATGCGGCTTATATTTGCACGCTGAATTTGGGGAAACAGGAAACCTACCGAGGCAAAGGACTATGGAAACTAAATGTTGCACATTTAGACGATCCTGAATGCAGAGAAGCCTTCACTCGAGCGTGGAATGAAAGTGAAGCCAAATTCAGTACGTACGGCTCGGCATTGCAATGGTGGCTCGAATGCGCTAAACCGAAAATTCGTAAATCCATGTTACAATATTCCCGGAATAAGAACTGGTGGTTTAAGAGAACGATGGAGTTTTATTATCAATGTCTTCGAGACTTATATACTCTTGATGCCACTGTGATTGACAACTACCCCCGCATTAAAAGACTGCAAGCAAAAATATTACTTTTGAAACGAAAACAGATGGAAGGTTACAAAATTAGAGGTCGGGTTTCGACTATGGCAAAAGGCGAACAGCCATCCATTTATCACCTGATACGTGAAACTAAACGAGCACGGACAAAGATCTTAACTGAACTACAATCCGAAGACGGCACGATTCTAACTCGGCAACACGATATCAGAGACGCCGTTCAAACTTATTACACTGACTTGATGTCCAATAAACCTACCGACGACGAAGCCCTTGCAGAGTTCCGGAGCAGCTTAACGCACAGGCTTCGCCCTGCGGATGTAGCCGAACTCGTCACCGATGTAACGGAAGATGAACTGGAAGATGTGGTGTTCCACAGTCCAAAAAACAAATCTCCCGGATGTGACGGTCTCCCGGTGGAACTTTATCAAGTCTTCTGGCCACAACTGAAAACAAAGCTGACGGTGCTCTGCAACGAACTTCTCCAACCGGACATGCCCATTCCTCCGCCATTCAGAGAAGGACTTGTGGTCTTACTCCCGAAACGGACGAGCAATAACACCGTCGCAACTTTGCGACCCATTACGTTGCTCAACAGCGACTACAAAATTTTTGCTCGCATTCTCGCAACGAGAATGAAAACTGTGATGCATACCGTCATTGGATCACATCAAACGAGTGTTGGAAAGGACAGAGCTATATATCAGACATTATCAGACTATCGAGATGTGATTTCTGTTGCGGACGCTTGCAAAATCCGATGTGCTATCGTAACTTTAGATTTCGCACAGGCTTTCGACAGAGTGAACCATCCTTACCTTTTCCAGATAATGCAGACTCTGGGTTTTCCTCCGCAGTTCATCAGCATCATACAGAAATTGTTACGGAATAGTACATCCAAACTTGTCGTTAACGGTCAGCCAAGTCGCGCCGTCCCGATAAACAGTTCTGTTAGGCAGGGCTGCCCTATGTCGATGGCGCTGTTTGCCATTGCGATCGAACCGCTGCTAGTCACCTTGACGGAACGTTTACAAGGACTCCACATACACGGGCAGAAGATAGTGTGCCGAGCTTACGCTGATGATGTTACCTTCCTAGCTATGAATGTCAATGAGGTCGAGAGGGGTCTCCTGATCATCTCACAATATGAAAAGGCATCTGGTGCGAAACTGCATTGGACGAAATCAGGGATCATGAACGTTGGGCAAGGCATAGGCGCGATCGGTCATGGCCAGCTTAAAGAGATCACTAGGATGACGTGTCTCGGTGTCGATTTTCGGAACACCATCCGCCACACCATTGCCGCCAATTATAAGCAATTGCTCAACAAAATTCGTGCTTGTGCGAAGTTACATAGCGTCAGGAAATTGGACGAGCTTCAAAAGGTTGAATTGGCCAATATTTATATCACTGCCAAAATCAATTATGTGGCTCAAGTTTTGCCCATCCCCACCGATATAGCCAAATGCATGCTGTCCGCGCTTGGACACTTTGTATGTCGTGGCCAGATCTTTAAAGTTCGATATGACACCTTGACACTCCCAACGCGAGATGGCGGACTCAGTCTCACCGATGTACACAAAAAAGCGAAAGCTCTTTATTTCTGCAAAACTTACAAGCTATGGAAACAGTCACCGACCAGTCTGACCGCTCTTGTCCTGAATGAAATCGCACCGACTGATCTTCAACCGCCAATTGATGTGCACCATATACCGACTGCGCTCTACCACTTCAAGAGTTTTCTCTTAGAGTATAGTTATGTCCATACAACAGTCTCTGAAAAGAATTTGACGACAGTTAAGGCAATCTACAACTCCTTTGTGGCAACTAAATCACGGAATGTTATCGAACAAAAATTTCCAAACTACAACTGGGACGCGACGTGGCAAAACATCCACAGCCCCTACTTACCTTCGCAAGTAAAGGCGACGTGGTACGCTGCCGTCAATAGAAAAATCCCGACGCAGTCCAGGCTTCATGCAATTCATTTGCAGGACTCGCCAATGTGTGTCACGTGTAATCTCATAGACAGCGAAGAACACCGTTTCGTCTGTGGTACCACGAAAGATATATGGGGTTACGCCCGACAGAAACTGTCGAGCATCAAGAGGACCTCACCATCTGCGATAACGCCAGCTGACTTTCTCAACCCTGAAGCAATCCCATTTCCCAGGACAAAGCGGAATGCTGTCAACTGGATAATAGGTCACACAGTGCACTATATTTTTAGTACTGGCGATAAGAACAAAGACGATTTCGTTCTATACCTGACCCTGCAGCACAGCATGATCGCACGCGAACGTAACTACAAGGCGACCTTTGCCAACTTTTTAAGCAAGACCATTGTGTGATATGCGATTCGACACTCGACCCGTCAGTCTTGCCATGACGGGGAACGTAATATTTAAAGAACGCCCGAAACTATACCACGAGACATGAATGCATGTTTAACCTTCTTTCGAAGTAAGGCGAAACCGACTATTCGCTACATCATTGAGGAGCAGCAGAGGACAATAACAGACGAAAGATGTGAAGACAACACTAGAGAAAAAAACAAACACTTTTCGTTTTCTTATATTTTGCACCAACAAAGGAGAAGATTCCTTTTTAATCACTTATTTCTTATTTATTTATTTATTAATCCTAACCAGAAAAGGTACTTTAGTTCGACACTGCTTAACATAGTTGATAGTGTCATCATTTTTTTTTTTTTTTTTGCCGTTAACGCCTCACTCACCTAGAAGAAATGGATTGAGTTCTGGTGGAAGAATGGATCCCTTCTGGAAGATCCTCATAAAAAAAAAAAAAAAAAAAAAAAAAAAAAAAAAAAGAGGAAAAAAAAAGTGGTTCAAACAAAATTATAAATAAAAAAAAAAAATGGATAAGAAAAAAAAAAAAAAAAAAAAAAAAAAAAAAAAAAAAAAAAAAAAAAAAAAAAAAAAAGATGGTAGAGCGCTCGCTTAGTATGCGAGAGGTACTAGGATCAATACCCAGTGCCTCCAAAATTTTTAACACACCTACATGCGCACCTTGATATGCAAGTGGAATAATTCACAACCAGCAGATGTGTCTAGGAAGATACAAGCGAATGATTAGCATCCACAATTGACAAGCGTGCTGTTATTAGTGCGCAGGAAGCACCCTCCTCCCACGCCTACACTTAATTTAGAAACAGTACAAGTGTTCCCGTAAGATTCTCAAGCCTATGTCGGAAAGATCTGCCTTGCGCCGAGTTCACGTAAATCCCACTGCACATTCCTATTCTTTGCGTGCAGTCAGCTGCTACTGGTGTTGCTAGTTGTGACTGCTGATAACAGATGCCGTAGCAATCAATTCATGGAGTGAGTTGTATGTTTTGCGATAGTCTGTCTCTGACAAGCAAGCACAGGTGACATAGGTGCGAACACAGGAAGCTTGCAGACCCTCGCTGCCTGCAGACACCGAGCAGCCACACTAGGAGGGCGGCCTAAGCCGTAGGCGAATTGTGCTCATTCGCTTTGGCGCGACGTCGAACTATAAATAATGCTGTCACTAGCGTGAGCGTTGCGTGAGCGTCGTGGAAAGTCGGAAAAGTCGGCTGCGAGGGTGAGTGCCAAGTTTGGGGAGCGTTTCGTAGTATGCGCAGTGCAATGGAGACGCGGAAACTTGTTGTGGCCCAGTGTTTTGCAGTTGGACGACAAGATTGGTACACAGTAGTAAAGAGCGAGGCACTGAGTTGGCATAAATAATGTAGTGCACAATGGGGCTCGAGATGTGTTTGTTACCTCAGGTGCTGTATAATTGTCGACAAGGAGTGAAAACGGAGCAATTTGTGACGGCTCTTTCAATTTAAGACGTTAAAAACAGACGGAATTTGCATTTGTAATACCAGAGCATCGAAACTACTTGGAACTTTTGTGTATATGAACGGGTCCGCGCCTTTGTACTCTGCTCCCTTCACCGCTACAAACCAACCAACCATCGTGTCCGTGCGCATCTGAGTCGCAAAGAATGGGGAATAGCGCAGTTTGCTCGTGCATGGGGCGTAGCTCAGTTGGTAGAGCGTTCGCTTCGCATGTGAAAGGTCCAGGATGCAAGCCGCGGTGCCTCCATTTTTTGTGGTCAGTGCATGGTAAGTGTTGGTCGCGGCGAACCTAAAGGCACGCAAGATGTTGCAAAGCCAGCGTCACAGACTGATATGATGTATACTGACGTAAGGAGAGCAAGATGTAAGTGTGGGGACCGGCTGTTATCGAGGTGTCATCGAGTGCAGATCTGTCTTAGGTATCGCGGCTTAACCTCATTGAAGTCTAGAGGGTGGACAACACGTTGGTCTTACTCAGAGCGGTGTCCGAATTCTATTTTCGACGTTATACGTGCCACTTTCATTTTGGCCAACTACGATTCGATACAGAATGCACGAAACCTGAAAGACACCCTAACGGATACATAGAGAGTAGTGTTTGTCTGCTGAATAATGGGAGTGCAAGGGTCTGTGTCGTCTATATGGCTGTATGTAGCACCATTAGTCTTCGGGGGGGCGGGCGTAGCTCAGATGGTAGAGCGCTCGCTTAGTATGCGAGAGGTACTAGGATCAATACCCAGTGCCTCCAAAATTTTTAACACACCTACATGCGCACCTTGATATGCAAGTGGAATAATTCACAACCAGCAGATGTGTCTAGGAAGATACAAGCGAATGATTAGCATCCACAATTGACAAGCGTGCTGTTATTAGTGCGCAGGAAGCACCCTCCTCCCACGCCTACAATTAATTTAGAAACAGTACAAGTGTTCCCGTAAGATTCTCAAGCCTATGTCGGAAAGATCTGCCTTGCGCCGAGTTCACGTAAATCCCACTGCACATTCCTATTCTTTGCGTGCAGTCAGCTGCTACTGGTGTTGCTAGTTGTGACTGCTGATAACAGATGCCGTAGCAATCAATTCATGGAGTGAGTTGTATGTTTTGCGATAGTCTGTCTCTGACAAGCAAGCACAGGTGACATAGGTGCGAACACAGGAAGCTTGCAGACCCTCGCTGCCTGCAGACACCGAGCAGCCACACTAGGAGGGCGGCCTAAGCCGTAGGCGAATTGTGCTCATTCGCTTTGGCGCGACGTCGAACTATAAATAATGCTGTCACTAGCGTGAGCGTTGCGTGAGCGTCGTGGAAAGTCGGAAAAGTCGGCTGCGAGGGTGAGTGCCAAGTTTGGGGAGCGTTTCGTAGTATGCGCAGTGCAATGGAGACGCGGAAACTTGTTGTGGCCCAGTGTTTTGCAGTTGGACGACAAGATTGGTACACAGTAGTAAAGAGCGAGGCACTGAGTTGGCATAAATAATGTAGTGCACAATGGGGCTCGAGATGTGTTTGTTACCTCAGGTGCTGTATAATTGTCGACAAGGAGTGAAAACGGAGCAATTTGTGACGGCTCTTTCAATTTAAGACGTTAAAAACAGACGGAATTTGCATTTGTAATACCAGAGCATCGAAACTACTTGGAACTTTTGTGTATATGAACGGGTCCGCGCCTTTGTACTCTGCTCCCTTCACCGCTACAAACCAACCAACCATCGTGTCCGTGCGCATCTGAGTCGCAAAGAATGGGGAATAGCGCAGTTTGCTCGTGCATGGTGCGTAGCTCAGTTGGTAGAGCGTTCGCTTCGCATGTGAAAGGTCCAGGATTCAAGCCGCGGTGCCTCCATTTTTTGTGGTCAGTGCATGGTAAGTGTTGGCCGCGGCGAACCTAAAGGCACGCAAGATGTTGCAAAGCCAGCGTCACAGACTGATATGATGTATACTGACGTAAGGAGAGCAAGATGTAAGTGTGGGGACCGGCTGTTATCGAGGTGTCATCGAGTGCAGATCTGTCTTAGGTATCGCGGCTTAACCTCATTGAAGTCTAGAGGGTGGACAAGACGTTGGTCTTACTCAGAGCGGTGTCCGAATTCTATTTTCGACGTTATACGTGCCACTTTCATTTTGGCCAACTACGATTCGATACAGAATGCACGAAACCTGAAAGACACCCTAACGGATACATAGAGAGTAGTGTTTGTCTGCTGAATAATGGGAGTGCAAGGGTCTGTGTCGTCTATATGGCTGTATGTAGCACCACTAGTCTTCGGGGGGGCGGGCGTAGCTCAGATGGTAGAGCGCTCGCTTAGTATGCGAGAGGTACTGGGATCAATACCCAGTGCCTCCAGAATCTTTAACACACCTACATGCGCACCTTGATATGCAAGTGGAATAATTCACAACCAGCAGATGTGTCTAGGAAGATACTAGCGAATGATTAGCATCCACAATTGACAAGCGTGCTGTTATTAGTGCGCAGGAAGCACCCTCCTCCCACGCCTACACTTAATTTAGAAACAGTACAAGTGTTCCCGTAAGATTCTCAAGCCTATGTCGGAAAGATCTGCCTTGCGCCGAGTTCACGTAAATCCCACTGCACATTCCTATTCTTTGCGTGCAGTCAGCTGCTACTGGTGTTGCTAGTTGTGACTGCTGATAACAGATGCCGTAGCAATCAATTCATGGAGTGAGTTGTATGTTTTGCGATAGTCTGTCTCTGACAAGCAAGCACAGGTGACATAGGTGCGAACACAGGAAGCTTGCAGACCCTCGCTGCCTGCAGACACCGAGCAGCCACACTAGGAGGGCGGCCTAAGCCGTAGGCGAATTGTGCTCATTCGCTTTGGCGCGACGTCGAACTATAAATAATGCTGTCACTAGCGTGAGCGTTGCGTGAGCGTCGTGGAAAGTCGGAAATGTCGGCTGCGAGTGTGAGTGCCAAGTTTGGGGAGCGTTTCGTAGTATGCGCAGTGCAATGGAGACGCGGAAACTTGTTGTGGCCCAGTGTTTTGCAGTTGGACGACAAGATTGGTACACAGTAGTAAAGATCGAGGCACTGAGTTGGCATAAATAATGTAGTGCACAATGGGGCTCGAGATGTGTTTGTTACCTCAGGTGCTGTATAATTGTCCACAAGGAGTGAAAACGGAGCAATTTGTGACGGCTCTTTCAATTTAAGACGTTAAAAACAGACGGAATTTGCATTTGTAATACCAGAGCATCGAAACTACTTGGAACTTTTGTGTATATGAACGGGTCCGCGCCTTTGTACTCTGCTCCCTTCACCGCTACAAACCAACCAACCATCGTGTCCGTGCGCATCTGAGTCGCAAAGAATGGGGAATAGCGCAGTTTGCTCGTGCATGGGGCGTAGCTCAGTTGGTAGAGCGTTCGCTTCGCATGTGAAAGGTCCAGGATTCAAGCCGCGGTGCCTCCATTTTTTGTGGTCAGTGCATGGTAAGTGTTGGTCGCGGCGAACCTAAAGGCACGCAAGATTTTGCAAAGCCAGCGTCACAGACTGATATAATGTATACTGACGTAAGGAGAGCAAGATGTAAGTGTGGGGACCGGCTGTTATCGAGGTGTCATCGAGTGCAGATCTGTCTTAGGTATCGCGGCTTAACCTCATTGAAGTCTAGAGGGTGGACAACACGTTGGTCTTACTCAGAGCGGTGTCCGAATTCTATTTTCGACGTTATACGTGCCACTTTCATTGTGGCCAACTACGATTCGATACAGAATGCACGAAACCTGAAAGACACCCTAATGGGTACATAGAGAGTAGTGTTTGTCTGCTAAATAATGGGAGTGCAAGGGTCTGTGTCGTCTATATGGCTGTATGTAGCACCATTAGTCTTCGGGGGGGCGGGCGTAGCTCAGATGGTAGAGCGCTCGCTTAGTATGCGAGAGGTACTGGGATCAATACCCAGTGCCTCCAGAATTTTTAACACACCTACATGCGCAACTTGATATGCAAGTGGAATAATTCACAACCAGCAGATGTGTCTAGGAAGATACAAGCGAATGATTAGCATCCACAATTGACAAGCGTGCTGTTATTAGTGCGCAGGAAGCACCCTCCTCCCACGCCTACACTTAATTTAGAAACAGTACAAGTGTTCCCGTAAGATTCTCAAGCCTATGTCGGAAAGATCTGCCTTGCGCCGAGTTCACGTAAATCCCACTGCACATTCCTATTCTTTGCGTGCAGTCAGCTGCTACTGGTGTTGCTAGTTGTGACTGCTGATAACAGATGCCGTAGCAATCAATTCATGGAGTGAGTTGTATGTTTTGCGATAGTCTGTCTCTGACAAGCAAGCACAGGTGACATAGGTGCGAACACAGGAAGCTTGCAGACCCTCGCTGCCTGCAGACACCGAGCAGCCACACTAGGAGGGCGGCCTAAGCCGTAGGCGAATTGTGCTCATTCGCTTTGGCGCGACGTCGAACTATAAATAATGCTGTCACTAGCGTGAGCGTTTCGTGAGCGTCGTGGAAAGTCGGAAAAGTCGGCTGCGAGGGTGAGTGCCAAGTTTGGGGAGCGTTCCGTAGTATGCGCAGTGCAATGGAGACGCGGAAACTTGTTGTGGCCCAGTGTTTTGCAGTTGGACGACAAGATTGGTACACAGTAGTAAAGAGCGAGGCACTGAGTTGGCATAAATAATGTAGTGCACAATGGGGCTCGAGATGTGTTTGTTACCTCAGGTGCTGTATAATTGTCGACAAGGAGTGAAAACGGAGCAATTTGTGACGGCTCTTTCAATTTAAGACGTTAAAAACAGACGGAATTTGCATTTGTAATACCAGAGCATCGAAACTACTTGGAACTTTTGTGTATATGAACGGGTCCGCGCCTTTGTACTCTGCTCCCTTCACCGCTACAAACCAACCAACCATCGTGTCCGTGCGCATCTGAGTCGCAAAGAATGGGGAATAGCGCAGTTTGCTCGTGCATGGTGCGTAGCTCAGTTGGTAGAGCGTTCGCTTCGCATGTGAAAGGTCCAGGATTCAAGCCGCGGTGCCTCCATTTTTTGTGGTCAGTGCATGGTAAGTGTTGGCCGCGGCGAACCTAAAGGCACGCAAGATGTTGCAAAGCCAGCGTCACAGACTGATATGATGTATACTGACGTAAGGAGAGCAAGATGTAAGTGTGGGGACCGGCTGTTATCGAGGTGTCATCGAGTGCAGATCTGTCTTAGGTATCGCGGCTTAACCTCATTGAAGTCTAGAGGGTGGACAACACGTTGGTCTTACTCAGAGCGGTGTCCGAATTCTATTTTCGACGTTATACGTGCCACTTTCATTTTGGCCAACTACGATTCGATACAGAATGCACGAAACCTGAAAGACACCCTAACGGATACATAGAGAGTAGTGTTTGTCTGCTGAATAATGGGAGTGCAAGGGTCTGTGTCGTCTATATGGCTGTATGTAGCACCATTAGTCTTCGGGGGGGCGGGCGTAGCTCAGATGGTAGAGCGCTCGCTTAGTATGCGAGAGGTACTGGGATCAATACCCAGTGCCTCCAGAATCTTTAACACACCTACATGCGCACCTTGATATGCAAGTGGAATAATTCACAACCAGCAGATGTGTCTAGGAAGATACTAGCGAATGATTAGCATCCACAATTGACAAGCGTGCTGTTATTAGTGCGCAGGAAGCACCCTCCTCCCACGCCTACACTTAATTTAGAAACAGTACAAGTGTTCCCGTAAGATTCTCAAGCCTATGTCGGAAAGATCTGCCTTGCGCCGAGTTCACGTAAATCCCACTGCACATTCCTATTCTTTGCGTGCAGTCAGCTGCTACTGGTGTTGCTAGTTGTGACTGCTGATAACAGATGCCGTAGCAATCAATTCATGGAGTGAGTTGTATGTTTTGCGATAGTCTGTCTCTGACAAGCAAGCACAGGTGACATAGGTGCGAACACAGGAAGCTTGCAGACCCTCGCTGCCTGCAGACACCGAGCAGCCACACTAGGAGGGCGGCCTAAGCCGTAGGCGAATTGTGCTCATTCGCTTTGGCGCGACGTCGAACTATAAATAATGCTGTCACTAGCGTGAGCGTTGCGTGAGCGTCGTGGAAAGTCGGAAATGTCGGCTGCGAGGGTGAGTGCCAAGTTTGGGGAGCGTTTCGTAGTATGCGCAGTGCAATGGAGACGCGGAAACTTGTTGTGGCCCAGTGTTTTGCAGTTGGACGACAAGATTGGTACACAGTAGTAAAGATCGAGGCACTGAGTTGGCATAAATAATGTAGTGCACAATGGGGCTCGAGATGTGTTTGTTACCTCAGGTGCTGTATAATTGTCGACAAGGAGTGAAAACGGAGCAATTTGTGACGGCTCTTTCAATTTAAGACGTTAAAAACAGACGGAATTTGCATTTGTAATACCAGAGCATCGAAACTACTTGGAACTTTTGTGTATATGAACGGGTCCGCGCCTTTGTACTCTGCTCCCTTCACCGCTACAAACCAACCAACCATCGTGTCCGTGCGCATCTGAGTCGCAAAGAATGGGGAATAGCGCAGTTTGCTCGTGCATGGGGCGTAGCTCAGTTGGTAGAGCGTTCGCTTCGCATGTGAAAGGTCCAGGATTCAAGCCGCGGTGCCTCCATTTTTTGTGGTCAGTGCATGGTAAGTGTTGGTCGCGGCGAACCTAAAGGCACGCAAGATTTTGCAAAGCCAGCGTCACAGACTGATATAATGTATACTGACGTAAGGAGAGCAAGATGTAAGTGTGGGGACCGGCTGTTATCGAGGTGTCATCGAGTGCAGATCTGTCTTAGGTATCGCGGCTTAACCTCATTGAAGTCTAGAGGTTGGACAACACGTTGGTCTTACTCAGAGCGGTGTCCGAATTCTATTTTCGACGTTATACGTGCCACTTTCATTGTGGCCAACTACGATTCGATACAGAATGCACGAAACCTGAAAGACACCCTAATGGGTACATAGAGAGTAGTGTTTGTCTGCTAAATAATGGGAGTGCAAGGGTCTGTGTCGTCTATATGGCTGTATGTAGCACCATTAGTCTTCGGGGGGGCGGGCGTAGCTCAGATGGTAGAGCGCTCGCTTAGTATGCGAGAGGTACTGGGATCAATACCCAGTGCCTCCAGAATTTTTAACACACCTACATGCGCAACTTGATATGCAAGTGGAATAATTCACAACCAGCAGATGTGTCTAGGAAGATACAAGCGAATGATTAGCATCCACAATTGACAAGCGTGCTGTTATTAGTGCGCAGGAAGCACCCTCCTCCCACGCCTACACTTAATTTAGAAACAGTACAAGTGTTCCCGTAAGATTCTCAAGCCTATGTCGGAAAGATCTGCCTTGCGCCGAGTTCACGTAAATCCCACTGCACATTCCTATTCTTTGCGTGCAGTCAGCTGCTACTGGTGTTGCTAGTTGTGACTGCTGATAACAGATGCCGTAGCAATCAATTCATGGAGTGAGTTGTATGTTTTGCGATAGTCTGTCTCTGACAAGCAAGCACAGGTGACATAGGTGCGAACACAGGAAGCTTGCAGACCCTCGCTGCCTGCAGACACCGAGCAGCCACACTAGGAGGGCGGCCTAAGCCGTAGGCGAATTGTGCTCATTCGCTTTGGCGCGACGTCGAACTATAAATAATGCTGTCACTAGCGTGAGCGTCGTGGAAAGTCGGAAAAGTCGGCTGCGAGGGTGAGTGCCAAGTTTGGGGAGCGTTTCGTAGTATGCGCAGTGCAATGGAGACGCGGAAACTTGTTGTGGCCCAGTGTTTTGCAGTTGGACGACAAGATTGGTACACAGTAGTAAAGAGCGAGGCACTGAGTTGGCATAAATAATGTAGTGCACAATGGGGCTCGAGATGTGTTTGTTACCTCAGGTGCTGAATAATTGTCGACAAGGAGTGAAAACGGAGCAATTTGTGACGGCTCTTTCAATTTAAGACGTTAAAAACAGACGGAATTTGCATTTGTAATACCAGAGCATCGAAACTACTTGGAACTTTTGTGTATATGAACGGGTCCGCGCCTTTGTACTCTTCTCCCTTCACCGCTACAAACCAACCAACCATCGTGTCCGTGCGCATCTGAGTCGCAAAGAATGGGGAATAGCGCAGTTTGCTCGGGCATGGTGCGTAGCTCAGTTGGTAGAGCGTTCGCTTCGCATGTGAAAGGTCCAGGATTCAAGCCGCGGTGCCTCCATTTTTTGTGGTCAGTGCATGGTAAGTGTTGGTCGCGGCGAACCTAAAGGCACGCAAGATTTTGCAAAGCCAGCGTCACAGACTGATATGATGTATACTGACGTAAGGAGAGCAAGATGTAAGTGTGGGGACCGGCTGTTATCGAGGTGTCATCGAGTGCAGATCTGTCTTAGGTATCGCGGCTTAACCTCATTGAAGTCTAGAGGGTGGACAACACGTTGGTCTTACTCAGAGCGGTGTCCGAATTCTATTTTCGACGTTATACGTGCCACTTTCATTTTGGCCAACTACGATTCGATACAGAATGCACGAAACCTGAAAGACACCCTAACGGATACATAGAGAGTAGTGTTTGTCTGCTGAATAATGGGAGTGCAAGGGTCTGTGTCGTCTATATGGCTGTATGTAGCACCATTAGTCTTCGGGGGGGCGGGCGTAGCTCAGATGGTAGAGCGCTCGCTTAGTATGCGAGAGGTACTGGGATCAATACCCAGTGCCTCCAGAATTTTTAACACACCTACATGCGCACCTTGATATGCAAGTGGAATAATTCACAACCAGCAGATGTGTCTAGGAAGATACAAGCGAATGATTAGCATCCACAATTGACAAGCGTGCTGTTATTAGTGCGCAGGAAGCACCCTCCTCCCACGCCTACACTTAATTTAGAAACAGTACAAGTGTTCCCGTAAGATTCTCAAGCCTATGTCGGAAAGATCTGCCTTGCGCCGAGTTCACGTAAATCCCACTGCACATTCCTATTCTTTGCGTGCAGTCAGCTGCTACTGGTGTTGCTAGTTGTGACTGATGATAACAGATGCCGTAGCAATCAATTCATGGAGTGAGTTGTATGTTTTGCGATAGTCTGTCTCTGACAAGCAAGCACAGGTGACATAGGTGCGAACACAGGAAGCTTGCAGACCCTCGCTGCCTGCAGACACCGAGCAGCCACACTAGGAGGGCGGCCTAAGCCGTAGGCGAATTGTGCTCATTCGCTTTGGCGCGACGTCGAACTATAAATAATGCTGTCACTAGCGTGAGCGTTTCGTGAGCGTCGTGGAAAGTCGGAAAAGTCGGCTGCGAGGGTGAGTGCCAAGTTTGGGGAGCGTTTCGTAGTATGCGCAGTGCAATGGAGACGCGGAAACTTGTTGTGGCCCAGTGTTTTGCAGTTGGACGACAAGATTTGTACACAGTAGTAAAGAGCGAGGCACTGAGTTGGCATAAATAATGTAGTGCACAATGGGGCTCGAGATGTGTTTGTTACCTCAGGTGCTGTATATTTGTCGACAAGGAGTGAAAACGGAGCAATTTGTGACGGCTCTTTCAATTTAAGACGTTAAAAACAGACGGAATTTGCATTTGTAATACCAGAGCATCGAAACTACTTGGAACTTTTGTGTATATGAACGGGTCCGCGCCTTTGTACTCTGCTCCCTTCACCGCTACAAACCAACCAACCATCGTGTCCGTGCGCATCTGAGTCGCAAAGAATGGGGAATAGCGCAGTTTGCTCGTGCATGGGGCGTAGCTCAGTTGGTAGAGCGTTCGCTTGGCATGTGAAAGGTCCAGGATTCAAGCCGCGGTGCCTCCATTTTTTGTGGTCAGTGCATGGTAAGTGTTGGTCGCGGCGAACCTAAAGGCACGCAAGATTTTGCAAAGCCAGCGTCACAGACTGATATGATGTATACTGACGTAAGGAGAGCAAGATGTAAGTGTGGGGACCGGCTGTTATCGAGGTGTCATCGAGTGCAGATCTGTCTTAGGTATCGCGGCTTAACCTCATTGAAGTCTAGAGGGTGGACAACACGTTGGTCTTACTCAGAGCGGTGTCCGAATTCTATTTTCGACGTTATACGTGCCACTTTCATTTTGGCCAACTACGATTCGATACAGAATGCACGAAACCTGAAAGACACCCTAACGGATACATAGAGAGTAGTGTTTGTCTGCTGAATAATGGGAGTGCAAGGGTCTGTGTCGTCTATATGGCTGTATGTAGCACCATTAGTCTTCGGGGGGGCGGGCGTAGCTCAGATGGTAGAGCGCTCGCTTAGTATGCGGGAGGTACTGGGATCAATACCCAGTGCCTCCAGAATTTTTAACACACCTACATGCGCAACTTGATATGCAAGTGGAATAATTCACAACCAGCAGATGTGTCTAGGAAGATACAAGCGAATGATTAGCATCCACAATTGACAAGCGTGCTGTTATTAGTGCCAGGAAGCACCCTCCTCCCACGCCTACACTTAATTTAGAAACAGTACAAGTGTTCCCGTAAGATTCTCAAGCCTATGTCGGAAAGATCTGCCTTGCGCCGAGTTCACGTAAATCCCACTGCACATTCCTATTCTTTGCGTGCAGTCAGCTGCTACTGGTGTTGCTAGTTGTGACTGCTGATAACAGATGCCGTAGCAATCAATTCATGGAGTGAGTTGTATGTTTTGCGATAGTCTGTCTCTGACAAGCAAGCACAGGTGACATAGGTGCGAACACAGGAAGCTTGCAGACCCTCGCTGCCTGCAGACACCGAGCAGCCACACTAGGAGGGCGGCCTAAGCCGTAGGCGAATTGTGCTCATTCGCTTTGGCGCGACGTCGACCTATAAATAATGCTGTCACTAGCGTGAGCGTCGTGGAAAGTCGGAAAAGTCGGCTGCGAGGGTGAGTGCCAAGTTTGGGGAGCGTTTCGTAGTATGCGCAGTGCAATGGAGACGCGGAAACTTGTTGTGGCCCAGTCTTTTGCAGTTGGACGACAAGATTGGTACACAGTAGTAAAGAGCGAGGCACTGAGTTGGCATAAATAATGTAGTGCACAATGGGGCTCGAGATGTGTTTGTTACCTCAGGTGCTGTATAATTGTCGACAAGGAGTGAAAACGGAGCAATTTGTGACGGCTCTTTCAATTTAAGACGTTAAAAACAGACGGAATTTGCATTTGTAATACCAGAGAATCGAAACTACTTGGAACTTTTGTGTATATGAACGGGTCCGCGCCTTTGTACTCTGCTCCCTTCACCGCTACAAACCAACCAACCATCGTGTCCGTGCGCATCTGAGTCGCAAAGAATGGGGGATAGCGCAGTTTGCTCGTGCATGGGGCGTAGCTCAGTTGGTAGAGCGTTCGCTTCGCATGTGAAAGGTCCAGGATTCAAGCCGCGGTGCCTCCATTTTTTGTGGTCAGTGCATGGTAAGTGTTGGTCGCGGCGAACCTAAAGGCACGCAAGATTTTGCAAAGCCAGCGTCACAGACTGATATGATGTATACTGACGTAAGGAGAGCAAGATGTAAGTGTGGGGACCGGCGGGCGTAGCTCAGATGGTAGAGCGCTCGCTTAGTATGCGAGAGGTACTGGGATCAATACCCAGTGCCTCCAGAATTTTTAACACACCTACATGCGCAACTTGATATGCAAGTGGAATAATTCACAACTAGCAGATGTGTCTAGGAAGATACAAGCGAATGATTAGCATCCACAATTGACAAGCGTGCTGTTATTAGTGCGCAGGAAGCACCCTCCTCCCACGCCTACACTTAATTTAGAAACAGTACAAGTGTTCCCGTAAGATTCTCAAGCCTATGTCGGAAAGATCTGCCTTGCGCCGAGTTCACGTAAATCCCACTGCACATTCCTATTCTTTGCGTGCAGTCAGCTGCTACTGGTGTTGCTAGTTGTGACTGCTGATAACAGATGCCGTAGCAATCAATTCATGGAGTGAGTTGTACGTTTTGCGATAGTCTGTCTCTGACAAGCAAGCACAGGTGACATAGGTGCGAACACAGGAAACTTGCAGACCCTCGCTGCCTGCAGACACCGAGCAGCCACACTAGGAGGGCGGCCTAAGCCGTAGGCGAATTGTGCTCATTCGCTTTGGCGCGACGTCGAACTATAAATAATGCTGTCACTAGCGTGAGCGTTTCGTGAGCGTCGTGGAAAGTCGGAAAAGTCAGCTGCGAGGGTGAGTGCCAAGTTTGGGGAGCGTTTCGTAGTATGCGCAGTGCAATGGAGACGCGGAAACTTGTTGTGGCCCTGTTTTGCAGTTGGACGACAAGATTGGTACACAGTAGTAAAGAGCGAGGCACTGAGTTGGCATAAATAATGTAGTGCACAATGGGGCTCGAGATGTGTTTGTTACCTCAGTTGCTGTATAATTGTCGACAAGGAGTGAAAACGGAGCAAATTGTGACGGCTCTTTCAATTTAAGACGTTAAAAACAGACGGAATTTGCATTTGTAATACCAGAGAATCGAAACTACTTGGAACTTTTGTGTATATGAACGGGTCCGCGCCTTTGTACTCTGCTCCCTTCACCGCTACAAACCAACCAACCATCGTGTCCGTGCGCATCTGAGTCGCAAAGAATGGGGAATAGCGCAGTTTGCTCGTGCATGGGGCGTAGCTCAGTTGGTAGAGCGTTCGCTTCGCATGTGAAAGGTCCAGGATTCAAGCCGCGGTGCCTCCATTTTTTGTGGTCAGTGCATGGTAAGTGTTGGTCGCGGCGAACCTAAATGCACGCAAGATTTTGCAAAGCCAGCGTCACAGACTGATATGATGTATACTGACGTAAGGAGAGCAAGATGTAAGTGTGGGGACCGGCTGTTATCGAGGTGTCATCGAGTGCAGATCTGTCTTAGGTATCGCGGCTTAACCTCATTGAAGTCTAGAGGGTGGACAACACGTTGGTCTTACTCAGAGCGGTGTCCGAATTCTATTTTCGACGTTATACGTGCCACTTTCATTTTGGCCAACTACGATTCGATACAGAATGCACGAAACCTGAAAGACACCCTAACGGATACATAGAGAGTAGTGTTTGTCTGCTGAATAATGGGAGTGCAAGGGTCTGTGTCGTCTATATGGCTGTATGTAGCACCATTAGTCTTCGGGGGGGCGGGCGTAGCTCAGATGGTAGAGCGCTCGCTTAGTATGCGGGAGGTACTGGGATCAATACCCAGTGCCTCCAGAATTTTTAACACACCTACATGCGCAACTTGATATGCAAGTGGAGTAATTCACAACCAGCAGATGTGTCTAGGAAGATACAAGCGAATGATTAGCATCCACAATTGACAAGCGTGCTGTTATTAGTGCGCAGGAAGCACCCTCCTCCCACGCCTACACTTAATTTAGAAACAGTACAAGTGTTCCCGTAAGATTCTCAAGCCTATGTCGGAAAGATCTGCCTTGCGCCGAGTTCACGTAAATCCCACTGCACATTCCTATTCTTTGCGTGCAGTCAGCTGCTACTGGTGTTGCTAGTTGTGACTGCTGATAACAGATGCCGTAGCAATCAATTCATGGAGTGAGTTGTATGTTTTGCGATAGTCTGTCTCTGACAAGCAAGCACAGGTGACATAGGTGCGAACACAGGAAGCTTGCAGACCCTCGCTGCCTGCAGACACCGAGCAGCCACACTAGGAGGGCGGCCTAAGCCGTAGGCGAATTGTGCTCATTCGCTTTGGCGCGACGTCGAACTATAAATAATGCTGTCACTAGCGTGAGCGTCGTGGAAAGTCGGAAAAAGTCGGCTGCGAGGGTGAGTGCCAAGTTTGGGGAGCGTTTCGTAGTATGCGCAGTGCAATGGAGACGCGGAAACTTGTTGTGGCCCAGTGTTTTGCAGTTGGACGACAAGATTGGTACACAGTAGTAAAGAGCGAGGCACTGAGTTGGCATAAATAATGTAGTGCACAATGGGGCTCGAGATGTGTTTGTTACCTCAGGTGCTGTATAATTGTCGACAAGGAGTGAAAACGGAGCAATTTGTGACGGCTCTTTCAATTTAAGACGTTAAAAACAGACGGAATTTGCATTTGTAATACCAGAGAATCGAAACTACTTGGAACTTTTGTGTATATGAACGGGTCCGCGCCTTTGTACTCTGCTCCCTTCACCGCTACAAACCAACCAACCATCGTGTCCGTGCGCATCTGAGTCGCAAAGAATGGGGAATAGCGCAGTTTGCTCGTGCATGGGGCGTAGCTCAGTTGGTAGAGCGTTCGCTTCGCATGTGAAAGGTCCAGGATTCAAGCCGCGGTGCCTCCATTTTTTGTGGTCAGTGCATGGTAAGTGTTGGTCGCGGCGAACCTAAAGGCACGCAAGATTTTGCAAAGCCAGCGTCACAGACTGATATGATGTATACTGACGTAAGGAGAGCAAGATGTAAGTGTGGGGACCGGCTGTTATCGAGGTGTCATCGAGTGCAGATCTGTCTTAGGTATCGCGGCTTAACCTCATTGAAGTCTAGAGGGTGGACAACACGTTGGTCTTACTCAGAGCGGTGTCCGAATTCTATTTTCGACGTTATACGTGCCACTTTCATTTTGGCCAACTACGATTCGATACAGAATGCACGAAACCTGAAAGACACCCTAACGGATACATAGAGAGTAGTGTTTGTCTGCTGAATAATGGGAGTGCAAGGGTCTGTGTCGTCTATATGGCTGTATGTAGCACCATTAGTCTTCAGGGGGGCGGGCGTAGCTCAGATGGTAGAGCGCTCGCTTAGTATGCGAGAGGTACTGGGATCAATACCCATTGCCTCCAGAATTTTTAACACACCTACATGCGCAACTTGATATGCAAGTGGAATAATTCACAACCAGCAGATGTGTCTAGGAAGATACAAGCGAATGATTAGCATCCACAATTGACAAGCGTGCTGTTATTAGTGCGCAGGAAGCACCCTCCTCCCACGCCTACACTTAATTTAGAAACAGTACAAGTGTTCCCGTAAGATTCTCAAGCCTATGTCGGAAAGATCTGCCTTGCGCCGAGTTCACGTAAATCCCACTGCACATTCCTATTCTTTGCGTGCAGTCAGCTGCTACTGGTGTTGCTAGTTGTGAGTGCTGATAACAGATGCCATAGCAATCAATTCATGGAGTGAGTTGTATGTTTTGCGATAGTCTGTCTCTGACAAGCAAGCACAGGTGACATAGGTGCGAACACAGGAAGCTTGCAGACCCTCGCTGCCTGCAGACACCGAGCAGCCACACTAGGAGGGCGGCCTAAGCAGTAGGCGAATTGTGCTCATTCGCTTTGGCGCGACGTCGAACTATAAATAATGCTGTCACTAGCGTGAGCGTTGCGTGAGCGTCGTGGAAAGTCGGAAAAGTCAGCTGCGAGGGTGAGTGCCAAGTTTGGGGAGCGTTTCGTAGTATGCGCAGTGCAATGGAGACGCGGAAACTTGTTGTGGCCCAGTGTTTTGCAGTTGGACGACAAGATTGGTACACAGTAGTAAAGAGCGAGGCACTGAGTTGGCATAAATAATGTAGTGCACAATGGGGCTCGAGATGTGTTTGTTACCTCAGGTGCTGTATAATTGTCGACAAGGAGTGAAAACGGAGCAATTTGTGACGGCTCTTTCAATTTAAGACGTTAAAAACAGACGGAATTTGCATTTGTAATACCAGAGCATCGAAACTACTTGGAACTTTTGTGTATATGAACGGGTCCGCGCCTTTGTACTCTGCTCCCTTCACCGCTACAAACCAACCAACCATCGTGTCCGTGCGCATCTGAGTCGCAAAGAATGGGGAATAGCGCAGTTTGCTCGTGCATGGGGCGTAGCTCAGTTGGTAGAGCGTTCGCTTCGCATGTGAAAGGTCCAGGATTCAAGCCGCGGTGCCTCCATTTTTTGTGGTCAGTGCATGGTAAGTGTTGGTCGCGGCGAACCTAAAGGCACGCAAGATTTTGCAAAGCCAGCGTCACAGACTGATATGATGTATACTGACGTAAGGAGAGCAAGATGTAAGTGTGGGGACCGGCTGTTATCGAGGTGTCATCGAGTGCAGATCTGTCTTAGGTATCGCCGCTTAACCTCATTGAAGTCTAGAGGGTGGACAACACGTTGGTCTTACTCAGAGCGGTGTCCGAATTCTATTTTCGACGTTATACGTGCCACTTTCATTTTGGCCAACTACGATTCGATACAGAATGCACGAAACCTGAAAGACACCCTAACGGATACATAGAGAGTAGTGTTTGTCTGCTGAATAATGGGAGTGCAAGGGTCTGTGTCGTCTATATGGCTGTATGTAGCACCATTAGTCTTCGGGGGGGCGGGCGTAGCTCAGATGGTAGAGCGCTCGCTTAGTATGCGGGAGGTACTGGGATCAATACCCAGTGCCTCCAGAATTTTTAACACACCTACATGCGCAACTTGATATGCAAGTGGAATAATTCACAACCAGCAGATGTGTCTAGGAAGATACAAGCGAATGATTAGCATCCACAATTGACAAGCGTGCTGTTATTAGTGCGCAGGAAGCACCCTCCTCCCACGCCTACACTTAATTTAGAAACAGTACAAGTGTTCCCGTAAGATTCTCAAGCCTATGTCGGAAAGATCTGCCTTGCGCCGAGTTCACGTAAATCCCACTGCACATTCCTATTCTTTGCGTGCAGTCAGCTGCTACTGGTGTTGCTAGTTGTGACTGCTGATAACAGATGCCGTAGCAATCAATTCATGGAGTGAGTTGTATGTTTTGCGATAGTCTGTCTCTGACAAGCAAGCACAGGTGACATAGGTGCGAACACAGGAAGCTTGCAGACCCTCGCTGCCTGCAGACACCGAGCAGCCACACTAGGAGGGCGGCCTAAGCCGTAGGCGAATTGTGCTCATTCGCTTTGGCGCGACGTCGAACTATAAATAATGCTGTCACTAGCGTGAGCGTCGTGGAAAGTCGGAAAAGGCGGCTGCGAGGGTGAGTGCCAAGTTTGGGGAGCGTTTCGTAGTATGCGCAGTGCAATGGAGACGCGGAAACTTGTTGTGGCCCAGTGTTTTGCAGTTGGACGACAAGATTGGTACACAGTAGTAAAGAGCGAGGCACTGAGTTGGCATAAATAATGTAGTGCACAATGGGGCTCGAGATGTGTTTGTTACCTCAGGTGCTGTATAATTGTCGACAAGGAGTGAAAACGGAGCAATTTGTGACGGCTCTTTCAATTTAAGACGTTAAAAACAGACGGAATTTGCATTTGTAATACCAGAGAATCGAAACTACTTGGAACTTTTGTGTATATGAACGGGTCCGCGCCTTTGTACTCTGCTCCCTTCACCGCTACAAACCAACCAACCATCGTGTCCGTGCGCATCTGAGTCGCAAAGAATGGGGAATAGCGCAGTTTGCTCGTGCATGGGGCGTAGCTCAGTTGGTAGAGCGTTCGCTTCGCATGTGAAAGGTCCAGGATTCAAGCCGCGGTGCCTCCATTTTTTGTGGTCAGTGCATGGTAAGTGTTGGTCGCGGCGAACCTAAAGGCACGCAAGATTTTGCAAAGCCAGCGTCACAGACTGATATGGTGTATACTGACGTAAGGAGAGCAAGATGTAAGTGTGGGGACCGGCTGTTATCGAGGTGTCATCGAGTGCAGATCTGTCTTAGGTATCGCGGCTTAACCTCATTGAAGTCTAGAGGGTGGACAACACGTTGGTCTTACTCAGAGCGGTGTCCGAATTCTATTTTCGACGTTATACGTGCCACTTTCATTTTGGCCAACTACGATTCGATACAGAATGCACGAAACCTGAAAGACACCCTAACGGATACATAGAGAGTAGTGTTTGTCTGCTGAATAATGGGAGTGCAAGGGTCTGTGTCGGCTATATGGCTGTATGTAGCACCATTAGTCTTCGGGGGGGCGGGCGTAGCTCAGATGGTAGAGCGCTCGCTTAGTATGCGGGAGGTACTGGGATCAATACCCAGTGCCTCCAGAATTTTTAACACACCTACATGCGCAACTTGATATGCAAGTGGAATAATTCACAACCAGCAGATGTGTCTAGGAAGATACAAGCGAATGATTAGCATCCACAATTGACAAGCGTGCTGTTATTAGTGCGCAGGAAGCACCCTCCTCCCACGCCTACACTTAATTTAGAAACAGTACAAGTGTTCCCGTAAGATTCTCAAGCCTATGTCGGAAAGATCTGCCTTGCGCCGAGTTCACGTAAATCCCACTGCACATTCCTATTCTTTGCGTGCAGTCAGCTGCTACTGGTGTTGCTAGTTGTGACTGCTGATAACAGATGCCGTAGCAATCAATTCATGGAGTGAGTTGTATGTTTTGCGATAGTCTGTCTCTGACAAGCAAGCACAGGTGACATAGGTGCGAACACAGGAAGCTTGCAGACCCTCGCTGCCTGCAGACACCGAGCAGCCACACTAGGAGGGCGGCCTAAGCCGTAGGCGAATTGTGCTCATTCGCTTTGGCGCGACGTCGAACTATAAATAATGCTGTCACTAGCGTGAGCGTCGTGGAAAGTCGGAAAAGTCGGCTGCGAGGGTGAGTGCCAAGTTTGGGGAGCGTTTCGTAGTATGCGCAGTGCAATGGAGACGCGGAAACTTGTTGTGGCCCAGTGTTTTGCAGTTGGACGACAAGATTGGTACACAGTAGTAAAGAGCGAGGCACTGAGTTGGCATAAATAATGTAGTGCACAATGGGGCTCGAGATGTGTTTGTTACCTCAGGTGCTGTATAATTGTCGACAAGGAGTGAAAACGGAGCAATTTGTGACGGCTCTTTCAATTTAAGACGTTAAAAACAGACGGAATTTGCATTTGTAATACCAGAGCATCGAAACTACTTGGAACTTTTGTGTATATGAACGGGTCCGCGCCTTTGTACTCTGCTCCCTTCACCGCTACAAACCAACCAACCATCGTGTCCGTGCGCATCTGAGTCGCAAAGAATGGGGAATAGCGCAGTTTGCTCGTGCATGGGGCGTAGCTCAGTTGGTAGAGCGTTCGCTTCGCATGTGAAAGGTCCAGGATTCAAGCCGCGGTGCTTCCATTTTTTGTGGTCAGTGCATGGTAAGTGTTGGTCGCGGCGAACCTAAAGGCACGCAAGATTTTGCAAAGCCAGCGTCACAGACTGATATGATGTATACTGACGTAAGGAGAGCAAGATGTAAGTGTGGGGACCGGCTGTTATCGAGGTGTCATCGAGTGCAGATCTGTCTTAGGTATCGCCGCTTAACCTCATTGAAGTCTAGAGGGTGGACAACACGTTGGTCTTACTCAGAGCGGTGTCCGAATTCTATTTTCGACGTTATACGTGCCACTTTCATTTTGGCCAACTACGATTCGATACAGAATGCACGAAACCTGAAAGACACCCTAACGGATACATAGAGAGTAGTGTTTGTCTGCTGAATAATGGGAGTGCAAGGGTCTGTGTCGTCTATATGGCTGTATGTAGCACCATTAGTCTTCGGGGGGGCGGGCGTAGCTCATATGGTAGAGCGCTCGCTTAGTATGCGGGAGGTACTGGGATCAATACCCAGTGCCTCCAGAATTTTTAACACACCTACATGCGCAACTTGATATGCAAGTGGAATAATTCACAACCAGCAGATGTGTCTAGGAAGATACAAGCGAATGATTAGCATCCACAATTGACAAGCGTGCTGTTATTAGTGCGCAGGAAGCACCCTCCTCCCACGCCTACACTTAATTTAGAAACAGTACAAGTGTTCCCGTAAGATTCTCAAGCCTATGTCGGAAAGATCTGCCTTGCGCCGAGTTCACGTAAATCCCACTGCACATTCCTATTCTTTGCGTGCAGTCAGCTGCTACTGGTGTTGCTAGTTGTGACTGCTGATAACAGATGCCGTAGCAATCAATTCATGGAGTGAGTTGTATGTTTTGCGATAGTCTGTCTCTGACAAGCAAGCACAGGTGACATAGGTGCGAACACAGGAAGCTTGCAGACCCTCGCTGCCTGCAGACACCGAGCAGCCACACTAGGAGGGCGGCCTAAGCCGTAGGCGAATTGTGCTCATTCGCTTTGGCGCGACGTCGAACTATAAATAATGCTGTCACTAGCGTGAGCGTCGTGGAAAGTCGGAAAAGGCGGCTGCGAGGGTGAGTGCCAAGTTTGGGGAGCGTTTCGTAGTATGCGCAGTGCAATGGAGACGCGGAAACTTGTTGTGGCCCTGTTTTGCAGTTGGACGACAAGATTGGTACACAGTAGTAAAGAGCGAGGCACTGAGTTGGCATAAATAATGTAGTGCACAATGGGGCTCGAGATGTGTTTGTTACCTCAGGTGCTGTATAATTGTCGACAAGGAGTGAAAACGGAGCAATTTGTGACGGCTCTTTCAATTTAAGACGTTAAAAACAGACGGAATTTGCATTTGTAATACCAGAGAATCGAAACTACTTGGAACTTTTGTGTATATGAACGGGTCCGCGCCTTTGTACTCTGCTCCCTTCACCGCTACAAACCAACCAACCATCGTGTCCGTGCGCATCTGAGTCGCAAAGAATGGGGAATAGCGCAGTTTGCTCGTGCATGGGGCGTAGCTCAGTTGGTAGAGCGTTCGCTTCGCATGTGAAAGGTCCAGGATTCAAGCCGCGGTGCCTCCATTTTTTGTGGTCAGTGCATGGTAAGTGTTGGTCGCGGCGAACCTAAAGGCACGCAAGATTTTGCAAAGCCAGCGTCACAGACTGATATGGTGTATACTGACGTAAGGAGAGCAAGATGTAAGTGTGGGGACCGGCTGCTATCGAGGTGTCATCGAGTGCAGATCTGTCTTAGGTATCGCGGCTTAACCTCATTGAAGTCTAGAGGGTGGACAACACGTTGGTCTTACTCAGAGCGGTGTCCGAATTCTATTTTCGACGTTATACGTGCCACTTTCATTTTGGCCAACTACGATTCGATACAGAATGCACGAAACCTGAAAGACACCCTAACGGATACATAGAGAGTAGTGTTTGTCTGCTGAATAATGGGAGTGCAAGGGTCTGTGTCGTCTATATGGCTGTATGTAGCACCATTAGTCTTCGGGGGGGCGGGCGTAGTTCAGATGGTAGAGCGCTCGCTTAATATGCGAGAGGTACTGGGATCAATACCCAGTGCCTCTAGAATTTTTAACACACCTACATGCGCACCTTGATATGCAAGTGGAATAATTCACAACCAGCAGATGTGTCTAGGAAGATACAAGCGAATGATTAGCATCCACAATTGACAAGCGTGCTGTTATTAGTGCGCAGGAAGCACCCTCCTCCCACGCCTACACTTAATTTAGAAACAGTACAAGTGTTCCCGTAAGATTCTCAAGCCTATGTCGGAAAGATCTGCCTTGCGCCGAGTTCACGTAAATCCCACTGCACATTCCTATTCTTTGCGTGCAGTCAGCTGCTACTGGTGTTGCTAGTTGTGACTGCTGATAACAGATGCCGTAGCAATCAATTCATGGAGTGAGTTGTATGTTTTGCGATAGTCTGTCTCTGACAAGCAAGCACAGGTGACATAGGTGCGAACACAGGAAGCTTGCAGACCCTCGCTGCCTGCAGACACCGAGCAGCCACACTAGGAGGGCGGCCTAAGCCGTAGGCGAATTGTGCTCATTCGCTTTGGCGCGACGTCGAACTATAAATAATGCTGTCACTAGCGTGAGCGTCGTGGAAAGTCGGAAAAGGCGGCTGCGAGGGTGAGTGCCAAGTTTGGGGAGCGTTTCGTAGTATGCGCAGTGCAATGGAGACGCGGAAACTTGTTGTGGCCCTGTTTTGCAGTTGGACGACAAGATTGGTACACAGTAGTAAAGAGCGAGGCACTGAGTTGGCATAAATAATGTAGTGCACAATGGGGCTCGAGATGTGTTTGTTACCTCAGGTGCTGTATAATTGTCGACAAGGAGTGAAAACGGAGCAATTTGTGACGGCTCTTTCAATTTAAGACGTTAAAAACAGACGGAATTTGCATTTGTAATACCAGAGCATCGAAACTACTTGGAACTTTTGTGTATATGAACGGGTCCGCGCCTTTGTACTCTGCTCCCTTCACCGCTACAAACCAACCAACCATCGTGTCCGTGCGCATCTGAGTCGCAAAGAATGGGGAATAGCGCAGTTTGCTCGTGCATGGGGCGTAGCTCAGTTGGTAGAGCGTTCGCTTCGCATGTGAAAGGTCCAGGATTCAAGCCGCGGTGCCTCCATTTTTTGTGGTCAGTGCATGGTAAGTGTTGGTCGCGGCGAACCTAAAGGCACGCAAGATTTTGCAAAGCCAGCGTCACAGACTGATATGATGTATACTGACGTAAGGAGAGCAAGATGTAAGTGTGGGGACCGGCTGTTATCGAGGTGTCATCGAGTGCAGATCTGTCTTAGGTATCGCCGCTTAACCTCATTGAAGTCTAGAGGGTGGACAACACGTTGGTCTTACTCAGAGCGGTGTCCGAATTCTATTTTCGACGTTATACGTGCCACTTTCATTTTGGCCAACTACGATTCGATACAGAATGCACGAAACCTGAAAGACACCCTAACGGATACATAGAGAGTAGTGTTTGTCTGCTGAATAATGGGAGTGCAAGGGTCTGTGTCGTCTATATGGCTGTATGTAGCACCATTAGTCTTCGGGGGGGCGGGCGTAGCTCAGATGGTAGAGCGCTCGCTTAGTATGCGGGAGGTACTGGTATCAATACCCAGTGCCTCCAGAATTTTTAACACACCTACATGCGCAACTTGATATGCAAGTGGAATAATTCACAACCAGCAGATGTGTCTAGGAAGATACAAGCGAATGATTAGCATCCACAATTGACAAGCGTGCTGTTATTAGTGCGCAGGAAGCACCCTCCTCCCACGCCTACACTTAATTTAGAAACAGTACAAGTGTTCCCGTAAGATTCTCAAGCCTATGTCGGAAAGATCTGCCTTGCGCCGAGTTCACGTAAATCCCACTGCACATTCCTATTCTTTGCGTGCAGTCAGCTGCTACTGGTGTTGCTAGTTGTGACTGCTGATAACAGATGCCGTAGCAATCAATTCATGGAGTGAGTTGTATGTTTTGCGATAGTCTGTCTCTGACAAGCAAGCACAGGTGACATAGGTGCGAACACAGGAAGCTTGCAGACCCTCGCTGCCTGCAGACACCGAGCAGCCACACTAGGAGGGCGGCCTAAGCCGTAGGCGAATTGTGCTCATTCGCTTTGGCGCGACGTCGAACTATAAATAATGCTGTCACTAGCGTGAGCGTCGTGGAAAGTCGGAAAAAGTCGGCTGCGAGGGTGAGTGCCAAGTTTGGGGAGCGTTTCGTAGTATGCGCAGTGCAATGGAGACGCGGAAACTTGTTGTGGCCCAGTGTTTTGCAGTTGGACGACAAGATTGGTACACAGTAGTAAAGAGCGAGGCACTGAGTTGGCATAAATAATGTAGTGCACAATGGGGCTCGAGATGTGTTTGTTACCTCAGGTGCTGTATAATTGTCGACAAGGAGTGAAAACGGAGCAATTTGTGACGGCTCTTTCAATTTAAGACGTTAAAAACAGACGGAATTTGCATTTGTAATACCAGAGAATCGAAACTACTTGGAACTTTTGTGTATATGAACGGGTCCGCGCCTTTGTACTCTGCTCCCTTCACCGCTACAAACCAACCAACCATCGTGTCCGTGCGCATCTGAGTCGCAAAGAATGGGGAATAGCGCAGTTTGCTCGTGCATGGGGCGTAGCTCAGTTGGTAGAGCGTTCGCTTCGCATGTGAAAGGTCCAGGATTCAAGCCGCGGTGCCTCCATTTTTTGTGGTCAGTGCATGGTAAGTGTTGGTCGCGGCGAACCTAAAGGCACGCAAGATTTTGCAAAGCCAGCGTCACAGACTGATATGGTGTATACTGACGTAAGGAGAGCAAGATGTAAGTGTGGGGACCGGCTGCTATCGAGGTGTCATCGAGTGCAGATCTGTCTTAGGTATCGCGGCTTAACCTCATTGAAGTCTAGAGGGTGGACAACACGTTGGTCTTACTCAGAGCGGTGTCCGAATTCTATTTTCGACGTTATACGTGCCACTTTCATTTTGGCCAACTACGATTCGATACAGAATGCACGAAACCTGAAAGACACCCTAACGGATACATAGAGAGTAGTGTTTGTCTGCTGAATAATGGGAGTGCAAGGGTCTGTGTCGTCTATATGGCTGTATGTAGCACCATTAGTCTTCGGGGGGGCGGGCGTAGTTCAGATGGTAGAGCGCTCGCTTAGTATGCGAGAGGTACTGGGATCAATACCCAGTGCCTCTAGAATTTTTAACACACCTACATGCGCAACTTGATATGCAAGTGGAATAATTCACAACCAGCAGATGTGTCTAGGAAGATACAAGCGAATGATTAGCATCCACAATTGACAAGCGTGCTGTTATTAGTGCGCAGGAAGCACCCTCCTCCCACGCCTACACTTAATTTAGAAACAGTACAAGTGTTCCCGTAAGATTCTCAAGCCTATGTCGGAAAGATCTGCCTTGCGCCGAGTTCACGTAAATCCCACTGCACATTCCTATTCTTTGCGTGCAGTCAGCTGCTACTGGTGTTGCTAGTTGTGATTGCTGATAACAGATGCCGTAGCAATCAATTCATGGAGTGAGTTGTATGTTTTGCGATAGTCTGTCGCTGACAAGCAAGCACAGGTGACATAGGTGCGAACACAGGAAGCTTACAGACCCTCGCTGCCTGCAGACACCGAGCAGCCACACTAGGAAGACGGCCTAAGCCGTAGCCGAAATGTGCTCATTCGCTTTGGCGCGACGTCGAACTATAAATAATGCTGTCACTAGCGTGAGCGTTGCGTGAGCGTCGTGGAAAGTTGGAAAAGTCGGCTGCGAGGGTGAGTGCCAAGTTTGGGGAGCGTTTCGTAGTATGCGCAGTGCAATGGAGACGCGGAAACTTGTTGTGGCCCAGTGTTTTGCAGTTGGACGACAAGATTGGTACACAGTAGTATAGAGCGAGGCACTGAGTTGGCATAAATAATGTAGTGCACAATGGGGCTCGAGATGTGTTTGTTACCTCAGGTGCTGTATAATTGTCGACAAGGAGTGAAAACGGAGCAATTTGTGACGGCTCTTTCAATTTAAGACGTTAAAAACAGACGGAATTTGCATTTGTAATACCAGAGCATCGAAACTACTTGCAACTTTTGTATATATGAACGGGTCCGCGTCTTTGTACTCTGCTCCCTTCACCGCTACAAACCAACCAACCATCGTGTCCGTGCGCATCTGAGTCGAAAAGAATGGGGAATAGCGCAGTTTGCTCGTGCATGGGGCGTAGCTCAGTTGGTAGAGTGTTCGCTTGGCATGTGAAAGGTCCAGGGTTCAAGCCGCGGCGCCTCCATTTTTTGTGGTCAGTGCATGGTAAGTGTTGGTCGCGGCGAACCTAAAGGCACGCAAGATGTTGCAAAGCCAGCGTCACAGACTGATATGATGTATACTGACGTAAGGAGAGCAAGATGTAAGTGTGGGGACCGGCTGTTATCGAGGTGTCATCGAGTGCAGATCTGTCTTAGGTATCGCGGCTTAACCTCATTGAAGTCTAGAGGGTGGACAACACGTTGGTCTTACTCAGAGCGGTGTCCGAATTCTATTTTCGACGTTATACGTGCCACTTTCATTTTGGCCAACTACGGTTCGATACAGAATGCACGAAACCTGAAAGACACCCTAACGGATACATAGAGAGTAGTGTTTGTCTGCTGAATAATGGGAGTGCAAGGGTCTGTGTCGTCTATATGGCTGTATGTAGCACCATTAGTCTTCGGGGGGGCGGGCGTAGCTCAGATGGTAGAGCGCTCGCTTAGTATGCGAGAGGTACTGGGATCAATACCCAGTGCCTCCAGAATTTTTAACACACCTACATGCGCACCTTGATATGCAAGTGGAATAATTCACAACCAGCAGATGTGTCTAGGAAGATACAAGCGAATGATTAGCATCCACAATTGACAAGCGTGCTGTTATTAGTGCGCAGGAAGCACCCTCCTCCCACGCCTACACTTAATTTAGAAACAGTACAAGTGTTCCCGTAAGATTCTCAAGCCTATGTCGGAAAGATCTGCCTTGCGCCGAGTTCACGTAAATCCCACTGCACATTCCTATTCTTTGCGTGCAGTCAGCTGCTACTGGTGTTGCTAGTTGTGACTGCTGATAACAGATGCCGTAGCAATCAATTCATGGAGTGAGTTGTATGTTTTGCGATAGTCTGTCTCTGACAAGCAAGCACAGGTGACATAGGTGCGAACACAGGAAGCTTGCAGACCCTCGCTGCCTGCAGACACCGAGCAGCCACACTAGGAGGGCGGCCTAAGCCGTAGGCGAATTGTGCTCATTCGCTTTGGCGCGACGTCGAACTATAAATAATGCTGTCACTAGCGTGAGCGTTGCGTGAGCTTCGTGGAAAGTCGGAAAAGTCGGCTGCGAGGGTGAGTGCCAAGTTTGGGGAGCGTTTCGTAGTATGCGCAGTGCAATGGAGACGCGGAAACTTGTTGTGGCCCAGTGTTTTGCAGTTGGACGACAAGATTGGTACACAGTAGTATAGAGCGAGGCACTGAGTTGGCATAAATAATGTAGTGCACAATGGGGCTCGAGATGTGTTTGTTACCTCAGGTGCTGTATAATTGTCGACAAGGAGTGAAAACGGAGCAATTTGTGACGGCTCTTTCGATTTAAGACGTTAAAAACAGACGGAATTTGCATTTGTAATACCAGAGCATCGAAACTACTTGGAACTTTTGTATATATGAACGGGTCCGCGCCTTTGTACTCTGCTCCCTTCACCGCTACAAACCAACCAACCATCGTGTCCGTGCGCATCTGAGTCGCAAAGAATGGGGAATAGCGCAGTTTGCTCGTGCATGGGGCGTAGCTCAGTTGGTAGAGCGTTCGCTTGGCATGTGAAAGGTCCAGGGTTCAAGCGGCGGCGCCTCCATTTTTTGTGGTCAGTGCATGGTAAGTGTTGGTCGCGGCGAACCTAAAGGCACGCAAGATGTTGCAAAGCCAGCGTCACAGACTGATATGATGTATACTGACGTAAGGAGAGCAAGATGTAAGTGTGGGGACCGGCTGATATCGAGGTGTCATCGAGTGCAGATCTGTCTTAGGTATCGCGGCTTAACCTCATTGAAGTCTAGAGGGTGGACAACACGTTGGTCTTACTCAGAGCGGTGTCCGAATTCTATTTTCGACGTTATACGTGCCACTTTCATTTTGGCCAACTACGGTTCGATACAGAATGCACGAAACCTGAAAGACACCCTAACGGATACATAGAGAGTAGTGTTTGCTGAATAATGGGAGTGCAAGGGTCTGTGTCGTCTATATGGCTGTATGTAGCACCATTAATCTTCGGGGGGGCGGGCGTAGCTCAGATGGTAGAGCGCTCGCTTAGTATGCGAGAGGTACTGGGATCAATACCCAGTGCCTCCAGAATTTTTAACACACCTACATGCGCACCTTGATATGCAAGTGGAATAATTCACAACCAGCAGATGTGTCTAGGAAGATACAAGCGAATGATTAGCATCCACAATTGACAAGCGTGCTGTTATTAGTGCGCAGGAAGCACCCTCCTCCCACGCCTACACTTAATTTAGAAACAGTACAAGTGTTCCCGTAAGATTCTCAAGCCTATGTCGGAAAGATCTGCCTTGCGCCGAGTTCACGTAAATCCCACTGCACATTCCTATTCTTTGCGTGCAGTCAGCTGCTACTGGTATTGCTAGTTGTGACTGCTGATAACAGATGCCGTAGCAATCAATTCATGGAGTGAGTTGTATGTTTTGCGATAGTCTGTCTCTGACAAGCAAGCACAGGTGACATAGGTGCGAACACAGGAAGCTTGCAGACCCTCGCTGCCTGCAGACACCGAGCAGCCACACTAGGAGGGCGGCCTAAGCCGTAGGCGAATTGTGCTCATTCGCTTTGGCGCGACGTCGAACTATAAATAATGCTGTCACTAGCGTGAGCGTTGCGTGAGCTTCGTGGAAAGTCGGAAAAGTCGGCTGCGAGGGTGAGTGCCAAGTTTGGGGAGCGTTTCGTAGTATGCGCAGTGCAATGGAGACGCGGAAACTTGTTGTGGCCCAGTGTTTTGCAGTTGGACGACAAGATTGGTACACAGTAGTATAGAGCGAGGCACTGAGTTGGCATAAATAATGTAGTGCACAATGGGGCTCGAGATGTGTTTGTTACCTCAGGTGCTGTATAATTGTCGACAAGGAGTGAAAACGGAGCAATTTGTGACGGCTCTTTCAATTTAAGACGTTAAAAACAGACGGAATTTGCATTTGTAATACCAGAGCATCGAAACTACTTGGAACTTTTGTATATATGAACGGGTCCGCGCCTTTGTACTCTGCTCCCTTCACCGCTACAAACCAACCAACCATCGTGTCCGTGCGCATCTGAGTCGCAAAGAATGGGGAATAGCGCAGTTTGCTCGTGCATGGGGCGTAGCTCAGTTGGTAGAGCGTTCGCTTCGCATGTGAAAGGTCCAGGGTTCAAGCGGCGGCGCCTCCATTTTTTGTGGTCAGTGCATGGTAAGTGTTGGTCGCGGCGAACCTAAAGGCACGCAAGATGTTGCAAAGCCAGCGTCACAGACTGATATGATGTATACTGACGTAAGGAGAGCAAGATGTAAGTGTGGGGACCGGCTGTTATCGAGGTGTCATCGAGTGCAGATCTGTCTTAGGTATCGCGGCTTAACCTCATTGAAGTCTAGAGGGTGGACAACACGTTGGTCTTACTCAGAGCGGTGTCCGAATTCTATTTTCGACGTTATACGTGCCACTTTCATTTTGGCCAACTACGATTCGATACAGAATGCACGAAACCTGAAAGACACCCTAACGGATACATAGAGAGTAGTGTTTGTCTGCTGAATAATGGGAGTGCAAGGGTCTGTGTCGTCTATATGGCTGTATGTAGCACCATTAGTCTTCGGAGGGGCGGGCGTAGCTCAGATGGTAGAGCGCTCGCTTAGTATGCGAGAGGTACTGGGATCAATACCCAGTGCCTCCAGAATTTTTAACACACCTACATGCGCACCTTGATATGCAAGTGGAATAATTCACAACCAGCAGATGTGTCTAGGAAGATACAAGCGAATGATTAGCATCCACAATTGACAAGCGTGCTGTTATTAGTGCGCAGGAAGCACCCTCCTCCCACGCCTACACTTAATTTAGAAACAGTACAAGTGTTCCCGTAAGATTCTCAAGCCTATGTCGGAAAGATCTGCCTTGCGCCGAGTTCACGTAAATCCCACTGCACATTCCTATTCTTTGCGTGCAGTCAGCTGCTACTGGTGTTGCTAGTTGTGACTGCTGATAACAGATGCCGTAGCAATCAATTCATGGAGTGAGTTGTATGTTTTGCGATAGTCTGTCTCTGACAAGCAAGCACAGGTGACATAGGTGCGAACACAGGAAGCTTGCAGACCCTCGCTGCCTGCAGACACCGAGCAGCCACACTAGGAGGGCGGCCTAAGCCGTAGGCGAATTGTGCTCATTCGCTTTGGCGCGACGTCGAACTATAAATAATGCTGTCACTAGCGTGAGCGTCGTGGAAAGTCGGAAAAGTCGGCTGCGAGGGTGAGTGCCAAGTTTGGGGAGCGTTTCGTAGTATGCGCAGTGCAATGGAGACGCGGAAACTTGTTGTGGCCCAGTGTTTTGCAGTTGGACGACAAGATTGGTACACAGTAGTAAAGAGCGAGGCACTGAGTTGGCATAAATAATGTAGTGCACAATGGGGCTCGAGATGTGTTTGTTACCTCAGGTGCTGTATAATTGTCGACAAGGAGTGAAAACGGAGCAATTTGTGACGGCTCTTTCAATTTAAGACGTTAAAAACAGACGGAATTTTCATTTGTAATACCAGAGCATCGAAACTACTTGGAACTTTTGTGTATATGAACGGGTCCGCGCCTTTGTACTCTGCTCCCTTCACCGCTACAAACCAACCAACCATCGTGTCCGTGCGCATCTGAGTCGCAAAGAATGGGGAATAACGCAGTTTGCTCGTGCATGGGGCGTAGCTCAGTTGGTAGAGCGTTCGCTTGGCATGTGAAAGGTCCAGGGTTCAAGCGGCGGCGCCTCCATTTTTTGTGGTCAGTGCATGGTAAGTGTTGGTCGCGGCGAACCTAAAGGCACGCAAGATGTTGCAAAGCCAGCGTCACAGACTGATATGATGTATACTGACGTAAGGAGAGCAAGATGTAAGTGTGGGGACCGGCTGTTATCGAGGTGTCATCGAGTGCAGATCTGTCTTAGGTATCGCGGCTTAACCTCATTGAAGTCTAGAGGGTGGACAACACGTTGGTCTTACTCAGAGCGGTGTCCGAATTCTATTTTCGACGTTATACGTGCCACTTTCATTTTGGCCAACTACGATTCGATACAGAATGCACGAAACCTGAAAGACACCCTAACGGATACATAGAGAGTAGTGTTTGTCTGCTGAATAATGGGAGTGCAAGGGTCTGTGTCGTCTATATGGCTGTATGTAGCACCATTAGTCTTCGGGGGGGCGGGCGTAGCTCAGATGGTAGAGCGCTCGCTTAGTATGCGAGAGGTACTGGGATCAATACCCAGTGCCTCCAGAATTTTTAACACACCTACATGCGCACCTTGATATGCAAGTGGAATAATTCACAACCAGCAGATGTGTCTAGGAAGATACAAGCGAATGATTAGCATCCACAATTGACAAGCGTGCTGTTATTAGTGCGCAGGAAGCACCCTCCTCCCACGCCTACACTTAATTTAGAAACAGTACAAGTGTTCCCGTAAGATTCTCAAGCCTATGTCGGAAAGATCTGCCTTGCGCCGAGTTCACGTAAATCCCACTGCACATTCCTATTCTTTGCGTGCAGTCAGCTGCTACTGGTGTTGCTAGTTGTGACTGCTGATAACAGATGCCGTAGCAATCAATTCATGGAGTGAGTTGTATGTTTTGCGATAGTCTGTCTCTGACAAGCAAGCACAGGTGACATAGGTGCGAACACAGGAAGCTTGCAGACCCTCGCTGCCTGCAGACACCGAGCAGCCACACTAGGAGGGCGGCCTAAGCCGTAGGCGAATTGTGCTCATTCGCTTTGGCGCGACGTCGAACTATAAATAATGCTGTCACTAGCGTGAGCGTCGTGGAAAGTCGGAAAGGTCGGCTGCGAGGGTGAGTGCCAAGTTTGGGGAGCGTTTCGTAGTATGCGCAGTGCAATGGAGACGCGGAAACTTGTTGTGGCCCAGTGTTTTGCAGTTGGACGACAAGATTGGTACACAGTAGTAAAGAGCGAGGCACTGAGTTGGCATAAATAATGTAGTGCACAATGGGGCTCGAGATGTGTTTGTTACCTCAGGTGCTGTATAATTGTCGACAAGGAGTGAAAACGGAGCAATTTGTGACGGCTCTTTCAATTTAAGACGTTAAAAACAGACGGAATTTGCATTTGTAATACCAGAGCATCGAAACTACTTGGAACTTTTGTGTATATGAACGGGTCCGCGCCTTTGTACTCTGCTCCCTTCACCGCTACAAACCAACCAACCATCGTGTCCGTGCGCATCTGAGTCGCAAAGAATGGGGAATAGCGCAGTTTGCTCGTGCACGGGGCGTAGCTCAGTTGGTAGAGCGTTCGCTTGGCATGTGAAAGGTCCAGGGTTCAAGCCGCGGCCGCTCTATTTTTTGTGGTCAGTGCATGGTAAGTGTTGGTCGCGGCGAACCTAAAGGCACGCAAGATGTTGCAAAGCCAGCGTCACAGACTGATATGATGTATACTGACGTAAGGAGAGCAAGATGTAAGTGTGGGGACCGGCTGTTATCGAGGTGTCATCGAGTGCAGATCTGTCTTAGGTATCGCGGCTTAACCTCATTGAAGTCTAGAGGGTGGACAACACGTTGGTCTTACTCAGAGCGGTGTCCGAATTCTATTTTCGACGTTATACGTGCCACTTTCATTTTGGCCAACTACGATTCGATACAGAATGCACGAAACCTGAAAGACACCCTAACGGATACATAGAGAGTAGTGTTTGTCTGCTGAATAATGGGAGCGCAAGGGTCTGTGTCGTCTATATGGCTGTATGTAGCACCATTAGTCTTCGGGGGGGCGGGCGTAGCTCAGATGGTAGAGCGCTCTCTTAGTATGCGAGAGGTACTGGGATCAATACCCAGTGCCTCCAGAATTTTTAACACACCTACATGCGCACCTTGATATGCAAGTGGAATAATTCACAACCAGCAGATGTGTCTAGGAAGATACAAGCGAATGATTAGCATCCACAATTGACAAGCGTGCTGTTATTAGTGCGCAGGAAGCACCCTCCTCCCACGCCTACACTTAATTTAGAAACAGTACAAGTGTTCCCGTAAGATTCTCAAGCCTATGTCGGAAAGATCTGTCTTGCGCCGAGTTCACGTAAATCCCACTGCACATTCCTATTCTTTGCGTGCAGTCAGCTGCTACTGGTGTTGCTAGTTGTGACTGCTGATAACAGATGCCGTAGCAATCAATTCATGGAGTGAGTTGTATGTTTTGCGATAGTCTGTCTCTGACAAGCAAGCACAGGTGACATAGGTGCGAACACAGGAAGCTTGCAGACCCTCGCTGCCTGCAGACACCGAGCAGCCACACTAGGAGGGCGGCCTAAGCCGTAGGCGAATTGTGCTCATTCGCTTTGGCGCGACGTCGAACCATAAATAATGCTGTCACTAGCGTGAGCGTTGCGTGAGCGTCGTGGAAAGTCGGAAAAGTCGGCTGCGAGGGTGAGTGCCAAGTTTGGGGAGCGTTTCGTAGTATGCGCAGTGCAATGGAGATGCAGAAACTTGTTGTGGCCCAGTGTTTTGCAGTTGGACGACAAGATTGGTACACAGTAGTAAAGAGCGAGGCACTGAGTTGGCATAAATAATGTAGTGCACAATGGGGCTCGAGATGTGTTTGTTACCTCAGGTGCTGTATAATTGTCGACAAGGAGTGAAAACGGAGCAATTTGTGACGGCTCTTTCAATTTAAGACGTTAAAAACAGACGGAATTTGCATTTGTAATACCAGAGCATCGAAACTACTTGGAACTTTTGTGTATATGAACGGGTCCGCGCCTTTGTACTCTGCTCCCTTCACCGCTACAAACCAACCAACCATCGTGTCCGTGCGCATCTGAGTCGCAAAGAATGGGGAATAGCGCAGTTTGCTCGTGCATGGGGCGTAGCTCAGTTGGTAGAGCGTTCGCTTCGCATGTGAAAGGTCCAGGGTTCAAGCGGCGGCGCCTCCATTTTTTGTGGTCAGTGCATGGTAAGTTTTGGTCGCGGCGAACCTAAAGGCACGCAAGATGTTGCAAAGCCAGCGTCACAGACTGATATGATGTATACTGACGTAAGGAGAGCAAGATGTAAGTGTGGGGACCGGCTGTTATCGAGGTGTCATCGAGTGCAGATCTGTCTTAGGTATCGCGGCTTAACCTCATTGAAGTCTAGAGGGTGGACAACACGTTGGTCTTACTCAGAGCGGTGTCCGAATTCTATTTTCGACGTTATACGTGCCACTTTCATTTTGGCCAACTACGATTCGATACAGAATGCACGAAACCTGAAAGACACCCTAACGGATACATAGAGAGTAGTGTTTGTCTGCTGAATAATGGGAGTGCAAGGGTCTGTGTCGTCTATATGGCTGTATGTAGCACCATTAGTCTTGGGGGGGGGGGGGGGGGGGGGGCGGGCGTAGCTCAGATGGTAGAGCACTCGCTTAGTATGCGAGAGGTACTGGGATCAATACCCAGTGCCTCCAGAATTTTTAACACACCTACATGCGCACCTTGATATGCAAGTGGAATAATTCACAACCAGCAGATGTGTCTAGGAAGATACAAGCGAATGATTAGCATCCACAATTGACAAGCGTGCTGTTATTAGTGCGCAGGAAGCACCCTCCTCCCACGCCTACACTTAATTTAGAAACAGTACAAGTGTTCCCGTAAGATTCTCAAGCCTATGTCGGAAAGATCTGCCTTGCGCCGAGTTCACGTAAATCCCACTGCACATTCCTATTCTTTGCGTGCAGTCAGCTGCTACTGGTGTTGCTAGTTGTGACTGCTGATAACAGATGCCGTAGCAATCAATTCATGGAGTGAGTTGTATGTTTTGCGATAGTCTGTCTCTGACAAGCAAGCACAGGTGACATAGGTGCGAACACAGGAAGCTTGCAGACCCTCGCTGCCTGCAGACACCGAGCAGCCACACTAGGAGGGCGGCCTAAGCCGTAGGCGAATTGTGCTCATTCGCTTTGGCGCGACGTCGAACTATAAATAATGCTGTCACTAGCGTGAGCGTCGTGGAAAGACGGAAAGGTCGGCTGCGAGGGTGAGTGCCAAGTTTGGGGAGCGTTTCGTAGTATGCGCAGTGCAATGGAGACGCGGAAACTTGTTGTGGCCCAGTGTTTTGCAGTTGGACGACAAGATTGGTACACAGTAGTAAAGAGCGAGGCACTGAGTTGGCATAAATAATGTAGTGCACAATGGGGCTCGAGATGTGTTTGTTACCTCAGGTGCTGTATAATTGTCGACAAGGAGTGAAAACGGAGCAATTTGTGACGGCTCTTTCAATTTAAGACGTTAAAAACAGACGGAATTTGCATTTGTAATACCAGAGCATCGAAACTACTTGGAACTTTTGTGTATATGAACGGGTCCGCGCCTTTGTACTCTGCTCCCTTCACCGCTACAAACCAACCAACCATCGTGTCCGTGCGCATCTGAGTCGCAAAGAATGGGGAATAGCGCAGTTTGCTCGTGCACGGGGCGTAGCTCAGTTGGTAGAGCGTTCGCTTGGCATGTGAAAGGTCCAGGGTTCAAGCCGCGGCGGCTCTATTTTTTGTGGTCAGTGCATGGTAAGTGTTGGTCGCGGCGAACCTAAAGGCACGCAAGATGTTGCAAAGCCAGCGTCACAGACTGATATGATGTATACTGACGTAAGGAGAGCAAGATGTAAGTGTGGGGACCGGCTGTTATCGAGGTGTCATCGAGTGCAGATCTGTCTTAGGTATCGCGGCTTAACCTCATTGAAGTCTAGAGGGTGGACAACACGTTGGTCTTACTCAGAGCGGTGTCCGAATTCTATTTTCGACGTTATACGTGCCACTTTCATTTTGGCCAACTACGATTCGATACAGAATGCACGAAACCTGAAAGACACCCTAACGGATACATAGAGAGTAGTGTTTGTCTGCTGAATAATGGGAGCGCAAGGGTCTGTGTCGTCTATATGGCTGTATGTAGCACCATTAGTCTTCGGGGGGGCGGGCGTAGCTCAGATGGTAGAGCGCTCTCTTAGTATGCGAGAGGTACTGGGATCAATACCCAGTGCCTCCAGAATTTTTAACACACCTACATGCGCACCTTGATATGCAAGTGGAATAATTCACAACCAGCAGATGTGTCTAGGAAGATACAAGCGAATGATTAGCATCCACAATTGACAAGCGTGCTGTTATTAGTGCGCAGGAAGCACCCTCCTCCCACGCCTACACTTAATTTAGAAACAGTACAAGTGTTCCCGTAAGATTCTCAAGCCTATGTCGGAAAGATCTGCCTTGCGCCGAGTTCACGTAAATCCCACTGCACATTCCTATTCTTTGCGTGCAGTCAGCTGCTACTGGTGTTGCTAGTTGTGACTGCTGATAACAGATGCCGTAGCAATCAATTCATGGAGTGAGTTGTATGTTTTGCGATAGTCTGTCTCTGACAAGCAAGCACAGGTGACATAGGTGCGAACACAGGAAGCTTGCAGACCCTCGCTGCCTGCAGACACCGAGCAGCCACACTAGGAGGGCGGCCTAAGCCGTAGGCGAATTGTGCTCATTCGCTTTGGCGCGACGTCGAACTATAAATAATGCTGTCACTAGCGTGAGCGTTGCGTGAGCGTCGTGGAAAGTCGGAAAAGTCGGCTGCGAGGGTGAGTGCCAAGTTTGGGGAGCGTTTCGTAGTATGCGCAGTGCAATGGAGACGCGGAAACTTGTTGTGGCCCAGTGTTTTGCAGTTGGACGACAAGATTGGTACACAGTAGTAAAGAGCGAGGCACTGAGTTGGTATAAATAATGTAGTGCACAATGGGGCTCGAGATGTGTTTGTTACCTCAGGTGCTGTATAATTGTCGACAAGGAGTGAAAACGGAGCAATTTGTGACGGCTCTTTCAATTTAAGACGTAAAATCAGACGGAATTTTCATTTGTAATACCAGAGCATCGAAACTACTTGGAACTTTTGTGTATATGAACGGGTCCGCGCCTTTGTACTCTGCTCCCTTCACCGCTACAAACCAACCAACCATCGTGTCCGTGCGCATCTGAGTCGCAAAGAATGGGGAATAGCGCAGTTTGCTCGTGCATGGGGCGTAGCTCAGTTGGTAGAGCGTTCGCTTGGCATGTGAAAGGTCCAGGGTTCAAGCGGCGGCGCCTCCATTTTTTGTGGTCAGTGCATGGTAAGTGTTGGTCGCGGCGAACCTAAAGGCACGCAAGATGTTGCAAAGCCAGCGTCACAGACTGATATGATGTATACTGACGTAAGGAGAGCAAGATGTAAGTGTGGGGACCGGCTGTTATCGAGGTGTCATCGAGTGCAGATCTGTCTTAGGTATCGCGGCTTAACCTCATTGAAGTCTAGAGGGTGGACAACACGTTGGTCTTACTCAGAGCGTTGTCCGAATTCTATTTTCGACGTTATACGTGCCACTTTCATTTTGGCCAACTACGATTCGATACAGAATGCACGAAACCTGAAAGACACCCTAACGGATACATAGAGAGTAGTGTTTGTCTGCTGAATAATGGGAGTGCAAGGGTCTGTGTCGTCTATATGGCTGTATGTAGCACCATTAGTCTTCGGGGGGGTGGGCGTAGCTCAGATGGTAGAGCGCTCGCTTAGTATGCGAGAGGTACTGGGATCAATACCCAGTGCCTCCAGAATTTTTAACACACCTACATGCGCAACTTGATATGCAAGTGGAATAATTCACAACCAGCAGATGTGTCTAGGAAGATACAAGCGAATGATTAGCATCCACAATTGACAAGCGTGCTGTTATTAGTGCGCAGGAAGCACCCTCCTCCCACGCCTACACTTAATTTAGAAACAGTACAAGTGTTCCCGTAAGATTCTCAAGCCTATGTCGGAAAGATCTGCCTTGCGCCGAGTTCACGTAAATCCCACTGCACATTCCTATTCTTTGCGTGCAGTCAGCTGCTACTGGTGTTGCTAGTTGTGACTGCTGATAACAGATGCCGTAGCAATCAATTCATGGAGTGAGTTGTATGTCTTGCGATAGTCTGTCTCTGACAAGCAAGCACAGGTGACATAGGTGCGAACACAGGAAGTTTGCAGACCCTCGCTGCCTGCAGACACCGAGCACCCACACTAGGAGGGCGGCCTAAGCCGTAGGCGAATTGTGCTCATTCGCTTTGGCGCGACGTCGAACTATAAATAATGCTGTCACTAGCGTGAGCGTCGTGGAAAGTCGGAAAGGTCGGCTGCGAGGGTGAGTGCCAAGTTTGGGGAGCGTTTCGTAGTATGCGCAGTGCAATGGAGACGCGGAAACTTGTTGTGGCCCAGTGTTTTGCAGTTGGACGACAAGATTGGTACACAGTAGTAAAGAGCGAGGCACTGAGTTGGCATAAATAATGTAGTGCACAATAGGGCTCGAGATGTGTTTGTTACCTCAGGTGCTGTATAATTGTCGACAAGGAGTGAAAACGGAGCAATTTGTGACGGCTCTTTCAATTTAAGACGTTAAAAACAGACGGAATTTGCATTTGTAATACCAGAGCATCGAAACTACTTGGAACTTTTGTGTATATGAACGGGTCCGCGCCTTTGTACTCTGCTCCCTTCACCGCTACAAACCAACCAACCATCGTGTCCGTGCGCATCTGAGTCGCAAAGAATGGGGAATAGCGCAGTTTGCTCGTGCATGGGGCGTAGCTCAGTTGGTAGAGCGTTCGCTTGGCATGTAAAAGGTCCAGGGTTCAAGCCGCGGCGTCTCCATTTTTCGTGGTCAGTGCATGGTAAGTGTTGGTCGCGGCGAACCTAAAGGCACGCAAGATGTTGCAAAGCCAGCGTCACAGACTGATATGATGTATACTGACGTAAGGAGAGCAAGATGTAAGTGTGGGGACCGGCTGTTATCGAGGTGTCATCGAGTGCAGATCTGTCTTAGGTATCGCGGCTTAACCTCATTGAAGTCTAGAGGGTGGACAACACGTTGGTCTTACTCAGAGCGGTGTCCGAATTCTATTTTCGACGTTATACGTGCCACTTTCATTTTGGCCAACTACGATTCGATACAGAATGCACGAAACCTGAAAGACACCCTAACGGATACATAGAGAGTAGTGTTTGTCTGCTGAATAATGGGAGTGCAAGGGTCTGTGTCGTCTATATGGCTGTATGTAGCACCATTAGTCTTCGGGGGGGGTGGGCGTAGCTCAGATGGTAGAGCGCTCGCTTAGTATGCGAGAGGTACTGGGATCAATACCCAGTGCCTCCAGAATTTTTAACACACCTACATGCGCAACTTGATATGCAAGTGGAATAATTCACAACCAGCAGATGTGTCTAGGAAGATACAAGCGAATGATTAGCATCCACAATTGACAAGCGTGCTGTTATTAGTGCGCAGGAAGCACCCTCCTCCCACGCCTACACTTAATTTAGAAACAGTACAAGTGTTCCCGTAAGATTCTCAAGCCTATGTCGGAAAGATCTGCCTTGCGCCGAGTTCACGTAAATCCCACTGCACATTCCTATTCTTTGCGTTCAGTCAGCTGCTACTGGTGTTGCTAGTTGTGACTGCTGATAACAGATGCCGTAGCAATCAATTCATGGAGTGAGTTGTATGTTTTGCGATAGTCTGTCTCTGACAAGCAAGCACAGGTGACATAGGTGCGAACACAGGAAGTTTGCAGACCCTCGCTGCCTGCAGACACCGAGCAGCCACACTAGGAGGGCGGCCTAAGCCGTAGGCGAATTGTGCTCATTCGCTTTGGCGCGACGTCGAACTATAAATAATGCTGTCACTAGCGTGAGCGTCGTGGAAAGTCGGAAAGGTCGGCTGCGAGGGTGAGTGCCAAGTTTGGGGAGCGTTTCGTAGTATGCGCAGTGCAATGGAGACGCGGAAACTTGTTGTGGCCCAGTGTTTTGCAGTTGGACGACAAGATTGGTACACAGTAGTAAAGAGCGAGGCACTGAGTTGGCATAAATAATGTAGTGCACAATGGGGCTCGAGATGTGTTTGTTACCTCAGGTGCTGTATAATTGTCGACAAGGAGTGAAAACGGAGCAATTTGTGACGGCTCTTTCAATTTAAGACGTTAAAAACAGACGGAATTTTCATTTGTAATACCAGAGCATCGAAACTACTTGGAACTTTTGTGTATATGAACGGGTCCGCGCCTTTGTACTCTGCTCCCTTCACCGCTACAAACCAACCAACCATCGTGTCCGTGCGCATCTGAGTCGCAAAGAATGGGGAAAGGCGCAGTTTGCTCGTGCATGGGGCGTAGCTCAGTTGGTAGAGCGTTCGCTTGGCATGTGAAAGGTCCAGGGTTCAAGCGGCGGCGCCTCCATTTTTTGTGGTCAGTGCATGGTAAGTTTTGGTCGCGGCGAACCTAAAGGCACGCAAGATGTTGCAAAGCCAGCGTCACAGACTGATATGATGTATACTGACGTAAGGAGAGCAAGATGTAAGTGTGGGGACCGGCTGTTATCGAGGTGTCATCGAGTGCAGATCTGTCTTAGGTATCGCGGCTTAACCTCATTGAAGTCTAGAGGGTGGACAACACGTTGGTCTTACTCAGAGCGGTGTCCGAATTCTATTTTCGACGTTATACGTGCCACTTTCATTTTGGCCAACTACGATTCGATACAGAATGCACGAAACCTGAAAGACACCCTAACGGATACATAGAGAGTAGTGTTTGTCTGCTGAATAATGGGAGTGCAAGGGTCTGTGTCGTCTATATGGCTGTATGTAGCACAATTAGTCTTCGGGGGGGTGGGCGTAGCTCAGATGGTAGAGCGCTCGCTTAGTATGCGAGAGGTACTGGGATCAATACCCAGTGCCTCCAGAATTTTTAACACACCTACATGCGCAACTTGATATGCAAGTGGAATAATTCACAACCAGCAGATGTGTCTAGGAAGATACAAGCGAATGATTAGCATCCACAATTGACAAGCGTGCTGTTATTAGTGCGCAGGAAGCACCCTCCTCCCACGCCTACACTTAATTTAGAAACAGTACAAGTGTTCCCGTAAGATTCTCAAGCGTATGTCGGAAAGATCTGCCTTGCGCCGAGTTCACGTAAATCCCACTGCACATTCCTATTCTTTGCGTTCAGTCAGCTGCTACTGGTGTTGCTAGTTGTGACTGCTGATAACAGATGCCGTAGCAATCAATTCATGGAGTGAGTTGTATGTTTTGCGATAGTCTGTCTCTGACAAGCAAGCACAGGTGACATAGGTGCGAACACAGGAAGTTTGCAGACCCTCGCTGCCTGCAGACACCGAGCAGCCACACTAGGAGGGCGGCCTAAGCCGTAGGCGAATTGTGCTCATTCGCTTTGGCGCGACGTCGAACTATAAATAATGCTGTCACTAGCGTGAGCGTCGTGGAAAGTCGGAAAGGTCGGCTGCGAGGGTGAGTGCCAAGTTTGGGGAGCGTTTCGTAGTATGCGCAGTGCAATGGAGACGCGGAAACTTGTTGTGGCCCAGTGTTTTGCAGTTGGACGACAAGATTGGTACACAGTAGTATAGAGCGAGGCACTGAGTTGGCATAAATAATGTAGTGCACAATGGGGCTCGAGATGTGTTTGTTACCTCAGGTGCTGTATAATTGTCGACAAGGAGTGAAAACGGAGCAATTTGTGACGGCTCTTTCAATTTAAGACGTTAAAAACAGACGGAATTTGCATTTGTAATACCAGAGCATCGAAACTACTTGGAACTTTTGTGTATATGAACGGGTCCCCGCCTTTGTACTCTGCTCCCTTCACCGCTACAAACCAACCAACCATCGTCTCCGTGCGCATCTGAGTCGCAAAGAATGGGGAAAGGCGCAGTTTGCTCGTGCATGGGGCGTAGCTCAGTTGGTAGAGCGTTCGCTTGGCATGTGAAAGGTCCAGGGTTCAAGCGGCGGCGCCTCCATTTTTTGTGGTCAGTGCATGGTAAGTGTTGGTCGCGGCGAACCTAAAGGCACGCAAGATGTTGCAAAGCCAGCGTCACAGACTGATATGATGTATACTGACGTAAGGAGAGCAAGATGTAAGTGTGGGGACCGGCTGTTATCGAGGTGTCATCGAGTGCAGATCTGTCTTAGGTATCGCGGCTTAACCTCATTGAAGTCTAGAGGGTGGACAACACGTTGGTCTTACTCAGAGCGGTGTCCGAATTCTATTTTCGACGTTATACGTGCCACTTTCATTTTGGCCAACTACGATTCGATACAGAATGCACGAAACCTGAAAGACACCCTAACGGATACATAGAGAGTAGTGTTTGTCTGCTGAATAATGGGAGTGCAAGGGTCTGTGTCGTCTATATGGCTGTATGTAGCACCATTAGTCTTCGGGGGGGTGGGCGTAGCTCAGATGGTAGAGCGCTCGCTTAGTATGCGAGAGGTACTGGGATCAATACCCAGTGCCTCCAGAATTTTTAACACACCTACATGCGCAACTTGATATGCAAGTGGAATAATTCACAACCAGCAGATGTGTCTAGGAAAATACAAGCGAATGATTAGCATCCACAATTGACAAGCGTGCTGTTATTAGTGCGCAGGAAGCACCCTCCTCCCACGCCTACACTTAATTTAGAAACAGTACAAGTGTTCCCGTAAGATTCTCAAGCCTATGTTGGAAAGATCTGCCTTGCGCCGAGTTCACGTAAATCCCACTGCACATTCCTATTCTTTGCGTGCAGTCAGCTGCTACTGGTGTTGCTAGTTGTGACTGCTGATAACAGATGCCGTAGCAATCAATTCATGGAGTGAGTTGTATGTTTTGCGATAGTCTGTCTCTGACAAGCAAGCACAGGTGACATAGGTGCGAACACAGGAAGCTTGCAGACCCTCGCTGCCTGCAGACACCGAGCAGCCACACTAGGAGGGCGGCCTAAGCCGTAGGCGAATTGTGCTCATTCGCTTTGGCGCGACGTCGAACTATAAATAATGCTGTCACTAGCGTGAGCGTCGTGGAAAGTCGGAAAGGTCGGCTGCGAGGGTGAGTGCCAAGTTTGGGGAGCGTTTCGTAGTATGCGCAGTGCAATGGAGACGCGGAAACTTGTTGTGGCCCAGTGTTTTGCAGTTGGACGACAAGATTGGTACACAGTAGTAAAGAGCGAGGCACTGAGTTGGCATAAATAATGTAGTGCACAATGGGGCTCGAGATGTGTTTGTTACCTCAGGTGCTGTATAATTGTCGACAAGGAGTGAAAACGGAGCAATTTGTGACGGCTCTTTCAATTTAAGACGTTAAAAACAGACGGAATTTGCATTTGTAATACCAGAGCATCGAAACTACTTGGAACTTTTGTGTATATGAACGGGTCCGCGCCTTTGTACTCTGCTCCCTTCACCGCTACAAACCAACCAACCATCGTGTCCGTGCGCATCTGAGTCGCAAAGAATGGGGAATAGCGCAGTTTGCTCGTGCATGGGGCGTAGCTCAGTTGGTAGAGCGTTCGCTTCGCATGTGAAAGGTCCAGGATTCAAGCCGCGGTGCCTCCATTTTTTGTGGTCAGTGCATGGTAAGTGTTGGTCGCGGCGAACCTAAAGGCACGCAAGATGTTGCAAAGCCAGCGTCACAGACTGATATGATGTATACTGACGTAAGGAGAGCAAGATGTAAGTGTGGGGACCGGCTGTTATCGAGGTGTCATCGAGTGCAGATCTGTCTTAGGTATCGCGGCTTAACCTCATTGAAGTCTAGAGGGTGGACAACACGTTGGTCTTACTCAGAGCGGTGTCCGAATTCTATTTTCGACGTTATACGTGCCACTTTCATTTTGGCCAACTACGATTCGATACAGAATGCACGAAACCTGAAAGACACCCTAACGGATACATAGAGAGTAGTGTTTGTCTGCTGAATAATGGGAGTGCAAGGGTCTGTGTCGTCTATATGGCTGTATGTAGCACCATTAGTCTTCGGGGGGGGGGGGGGGGGGGGGCGGGCGTAGCTCAGATGGTAGAGCGCTCTCTTAGTATGCGAGAGGTACTGGGATCAATACCCAGTGCCTCCAGAATTTTTAACACACCTACATGCGCACCTTGATATGCAAGTGGAATAATTCACAACCAGCAGATGTGTCTAGGAAGATACAAGCGAATGATTAGCATCCACAATTGACAAGCGTGCTGTTATTAGTGCGCAGGAAGCACCCTCCTCCCACGCCTACACTTAATTTAGAAACAGTACAAGTGTTCCCGTAAGATTCTCAAGCCTATGTCGGAAAGATCTGCCTTGCGCCGAGTTCACGTAAATCCCACTGCACATTCCTATTCTTTGCGTGCAGTCAGCTGCTACTGGTGTTGCTAGTTGTGACTGCTGATAACAGATGCCGTAGCAATCAATTCATGGAGTGAGTTGTATGTTTTGCGATAGTCTGTCTCTGACAAGCAAGCACAGGTGACATAGGTGCGAACACAGGAAGCTTGCAGACCCTCGCTGCCTGCAGACACCGAGCAGCCACACTAGGAGGGCGGCCTAAGCCGTAGGCGAATTGTGCTCATTCGCTTTGGCGCGACGTCGAACTATAAATAATGCTGTCACTAGCGTGAGCGTCGTGGAAAGTCGGAAAAGTCGGCTGCGAGGGTGAGTGCCAAGTTTGGGGAGCGTTTCGTAGTATGCGCAGTGCAATGGAGACGCGGAAACTTGTTGTGGCCCAGTGTTTTGCAGTTGGACGACAAGATTGGTACACAGTAGTATAGAGCGAGGCACTGAGTTGGCATAAATAATGTAGTGCACAATGGGGCTCGAGATGTGTTTGTTACCTCAGGTGCTGTATAATTGTCGACAAGGAGTGAAAACGGAGCAATTTGTGACGGCTCTTTCAATTTAAGACGTTAAAAACAGACGGAATTTGCATTTGTAATACCAGAGCATCGAAACTACTTGGAACTTTTGTGTATATGAACGGGTCCGCGCCTTTGTACTCTGCTCCCTTCACCGCTACAAACCAACCAACCATCGTGTCCGTGCGCATCTGAGTCGCAAAGAATGGGGAATAGCGCAGTTTGCTCGTGCATGGGGCGTAGCTCAGTTGGTAGAGCGTTCGCTTGGCATGTGAAAGGTCCAGGGTTCAAGCGGCGGCGCCTCCATTTTTTGTGGTCAGTGCATGGTAAGTGTTGGTCGCGGCGAACCTAAAGGCACGCAAGATGTTGCAAAGCCAGCGTCACAGACTGATATGATGTATACTGACGTAAGGAGAGCAAGATGTAAGTGTGGGGACCGGCTGTTATCGAGGTGTCATCGAGTGCAGATCTGTCTTAGGTATCGCGGCTTAACCTCATTGAAGTCTAGAGGGTGGACAACACGTTGGTCTTACTCAGAGCGGTGTCCGAATTCTATTTTCGACGTTATACGTGCCACTTTCATTTTGGCCAACTACGATTCGATACAGAATGCACGAAACCTGAAAGACACCCTAACGGATACATAGAGAGTAGTGTTTGTCTGCTGAATAATGGGAGTGCAAGGGTCTGTGTCGTCTATATGGCTGTATGTAGCACCATTAGTCTTCGGGGGGGTGGGCGTAGCTCAGATGGTAGAGCGCTCGCTTAGTATGCGAGAGGTACTGGGATCAATACCCAGTGCCTCCAGAATTTTTAACACACCTACATGCGCAACTTGATATGCAAGTGGAATAATTCACAACCAGCAGATGTGTCTAGGAAGATACAAGCGAATGATTAGCATCCACAATTGACAAGCGTGCTGTTATTAGTGCGCAGGAAGCACCCTCCTCCCACGCCTACACTTAATTTAGAAACAGTACAAGTGTTCCCGTAAGATTCTCAAGCCTATGTCGGAAAGATCTGCCTTGCGCCGAGTTCACGTAAATCCCACTGCACATTCCTATTCTTTGCGTGCAGTCAGCTGCTACTGGTGTTGCTAGTTGTGACTGCTGATAACAGATGCCGTAGCAATCAATTCATGGAGTGAGTTGTATGTTTTGCGATAGTCTGTCTCTGACAAGCAAGCACAGGTGACATAGGTGCGAACACAGGAAGCTTGCAGACCCTCGCTGCCTGCAGACACCGAGCAGCCACACTAGGAGGGCGGCCTAAGCCGTAGGCGAATTGTGCTCATTCGCTTTGGCGCGACGTCGAACTATAAATAATGCTGTCACTAGCGTGAGCGTCGTGGAAAGTCGGAAAAGTCGGCTGCGAGGGTGAGTGCCAAGTTTGGGGAGCGTTTCGTAGTATGCGCAGTGCAATGGAGACGCGGAAACTTGTTGTGGCCCAGTGTTTTGCAGTTGGACGACAAGATTGGTACACAGTAGTAAAGAGCGAGGCACTGAGTTGGCATAAATAATGTAGTGCACAATGGGGCTCGAGATGTGTTTGTTACCTCAGGTGCTGTATAATTCTCGACAAGGAGTGAAAACGGAGCAATTTGTGACGGCTCTTTCAATTTAAGACGTTAAAAACAGACGGAATTTGCATTTGTAATACCAGAGCATCGAAACTACTTGGAACTTTTGTGTATATGAACGGGTCCGCGCCTTTGTACTCTGCTCCCTTCACCGCTACAAACCAACCAACCATCGTGTCCGTGCGCATCTGAGTCGCAAAGAATGGGGAATAGCGCAGTTTGCTCGTGCATGGGGCGTAGCTCAGTTGGTAGAGCGTTCGCTTGGCATGTGAAAGGTCCAGGGTTCAAGCGGCGGCGCCTCCATTTTTTGTGGTCAGTGCATGGTAAGTGTTGGTCGCGGCGAACCTAAAGGCACGCAAGATGTTGCAAAGCCAGCGTCACAGACTGATATGATGTATACTGACGTAAGGAGAGCAAGATGTAAGTGTGGGGACCGGCTGTTATCGAGGTGTCATCGAGTGCAGATCTGTCTTAGGTATCGCGGCTTAACCTCATTGAAGTCTAGAGGGTGGACAACACGTTGGTCTTACTCAGAGCGGTGTCCGAATTCTATTTTCGACGTTATACGTGCCACTTTCATTTTGGCCAACTACGATTCGATACAGAATGCACGAAACCTGAAAGACACCCTAACGGATACATAGAGAGTAGTGTTTGTCTGCTGAATAATGGGAGTGCAAGGGTCTGTGTCGTCTATATGGCTGTATATAGCACCATTAGTCTTCGGGGGGGTGGGCGTAGCTCAGATGGTAGAGTGCTCGCTTAGTATGCGAGAGGTACTGGGATCAATACCCAGTGCCTCCAGAATTTTTAACACACCTACATGCGCAACTTGATATGCAAGTGGAATAATTCACAACCAGCAGATGTGTCTAGGAAGATACAAGCGAATGATTAGCATCCACAATTGACAAGCGTGCTGTTATTAGTGCGCAGGATGCACCCTCCTCCCACGCCTACACTTAATTTAGAAACAGTACAAGTGTTCCCGTAAGATTCTCAAGCCTATGTCGGAAAGATCTGCCTTGCGCCGAGTTCACGTAAATCCCACTGCACATTCCTATTCTTTGCGTGCAGTCAGCTGCTACTGGTGTTGCTAGTTGTGACTGCTGATAACAGATGCCGTAGCAATCAATTCATGGAGTGAGTTGTATGTTTTGCGATAGTCTGTCTCTGACAAGCAAGCACAGGTGACATAGGTGCGAACACAGGAAGCTTGCAGACCCTCGCTGCCTGCAGACACCGAGCAGCCACACTAGGAGGGCGGCCTAAGCCGTAGGCGAATTGTGCTCATTCGCTTTGGCGCGACGTCGAACTATAAATAATGCTGTCACTAGCGTGAGCGTCGTGGAAAGTCGGAAAGGTCGGCTGCGAGGGTGAGTGCCAAGTTTGGGGAGCGTTTCGTAGTATGCGCAGTGCAATGGAGACGCGGAAACTTGTTGTGGCCCAGTGTTTTGCAGTTGGACGACAAGATTGGTACACAGTAGTAAAGAGCGAGGCACTGAGTTGGCATAAATAATGTAGTGCACAATGGGGCTCGAGATGTGTTTGTTACCTCAGGTGCTGTATAATTGTCGACAAGGAGTGAAAACGGAGCAATTTGTGACGGCTCTTTCAATTTAAGACGTTAAAAACAGACGGAATTTGCATTTGTAATACCAGAGCATCGAAACTACTTGGAACTTTTGTGTATATGAACGGGTCCGCGCCTTTGTACTCTGCTCCCTTCACCGCTACAAACCAACCAACCATCGTGTCCGTGCGCATCTGAGTCGCAAAGAATGGGTAAAGGCGCAGTTTGCTCGTGCATGGGGCGTGGCTCAGTTGGTAGAGCGTTCGCTTGGCATGTGAAAGGTCCAGGGTTCAAGCCGCGGTGCCTCCATTTTTTGTGGTCAGTGCATGGTAAGTGTTGGTCGCGGCGAACCTAAAGGCACGCAAGATGTTGCAAAGCCAGCGTCACAGACTGATATGATGTATACTGACGTAAGGAGAGCAAGATGTAAGTGTGGGGACCGGCTGTTATCGAGGTGTCATCGAGTGCAGATCTGTCTTAGGTATCGCGGCTTAACCTCATTGAAGTCTAGAGGGTGGACAACACGTTGGTCTTACTCAGAGCGGTGTCCGAATTCTATTTTCGACGTTATACGTGCCACTTTCATTTTGGCCAACTACGATTCGATACAGAATGCACGAAACCTGAAAGACACCCTAACGGATACATAGAGAGTAGTGTTTGTCTGCTGAATAATGGGAGTGCAAGGGTCTGTGTCGTCTATATGGCTGTATGTAGCACCATTAGTCTTCGGTGGGGCGGGCGTAGCTCAGATGGTAGAGCGCTCGCTTAGTATGCTAGAGGTACTGGGATCAATACCCAGTGCCTCCAGAATTTTTAACACACCTACATGCGCAACTTGATATGCAAGTGGAATAATTCACAACCAGCAGATGTGTCTAGGAAGATACAAGCGAATGATTAGCATCCACAATTGACAAGCGTGCTGTTATTAGTGCGCAGGAAGCACCCTCCTCCCACGCCTACACTTAATTTAGAAACAGTACAAGTGTTCCCGTAAGATTCTCAAGCCTATGTCGGAAAGATCTGCCTTGCGCCGAGTTCACGTAAATCCCACTGCACATTCCTATTCTTTGCGTGCAGTCAGCTGCTACTGGTGTTGCTAGTTGTGACTGCTGATAACAGATGCCGTAGCAATCAATTCATGGAGTGAGTTGTATGTTTTGCGATAGTCTGTCTCTGACAAGCAAGCACAGGTGACATAGGTGCGAACACAGGAAGCTTGCAGACCCTCGCTGCCTGCAGACACCGAGCAGCCACACTAGGAGGGCGGCCTAAGCCGTAGGCGAATTGTGCTCATTCGCTTTGGCGCGACGTCGAACTATAAATAATGCTGTCACTAGCGTGAGCGTCGTGGAAAGTCGGAAAGGTCGGCTGCGAGGGTGAGTGCCAAGTTTGGGGAGCGTTTCGTAGTATGCGCAGTGCAATGGAGACGCCGAAACTTGTTGTGGCCCAGTGTTTTGCAGTTGGACGACAAGATTGGTACACAGTAGTAAAGAGCGAGGCACTGAGTTGGCATAAATAATGTAGTGCACAATGGGGCTCGAGATGTGTTTGTTACCTCAGGTGCTGTATAATTGTCGACAAGGAGTGAAAACGGAGCAATTTGTGACGGCTCTTTCAATTTAAGACGTTAAAAACAGACGGAATTTGCATTTGTAATACCAGAGCATCGAAACTACTTGGAACTTTTGTGTATATGAACGGGTCCGCGCCTTTGTACTCTGCTCCCTTCACCGCTACAAACCAACCAACCATCGTGTCCGTGCGCATCTGAGTCGCAAAGAATGGGTAAAGGCGCAGTTTGCTCGTGCATGGGGCGTAGCTCAGTTGGTAGAGCGTTCGCTTGGCATGTGAAAGGTCCAGGGTTCAAGCCGCGGCGCCTCCATTTTTTGTGGTCAGTGCATGGTAAGTGTTGGTCGCGGCGAACCTAAAGGCACGCAAGATGTTGCAAAGCCAGCGTCACAGACTGATATGATGTATACTGACGTAAGGAGAGCAAGATGTAAGTGTGGGGACCGGCTGTTATCGAGGTGTCATCGAGTGCAGATCTGTCTTAGGTATCGCGGCTTAACCTCATTGAAGTCTAGAGGGTGGACAACACGTTGGTCTTACTCAGAGCGGTGTCCGAATTCTATTTTCGACGTTATACGTGCCACTTTCATTTTGGCCAACTACGATTCGATACAGAATGCACGAAACCTGAAAGACACCCTAACGGATACATAGAGAGTAGTGTTTGTCTGCTGAATAATGGGAGTGCAAGGGTCTGTGTCGTCTATATGGCTGTATGTAGCACCATTAGTCTTCGGTGGGGCGGGCGTAGCTCAGATGGTAGAGCGCTCGCTTAGTATGCTAGAGGTACTGGGATCAATACCCAGTGCCTCCAGAATTTTTAACACACCTACATGCGCAACTTGATATGCAAGTGGAATAATTCACAACCAGCAGATGTGTCTAGGAAGATACAAGCGAATGATTAGCATCCACAATTGACAAGCGTGCTGTTATTAGTGCGCAGGAAGCACCCTCCTCCCACGCCTACACTTAATTTAGAAACAGTACAAGTGTTCCCGTAAGATTCTCAAGCCTATGTCGGAAAGATCTGCCTTGCGCCGAGTTCACGTAAATCCCACTGCACATTCCTATTCTTTGCGTGCAGTCAGCTGCTACTGGTGTTGCTAGTTGTGACTGCTGATAACAGATGCCGTAGCAATCAATTCATGGAGTGAGTTGTATGTTTTGCGATAGTCTGTCTCTGACAAGCAAGCACAGGTGACATAGGTGCGAACACAGGAAGCTTGCAGACCCTCGCTGCCTGCAGACACCGAGCAGCCACACTAGGAGGGCGGCCTAAGCCGTAGGCGAATTGTGCTCATTCGCTTTGGCGCGACGTCGAACTATAAATAATGCTGTCACTAGCGTGAGCGTCGTGGAAAGTCGGAAAAGTCGGCTGCGAGGGTGAGTGCCAAGTTTGGGGAGCGTTTCGTAGTATGCGCAGTGCAATGGAGACGCGGAAACTTGTTGTGGCCCAGTGTTTTGCAGTTGGACGACAAGATTGGTACACAGTAGTAAAGAGCGAGGCACTGAGTTGGCATAAATAATGTAGTGCACAATGGGGCTCGAGATGTGTTTGTTACCTCAGGTGCTGTATAATTGTCGACAAGAGTGAAAACGGAGCAATTTGTGACGGCTCTTTCAATTTAAGACGTTAAAAACAGACGGAATTTGCATTTGTAATACCAGATCATCGAAACTACTTGGAACTTTTGTGTATATGAACGGGTCCGCGCCTTTGTACTCTGCTCCCTTCACCGCTACAAACCAACCAACCATCGTGTCCGTGCGCATCTGAGTCGCAAAGAATGGGGAATAACGCAGTTTGCTCGTGCATGGGGCGTAGCTCAGTTGGTAGAGCGTTCGCTTGGCATGTGAAAGGTCCAGGATTCAAGCCGCGGTGCTTCCATTTTTTGTGGTCAGTGCATGGTAAGTGTTGGTCGCGGCGAACCTAAAGGCACGCAAGATGTTGCAAAGCCAGCGTCACAGACTGATATGATGTATACTGACGTAAGGAGAGCAAGATGTAAGTGTGGGGACCGGCTGTTATCGAGGTGTCATCGAGTGCAGATCTGTCTTAGGTATCGCGGCTTAACCTCATTGAAGTCTAGAGGGTGGACAACACGTTGGTCTTACTCAGAGCGGTGTCCGAATTCTATTTTCGACGTTATACGTGCCACTTTCATTTTGGCCAACTACGATTCGATACAGAATGCACGAAACCTGAAATACACCCTAACGGATACATAGAGAGTAGTGTTTGTCTGCTGAATAATGGGAGTGCAAGGGTCTGTGTCGTCTATATGGCTGTATGTAGCACCATTAGTCGTCGGGGGGGGCGGGCGTAGCTCAGATGGTAGAGCGCTCGCTTAGTATGCGAGAGGTACTGGGATCAATACCCAGTGCCTCCAGAATTTTTAACACACCTACATGCGCACCTTGATATGCAAGTGGAATAATTCACAACCAGCAGATGTGTCTAGGAAGATACAAGCGAATGATTAGCATCCACAATTGACAAGCGTGCTGTTATTAGTGCGCAGGAAGCACCCTCCTCCCACGCCTACACTTAATTTAGAAACAGTACAAGTGTTCCCGTAAGATTCTCAAGCCTATGTCGGAAAGATCTGCCTTGCGCCGAGTTCACGTAAATCCCACTGCACATTCCTATTCTTTGCGTGCAGCCAGCTGCTACTGGTGTTGCTAGTTGTGACTGCTGATAACAGATGCCGTAGCAATCAATTCATGGAGTGAGTTGTATGTTTTGCGATAGTCTGTCTCTGACAAGCAAGCACAGGTGACATAGGTGCGAACACAGGAAGTTTGCAGACCCTCGCTGCCTGCAGACACCGAGCTGCCACACTAGGAGGGCGGCCTAAGCCGTAGGCGAATTGTGCTCATTCGCTTTGGCGCGACGTCGAACTATAAATAATGCTGTCACTAGCGTGAGCGTCGTGGAAAGTCGGAAAAGTCGGCTGCGAGGGTGAGTGCCAAGTTTGGGGAGCGTTTCGTAGTATGCGCAGTGCAATGGAGATGCGGAAACTTGTTGTGGCCCAGTGTTTTGCAGTTGGACGACAAGATTGGTACACAGTAGTAAAGAGCGAGGCACTGAGTTGGCATAAATAATGTAGTGCACAATGGGGCTCGAGATGTGTTTGTTACCTCAGGTGCTGTATAATTGTCCACAAGGAGTGAAAACGGAGCAATTTGTGACGGCTCTTTCAATTTAAGACGTTAAAAACAGACGGAATTTGCATTTGTAATACCAGAGCATCGAAACTACTTGGAACTTTTGTGTATATGAACGGGTCCGCGCCTTTGTACTCTGCTCCCTTCACCGCTACAAACCAACCAACCATCGTGTCCGTGCGCATCTGAGTCGCAAAGAATGGGGAATAGCGCAGTTTGCTCGTGCATGGGGCGTAGCTCAGTTGGTAGAGCGTTCGCTTCGCTTGTGAAAGGTCCAGGATTCAAGCCGCGGTGCTTCCATTTTTTGTGGTCAGTGCATGGTAAGTGTTGGTCGCGGCGAACCTAAAGGCACGCAAGATGTTGCAAAGCCAGCGTCACAGACTGATATGATGTATACTGACGTAAGGAGAGCAAGATGTAAGTGTGGGGACCGGCTGTTATCGAGGTGTCATCGAGTGCAGATCTGTCTTAGGTATCGCGGCTTAACCTCATTGAAGTCTAGAGGGTGGACAACACGTTGGTCTTACTCAGAGCGGTGTCCGAATTCTATTTTCGACGTTATACGTGCCACTTTCATTTTGGCCAACTACGATTCGATACAGAATGCACGAAACCTGAAAGACACCCTAACGGATACATAGAGAGTAGTGTTTGTCTGCTGAATAATGGGAGTGCAAGGGTCTGTGTCGTCTATATGGCTGTATGTAGCACCATTAGTCGTCGGGGAGGGCGGGCGTAGCTCAGATGGTAGAGCGCTCGCTTAGTATGCGAGAGGTACTGGGATCAATACCCAGTGCCTCCAGAATTTTTAACACACCTACATGCGCACCTTGATATGCAAGTGGAATAATTCACAACCAGCAGATGTGTCTAGGAAGATACAAGCGAATGATTAGCATCCACAATTGACAAGCGTGCTGTTATTAGTGCGCAGGAAGCACCCTCCTCCCACGCCTACACTTAATTTAGAAACAGTACAAGTGTTCCCGTAAGATTCTCAAGCCTATGTCGGAAAGATCTGCCTTGCGCCGAGTTCACGTAAATCCCACTGCACATTCCTATTCTTTGCGTGCAGTCAGCTGCTACTGGTGTTGCTAGTTGTGACTGCTGATAACAGATGCCGTAGCAATCAATTCATGGAGTGAGTTGTATGTTTTGCGATAGTCTGTCTCTGACAAGCAAGCACAGGTGACATAGGTGCGAACACAGGAAGTTTGCAGACCCTCGCTGCCTGCAGACACCGAGCAGCCACACTAGGAGGGCGGCCTAAGCCGTAGGCGAATTGTGCTCATTCGCTTTGGCGCGACGTCGAACTATAAATAATGCTGTCACTAGCGTGAGCGTCGTGGAAAGTCGGAAAAGTCGGCTGCGAGGGTGAGTGCCAAGTTTGGGGAGCGTTTCGTAGTATGCGCAGTGCAATGGAGACGCGGAAACTTGTTGTGGCCCAGTGTTTTGCAGTTGGACGACAAGATTGGTACACAGTAGTAAAGAGCGAGGCACTGAGTTGGCATAAATAATGTAGCGCACAATGGGGCTCGAGATGTGTTTGTTACCTCAGGTGCTGTATAATTGTCGACAACGAGTGAAAACGGAGCAATTTGTGACGGCTCTTTCAATTTAAGACGTTAAAAACAGACGGAATTTGCATTTGTAATACCAGAGCATCGAAACTACTTGGAACTTTTGTGTATATGAACGGGTCCGCGCCTTTGTACTCTGCTCCCTTCACCGCTACAAACCAACCAACCATCGTGTCCGTGCGCATCTGAGTCGCAAAGAATGGGGAATAGCGCAGTTTGCTCGTGCATGGGGCGTAGCTCAGTTGGTAGAGCGTTCGCTTGGCATGTGAAAGGTCCAGGGTTCAAGCGGCGGCGCCTCCATTTTTTGTGGTCAGTGCATGGTAAGTGTTGGTCGCGGCGAACCTAAAGGCACGCAAGATGTTGCAAAGCCAGCGTCACAGACTGATATGATGTATACTGACGTAAGGAGAGCAAGATGTAAGTGTGGGGACCGGCTGTTATCGAGGTGTCATCGAGTGCAGATCTGTCTTAGGTATCGCGGCTTAACCTCATTGAAGTCTAGAGGGTGGACAACACGTTGGTCTTACTCAGAGCGGTGTCCGAATTCTATTTTCGACGTTATACGTGCCACTTTCATTTTGGCCAACTACGATTCGATACAGAATGCACGAAACCTGAAAGACACCCTAACGGATACATAGAGAGTAGTGTTTGTCTGCTGAATAATGGGAGTGCAAGGGTCTGTGTCGTCTATATGGCTGTATGTAGCACCATTAGTCGTCGGGGGGGGCGGGCGTAGCTCAGATGGTAGAGCGCTCGCTTAGTTTTCGAGAGGTACTGGGATCAATACCCAGTGCCTCCAGAATTTTTAACACACCTACATGCGCACCTTGATATGCAAGTGGAATAATTCACAACCAGCAGATGTGTCTAGGAAGATACAAGCGAATGATTAGCATCCACAATTGACAAGCGTGCTGTTATTAGTGCGCAGGAAGCACCCTCCTCCCACGCCTACACTTAATTTAGAAACAGTACAAGTGTTCCCGTAAGATTCTCAAGCCTATGTCGGAAAGATCTGCCTTGCGCCGAGTTCACGTAAATCCCACTGCACATTCCTATTCTTTGCGTGCAGTCAGCTGCTACTGGTGTTGCTAGTTGTGACTGCTGATAACAGATGCCGTAGCAATCAATTCATGGAGTGAGTTGTATGTTTTGCGATAGTCTGTCTCTGACAAGCAAGCACAGGTGACATAGGTGCGAACACAGGAAGTTTGCAGACCCTCGCTGCCTGCAGACACCGAGCAGCCACACTAGGAGGGCGGCCTAAGCCGTAGGCGAATTGTGCTGATTCGCTTTGGCGCGACGTCGAACTATAAATAATGCTGTCACTAGCGTGAGCGTCGTGGAAAGTCGGAAAAGTCGGCTGCGAGGGTGAGTGCCAAGTTTGGGGAGCGTTTCGTAGTATGCGCAGTGCAATGGAGACGCGGAAACTTGTTGTGGCCCAGTGTTTTGCAGTTGGACGACAAGATTGGTACACAGTAGTAAAGAGCGAGGCACTGAGTTGGCATAAATAATGTAGTGCACAATGGGGCTCGAGATGTGTTTGTTACCTCAGGTGCTGTATAATTGTCGACAACGAGTGAAAACGGAGCAATTTGTGACGGCTCTTTCAATTTAAGACGTTAAAAACAGACGGAATTTGCATTTGTAATACCAGAGCATCGAAACTACTTGGAACTTTTGTGTATATGAACGGGTCCGCGCCTTTGTACTCTGCTCCCTTCACCGCTACAAACCAACCAACCATCGTGTCCGTGCGCATCTGAGTCGCAAAGAATGGGGAATAGCGCAGTTTGCTCGTGCATGGGGCGTAGCTCAGTTGGTAGAGCGTTCGCTTGGCATGTGAAAGGTCCAGGGTTCAAGCGGCGGCGCCTCCATTTTTTGTGGTCAGTGCATGGTAAGTGTTGGTCGCGGCGAACCTAAAGGCACGCAAGATGTTGCAAAGCCAGCGTCACAGACTGATATGATGTATACTGACGTAAGGAGAGCAAGATGTAAGTGTGGGGACCGGCTGTTATCGAGGTGTCATCGAGTGCAGATCTGTCTTAGGTATCGCGGCTTAACCTCATTGAAGTCTAGAGGGTGGACAACACGTTGGTCTTACTCAGAGCGGTGTCCGAATTCTATTTTCGACGTTATACGTGCCACTTTCATTTTGGCCAACTACGATTCGATACAGAATGCACGAAACCTGAAAGACACCCTAACGGATACATAGAGAGTAGTGTTTGTCTGCTGAATAATGGGAGTGCAAGGGTCTGTGTCGTCTATATGGCTGTATGTAGCACCATTAGTCTTCGGGGGGGCGGGCGTAGCTCAGATGGTAGAGCGCTCGCTTAGTATGCGAGAGGTACTGGGATCAATACCCAGTGCCTCCAGAATTTTTAACACACCTACATGCGCACCTTGATATGCAAGTGGAATAATTCACAACCAGCAGATGTGTCTAGGAAGATACAAGCGAATGATTAGCATCCACAATTGACAAGCGTGCTGTTATTAGTGCGCAGGAAGCACCCTCCTCCCACGCCTACACTTAATTTAGAAACAGTACAAGTGTTCCCGTAAGATTCTCAAGCCTATGTCGGAAAGATCTGCCTTGCGCCGAGTTCACGTAAATCCCACTGCACACTCCTATTCTTTGCGTGCAGTCAGCTGCTACTGGTGTTGCTAGTTGTGACTGCTGATAACAGATGCCGTAGCAATCAATTCATGGAGTGAGTTGTATGTTTTGCGATAGTCTGTCTCTGACAAGCAAGCACAGGTGACATAGGTGCGAACACAGGAAGCTTGCAGACCCTCGCTGCCTGCTGACACCGAGCAGCCACACTAGGAGGGCGGCCTAAGCCGTAGGCGAATTGTGCTCATTCGCTTTGGCGCGACGTCGAACTATAAATAATGCTGTCACTAGCGTGAGCGTCGTGGAAAGTCGGAAAAGTCGGCTGCGAGGGTGAGTGCCAAGTTTGGGGAGCGTTTCGTAGTATGCGCAGTGCAATGGAGACGCGGAAACTTGTTGTGGCCCAGTGTTTTGCAGTTGGACGACAAGATTGGTACACAGTAGTAAAGAGCGAGGCACTGAGTTGGCATAAATAATGTAGTGCACAATGGGGCTCGAGATGTGTTTGTTACCTCAGGTGCTGTATAATTGTCCACAAGGAGTGAAAACGGAGCAATTTGTGACGGCTCTTTCAATTTAAGACGTTAAAAACAGACGGAATTTGCATTTGTAATACCAGAGCATCGAAACTACTTGGAACTTTTGTGTATATGAACGGGTCCGCGCCTTTGTACTCTGCTCCCTTCACCGCTACAAACCAACCAACCATCGTGTCCGTGCGCATCTGAGTCGCAAAGAATGGGGAATAGCGCAGTTTGCTCGTGCATGGGGCGTAGCTCAGTTGGTAGAGCGTTCGCTTCGCTTGTGAAAGGTCCAGGATTCAAGCCGCGGTGCTTCCATTTTTTGTGGTCAGTGCATGGTAAGTGTTGGTCGCGGCGAACCTAAAGGCACGCAAGATGTTGCAAAGCCAGCGTCACAGACTGATATGATGTATACTGACGTAAGGAGAGCAAGATGTAAGTGTGGGGACCGGCTGTTATCGAGGTGTCATCGAGTGCAGATCTGTCTTAGGTATCGCGGCTTAACCTCATTGAAGTCTAGAGGGTGGACAACACGTTGGTCTTACTCAGAGCGGTGTCCGAATTCTATTTTCGACGTTATACGTGCCACTTTCATTTTGGCCAACTACGATTCGATACAGAATGCACGAAACCTGAAAGACACCCTAACGGATACATAGAGAGTAGTGTTTGTCTGCTGAATAATGGGAGTGCAAGGGTCTGTGTCGTCTATATGGCTGTATGTAGCACCATTAGTCTTCGGGGGGGCGGGCGTAGCTCAGATGGTAGAGCGCTCGCTTAGTATGCGAGAGGTACTGGGATCAATACCCAGTGCCTCCAGAATTTTTAACACACCTACATGCGCACCTTGATATGCAAGTGGAATAATTCACAACCAGCAGATGTGTCTAGGAAGATACAAGCGAATGATTAGCATCCACAATTGACAAGCGTGCTGTTATTAGTGCGCAGGAAGCACCCTCCTCCCACGCCTACACTTAATTTAGAAACAGTACAAGTGTTCCCGTAAGATTCTCAAGCCTATGTCGGAAAGATCTGCCTTGCGCCGAGTTCACGTAAATCCCACTGCACATTCCTATTCTTTGCGTGCAGTCAGCTGCTACTGGTGTTGCTAGTTGTGACTGCTGATAACAGATGCCATAGCAATCAATTCATGGAGTGAGTTGTATGTTTTGCGATAGTCTGTCTCTGACAAGCAAGCACAGGTGACATAGGTGCGAACACAGGAAGTTTGCAGACCCTCGCTGCCTGCAGACACCGAGCAGCCACACTAGGAGGGCGGCCTAAGCCGTAGGCGAATTGTGCTCATTCGCTTTGGCGCGACGTCGAACTATAAATAATGCTGTCACTAGCGTGAGCGTTGCGTGAGCGTCGTGGAAAGTCGGAAAAGTCGGCTGCGAGGGTGAGTGCCAAGTTTGGGGAGCGTTTCGTAGTATGCGCAGTGCAATGGAGACGCGGAAACTTGTTGTGGCCCAGTGTTTTGCAGTTGGACGACAAGATTGGTACACAGTAGTAAAGAGCGAGGCACTGAGTTGGCATAAATAATGTAGTGCACAATGGGGCTCGAGATGTGTTTGTTACCTCAGGTGCTGTATAATTGTCGACAAGGAGTGAAAACGGAGCAATTTGTGACGGCTCTTTCAATTTAAGACGTTAAAAACAGACGGAATTTGCATTTGTAATACCAGATCATCGAAACTACTTGGAACTTTTGTGTATATGAACGGGTCCGCGCCTTTGTACTCTGCTCCCTTCACCGCTACAAACCAACCAACCATCGTGTCCGTGCGCATCTGAGTCGCAAAGAATGGGGAATAGCGCAGTTTGCTCGTGCATGGGGCGTAGCTCAGTTGGTAGAGCGTTCGCTTCGCATGTGAAAGGTCCAGGATTCAAGCCGCGGTGCTTCCATTTTTTGTGGTCAGTGCATGGTAAGTGTTGGTCGCGGCGAACCTAAAGGAACGCAAGATGTTGCAAAGCCAGCGTCACAGACTGATATGATGTATACTGACGTAAGGAGAGCAAGATGTAAGTGTGGGGACCGGCTGTTATCGAGGTGTCATCGAGTGCAGATCTGTCTTAGGTATCGCGGCTTAACCTCATTGAAGTCTAGAGGGTGGACAACACGTTGGTCTTACTCAGAGCGGTGTCCGAATTCTATTTTCGACGTTATACGTGCCACTTTCATTTTGGCCAACTACGATTCGATACAGAATGCACGAAACCTGAAAGACACCCTAACGGATACATAGAGAGTAGTGTTTGTCTGCTGAATAATGGGAGTGCAAGGGTCTGTGTCGTCTATATGGCTGTATGTAGCACCATTAGTCTTCGGGGGGGCGGGCGTAGCTCAGATGGTAGAGCGCTCGCTTAGTATGCGAGAGGTACTGGGATCAATACCCAGTGCCTCCAGAATTTTTAACACACCTACATGCGCACCTTGATATGCAAGTGGAATAATTCACAACCAGCAGATGTGTCTAGGAAGATACAAGCGAATGATTAGCATCCACAATTGACAAGCGTGCTGTTATTAGTGCGCAGGAAGCACCCTCCTCCCACGCCTACACTTAATTTAGAAACAGTACAAGTGTTCCCGTAAGATTCTCAAGCCTATGTCGGAAAGATCTGCCTTGCGCCGAGTTCACGTAAATCCCACTGCACACTCCTATTCTTTGCGTGCAGTCAGCTGCTACTGGTGTTGCTAGTTGTGACTGCTGATAACAGATGCCGTAGCAATCAATTCATGGAGTGAGTTGTATGTTTTGCGATAGTCTGTATCTGACAAGCAAGCACAGGTGACATAGGTGCGAACACAGGAAGCTTGCAGACCCTCGCTGCCTGCAGACACCGAGCAGCCACACTAGGAGGGCGGCCTAAGCCGTAGGCGAATTGTGCTCATTCGCTTTGGCGCGACGTCGAACTATAAATAATGCTGTCACTAGCGTGAGCGTCGTGGAAAGTCGGAAAAGTCGGCTGCGAGGGTGAGTGCCAAGTTTGGGGAGCGTTTCGTAGTATGCGCAGTGCAATGGAGACGCGGAAACTTGTTGTGGCCCAGTGTTTTGCAGTTGGACGACAAGATTGGTACACAGTAGTAAAGAGCGAGGCACTGAGTTGGCATAAATAATGTAGTGCACAATGGGGCTCGAGATGTGTTTGTTACCTCAGGTGCTGTATAATTGTCGACAAGGAGTGAAAACGGAGCAATTTGTGACGGCTCTTTCAATTTAAGACGTTAAAAACAGACGGAATTTGCATTTGTAATACCAGAGAATCGAAACTACTTGGAACTTTTGTGTATATGAACGGGTCCGCGCCTTTGTACTCTGCTCCCTTCACCGCTACAAACCAACCAACCATCGTGTCCGTGCGCATCTGAGTCGCAAAGAATGGGGAATAGCGCAATTTGCTCGTGCTTGGGGCGTAGCTCAGTTGGTAGAGCGTTCGCTTCGCATGTGAAAGGTCCAGGATTCAAGCCGCGGTGCCTCCATTTTTTGTGGTCAGTGCATGGTAAGTGTTGGTCGCGGCGAACCTAAAGGCACGCAAGATTTTGCAAAGCCAGCGTCACAGACTGATATGATGTATACTGACGTAAGGAGAGCAAGATGTAAGTGTGGGGACCGGCTGTTATCGAGGTGTCATCGAGTGCAGATCTGTCTTAGGTATCGCGGCTTAACCTCATTGAAGTCTAGAGGGTGGACAACACGTTGGTCTTACTCAGAGCGGTGTCCGAATTCTATTTTCGACGTTATACGTGGCACTTTCATTTTGGCCAACTACGATTCGATACAGAATGCACGAAACCTGAAAAACACCCTAAAGGATACATAGAGAGTAGTGTTTGTCTGCTGAATAATGGGAGTGCAAGGGTCTGTGTCGTCTATATGGCTGTATGTAGCACCATTAGTCTTCGGGGGGGCGGGCGTAGCTAAGATGGTGGAGCGCTCGCTTAGTATGCGAGAGGTACTGGGATCAATACCCAGTGCCTCCAGAATTTTTAACACACCTACATGCGCACCTTGATATGCAAGTGGAATAATTCACAACCAGCAGATGTGTCTAGGAAGATACAAGCGAATGATTAGCATCCACAATTGACAAGCGTGCTGTTATTAGTGCGCACGAAGCACCCTCCTCCCACGCCTACACTTAATTTAGAAACAGTACAAGTGTTCCCGTGAGATTCTCAAGCCTATGTCGGAAAGATCTGCCTTGCGCCGAGTTCACGTAAATCCCACTGCACATTCCTATTCTTTGCGTGCAGTCAGCTGCTACTGGTGTTGCTAGTTGTGACTGCTGATAACAGATGCCGTAGCAATCAATTCATGGAGTGAGTTGTATGTTTTGCGATAGTCTGCCTCTGACAAGCAAGCACAGGTGACATAGGTGCGAACACAGGAAGCTTGCAGACCCTCGCTGCCTGCAGACACCGAGCAGCCACACTAGGAGGGCGGCCTAAGCCGTAGGCGAATTGTGCTCATTCGCTTTGGCGCGACGTCGAACTATAAATAATGCTGTCACTAGCGTGAGCGTCGTGGAAAGTCGGAAAAGTCGGCTGCGAGGGTGAGTGCCAAGTTTGGGGAGCGTTTCGTAGTATGCGCAGTGCAATGGAGACGCGGAAACTTGTTGTGGCCCAGTGTTTTGCAGTTGGACGACAAGATTGGTACACAGTAGTAAAGAGCGAGGCACTGAGTTGGCATAAATAATGTAGTGCACAATGGGGCTCGAGATGTGTTTGTTACCTCAGGTGCTGTATAATTGTCGACAAGGAGTGAAAACGGAGCAATTTGTGACGGCTCTTTCAATTTAAGACGTTAAAAACAGACGGAATTTGCATTTGTAATACCAGAGCATCGAAACTACTTGGAACTTTTGTGTATATGAACTGGTCCGCGCCTTTGTACTCTGCTCCCTTCACCGCTACAAACCAACCAACCATCGTGTCCGTGCGCATCTGAGTCGCAAAAAATGGGGAATAGCGCAGTTTGCTTGTGCATGGGGCGTAGCTCAGTTGGTAGAGCGTTCGCTTGGCATGTGAAAGGTCCAGGGTTCAAGCCGCGGCGCCTCCATTTTTTGTGGTCAGTGCATGCTAAGTGTTGGTCGCGGCGAACCTAAAGGCACGCAAGATGTTGCAAAGCCAGCGTCACAGACTGATATGATGTATACTGACGTAAGGAGAGCAAGATGTAAGTGTGGGGACCGGCTGTTATCGAGGTGTCATCGAGTGCAGATCTGTCTTAGGTATCGCGGCTTAACCTCATTGAAGTCTAGAGGGTGGACAACACGTTGGTCTTACTCAGAGCGGTGTCCGAATTCTATTTTCGACGTTATACGTGCCACTTTCATTTTGGCAACTACGATTCGATACAGAATGCACGAAACCTGAAAGACACCCTAACGAATACATAGAGAGTAGTGTTTGTCTGCTGAATAATGGGAGTGCAAGGGTCTGTGTCGTCTATATGGCTGTATGTAGCACCATTAGTCTTCGGGGGGGCGGGCGTAGCTCAGATGGTAGAGCGCTCGCTTAGTATGCGAGAGGTACTGGGATCAATACCCAGTGCCTCCAGAATTTTTAACACACCTACATGCGCACCTTGATATGCAAGTGGAATAATTCACAACCAGCAGATGTGTCTAGGAAGATACAAGCGAATGATTAGCATCCACAATTGACAAGCGTGCTGTTATTAGTGCGCAGGAAGCACCCTCCTCCCACGCCTACACTTAATTTAGAAACAGTACAAGTGTTCCCGTAAGATTCTCAAGCCTATGTCGGAAAGATCTGCCTTGCGCCGAGTTCACGTAAATCCCACTGCACACTCCTATTCTTTGCGTGCAGTCAGCTGCTACTGGTGTTTCTAGTTGTGACTGCTGATAACAGATGCCGTAGCAATCAATTCATGGAGTGAGTTGTATGTTTTGCGATAGTCTGTCTCTGACAAGCAAGCACAGGTGACATAGGTGCGAACACAGGAAGCTTGCAGACCCTCGCTGCCTGCAGACACCGAGCAGCCACACTAGGAGGGCGGCCTAAGCCGTAGGCGAATTGTGCTCATTCGCTTTGGCGCGACGTCGAACTATAAATAATGCTGTCACTAGCGTGAGCGTTGCGTGAGCGTCGTGGAAAGTCGGAAAAGTCGGCTGCGAGGGTGAGTGCCAAGTTTGGGGAGCGTTTCGTAGTATGCGCAGTGCAATGGAGACGCGGAAACTTGTTGTGGCCCAGTGTTTTGCAGTTGGACGACAAGATTGGTACACAGTAGTAAAGAGCGAGGCACTGAGTTGGCACAAATAATGTAGTGCACAATGGGGCTCGAGATGTGTTTGTTACCTCAGGTGCTGTATAATTGTCGACAAGGAGTGAAAACGGAGCAATTTGTGACGGCTCTTTCAATTTAAGACGTTAAAAACAGACGGAATTTGCATTTGTAATACCAGAGCATCGAAACTACTTGGAACTTTTGTGTATATGAACGGGTCCGCGCCTTTGTACTCTGCTCCTTTCACCGCTACAAACCAACCAACCATCGTGTCCGTGCGCATCTGAGTCGCAAAGAATGGGGAATAGTGCAGTTTGCTCGTGCATGGGGCGTAGCTCAGTTGGTAGAGCGTTCGCTTGGCATGTGAAAGGTCCAGGGTTCAAGCGGCGGCGCCTCCATTTTTTGTGGTCAGTGCATGGTAAGTGTTGGTCGCGGCGAACCTAAAGGCACGCAAGATGTTGCAAAGCCAGCGTCACAGACTGATATGATGTATACTGACGTAAGGAGAGCAAGATGTAAGTGTGGGGACCGGCTGTTATCGAGGTGTCATCGAGTGCAGATCTGTCTTAGGTATCGCGGCTTAACCTCATTGAAGTCTAGAGGGTGGACAACACGTTGGTCTTACTCAGAGCGGTGTCCGAATTCTATTTTCGACGTTATACGTGCCACTTTCATTTTGGCCAACTACGATTCGATACAGAATGCACGAAACCTGAAAAACACCCTAACGGATACATAGAGAGTAGTGTTTGTCTGCTGAATAATGGGAGTGCAAGGGTCTGTGTCGACTATATGGCTGTATGTAGCACCATTAGTCTTCGCGGGGGCGGGCGTAGCTCAGATGGTAGAGCGGTCGCTTAGTATGCGTGAGGTACTGGGATCAATACCCAGTGCCTCCAGAATTTTTAACACACCTACATGCGCACCTTGATATGCAAGTGGAATAATTCACAACCAGCAGATGTGTCTAGGAAGATACAAGCGAATGATTAGCATTCCACAATTGACAAGCGTGCTGTTATTAGTGCGCAGGAAGCACCCTCCTCCCACGCCTACACTTAATTTAGAAACAGTACAAGTGTTCCCGTAAGATTCTCAAGCCTATGTCGGAAAGATCTGCCTTGCGCCGAGTTCACGTAAATCCCACTGCACATTCCTATTCTTTGCGTGCAGTCAGCTGCTACTGGTGTTTCTAGTTGTGACTGCTGATAACAGATGCCGTAGCAATCAATTCATGGAGTGAGTTGTATGTTTTGCGATAGTCTGTCTCTGACAAGCAAGCACAGGTGACATAGGTGCGAACACAGGAAGCTTGCAGACCCTCGCTGCCTGCAGACACCGAGCAGCCACACTAGGAGGGCGGCCTAAGCCGTAGGCGAATTGTGCTCATTCGCTTTAGCGCGACGTCGAACTATAAATAATGCTGTCACTAGCGTGAGCGTTGCGGAAAGTCGGAAAAGTCGGCTGCGAGGGTGAGTGCCAAGTTTGGGGAGCGTTTCGTAGTATGCGCAGTGCAATGGAGACGCGGAAACTTGTTGTGGCCCAGTGTTTTGCAGTTGGACGACAAGATTGGTACACAGTAGTAAAGAGTGAGGCACTGAGTTGGCATAAGTAATGTAGTGCACAATGGGGCTCGAGATGTGTTTGTTACCTCAGGTGCTGTATAATTGTCGACAAGGAGTGAAAACGGAGCAATTTGTGACGGCTCTTTCAATTTAAGACGTTAAAAACAGACGGAATTTGCATTTGTAATACCAGAGCATCGAAACTACTTGGAACTTTTGTGTATATGAACGGGTCCGCGCCTTTGTACTCTGCTCCCTTCACCGCTACAAACCAACCAACCATCGTGTCCGTGCGCATCTGAGTCGCAAAGAATGGGGAATAGCGCAGTTTGTCGTGCATGGGGCGTAGCTCAGTTGGTAGAGCGTTCGCTTCGCATGTGAAAGGTCCAGGGTTCAAGCGGCGGCGCCTCCATTTTTTGTGGTCAGTGCATGGTAAGTGTTGGTCGCGGCGAACCTAAAGGCACGCAAGATGTTGCAAAGCCAGCGTCACAGACTGATATGATGTATACTGACGTAAGGAGAGCAAGATGTAAGTGTGGGGACCGGCTGTTATCGAGGTGTCATCGAGTGCAGATCTGTCTTAGGTATCGCGGCTTAACCTCATTGAAGTCTAGAGGGTGGACAACACGTTGGTCTTACTCAGAGCGGTGTCCGAATTCTATTTTCGACGTTATACGTGCCACTTTCATTTTGGCCAACTACGATTCGATACAGAATGCACGAAACCTGAAAGACACCCTAACGGATACATAGAGAGTAGTGTTTGTCTGCTGAATAATGGGAGTGCAAGGGTCTGTGTCGTCTAAATGGCTGTATGTAGCACCATTAGTCTTCGGGGGGGGGCGGGCGTAGCTCAGATGGTAGAGCGCTCGCTTAGTATGCGAGAGATACTGGGATCAATACCCAGTGCCTCCAGAATTTTTAACACACCTACATGCGCACCTTGATATGCAAGTGGAATAATTCACAACCAGCAGATGTGTCTAGGAAGATACAAGCGAATGATTAGCATCCACAATTGACAAGCGTGCTGTTATTAGTGCGCAGGAAGCACCCTCCTCCCACGCCTACACTTAATTTAGAAACAGTACAAGTGTTCCCGTAAGATTCTCAAGCCTATGTCGGAAAGATCTGCCTTGCGCCGAGTTCACGTAAATCCCACTGCACATTCCTATTCTTTGCGTGCAGTCAGCTGCTACTGGTGTTGCTAGTTGTGACTGCTGATAACAGATGCCGTAGCAATCAATTCATGGAGTGAGTTGTATGTTTTGCGATAGTCTGTATCTGACAAGCAAGCACAGGTGACATAGGTGCGAACACAGGAAGCTTGCAGACCCTCGCTGCCTGCAGACACCGAGCAGCCACACTAGGAGGGCGGCCTAAGCCGTAGGCGAATTGTGCTCATTCGCTTTGGCGCGACGTCGAACTATAAATAATGCTGTCACTAGCGTGAGCGTCGTGGAAAGTCGGAAAAGTCGGCTGCGAGGGTGAGTGCCAAGTTTGGGGAGCGTTTCGTAGTATGCGCAGTGCAATGGAGACGCGGAAACTTGTTGTGGCCCAGTGTTTTGCAGTTGGACGACAAGATTGGTACACAGTAGTAAAGAGCGAGGCACTGAGTTGGCATAAATAATGTAGTGCACAATGGGGCTCGAGATGTGTTTGTTACCTCAGGTGCTGTATAATTGTCGACAAGGAGTGAAAACGGAGCAATTTGTGACGGCTCTTTCAATTTAAGACGTTAAAAACAGACGGAATTTGCATTTGTAATACCAGAGAATCGAAACTACTTGGAACTTTTGTGTATATGAACGGGTCCGCGCCTTTGTACTCTGCTCCCTTCACCGCTACAAACCAACCAACCATCGTGTCCGTGCGCATCTGAGTCGCAAAGAATGGGGAATAGCGCAATTTGCTCGTGCTTGGGGCGTAGCTCAGTTGGTAGAGCGTTCGCTTGGCATGTGAAAGGTCCAGGATTCAAGCCGCGGTGCCTCCATTTTTTGTGGTCAGTGCATGGTAAGTGTTGGTCGCGGCGAACCTAAAGGCACGCAAGATTTTGCAAAGCCAGCGTCACAGACTGATATGATGTATACTGACGTAAGGAGAGCAAGATGTAAGTGTGGGGACCGGCTGTTATCGAGGTGTCATCGAGTGCAGATCTGTCTTAGGTATCGCGGCTTAACCTCATTGAAGTCTAGAGGGTGGACAACACGTTGGTCTTACTCAGAGCGGTGTCCGAATTCTATTTTCGACGTTATACGTGGCACTTTCATTTTGGCCAACTACGATTCGATACAGAATGCACGAAACCTGAAAAACACCCTAAAGGATACATAGAGAGTAGTGTTTGTCTGCTGAATAATGGGAGTGCAAGGGTCTGTGTCGTCTATATGGCTGTATGTAGCACCATTAGTCTTCGGGGGGGCGGGCGTAGCTAAGATGGTGGAGCGCTCGCTTAGTATGCGAGAGGTACTGGGATCAATACCCAGTGCCTCCAGAATTTTTAACACACCTACATGCGCACCTTGATATGCAAGTGGAATAATTCACAACCAGCAGATGTGTCTAGGAAGATACAAGCGAATGATTAGCATCCACAATTGACAAGCGTGCTGTTATTAGTGCGCACGAAGCACCCTCCTCCCACGCCTACACTTAATTTAGAAACAGTACAAGTGTTCCCGTGAGATTCTCAAGCCTATGTCGGAAAGATCTGCCTTGCGCCGAGTTCACGTAAATCCCACTGCACATTCCTATTCTTTGCGTGCAGTCAGCTGCTACTGGTGTTGCTAGTTGTGACTGCTGATAACAGATGCCGTAGCAATCAATTCATGGAGTGAGTTGTATGTTTTGCGATAGTCTGCCTCTGACAAGCAAGCACAGGTGACATAGGTGCGAACACAGGAAGCTTGCAGACCCTCGCTGCCTGCAGACACCGAGCAGCCACACTAGGAGGGCGGCCTAAGCCGTAGGCGAATTGTGCTCATTCGCTTTGGCGCGACGTCGAACTATAAATAATGCTGTCACTAGCGTGAGCGTCGTGGAAAGTCGGAAAAGTCGGCTGCGAGGGTGAGTGCCAAGTTTGGGGAGCGTTTCGTAGTATGCGCAGTGCAATGGAGACGCGGAAACTTGTTGTGGCCCAGTGTTTTGCAGTTGGACGACAAGATTGGTACACAGTAGTAAAGAGCGAGGCACTGAGTTGGCATAAATAATGTAGTGCACAATGGGGCTCGAGATGTGTTTGTTACCTCAGGTGCTGTATAATTGTCGACAAGGAGTGAAAACGGAGCAATTTGTGACGGCTCTTTCAATTTAAGACGTTAAAAACAGACGGAATTTGCATTTGTAATACCAGAGCATCGAAACTACTTGGAACTTTTGTGTATATGAACTGGTCCGCGCCTTTGTACTCTGCTCCCTTCACCGCTACAAACCAACCAACCATCGTGTCCGTGCGCATCTGAGTCGCAAAAAATGGGGAATAGCGCAGTTTGCTTGTGCATGGGGCGTAGCTCAGTTGGTAGAGCGTTCGCTTGGCATGTGAAAGGTCCAGGGTTCAAGCCGCGGCGCCTCCATTTTTTGTGGTCAGTGCATGCTAAGTGTTGGTCGCGGCGAACCTAAAGGCACGCAAGATGTTGCAAAGCCAGCGTCACAGACTGATATGATGTATACTGACGTAAGGAGAGCAAGATGTAAGTGTGGGGACCGGCTGTTATCGAGGTGTCATCGAGTGCAGATCTGTCTTAGGTATCGCGGCTTAACCTCATTGAAGTCTAGAGGGTGGACAACACGTTGGTCTTACTCAGAGCGGTGTCCGAATTCTATTTTCGACGTTATACGTGCCACTTTCATTTTGGCAACTACGATTCGATACAGAATGCACGAAACCTGAAAGACACCCTAACGAATACATAGAGAGTAGTGTTTGTCTGCTGAATAATGGGAGTGCAAGGGTCTGTGTCGTCTATATGGCTGTATGTAGCACCATTAGTCTTCGGGGGGGCGGGCGTAGCTCAGATGGTAGAGCGCTCGCTTAGTATGCGAGAGGTACTGGGATCAATACCCAGTGCCTCCAGAATTTTTAACACACCTACATGCGCACCTTGATATGCAAGTGGAATAATTCACAACCAGCAGATGTGTCTAGGAAGATACAAGCGAATGATTAGCATCCACAATTGACAAGCGTGCTGTTATTAGTGCGCACGAAGCACCCTCCTCCCACGCCTACACTTAATTTAGAAACAGTACAAGTGTTCCCGTAAGATTCTCAAGCCTATGTCGGAAAGATCTGCCTTGCGCCGAGTTCACGTAAATCCCACTGCACACTCCTATTCTTTGCGTGCAGTCAGCTGCTACTGGTGTTGCTAGTTGTGACTGCTGATAACAGATGCCGTAGCAATCAATTCATGGAGTGAGTTGTATGTTTTGCGATAGTCTGTCTCTGACAAGCAAGCACAGGTGACATAGGTGCGAACACAGGAAGCTTGCAGACCCTCGCTGCCTGCAGACACCGAGCAGCCACACTAGGAGGGCGGCCTAAGCCGTAGGCGAATTGTGCTCATTCGCTTTGGCGCGACGTCGAACTATAAATAATGCTGTCACTAGCGTGAGCGTTGCGTGAGCGTCGTGGAAAGTCGGAAAAGTCGGCTGCGAGGGTGAGTGCCAAGTTTGGGGAGCGTTTCGTAGTATGCGCAGTGCAATGGAGACGCGGAAACTTGTTGTGGCCCAGTGTTTTGCAGTTGGACGACAAGATTGGTACACAGTAGTAAAGAGCGAGGCACTGAGTTGGCACAAATAATGTAGTGCACAATGGGGCTCGAGATGTGTTTGTTACCTCAGGTGCTGTATAATTGTCGACAAGGAGTGAAAACGGAGCAATTTGTGACGGCTCTTTCAATTTAAGACGTTAAAAACAGACGGAATTTGCATTTGTAATACCAGAGCATCGAAACTACTTGGAACTTTTGTGTATATGAACGGGTCCGCGCCTTTGTACTCTGCTCCTTTCACCGCTACAAACCAACCAACCATCGTGTCCGTGCGCATCTGAGTCGCAAAGAATGGGGAATAGTGCAGTTTGCTCGTGCATGGGGCGTAGCTCAGTTGGTAGAGCGTTCGCTTGGCATGTGAAAGGTCCAGGGTTCAAGCGGCGGCGCCTCCATTTTTTGTGGTCAGTGCATGGTAAGTGTTGGTCGCGGCGAACCTAAAGGCACGCAAGATGTTGCAAAGCCAGCGTCACAGACTGATATGATGTATACTGACGTAAGGAGAGCAAGATGTAAGTGTGGGGACCGGCTGTTATCGAGGTGTCATCGAGTGCAGATCTGTCTTAGGTATCGCGGCTTAACCTCATTGAAGTCTAGAGGGTGGACAACACGTTGGTCTTACTCAGAGCGGTGTCCGAATTCTATTTTCGACGTTATACGTGCCACTTTCATTTTGGCCAACTACGATTCGATACAGAATGCACGAAACCTGAAAAACACCCTAACGGATACATAGAGAGTAGTGTTTGTCTGCTGAATAATGGGAGTGCAAGGGTCTGTGTCGACTATATGGCTGTATGTAGCACCATTAGTCTTCGCGGGGGCGGGCGTAGCTCAGATGGTAGAGCGGTCGCTTAGTATGCGTGAGGTACTGGGATCAATACCCAGTGCCTCCAGAATTTTTAACACACCTACATGCGCACCTTGATATGCAAGTGGAATAATTCACAACCAGCAGATGTGTCTAGGAAGATACAAGCGAATGATTAGCATTCCACAATTGACAAGCGTGCTGTTATTAGTGCGCAGGAAGCACCCTCCTCCCACGCCTACACTTAATTTAGAAACAGTACAAGTGTTCCCGTAAGATTCTCAAGCCTATGTCGGAAAGATCTGCCTTGCGCCGAGTTCACGTAAATCCCACTGCACATTCCTATTCTTTGCGTGCAGTCAGCTGCTACTGGTGTTTCTAGTTGTGACTGCTGATAACAGATGCCGTAGCAATCAATTCATGGAGTGAGTTGTATGTTTTGCGATAGTCTGTCTCTGACAAGCAAGCACAGGTGACATAGGTGCGAACACAGGAAGCTTGCAGACCCTCGCTGCCTGCAGACACCGAGCAGCCACACTAGGAGGGCGGCCTAAGCCGTAGGCGAATTGTGCTCATTCGCTTTAGCGCGACGTCGAACTATAAATAATGCTGTCACTAGCGTGAGCGTTGCGGAAAGTCGGAAAAGTCGGCTGCGAGGGTGAGTGCCAAGTTTGGGGAGCGTTTCGTAGTATGCGCAGTGCAATGGAGACGCGGAAACTTGTTGTGGCCCAGTGTTTTGCAGTTGGACGACAAGATTGGTACACAGTAGTAAAGAGTGAGGCACTGAGTTGGCATAAGTAATGTAGTGCACAATGGGGCTCGAGATGTGTTTGTTACCTCAGGTGCTGTATAATTGTCGACAAGGAGTGAAAACGGAGCAATTTGTGACGGCTCTTTCAATTTAAGACGTTAAAAACAGACGGAATTTGCATTTGTAATACCAGAGCATCGAAACTACTTGGAACTTTTGTGTATATGAACGGGTCCGCGCCTTTGTACTCTGCTCCCTTCACCGCTACAAACCAACCAACCATCGTGTCCGTGCGCATCTGAGTCGCAAAGAATGGGGAATAGCGCAGTTTGTCGTGCATGGGGCGTAGCTCAGTTGGTAGAGCGTTCGCTTCGCATGTGAAAGGTCCAGGGTTCAAGCGGCGGCGCCTCCATTTTTTGTGGTCAGTGCATGGTAAGTGTTGGTCGCGGCGAACCTAAAGGCACGCAAGATGTTGCAAAGCCAGCGTCACAGACTGATATGATGTATACTGACGTAAGGAGAGCAAGATGTAAGTGTGGGGACCGGCTGTTATCGAGGTGTCATCGAGTGCAGATCTGTCTTAGGTATCGCGGCTTAACCTCATTGAAGTCTAGAGGGTGGACAACACGTTGGTCTTACTCAGAGCGGTGTCCGAATTCTATTTTCGACGTTATACGTGCCACTTTCATTTTGGCCAACTACGATTCGATACAGAATGCACGAAACCTGAAAGACACCCTAACGGATACATAGAGAGTAGTGTTTGTCTGCTGAATAATGGGAGTGCAAGGGTCTGTGTCGTCTAAATGGCTGTATGTAGCACCATTAGTCTTCGGGGGGGGGCGGGCGTAGCTCAGATGGTAGAGCGCTCGCTTAGTATGCGAGAGATACTGGGATCAATACCCAGTGCCTCCAGAATTTTTAACACACCTACATGCGCACCTTGATATGCAAGTGGAATAATTCACAACCAGCAGATGTGTCTAGGAAGATACAAGCGAATGATTAGCATCCACAATTGACAAGCGTGCTGTTATTAGTGCGCAGGAAGCACCCTCCTCCCACGCCTACACTTAATTTAGAAACAGTACAAGTGTTCCCGTAAGATTCTCAAGCCTATGTCGGAAAGATCTGCCTTGCGCCGAGTTCACGTAAATGCCACTGCACATTCCTATTCTTTGCGTGCAGTCAGCTGCTACTGGTGTTGCTAGTTGTGACTGCTGATAACAGATGCCGTAGCAATCAATTCATGGAGTGAGTTGTATGTTTTGCGATAGTCTGTCTCTGACAAGCAAGCACAGGTGACATAGGTGCGAACACAGGAAGCTTGCAGACCCTCGCTGCCTGCAGACACCGAGCAGCCACACTAGGAGGGCGGCCTAAGCCGTAGGCGAATTGTGCTCATTCGCTTTGGCGCGACGTCGAACTATAAATAATGCTGTCACTAGCGTGAGCGTTGCGTGAGCGTCGTGGAAAGTCGGAAAAGTCGGCTGCGAGGGTGAGTGCCGAGTTTGGGGAGCGTTTCGTAGTATGCGCAGTGCAATGGAGACGGGGAAACTTGTTGTGGCCCAGTGTTTTGCAGTTGGACGACAAGATTGGTACACAGTAGTAAAGAGCGAGGCACTGAGTTGGCATAAATAATGTAGTGCACAATGGGGCTCGAGATGTGTTTGTTACCTCAGGTGCTGGATAATTGTCGACAAGGAGTGAAAACGGAGCAATTTGTGACGGCTCTTTCAATTTAAGACGTTAAAAACAGACGGAATTTGCATTTGTAATACCAGAGCATCGAAACTACTTGGAACTTTTGTGTATATGAACGGGTCCGCGCCTTTGTACTCTGCTCCCTTCACCGCTACAAACCAACCAACCATCGTGTCCGTGCGCATCTGAGTCGCAAAGAATGGGGAATAGCGCAGTTTGCTCGTGCATGGGGCGTAGCTCAGTTGGTAGAGCGTTCGCTTGGCATGTGAAAGGTCCAGGGTTCAAGCGGCGGCGCCTCCATTTTTTGTGGTCAGTGCATGGTAAGTGTTGGTCGCGGCGAACCTAAAGGCACGCAAGATGTTGCAAAGCCAGCGTCACAGACTGATATGATGTATACTGACGTAAGGAGAGCAAGATGTAAGTGTGGGGACCGGCTGTTATCGAGGTGTCATCGAGTGCAGATCTGTCTTAGGTATCGCGGCTTAACCTCATTGAAGTCTAGAGGGTGGACAACACGTTGGTCTTACTCAGAGCGGTGTCCGAATTCTATTTTCGACATTATACGTGCCACTTTCATTTTGGCCAACTACGATTCGATACAGAATGCACGAAACCTGAAAGACACCCTAACGGATACATAGAGAGTAGTGTTTGTCTGCTGAATAATGGGAGTGCAAGGGTCTGTGTCGTCTATATGGCTGTATGTAGCACCATTAGTCTTCGGGCGGGTGGGCGTAGCTCAGATGGTAGAGCGCTCACTTAGTATGCGAGAGGTACTGGGAACAATACCCAGTGCCTCCAGAATTTTTAACACACCTACATGCGCACCTTGATATGCAAGTGGAATAATTCACAACCAGCAGATGTGTCTAGGAAGATACAAGCGAATGATTAGCATCCACAATTGACAAGCGTGCTGTTATTAGTGCGCAGGAAGCACCCTCCTCCCACGCCTACACTTAATTTAGAAACAGTACAAGTGTTCCCGTAAGATTCTCAAGCCTATGTCGGATAGATCTGCCTGGCGCCGAGTTCACGTAAATCCCACTGCACATTCCTATTCTTTGCGTGCAGTCAGCTGCTACTGGTGTTGCTAGTTGTGACTGCTGATAACAGATGCCGTAGCAATCAATTCATGGAGTGAGTTGTATGTTTTGCGATAGTCTGTCTCTGACAAGCAAGCACAGGTGACATAGGTGCGAACACAGGAAGCTTGCAGACCCTCGCTGCCTGCAGACACCGAGCAGCCACACTAGGAGGGCGGCCTAAGCCGTAGGCGAATTGTGCTCATTCGCTTTGGCGCGACGTCGAACTATAAATAATGCTGTCACTAGCGTTAGCGTCGTGGAAAGTCGGAAAAGTCGGCTGCGAGGGTGAGTGCCAAGTCTGGGGAGCGTTTCGTAGTATGCGCAGTGCAATGGAGACGCGGAAACTTGTTGTGGCCCAGTGTTTTGCAGTTGGACGACAAGATTGGTACACAGTAGTAAAGAGCGAGGCACTGAGTTGGCATAAATAATGTAGTGCACAATGGGGCTCGAGATGTGTTTGTTACCTCAGGTGCTGTATAATTGTCGACAAGGAGTGAAAACGGAGCAATTTGTGACGGCTCTTTCAATTTAAGACGTTAAAAACAGACGGAATTTGCATTTGTAATACCAGAGCATCGAAACTACTTGGAACTTTTGTGTATATGAACGGGTCCGCGCCTTTGTACTCTGCTCCCTTCACCGCTACAAACCAACCAACCATCGTGTCCGTGCGCATCTGAGTCGCAAAGAATGGGGAATAGCGCAGTTTGCTCGTGCATGGGGCGTAGCTCAGTTGGTAGAGCGTTCGCTTGGCATGTGAAAGGTCCAGGGTTCAAGCGGCGGCGCCTCCATTTTTTGTGGTAAGTGTTGGTCGCGGCGAACCTAAAGGCACGCAAGATGTTGCAAAGCCAGCGTCACAGACTGATATGATGTATACTGACGTAAGGAGAGCAAGATGTAAGTGTGGGGACCGGCTGTTATCGAGGTGTCATCGAGTGCAGATCTGTCTTAGGTATCGCGGCTTAACCTCATTGAAGTCTAGAGGGTGGACAACACGTTGGTCTTACTCAGAGCGGTGTCCGAATTCTATTTTCGACGTTATACGTGCCACTTTCATTTTGGCCAACTACGATTCGATACAGAATGCACGAAACCTGAAAGACACCCTAACGGATACATAGAGAGTAGTGTTTGTCTGCTGAATAATGGGAGTGCAAGGGTCTGTGTCGTCTATATGGCTGTATGTAGCACCATTAGTCTTCGGGGGGGTGGGCGTAGCTCAGATGGTAGAGCGCTCGCTTAGTATGCGAGAGGTACTGGGATCAATACCCAGTGCCTCCAGAATTTTTAACACACCTACATGCGCACCTTGATATGCAAGTGGAATAATTCACAACCAGCAGATGTGTCTAGGAAGATACAAGCGAATGATTAGCATCCACAATTGACAAGCGTGCTGTTATTAGTGCGCAGGAAGCACCCTCCTCCCACGCCTACACTTAATGTAGAAACAGTACAAGTGTTCCCGTAAGATTCTCAAGCCTATGTCGGAAAGATCTGCCTGGCGCCGAGTTCACGTAAATGCCACTGCACATTCCTATTCTTTGCGTGCAGTCAGCTGCTACTGGTGTTGCTAGTTGTGACTGCTGATAACAGATGCCGTAGCAATCAATTCATGGAGTGAGTTGTATGTTTTGCGATAGTCTGTCTCTGACAAGCAAGCACAGGTGACATAGGTGCGAACACAGGAAGCTTGCAGACCCTCGCTGCCTGCAGACACCGAGCAGCCACACTAGGAGGGCGGCCTAAGCCGTAGGCGAATTGTGCTCATTCGCTTTGGCGCGACGTCGAACTATAAATAATGCTGTCACTAGCGTGAGCGTTGCGTGAGCGTCGTGGAAAGTCGGAAAAGTCGGCTGCGAGGGTGAGTGCCAAGTCTGGGGAGCGTTTCGTAGTATGCGCAGTGCAATGGAGACGCGGAAACTTGTTGTGGCCCAGTGTTTTGCAGTTGGACGACAAGATTGGTACACAGTAGTAAAGAGCGAGGCACTGAGTTGGCATAAATAATGTAGTGCACAATGGGGCTCGAGATGTGTTTGTTACCTCAGGTGCTGTATAATTGTCGACAAGGAGTGAAAACGGAGCAATTTGTGACGGCTCTTTCAATTTAAGACGTTAAAAACAGACGGAATTTGCATTTGTAATACCAGAGCATCGAAACTACTTGGAACTTTTGTGTATATGAACGGGTCCGCGCCTTTGTACTCTGCTCCCTTCACCGCTACAAACCAACCAACCATCGTGTCCGTGCGCATCTGAGTCGCAAAGAATGGGGAATAGCGCAGTTTGCTCGTGCATGGGGCGTAGCTCAGTTGGTAGAGCGTTCGCTTGGCATGTGAAAGGTCCAGGGTTCAAGCGGCGGCGCCTCCATTTTTTGTGGTCAGTGCATGGTAAGTGTTGGTCGCGGCGAACCTAAAGGCACGCAAGATGTTGCAAAGCCAGCGTCACAGACTGATATGATGTATACTGACGTAAGGAGAGCAAGATGTAAGTGTGGGGACCGGCTGTTATCGAGGTGTCATCGAGTGCAGATCTGTCTTAGGTATCGCGGCTTAACCTCATTGAAGTCTAGAGGGTGGACAACACGTTGGTCTTACTCAGAGCGGTGTCCGAATTCTATTTTCGACATTATACGTGCCACTTTCATTTTGGCCAACTACGATTCGATACAGAATGCACGAAACCTGAAAGACACCCTAACGGATACATAGAGAGTAGTGTTTGTCTGCTGAATAATGGGAGTGCAAGGGTCTGTGTCGTCTATATGGCTGTATGTAGCACCATTAGTCTTCGGGCGGGTGGGCGTAGCTCAGATGGTAGAGCGCTCACTTAGTATGCGAGAGGTACTGGGAACAATACCCAGTGCCTCCAGAATTTTTAACACACCTACATGCGCACCTTGATATGCAAGTGGAATAATTCACAACCAGCAGATGTGTCTAGGAAGATACAAGCGAATGATTAGCATCCACAATTGACAAGCGTGCTGTTATTAGTGCGCAGGAAGCACCCTCCTCCCACGCCTACACTTAATTTAGAAACAGTACAAGTGTTCCCGTAAGATTCTCAAGCCTATGTCGGATAGATCTGCCTGGCGCCGAGTTCACGTAAATCCCACTGCACATTCCTATTCTTTGCGTGCAGTCAGCTGCTACTGGTGTTGCTAGTTGTGACTGCTGATAACAGATGCCGTAGCAATCAATTCATGGAGTGAGTTGTATGTTTTGCGATAGTCTGTCTCTGACAAGCAAGCACAGGTGACATAGGTGCGAACACAGGAAGCTTGCAGACCCTCGCTGCCTGCAGACACCGAGCAGCCACACTAGGAGGGCGGCCTAAGCCGTAGGCGAATTGTGCTCATTCGCTTTGGCGCGACGTCGAACTATAAATAATGCTGTCACTAGCGTTAGCGTCGTGGAAAGTCGGAAAAGTCGGCTGCGAGGGTGAGTGCCAAGTCTGGGGAGCGTTTCGTAGTATGCGCAGTGCAATGGAGACGCGGAAACTTGTTGTGGCCCAGTGTTTTGCAGTTGGACGACAAGATTGGTACACAGTAGTAAAGAGCGAGGCACTGAGTTGGCATAAATAATGTAGTGCACAATGGGGCTCGAGATGTGTTTGTTACCTCAGGTGCTGTATAATTGTCGACAAGGAGTGAAAACGGAGCAATTTGTGACGGCTCTTTCAATTTAAGACGTTAAAAACAGACGGAATTTGCATTTGTAATACCAGAGCATCGAAACTACTTGGAACTTTTGTGTATATGAACGGGTCCGCGCCTTTGTACTCTGCTCCCTTCACCGCTACAAACCAACCAACCATCGTGTCCGTGCGCATCTGAGTCGCAAAGAATGGGGAATAGCGCAGTTTGCTCGTGCATGGGGCGTAGCTCAGTTGGTAGAGCGTTCGCTTGGCATGTGAAAGGTCCAGGGTTCAAGCGGCGGCGCCTCCATTTTTTGTGGTCAGTGCATGGTAAGTGTTGGTCGCGGCGAACCTAAAGGCACGCAAGATGTTGCAAAGCCAGCGTCACAGACTGATATGATGTATACTGACGTAAGGAGAGCAAGATGTAAGTGTGGGGACCGGCTGTTATCGAGGTGTCATCGAGTGCAGATCTGTCTTAGGTATCGCGGCTTAACCTCATTGAAGTCTAGAGGGTGGACAACACGTTGGTCTTACTCAGAGCGGTGTCCGAATTCTATTTTCGACATTATACGTGCCACTTTCATTTTGGCCAACTACGATTCGATACAGAATGCACGAAACCTGAAAGACACCCTAACGGATACATAGAGAGTAGTGTTTGTCTGCTGAATAATGGGAGTGCAAGGGTCTGTGTCGTCTATATGGCTGTATGTAGCACCATTAGTCTTCGGGCGGGTGGGCGTAGCTCAGATGGTAGAGCGCTCACTTAGTATGCGAGAGGTACTGGGAACAATACCCAGTGCCTCCAGAATTTTTAACACACCTACATGCGCACCTTGATATGCAAGTGGAATAATTCACAACCAGCAGATGTGTCTAGGAAGATACAAGCGAATGATTAGCATCCACAATTGACAAGCGTGCTGTTATTAGTGCGCAGGAAGCACCCTCCTCCCACGCCTACACTTAATTTAGAAACAGTACAAGTGTTCCCGTAAGATTCTCAAGCCTATGTCGGATAGATCTGCCTGGCGCCGAGTTCACGTAAATCCCACTGCACATTCCTATTCTTTGCGTGCAGTCAGCTGCTACTGGTGTTGCTAGTTGTGACTGCTGATAACAGATGCCGTAGCAATCAATTCATGGAGTGAGTTGTATGTTTTGCGATAGTCTGTCTCTGACAAGCAAGCACAGGTGACATAGGTGCGAACACAGGAAGCTTGCAGACCCTCGCTGCCTGCAGACACCGAGCAGCCACACTAGGAGGGCGGCCTAAGCCGTAGGCGAATTGTGCTCATTCGCTTTGGCGCGACGTCGAACTATAAATAATGCTGTCACTAGCGTTAGCGTCGTGGAAAGTCGGAAAAGTCGGCTGCGAGGGTGAGTGCCAAGTCTGGGGAGCGTTTCGTAGTATGCGCAGTGCAATGGAGATGCGGAAACTTGTTGTGGCCCAGTGTTTTGCAGTTGGACGACAAGATTGGTACACAGTAGTAAAGAGCGAGGCACTGAGTTGGCATAAATAATGTAGTGCACAATGGGGCTCGAGATGTGTTTGTTACCTCAGGTGCTGTATAATTGTCGACAAGGAGTGAAAACGGAGCAATTTGTGACGGCTCTTTCAATTTAAGACGTTAAAAACAGACGGAATTTGCATTTGTAATACCAGAGCATCGAAACTACTTGGAACTTTTGTGTATATGAACGGGTCCGCGCCTTTGTACTCTGCTCCCTTCACCGCTACAAACCAACCAACCATCGTGTCCGTGCGCATCTGAGTCGCAAAGAATGGGGAATAGCGCAGTTTGCTCGTGCATGGGGCGTAGCTCAGTTGGTAGAGCGTTCGCTTGGCATGTGAAAGGTCCAGGGTTCAAGCGGCGGCGCCTCCATTTTTTGTGGTCAGTGCATGGTAAGTGTTGGTCGCGGCGAACCTAAAGGCACGCAAGATGTTGCAAAGCCAGCGTCACAGACTGATATGATGTATACTGACGTAAGGAGAGCAAGATGTAAGTGTGGGGACCGGCTGTTATCGAGGTGTCATCGAGTGCAGATCTGTCTTAGGTATCGCGGCTTAACCTCATTGAAGTCTAGAGGGTGGACAACACGTTGGTCTTACTCAGAGCGGTGTCCGAATTCTATTTTCGACATTATACGTGCCACTTTCATTTTGGCCAACTACGATTCGATACAGAATGCACGAAACCTGAAAGACACCCTAACGGATACATAGAGAGTAGTGTTTGTCTGCTGAATAATGGGAGTGCAAGGGTCTGTGTCGTCTATATGGCTGTATGTAGCACCATTAGTCTTCGGGCGGGTGGGCGTAGCTCAGATGGTAGAGCGCTCACTTAGTATGCGAGAGGTACTGGGAACAATACCCAGTGCCTCCAGAATTTTTAACACACCTACATGCGCACCTTGATATGCAAGTGGAATAATTCACAACCAGCAGATGTGTCTAGGAAGATACAAGCGAATGATTAGCATCCACAATTGACAAGCGTGCTGTTATTAGTGCGCAGGAAGCACCCTCCTCCCACGCCTACACTTAATTTAGAAACAGTACAAGTGTTCCCGTAAGATTCTCAAGCCTATGTCGGATAGATCTGCCTGGCGCCGAGTTCACGTAAATCCCACTGCACATTCCTATTCTTTGCGTGCAGTCAGCTGCTACTGGTGTTGCTAGTTGTGACTGCTGATAACAGATGCCGTAGCAATCAATTCATGGAGTGAGTTGTATGTTTTGCGATAGTCTGTCTCTGACAAGCAAGCACAGGTGACATAGGTGCGAACACAGGAAGCTTGCAGACCCTCGCTGCCTGCAGACACCGAGCAGCCACACTAGGAGGGCGGCCTAAGCCGTAGGCGAATTGTGCTCATTCGCTTTGGCGCGACGTAGAACTATAAATAATGCTGTCACTAGCGTTAGCGTCGTGGAAAGTCGGAAAAGTCGGCTGCGAGGGTGAGTGCCAAGTCTGGGGAGCGTTTCGTAGTATGCGCAGTGCAATGGAGACGCGGAAACTTGTTGTGGCCCAGTGTTTTGCAGTTGGACGACAAGATTGGTACACAGTAGTAAAGAGCGAGGCACTGAGTTGGCATAAATAATGTAGTGCACAATGGGGCTCGAGATGTGTTTGTTACCTCAGGTGCTGTATAATTGTCGACAAGGAGTGAAAACGGAGCAATTTGTGACGGCTCTTTCAATTTAAGACGTTAAAAACAGACGGAATTTGCATTTGTAATACCAGAGCATCGAAACTACTTGGAACTTTTGTGTATATGAACGGGTCCGCGCCTTTGTACTCTGCTCCCTTCACCGCTACAAACCAACCAACCATCGTGTCCGTGCGCATCTGAGTCGCAAAGAATGGGGAATAGCGCAGTTTGCTCGTGCATGGGGCGTAGCTCAGTTGGTAGAGCGTTCGCTTGGCATGCGAAAGGTCCAGGGTTCAAGCGGCGGCGCCTCCATTTTTTGTGGTCAGTGCATGGTAAGTGTTGGTCGCGGCGAACCTAAAGGCACGCAAGATGTTGCAAAGCCAGCGTCACAGACTGATATGATGTATACTGACGTAAGGAGAGCAAGATGTAAGTGTGGGGACCGGCTGTTATCGAGGTGTCATCGAGTGCAGATCTGTCTTAGGTATCGCGGCTTAACCTCATTGAAGTCTAGAGGGTGGACAACACGTTGGTCTTACTCAGAGCGGTGTCCGAATTCTATTTTCGACGTTATACGTGCCACTTTCATTTTGGCCAACTACGATTCGATACAGAATGCACGAAACCTGAAAGACACCCTAACGGATACATAGAGAGTAGTGTTTGTCTGCTGAATAATGGGAGTGCAAGGGTCTGTGTCGTCTATATGGCTGTATGTAGCACCATTAGTCTTCGGGGGGGTGGGCGTAGCTCAGATGGTAGAGCGCTCGCTTAGTATGCGAGAGGTACTGGGATCAATACCCAGTGCCTCCAGAATTTTTAACACACCTACATGCGCACCTTGATATGCAAGTGGAATAATTCACAACCAGCAGATGTGTCTAGGAAGATACAAGCGAATGATTAGCATCCACAATTGACAAGCGTGCTGTTATTAGTGCGCAGGAAGCACCCTCCTCCCACGCCTACACTTAATGTAGAAACAGTACAAGTGTTCCCGTAAGATTCTCAAGCCTATGTCGGAAAGATCTGCCTGGCGCCGAGTTCACGTAAATGCCACTGCACATTCCTATTCTTTGCGTGCAGTCAGCTGCTACTGGTGTTGCTAGTTGTGACTGCTGATAACAGATGCCGTAGCAATCAATTCATGGAGTGAGTTGTATGTTTTGCGATAGTCTGTCTCTGACAAGCAAGCACAGGTGACATAGGTGCGAACACAGGAAGCTTGCAGACCCTCGCTGCCTGCAGACACCGAGCAGCCACACTAGGAGGGCGGCCTAAGCCGTAGGCGAATTGTGCTCATTCGCTTTGGCGCGACGTCGAACTATAAATAATGCTGTCACTAGCGTGAGCGTTGCGTGAGCGTCGTGGAAAGTCGGAAAAGTCGGCTGCGAGGGTGAGTGCCAAGTCTGGGGAGCGTTTCGTAGTATGCGCAGTGCAATGGAGACGCGGAAACTTGTTGTGGCCCAGTGTTTTGCAGTTGGACGACAAGATTGGTACACAGTAGTAAAGAGCGAGGCACTGAGTTGGCATAAATAATGTAGTGCACAATGGGGCTCGAGATGTGTTTGTTACCTCAGGTGCTGTATAATTGTCGACAAGGAGTGAAAACGGAGCAATTTGTGACGGCTCTTTCAATTTAAGACGTTAAAAACAGACGGAATTTGCATTTGTAATACCAGAGCATCGAAACTACTTGGAACTTTTGTGTATATGAACGGGTCCGCGCCTTTGTACTCTGCTCCCTTCACCGCTACAAACCAACCAACCATCGTGTCCGTGCGCATCTGAGTCGCAAAGAATGGGGAATAGCGCAGTTTGCTCGTGCATGGGGCGTAGCTCAGTTGGTAGAGCGTTCGCTTGGCATGTGAAAGGTCCAGGGTTCAAGCGGCGGCGCCTCCATTTTTTGTGGTCAGTGCATGGTAAGTGTTGGTCGCGGCGAACCTAAAGGCACGCAAGATGTTGCAAAGCCAGCGTCACAGACTGATATGATGTATACTGACGTAAGGAGAGCAAGATGTAAGTGTGGGGACCGGCTGTTATCGAGGTGTCATCGAGTGCAGATCTGTCTTAGGTATCGCGGCTTAACCTCATTGAAGTCTAGAGGGTGGACAACACGTTGGTCTTACTCAGAGCGGTGTCCGAATTCTATTTTCGACATTATACGTGCCACTTTCATTTTGGCCAACTACGATTCGATACAGAATGCACGAAACCTGAAAGACACCCTAACGGATACATAGAGAGTAGTGTTTGTCTGCTGAATAATGGGAGTGCAAGGGTCTGTGTCGTCTATATGGCTGTATGTAGCACCATTAGTCTTCGGGCGGGTGGGCGTAGCTCAGATGGTAGAGCGCTCACTTAGTATGCGAGAGGTACTGGGAACAATACCCAGTGCCTCCAGAATTTTTAACACACCTACATGCGCACCTTGATATGCAAGTGGAATAATTCACAACCAGCAGATGTGTCTAGGAAGATACAAGCGAATGATTAGCATCCACAATTGACAAGCGTGCTGTTATTAGTGCGCAGGAAGCACCCTCCTCCCACGCCTACACTTAATTTAGAAACAGTACAAGTGTTCCCGTAAGATTCTCAAGCCTATGTCGGATAGATCTGCCTGGCGCCGAGTTCACGTAAATCCCACTGCACATTCCTATTCTTTGCGTGCAGTCAGCTGCTACTGGTGTTGCTAGTTGTGACTGCTGATAACAGATGCCGTAGCAATCAATTCATGGAGTGAGTTGTATGTTTTGCGATAGTCTGTCTCTGACAAGCAAGCACAGGTGACATAGGTGCGAACACAGGAAGCTTGCAGACCCTCGCTGCCTGCAGACACCGAGCAGCCACACTAGGAGGGCGGCCTAAGCCGTAGGCGAATTGTGCTCATTCGCTTTGGCGCGACGTCGAACTATAAATAATGCTGTCACTAGCGTTAGCGTCGTGGAAAGTCGGAAAAGTCGGCTGCGAGGGTGAGTGCCAAGTCTGGGGAGCGTTTCGTAGTATGCGCAGTGCAATGGAGACGCGGAAACTTGTTGTGGCCCAGTGTTTTGCAGTTGGACGACAAGATTGGTACACAGTAGTAAAGAGCGAGGCACTGAGTTGGCATAAATAATGTAGTGCACAATGGGGCTCGAGATGTGTTTGTTACCTCAGGTGCTGTATAATTGTCGACAAGGAGTGAAAACGGAGCAATTTGTGACGGCTCTTTCAATTTAAGACGTTAAAAACAGACGGAATTTGCATTTGTAATACCAGAGCATCGAAACTACTTGGAACTTTTGTGTATATGAACGGGTCCGCGCCTTTGTACTCTGCTCCCTTCACCGCTACAAACCAACCAACCATCGTGTCCGTGCGCATCTGAGTCGCAAAGAATGGGGAATAGCGCAGTTTGCTCGTGCATGGGGCGTAGCTCAGTTGGTAGAGCGTTCGCTTGGCATGTGAAAGGTCCAGGGTTCAAGCGGCGGCGCCTCCATTTTTTGTGGTAAGTGTTGGTCGCGGCGAACCTAAAGGCACGCAAGATGTTGCAAAGCCAGCGTCACAGACTGATATGATGTATACTGACGTAAGGAGAGCAAGATGTAAGTGTGGGGACCGGCTGTTATCGAGGTGTCATCGAGTGCAGATCTGTCTTAGGTATCGCGGCTTAACCTCATTGAAGTCTAGAGGGTGGACAACACGTTGGTCTTACTCAGAGCGGTGTCCGAATTCTATTTTCGACGTTATACGTGCCACTTTCATTTTGGCCAACTACGATTCGATACAGAATGCACGAAACCTGAAAGACACCCTAACGGATACATAGAGAGTAGTGTTTGTCTGCTGAATAATGGGAGTGCAAGGGTCTGTGTCGTCTATATGGCTGTATGTAGCACCATTAGTCTTCGGGGGGGTGGGCGTAGCTCAGATGGTAGAGCGCTCGCTTAGTATGCGAGAGGTACTGGGATCAATACCCAGTGCCTCCAGAATTTTTAACACACCTACATGCGCACCTTGATATGCAAGTGGAATAATTCACAACCAGCAGATGTGTCTAGGAAGATACAAGCGAATGATTAGCATCCACAATTAACAAGCGTGCTGTTATTAGTGCGCAGGAAGCACCCTCCTCCCACGCCTACACTTAATGTAGAAACAGTACAAGTGTTCCCGTAAGATTCTCAAGCCTATGTCGGAAAGATCTGCCTGGCGCCGAGTTCACGTAAATGCCACTGCACATTCCTATTCTTTGCGTGCAGTCAGCTGCTACTGGTGTTGCTAGTTGTGACTGCTGATAACAGATGCCGTAGCAATCAATTCATGGAGTGAGTTGTATGTTTTGCGATAGTCTGTCTCTGACAAGCAAGCACAGGTGACATAGGTGCGAACACAGGAAGCTTGCAGACCCTCGCTGCCTGCAGACACCGAGCAGCCACACTAGGAGGGCGGCCTAAGCCGTAGGCGAATTGTGCTCATTCGCTTTGGCGCGACGTCGAACTATAAATAATGCTGTCACTAGCGTGAGCGTTGCGTGAGCGTCGTGGAAAGTCGGAAAAGTCGGCTGCGAGGGTGAGTGCCAAGTCTGGGGAGCGTTTCGTAGTATGCGCAGTGCAATGGAGACGCGGAAACTTGTTGTGGCCCAGTGTTTTGCAGTTGGACGACAAGATTGGTACACAGTAGTAAAGAGCGAGGCACTGAGTTGGCATAAATAATGTAGTGCACAATGGGGCTCGAGATGTGTTTGTTACCTCAGGTGCTGTATAATTGTCGACAAGGAGTGAAAACGGAGCAATTTGTGACGGCTCTTTCAATTTAAGACGTTAAAAACAGACGGAATTTGCATTTGTAATACCAGAGCATCGAAACTACTTGGAACTTTTGTGTATATGAACGGGTCCGCGCCTTTGTACTCTGCTCCCTTCACCGCTACAAACCAACCAACCATCGTGTCCGTGCGCATCTGAGTCGCAAAGAATGGGGAATAGCGCAGTTTGCTCGTGCATGGGGCGTAGCTCAGTTGGTAGAGCGTTCGCTTGGCATGTGAAAGGTCCAGGGTTCAAGCGGCGGCGCCTCCATTTTTTGTGGTCAGTGCATGGTAAGTGTTGGTCGCGGCGAACCTAAAGGCACGCAAGATGTTGCAAAGCCAGCGTCACAGACTGATATGATGTATACTGACGTAAGGAGAGCAAGATGTAAGTGTGGGGACCGGCTGTTATCGAGGTGTCATCGAGTGCAGATCTGTCTTAGGTATCGCGGCTTAACCTCATTGAAGTCTAGAGGGTGGACAACACGTTGGTCTTACTCAGAGCGGTGTCCGAATTCTATTTTCGACATTATACGTGCCACTTTCATTTTGGCCAACTACGATTCGATACAGAATGCACGAAACCTGAAAGACACCCTAACGGATACATAGAGAGTAGTGTTTGTCTGCTGAATAATGGGAGTGCAAGGGTCTGTGTCGTCTATATGGCTGTATGTAGCACCATTAGTCTTCGGGGGGGTGGGCGTAGCTCAGATGGTAGAGCGCTCACTTAGTATGCGAGAGGTACTGGGAACAATACCCAGTGCCTCCAGAATTTTTAACACACCTACATGCGCACCTTGATATGCAAGTGGAATAATTCACAACCAGCAGATGTGTCTAGGAAGATACAAGCGAATGATTAGCATCCACAATTGACAAGCGTGCTGTTATTAGTGCGCAGGAAGCACCCTCCTCCCACGCCTACACTTAATTTAGAAACAGTACAAGTGTTCCCGTAAGATTCTCAAGCCTATGTCGGATAGATCTGCCTGGCGCCGAGTTCACGTAAATCCCACTGCACATTCCTATTCTTTGCGTGCAGTCAGCTGCTACTGGTGTTGCTAGTTGTGACTGCTGATAACAGATGCCGTAGCAATCAATTCATGGAGTGAGTTGTATGTTTTGCGATAGTCTGTCTCTGACAAGCAAGCACAGGTGACATAGGTGCGAACACAGGAAGCTTGCAGACCCTCGCTGCCTGCAGACACCGAGCAGCCACACTAGGAGGGCGGCCTAAGCCGTAGGCGAATTGTGCTCATTCGCTTTGGCGCGACGTCGAACTATAAATAATGCTGTCACTAGCGTTAGCGTCGTGGAAAGTCGGAAAAGTCGGCTGCGAGGGTGAGTGCCAAGTCTGGGGAGCGTTTCGTAGTATGCGCAGTGCAATGGAGACGCGGAAACTTGTTGTGGCCCAGTGTTTTGCAGTTGGACGACAAGATTGGTACACAGTAGTAAAGAGCGAGGCACTGAGTTGGCATAAATAATGTAGTGCACAATGGGGCTCGAGATGTGTTTGTTACCTCAGGTGCTGTATAATTGTCGACAAGGAGTGAAAACGGAGCAATTTGTGACGGCTCTTTCAATTTAAGACGTTAAAAACAGACGGAATTTGCATTTGTAATACCAGAGCATCGAAACTACTTGGAACTTTTGTGTATATGAACGGGTCCGCGCCTTTGTACTCTGCTCCCTTCACCGCTACAAACCAACCAACCATCGTGTCCGTGCGCATCTGAGTCGCAAAGAATGGGGAATAGCGCAGTTTGCTCGTGCATGGGGCGTAGCTCAGTTGGTAGAGCGTTCGCTTGGCATGCGAAAGGTCCAGGGTTCAAGCGGCGGCGCCTCCATTTTTTGTGGTCAGTGCATGGTAAGTGTTGGTCGCGGCGAACCTAAAGGCACGCAAGATGTTGCAAAGCCAGCGTCACAGACTGATATGATGTATACTGACGTAAGGAGAGCAAGATGTAAGTGTGGGGACCGGCTGTTATCGAGGTGTCATCGAGTGCAGATCTGTCTTAGGTATCGCGGCTTAACCTCATTGAAGTCTAGAGGGTGGACAACACGTTGGTCTTACTCAGAGCGGTGTCCGAATTCTATTTTCGACGTTATACGTGCCACTTTCATTTTGGCCAACTACGATTCGATACAGAATGCACGAAACCTGAAAGACACCCTAACGGATACATAGAGAGTAGTGTTTGTCTGCTGAATAATGGGAGTGCAAGGGTCTGTGTCGTCTATATGCCTGTATGTAGCACCATTAGTCTTCGGGGGGGGCGGGCGTAGCTCAGATGGTAGAGCGCTCGCTTAGTATGCGAGAGGTACTGGGATCAATACCCAGTGCCTCCAGAATTTTTAACACACCTACATGCGCACCTTGATATGCAAGTGGAATAATTCACAACCAGCAGATGTGTCTAGGAAGATACAAGCGAATGATTAGCATCCACAATTGACAAGCGTGCTGTTATTAGTGCGCAGGAAGAATCCTCCTCCCACGCCTACACTTAATGTAGAAACAGTACAAGTGTTCCCGTAAGATTCTCAAGCCTATGTCGGAAAGATCTGCCTGGCGCCGAGTTCACGTAAATGCCACTGCACATTCCTATTCTTTGCGTGCAGTCAGCTGCTACTGGTGTTGCTAGTTGTGACTGCTGATAACAGATGCCGTAGCAATCAATTCATGGAGTGAGTTGTATGTTTTGCGATAGTCTGTCTCTGACAAGCAAGCACAGGTGACATAGGTGCGAACACAGGAAGCTTGCAGACCCTCGCTGCCTGCAGACACCGAGCAGCCACACTAGGAGGGCGGCCTAAGCCGTAGGCGAATTGTGCTCATTCGCTTTGGCGCGACGTCGAACTATAAATAATGCTGTCACTAGCGTGAGCGTTGCGTGAGCGTCGTGGAAAGTCGGAAAAGTCGGCTGCGAGGGTGAGTGCCAAGTCTGGGGAGCGTTTCGTAGTATGCGCAGTGCAATGGAGACGCGGAAACTTGTTGTGGCCCAGTGTTTTGCAGTTGGACGACAAGATTGGTACACAGTAGTAAAGAGCGAGGCACTGAGTTGGCATAAATAATGTAGTGCACAATGGGGCTCGAGATGTGTTTGTTACCTCAGGTGCTGTATAATTGTCGACAAGGAGTGAAAACGGAGCAATTTGTGACGGCTCTTTCAATTTAAGACGTTAAAAACAGACGGAATTTGCATTTGTAATACCAGAGCATCGAAACTACTTGGAACTTTTGTGTATATGAACGGGTCCGCGCCTTTGTACTCTGCTCCCTTCACCGCTACAAACCAACCAACCATCGTGTCCGTGCGCATCTGAGTCGCAAAGAATGGGGAATAGCGCAGTTTGCTCGTGCATGGGGCGTAGCTCAGTTGGTAGAGCGTTCGCTTGGCATGTGAAAGGTCCAGGGTTCAAGCGGCGGCGCCTCCATTTTTTGTGGTCAGTGCATGGTAAGTGTTGGTCGCGGCGAACCTAAAGGCACGCAAGATGTTGCAAAGCCAGCGTCACAGACTGATATGATGTATACTGACGTAAGGAGAGCAAGATGTAAGTGTGGGGACCGGCTGTTATCGAGGTGTCATCGAGTGCAGATCTGTCTTAGGTATCGCGGCTTAACCTCATTGAAGTCTAGAGGGTGGACAACACGTTGGTCTTACTCAGAGCGGTGTCCGAATTCTATTTTCGACATTATACGTGCCACTTTCATTTTGGCCAACTACGATTCGATACAGAATGCACGAAACCTGAAAGACACCCTAACGGATACATAGAGAGTAGTGTTTGTCTGCTGAATAATGGGAGTGCAAGGGTCTGTGTCGTCTATATGGCTGTATGTAGCACCATTAGTCTTCGGGGGGGTGGGCGTAGCTCAGATGGTAGAGCGCTCACTTAGTATGCGAGAGGTACTGGGAACAATACCCAGTGCCTCCAGAATTTTTAACACACCTACATGCGCACCTTGATATGCAAGTGGAATAATTCACAACCAGCAGATGTGTCTAGGAAGATACAAGCGAATGATTAGCATCCACAATTGACAAGCGTGCTGTTATTAGTGCGCAGGAAGCACCCTCCTCCCACGCCTACACTTAATTTAGAAACAGTACAAGTGTTCCCGTAAGATTCTCAAGCCTATGTCGGATAGATCTGCCTGGCGCCGAGTTCACGTAAATCCCACTGCACATTCCTATTCTTTGCGTGCAGTCAGCTGCTACTGGTGTTGCTAGTTGTGACTGCTGATAACAGATGCCGTAGCAATCAATTCATGGAGTGAGTTGTATGTTTTGCGATAGTCTGTCTCTGACAAGCAAGCACAGGTGACATAGGTGCGAACACAGGAAGCTTGCAGACCCTCGCTGCCTGCAGACACCGAGCAGCCACACTAGGAGGGCGGCCTAAGCCGTAGGCGAATTGTGCTCATTCGCTTTGGCGCGACGTCGAACTATAAATAATGCTGTCACTAGCGTGAGCGTTGCGTGAGCGTCGTGGAAAGTCGGAAAAGTCGGCTGCGAGGGTGAGTGCCAAGTCTGGGGAGCGTTTCGTAGTATGCGCAGTGCAATGGAGACGCGGAAACTTGTTGTGGCCCAGTGTTTTGCAGTTGGACGACAAGATTGGTACACAGTAGTAAAGAGCGAGGCACTGAGTTGGCATAAATAATGTAGTGCACAATGGGGCTCGAGATGTGTTTGTTACCTCAGGTGCTGTATAATTGTCGACAAGGAGTGAAAACGGAGCAATTTGTGACGGCTCTTTCAATTTAAGACGTTAAAAACAGACGGAATTTGCATTTGTAATACCAGAGCATCGAAACTACTTGGAACTTTTGTGTATATGAACGGGTCCGCGCCTTTGTACTCTGCTCCCTTCACCGCTACAAACCAACCAACCATCGTGTCCGTGCGCATCTGAGTCGCAAAGAATGGGGAATAGCGCAGTTTGCTCGTGCATGGGGCGTAGCTCAGTTGGTAGAGCGTTCGCTTGGCATGTGAAAGGTCCAGGGTTCAAGCGGCGGCGCCTCCATTTTTTGTGGTCAGTGCATGGTAAGTGTTGGTCGCGGCGAACCTAAAGGCACGCAAGATGTTGCAAAGCCAGCGTCACAGACTGATATGATGTATACTGACGTAAGGAGAGCAAGATGTAAGTGTGGGGACCGGCTGTTATCGAGGTGTCATCGAGTGCAGATCTGTCTTAGGTATCGCGGCTTAACCTCATTGAAGTCTAGAGGGTGGACAACACGTTGGTCTTACTCAGAGCGGTGTCCGAATTCTATTTTCGACGTTATACGTGCCACTTTCATTTTGGCCAACTACGATTCGATACAGAATGCACGAAACCTGAAAGACACCCTAACGGATACATAGAGAGTAGTGTTTGTCTGCTGAATAATGGGAGTGCAAGGGTCTGTGTCGTCTATATGGCTGTATGTAGCACCATTAGTCTTCGGGGGGGTGGGCGTAGCTCAGATGGTAGAGCGCTCGCTTAGTATGCGAGAGGTACTGGGATCAATACCCAGTGCCTCCAGAATTTTTAACACACCTACATGCGCACCTTGATATGCAAGTGGAATAATTCACAACCAGCAGATGTGTCTAGGAAGATACAAGCGAATGATTAGCATCCACAATTGACAAGCGTGCTGTTATTAGTGCGCAGTAAGCACCCTCCTCCCACGCCTACACTTAATGTAGAAACAGTACAAGTGTTCCCGTAAGATTCTCAAGCCTATGTCGGAAAGATCTGCCTTGCGCCGAGTTCACGTAAATCCCACTGCACATTCCTATTCTTTGCGTGCAGTCAGCTGCTACTGGTGTTGCTAGTTGTGACTGCTGATAACAGATGCCGTAGCAATCAATTCATGGAGTGAGTTGTATGTTTTGCGATAGTCTGTCTCTGACAAGCAAGCACAGGTGACATAGGTGCGAACACAGGAAGTTTGCAGACCCTCGCTGCCTGCAGACACCGAGCAGCCACACTAGGAGGGCGGCCTAAGCCGTAGGCGAATTGTGCTCATTCGCTTTGGCGCGACGTCGAACTATAAATAATGCTGTCACTAGCGTGAGCGTTGCGTGAGCGTCGTGGAAAGTCGGAAAAGTCGGCTGCGAGGGTGAGTGCCAAGTCTGGGGAGCGTTTCGTAGTATGCGCAGTGCAATGGAGACGCGGAAACTTGTTGTGGCCCAGTGTTTTGCAGTTGGACGACAAGATTGGTACACAGTAGTAAAGAGCGAGGCACTGAGTTGGCATAAATAATGTAGTGCACAATGGGGCTCGAGATGTGTTTGTTACCTCAGGTGCTGTATAATTGTCGACAAGGAGTGAAAACGGAGCAATTTGTGACGGCTCTTTCAATTTAAGACGTTAAAAACAGACGGAATTTGCATTTGTAATACCAGAGCATCGAAACTACTTGGAACTTTTGTGTATATGAACGGGTCCGCGCCTTTGTACTCTGCTCCCTTCACCGCTACAAACCAACCAACCATCGTGTCCGTGCGCATCTGAGTCGCAAAGAATGGGGAATAGCGCAGTTTGCTCGTGCATGGGGCGTAGCTCAGTTGGTAGAGCGTTCGCTTGGTATGTGAAAGGTTAGGGTTCAAGCGGCGGCGCCTCCATTTTTTGTGGTCAGTGCATGGTAAGTGTTGGTCGCGGCGAACCTAAAGGCACGCAAGATGTTGCAAAGCCAGCGTCACAGACTGATATGATGTATACTGACGTAAGGAGAGCAAGATGTAAGTGTGGGGACCGGCTGTTATCGAGGTGTCATCGAGTGCAGATCTGTCTTAGGTATCGCGGCTTAACCTCATTGAAGTCTAGAGGGTGGACAACACGTTGGTCTTACTCAGAGCGGTGTCCGAATTCTATTTTCGACATTATACGTGCCACTTTCATTTTGGCCAACTACGATTCGATACAGAATGCACGAAACCTGAAAGACACCCTAACGGATACATAGAGAGTAGTGTTTGTCTGCTGAATAATGGGAGTGCAAGGGTCTGTGTCGTCTATATGGCTGTATGTAGCACCATTAGTCTTCGGGGGGGCGGGCGTAGCTCAGATGGTAGAGCGCTCGCTTAGTATGCGAGAGATACTGGGATCAATACCCAGTGCCTCCAGAATTTTTAACACACCTACATGCGCACCTTGATATGCAAGTGGAATAATTCACAACCAGCAGATGTGTCTAGGAAGATACAAGCGAATGATTAGCATCCACAATTGACAAGCGTGCTGTTATTAGTGCGCAGGAAGCACCCTCCTCCCACGCCTACACTTAATTTAGAAACAGTACAAGTGTTCCCGTAAGATTCTCAAGCCTATGTCGGAAAGATCTGCCTGGCGCCGAGTTCACGTAAATCCCACTGCACATTCCTATTCTTTGCGTGCAGTCAGCTGCTACTGGTGTTGTTAGTTGTGACTGCTGATAACAGATGCCGTAGCAATCAATTCATGGAGTGAGTTGTATGTTTTGCGATAGTCTGTCTCTGACAAGCAAGCACAGGTGACATAGGTGCGAACACAGGAAGCTTGCAGACCCTCGCTGCCTGCAGACACCGAGCAGCCACACTAGGAGGGCGGCCTAAGCCGTAGGCGAATTGTGCTCATTCGCTTTGGCGCGACGTCGAACTATAAATAATGCTGTCACTAGCGTGAGCGTCGTGGAAAGTCGGAAAAGTCGGCTGCGAGGGTGAGTGCCAAGTTTGGGGAGCGTTTCGTAGTATGCGCAGTGCAATGGAGACGCGGAAACTTGTTGTGGCCCAGTGTTTTGCAGTTGGACGACAAGATTGGTACACAGTAGTAAAGAGCGAGGCACTGAGTTGGCATAAATAATGTAGTGCACAATGGGGCTCGAGATGTGTTTGTTACCTCAGGTGCTGTATAATTGTCGACAAGGAGTGAAAACGGAGCAATTTGTGACGGCTCTTTCAATTTAAGACGTTAAAAACAGACGGAATTTGCATTTGTAATACCAGAGCATCGAAACTACTTGGAACTTTTGTGTATATGAACGGGTCCGCGCCTTTGTACTCTGCTCCCTTCACCGCTACAAACCAACCAACCATCGTGTCCGTGCGCATCTGAGTCGCAAAGAATGGGGAATAGCGCAGTTTGCTCGTGCATGGGGCGTAGCTCAGTTGGTAGAGCGTTCGCTTGGCATGTGAAAGGTCCAGGGTTCAAGCGGCGGCGCCTCCATTTTTTGTGGTCAGTGCATGGTAAGTGTTGGTCGCGGCGAACCTAAAGGCACGCAAGATGTTGCAAAGCCAGCGTCACAGACTGATATGATGTATACTGACGTAAGGAGAGCAAGATGTAAGTGTGGGGACCGGCTGTTATCGAGGTGTCATCGAGTGCAGATCTGTCTTAGGTATCGCGGCTTAACCTCATTGAAGTCTAGAGGGTGGACAACACGTTGGTCTTACTCAGAGCGGTGTCCGAATTCTATTTTCGACGTTATACGTGCCACTTTCATTTTGGCCAACTACGATTCGATACAGAATGCACGAAACCTGAAAGACACCCTAACGGATACATAGAGAGTAGTGTTTGTCTGCTGAATAATGGGAGTGCAAGGGTCTGTGTCGTCTATATGGCTGTATGTAGCACCATTAGTCTTCGGGGGGGCGGGCGTAGCTCAGATGGTAGAGCGCTCGCTTAGTATGCGAGAGGTACTGGGATCAATACCCAGTGCCTCCAGAATTTTTAACACACCTACATGCGCACCTTGATATGCAAGTGGAATAATTCACAACCAGCAGATGTGTCTAGGAAGATACAAGCGAATGATTAGCATCCACAATTGACAAGCGTGCTGTTATTAGTGCGCAGGAAGAACCCTCCTCCCACGCCTACACTTAATTTAGAAACAGTACAAGTGTTCCCGTAAGATTCTCAAGCCTATGTCGGAAAGATCTGCCTTGCGCCGAGTTCACGTAAATCCCACTGCACATTCCTATTCTTTGCGTGCAGTCAGCTGCTACTGGTGTTGCTAGTTGTGACTGCTGATAACAGATGCCGTAGCAATCAATTCATGGAGTGAGTTGTATGTTTTGCGATAGTCTGTCTCTGACAAGCAAGCACAGGTGACATAGGTGCGAACACAGGAAGCTTGCAGACCCTCGCTGCCTGCAGACAGCGAGCAGCCACACTAGGAGGGCGGCCTAAGCCGTAGGCGAATTGTGCTCATTCGCTTTGGCCCGACGTCGAACTATAAATAATGCTGTCACTAGCGTTAGCGTCGTGGAAAGTCGGAAAAGTCGGCTGCGAGGGTGAGTGCCAAGTCTGGGGAGCGTTTCGTAGTATGCGCAGTGCAATGGAGACGCGGAAACTTGTTGTGGCCCAGTGTTTTGCAGTTGGACGACAAGATTGGTACACAGTAGTAAAGAGCGAGGCACTGAGTTGGCATAAATAATGTAGTGCACAATGGGGCTCGAGATGTGTTTGTTACCTCAGGTGCTGTATAATTGTCGACAAGGAGTGAAAACGGAGCAATTTGTGACGGCTCTTTCAATTTAAGACGTTAAAAACAGACGGAATTTGCATTTGTAATACCAGAGCATCGAAACTACTTGGAACTTTTGTGTATATGAACGGGTCCGCGCCTTTGTACTCTGCTCCCTTCACCGCTACAAACCAACCAACCATCGTGTCCGTGCGCATCTGAGTCGCAAAGAATGGGGAATAGCGCAGTTTGCTCGTGCATGGGGCGTAGCTCAGTTGGTAGAGCGTTCGCTTGGCATGTGAAAGGTCCAGGGTTCAAGCGGCGGCGCCTCCATTTTTTGTGGTCAGTGCATGGTAAGTGTTGGTCGCGGCGAACCTAAAGGCACGCAAGATGTTGCAAAGCCAGCGTCACAGACTGATATGATGTATACTGACGTAAGGAGAGCAAGATGTAAGTGTGGGGACCGGCTGTTATCGAGGTGTCATCGAGTGCAGATCTGTCTTAGGTATCGCGGCTTAACCTCATTGAAGTCTAGAGGGTGGACAACACGTTGGTCTTACTCAGAGCGGTGTCCGAATTCTATTTTCGACGTTATACGTGCCACTTTCATTTTGGCCAACTACGATTCGATACAGAATGCACGAAACCTGAAAGACACCCTAACGGATACATAGAGAGTAGTGTTTGTCTGCTGAATAATGGGAGTGCAAGGGTCTGTGTCGTCTATATGCCTGTATGTAGCACCATTAGTCTTCGGGGGGGGCGGGCGTAGCTCAGATGGTAGAGCGCTCGCTTAGTATGCGAGAGGTACTGGGATCAATACCCAGTGCCTCCAGAATTTTTAACACACCTACATGCGCACCTTGATATGCAAGTGGAATAATTCACAACCAGCAGATGTGTCTAGGAAGATACAAGCGAATGATTAGCATCCACAATTGACAAGCGTGCTGTTATTAGTGCGCAGGAAGAACCCTCCTCCCACGCCTACACTTAATTTAGAAACAGTACAAGTGTTCCCGTAAGATTCTCAAGCCTATGTCGGAAAGATCTGCCTTGCGCCGAGTTCACGTAAATCCCACTGCACATTCCTATTCTTTGCGTGCAGTCAGCTGCTACTGGTGTTGCTAGTTGTGACTGCTGATAACAGATGCCGTAGCAATCAATTCATGGAGTGAGTTGTATGTTTTGCGATAGTCTGTCTCTGACAAGCAAGCACAGGTGACATAGGTGCGAACACAGGAAGCTTGCAGACCCTCGCTGCCTGCAGACACCGAGCAGCCACACTAGGAGGGCGGCCTAAGCCGTAGGCGAATTGTGCTCATTCGCTTTGGCCCGACGTCGAACTATAAATAATGCTGTCACTAGCGTTAGCGTCGTGGAAAGTCGGAAAAGTCGGCTGCGAGGGTGAGTGCCAAGTCTGGGGAGCGTTTCGTAGTATGCGCAGTGCAATGGAGACGCGGAAACTTGTTGTGGCCCAGTGTTTTGCAGTTGGACGACAAGATTGGTACACAGTAGTAAAGAGCGAGGCACTGAGTTGGCATAAATAATGTAGTGCACAATGGGGCTCGAGATGTGTTTGTTACCTCAGGTGCTGTATAATTGTCGACAAGGAGTGAAAACGGAGCAATTTGTGACGGCTCTTTCAATTTAAGACGTTAAAAACAGACGGAATTTGCATTTGTAATACCAGAGCATCGAAACTACTTGGAACTTTAGTGTATATGAACGGGTCCGCGCCTTTGTACTCTGCTCCCTTCACCGCTACAAACCAACCAACCATCGTGTCCGTGCGCATCTGAGTCGCAAAGAATGGGGAATAGCGCAGTTTGCTCGTGCATGGGGCGTAGCTCAGTTGGTAGAGCGTTCGCTTGGCATGTGAAAGGTCCAGGGTTCAAGCGGCGGCGCCTCCATTTTTTGTGGTCAGTGCATGGTAAGTGTTGGTCGCGGCGAACCTAAAGGCACGCAAGATGTTGCAAAGCCAGCGTCACAGACTGATATGATGTATACTGACGTAAGGAGAGCAAGATGTAAGTGTGGGGACCGGCTGTTATCGAGGTGTCATCGAGTGCAGATCTGTCTTAGGTATCGCGGCTTAACCTCATTGAAGTCTAGAGGGTGGACAACACGTTGGTCTTACTCAGAGCGGTGTCCGAATTCTATTTTCGACGTTATACGTGCCACTTTCATTTTGGCCAACTACGATTCGATACAGAATGCACGAAACCTGAAAGACACCCTAACGGATACATAGAGAGTAGTGTTTGTCTGCTGAATAATGGGAGTGCAAGGGTCTGTGTCGTCTATATGGCTGTATGTAGCACCATTAGTCTTCGGGGGGGCGGGCGTAGCTCAGATGGTAGAGCGCTCGCTTAGTATGCGAGAGGTACTGGGATCAATACCCAGTGCCTCCAGAATTTTTAACACACCTACATGCGCACCTTGATATGCAAGTGGAATAATTCACAACCAGCAGATGTGTCTAGGAAGATACAAGCGAATGATTAGCATCCACAATTGACAAGCGTGCTGTTATTAGTGCGCAGGAAGCACCCTCCTCCCACGCCTACACTTAATTTAGAAACAGTACAAGTGTTCCCGTAAGATTCTCAAGCCTATGTCGGAAAGATCTGCCTTGCGCCGAGTTCACGTAAATCCCACTGCACATTCCTATTCTTTGCGTGCAGTCAGCTGCTACTGGTGTTGCTAGTTGTGACTGCTGATAACAGATGCCGTAGCAATCAATTCATGGAGTGAGTTGTATGTTTTGCGATAGTCTGTCTCTGACAAGCAAGCACAGGTGACATAGGTGCGAACACAGGAAGCTTGCAGACCCTCGCTGCCTGCAGACACCGAGCAGCCACACTAGGAGGGCGGCCTAAGCCGTAGGCGAATTGTGCTCATTCGCTTTGGCCCGACGTCGAACTATAAATAATGCTGTCACTAGCGTGAGCGTCGTGGAAAGTCGGAAAAGTCGGCTGCGAGGGTGAGTGCCAAGTTTGGGGAGCGTTTCGTAGTATGCGCAGTGCAATGGAGACGCGGAAACTTGTTGTGGCCCAGTGTTTTGCAGTTGGACGACAAGATTGGTACACAGTAGTAAAGAGCGAGGCACTGAGTTGGCATAAATAATGTAGTGCACAATGGGGCTCGAGATGGGTTTGTTACCTCAGGTGCTGTATAATTGTCGACAAGGAGTGAAAACGGAGCAATTTGTGACGGCTCTTTCAATTTAAGACGTTAAAAACAGACGGAATTTGCATTTGTAATACCAGAGCATCGAAACTACTTGGAACTTTTGTGTATATGAACGGGTCCGCGCCTTTGTACTCTGCTCCCTTCACCGCTACAAACCAACCAACCATCGTGTCCGTGCGCATCTGAGTCGCAAAGAATGGGGAATAGCGCAGTTTGCTCGTGCATGGGGCGTAGCTCAGTTGGTAGAGCGTTCGCTTGGCATGTGAAAGGTCCAGGGTTCAAGCGGCGGCGCCTCCATTTTTTGTGGTCAGTGCATGGTAAGTGTTGGTCGCGGCGAACCTAAAGGCACGCAAGATGTTGCAAAGCCAGCGTCACAGACTGATATGATGTATACTGACGTAAGGAGAGCAAGATGTAAGTGTGGGGACCGGCTGTTATCGAGGTGTCATCGAGTGCAGATCTGTCTTAGGTATCGCGGCTTAACCTCATTGAAGTCTAGAGGGTGGACAACACGTTGGTCTTACTCAGAGCGGTGTCCGAATTCTATTTTCGACGTTATACGTGCCACTTTCATTTTGGCCAACTACGATTCGATACAGAATGCACGAAACCTGAAAGACACCCTAAAGGATACATAGAGAGTAGTGTTTGTCTGCTGAATAATGGGAGTGCAAGGGTCTGTGTCGTCTATATGGCTGTATGTGGCACCATTAGTCTTCGGGGGGGCGGGCGTAGCTCAGATGGTAGAGCGCTCGCTTAGTATGCGAGAGGTACTGGGATCAATACCCAGTGCCTCCAGAATTTTTAACACACCTACATGCGCACCTTGATATGCAAGTGGAATAATTCACAACCAGCAGATGTGTCTAGGAAGATACAAGCGAATGATTAGCATCCACAATTGACAAGCGTGCTGTTATTAGTGCCAGGAAGCACCCTCCTCCCACGCCTACACTTAATTTAGAAACAGTACAAGTGTTCCCGTAAGATTCTCAAGCCTATGTCGGAAAGATCTGCCTTGCGCCGAGTTCACGTAAATCCCACTGCACATTCCTATTCTTTGCGTGCAGTCAGCTGCTACTGGTGTTGCTAGTTGTGACTGCTGATAACAGATGCCGTAGCAATCAATTCATGGAGTGAGTTGTATGTTTTGCGATAGTCTGTCTCTGACAAGCAAGCACAGGTGACATAGGTGCGAACACAGGAAGCTTGCAGACACTCGCTGCCTGCAGACACCGAGCAGCCACACTAGGAGGGCGGCCTAAGCCGTAGGCGAATTGTGCTCATTCGCTTTGGCGCGACGTCGAACTATAAATAATGCTGTCACTAGCGTGAGCGTCGTGGAAAGTCGGAAAAGTCGGCTGCGAGGGTGAGTGCCAAGTTTGGGGAGCGTTTCGTAGTATGCGCAGTGCAATGGAGACGCGGAAACTTGTTGTGGCCCAGTGTTTTGCAGTTGGACGACAAGATTGGTACACAGTAGTAAAGAGCGAGGCACTGAGTTGGCATAAATAATGTAGTGCACAATGGGGCTCGAGATGGGTTTGTTACCTCAGGTGCTGTATAATTGTCGACAAGGAGTGAAAACGGAGCAATTTGTGACGGCTCTTTCAATTTAAGACGTTAAAAACAGACGGAATTTGCATTTGTAATACCAGAGCATCGAAACTACTTGGAACCTTTGTGTATATGAACGGGTCCTCGCCTTTGTACTCTGCTCCCTTCACCGCTACAAACCAACCAACCATCGTGTCCGTGCGCATCTGAGTCGCAAAGAATGGGGAATAGCGCAATTGGTTGTGCATGGGGCGTAGCTCAGTTGGTAGAGCGTTCGCTTGGCATGTGAAAGGTCAAGGGTTGAAGCGGCGGCGCCTCCATTTTTTGTGGTCAGTGCATGGCAAGTGTTGGTCGCGGCGAACCTAAAGGCACGCAAGATGTTGCAAAGCCAGCGTCACAGACTGATATGATGTATACTGACGTAAGGAGAGCAAGATGTAAGTGTGGGGACCGGCTGTTATCGAGGTGTCATCGAGTGCAGATCTGTCTTAGGTACCGCGGCTTAACCTCATTGAAGTCTAGAGGGTGGACAACACGTTGGTCTTACTCAGAGCGGTGTCCGAATTCTATTTTCGACGTTATACGTGCCACTTTCATTTTGGCCAACTACGATTCGATACAGAATGCACGAAACCTGAAAGACACCCTAAAGGATACATAGAGAGTAGTGTTTGTCTGCTGAATAATGGGAGTGCAAGGGTCTGTGTCGTCTATATGGCTGTATGTAGCACCATTAGTCTTCGGGGGGGCGGGCGTAGCTCAGATGGTAGAGCGCTCGCTTAGTATGCGAGAGGTACTGGGATCAACACCCAGTGCCTCCAGAATTTTTAACACACCTACATGCGCACCTTGATATGCAAGTGGAATAATTCACAACCAGCAGATGTGTCTAGGAAGATACAAGCGAATGATTAGCATCCACAATTGACAAGCGTGCTGTTATTAGTGCGCAGGAAGCACCCTCCTCCCACGCCTACACTTAATTTAGAAACAGTACAAGTGTTCCCGTAAGATTCTCAAGCCTATGTCGGAAAGATCTGCCTTGCGCCGAGTTCACGTAAATCCCACTGCACATTCCTATTCTTTGCGTGCAGTCAGCTGCTACTGGTGTTGCTAGTTGTGACTGCTGATAACAGATGCCGTAGCAATCAATTCATGGAGTGAGTTGTATGTTTTGCGATAGTCTGTCTCTGACAAGCAAGCACAGGTGACATAGGTGCGAACATAGGAAGCTTGCAGACCCTCGCTGCCTGCAGACACCGAGCAGCCACACTAGGAGGGCGGCCTAAGCCGTAGGCGAATTGTGCTCATTCGCTTTGGCGCGACGTCGAACTATAAATAATGCTGTCACTAGCGTGAGCGTTGCGGAAAGTCGGAAAAGTCGGCTGCGAGGGTGAGTGCCAAGTTTGGGGAGCGTTTCGTAGTATGCGCAGTGCAATGGAGACGCGGAAACTTGTTGTGGCCCAGTGTTTTGCAGTTGGACGACAAGATTGGTACACAGTAGTAAAGAGCGAGGCACTGAGTTGGCACAAATAATGTAGTGCACAATGGGGCTCGAGATGTGTTTGTTACCTCAGGTGCTGTATAATTGTCCACAAGGAGTGAAAACGGAGCAATTTGTGACGGCTCTTTCAATTTAAGACGTTAAAAACAGACGGAATTTGCATTTGTAATACCAGAGCATCGAAACTACTTGGAACTTTTGTGTATATGAACGGGTCCGCGCCTTTGTACTCTGCTCCCTTCACCGCTACAAACCAACCAACCATCTTGTCCGTGCGCATCTGAGTCGCAAAGAATGGGGAATAGCGCAGTTTGCTCGTGCATGGGGCGTAGCTCAGTTGGTAGAGCGTTCGCTTGGCATGTGAAAGGTCCAGGGTTCAAGCCGCGGTGCCTCCATTTTTTGTGGTCAGTGCATGGTAAGTGTTGGTCGCGGCGAACCTAAAGGCACGCAAGATGTTGCAAAGCCAGCGTCACAGACTGATATGATGTATACTGACGTAAGGAGAGCAAGATGTAAGTGTGGGGACCGGCTGTTATCGAGGTGTCATCGAGTGCAGATCTGTCTTAGGTATCGCGGCTTAACCTCATTGAAGTCTAGAGGGTGGACAACACGTTCATCTTACTCAGAGCGGTTTCCGAATTCTATTTTCGACGTTATACGTGCCACTTTCATTTTGGCCAACTACGATTCGATACAGAATGCACGAAACCTGAAAGACACCCTAACGGATACATAGAGAGTAGTGTTTGTCTGCTGAATAATGGGAGTGCAAGGGTCTGTGTCGTCTATATGGCTGTATGTAGCACCATTAATCTTTGGGGGGGCGGGCGTAGCTCAGATGGTAGAGCGCTCGCTTTGTATGCGAGAGATACTGGGATCAATACCCAGTGCCTCCAGAATTTTTAACACACCTACATGCGCACCTTGATATGCAAGTGGAATAATTCACAACCAGCAGATGTGTCTAGGAAGATACAAGCGAATGATTAGCATCCACAATTGACAAGCGTGCTGTTATTAGTGCGCAGGAAGCACCCTCCTCCCACGCCTACACTTAATTTAGAAACAGTACAAGTGTTCCCGTAAGATTCTCAAGCCTATGTCGGAAAGATCTGCCTTGCGCCGAGTTCACGTAAATCCCACTGCACATTCCTATTCTTTGCGTGCAGTCAGCTGCTACTGGTGTTGCTAGTTGTGACTGCTGATAACAGATGCCGTAGCAATCAATTCATGGAGTGAGTTGTATGTTTTGCGATAGTCTGTCTCTGACAAGCAAGCACAGGTGACATAGGTGCGAACATAGGAAGCTTGCAGACCCTCGCTGCCTGCAGACACCGAGCAGCCACACTAGGAGGGCGGCCTAAGCCGTAGGCGAATTGTGCTCATTCGCTTTGGCGCGACGTCGAACTATAAATAATGCTGTCACTAGCGTGAGCGTTGCGGAAAGTCGGAAAAGTCGGCTGCGAGGGTGAGTGCCAAGTTTGGGGAGCGTTTCGTAGTATGCGCAGTGCAATGGAGACGCGGAAACTTGTTGTGGCCCAGTGTTTTGCAGTTGGACGACAAGATTGGTACACAGTAGTAAAGAGCGAGGCACTGAGTTGGCACAAATAATGTAGTGCACAATGGGGCTCGAGATGTGTTTGTTACCTCAGGTGCTGTATAATTGTCGACAAGGAGTGAAAACGGAGCAATTTGTGACGGCTCCTTCAATTTAAGACGTTAAAAACAGACGGAATTTGCATTTGTAATACCAGAGCATCGAAACTACTTGGAACCTTTGTGTATATGAACGGGTCCGCGCCTTTGTACTCTGCTCCCTTCACCGCTACAAACCAACCAACCATCGTGTCCGTGCGCATCTGAGTCGCAAAGAATGGGGAATAGCGCAATTGGTCGTGCATGGGGCGTAGCTCAGTTGGTAGAGCGTTCGCTTGGCATGTGAAAGGTCCAGGGTTCAAGCGGCGGCGCCTCCATTTTTTGTGGTCAGTGCATGGTAAGTGTTGGTCGCGGCGAACCTAAAGGCACGCAAGATGTTGCAAAGCCAGCGTCACAGACTGATATGATGTATACTGACGTAAGGAGAGCAAGATGTAAGTGTGGGGACCGGCTGTTATCGAGGTGTCATCGAGTGCAGATCTGTCTTAGGTATCGCGGCTTAACCTCATTGAAGTCTAGAGGGTGGACAACACGTTGGTCTTACTCAGAGCGGTGTCCGAATTCTATTTTCGACGTTATACGTGCCACTTTCATTTTGGCCAACTACGATTCGATACAGAATGCACGAAACCTGAAAGACACCCTAACGGATACATAGAGAGTAGTGTTTGTCTGCTGAATAATGGGAGTGCAAGGGTCTGTGTCGTCTATATGGCTGTATGTAGCACCATTAGTCTTCGGGGGGGCGGGCGTAGCTCAGATGGTAGAGCGCTCGCTTAGTATGCGAGAGATACTGGGATCAATACCCAGTGCCTCCAGAATTTTTAACACACCTACATGCGCACCTTGATATGCAAGTGGAATAATTCACAACCAGCAGATGTGTCTAGGAAGATACAAGCGAATGATTAGCATCCACAATTGACAAGCGTGCTGTTATTAGTGCGCAGGAAGCACCCTCCTCCCACGCCTACACTTAATTTAGAAACAGTACAAGTGTTCCCGTAAGATTCTCAAGCCTATGTCGGAAAGATCTGCCTTGCGCCGAGTTCACGTAAATCCCACTGCACATTCCTATTCTTTGCGTGCAGTCAGCTGCTACTGGTGTTGCTAGTTGTGACTGCTGATAACAGATGCCGTAGCAATCAATTCATGGAGTGAGTTGTATGTTTTGCGATAGTCTGTCTCTGACAAGCAAGCACAGGTGACATAGGTGCGAACACAGGAAGCTTGCAGACCCTCGCTGCCTGCAGACACCGAGCAGCCACTCTAGGAGGGCGGCCTAAGCCGTAGGCGAATTGTGCTCATTCGCTTTGGCGCGACGTCGAACTATAAATAATGCTGTCACTAGCGTGAGCGTCGTGGAAAGTCGGAAAAGTCGGCTGCGAGGGTGAGTGCCAAGTTTGGGGAGCGTTTCGTAGTATGCGCAGTGCAATGGAGACGCGGAAACTTGTTGTGGCCCAGTGTTTTGCAGTTGGACGACAAGATTGGTACACAGTAGTAAAGAGCGAGGCACTGAGTTGGCACAAATAATGTAGTGCACAATGGGGCTCGAGATGTGTTTGTTACCTCAGGTGCTGTATAATTGTCCACAAGGAGTGAAAACGGAGCAATTTGTGACGGCTCTTTCAATTTAAGACGTTAAAAACAGACGGAATTTGCATTTGTAATACCAGAGCATCGAAACTACTTGGAACTTTTGTGTATATGAACGGGTCCGCGCCTTTGTACTCTGCTCCCTTCACCGCTACAAACCAACCAACCATCTTGTCCGTGCGCATCTGAGTCGCAAAGAATGGGGAATAGCGCAGTTTGCTCGTGCATGGGGCGTAGCTCAGTTGGTAGAGCGTTCGCTTGGCATGTGAAAGGTCCAGGGTTCAAGCCGCGGTGCCTCCATTTTTTGTGGTCAGTGCATGGTAAGTGTTGGTCGCGGCGAACCTAAAGGCACGCAAGATGTTGCAAAGCCAGCGTCACAGACTGATATGATGTATACTGACGTAAGGAGAGCAAGATGTAAGTGTGGGGACCGGCTGTTATCGAGGTGTCATCGAGTGCAGATCTGTCTTAGGTATCGCGGCTTAACCTCATTGAAGTCTAGAGGGTGGACAACACGTTCATCTTACTCAGAGCGGTTTCCGAATTCTATTTTCGACGTTATACGTGCCACTTTCATTTTGGCCAACTACGATTCGATACAGAATGCACGAAACCTGAAAGACACCCTAACGGATACATAGAGAGTAGTGTTTGTCTGCTGAATAATGGGAGTGCAAGGGTCTGTGTCGTCTATATGGCTGTATGTAGCACCATTAATCTTTGGGGGGGCGGGCGTAGCTCAGATGGTAGAGCGCTCGCTTTGTATGCGAGAGATACTGGGATCAATACCCAGTGCCTCCAGAATTTTTAACACACCTACATGCGCACCTTGATATGCAAGTGGAATAATTCACAACCAGCAGATGTGTCTAGGAAGATACAAGCGAATGATTAGCATCCACAATTGACAAGCGTGCTGTTATTAGTGCGCAGGAAGCACCCTCCTCCCACGCCTACACTTAATTTAGAAACAGTGCAAGTGTGCCCGTAAGATTCTCAAGCCTATGTCGGAAAGATCTGCCTTGCGCCGAGTTCACGTAAATCCCACTGCACATTCCTATTCTTTGCGTGCAGTCAGCTGCTACTGGTGTTGCTAGTTGTGACTGCTGATAACAGATGCCGTAGCAATCAATTCATGGAGTGAGTTGTATGTTTTGCGATAGTCTGTCTCTGACAAGCAAGCACAGGTGACATAGGTGCGAACACAGGAAGCTTGCAGACCCTCGCTGCCTGCAGACACCGAGCAGCCACACTAGGAGGGCGGCCTAAGCCATAGGCGAATTGTGCTCATTCGCTTTGGCGCGACGTCGAACTATAAATAATGCTGTCACTAGTGTGAGCGTTGCGTGAGCGTCGTGGAAAGTCGGAAAAGTCGGCTGCGAGGGAGAGTGCCAAGTTTGGGGAGCGTTTCGTAGTATGCGCAGTGCAATGGAGACGCGGAAACTTGTTGTGGCCCAGTGTTTTGCAGTTGGACGACAAGATTGGTACACAGTAGTAAAGAGCGAGGCATTGAGTTGGCATAAATAATGTAGTGCACAATGGGGCTCGAGATGTGTTTGTTACCTCAGGTGCTGTATAATTGTCGACAAGGAGTGAAAACGGAGCAATTTGTGACGGCTCTTTCAATTTAAGACGTTAAAAACAGACGGAATTTGCATTTGTAATACCAGAGCATCGAAACTACTTGGAACTTTTGTGTATATGAACGGGTCCGCGCCTTTGTACTCTGCTCCCTTCACCGCTACAAACCAACCAACCATCGTGTCCGTGCGCATCTGAGTCGCAAAGAATGGGGAATAGCGCAGTTTGCTCGTGCATGGGGCGTAGCTCAGTTGGTAGAGCGTTCGCTTGGCATGTGAAAGGTCCAGGGTTCAAGCCGCGGTGCCTCCATTTTTTGTGGTCAGTGCATGGTAAGTGTTGGTCGCGGCGAACCTAAAGGCACGCAAGATGTTGCAAAGCCAGCGTCACAGACTGATATGATGTATACTGACGTAAGGAGAGCAAGATGTAAGTGTGGGGACCGGCTGTTATCGGGGTGTCATCGAGTGCAGATCTGTCTTAGGTATCGCGGCTTAACCTCATTGAAGTCTAGAGGGTGGACAACACGTTGGTCTTACTCAGAGCGGTGTCCGAATTCTATTTTCGACGTTATACGTGCCACTTTCATTTTGGCCAACTACGATTCGATACAGAATGCACGAAACCTGAAAGACACCCTAACGGATACATAGAGAGTAGTGTTTGTCTGCTGAATAATGGGAGTGCAAGGGTCTGTGTCGTCTATATGGCTCTATGTAGCACCATTAGTCTTCGGGGGGGCGGGCGTAGCTCAGATGATAGAGCGCTCGCTTAGTATGCGAGAGATACTGGGATCAATACCCAGTGCCTCCAGAATTTTTAACACACCTACATGCACACCTTGATATGCAAGTGGAATAATTCACAACCAGCAGATGTGTCTAGGAAGATACAAGCGAATGATTAGCATCCACAATTGACAAGCGTGCTGTTATTAGTGCGCAGGAAGCACCCTCCTCCCACGCCTACACTTAATTTAGAAACAGTACAAGTGTTCCCGTAAGATTCTCAAGCCTATGTCGGAAAGATCTGCCTTGCGCCGAGTTCACGTAAATCCCACTGCACATTCCTATTCTTTGCGTGCAGTCAGCTGCTACTGGTGTTGCTACTTGTGACTGCTGATAACAGATGCCGTAGCAATCAATTCATGGAGTGAGTTGTATGTTTTGCGATAGTCTGTCTCTGACAAGCAAGCACAGGTGACATAGTTGCGAACACAGGAAGCTTGCAGACCCTCGCTGCCTGCAGACACCGAGCAACCACACTAGGAGGGCGGCCTAAGCCGTAGGCGAATTGTGCTCATTCGCTTTGGCGCGACGTCGAACTATAAATAATGCTGTCACTAGCGTGAGCGTTGCGGAAAGTCGGAAAAGTCGGCTGCGAGGGTGAGTGCCAAGTTTGGGGAGCGTTTCGTAGTATGCGCAGTGCAATGGAGACGCGGAAACTTGTTGTGGCCCAGTGTTTTGCAGTTGGACGACAAGATTGGTACACAGTAGTAAAGAGCGAGGCACTGAGTTGGCACAAATAATGTAGTGCACAATGGGGCTCGAGATGTGTTTGTTACCTCAGGTGCTGTATAATTGTCGACAAGGAGTGAAAACGGAGCAATTTGTGACGGCTCTTTCAATTTAAGACGTTAAAAACAGACGGAATTTGCATTTGTAATACCAGAGCATCGAAACTACTTGGAACCTTTGTGTATATGAACGGGTCCGCGCCTTTGTACTCTGCTCCCTTCACCGCTACAAACCAACCAACCATCGTGTCCGTGCGCATCTGAGTCGCAAAGAATGGGGAATAGCGCAGTTGGTCGTGCATGGGGCGTAGCTCAGATGGTAGAGCGTTCGCTTGGCATGTGAAAGGTCCAGGGTTCAAGCGGCGGCGCCTCCATTTTTTGTGGTTAGTGCATGGTAAGTGTTGGTCGCGGCGAACCTAAAGGCACGCAAGATGTTGCAAAGCCAGCGTCACAGACTGATATGATGTATACTGACGTAAGGAGAGCAAGATGTAAGTGTGGGGACCGGCTGTTATCGAGGTGTCATCGAGTGCAGATCTGTCTTAGGTATCGCGGCTTAACCTCATTGAAGTCTAGAGGGTGGACAACACGTTGGTCTTACTCAGAGCGGTGTCCGAATTCTATTTTCGACGTTATACGTGCCACTTTCATTTTGGCCAACTACGATTCGATACAGAATGCACGAAACCTGAAAGACACCCTAACGGATACATAGAGAGTAGTGTTTGTCTGCTGAATAATGGGAGTGCAAGGGTCTGTGTCGTCTATATGGCTGTATGTAGCACCATTAGTCTTCGGGGGGCGGGCGTAGCTCAGATGGTAGAGCGCTCGCTTAGTATGCGAGAGATACTGGGATCAATACCCAGCGCCTCCAGAATTTTTAACACACCTACATGCGCACCTTGATATGCAAGTGGAATAATTCACAACCAGCAGATGTGTCTAGGAAGATACAAGCGAATGATTAGCATCCACAATTGACAAGCGTGCTGTTATTAGTGCGCAGGAAGCACCCTCCTCCCACGCCTACACTTAATTTAGAAACAGTACAAGTGTTCCCGTAAGATTCTCAAGCCTATGTCGGAAAGATCTGCCTTGCGCCGAGTTCACGTAAATCCCACTGCACATTCCTATTCTTTGCGTGCAGTCAGCTGCTACTGGTGTTGCTAGTTGTGACTGCTGATAACAGATGCCGTAGCAATCAATTCATGGAGTGAGTTGTATGTTTTGCGATAGTCTGTCTCTGACAAGCAAGCACAGGTGACATAGGTGCGAACACAGGAAGCTTGCAGACCCTCGCTGCCTGCAGACACCGAGCAACCACACTAGGAGGGCGGCCTAAGCCGTAGGCGAATTGTGCTCATTCGCTTTGGCGCGACGTCGAACTATAAATAATGCTGTCACTAGCGTGAGCGTTGCGGAAAGTCGGAAAAGTCGGCTGCGAGGGTGAGTGCCAAGTTTGGGGAGCGTTTCGTAGTATGCGCAGTGCAATGGAGACGCGGAAACTTGTTGTGGCCCAGTGTTTTGCAGTTGGACGACAAGATTGGTACACAGTAGTAAAGAGCGAGGCACTGAGTTGGCACAAATAATGTAGTGCACAATGGGGCTCGAGATGTGTTTGTTACCTCAGGTGCTGTATAATTGTCGACAAGGAGTGAAAACGGAGCAATTTGTGACGGCTCTTTCAATTTAAGACGTTAAAAACAGACGGAATTTGCATTTGTAATACCAGAGCATCGAAACTACTTGGAACCTTTGTGTATATGAACGGGTCCGCGCCTTTGTACTCTGCTCCCTTCACCGCTACAAACCAACAAACCATCGTGTCCGTGCGCATCTGAGTCGCAAAGAATGGGGAATAGCGCAATTGGTTGTGCATGGGGCGTAGCTCAGTTGGTAGAGCGTTCGCTTGGCATGTGAAAGGTCCAGGGTTCAAGCGGCGGCGCCTCCATTTTTTGTGGTCAGTGCATGGTAAGTGTTGGTCGCGGCGAACCTAAAGGCACGCAAGATGTTGCAAAGCCAGCGTCACAGACTGATATGATGTATACTGACGTAAGGAGAGCAAGATGTAAGTGTGGGGACCGGCTGTTATCGAGGTGTCATCGAGTGCAGATCTGTCTTAGGTACCGCGGCTTAACCTCATTGAAGTCTAGAGGGTGGACAACACGTTGGTCTTACTCAGAGCGGTGTCCGAATTCTATTTTTGACGTTATACGTGCCACTTTCATTTTGGCCAACTACGATTCGATACAGAATGCACGAAACCTGAAAGACACCCTAAAGGATACATAGAGAGTAGTGTTTGTCTGCTGAATAATGGGAGTGCAAGGGTCTGTGTCGTCTATATGGCTGTATGTAGCACCATTAGTCTTCGGGGGGGCGGGCGTAGCTCAGATGGTAGAGCGCTCGCTTAGTATGCGAGAGATACTGGGATCAATACCCAGTGCCTCCAGAATTTTTAACACACCTACATGCGCACCTTGATATGCAAGTGGAATAATTCACAACCAGCAGATGTGTCTAGGAAGATACAAGCGAATGATTAGCATCCACAATTGACAAGCGTGCTGTTATTAGTGCGCAGGAAGCACCCTCCTCCCACGCCTACACTTAATTTAGAAACAGTACAAGTGTTCCCGTAAGATTCTCAAGCCTATGTCGGAAAGATCTGCCTTGCGCCGAGTTCACGTAAATCCCACTGCACATTCCTATTCTTTGCGTGCAGTCAGCTGCTACTGGTGTTGCTAGTTGTGACTGCTGATAACAGATGCCGTAGCAATCAATTCATGGAGTGAGTTGTATGTTTTGCGATAGTCTGTCTCTGACAAGCAAGCACAGGTGACATAGGTGCGAACATAGGAAGCTTGCAGACCCTCGCTGCCTGCAGACACCGAGCAGCCACACCAGGAGGGCGGCCTAAGCCGTAGGCGAATTGTGCTCATTCGCTTTGGCGCGACGTCGAACTATAAATAATGCTGTCACTAGCGTGAGCGTTGCGGAAAGTCGGAAAAGTCGGCTGCGAGGGTGAGTGCCAAGTTTGGGGAGCGTTTCGTAGTATGCGCAGTGCAATGGAGACGCGGAAACTTGTTGTGGCCCAGTGTTTTGCAGTTGGACGACAAGATTGGTACACAGTAGTAAAGAGCGAGGCACTGAGTTGGCACAAATAATGTAGTGCACAATGGGGCTCGAGATGTGTTTGTTACCTCAGGTGCTGTATAATTGTCGACAAGGAGTGAAAACGGAGCAATTTGTGACGGCTCTTTCAATTTAAGACGTTAAAAACAGACGGAATTTGCATTTGTAATACCAGAGCATCGAAACTACTTGGAACTTTTGTGTATATGAACGGGTCCGCGCCTTTGTACTCTGCTCCCTTCACCGCTACAAACCAACCAACCATCGTGTCCGTGCGCATCTGAGTCGCAAAGAATGGGGAATAGCGCAGTTTGCTCGTGCATGGGGCGTAGCTCAGTTGGTAGAGCGTTCGCTTGGCATGTGAAAGGTCCAGGGTTCAAGCGGCGGCGCCTCCATTTTTTGTGGTCAGTGCATGGTAAGTGTTGGTCGCGGCGAACCTAAAGGCACGCAAGATGTTGCAAAGCCAGCGTCACAGACTGATATGATGTATACTGACGTAAGGAGAGCAAGATGTAAGTGTGGGGACCGGCTGTTATCGAGGTGTCATCGAGTGCAGATCTGTCTTAGGTATCGCGGCTTAACCTCATTGAAGTCTAGAGGGTGGACAACACGTTGGTCTTACTCAGAGCGGTGTCCGAATTCTATTTTCGACGTTATACGTGCCACTTCCATTTTGGCCAACTACGATTCGATACAGAATGCACGAAACCTGAAAGACACCCTAACGGATACACAGAGAGTAGTGTTTGTCTGCTGAATAATGGGAGTGCAAGGGTCTGTGTCGTCTATATGGCTGTATGTAGCACCATTAGTCTTCGGGGGGGCGGGCGTAGCTCAGATGGTAGAGCGCTCGCTTAGTATGCGAGAGATACTGGGATCAATACCCAGTGCCTCCAGAATTTTTAACACACCTACATGCGCACCTTGATATGCAAGTGGAATAATTCACTTCCAGCAGATGTGTCTAGGAAGATACAAGCGAATGATTAGCATCCACAATTGACAAGCGTGCTGTTATTAGTGCGCAGGAAGCACCCTCCTCCCACGCCTACACTTAATTTAGAAACAGTACAAGTGTTCCCGTAAGATTCTCAAGCCTATGTCGGAAAGATCTGCCTTGCGCCGAGTTCACGTAAATCCCACTGCACATTCCTATTCTTTGCGTGCAGTCAGCTGCTACTGGTGTTGTTAGTTGTGACTGCTGATAACAGATGCCGTAGCAATCAATTCATGGAGTGAGTTGTATGTTTTGCGATAGTCTGTCTCTGACAAGCAAGCACAGGTGACATAGGTGCGAACACAGGAAGCTTGCAGACCCTCGCTGCGTGCAGACACCGAGCAGCCACACTAGGAGGGCGGCCTAAGCCGTAGGCGAATTGTGCTCATTCGCTTTGGCGCGACGTCGAACTATAAATAATGCTGTCACTAGCGTGAGCGTTGCGGAAAGTCGGAAAAGTCGGCTGCGAGGGTGAGTGCCAAGTTTGGGGAGCGTTTCGTAGTATGCGCAGTGCAATGGATACGCGGAAACTTGTTGTGGCCCAGTGTTTTGCAGTTGGACGACAAGATTGGTACACAGTAGTAAAGAGCGAGGCACTGAGTTGGCACAAATAATGTAGTGCACAATGGGGCTCGAGATGTGTTTGTTACCTCAGGTGCTGTATAATTGTCGACAAGGAGTGAAAACGGAGCAATTTGTGACGGCTCTTTCAATTTAAGACGTTAAAAACAGACGGAATTTGCATTTGTAATACCAGAGCATCGAAACTACTTGGAACTTTTGTGTATATGAACGGGTCCGCGCCTTTGTACTCTGCTCCCTTCACCGCTACAAACCAACCAACCATCGTGTCCGTGCGCATCTGAGTCGCAAAGAATGGGGAATAGCGCAGTTTGCTCGTGCATGGGGCGTAGCTCAGTTGGTAGAGCGTTCGCTTGGCATGTGAAAGGTCCAGGGTTCAAGCGGCGGCGCCTCCATTTTTTGTGGTCAGTGCATGGTAAGTGTTGGTCGCGGCGAACCTAAAGGCACGCAAGATGTTGCAAAGCCAGCGTCACAGACTGATATGATGTATACTGACGTAAGGAGAGCAAGATGTAAGTGTGGGGACCGGCTGTTATCGAGGTGTCATCGAGTGCAGATCTGTCTTAGGTATCGCGGCTTAACCTCATTGAAGTCTAGAGGGTGGACAACACGTTGGTCTTACTCAGAGCGGTGTCCGAATTCTATTTTCGACGTTATACGTGCCACTTTCATTTTGGCCAACTACGATTCGATACAGAATGCACGAAACCTGAAAGACACCCTAACGGATACATAGAGAGTAGTGTTTGTCTGCTGAATAATGGGAGTGCAAGGGTGTGTGTCGTCTATATGGCTGTATGTAGCACCATTAGTCTTTGGGGGGGCGGGCGTAGCTCAGATGGTAGAGCGCTCGCTTAGTATGCGAGAGATACTGGGATCAATACCCAGTGCCTCCAGAATTTTTAACACACCTACATGCGCACCTTGATATGCAAGTGGAATAATTCACAACCAGCAGATGTGTCTAGGAAGATACAAGCGAATGATTAGCATCCACAATTGACAAGCGTGCTGTTATTAGTGCGCAGGAAGCACCCTCCTCCCACGCCTACACTTAATTTAGAAACAGTACAAGTGTTCCCGTAAGATTCTCAAGCCTATGTCGGAAAGATCTGCCTTGCGCCGAGTTCACGTAAATCCCACTGCACATTCCTATTCTTTGCGTGCAGTCAGCTGCTACTGGTGTTGCTAGTTGTGACTGCTGATAACAGATGCCGTAGCAATCAATTCATGGAGTGAGTTGTATGTTTTGCGATAGTCTGTCTCTGACAAGCAAGCACAGGTGACATAGGTGCGAACACAGGAAGCTTGCAGACCCTCGCTGCCTGCAGACACAGAGCAGCCACACTAGGAGGGCGGCCTAAGCCGTAGGCGAATTGTGCTCATTCGCTTTGGCGCGACGTCGAACTATAAATAATGCTGTCACTAGCGTGAGCGTCGTGGAAAGTCGGAAAAGTCGGCTGCGAGGGTGAGTGCCAAGTTTGGGGAGCGTTTCGTAGTATGCGCAGTGCAATGGAGACGCGGAAACTTGTTGTGGCCCAGTGTTTTGCAGTTGGACGACAAGATTGGTACACAGTAGTAAAGAGCGAGGCACTGAGTTGGCATAAATAATGTAGTGCACAATGGGGCTCGAGATGTGTTTGTTACCTCAGGTGCTGTATAATTGTCGACAAGGAGTGAAAACGGAGCAATTTGTGACGGCTCTTTCAATTTAAGACGTTAAAAACAGACGGAATTTGCATTTGTAATACCAGAGCATCGAAACTACTTGGAACTTTTGTGTATATGAACGGGTCCGCGCCTTTGTACTCTGCTCCCTTCACCGCTACAAACCAACCAACCATCGTGTCCGTGCGCATCTGAGTCGCAAAGAATGGGGAATAGCGCAGTTTGCTCGTGCATGGGGCGTAGCTCAGTTGGTAGAGCGTTCGCTTGGCATGTGAAAGGTCCAGGTTTCAAGCCGCGGTGCCTCCATTTTTTGTGGTCAGTGCATGGTAAGTGTTGGTGGCGGCGAACCTAAAGGCACGCAAGATGTTGCAAAGCCAGCGTCACAGACTGATATGATGTATACTGACGTAAGGAGAGCAAGATGTAACGGTGGGGACCGGCTGTTATCGAGGTGTCATCGAGTGCAGATCTGTCTTAGGTATCGCGGCTTAACCTCATTGAAGTCTAGAGGGTGGACAACACGTTGGTCTTACTCAGAGCGGTGTCCGAATTCTATTTTCGACGTTATACGTGCCACTTTCATTTTGGCCAACTACGATTCGATACAGAATGCACGAAACCTGAAAGACACCCTAACGGATACATAGAGAGTAGTGTTTGTCTGCTGAATAATGGGAGTGCAAGGGTCTGTGTCGTCTATATGGCTGTATGTAGCACCATTAGTCTTTGGGGGGGCGGGCGTAGCTCAGATGGTAGAGCGCTCGCTTAGTATGCGAGAGATACTGGGATCAATACCCAGTGCCTCCAGAATTTTTAACACACCTACATGCGCACCTTGCCATGCAAGTGGAATAATTCGCAACCAGCAGATGTGTCTAGGAAGATACAAGCGAATGATTAGCATCCACAATTGACAAGCGTGCTGTTATTAGTGCGCAGGAAGCACCCTCCTCCCACGCCTACACTTAATTTAGAAACAGTACAAGTGTTCCCGTAAGATTCTCAAGCCTATGTCGGAAAGATCTGCCTTGCGCCGAGTTCACGTAAATCCCACTGCACATTCCTATTCTTTGCGTGCAGTCAGCTGCTACTGGTGTTGTTAGTTGTGACTGCTGATAACAGATGCCGTAGCAATCAATTCATGGAGTGAGTTGTATGTTTTGCGATAGTCTGTCTCTGACAAGCAAGCACAGGTGACATAGGTGCGAACACAGGAAGCTTGCAGACCCTCGCTGCCTGCAGACACCGAGCAGCCACACTAGGAGAGCGGCCTAAGCCGTAGGCGAATTGTGCTCATTCGCTTTGGCGCGACGTCGAACTATAAATAATGCTGTCACTAGCGTGAGCGTCGTGGAAAGTCGGAAAAGTCGGCTGCGAGGGTGAGTGCCAAGTTTGGGGAGCGTTTCGTAGTATGCGCAGTGCAATGGAGACGCGGAAACTTGTTGTGGCCCAGTGTTTTGCAGTTGGACGACAAGATTGGTACACAGTAGTAAAGAGCGAGGCACTGAGTTGGCACAAATAATGTAGTGCACAATGGGGCTCGAGATGTGTTTGTTACCTCAGGTGCTGTATAATTGTCGACAAGGAGTGAAAACGGAGCAATTTGTGACGGCTCTTTCAATTTAAGACGTTAAAAACAGACGGAATTTGCATTTGTAATACCAGAGCATCGAAACTACTTGGAACTTTTGTGTATATGAACGGGTCCGCGCCTTTGTACTCTGCTCCCTTCACCGCTACAAACCAACCAACCATCGTGTCCGTGCGCATCTGAGTCGCAAAGAATGGGGAATAGCGCAGTTTGCTCGTGCATGGGGCGTAGCTCAGTTGGTAGAGCGTTCGCTTGGCATGTGAAAGGTCCAGGGTTCAAGCCGCGGTGCCTCCATTTTTTGTGGTCAGTGCATGGTAAGTGTTGGTCGCGGCGAACCTAAAGGCACGCAAGATGTTGCAAAGCCAGCGTCACAGACTGATATGATGTATACTGACGTAAGGAGAGCAAGATGTAAGTGTGGGGACCGGCTGTTATCGGGGTGTCATCGAGTGCAGATCTGTCTTAGGTATCGCGGCTTAACCTCATTGAAGTCTAGAGGGTGGACAACACGTTGGTCTTACTCAGAGCGGTGTCCGAATTCTATTTTCGACGTTATACGTGCCACTTTCATTTTGGCCAACTACGATTCGATACAGAATGCACGAAACCTGAAAGACACCCTAACGGATACATAGAGAGTAGTGTTTGTCTGCTGAATAATGGGAGTGCAAGGGTCTGTGTCGTCTATATGGCTGTATGTAGCACCTTTAGTCTTCGGGGGGGCGGGCGTAGCTCAGATGGTAGAGCGCTCCCTTAGTATGCGAGAGATACTGGGATCAATACCCAGTGCCTCCAGAATTTTTAACACACCTACATGCGCACCTTGCCATGCAAGTGGAATAATTCACAACCAGCAGATGTGTCTAGGAAGATACAAGCGAATGATTAGCATCCACAATTGACAAGCGTGCTGTTATTAGTGCGCAGGAAGCACCCTCCTCCCACGCCTACACTTAATTTAGAAACAGTACAAGTGTTCCCGTAAGATTCTCAAGCCTATGTCGGAAAGATCTGCCTTGCGCCGAGTTCACGTAAATCCCACTGCACATTCCTATTCTTTGCGTGCAGTCAGCTGCTACTGGTGTTGTTAGTTGTGACTGCTGATAACAGATGCCGTAGCAATCAATTCATGGAGTGAGTTGTATGTTTTGCGATAGTCTGTCTCTGACAAGCAAGCACAGGTGACATAGGTGCGAACACAGGAAGCTTGCAGACCCTCGCTGCCTGCAGACACCGAGCAGCCACACTAGGAGAGCGGCCTAAGCCGTAGGCGAATTGTGCTCATTCGCTTTGGCGCGACGTCGAACTATAAATAATGCTGTCACTAGCGTGAGCGTCGTGGAAAGTCGGAAAAGTCGGCTGCGAGGGTGAGTGCCAAGTTTGGGGAGCGTTTCGTAGTATGCGCAGTGCAATGGAAACGCGGAAACTTGTTGTGGCCCAGTGTTTTGCAGTTGGACGACAAGATTGGTACACAGTAGTAAAGAGCGAGGCACTGAGTTGGCACAAATAATGTAGTGCACAATGGGGCTCGAGATGTGTTTGTTACCTCAGGTGCTGTATAATTGTCGACAAGGAGTGAAAACGGAGCAATTTGTGACGGCTCTTTCAATTTAAGACGTTAAAAACAGACGGAATTTGCATTTGTAATACCAGAGCATCGAAACTACTTGGAACTTTTGTGTATATGAACGGGTCCGCGCCTTTGTACTCTGCTCCCTTCACCGCTACAAACCAACCAACCATCGTGTCCGTGCGCATCTGAGTCGCAAAGAATGGGGAATAGCGCAGTTTGCTCGTGCATGGGGCGTATCTCAGTTGGTAGAGCGTTCGCTTGGCATGTGAAAGGTCCAGGGTTCAAGCCGCGGTGCCTCCATTTTTTGTGGTCAGTGCATGGTAAGTGTTGGTCGCGGCGAACCTAAAGGCACGCAAGATGTTGCAAAGCCAGCGTCACAGACTGATATGATGTATACTGACGTAAGGAGAGCAAGATGTAAGTGTGGGGACCGGCTGTTATCGGGGTGTCATCGAGTGCAGATCTGTCTTAGGTATCGCGGCTTAACCTCATTGAAGTCTAGAGGGTGGACAACACGTTGGTCTTACTCAGAGCGGTGTCCGAATTCTATTTTCGACGTTATACGTGCCACTTTCATTTTGGCCAACTACGATTCGATACAGAATGCACGAAACCTGAAAGACACCCTAACGGATACATAGAGAGTAGTGTTTGTCTGCTGAATAATGGGAGTGCAAGGGTCTGTGTCGTCTATATGGCTGTATGTAGCACCATTAGTCTTCGGGGGGGCGGGCGTAGCTCAGATGGTAGAGCGCTCGCTTAGTATGCGAGAGATACTGGGATCAATACCCAGTGCCTCCAGAATTTTTAACACACCTACATGCGCACCTTGATATGCAAGTGGAATAATTCACAACCAGCAGATGTGTCTAGGAAGATACAAGCGAATGATTAGCATCCACAATTGACAAGCGTGCTGTTATTAGTGCGCAGGAAGCACCCTCCTCCCACGCCTACACTTAATTTAGAAACAGTACAAGTGTTCCCGTAAGATTCTCAAGCCTATGTCGGAAAGATCTGCCTTGCGCCGAGTTCACGTAAATCCCACTGCACATTCCTATTCTTTGCGTGCAGTCAGCTGCTACTGGTGTTGCTAGTTGTGACTGCTGATAACAGATGCCGTAGCAATCAATTCATGGAGTGAGTTGTATGTTTTGCGATAGTCTGTCTCTGACAAGCAAGCACAGGTGACATAGGTGCGAACACAGGAAGCTTGCAGACCCTCGCTGCCTGCAGACACAGAGCAGCCACACTAGGAGGGCGGCCTAAGCCGTAGGCGAATTGTGCTCATTCGCTTTGGCGCGACGTCGAACTATAAATAATGCTGTCACTAGCGTGAGCGTCGTGGAAAGTCGGAAAAGTCGGCTGCGAGGGTGAGTGCCAAGTTTGGGGAGCGTTTCGTAGTATGCGCAGTGCAATGGAGACGCGGAAACTTGTTGTGGCCCAGTGTTTTGCAGTTGGACGACAAGATTGGTACACAGTAGTAAAGAGCGAGGCACTGAGTTGGCATAAATAATGTAGTGCACAATGGGGCTCGAGATGTGTTTGTTACCTCAGGTGCTGTATAATTGTCGACAAGGAGTGAAAACGCAGCAATTTGTGACGGCTCTTTCAATTTAAGACGTTAAAAACAGACGGAATTTGCATTTGTAATACCAGAGCATCGAAACTACTTGGAACTTTTGTGTATATGAACGGGTCCGCGCCTTTGTACTCTGCTCCCTTCACCGCTACAAACCAACCAACCATCGTGTCCGTGCGCATCTGAGTCGCAAAGAATGGGGAATAGCGCAGTTTGCTCGTGCATGGGGCGTAGCTCAGTTGGTAGAGCGTTCGCTTGGCATGTGAAAGGTCCAGGTTTCAAGCCGCGGTGCCTCCATTTTTTGTGGTCAGTGCATGGTAAGTGTTGGTGGCGGCGAACCTAAAGGCACGCAAGATGTTGCAAAGCCAGCGTCACAGACTGATATGATGTATACTGACGTAAGGAGAGCAAGATGTAACTGTGGGGACCGGCTGTTATCGAGGTGTCATCGAGTGCAGATCTGTCTTAGGTATCGCGGCTTAACCTCATTGAAGTCTAGAGGGTGGACAACACGTTGGTCTTACTCAGAGCGGTGTCCGAATTCTATTTTCGACGTTATACGTGCCACTTTCATTTTGGCCAACTACGATTCGATACAGAATGCACGAAACCTGAAAGACACCCTAACGGATACATAGAGAGTAGTGTTTGTCTGCTGAATAATGGGAGTGCAAGGGTCTGTGTCGTCTATATGGCTGTATGTAGCACCATTAGTCTTTGGGGGGGCGGGCGTAGCTCAGATGGTAGAGCGCTCGCTTAGTATGCGAGAGATACTGGGATCAATACCCAGTGCCTCCAGAATTTTTAACACACCTACATGCGCACCTTGCCATGCAAGTGGAATAATTCACAACCAGCAGATGTGTCTAGGAAGATACAAGCGAATGATTAGCATCCACAATTGACAAGCGTGCTGTTATTAGTGCGCAGGAAGCACCCTCCTCCCACGCCTACACTTAATTTAGAAACAGTACAAGTGTTCCCGTAAGATTCTCAAGCCTATGTCGGAAAGATCTGCCTTGCGCCGAGTTCACGTAAATCCCACTGCACATTCCTATTCTTTGCGTGCAGTCAGCTGCTACTGGTGTTGTTAGTTGTGACTGCTGATAACAGATGCCGTAGCAATCAATTCATGGAGTGAGTTGTATGTTTTGCGATAGTCTGTCTCTGACAAGCAAGCACAGGTGACATAGGTGCGAACACAGGAAGCTTGCAGACCCTCGCTGCCTGCAGACACCGAGCAGCCACACTAGGAGAGCGGCCTAAGCCGTAGGCGAATTGTGCTCATTCGCTTTGGCGCGACGTCGAACTATAAATAATGCTGTCACTAGCGTGAGCGTCGTGGAAAGTCGGAAAAGTCGGCTGCGAGGGTGAGTGCCAAGTTTGGGGAGCGTTTCGTAGTATGCGCAGTGCAATGGAGACGCGGAAACTTGTTGTGGCCCAGTGTTTTGCAGTTGGACGACAAGATTGGTACACAGTAGTAAAGAGCGAGGCACTGAGTTGGCACAAATAATGTAGTGCACAATGGGGCTCGAGATGTGTTTGTTACCTCAGGTGCTGTATAATTGTCGACAAGGAGTGAAAACGGAGCAATTTGTGACGGCTCTTTCAATTTAAGACGTTAAAAACAGACGGAATTTGCATTTGTAATACCAGAGCATCGAAACTACTTGGAACTTTTGTGTATATGAACGGGTCCGCGCCTTTGTACTCTGCTCCCTTCACCGCTACAAACCAACCAACCATCGTGTCCGTGCGCATCTGAGTCGCAAAGAATGGGGAATAGCGCAGTTTGCTCGTGCATGGGGCGTAGCTCAGTTGGTAGAGCGTTCGCTTGGCATGTGAAAGGTCCAGGTTTCAAGCCGCGGTGCCTCCATTTTTTGTGGTCAGTGCATGGTAAGTGTTGGTCGCGGCGAACCTAAAGGCACGCAAGATGTTGCAAAGCCAGCGTCACAGACTGATATGATGTATACTGACGTAAGGAGAGCAAGATGTAAGTGTGGGGACCGGCTGTTATCGGGGTGTCATCGAGTGCAGATCTGTCTTAGGTATCGCGGCTTAACCTCATTGAAGTCTAGAGGGTGGACAACACGTTGGTCTTACTCAGAGCGGTGTCCGAATTCTATTTTCGACGTTATACGTGCCACTTTCATTTTGGCCAACTACGATTCGATACAGAATGCACGAAACCTGAAAGACACCCTAACGGATACATAGAGAGTAGTGTTTGTCTGCTGAATAATGGGAGTGCAAGGGTCTGTGTCGTCTATATGGCTGTATGTAGCACCATTAGTCTTCGGGGGGGCGGGCGTAGCTCAGATGGTAGAGCGCTCGCTTAGTATGCGAGAGATACTGGGATCAATACCCAGTGCCTCCAGAATTTTTAACACACCTACATGCGCACCTTGATATGCAAGTGGAATAATTCACAACCAGCAGATGTGTCTAGGAAGATACAAGCGAATGATTAGCATCCACAATTGACAAGCGTGCTGTTATTAGTGCGCAGGAAGCACCCTCCTCCCACGCCTACACTTAATTTAGAAACAGTACAAGTGTTCCCGTAAGATTCTCAAGCCTATGTCGGAAAGATCTGCCTTGCGCCGAGTTCACGTAAATCCCACTGCACATTCCTATTCTTTGCGTGCAGTCAGCTGCTACTGGTGTTGCTAGTTGTGACTGCTGATAACAGATGCCGTAGCAATCAATTCATGGAGTGAGTTGTATGTTTTGCGATAGTCTGTCTCTGACAAGCAAGCACAGGTGACATAGGTGGGAACACAGGAAGCTTGCAGACCCTCGCTGCCTGCAGACACCGAGCAGCCACACTAGGAGGGCGGCCTAAGCCGTAGGCGAATTGTGCTCATTCGCTTTGGCGCGACGTCGAACTATAAATAATGCTGTCACTAGTGTGAGCGTTGCGTGAGCGTCGTGGAAAGTCGGAAAAGTCGGCTGCGAGGGTGAGTGCCAAGTTTGGGGAGCGTTTCGTAGTATGCGCAGTGCAATGGAGACGCGGAAACTTGTTGTGGCCCAGTGTTTTGCAGTTGGACGACAAGATTGGTACACAGTAGTAAAGAGCGAGGCACTGAGTTGGCATAAATAATGTAGTGCACAATGGGGCTCGAGATGTGTTTGTTACCTCAGGTGCTGTATAATTGTCGACAAGGAGTGAAAACGGAGCGATTTGTGACGGCTCTTTCAATTTAAGACGTTAAAAACAGACGGAATTTGCATTTGTAATACCAGAGCATCGAAACTACTTGGAACTTTTGTGTATATGAACGGGTCCGCGCCTTTGTACTCTGCTCCCTTCACCGCTACAAACCAACCAACCATCGTGTCCGTGCGCATCTGAGTTGCAAAGAATGGGGAATAGCGCAGTTTGCTCGTGCATGGGGCGTAGCTCAGTTGGTAGAGCGTTCGCTTGGCATGTGAAAGGTCCAGGGTTCAAGCCGCGGTGCCTCCATTTTTTGTGGTCAGTGCATGGTAAGTGTTGGTCGCGGCGAACCTAAAGGCACGCAAGATGTTGCAAAGCCAGCGTCACAGACTGATATGATGTATACTGACGTAAGGAGAGCAAGATGTAAGTGTGGGGACCGGCTGTTATCGGGGTGTCATCGAGTGCAGATCTGTCTTAGGTATCGCGGCTTAACCTCATTGAAGTCTAGAGGGTGGACAATACGTTGGTCTTACTCAGAGCGGTGTCCGAATTCTATTTTCGGCGTTATACGTGCCACTTTCATTTTGGCCAACTACGATTCGATACAGAATGCACGAAACCTGAAAGACACCCTAACGGATACATAGAGAGTAGTGTTTGTCTGCTGAATAATGGGAGTGCAAGGGTCTGTGTCGTCTATATGGCTGTATGTAGCACCATTAGTCTTCGGGGGGGCGGGCGTAGCTCAGATGGTAGAGCGCTCGCTTAGTATGCGAGAGATACTGGGATCAATACCCAGTGCCTCCAGAATTTTTAACACACCTACATGCGCACCTTGATATGCAAGTGGAATAATTCACAACCAGCAGATGTGTCTAGGAAGATACAAGCGAATGATTAGCATCCACAATTGACAAGCGTGCTGTTATTAGTGCGCAGGAAGCACCCTCCTCCCACGCCTACACTTAATTTAGAAACAGTACAAGTGTTCCCGTAAGATTCTCAAGCCTATGTCGGAAAGATCTGCCTTGCGCCGAGTTCACGTAAATCCCACTGCACATTCCTATTCTTTGCGTGCAGTCAGCTGCTACTGGTGTTGCTAGTTGTGACTGCTGATAACAGATGCCGTAGCAATCAATTCATGGAGTGAGTTGTATGTTTTGCGATAGTCTGTCTCTGACAAGCAAGCACAGGTGACATAGGTGCAAACACAGGAAGCTTGCAGACCCTCGCTGCCTGCAGACACCGAGCAGCCACACTAGGAGGGCGGCCTAAGCCGTAGGCGAATTGTGCTCATTCGCTTTGGCGCGACGTCGAACTATAAATAATGCTGTCACTAGCGTGAGCGTCGTGGAAAGTCGGAAAAGTCGGCTGCGAGGGTGAGTGCCAAGTTTGGGGAGCGTTTCGTAGTATGCGCAGTGCAATGGAGACGCGGAAACTTGTTGTGGCCCAGTGTTTTGCAGTTGGACGACAAGATTGGTACACAGTAGTAAAGAGCGAGGCACTGAGTTGGCATAAATAATGTAGTGCACAATGGGGCTCGAGATGTGTTTGTTACCTCAGGTGCTGTATAATTGTCGACAAGGAGTGAAAACGGAGCAATTTGTGACGGCTCTTTCAATTTAAGACGTTAAAAACAGACGGAATTTGCATTTGTAATACCAGAGCATCGAAACTACTTGGAACTTTTGTGTATATGAACGGGTCCGCGCCTTTGTACTCTGCTCCCTCCACCGCTACAAACCAACCAACCATCGTGTCCGTGCGCATCTGAGTCGCAAAGAATGGGGAATAGCGCAGTTTGCTCGTGCATGGGGCGTAGCCCAGTTGGTAGAGCGTTCGCTTGGCATGTGAAAGGTCCAGGGTTCAAGCCGCGGTGCCTTCATTTTTTGTGGTCAGTGCATGGTAAGTGTTGGTCGCGGCGAACCTAAAGGCACGCAAGATGTTGCAAAGCCAGCGTCACAGACTGATATGATGTATACTGACGTAAGGAGAGCAAGATGTAAGTGTGGGGACCGGCTGATATCGAGGTGTCATCGAGTGCAGATCTGTCTTAGGTATCGCGGCTTAACCTCATTGACGTCTAGGGGGTGGACAACACGTTGGTCTTACTCAGAGCGGTGTCCGAATTCTATTTTCGACGTTATACGTGCCACTTTCATTTTGCCCAACTACGATTCGATACAGAATGCACGAAACCTGAAAGACACCCTAACGGATACATAGAGAGTAGTGTTTGTCTGCTGAATAATGGGAGTGCAAGGGTCTGTGTCGTCTATATGGCTGTATGTAGCACCATTAATCTTCGGGGGGGGGGGGGGGGGGCCGGCGTAGCTCAGATGGTAGAGCGCTCGCTTAGTATGCGAGAGATATTGGGATCAATACCCAGTGCCTCCAGAATTTTTAACACACCTACATGCGCACCTTGATATGCAAGTGGAATAATTCACAACCAGCAGATGTGTCTAGGAAGATAAAAGCGAATGATTAGCATCCACAATTGACAAGCGTGCTGTTATTAGTGCGCAGGAAGCACCCTCCTCCAACGCCTACACTTAATTTAGAAACAGTACAAGTGTTCCCGTAAGATTCTCAAGCCTATGTCGGAAAGATCTGCCTTGCGCCGAGTTCACGTAAATCCCACTGCACATTCCTATTCTTTGCGTGCAGTCAGCTGCTACTAGTGTTGCTAGTTGTGACTGCTGATAACAGATGCCGTAGCAATCAATTCATGGAGTGAGTTGTATGTTTTGCGATAGTCTGTCTCTGACAAGCAAGCACACGTGACATAGGTGCGAACACAGGAAGCTTGCAGACCCTCGCTGCCTGCAGACACCGAACAGCCACACTAGGAGGGCGGCCTAAGCCGTAGGCGAATTGTGCTCATTCGCTTTGGCGCGACGTCGAACTATAAATAATGCTGTCACTAGCGTGAGCGTCGTGGAAAGTCGGAAAAGTCGGCTGCGAGGGTGAGTGCCAAGTTTGGGGAGCGTTTCGTAGTATGCGCAGTGCAATGGAGACGCGGAAACTTGTTGTGGCCCAGTGTTTTGCAGTTGGACGACAAGATTGGTACACAGTAGTAAAGAGCGAGGCACTGAGTTGGCATAAATAATGTAGTGCACAATGGGGCTCGAGATGTGTTTGTTACCTCAGGTGCTGTATAATTGTCGACAAGGAGTGAAAACGGAGCAATTTGTGACGGCTCTTTCAATTTAAGACGTTAAAAACAGACGGAATTTGCATTTGTAATACCAGAGCATCGAAACTACTTGGAACTTTTGTGTATATGAACGGGTCCGCGCCTTTGTACTCTGCTCCCTTCACCGCTACAAACCAACCAACCATCGTGTCCGTGCGCATCTGAGTCGCAAAGAATGGGGAATAGCGCAGTTTGCACGTGCACGGGGCGTAGCTCAGTTGGTAGAGCGTTCGCTTGGCATGTGAAAGGTCCAGGGTTCAAGCCGCGGTGCCTTCATTTTTTGTGGTCAGTGCATGGTAAGTGTTGGTCGCGGCGAACCTAAAGGCACGCAAGATGTTGCAAAGCCAGCGTCACAGACTGATATGATGTATACTGACGTAAGGAGAGCAAGATGTAAGTGTGGGGACCGGCTGTTATCGAGGTGTCATCGAGTGCAGATCTGTCTTAGGTATCGCGGCTTAACCTCATTGAAGTCTAGAGGGTGGACAACACGTTGATCTTACTCAGAGTGGTGTCCGAATTCTATTTTCGACGTTATACGTGCCACTTTCATTTTGGCCAACTACGATTCGATACAGAATGCACGAAACCTGAAAGACACCCTAACGGATACATAGAGAGTACTGTTTGTCTGCTGAATAATGGGAGTGCAAGGGTCTGTGTCGTCTATATGGCTGTATGTAGCACCATTAGTCTTCGTGGGGGCGGGCGTAGCTCAGATGGTAGAGCGCTCGCTTAGTATGCGAGAGATACTGGGATCAATACCCAGTGCCTCCAGAATTTTTAACACACCTACATGCGCACCTTGATATGCAAGTGGAATAATTCACAACCAGCAGATGTGTCTAGGAAGATACAAGCGAATGATTAGCATCCACAATTGACAAGCGTGCTGTTACTAGTGCGCAGGAAGCACCCTCCTCCCACGCCTACACTTAATTTAGAAACAGTACAAGTGTTCCCGTAAGATTCTCAAGCCTATGTCGGAAAGATCTGCCTTGCGCCGAGTTCACGTAAATCCCACTGCACATTCCTATTCTTTGCGTGCAGTCAGCTGCTACTGGTGTTGTTAGTTGTGACTGCTGATAACAGATGCCGTAGCAATCAATTCATGGAGTGAGTTGTATGTTTTGCGATAGTCTGTCGGTGACAAGCAAGCACAGGTGACATAGGTGCGAACACAGGAAGCTTGCAGACCCTCGCTGCCTGCAGACACCGAACAGCCACACTAGGAGGGCGGCCTAAGCCGTAGGCGAATTGTGCTCATTCGCTTTGGCGCGACGTCGAACTATAAATAATGCTGTCACTAGCGTGAGCGTCGTGGAAAGTCGGAGAAGTCGGCTGCGAGTGTGAGTGCCAAGTTTGGGGAGCGTTTCGTAGTATGCGCAGTGCAATGGAGACGCGGAAACTTGTTGTGGCCCAGTGTTTTGCAGTTGGACGACAAGATTGGTACACAGTAGTAAAGAGCGAGGCACTGAGTTGGCATAAATAATGTAGTGCACAATGGGGCTCGAGATGTGTTTGTTACCTCAGGTGCTGTATAATTGTCGACAAGGAGTGAAAACGGAGCAATTTGTGACGGCTCTTTCAATTTAAGACGTTAAAAACAGACGGAATTTGCATTTGTAATACCAGAGCATCGAAACTACTTGGAACTTTTGTGTATATGAACGGGTCCGCGCCTTTGTACTCTGCTCCCTTCACCGCTACAAACCAACCAACCATCGTGTCCGTGCGCATCTGAGTCGCAAAGAATGGGGAATAGCGCATTTGGTCGTGCATAGATCGTAGCTCAGTTGGTAGAGCGTTCGCTTGGCATGTGAAAGGTCCAGGGTTCAAGCCGCGGTGCCTCCATTTTTTGTGGTCAGTGCATGGTAAGTGTTGGTCGCGGCGAACCTAAAGGCACGCAAGATGTTGCAAAGCCAGCGTCACAGACTGATATGATGTATACTGACGTAAGGAGAGCAAGATGTAAGTGTGGGGACCGGCTGTTATCGAGGTGTCATCGAGTGCAGATCTGTCTTAGGTATCGCGGCTTAACCTCATTGAAGTCTAGAGGCTGGACAACACGTTGATCTTACTCAGAGCGGTGTCCGAATTCTATTTTCGACGTTATACGTGCCACTTTCGTTTTGGCCAACTACGATTCGATACAGAATGCACGAAACCTGAAAGACACCCTAACGGATACATAGAGAGTAGTGTTTGTCTGCTGAATAATGGGAGTGCAAGGGTCTGTGTCGTCAATATGGCTGTATGTAGCACCATTAGTCTTCGTGGGGGCGGGCGTAGCTCAGATGGTAGAGCGCTCGCTTAGTATGCGAGAGATACTGGGATCAATACCCAGTGCCTCCAGAATTTTTAACACACCTACATGCGCACCTTGATATGCAAGTGGAATAATTTACAACCTGCAGATGTGTCTAGGAAGATACAAGCGAATGATTAGCATCCACAATTGACAAGCGTGCGGTTATTAGTGCGCAGGAAGCACCCTCCTCCCACGCCTACACTTAATTTAGAAACAGTACAAGTGTTCCCGTAAGATTCTCAAGCCTATGTCGGAAAGATCTGCCTTGCGCCGAGTTCACGTAAATCCAACTGCACATTCCTATTCTTTGCGTGCAGTCAGCTGCTACTGGTGTTGTTAGTTGTGACTGCTGATAACAGATGCCGTAGCAATCAATTCATGGAGTGAGTTGTATGTTTTGCGATAGTCTGTCTCTGACAAGCAAGCACAGGTGACATAGGTGCGAACACAGGAAGCTTGCAGACCCTCGCTGCCTGCAGACACCGAACAGCCACACTAGGAGGGCGGCCTAAGCCGTAGGCGAATTGTGCTCATTCGCTTTGGCGCGACGTCGAACTATAAATAATGCTGTCACTAGCGTGAGCGTCGTGGAAAGTCGGAAAAGTCGGCTGCGAGGGTGAGTGCCAAGTTTGGGGAGCGTTTCGTAGTATGCGCAGTGCAATGGAGACGCGGAAACTTGTTGTGGCCCAGTGTTTTGCAGTTGGACGACAAGATTGGTACACAGTAGTAAAGAGCGAGGCACTGAGTTGGCATAAATAATGTAGTGCACAATGGGGCTCGAGATGTGTTTGTTACCTCAGGTGCTGTATAATTGTCGACAAGGAGTGAAAACGGAGCAATTTGTGACGGCTCTTTCAATTTAAGACGTTAAAAACAGACGGAATTTGCATTTGTAATACCAGAGCATCGAAACTACTTGGAACTTTTGTGTATATGAACGGGTCCGCGCCTTTGTACTCTGCTCCCTTCACCGCTACAAACCAACCAACCATCGTGTCCGTGCGCATCTGAGTCGCAAAGAATGGGGAATAGCGCAGTTAGCTCGTGCATGGGGCGTAGCTCAGTTGGTAGAGCGTTCGCTTGGCATGTGAAAGGTCCAGGGTTCAAGCCGCGGTGCCTCCATTTTTTGTGGTCAGTGCATGGTAAGTGTTGGTCGCGGCGAACCTAAAGGCACGCAAGATGTTGCAAAGCCAGCGTCACAGACTGACATGATGTATACTGACGTAAGGAGAGCAAGATGTAAGTGTGGGGACCGGCTGTTATCGGGGTGTCATCGAGTGCAGATCTGTCTTAGGTATCGCGGCTTAACCTCATTGAAGTCTAGAGGGTGGACAACACGTTGGTCTTACTCAGAGCGGTGTCCGAATTCTATTTTCGACGTTATACGTGCCACTTTTATTTTGGCCAACTACGATTCGATACAGAATGCACGAAACCTGAAAGACACCCTAACGGATACATAGAGAGTAGTGTTTGTCTGCTGAATAATGGGAGTGCAAGGGTCTGTGTCGTCTATATGGCTGTATGTAGCACCATTTGTTTTCGGGGGGGCGGGCGTAGCTCAGATGGTAGAGCGCTCGCTTAGTATGCGAGAGATACTGGGATCAATAGCCAGTGCCTCCAGAATTTTTAACACACCTACATGCGCACCTTGATATGCAAGTGGAATAATTCACAACCAGCAGATGTGTCTAGGAAGATACAAGCGAATGATTAGCATCCACAATTGACAAGCGTGCTGTTATTAGTGCGCAGGAAGCACCCTCCTCCCACGCCTACACTTAATTTAGAAACAGTACAAGTGTTCCCGTAAGATTCTCAAGCCTATGTCGGAAAGATCTGCCTTGCGCCGAGTTCACGTAAATCCCACTGCACATTCCTATTCTTTGCGTGCAGTCAGCTGCTACTGGTGTTGCTAGTTGTGACTGCTGATAACAGATGCCGTAGCAATCAATTCATGGAGTGAGTTGTATGTTTTGCGATAGTCTGTCTCTGACAAGCAAGCACAGGTGACATAGGTGCGAACACAGGAAGCTTGCAGACCCTCGCTGCCTGCAGACACCGAGCAGGCACACTAGGAGGGCGGCCTAAGCCGTAGGCGAATTGTGCTCATTCGCTTTGGCGCGACGTCGAACTATAAATAATGCTGTCACTAGTGTGAGCGTTGCGTGAGCGTCGTGGAAAGTCGGAAAAGTCGGCTGCGAGGGTGAGTGCCAAGTTTGGGGAGCGTTTCGTAGTATGCGCAGTGCAATGGAGACACGGAAACTTGTTGTGGCCCAGTGTTTTGCAGTTGGACGACAAGATTGGTACACAGTAGTAAAGAGCGAGGCACTGAGTTGGCATAAATAATGTAGTGCACAATGGGGCTCGAGATGTGTTTGTTACCTCAGGTGCTGTATAATTGTCGACAAGGAGTGAAAACGGAGCAATTTGTGACGGCTCTTTCAATTTAAGACGTTAAAAACAGACGGAATTTGCATTTGTAATACCAGAGCATCGAAACTACTTGGAACTTTTGTGTATAGGAACGGGTCCGCGCCTTTGTACTCTGCTCCCTTCACCGCTACAAACCAACCAACCATCGTGTCCGTGCGCATCTGAGTCGCAAAGAATGGGGAATAGCGCAGTTTGCACGTGCACGGGGCGTAGCTCAGTTGGTAGAGCGTTCGCTTGGCATGTGAAAGGTCCAGGGTTCAAGCCGCGGTGCCTTCATTTTTTGTGGTCAGTGCATGGTAAGTGTTGGTCGCGGCGAACCTAAAGGCACGCAAGATGTTGCAAAGCCAGCGTCACAGACTGATATGATGTATACTGACGTAAGGAGAGCAAGATGTAAGTGTGGGGACCGGCTGTTATCGAGGTGTCATCGAGTGCAGATCTGTCTTAGGTATCGCGGCTTAACCTCATTGAAGTCTAGAGGGTGGACAACACGTTGATCTTACTCAGAGCGGTGTCCGAATTCTATTTTCGACGTTATACGTGCCACTTTCATTTTGGCCAACTACGATTCGATACAGAATGCACGAAACCTGAAAGACACCCTAACGGATACATAGAGAGTAGTGTTTGTCTGCTGAATAATGGGAGTGCAAGGGTCTGTGTCGTCTATATGGCTGTATGTAGCACCATTAGTGTTCGGCGGGGCGGGCGTAGCTCAGATTGTAGAGCGCTCGCTTAGTATGCGAGAGATACTGGGATCAATACCCAGTGCCTCCAGAATTTTTAACACACCTACATGCGCACCTTGATATGCAAGTGGAATAATTCACAACCAGCAGATGTGTCTAGGAAGATACAAGCGAATGATTAGCATCCACAATTGACAAGCGTGCTGTTATTAGTGCGCAGGAAGCACCCTCCTCCCACGCCTACACTTAATTTAGAAACAGTACAAGTGTTCCCGTAAGATTCTCAAGCCTATGTCGGAAAGATCTGCCTTGCGCCGAGTTCACGTAAATCCCACTGCACATTCCTATTCTTTGCGTGCAGTCAGCTGCTACTGGTGTTGCTAGTTGTGACTGCTGATAACAGATGCCGTAGCAATCAATTCATGGAGTGAGTTGTATGTTTTGCGATAGTCTGTCTCTGACAAGCAAGCACAGGTGACATAGGTGCGAACACAGGAAGCTTGCAGACCCTCGCTGCCTGCAGACACCGAGCAGCCACACTAGGAGGGCGGCCTAAGCCGTAGGCGAATTGTGCTCATTCGCTTTGGCGCGACGTCGAACTATAAATAATGCTGTCACTAGTGTGAGCGTTGCGTGAGCGTCGTGGGAAGTCGGAAAAGTCGGCTGCGAGGGTGAGTGCCAAGTTTGGGGAGCGTTTCGTAGTATGCGCAGTGCAATGGAGACGCGGAAACTTGTTGTGGCCCAGTGTTTTGCAGTTGGACGACAAGATTGGTACACAGTAGTAAAGAGCGAGGCACTGAGTTGGCATAAATAATGTAGTGCACAATGGGGCTCGAGATGTGTTTGTTACCTCAGGTGCTGTATAATTGTCGACAAGGAGTGAAAACGGAGCAATTTGTGACGGCTCTTTCAATTTAAGACGTTAAAAACAGACGGAATTTGCATTTGTAATACCAGAGCATCGAAACTACTTGGAACTTTTGTGTATATGAACGGGTCCGCGCCTTTGTACTCTGCTCCCTTCACCGCTACAAACCAACCAACCATCGTGTCCGTGCGCATCTGAGTCGCAAAGAATGGGGAATAGCGCAGTTTGCTCGTGCATGGGGCGTAGCTCAGTTGGTAGAGCGTTCGCTTGGCATGTGAAAGGTCCAGGGTTCAAGCCGCGGTGCCTTCATTTTTTGTGGTCAGTGCATGGTAAGTGTTGGTCGCGGCGAACCTAAAGGCACGCAAGATGTTGCAAAGCCAGCGTCACAGACTGATATGATGTATACTGACGTAAGGAGAGCAAGATGTAAGTGTGGGGACCGGCTGTTATCGAGGTGTCATCGAGTGCAGATCTGTCTTAGGTATCGCGGCTTAACCTCATTGAAGTCTAGAGGGTGGACAACACGTTGGTCTTACTCAGAGCGGTGTCCGAATTCTATTTTCGACGTTATACGTGCCACTTTCATTTTGGCCAACTACGATTCGATACAGAATGCACGAAACCTGAAAGACACCCTAACGGATACATAGAGAGTAGTGTTTGTCTGCTGAATAATGGGAGTGCAAGGGTCTGTGTCGTCTATATGGCTGTATGTAGCACCATTAGTCTTCGGGGGGGCGGGCGTAGCTCAGATGGTAGAGCGCTCGCTTAGTATGCGAGAGATACTGGGATCAATACCCAGTGCCTCCAGAATTTTTAACACACCTACATGCGCACCTTGATATGCAAGTGGAATAATTCACAACCAGCAGATGTGTCTAGGAAGATACAAGCGAATGATTAGCATCCACAATTGACAAGCGTGCTGTTATTAGTGCGCAGGAAGCACCCTCCTCCCACGCCTACACTTAATTTAGAAACAGTACAAGTGTTCCCGTAAGATTCTCAAGCCTATGTCGGAAAGATCTGCCTTGCGCCGAGTTCACGTAAATCCCACTGCACATTCCTATTCTTTGCGTGCAGTCAGCTGCTACTGGTGTTGCTAGTTGTGACTGCTGATAACAGATGCCGTAGCAATCAATTCATGGAGTGAGTTGTATGTTTTGCGATAGTCTGTCTCTGACAAGCAAGCACAGGTGACATAGGTGCAACACAGGAAGCTTGCAGACCCTCGCTGCCTGCAGACACCGAGCAGCCACACTAGGAGGGCGGCCTAAGCCGTAGGCGAATTGTGCTCATTCGCTTTGGCGCGACGTCGAACTATAAATAATGCTGTCACTAGTGTGAGCGTTGCGTGAGCGTCGTGGAAAGTCGGAAAAGTCGGCTGCGAGGGTGAGTGCCAAGTTTGGGGAGCGTTTCGTAGTATGCGCAGTGCAATGGAGACGCGGAAACTTGTTGTGGCCCAGTGTTTTGCAGTTGGACGACAAGATTGGTACACAGTAGTAAAGAGCGAGGCACTGAGTTGGCATAAATAATGTAGTGCACAATGGGGCTCGAGATGTGTTTGTTACCTCAGGTGCTGTATAATTGTCGACAAGGAGTGAAAACGGAGCAATTTGTGACGGCTCTTTCAATTTAAGACGTTAAAAACAGACGGAATTTGCATTTGTAATACCAGAGCATCGAAACTACTTGGAACTTTTGTGTATATGAACGGGTCCGCGCCTTTGTACTCTGCTCCCTTCACCGCTACAAACCAACCAACCATCGTGTCCGTGCGCATCTGAGTCGCAAACAATGGGGAATAGCGCAGTTTGCTCGTGCATGGGGCGTAGCTCAGTTGGTAGAGCGTTCGCTTGACATGTGAAAGGTCCAGGGTTCAAGCCGCGGTGCCTCCATTTTTTGTGGTCAGTGCATGCTAAGTGTTGGTCGCGGCGAACCTAAAGGCACGCAAGATGTTGCAAAGCCAGCGTCACAGACTGATATGATGTATACTGACGTAAGGAGAGCAAGATGTAAGTGTGGGGACCGGCTGTTATCGAGGTGTCATCGAGTGCAGATCTGTCTTAGGTATCGCGGCTTAACCTCATTGAAGTCTAGAGGGTGGACAACACGTTGGTCTTACTCAGAGCGGTGTCCGAATTCTATTTTCGACGTTATACGTGCCACTTTCATTTTGGCCAACTACGATTCGATACAGAATGCACGAAACCTGAAAGACACCCTAACGGATACATAGAGAGTAGTGTTTGTCTGCTGAATAATGGGAGTGCAAGGGTCTGTGTCGTCTATATGGCTGTATGTAGCACCATTAGTATTCGGGGTGCGGGCGTAGCTCAGATGGTAGAGCGCTCGCTTAGTATGCGAGAGATATTGGGATCAATACCCAGTGCCTCCAGAATTTTTAACACACCTACATGCGCACCTTGATATGCAAGTGGAATAATTCACAACCAGCAGATGTGTCTAGGAAGATACAAGCGAATGATTAGCATCCACAATTGACAAGCGTGCTGTTATTAGTGCGCAGGAAGCACCCTCCTCCCACGCCTACACTTAATTTAGAAACAGTACAAGTGTTCCCGTAAGATACTCAAGCCTATGTCGGAAAGATCTGCCTTGCGCCGAGTTCACGTAAATCCCACTGCACATTCCTATTCTTTGCGTGCAGTCAGCTGCTACTGGTGTTGTTAGTTGTGACTGCTGATAACAGATGCCGTAGCAATCAATTCATGGAGTGAGTTGTATGTTTTGCGATAGTCTGTCTCTGACAAGCAAGCACAGGTGACATAGGTGCGAACACAGGAAGCTTGCAGACCCTCGCTGCCTGCAGACACCGAGCAGCCACACTAGGAGGGCGGCCTAAGCCGTAGGCGAATTGTGCTCATTCGCTTTGGCGCGACGTCGAACTATAAATAATGCTGTCACTAGCGTGAGCGTCGTGGAAAGTCGGAAAAGTCGGCTGCGAGTGTGAGTGCCAAGTTTGGGGAGCGTTTCGTAGTATGCGCAGTGCAATGGAGACGCGGAAACTTGTTGTGGCCCAGTGTTTTGCAGTTGGATCACAAGATTGGTACACAGTAGTAAAGAGCGAGGCACTGAGTTGGCATAAATAATGTAGTGCACAATGGGGCTCGAGATGTGTTTGTTACCTCAGGTGCTGTATAATTGTCGACAAGGAGTGAAAACGGAGCAATTTGTGACGGCTCTTTCAATTTAAGACGTTAAAAACAGACGGAATTTGCATTTGTAATACCAGAGCATCGAAACTACTTGGAACTTTTGTGTATATGAACGGGTCCGCGCCTTTGTACTCTGCTCCCTTCACCGCTACAAACCAACCAACCATCGTGTCCGTGCGCATCTGAGTCGCAAACAATGGGGAATAGCGCAGTTTGCTCGTGCATGGGGCGTAGCTCAGTTGGTAGAGCGTTCGCTTGACATTTGAAAGGTCCAGGGTTCAAGTCGCGGTGCCCCCATTTTTTGTGGTCAGTGCATGCTAAGTGTTGGTCGCGGCGAACCTAAAGGCACGCAAGATGTTGCAAAGCCAGCGTCACAGACTGATATGATGTATACTGACGTAAGGAGAGCAAGATGTAAGTGTGGGGACCGGCTGTTATCGAGGTGTCATCGAGTGCAGATCTGTCTTAGGTATCGCGGCTTAACCTCATTGAAGTCTAGAGGGTGGACAACAAGTTGGTCTTACTCAGAGCGGTGTCCGAATTCTATTTTCGACGTTATACGTGCCACTTTCATTTTGGCCAACTACGATTCGATACAGAATGCACGAAACCTGACAGACACCCTAACGGATACATAGAGAGTAGTGTTTGTCTGCTGAATAATGGGAGTGCAAGGGTCTGTGTCGTCTATATGGCTGTATGTAGCACCATTAGTCTTCGGGGTGGCGGGCGTAGCTCAGATGGTAGAGCGCTCGCTTAGTATGCGAGAGATACTGGGATCAATACCCAGTGCCTCCAGAATTTTTAACACACCTACATGCGCACCTTGATATGCAAGTGGAATAATTCACAACCAGCAGATGTGTCTAGGAAGATACAAGCGAATGATTAGCATCCACAATTGACAAGCGTGCTGTTATTAGTGCGCAGGAAGCACCCTCCTCCCACGCCTACACTTAATTTAGAAACAGTACAAGTGTTCCCGTAAGATTCTCAAGCCTATGTCGGAAAGATCTGCCTTGCGCCGAGTTCACGTAAATCCCACTGCACATTCCTATTCTTTGCGTGCAGTCAGCTGCTACTGGTGTTGTTAGTTGTGACTGCTGATAACAGATGCCGTAGCAATCAATTCATGGAGTGAGTTGTATGTTTTGCGATAGTCTGTCTCTGACAAGCAAGCACAGGTGACATAGGTGCGAACACAGGAAGCTTGCAGACCCTCGCTGCCTGCAGACACCGAGCAGCCACACTAGGAGGGCGGCCTAAGCCGTAGGCGAATTGTGCTCATTCGCTTTGGCGCGACGTCGAACTATAAAAAATGCTGTCACTAGCGTGAGCGTTGCGTGAGCGTCGTGGAAAGTCGGAAAAGTCGGCTGCGAGGGTGAGTGCCAAGTTTGGGGAGCGTTTCGTAGTATGCGCAGTGCAATGGAGACGCGGAAACTTGTTGTGGCCCAGTGTTTTGCAGTTGGACGACAAGATTGGTACACAGTAGTAAAGAGCGAGGCACTGAGTTGGCATAAATAATGTAGTGCACAATGGGGCTCGAGATGTGTTTGTTACCTCAGGTGCTGTATAATTGTCGACAAGGAGTGAAAACGGAGCAATTTGTGACGGCTCTTTCAATTTAAGACGTTAAAAACAGACGGAATTTGCATTTGTAATACCAGAGCATCGAAACTACTTGGAACTTTTGTGTATATGAACGGGTCCGCGCCTTTGTACTCTGCTCCCTTCACCGCTACAAACCAACCAACCATCGTGTCCGTGCGCATCTGAGTCGCAAAGAATGGGGAATAGCGCAGTTTGCTCGTGCATGGGGCGTAGCTCAGTTGGTAGAGCGTTCGCTTGACATGTGAAAGGTCCAGGGTTCAAGCCGCGGTGCCTCCATTTTTTGTGGTCAGTGCATGCTAAGTGTTGGTCGCGGCGAACCTAAAGGCACGCAAGATGTTGCAAAGCCAGCGTCACAGACTGATATGATGTATACTGACGTAAGGAGAGCAAGATGTAAGTGTGGGGACCGGCTGTTATCGAGGTGTCATCGAGTGCAGATCTGTCTTAGGTATCGCGGCTTAACCTCATTGAAGTCTAGAGGGTGGACAACACGTTGGTCTTACTCAGAGCGGTGTCCGAATTCTATTTTCGACGTTATACGTGCCACTTTCATTTTGGCCAACTACGATTCGATACAGAATGCACGAAACCTGAAAGACACCCTAACGGATACATAGAGAGTAGTGTTTGTCTGCTGAATAATGGAAGTGCAAGGGTCTGTGTCGTCTATATGGCTGTATGTAGCACCATTAGTTTTCGTGGGGCGGGCGTAGCTCAGATGGTAGAGCGCTCGCTTAGTATGCGAGAGATATTGGGATCAATACCCAGTGCCTCCAGAATTTTTAACACACCTACATGCGCACCTTGATATGCAAGTGGAATAATTCACAACCAGCAGATGTGTCTAGGAAGATACAAGCGAATGATTAGCATCCACAATTGACAAGCGTGCTGTTATTAGTGCGCAGGAAGCACCCTCCTCCCACGCCTACACTTAATTTAGAAACAGTACAAGTGTTCCCGTAAGATTCTCAAGCCTATGTCGGAAAGATCTGCCTTGCGCCGAGTTCACGTAAATCTCACTGCACATTCCTATTCTTTGCGTGCAGTCAGCTGCTACTGGTGTTGTTAGTTGTGACTGCTGATAACAGATGCCGTAGCAATCAATTCATGGAGTGAGTTGTATGTTTTGCGATAGTCTGTCTCTGACAAGCAAGCACAGGTGACATAGGTGCGAACACAGGAAGCTTGCAGACCCTCGCTGCCTGCAGACACCGAGCAGCCACACTAGGAGGGCGGCCTAAGCCGTAGGCGAATTGTGCTCATTCGCTTTGGCGCGACGTCGAACTATAAATAATGCTGTCACTAGCGTGAGCGTTGCGTGAGCGTCGTGGAAAGTCGGAAAAGTCGGCTGCGAGGGTGAGTGCCAAGTTTGGGGAGCTTCGTAGTATGCGCAGTGCAATGGAGACGCGGAAACTTGTTGTGGCCCAGTGTTTTGCAGTTGGACGACAAGATTGGTACACAGTAGTAAAGAGCGAGGCACTGAGTTGGCATAAATAATGTAGTGCACAATGGGGCTCGAGATGTGTTTGTTACCTCAGGTGCTGTATAATTGTCGACAAGGAGTGAAAACGGAGCAATTTGTGACGGCTCTTTCAATTTAAGACGTTAAAAACAGACGGAATTTGCATTTGTAATACCAGAGCATCGAAACTACTTGGAACTTTTGTGTATATGAACGGGTCCGCGCCTTTGTACTCTGCTCCCTTCACCGCTACAAACCAACCAACCATCGTGTCCGTGCGCATCTGAGTCGCAAACAATGGGGAATAGCGCAGTTTGCTCGTGCATGGGGCGTAGCTCAGTTGGTAGAGCGTTCGCTTGACATGTGAAAGGTCCAGGGTTCAAGCCGCGGTGCCTCCATTTTTTGTGGTCAGTGCATGCTAAGTGTTGGTCGCGGCGAACCTAAAGGCACTCAAGATGTTGCAAAGCCAGCGTCACAGACTGATATGATGTATACTGACGTAAGGAGAGCAAGATGTAAGTGTGGGGACCGGCTGTTATCGAGGTGTCATCGAGTGCAGATCTGTCTTAGGTATCGCGGCTTAACCTCATTGAAGTCTAGAGGGTGGACAACACGTTGGTCTTACTCAGAGCGGTGTCCGAATTCTATTTTCGACGTTATACGTGCCACTTTCATTTTGGCCAACTACGATTCGATACAGAATGCACGAAACCTGAAAGACACCCTAACGGATACATAGAGAGTAGTGTTTGTCTGCTGAATAATGGGAGTGCAAGGGTCTGTGTCGTCTGTATGGCTGTATGTAGCACCATTAGTCTTCGGGTGGGCGGGCGTAGCTCAGATGGTAGAGCGCTCGCTTAGTATGCGAGAGATACTGGGATCAATACCCAGTGCCTCCAGAATTTTTAACACACCTACATGCGCACCTTGATATGCAAGTGGAATAATTCACAACCAGCAGATGTGTCTAGGAAGATACAAGCGAATGATTAGCATCCACAATTGACAAGCGTGCTGTTATTAGTGCGCAGGAAGCACCCTCCTCCCACGCCTACACTTAATTTAGAAACAGTACAAGTGTTCCCGTAAGATTCTCAAGCCTATGTCGGAAAGATCTGCCTTGCGCCGAGTTCACGTAAATCCCACTGCACATTCCTATTCTTTGCGTGCAGTCAGCTGCTACTGGTGTTGTTAGTTGTGACTGCTGATAACAGATGCCGTAGCAATCAATTCATGGAGTGAGTTGTATGTTTTGCGATAGTCTGTCTCTGACAAGCAAGCACAGGTGACATAGGTGCGAACACAGGAAGCTTGCAGACCCTCGCTGCCTGCAGACACCGAGCAGCCACACTAGGAGGGCGGCCTAAGCCGTAGGCGAATTGTGCTCATTCGCTTTGGCGCGACGTCGAACTGTAAATAATGCTGTCACTAGCGTGAGCGTTGCGTGAGCGTCGTGGAAAGTCGGAAAAGTCGGCTGCGAGGGTGAGTGCCAAGTTTGGGGAGCGTTTCGTAGTATGCGCAGTGCAATGGAGACGCGGAAACTTGTTGTGGCCCAGTGTTTTGCAGTTGGACGACAAGATTGGTACACAGTAGTAAAGAGCGAGGCACTGAGTTGGCATAAATAATGTAGTGCACAATGGGGCTGGAGATGTGTTTGTTACCTCAGGTGCTGTATAATTGTCCACAAGGAGTGAAAACGGAGCAATTTGTGACGGCTCTTTCAATTTAAGACGTTAAAAACAGACGGAATTTGCATTTGTAATACCAGAGCATCGAAACTACTTGGAACTTTTGTGTATATGAACGGGTCCGCGCCTTTGTACTCTGCTCCCTTCACCGCTACAAACCAACCAACCATCGTGTCCGTGCGCATCTGAGTCGCAAACAATGGGGAATAGCGCAATTTGCTCGTGCATGGGGCGTAGCTCAGTTGGTAGAGCGTTCGCTTGACATGTGAAAGGTCCCCGGTTCAAGCCGCGGTGCCTCCATTTTTTGTGGTCAGTGCATGCTAAGTGTTGGTCGCGGCGAACCTAAAGGCACGCAAGATGTTGCAAAGCCAGCGTCACAGACTGATATGATGTATACTGACGTAAGGAGAGCAAGATGTAAGTGTGGGGACCGGCTGTTATCGAGGTGTCATCGAGTGCAGATCTGTCTTAGGTATCGCGGCTTAACCTCATTGAAGTCTAGAGGGTGGACAACACGTTGGTCTTACTCAGAGCGGTGTCCGAATTCTATTTTCGACGTTATACGTGCCACTTTCATTTTGGCCAACTACGATTCGATACAGAATGCACGAAACCTGAAAGACACCCTAACGGATACATAGAGAGTAGTGTTTGTCTGCTGAATAATGGGAGTGCAAGGGTCTGTGTCGTCTATATGGCTGTATGTAGCACCATTAGTCTTCGGGGGGGCGGGCGTAGCTCAGATGGTAGAGCGCTCGCTTAGTATGCGAGAGATACTGGGATCAATACCCAGTGCCTCCAGAATTTTTAACACACCTACATGCGCACCTTGATATGCAAGTGGAATAATTCACAACCAGCAGATGTGTCTAGGAAGATACAAGCGAATGATTAGCATCCACAATTGACAAGCGTGCTGTTATTAGTGCGCAGGAAGCACCCTCCTCCCACGCCTACACTTAATTTAGAAACAGTACAAGTGTTCCCGTAAGATTCTCAAGCCTATGTCGGAAAGATCTTCCTTGCGCCGAGTTCACGTAAATCCCACTGCACATTCCTATTCTTTGCGTGCAGTCAGCTGCTACTGGTGTTGTTAGTTGTGACTGCTGATAACAGATGCCGTAGCAATCAATTCATGGAGTGAGTTGTATGTTTTGCGATAGTCTGTCTCTGACAAGCAAGCACAGGTGACATAGGTGCGAACACAGGAAGCTTGCAGACCCTCGCTTCCTGCAGACACCGAGCAGCCACACTAGGAGGGCGGCCTAAGCCGTAGGCGAATTGTGCTCATTCGCTTTGGCGCGACGTCGAACTATAAATAATGCTGTCACTAGTGTGAGCGTTGCGTGAGCGTCGTGGGAAGTCGGAAAAGTCGGCTGCGAGGGTGAGTGCCAAGTTTGGGGAGCGTTTCGTAGTATGCGCAGTGCAATGGAGACGCGGAAACTTGTTGTGGCCCAATGTTTTGCAGTTGGACGACAAGATTGGTACACAGTAGTAAAGAGCGAGGCACTGAGTTGGCATAAATAATGTAGTGCACAATGGGGCTCGAGATGTGTTTGTTACCTCAGGTGCTGTATAATTGTCGACAAGGAGTGAAAACGGAGCAATTTGTGACGGCTCTTTCAATTTAAGACGTTAAAAACAGACGGAATTTGAATTTGTAATACCAGAGCATCGAAACTACTTGGAACTTTTGTGTATATGAACGGGTCCGCGCCTTTGTACTCTGCTCCCTTCACCGCTACAAACCAACCAACCATCGTGTCCGTGCGCATCTGAGTCGCAAAGAATGGGGAATAGCGCATTTTGCTCGTGCATGGGGCGTAGCTCAGTTGGTAGAGCGTTCGCTTGACATGTGAAAGGTCCAGGGTTCAAGCCGCGGTGCCTCCATTTTTTGTGGTCAGTGCATGCTAAGTGTTGGTCGCGGCGAACCTAAAGGCACGCAAGATGTTGCAAAGCCAGCGTCACAGACTGATATGATGTATACTGACGTAAGGAGAGCAAGATGTAAGTGTGGGGACCGGCTGTTATCGAGGTGTCATCGAGTGCAGATCTGTCTTAGGTATCGCGGCTTAACCTCATTGAAGTCTAGAGGGTGGACAACACGTTGGTCTTACTCAGAGCGGTGTCCGATTTCTATTTTCGACGTTATACGTGCCACTTTCATTTTGGCCAACTACGATTCGATACAGAATGCACGAAACCTGAAAGACACCCTAACGGATACATAGAGAGTAGTGTTTGTCTGCTGAATAATGGGAGTGCAAGGGTCTGTGTCGTCTATATGGCTGTATGTAGCACCATTAGTCTTCGGGGGGGCGGGCGTAGCTCAGATGGTAGAGCGCTCGCTTAGTATGCGAGAGATATTGGGATCAATACCCAGTGCCTCCAGAATTTTTAACACACCTACATGCGCACCTTGATATGCAAGTGGAATAATTCACAACCAGCAGATGTGTCTAGGAAGATACAAGCGAATGATTAGCATCCACAATTGACAAGCGTGCTGTTATTAGTGCGCAGGAAGCACCCTCCTCCCACGCCTACACTTAATTTAGAAACAGTACAAGTGTTCCCGTAAGATTCTCAAGCCTATGTCGGAAAGATCTGCCTTGCGCCGAGTTCACGTAAATCCCACTGCACATTCCTATTCTTTGCGTGCAGTCAGCTGCTACTGGTGTTGTTAGTTGTGACTGCTGATAACAGATGCCGTAGCAATCAATTCATGGAGTGAGTTGTATGTTTTGCGATAGTCTGTCTCTGACAAGCAAGCACAGGTGACATAGGTGCGAACACAGGAAGCTTGCAGACCCTCGCTTCCTGCAGACACCGAGCAGCCACACTAGGAGGGCGGCCTAAGCCGTAGGCGAATTGTGCTCATTCGCTTTGGCGCGACGTCGAACTATAAATAATGCTGTCACTGGCGTGAGCGTCGTGGAAAGTCGGAAAAGTCGGCTGCGAGGGTGAGTGCCAAGTTTGGGGAGCGTTTCGTAGTATGCGCAGTGCAATGGAGACGCGGAAACTTGTTGTGGCCCAGTGTTTTGCAGTTGGACGACAAGATTGGTACACAGTAGTAAAGAGCGAGGCACTGAGTTGGCATAAATAATGTAGTGCACAATGGGGCTCGAGATGTGTTTGTTACCTCAGGTGCTGTATAATTGTCGACAAGGAGTGAAAACGGAGCAATTTGTGACGGCTCTTTCAATTTAAGACGTTAAAAACAGACGGAATTTGAATTTGTAATACCAGAGCATCGAAACTACTTGGAACTTTTGTGTATATGAACGGGTCCGCGCCTTTGTACTCTGCTCCCTTCACCGCTACAAACCAACCAACCATCGTGTCCGTGCGCATCTGAGTCGCAAACAATGGGGAATAGCGCATTTTGCTCGTGCATGGGGCGTAGCTCAGTTGGTAGAGCGTTCGCTTGACATGTGAAAGGTCCAGGGTTCAAGCCGCGGTGCCTCCATTTTTTGTGGTCAGTGCATGCTAAGTGTTGGTCGCGGCGAACCTAAAGGCACGCAAGATGTTGCAAAGCCAGCGTCACAGACTGATATGATGTATACTGACGTAAGGAGAGCAAGATGTAAGTGTGGGGACCGGCTGTTATCGAGGTGTCATCGAGTGCAGATCTGTCTTAGGTATCGCGGCTTAACCTCATTGAAGTCTAGAGGGTGGACAACACGTTGGTCTTACTCAGAGCGGTGTCCGAATTCTATTTTCGACGTTATACGTGCCACTTTCATTTTGGCCAACTACGATTCGATACAGAATGCACGAAACCTGAAAGACACCCTAACGGATACATAGAGAGTAGTGTTTGTCTGCTGAATAATGGGAGTGCAAGGGTCTGTGTCGTCTATATGGCTGTATGTAGCACCATGAGTCTTCGGGGGGCGGGCGTAGCTCAGATGGTAGAGCGCTCGCTTAGTATGCGAGAGATATTGGGATCAATACCCAGTGCCTCCAGAATTTTTAACACACCTACATGCGCACCTTGATATGCAAGTGGAATAATTCACAACCAGCAGATGTGTCTAGGAAGATACAAGCGAATGATTAGCATCCACAATTGACAAGCGTGCTGTTATTAGTGCGCAGGAAGCACCCTCCTCCCACGCCTACACTTAATTTAGAAACAGTACAAGTGTTCCCGTAAGATTCTCAAGCCTATGTCGGAAAGATCTGCCTTGCGCCGAGTTCACGTAAATCCCACTGCACATTCCTATTCTTTGCGTGCAGTCAGCTGCTACTGGTGTTGTTAGTTGTGACTGCTGATAACAGATGCCGTAGCAATCAATTCATGGAGTGAGTTGTATGTTTTGCGATAGTCTGTCTCTGACAAGCAAGCACAGGTGACATAGGTGCGAACACAGGAAGCTTGCAGACCCTCGCTGCCTGCAGACACCGAGCAGCCACACTAGGAGGGCGGCCTAAGCCGTAGGCGAATTGTGCTCATTCGCTTTGGCGCGACGTCGAACTATAAATAATGCTGTCACTAGCGTGAGCGTCGTGGAAAGTCGGAAAAGTCGGCTGCGAGGGTGAGTGCCAAGTTTGGGGAGCGTTTCGTAGTATGCGCAGTGCAAAGGAGACGCAGAAACTTGTTGTGGCCCAGTGTTTTGCAGTTGGACGACAAGATTGGTACACAGTAGTAAAGAGCGAGGCACTGAGTTGGCATAAATAATGTAGTGCACAATGGGGCTCGAGATGTGTTTGTTACCTCAGGTGCTGTATAATTGTCGACAAGGAGTGAAAACGGAGCAATTTGTGACGGCTCTTTCAATTTAAGACGTTAAAAACAGACGGAATTTGCATTTGTAATACCAGAGCATCGAAACTACTTGGAACTTTTGTGTATATGAACGGGTCCGCGCCTTTGTACTCTGCTCCCTTCACCGCTACAAACCAACCAACCATCGTGTCCGTGCGCATCTGAGTCGCAAAGAATGGGGAATAGCGCATTTTGCTCGTGCATGGGGCGTAGCTCAGTTGGTAGAGCGTTCGCTTGACATGTGAAAGGTCCAGGGTTCAAGCCGCGGTGCCTCCATTTTTTGTGGTCAGTGCATGCTAAGTGTTGGTCGCGGCGAACCTAAAGGCACGCAAGATGTTGCAAAGCCAGCGTCACAGACTGATATGATGTATACTGACGTAAGGAGAGCAAGATGTAAGTGTGGGGACCGGCTGTTATCGAGGTGTCATCGAGTGCAGATCTGTCTTAGGTATCGCGGCTTAACCTCATTGAAGTCTAGAGGGTGGACAACACGTTGGTCTTACTCAGAGCGGTGTCCGAATTCTATTTTCGACGTTATACGTGCCACTTTCATTTTGGCCAACTACGATTCGATACAGAATGCACGAAACCTGAAAGACACCCTAACAGATACATAGAGAGTAGTGTTTGTCTGCTGAATAATGGGAGTGCAAGGGTCTGTGTCGTCTATATGGCTGTATGTAGCACCATTAGTCTTCGGGGGGGCGGGCGTAGCTCAGATGGTAGAGGGCTCGCTTAGTATGCGAGAGATACTGGGATCAATACCCAGTGCCTCCAGAATTTTTAACACACCTACATGCGCACCTTGATATGCAAGTGGAATAATTCACAACCAGCAGATGTGTCTAGGAAGATACAAGCGAATGATTAGCATCCACAATTGACAAGCGTGCTGTTATTAGTGCGCAGGAAGCACCCTCCTCCCACGCCTACACTTAATTTAGAAACAGTACAAGTGTTCCCGTAAGATTCTCAAGCCTATGTCGGAAAGATCTGCCTTGCGCCGAGTTCACGTAAATCCCACTGCACATTCCTATTCTTTGCGTGCAGTCAGCTGCTACTGGTGTTGTTAGTTGTGACTGCTGATAACAGATGCCGTAGCAATCAATTCATGGAGTGAGTTGTATGTTTTGCGATAGTCTGTCTCTGACAAGCAAGCACAGGTGACATAGGTGCGAACACAGGAAGCTTGCAGACCCTCGCTTCCTGCAGACACCGAGCAGCCACACTAGGAGGGCGGCCTAAGCCGTAGGCGAATTGTGCTCATTCGCTTTGGCGCGACGTCGAACTATAAATAATGCTGTCACTAGCGTGAGCGTCGTGGAAAGTCGGAAAAGTCGGCTGCGAGGGTGAGTGCCAAGTTTGGGGAGCGTTTCGTAGTATGCGCAGTGCAATGGAGACGCGGAAACTTGTTGTGGCCCAGTGTTTTGCAGTTGGACGACAAGATTGGTACACAGTAGTAAAGAGCGAGGCACTGAGTTGGCATAAATAATGTAGTGCACAATGGGGCTCGAGATGTGTTTGTTACCTCAGGTGCTGTATAATTGTCGACAAGGAGTGAAAACGGAGCAATTTGTGACGGCTCTTTCAATTTAAGACGTTAAAAACAGACGGAATTTGAATTTGTAATACCAGAGCATCGAAACTACTTGGAACTTTTGTGTATATGAACGGGTCCGCGCCTTTGTACTCTGCTCCCTTCACCGCTACAAACCAACCAACCATCGTGTCCGTGCGCATCTGAGTCGCAAAGAATGGGGAATAGCGCATTTTGCTCGTGCATGGGGCGTAGCTCAGTTGGTAGAGCGTTCGCTTGACATGTGAAAGGTCCAGGGTTCAAGCCGCGGTGCCTCCATTTTTTGTGGTCAGTGCATGCTAAGTGTTGGTCGCGGCGAACCTAAAGGCACGCAAGATGTTGCAAAGCCAGCGTCACAGACTGATATGATGTATACTGACGTAAGGAGAGCAAGATGTAAGTGTGGGGACCGGCTGTTATCGAGGTGTCATCGAGTGCAGATCTGTCTTAGGTATCGCGGCTTAACCTCATTGAAGTCTAGAGGGTGGACAACACGTTGGTCTTACTCAGAGCGGTGTCCGAATTCTATTTTCGACGTTATACGTGCCACTTTCATTTTGGCCAACTACGATTCGATACAGAATGCACGAAACCTGAAAGACACCCTAACGGATACATAGAGAGTAGTGTTTGTCTGCTGAATAATGGGAGTGCAAGGGTCTGTGTCGTCTATATGGCTGTATGTAGCACCATTAGTCTTCGGGGGGCGGGCGTAGCTCAGATGGTAGAGCGCTCGTTTAGTATGCGAGAGATACTGGGATCAATACCCAGTGCCTCCAGAATTTTTAACACACCTACATGCGCACCTTGATATGCAAGTGGAATAATTCACAACCAGCAGATGTGTCTAGGAAGATACAAGCGAATGATTAGCATCCACAATTGACAAGCGTGCTGTTATTAGTGCGCAGGAAGCACCCTCCTCCCACGCCTACACTTAATTTAGAAACAGTACAAGTGTTCCCGTAAGATTCTCAAGCCTATGTCGGAAAGATCTGCCTTGCGCCGAGTTCACGTAAATCCCACTGCACATTCCTATTCTTTGCGTGCAGTCAGCTGCTACTGGTGTTGTTAGTTGTGACTGCTGATAACAGATGCCGTAGCAATCAATTCATGGAGTGAGTTGTATGTTTTGCGATAGTCTGTCTCTGACAAGCAAGCACAGGTGACATAGGTGCGAACACAGGAAGCTTGCAGACCCTCGCTTCCTGCAGACACCGAGCAGCCACACTAGGAGGGCGGCCTAAGCCGTAGGCGAATTGTGCTCATTCGCTTTGGCGCGACGTCGAACTATAAATAATGCTGTCACTAGCGTGAGCGTCGTGGAAAGTCGGAAAAGTCGGCTGCGAGGGTGAGTGCCAAGTTTGGGGAGCGTTTCGTAGTATGCGCAGTGCAATGGAGACGCGGAAACTTGTTGTGGCCCAGTGTTTTGCAGTTGGACGACAAGATTGGTACACAGTAGTAAAGAGCGAGGCACTGAGTTGGCATAAATAATGTAGTGCACAATGGGGCTCGAGATGTGTTTGTTACCTCAGGTGCTGTATAATTGTCGACAAGGAGTGAAAACGGAGCAATTTGTGACGGCTCTTTCAATTTAAGACGTTAAAAACAGACGGAATTTGCATTTGTAATACCAGAGCATCGAAACTACTTGGAACTTTTGTGTATATGAACGGGTCCGCGCCTTTGTACTCTGCTCCCTTCACCGCTACAAACCAACCAACCATCGTGTCCGTGCGCATCTGAGTCGCAAACAATGGGGAATAGCGCATTTTGCTCGTGCATGGGGCGTAGCTCAGTTGGTAGAGCGTTCGCTTGACATGTGAAAGGTCCAGGGTTCAAGCCGCGGTGCCTCCATTTTTTGTGGTCAGTGCATGCTAAGTGTTGGTCGCGGCGAACCTAAAGGCACGCAAGATGTTGCAAAGCCAGCGTCACAGACTGTTATGATGTATACTGACGTAAGGAGAGCAAGATGTAAGTGTGGGGACCGGCTGTTATCGAGGTGTCATCGAGTGCAGATCTGTCTTAGGTATCGCGGCTTAACCTCATTGAAGTCTAGAGGGTGGACAACACGTTGGTCTTACTCAGAGCGGTGTCCGAATTCTATTTTCGACGTTATACGTGCCACTTTCATTTTGGCCAACTACGATTCGATACAGAATGCACGAAACCTGAAAGACACCCTAACGGATACATAGAGAGTAGTGTTTGTCTGCTGAATAATGGGAGTGCAAGGGTCTGTGTCGTCTATATGGCTGTATGTAGCACCATGAGTCTTCGGGGGGCGGGCGTAGCTCAGATGGTAGAGCGCTCGCTTAGTATGCGAGAGATATTGGGATCAATACCCAGTGCCTCCAGAATTTTTAACACACCTACATGCGCACCTTGATATGCAAGTGGAATAATTCACAACCAGCAGATGTGTCTAGGAAGATACAAGCGAATGATTAGCATCCACAATTGACAAGCGTGCTGTTATTAGTGCGCAGGAAGCACCCTCCTCCCACGCCTACACTTAATTTAGAAACAGTACAAGTGTTCCCGTAAGATTCTCAAGCCTATGTCGGAAAGATCTGCCTTGCGCCGAGTTCACGTAAATCCCACTGCACATTCCTATTCTTTGCGTGCAGTCAGCTGCTACTGGTGTTGTTAGTTGTGACTGCTGATAACAGATGCCGTAGCAATCAATTCATGGAGTGAGTTGTATGTTTTGCGATAGTCTGTCTCTGACAAGCAAGCACAGGTGACATAGGTGCGAACACAGGAAGCTTGCAGACCCTCGCTGCCTGCAGACACCGAGCAGCCACACTAGGAGGGCGGCCTAAGCCGTAGGCGAATTGTGCTCATTCGCTTTGGCGCGACGTCGAACTATAAATAATGCTGTCACTAGCGTGAGCGTTGCGTGAGCGTCGTGGAAAGTCGGAAAAGTCGGCTGCGAGGGTGAGTGCCAAGTTTGGGGAGCGTTTCGTAGTATGCGCAGTGCAAAGGAGACGCAGAAACTTGTTGTGGCCCAGTGTTTTGCAGTTGGACGACAAGATTGGTACACAGTAGTAAAGAGCGAGGCACTGAGTTGGCATAAATAATGTAGTGCACAATGGGGCTCGAGATGTGTTTGTTACCTCAGGTGCTGTATAATTGTCGACAAGGAGTGAAAACGGAGCAATTTGTGACGGCTCTTTCAATTTAAGACGTTAAAAACAGACGGAATTTGCATTTGTAATACCAGAGCATCGAAACTACTTGGAACTTTTGTGTATATGAACGGGTCCGCGCCTTTGTACTCTGCTCCCTTCACCGCTACAAACCAACCAACCATCGTGTCCGTGCGCATCTGAGTCGCAAAGAATGGGGAATAGCGCATTTTGCTCGTGCATGGGGCGTAGCTCAGTTGGTAGAGCGTTCGCTTGACATGTGAAAGGTCCAGGGTTCAAGCCGCGGTGCCTCCATTTTTTGTGGTCAGTGCATGCTAAGTGTTGGTCGCGGCGAACCTAAAGGCACGCAAGATGTTGCAAAGCCAGCGTCACAGACTGATATGATGTATACTGACGTAAGGAGAGCAAGATGTAAGTGTGGGGACCGGCTGTTATCGAGGTGTCATCGAGTGCAGATCTGTCTTAGGTATCGCGGCTTAACCTCATTGAAGTCTAGAGGGTGGACAACACGTTGGTCTTACTCAGAGCGGTGTCCGAATTCTATTTTCGACGTTATACGTGCCACTTTCATTTTGGCCAACTACGATTCGATACAGAATGCACGAAACCTGAAAGACACCCTAACGGATACATAGAGAGTAGTGTTTGTCTGCTGAATAATGGGAGTGCAAGGGTCTGTGTCGTCTATATGGCTGTATGTAGCACCATTAGTCTTCGGGGGGGCGGGCGTAGCTCAGATGGTAGAGCGCTCGCTTAGTATGCGAGAGATACTGGGATCAATACCCAGTGCCTCCAGAATTTTTAACACACCTACATGCGCACCTTGATATGCAAGTGGAATAATTCACAACCAGCAGATGTGTCTAGGAAGATACAAGCGAATGATTAGCATCCACAATTGACAAGCGTGCTGTTATTAGTGCGCAGGAAGCACCCTCCTCCCACGCCTACACTTAATTTAGAAACAGTACAAGTGTTCCCGTAAGATTCTCAAGCCTATGTCGGAAAGATCTGCCTTGCGCCGAGTTCACGTAAATCCCACTGCACATTCCTATTCTTTGCGTGCAGTCAGCTGCTTCTGGTGTTGTTAGTTGTGACTGCTGATAACAGATGCCGTAGCAATCAATTCATGGAGTGAGTTGTATGTTTTGCGATAGTCTGTCTCTGACAAGCAAGCACAGGTGACATAGGTGCGAACACAGGAAGCTTGCAGACCCTCGCTTCCTGCAGACACCGAGCAGCCACACTAGGAGGGCGGCCTAAGCCGTAGGCGAATTGTGCTCATTCGCTTTGGCGCGACGTCGAACTATAAATAATGCTGTCACTAGCGTGAGCGTCGTGGAAAGTCGGAAAAGTCGGCTGCGAGGGTGAGTGCCAAGTTTGGGGAGCGTTTCGTAGTATGCGCAGTGCAATGGAGACGCGGAAACTTGTTGTGGCCCAGTGTTTTGCAGTTGGACGACAAGATTGGTACACAGTAGTAAAGAGCGAGGCACTGAGTTGGCATAAATAATGTAGTGCACAATGGGGCTCGAGATGTGTTTGTTACCTCAGGTGCTGTATAATTGTCGACAAGGAGTGAAAACGGAGCAATTTGTGACGGCTCTTTCAATTTAAGACGTTAAAAACAGACGGAATTTGCATTTGTAATACCAGAGCATCGAAACTACTTGGAACTTTTGTGTATATGAACGGGTCCGCGCCTTTGTACTCTGCTCCCTTCACCGCTACAAACCAACCAACCATCGTGTCCGTGCGCATCTGAGTCGCAAAGAATGGGGAATAGCGCATTTTGCTCGTGCATGGGGCGTAGCTCAGTTGGTAGAGCGTTCGCTTGACATGTGAAAGGTCCAGGGTTCAAGCCGCGGTGCCTCCATTTTTTGTGGTCAGTGCATGCTAAGTGTTGGTCGCGGCGAACCTAAAGGCACGCAAGATGTTGCAAAGCCAGCGTCACAGACTGATATGATGTATACTGACGTAAGGAGAGCAAGATGTAAGTGTGGGGACCGGCTGTTATCGAGGTGTCATCGAGTGCAGATCTGTCTTAGGTATCGCGGCTTAACCTCATTGAAGTCTAGAGGGTGGACAACACGTTGGTCTTACTCAGAACGGTGTCCGAATTCTATTTTCGACGTTATACGTGCCACTTTCATTTTGGCCAACTACGATTCGATACAGAATGCACGAAACCTGAAAGACACCCTAACGGATACATAGAGAGTAGTGTTTGTCTGCTGAATAATGGGAGTGCAAGGGTCTGTGTCGTCTATATGGCTGTATGTAGCACCATGAGTCTTCGGGGGGCGGGCGTAGCTCAGATGGTAGAGCGCTCGCTTAGTATGCGAGAGATATTGGGATCAATACCCAGTGCCTCCAGAATTTTTAACACACCTACATGCGCACCTTGATATGCAAGTGGAATAATTCACAACCAGCAGATGTGTCTAGGAAGATACAAGCGAATGATTAGCATCCACAATTGACAAGCGTGCTGTTATTAGTGCGCAGGAAGCACCCTCCTCCCACGCCTACACTTAATTTAGAAACAGTACAAGTGTTCCCGTAAGATTCTCAAGCCTATGTCGGAAAGATCTGCCTTGCGCCGAGTTCACGTAAATCCCACTGCACATTCCTATTCTTTGCGTGCAGTCAGCTGCTACTGGTGTTGTTAGTTGTGACTGCTGATAACAGATGCCGTAGCAATCAATTCATGGAGTGAGTTGTATGTTTTGCGATAGTCTGTCTCTGACAAGCAAGCACAGGTGACATAGGTGCGAACACAGGAAGCTTGCAGACCCTCGCTGCCTGCAGACACCGAGCAGCCACACTAGGAGGGCGGCCTAAGCCGTAGGCGAATTGTGCTCATTCGCTTTGGCGCGACGTCGAACTATAAATAATGCTGTCACTAGCGTGAGCGTCGTGGAAAGTCGGAAAAGTCGGCTGCGAGGGTGAGTGCCAAGTTTGGGGAGCGTTTCGTAGTATGCGCAGTGCAATGGAGACGCGGAAACTTGTTGTGGCCCAGTGTTTTGCAGTTGGACGACAAGATTGGTACACAGTAGTAAAGAGCGAGGCACTGAGTTGGCATAAATAATGTAGTGCACAATGGGGCTCGAGATGTGTTTGTTACCTCAGGTGCTGTATAATTGTCGACAAGGAGTGAAAACGGAGCAATTTGTGACGGCTCTTTCAATTTAAGACGTTAAAAACAGACGGAATTTGAATTTGTAATACCAGAGCATCGAAACTACTTGGAACTTTTGTGTATATGAACGGGTCCGCGCCTTTGTACTCTGCTCCCTTCACCGCTACAAACCAACCAACCATCGTGTTCGTGCGCATCTGAGTCGCAAAGAATGGGGAATAGCGCATTTTGCTCGTGCATGGGGCGTAGCTCAGTTGGTAGAGCGTTCGCTTGACATGTGAAAGGTCCAGGGTTCAAGCCGCGGTGCCTCCATTTTTTGTGGTCAGTGCATGCTAAGTGTTGGTCGCGGCGAACCTAAAGGCACGCAAGATGTTGCAAAGCCAGCGTCACAGACTGATATGATGTATACTGACGTAAGGAGAGCAAGATGTAAGTGTGGGGACCGGCTGTTATCGAGGTGTCATCGAGTGCAGATCTGTCTTAGGTATCGCGGCTTAACCTCATTGAAGTCTAGAGGGTGGACAACACGTTGGTCTTACTCAGAGCGGTGTCCGATTTCTATTTTCGACGTTATACGTGCCACTTTCATTTTGGCCAACTACGATTCGATACAGAATGCACGAAACCTGAAAGACACCCTAACGGATACATAGAGAGTAGTGTTTGTCTGCTGAATAATGGGAGTGCAAGGGTCTGTGTCGTCTATATGGCTGTATGTAGCACCATGAGTCTTCGGGGGGCGGGCGTAGCTCAGATGGTAGAGCGCTCGCTTAGTATGCGAGAGATATTGGGATCAATACCCAGTGCCTCCAGAATTTTTAACACACCTACATGCGCACCTTGATATGCAAGTGGAATAATTCACAACCAGCAGATGTGTCTAGGAAGATACAAGCGAATGATTAGCATCCACAATTGACAAGCGTGCTGTTATTAGTGCGCAGGAAGCACCCTCCTCCCACGCCTACACTTAATTTAGAAACAGTACAAGTGTTCCCGTAAGATTCTCAAGCCTATGTCGGAAAGATCTGCCTTGCGCCGAGTTCACGTAAATCCCACTGCACATTCCTATTCTTTGCGTGCAGTCAGCTGCTACTGGTGTTGTTAGTTGTGACTGCTGATAACAGATGCCGTAGCAATCAATTCATGGAGTGAGTTGTATGTTTTGCGATAGTCTGTCTCTGACAAGCAAGCACAGGTGACATAGGTGCGAACACAGGAAGCTTGCAGACCCTCGCTGCCTGCAGACACCGAGCAGCCACACTAGGAGGGCGGCCTAAGCCGTAGGCGAATTGTGCTCATTCGCTTTGGCGCGACGTCGAACTATAAATAATGCTGTCACTAGCGTGAGCGTTGCGTGAGCGTCGTGGAAAGTCGGAAAAGTCGGCTGCGAGGGTGAGTGCCAAGTTTGGGGAGCGTTTCGTAGTATGCGCAGTGCAAAGGAGACGCAGAAACTTGTTGTGGCCCAGTGTTTTGCAGTTGGACGACAAGATTGGTACACAGTAGTAAAGAGCGAGGCACTGAGTTGGCATAAATAATGTAGTGCACAATGGGGCTCGAGATGTGTTTGTTACCTCAGGTGCTGTATAATTGTCGACAAGGAGTGAAAACGGAGCAATTTGTGACGGCTCTTTCAATTTAAGACGTTAAAAACAGACGGAATTTGCATTTGTAATACCAGAGCATCGAAACTACTTGGAACTTTTGTGTATATGAACGGGTCCGCGCCTTTGTACTCTGCTCCCTTCACCGCTACAAACCAACCAACCATCGTGTCCGTGCGCATCTGAGTCGCAAAGAATGGGGAATAGCGCATTTTGCTCGTGCATGGGGCGTAGCTCAGTTGGTAGAGCGTTCGCTTGACATGTGAAAGGTCCAGGGTTCAAGCCGCGGTGCCTCCATTTTTTGTGGTCAGTGCATGCTAAGTGTTGGTCGCGGCGAACCTAAAGGCACGCAAGATGTTGCAAAGCCAGCGTCACAGACTGATATGATGTATACTGACGTAAGGAGAGCAAGATGTAAGTGTGGGGACCGGCTGTTATCGAGGTGTCATCGAGTGCAGATCTGTCTTAGGTATCGCGGCTTAACCTCATTGAAGTCTAGAGGGTGGACAACACGTTGGTCTTACTCAGAGCGGTGTCCGAATTCTATTTTCGACGTTATACGTGCCACTTTCATTTTGGCCAACTACGATTCGATACAGAATGCACGAAACCTGAAAGACACCCTAACGGATACATAGAGAGTAGTGTTTGTCTGCTGAATAATGGGAGTGCAAGGGTCTGTGTCGTCTATATGGCTGTATGTAGCACCATTAGTCTTCGGGGGGGCGGGCGTAGCTCAGATGGTAGAGCGCTCGCTTGGTATGCGAGAGATACTGGGATCAATACCCAGTGCCTCCAGAATTTTTAACACACCTACATGCGCACCTTGATATGCAAGTGGAATAATTCACAACCAGCAGATGTGTCTAGGAAGATACAAGCGAATGATTAGCATCCACAATTGACAAGCGTGCTGTTATTAGTGCGCAGGAAGCACCCTCCTCCCACGCCTACACTTAATTTAGAAACAGTACAAGTGTTCCCGTAAGATTCTCAAGCCTATGTCGGAAAGATCTGCCTTGCGCCGAGTTCACGTAAATCCCACTGTACATTCCTATTCTTTGCGTGCAGTCAGCTGCTACTGGTGTTGTTAGTTGTGACTGCTGATAACAGATGCCGTAGCAATCAATTCATGGAGTGAGTTGTATGTTTTGCGATAGTCTGTCTCTGACAAGCAAGCACAGGTGACATAGGTGCGAACACAGGAAGCTTGCAGACCCTCGCTTCCTGCAGACACCGAGCAGCCACACTAGGAGGGCGGCCTAAGCCGTAGGCGAATTGTGCTCATTCGCTTTGGCGCGACGTCGAACTATAAATAATGCTGTCACTAGCGTGAGCGTCGTGGAAAGTCGGAAAAGTCGGCTGCGAGGGTGAGTGCCAAGTTTGGGGAGCGTTTCGTAGTATGCGCAGTGCAAAGGAGACGCAGAAACTTGTTGTGGCCCAGTGTTTTGCAGTTGGACGACAAGATTGGTACACAGTAGTAAAGAGCGAGGCACTGAGTTGGCATAAATAATGTAGTGCACAATGGGGCTCGAGATGTGTTTGTTACCTCAGGTGCTGTATAATTGTCGACAAGGAGTGAAAACGGAGCTATTTGTGACGGCTCTTTCAATTTAAGACGTTAAAAACAGACGGAATTTGCATTTGTAATACCAGAGCATCGAAACTACTTGGAACTTTTGTGTATATGAACGGGTCCGCGCCTTTGTACTCTGCTCCCTTCACCGCTACAAACCAACCAACCATCGTGTCCGTGCGCATCTGAGTCGCAAAGAATGGGGAATAGCGCATTTTGCTCGTGCATGGGGCGTAGCTCAGTTGGTAGAGCGTTCGCTTGACATGTGAAAGGTCCAGGGTTCAAGCCGCGGTGCCTCCATTTTTTGTGGTCAGTGCATGCTAAGTGTTGGTCGCGGCGAACCTAAAGGCACGCAAGATGTTGCAAAGCCAGCGTCACAGACTGATATGATGTATACTGACGTAAGGAGAGCAAGATGTAAGTGTGGGGACCGGCTGTTATCGAGGTGTCATCGAGTGCAGATCTGTCTTAGGTATCGCGGCTTAACCTCATTGAAGTCTAGAGGCTGGACAACACGTTGGTCTTACTCAGAGCGGTGTCCGAATTCTATTTTCGACGTTATACGTGCCACTTTCATTTTGGCCAACTACGATTCGATACAGAATGCACGAAACCTGAAAGACACCCTAACGGATACATAGAGAGTAGTGTTTGTCTGCTGAATAATGGGAGTGCAAGGGTCTGTGTCGTCTATATGGCTGTATGTAGCACCATTAGTCTTCGGGGGGGCGGGCGTAGCTCAGATGGTAGAGCGCTCGCTTAGTATGCGAGAGATACTGGGATCAATACCCAGTGCCTCCAGAATTTTTAACACACCTACATGCGCACCTTGATATGCAAGTGGAATAATTCACAACCAGCAGATGTGTCTAGGAAGATACAAGCGAATGATTAGCATCCACAATTGACAAGCGTGCTGTTATTAGTGCGCAGGAAGCACCCTCCTCCCACGCCTACACTTAATTTAGAAACAGTACAAGTGTTCCCGTAAGATTCTCAAGCCTATGTCGGAAAGATCTGCCTTGCGCCGAGTTCACGTAAATCCCACTGCACATTCCTATTCTTTGCGTGCAGTCAGCTGCTACTGGTGTTGTTAGTTGTGACTGCTGATAACAGATGCCGTAGCAATCAATTCATGGAGTGAGTTGTATGTTTTGCGATAGTCTGTCTCTGACAAGCAAGCACAGGTGACATAGGTGCGAACACAGGAAGCTTGCAGACCCTCGCTTCCTGCAGACACCGAGCAGCCACACTAGGAGGGCGGCCTAAGCCGTAGGCGATTTGTGCTCATTCGCTTTGGCGCGACGTCGAACTATAAATAATGCTGTCACTAGCGTGAGCGTCGTGGAAAGTCGGAAAAGTCGACTGCGAGGGTGAGTGCCAAGTTTGGGGAGCGTTTCGTAGTATGCGCAGTGCAATGGAGACGCAGAAACTTGTTGTGGCCCAGTGTTTTGCAGTTGGACGACAAGATTGGTACACAGTAGTAAAGAGCGAGGCACTGAGTTGGCATAAATAATGTAGTGCACAATGGGGCTCGAGATGTGTTTGTTACCTCAGGTGCTGTATAATTGTCGACAAGGAGTGAAAACGGAGCAATTTGTGACGGCTCTTTCAATTTAAGACGTTAAAAACAGACGGAATTTGAATTTGTAATACCAGAGCATCGAAACTACTTGGAACTTTTGTGTATATGAACGGGTCCGCGCCTTTGTACTCTGCTCCCTTCACCGCTACAAACCAACCAACCATCGTGTCCGTGCGCATCTGAGTCGCAAAGAATGGGGAATAGCGCATTTTGCTCGTGCATGGGGCGTAGCTCAGTTGGTAGAGCGTTCGCTTGACATGTGAAAGGTCCAGGGTTCAAGCCGCGGTGCCTCCATTTTTTGTGGTCAGTGCATGCTAAGTGTTGGTCGCGGCGAACCTAAAGGCACGCAAGATGTTGCAAAGCCAGCGTCACAGACTGATATGATGTATACTGACGTAAGGAGAGCAAGATGTAAGTGTGGGGACCGGCTGTTATCGAGGTGTCATCGAGTGCAGATCTGTCTTAGGTATCGCGGCTTAACCTCATTGAAGTCTAGAGGGTGGACAACACGTTGGTCTTACTCAGAGCGGTGTCCGAATTCTATTTTCGACGTTATACGTGCCACTTTCATTTTGGCCAACTACGATTCGATACAGAATGCACGAAACCTGAAAGACACCCTAACGGATACATAGAGAGTAGTGTTTGTCTGCTGAATAATGGGAGTGCAAGGGTCTGTGTCGTCTATATGGCTGTATGTAGCACCATGAGTCTTCGGGGGGCGGGCGTAGCTCAGATGGTAGAGCGCTCGCTTAGTATGCGAGAGATATTGGGATCAATACCCAGTGCCTCCAGAATTTTTAACACACCTACATGCGCACCTTGATATGCAAGTGGAATAATTCACAACCAGCAGATGTGTCTAGGAAGATACAAGCGAATGATTAGCATCCACAATTGACAAGCGTGCTGTTATTAGTGCGCAGGAAGCACCCTCCTCCCACGCCTACACTTAATTTAGAAACAGTACAAGTGTTCCCGTAAGATTCTCAAGCCTATGTCGGAAAGATCTGCCTTGCGCCGAGTTCACGTAAATCCCACTGCACATTCCTATTCTTTGCGTGCAGTCAGCTGCTACTGGTGTTGTTAGTTGTGACTGCTGATAACAGATGCCATAGCAATCAATTCATGGAGTGAGTTGTATGTTTTGCGATAGTCTGTCTCTGACAAGCAAGCACAGGTGACATAGGTGCGAACACAGGAAGCTTGCAGACCCTCGCTGCCTGCAGACACCGAGCAGCCACACTAGGAGGGCGGCCTAAGCCGTAGGCGAATTGTGCTCATTCGCTTTGGCGCGACGTCGAACTATAAATAATGCTGTCACTAGCGTGAGCGTTGCGTGAGCGTCGTGGAAAGTCGGAAAAGTCGGCTGCGAGGGTGAGTGCCAAGTTTGGGGAGCGTTTCGTAGTATGCGCAGTGCAAAGGAGACGCAGAAACTTGTTGTGGCCCAGTGTTTTGCAGTTGGACGACAAGATTGGTACACAGTAGTAAAGAGCGAGGCACTGAGTTGGCATAAATAATGTAGTGCACAATGGGGCTCGAGATGTGTTTGTTACCTCAGGTGCTGTATAATTGTCGACAAGGAGTGAAAACGGAGCAATTTGTGACGGCTCTTTCAATTTAAGACGTTAAAAACAGACGGAATTTGCATTTGTAATACCAGAGCATCGAAACTACTTGGAACTTTTGTGTATATGAACGGGTCCGCGCCTTTGTACTCTGCTCCCTTCACCGCTACAAACCAACCAACCATCGTGTCCGTGCGCATCTGAGTCGCAAAGAATGGGGAATAGCGCATTTTGCTCGTGCATGGGGCGTAGCTCAGTTGGTAGAGCGTTCGCTTGACATGTGAAAGGTCCAGGGTTCAAGCCGCGGTGCCTCCATTTTTTGTGGTCAGTGCATGCTAAGTGTTGGTCGCGGCGAACCTAAAGGCACGCAAGATGTTGCAAAGCCAGCGTCACAGACTGATATGATGTATACTGACGTAAGGAGAGCAAGATGTAAGTGTGGGGACCGGCTGTTATCGAGGTGTCATCGAGTGCAGATCTGTCTTAGGTATCGCGGCTTAACCTCATTGAAGTCTAGAGGGTGGACAACACGTTGGTCTTACTCAGAGCGGTGTCCGAATTCTATTTTCGACGTTATACGTGCCACTTTCATTTTGGCCAACTACGATTCGATACAGAATGCACGAAACCTGAAAGACACCCTAACGGATACATAGAGAGTAGTGTTTGTCTGCTGAATAATGGGAGTGCAAGGGTCTGTGTCGTCTATATGGCTGTATGTAGCACCATTAGTCTTCGGGGGGGCGGGCGTAGCTCAGATGGTAGAGCGCTCGCTTGGTATGCGAGAGATACTGGGATCAATACCCAGTGCCTCCAGAATTTTTAACACACCTACATGCGCACCTTGATATGCAAGTGGAATAATTCACAACCAGCAGATGTGTCTAGGAAGATACAAGCGAATGATTAGCATCCACAATTGACAAGCGTGCTGTTATTAGTGCGCAGGAAGCACCCTCCTCCCACGCCTACACTTAATTTAGAAACAGTACAAGTGTTCCCGTAAGATTCTCAAGCCTATGTCGGAAAGATCTGCCTTGCGCCGAGTTCACGTAAATCCCACTGTACATTCCTATTCTTTGCGTGCAGTCAGCTGCTACTGGTGTTGTTAGTTGTGACTGCTGATAACAGATGCCGTAGCAATCAATTCATGGAGTGAGTTGTATGTTTTGCGATAGTCTGTCTCTGACAAGCAAGCACAGGTGACATAGGTGCGAACACAGGAAGCTTGCAGACCCTCGCTGCCTGCAGACACCGAGCAGCCACACTAGGAGGGCGGCCTAAGCCGTAGGCGAATTGTGCTCATTCGCTTTGGCGCGACGTCGAACTATAAATAATGCTGTCACTAGCGTGAGCGTCGTGGAAAGTCGGAAAAGTCGGCTGCGAGGGTGAGTGCCAAGTTTGGGGAGCGTTTCGTAGTATGCGCAGTGCAAAGGAGACGCAGAAACTTGTTGTGGCCCAGTGTTTTGCAGTTGGACGACAAGATTGGTACACAGTAGTAAAGAGCGAGGCACTGAGTTGGCATAAATAATGTAGTGCACAATGGGGCTCGAGATGTGTTTGTTACCTCAGGTGCTGTATAATTGTCGACAAGGAGTGAAAACGGAGCAATTTGTGACGGCTCTTTCAATTTAAGACGTTAAAAACAGACGGAATTTGAATTTGTAATACCAGAGCATCGAAACTACTTGGAACTTTTGTGTATATGAACGGGTCCGCGCCTTTGTACTCTGCTCCCTTCACCGCTACAAACCAACCAACCATCGTGTCCGTGCGCATCTGAGTCGCAAAGAATGGGGAATAGCGCATTTTGCTCGTGCATGGGGCGTAGCTCAGTTGGTAGAGCGTTCGCTTGACATGTGAAAGGTCCAGGGTTCAAGCCGCGGTGCCTCCATTTTTTGTGGTCAGTGCATGCTAAGTGTTGGTCGCGGCGAACCTAAAGGCACGCAAGATGTTGCAAAGCCAGCGTCACAGACTGATATGATGTATACTGACGTAAGGAGAGCAAGATGTAAGTGTGGGGACCGGCTGTTATCGAGGTGTCATCGAGTGCAGATCTGTCTTAGGTATCGCGGCTTAACCTCATTGAAGTCTAGAGGCTGGACAACACGTTGGTCTTACTCAGAGCGGTGTCCGAATTCTATTTTCGACGTTATACGTGCCACTTTCATTTTGGCCAACTACGATTCGATACAGAATGCACGAAACCTGAAAGACACCCTAACGGATACATAGAGAGTAGTGTTTGTCTGCTGAATAATGGGAGTGCAAGGGTCTGTGTCGTCTATATGGCTGTATGTAGCACCATTAGTCTTCGGGGGGGCGGGCGTAGCTCAGATGGTAGAGCGCTCGCTTAGTATGCGAGAGATACTGGGATCAATACCCAGTGCCTCCAGAATTTTTAACACACCTACATGCGCACCTTGATATGCAAGTGGAATAATTCACAACCAGCAGATGTGTCTAGGAAGATACAAGCGAATGATTAGCATCCACAATTGACAAGCGTGCTGTTATTAGTGCGCAGGAAGCACCCTCCTCCCACGCCTACACTTAATTTAGAAACAGTACAAGTGTTCCCGTAAGATTCTCAAGCCTATGTCGGAAAGATCTGCCTTGCGCCGAGTTCACGTAAATCCCACTGCACATTCCTATTCTTTGCGTGCAGTCAGCTGCTACTGGTGTTGTTAGTTGTGACTGCTGATAACAGATGCCGTAGCAATCAATTCATGGAGTGAGTTGTATGTTTTGCGATAGTCTGTCTCTGACAAGCAAGCACAGGTGACATAGGTGCGAACACAGGAAGCTTGCAGACCCTCGCTTCCTGCAGACACCGAGCAGCCACACTAGGAGGGCGGCCTAAGCCGTAGGCGATTTGTGCTCATTCGCTTTGGCGCGACGTCGAACTATAAATAATGCTGTCACTAGCGTGAGCGTCGTGGAAAGTCGGAAAAGTCGACTGCGAGGGTGAGTGCCAAGTTTGGGGAGCGTTTCGTAGTATGCGCAGTGCAATGGAGACGCAGAAACTTGTTGTGGCCCAGTGTTTTGCAGTTGGACGACAAGATTGGTACACAGTAGTAAAGAGCGAGGCACTGAGTTGGCATAAATAATGTAGTGCACAATGGGGCTCGAGATGTGTTTGTTACCTCAGGTGCTGTATAATTGTCGACAAGGAGTGAAAACGGAGCAATTTGTGACGGCTCTTTCAATTTAAGACGTTAAAAACAGACGGAATTTGAATTTGTAATACCAGAGCATCGAAACTACTTGGAACTTTTGTGTATATGAACGGGTCCGCGCCTTTGTACTCTGCTCCCTTCACCGCTACAAACCAACCAACCATCGTGTCCGTGCGCATCTGAGTCGCAAAGAATGGGGAATAGCGCATTTTGCTCGTGCATGGGGCGTAGCTCAGTTGGTAGAGCGTTCGCTTGACATGTGAAAGGTCCAGGGTTCAAGCCGCGGTGCCTCCATTTTTTGTGGTCAGTGCATGCTAAGTGTTGGTCGCGGCGAACCTAAAGGCACGCAAGATGTTGCAAAGCCAGCGTCACAGACTGATATGATGTATACTGACGTAAGGAGAGCAAGATGTAAGTGTGGGGACCGGCTGTTATCGAGGTGTCATCGAGTGCAGATCTGTCTTAGGTATCGCGGCTTAACCTCATTGAAGTCTAGAGGGTGGACAACACGTTGGTCTTACTCAGAGCGGTGTCCGAATTCTATTTTCGACGTTATACGTGCCACTTTCATTTTGGCCAACTACGATTCGATACAGAATGCACGAAACCTGAAAGACACCCTAACGGATACATAGAGAGTAGTGTTTGTCTGCTGAATAATGGGAGTGCAAGGGTCTGTGTCGTCTATATGGCTGTATGTAGCACCATGAGTCTTCGGGGGGCGGGCGTAGCTCAGATGGTAGAGCGCTCGCTTAGTATGCGAGAGATATTGGGATCAATACCCAGTGCCTCCAGAATTTTTAACACACCTACATGCGCACCTTGATATGCAAGTGGAATAATTCACAACCAGCAGATGTGTCTAGGAAGATACAAGCGAATGATTAGCATCCACAATTGACAAGCGTGCTGTTATTAGTGCGCAGGAAGCACCCTCCTCCCACGCCTACACTTAATTTAGAAACAGTACAAGTGTTCCCGTAAGATTCTCAAGCCTATGTCGGAAAGATCTGCCTTGCGCCGAGTTCACGTAAATCCCACTGCACATTCCTATTCTTTGCGTGCAGTCAGCTGCTACTGGTGTTGTTAGTTGTGACTGCTGATAACAGATGCCATAGCAATCAATTCATGGAGTGAGTTGTATGTTTTGCGATAGTCTGTCTCTGACAAGCAAGCACAGGTGACATAGGTGCGAACACAGGAAGCTTGCAGACCCTCGCTGCCTGCAGACACCGAGCAGCCACACTAGGAGGGCGGCCTAAGCCGTAGGCGAATTGTGCTCATTCGCTTTGGCGCGACGTCGAACTATAAATAATGCTGTCACTAGCGTGAGCGTTGCGTGAGCGTCGTGGAAAGTCGGAAAAGTCGGCTGCGAGGGTGAGTGCCAAGTTTGGGGAGCGTTTCGTAGTATGCGCAGTGCAATGGAGACGCGGAAACTTGTTGTGGCCCAGTGTTTTGCAGTTGGACGACAAGATTGGTACACAGTAGTAAAGAGCGAGGCACTGAGTTGGCATAAATAATGTAGTGCACAATGGGGCTCGAGATGTGTTTGTTACCTCAGGTGCTGTATAATTGTCGACAAGGAGTGAAAACGGAGCAATTTGTGACGGCTCTTTCAATTTAAGACGTTAAAAACAGACGGAATTTGAATTTGTAATACCAGAGCATCGAAACTACTTGGAACTTTTGTGTATATGAACGGGTCCGCGCCTTTGTACTCTGCTCCCTTCACCGCTACAAACCAACCAACCATCGTGTCCGTGCGCATCTGAGTCGCAAAGAATGGGGAATAGCGCATTTTGCTCGTGCATGGGGCGTAGCTCAGTTGGTAGAGCGTTCGCTTGACATGTGAAAGGTCCAGGGTTCAAGCCGCGGTGCCTCCATTTTTTGTGGTCAGTGCATGCTAAGTGTTGGTCGCGGCGAACCTAAAGGCACGCAAGATGTTGCAAAGCCAGCGTCACAGACTGATATGATGTATACTGACGTAAGGAGAGCAAGATGTAAGTGTGGGGACCGGCTGTTATCGAGGTGTCATCGAGTGCAGATCTGTCTTAGGTATCGCGGCTTAACCTCATTGAAGTCTAGAGGGTGGACAACACGTTGGTCTTACTCAGAGCGGTGTCCGAATTCTATTTTCGACGTTATACGTGCCACTTTCATTTTGGCCAACTACGATTCGATACAGAATGCACGAAACCTGAAAGACACCCTAACGGATACATAGAGAGTAGTGTTTGTCTGCTGAATAATGGGAGTGCAAGGGTCTGTGTCGTCTATATGGCTGTATGTAGCACCATGAGTCTTCGGGGGGCGGGCGTAGCTCAGATGGTAGAGCGCTCGCTTAGTATGCGAGAGATATTGGGATCAATACCCAGTGCCTCCAGAATTTTTAACACACCTACATGCGCACCTTGATATGCAAGTGGAATAATTCACAACCAGCAGATATGTCTAGGAAGATACAAGCGAATGATTAGCATCCACAATTGACAAGCGTGCTGTTATTAGTGCGCAGGAAGCACCCTCCTCCCACGCCTACACTTAATTTAGAAACAGTACAAGTGTTCCCGTAAGATTCTCAAGCCTATGTCGGAAAGATCTGCCTTGCGCCGAGTTCACGTAAATCCCACTGCACATTCCTATTCTTTGCGTGCAGTCAGCTGCTACTGGTGTTGTTAGTTGTGACTGCTGATAACAGATGCCGTAGCAATCAATTCATGGAGTGAGTTGTATGTTTTGCGATAGTCTGTCTCTGACAAGCAAGCACAGGTGACATAGGTGCGAACACAGGAAGCTTGCAGACCCTCGCTGCCTGCAGACACCGAGCAGCCACACTAGGAGGGCGGCCTAAGCCGTAGGCGAATTGTGCTCCTTCGCTTTGGCGCGACGTCGAACTATAAATAATGCTGTCACTAGCGTGAGCGTTGCGTGAGCGTCGTGGAAAGTCGGAAAAGTCGGCTGCGAGGGTGAGTGCCAAGTTTGGGGAGCGTTTCGTAGTATGCGCAGTGCAATGGAGACGCGGAAACTTGTTGTGGCCCAGTGTTTTGCAGTTGGACGACAAGATTGGTACACAGTAGTAAAGAGCGAGGCACTGAGTTGGCATAAATAATGTAGTGCACAATGGGGCTCGAGATGTGTTTGTTACCTCAGGTGCTGTATAATTGTCGACAAGGAGTGAAAACGGAGCAATTTGTGACGGCTCTTTCAATTTAAGACGTTAAAAACAGACGGAATTTGCATTTGTAATACCAGAGCATCGAAACTACTTGGAACTTTTGTGTATATGAACGGGTCCGCGCCTTTGTACTCTGCTCCCTTCACCGCTACAAACCAACCAACCATCGTGTCCGTGCGCATCTGAGTCGCAAAGAATGGGGAATAGCGCATTTTGCTCGTGCATGGGGCGTAGCTCAGTTGGTAGAGCGTTCGCTTGACATGTGGAAGGTCCAGGGTTCAATCCGCGGTGCCTCCATTTTTTGTGGTCAGTGCATGCTAAGTGTTGGTCGCGGCGAACCTAAAGGCACGCAAGATGTTGCAAAGCCAGCGTCACAGACTGATATGATGTATACTGACGTAAGGAGAGCAAGATGTAAGTGTGGGGACCGGCTGTTATCGAGGTGTCATCGAGTGCAGATCTGTCTTAGGTATCGCGGCTTAACCTCATTGAAGTCTAGAGGGTGGACAACACGTTGGTCTTACTCAGAGCGGTGTCCGAATTCTATTTTCGACGTTATACGTGCCACTTTCATTTTGGCCAACTACGATTCGATACAGAATGCACGAAACCTGAAAGACACCCTAACGGATACATAGAGAGTAGTGTTTGTCTGCTGAATAATGGGAGTGCAAGGGTCTGTGTCGTCTATATGGCTGTATGTAGCACCATTAGTCTTCGGGGGGCGGGCGTAGCTCAGATGGTAGAGCGCTCGCTTAGTATGCGAGAGATACTGGGATCAATACCCAGTGCCTCCAGAATTTTTAACACACCTACATGCGCACCTTGATATGCAAGTGGAATAATTCACAACCAGCAGATGTGTCTAGGAAGATACAAGCGAATGATTAGCATCCACAATTGACAAGCGTGCTGTTATTAGTGCGCAGGAAGCACCCTCCTCCCACGCCTACACTTAATTTAGAAACAGTACAAGTGTTCCCGTAAGATTCTCAAGCCTATGTCGGAAAGATCTGCCTTGCGCCGAGTTTACGTAAGTCCCACTGCACATTCCTATTCTTTGCGTGCAGTCAGCTGCTACTGGTGTTGTTAGTTGTGACTGCTGATAACAGATGCCGTAGCAATCAATTCATGGAGTGAGTTGTATGTTTTGCGATAGTCTGTCTCTGACAAGCAAGCACAGGTGACATAGGTGCGAACACAGGAAGCTTGCAGACCCTCGCTTCCTGCAGACACCGAGCAGCCACACTAGGAGGGCGGCCTAAGCCGTAGGCGAATTGTGCTCATTCGCTTTGGCGCGACGTCGAACTATAAATAATGCTGTCACTAGCGTGAGCGTCGTGGAAAGTCGGAAAAGTCGGCTGCGAGGGTGAGTGCCAAGTTTGGGGAGCGTTTCGTAGTATGCGCAGTGCAATGGAGACGCGGAAACTTGTTGTGGCCCAGTGTTTTGCAGTTGGACGACAAGATTGGTACACAGTAGTAAAGAGCGAGGCACTGAGTTGGCATAAATAATGTAGTGCACAATGGGGCTCGAGATGTGTTTGTTACCTCAGGTGCTGTATAATTGTCGACAAGGAGTGAAAACGGAGCAATTTGTAACGGCTCTTTCAATTTAAGACGTTAAAAACAGACGGAATTTGAATTTGTAATACCAGAGCATCGAAACTACTTGGAACTTTTGTGTATATGAACGGGTCCGCGCCTTTGTACTCTGCTCCCTTCACCGCTACAAACCAACCAACCATCGTGTCCGTGCGCATCTGAGTCGCAAAGAATGGGGAATAGCGCATTTTGCTCGTGCATGGGGCGTAGCTCAGTTGGTAGAGCGTTCGCTTGACATGTGAAAGGTCCAGGGTTCAAGCCGCGGTGCCTCCATTTTTTGTGGTCAGTGCATGCTAAGTGTTGGTCGCGGCGAACCTAAAGGCACGCAAGATGTTGCAAAGCCAGCGTCACAGACTGATATGATGTATACTGACGTAAGGAGAGCAAGATGTAAGTGTGGGGACCGGCTGTTATCGAGGTGTCATCGAGTGCAGATCTGTCTTAGGTATCGCGGCTTAACCTCATTGAAGTCTAGAGGGTGGACAACACGTTGGTCTTACTCAGAGCGGTGTCCGAATTCTATTTTCGACGTTATACGTGCCACTTTCATTTTGGCCAACTACGATTCGATACAGAATGCACGAAACCTGAAAGACACCCTAACGGATACATAGAGAGTAGTGTTTGTCTGCTGAATAATGGGAGTGCAAGGGTCTGTGTCGTCTATATGGCTGTATGTAGCACCATGAGTCTTCGGGGGGCGGGCGTAGCTCAGATGGTAGAGCGCTCGCTTAGTATGCGAGAGATATTGGGATCAATACCCAGTGCCTCCAGAATTTTTAACACACCTACATGCGCACCTTGATATGCAAGTGGAATAATTCACAACCAGCAGATGTGTCTAGGAAGATACAAGCGAATGATTAGCATCCACAATTGACAAGCGTGCTGTTATTAGTGCGCAGGAAGCACCCTCCTCCCACGCCTACACTTAATTTAGAAACAGTACAAGTGTTCCCGTAAGATTCTCAAGCCTATGTCGGAAAGATCTGCCTTGCGCCGAGTTCACGTAAATCCCACTGCACATTCCTATTCTTTGCGTGCAGTCAGCTGCTACTGGTGTTGTTAGTTGTGACTGCTGATAACAGATGCCGTAGCAATCAATTCATGGAGTGAGTTGTATGTTTTGCGATAGTCTGTCTCTGACAAGCAAGCACAGGTGACATAGGTGCGAACACAGGAAGCTTGCAGACCCTCGCTGCCTGCAGACACCGAGCAGCCACACTAGGAGGGCGGCCTAAGCCGTAGGCGAATTGTGCTCATTCGCTTTGGCGCGACGTCGAACTATAAATAATGCTGTCACTAGGGTGAGCGTTGCGTGAGCGTCGTGGAAAGTCGGAAAAGTCGGCTGCGAGGGTGAGTGCCAAGTTTGGGGAGCGTTTCGTAGTATGCGCAGTGCAAAGGAGACGCAGAAACTTGTTGTGGCCCAGTGTTTTGCAGTTGGACGACAAGATTGGTACACAGTAGTAAAGAGCGAGGCACTGAGTTGGCATAAATAATGTAGTGCACAATGGGGCTCGAGATGTGTTTGTTACCTCAGGTGCTGTATAATTGTCGACAAGGAGTGAAAACGGAGCAATTTGTGACGGCTCTTTCAATTTAAGACGTTAAAAACAGACGGAATTTGCATTTGTAATACCAGAGCATCGAAACTACTTGGAACTTTTGTGTATATGAACGGGTCCGCGCCTTTGTACTCTGCTCCCTTCACCGCTACAAACCAACCAACCATCGTGTCCGTGCGCATCTGACTCGCAAAGAATGGGGAATAGCGCATTTTGCTCGTGCATGGGGCGTAGCTCAGTTGGTAGAGCGTTCGCTTGACATGTGAAAGGTCCAGGGTTCAAGCCGCGGTGCCTCCATTTTTTGTGGTCAGTGCATGCTAAGTGTTGGTCGCGGCGAACCTAAAGGCACGCAAGATGTTGCAAAGCCAGCGTCACAGACTGATATGATGTATACTGACGTAAGGAGAGCAAGATGTAAGTGTGGGGACCGGCTGTTATCGAGGTGTCATCGAGTGCAGATCTGTCTTAGGTATCGCGGCTTAACCTCATTGAAGTCTAGAGGGTGGACAACACGTTGGTCTTACTCAGAGCGGTGTCCGAATTCTATTTTCGACGTTATACGTGCCACTTTCATTTTGGCCAACTACGATTCGATACAGAATGCACGAAACCTGAAAGACACCCTAACGGATACATAGAGAGTAGTGTTTGTCTGCTGAATAATGGGAGTGCAAGGGTCTGTGTCGTCTATATGGCTGTATGTAGCACCATGAGTCTTCGGGCGGCGGGCGTAGCTCAGATGGTAGAGCGCTCGCTTAGTATGCGAGAGATATTGGGATCAATACCCAGTGCCTCCAGAATTTTTAACACACCTACATGCGCACCTTGATATGCAAGTGGAATAATTCACAACCAGCAGATGTGTCTAGGAAGATACAAGCGAATGATTAGCATCCACAATTGACAAGCGTGCTGTTATTAGTGCGCAGGAAGCACCCTCCTCCCACGCCTACACTTAATTTAGAAACAGTACAAGTGTTCCCGTAAGATTCTCAAGCCTATGTCGGAAAGATCTGCCTTGCGCCGAGTTCACGTAAATCCCACTGCACATTCCTATTCTTTGCGTGCAGTCAGCTGCTACTGGTGTTGTTAGTTGTGACTGCTGATAACAGATGCCGTAGCAATCAATTCATGGAGTGAGTTGTATGTTTTGCGATAGTCTGTCTCTGACAAGCAAGCACAGGTGACATAGGTGCGAACACAGGAAGCTTGCAGACCCTCGCTGCCTGCAGACACCGAGCAGCCACACTAGGAGGGCGGCCTAAGCCGTAGGCGAATTGTGCTCATTCGCTTTGGCGCGACGTCGAACTATAAATAATGCTGTCACTAGCGTGAGCGTTGCGTGAGCGTCGTGGAAAGTCGGAAAAGTCGGCTGCGAGGGTGAGTGCCAAGTTTGGGGAGCGTTTCGTAGTATGCGCAGTGCAAAGGAGACGCAGAAACTTGTTGTGGCCCAGTGTTTTGCAGTTGGACGACAAGATTGGTACACAGTAGTAAAGAGCGAGGCACTGAGTTGGCATAAATAATGTAGTGCACAATGGGGCTCGAGATGTGTTTGTTACCTCAGGTGCTGTATAATTGTCGACAAGGAGTGAAAACGGAGCAATTTGTGACGGCTCTTTCAATTTAAGACGTTAAAAACAGACGGAATTTGCATTTGTAATACCAGAGCATCGAAACTACTTGGAACTTTTGTGTATATGAACGGGTCCGCGCCTTTGTACTCTGCTCCCTTCACCGCTACAAACCAACCAACCATCGTGTCCGTGCGCATCTGAGTCGCAAAGAATGGGGAATAGCGCATTTTGCTCGTGCATGGGGCGTAGCTCAGTTGGTAGAGCGTTCGCTTGACATGTGAAAGGTCCAGGGTTCAAGCCGCGGTGCCTCCATTTTTTGTGGTCAGTGCATGCTAAGTGTTGGTCGCGGCGAACCTAAAGGCACGCAAGATGTTGCAAAGCCAGCGTCACAGACTGATATGATGTATACTGACGTAAGGAGAGCAAGATGTAAGTGTGGGGACCGGCTGTTATCGAGGTGTCATCGAGTGCAGATCTGTCTTAGGTATCGCGGCTTAACCTCATTGAAGTCTAGAGGGTGGACAACACGTTGGTCTTACTCAGAGCGGTGTCCGAATTCTATTTTCGACGTTATACGTGCCACTTTCATTTTGGCCAACTACGATTCGATACAGAATGCACGAAACCTGAAAGACACCCTAACGGATACATAGAGAGTAGTGTTTGTCTGCTGAATAATGGGAGTGCAAGGGTCTGTGTCGTCTATATGGCTGTATGTAGCACCATTAGTCTTCGGGGGGGCGGGCGTAGCTCAGATGGTAGAGCGCTCGCTTAGTATGCGAGAGATACTGGGATCAATACCCAGTGCCTCCAGAATTTTTAACACACCTACATGCGCACCTTGATATGCAAGTGGAATAATTCACAACCAGCAGATGTGTCTAGGAAGATACAAGCGAATGATTAGCATCCACAATTGACAAGCGTGCTGTTATTAGTGCGCAGGAAGCACCCTCCTCCCACGCCTACACTTAATTTAGAAACAGTACAAGTGTTCCCGTAAGATTCTCAAGCCTATGTCGGAAAGATCTGCCTTGCGCCGAGTTCACGTAAATCCCACTGCACATTCCTATTCTTTGCGTGCAGTCAGCTGCTACTGGTGTTGTTAGTTGTGACTGCTGATAACAGATGCCGTAGCAATCAATTCATGGAGTGAGTTGTATGTTTTGCGATAGTCTGTCTCTGACAAGCAAGCACAGGTGACATAGGTGCGAACACAGGAAGCTTGCAGACCCTCGCTTCCTGCAGACACCGAGCAGCCACACTAGGAGGGCGGCCTAAGCCGTAGGCGAATTGTGCTCATTCGCTTTGGCGCGACGTCGAACTATAAATAATGCTGTCACTAGCGTGAGCGTCGTGGAAAGTCGGAAAAGTCGGCTGCGAGGGTGAGTGCCAAGTTTGGGGAGCGTTTCGTAGTATGCGCAGTGCAATGGAGACGCGGAAACTTGTTGTGGCCCAGTGTTTTGCAGTTGGACGACAAGATTGGTACACAGTAGTAAAGAGCGAGGCACTGAGTTGGCATAAATAATGTAGTGCACAATGGGGCTCGAGATGTGTTTGTTACCTCAGGTGCTGTATAATTGTCGACAAGGAGTGAAAACGGAGCACTTTGTGACGGCTCTTTCAATTTAAGACGTTAAAAACAGACGGAATTTGCATTTGTAATACCAGAGCATCGAAACTACTTGGAACTTTTGTGTATATGAACGGGTCCACGCCTTTGTACTCTGCTCCCTTCACCGCTACAAACCAACCAACCATCGTGTCCGTGCGCATCTGAGTCGCAAAGAATGGGGAATAGCGCATTTTGCTCGTGCATGGGGCGTAGCTCAGTTGGTAGAGCGTTCGCTTGACATGTGAAAGGTCCAGGGTTCAAGCCGCGGTGCCTCCATTTTTTGTGGTCAGTGCATGCTAAGTGTTGGTCGCGGCGAACCTAAAGGCACGCAAGATGTTGCAAAGCCAGCGTCACAGACTGATATGATGTATACTGACGTAAGGAGAGCAAGATGTAAGTGTGGGGACCGGCTGTTATCGAGGTGTCATCGAGTGCAGATCTGTCTTAGGTATCGCGGCTTAACCTCATTGAAGTCTAGAGGGTGGACAACACGTTGGTCTTACTCAGAGCGGTGTCCGAATTCTATTTTCGACGTTATACGTGCCACTTTCATTTTGGCCAACTACGATTCGATACAGAATGCACGAAACCTGAAAGACACCCTAACGGATACATAGAGAGTAGTGTTTGTCTGCTGAATAATGGGAGTGCAAGGGTCTGTGTCGTCTATATGGCTGTATGTAGCACCATGAGTCTTCGGGCGGCGGGCGTAGCTCAGATGGTAGAGCGCTCGCTTAGTATGCGAGAGATATTGGGATCAATACCCAGTGCCTCCAGAATTTTTAACACACCTACATGCGCACCTTGATATGCAAGTGGAATAATTCACAACCAGCAGATGTGTCTAGGAAGATACAAGCGAATGATTAGCATCCACAATTGACAAGCGTGCTGTTATTAGTGCGCAGGAAGCACCCTCCTCCCACGCCTACACTTAATTTAGAAACAGTACAAGTGTTCCCGTAAGATTCTCAAGCCTATGTCGGAAAGATCTGCCTTGCGCCGAGTTCACGTAAATCCCACTGCACATTCCTATTCTTTGCGTGCAGTCAGCTGCTACTGGTGTTGTTAGTTGTGACTGCTGATAACAGATGCCGTAGCAATCAATTCATGGAGTGAGTTGTATGTTTTGCGATAGTCTGTCTCTGACAAGCAAGCACAGGTGACATAGGTGCGAACACAGGAAGCTTGCAGACCCTCGCTGCCTGCAGACACCGAGCAGCCACACTAGGAGGGCGGCCTAAGCCGTAGGCGAATTGTGCTCATTCGCTTTGGCGCGACGTCGAACTATAAATAATGCTGTCACTAGCGTGAGCGTTGCGTGAGCGTCGTGGAAAGTCGGAAAAGTCGGCTGCGAGGGTGAGTGCCAAGTTTGGGGAGCGTTTCGTAGTATGCGCAGTGCAAAGGAGACGCGGAAACTTGTTGTGGCCTAGTGTTTTGCAGTTGGACGACAAGATTGGTACACAGTAGTAAAGAGCGAGGCACTGAGTTGGCATAAATAATGTAGTGCACAATGGGGCTCGAGATGTGTTTGTTACCTCAGGTGCTGTATAATTATCGACAAGGAGTGAAAACGGAGCAATTTGTGACGGCTCTTTCAATTTAAGACGTTAAAAACAGACGGAATTTGCATTTGTAATACCAGAGCATCGAAACTACTTGGAACTTTTGTGTATATGAACGGGTCCGCGCCTTTGTACTCTGCTCCCTTCACCGCTACAAACCAACCAACCATCGTGTCCGTGCGCATCTGAGTCGCAAAGAATGGGGAATAGCGCATTTTGCTCGTGCATGGGGCGTAGCTCAGTTGGTAGAGCGTTCGCTTGACATGTGAAAGGTCCAGGGTTCAAGCCGCGGTGCCTCCATTTTTTGTGGTCAGTGCATGCTAAGTGTTGGTCGCGGCGAACCTAAAGGCACGCAAGATGTTGCAAAGCCAGCGTCACAGACTGATATGATGTATACTGACGTAAGGAGAGCAAGATGTAAGTGTGGGGACCGGCTGTTATCGAGGTGTCATCGAGTGCAGATCTGTCTTAGGTATCGCGGCTTAACCTCATTGAAGTCTAGAGGGTGGACAACACGTTGGTCTTACTCAGAGCGGTGTCCGAATTCTATTTTCGACGTTATACGTGCCACTTTCATTTTGGCCAACTACGATTCGATACAGAATGCACGAAACCTGAAAGACACCCTAACGGATACATAGAGAGTAGTGTTTGTCTGCTGAATAATGGGAGTGCAAGGGTCTGTGTCGTCTATATGGCTGTATGTAGCACCATTAGTCTTCGGGGGGGCGGGCGTAGCTCAGATGGTAGAGCGCTCGCTTAGTATGCGAGAGATACTGGGATCAATACCCAGTGCCTCCAGAATTTTTAACACACCTACATGCGCACCTTGATATGCAAGTGGAATAATTCACAACCAGCAGATGTGTCTAGGAAGATACAAGCGAATGATTAGCATCCACAATTGACAAGCGTGCTGTTATTAGTGCGCAGGAAGCACCCTCCTCCCACGCCTACACTTAATTTAGAAACAGTACAAGTGTTCCCGTAAGATTCTCAAGCCTATGTCGGAAAGATCTGCCTTGCGCCGAGTTCACGTAAATCCCACTGCACATTCCTATTCTTTGCGTGCAGTCAGCTGCTACTGGTGTTGTTAGTTGTGACTGCTGATAACAGATGCCGTAGCAATCAATTCATGGAGTGAGTTGTATGTTTTGCGATAGTCTGTCTCTGACAAGCAAGCACAGGTGACATAGGTGCGAACACAGGAAGCTTGCAGACCCTCGCTTCCTGCAGACACCGAGCAGCCACACTAGGAGGGCGGCCTAAGCCGTAGGCGAATTGTGCTCATTCGCTTTGGCGCGACGTCGAACTATAAATAATGCTGTCACTAGCGTGAGCGTCGTGGAAAGTCGGAAAAGTCGGCTGCGAGGGTGAGTGCCAAGTTTGGGGAGCGTTTCGTAGTATGCGCAGTGCAATGGAGACGCGGAAACTTGTTGTGGCCCAGTGTTTTGCAGTTGGACGACAAGATTGGTACACAGTAGTAAAGAGCGAGGCACTGAGTTGGCATAAATAATGTAGTGCACAATGGGGCTCGAGATGTGTTTGTTACCTCAGGTGCTGTATAATTGTCGACAAGGAGTGAAAACGGAGCACTTTGTGACGGCTCTTTCAATTTAAGACGTTAAAAACAGACGGAATTTGCATTTGTAATACCAGAGCATCGAAACTACTTGGAACTTTTGTGTATATGAACGGGTCCACGCCTTTGTACTCTGCTCCCTTCACCGCTACAAACCAACCAACCATCGTGTCCGTGCGCATCTGAGTCGCAAAGAATGGGGAATAGCGCATTTTGCTCGTGCATGGGGCGTAGCTCAGTTGGTAGAGCGTTCGCTTGACATGTGAAAGGTCCAGGGTTCAAGCCGCGGTGCCTCCATTTTTTGTGGTCAGTGCATGCTAAGTGTTGGTCGCGGCGAACCTAAAGGCACGCAAGATGTTGCAAAGCCAGCGTCACAGACTGATATGATGTATACTGACGTAAGGAGAGCAAGATGTAAGTGTGGGGACCGGCTGTTATCGAGGTGTCATCGAGTGCAGATCTGTCTTAGGTATCGCGGCTTAACCTCATTGAAGTCTAGAGGGTGGACAACACGTTGGTCTTACTCAGAGCGGTGTCCGAATTCTATTTTCGACGTTATACGTGCCACTTTCATTTTGGCCAACTACGATTCGATACAGAATGCACGAAACCTGAAAGACACCCTAACGGATACATAGAGAGTAGTGTTTGTCTGCTGAATAATGGGAGTGCAAGGGTCTGTGTCGTCTATATGGCTGTATGTAGCACCATGAGTCTTCGGGCGGCGGGCGTAGCTCAGATGGTAGAGCGCTCGCTTAGTATGCGAGAGATATTGGGATCAATACCCAGTGCCTCCAGAATTTTTAACACACCTACATGCGCACCTTGATATGCAAGTGGAATAATTCACAACCAGCAGATGTGTCTAGGAAGATACAAGCGAATGATTAGCATCCACAATTGACAAGCGTGCTGTTATTAGTGCGCAGGAAGCACCCTCCTCCCACGCCTACACTTAATTTAGAAACAGTACAAGTGTTCCCGTAAGATTCTCAAGCCTATGTCGGAAAGATCTGCCTTGCGCCGAGTTCACGTAAATCCCACTGCACATTCCTATTCTTTGCGTGCAGTCAGCTGCTACTGGTGTTGTTAGTTGTGACTGCTGATAACAGATGCCGTAGCAATCAATTCATGGAGTGAGTTGTATGTTTTGCGATAGTCTGTCTCTGACAAGCAAGCACAGGTGACATAGGTGCGAACACAGGAAGCTTGCAGACCCTCGCTGCCTGCAGACACCGAGCAGCCACACTAGGAGGGCGGCCTAAGCCGTAGGCGAATTGTGCTCATTCGCTTTGGCGCGACGTCGAACTATAAATAATGCTGTCACTAGCGTGAGCGTTGCGTGAGCGTCGTGGAAAGTCGGAAAAGTCGGCTGCGAGGGTGAGTGCCAAGTTTGGGGAGCGTTTCGTAGTATGCGCAGTGCAAAGGAGACGCGGAAACTTGTTGTGGCCTAGTGTTTTGCAGTTGGACGACAAGATTGGTACACAGTAGTAAAGAGCGAGGCACTGAGTTGGCATAAATAATGTAGTGCACAATGGGGCTCGAGATGTGTTTGTTACCTCAGGTGCTGTATAATTGTCGACAAGGAGTGAAAACGGAGCAATTTGTGACGGCTCTTTCAATTTAAGACGTTAAAAACAGACGGAATTTGCATTTGTAATACCAGAGCATCGAAACTACTTGGAACTTTTGTGTATATGAACGGGTCCGCGCCTTTGTACTCTGCTCCCTTCACCGCTACAAACCAACCAACCATCGTGTCCGTGCGCATCTGAGTCGCAAACAATGGGGAATAGCGCAGTTTGCTCGTGCATGGGGCGTAGCTCAGTTGGTAGAGCGTTCGCTTGACATGTGAAAGTTCCAGGGTTCAAGCCGCGGTGCCTCCATTTTTTGTGGTCAGTGCATGCTAAGTGTTGGTCGCGGCGAACCTAAAGGCACGCAAGATGTTGCAAAGCCAGCGTCACAGACTGATATGATGTATACTGACGTAAGGAGAGCAAGATGTAAGTGTGGGGACCGGCTGTTATCGAGGTGTCATCGAGTGCAGATCTGTCTTAGGTATCGCGGCTTAACCTCATTGAAGTCTAGAGGGTGGACAACACGTTGGTCTTACTCAGAGCGGTGTCCGAATTCTATTTTCGACGTTATACGTGCCACTTTCATTTTGGCCAACTACGATTCGATACAGAATGCACGAAACCTGAAAGACACCCTAACGGATACATAGAGAGTAGTGTTTGTCTGCTGAATAATGGGAGTGCAAGGGTCTGTGTCGTCTATATGGCTGTATGTAGCACCATGAGTCTTCGGGGGGCGGGCGTAGCTCAGATGGTAGAGCGCTCGCTTAGTATGCGAGAGATATTGGGATCAATACCCAGTGCCTCCAGAATTTTTAACACACCTACATGCGCACCTTGATATGCAAGTGGAATAATTCACAACCAGCAGATGTGTCTAGGAAGATACAAGCGAATGATTAGCATCCACAATTGACAAGCGTGCTGTTATTAGTGCGCAGGAAGCACCCTCCTCCCACGCCTACACTTAATTTAGAAACAGTACAAGTGTTCCCGTAAGATTCTCAAGCCTATGTCGGAAAGATCTGCCTTGCGCCGAGTTCACGTAAATCCCACTGCACATTCCTATTCTTTGCGTGCAGTCAGCTGCTACTGGTGTTGTTAGTTGTGACTGCTGATAACAGATGCCGTAGCAATCAATTCATGGAGTGAGTTGTATGTTTTGCGATAGTCTGTCTCTGACAAGCAAGCACAGGTGACATAGGTGCGAACACAGGAAGCTTGCAGACCCTCGCTGCCTGCAGACACCGAGCAGCCACACTAGGAGGGCGGCCTAAGCCGTAGGCGAATTGTGCTCATTCGCTTTGGCGCGACGTCGAACTATAAAAAATGCTGTCACTAGCGTGAGCGTCGTGGAAAGTCGGAAAAGTCGGCTGCGAGGGTGAGTGCCAAGTTTGGGGAGCGTTTCGTAGTATGCGCAGTGCAAAGGAGACGCAGAAACTTGTTGTGGCCCAGTGTTTTGCAGTTGGACGACAAGATTGGTACACAGTAGTAAAGAGCGAGGCACTGAGTTGGCATAAATAATGTAGTGCACAATGGGGCTCGAGATGTGTTTGTTACCTCAGGTGCTGTATAATTGTCGACAAGGAGTGAAAACGGAGCAATTTGTGACGGCTCTTTCAATTTAAGACGTTAAAAACAGACGGAATTTGCATTTGTAATACCAGAGCATCGAAACTACTTGGAACTTTTGTGTATATGAACGGGTCCGCGCCTTTGTACTCTGCTCCCTTCACCGCTACAAACCAACCAACCATCGTGTCCGTGCGCATCTGAGTCGCAAAGAATGGGGAATAGCGCATTTTGCTCGTGCATGGGGCGTAGCTCAGTTGGTAGAGCGTTCGCTTGACATGTGAAAGGTCCAGGGTTCAAGCCGCGGTGCCTCCATTTTTTGTGGTCAGTGCATGCTAAGTGTTGGTCGCGGCGAACCTAAAGGCACGCAAGATGTTGCAAAGCCAGCGTCACAGACTGATATGATGTATACTGACGTAAGGAGAGCAAGATGTAAGTGTGGGGACCGGCTGTTATCGAGGTGTCATCGAGTGCAGATCTGTCTTAGGTATCGCGGCTTAACCTCATTGAAGTCTAGAGGGTGGACAACACGTTGGTCTTACTCAGAGCGGTGTCCGAATTCTATTTTCGACGTTATACGTGCCACTTTCATTTTGGCCAACTACGATTCGATACAGAATGCACGAAACCTGAAAGACACCCTAACGGATACATAGAGAGTAGTGTTTGTCTGCTGAATAATGGGAGTGCAAGGGACTGTGTCGTCTATATGGCTGTATGTAGCACCATTAGTCTTCGGGGGGGCGGGCGTAGCTCAGATGGTAGAGCGCTCGCTTAGTATGCGAGAGATACTGGGATCAATACCCAGTGCCTCCAGAATTTTTAACACACCTACATGCGCACCTTGATATGCAAGTGGAATAATTCACAACCAGCAGATGTGTCTAGGAAGATACAAGCGAATGATTAGCATCCACAATTGACAAGCGTGCTGTTATTAGTGCGCAGGAAGCACCCTCCTCCCACGCCTACACTTAATTTAGAAACAGTACAAGTGTTCCCGTAAGATTCTCAAGCCTATGTCGGAAAGATCTGCCTTGCGCCGAGTTCACGTAAATCCCACTGCACATTCCTATTCTTTGCGTGCAGTCAGCTGCTACTGGTGTTGTTAGTTGTGACTGCTGATAACAGATGCCGTAGCAATCAATTCATGGAGTGAGTTGTATGTTTTGCGATAGTCTGTCTCTGACAAGCAAGCACAGGTGACATAGGTGCGAACACAGGAAGCTTGCAGACCCTCGCTTCCTGCAGACACCGAGCAGCCACACTAGGAGGGCGGCCTAAGCCGTAGGCGAATTGTGCTCATTCGCTTTGGCGCGACGTCGAACTATAAATAATGCTGTCACTAGCGTGAGCGTCGTGGAAAGTCGGAAAAGTCGGCTGCGAGGGTGAGTGCCAAGTTTGGGGAGCGTTTCGTAGTATGCGCAGTGCAATGGAGACGCGGAAACTTGTTGTGGCCCAGTGTTTTGCAGTTGGACGACAAGATTGGTACACAGTAGTAAAGAGCGAGGCACTGAGTTGGCATAAATAATGTAGTGCACAATGGGGCTCGAGATGTGTTTGTTACCTCAGGTGCTGTATAATTGTCGACAAGGAGTGAAAACGGAGCAATTTGTGACGGCTCTTTCAATTTAAGACGTTAAAAACAGACGGAATTTGCATTTGTAATACCAGAGCATCGAAACTACTTGGAACTTTTGTGTATATGAACGGGTCCACGCCTTTGTACTCTGCTCCCTTCACCGCTACAAACCAACCAACCATCGTGTCCGTGCGCATCTGAGTCGCAAAGAATGGGGAATAGCGCATTTTGCTCGTGCATGGGGCGTAGCTCAGTTGGTAGAGCGTTCGCTTGACATGTGAAAGGTCCAGGGTTCAAGCCGCGGTGCCTCCATTTTTTGTGGTCAGTGCATGCTAAGTGTTGGTCGCGGCGAACCTAAAGGCACGCAAGATGTTGCAAAGCCAGCGTCACAGACTGATATGATGTATACTGACGTAAGGAGAGCAAGATGTAAGTGTGGGGACCGGCTGTTATCGAGGTGTCATCGAGTGCAGATCTGTCTTAGGTATCGCGGCTTAACCTCATTGAAGTCTAGAGGGTGGACAACACGTTGGTCTTACTCAGAGCGGTGTCCGAATTCTATTTTCGACGTTATACGTGCCACTTTCATTTTGGCCAACTACGATTCGATACAGAATGCACGAAACCTGAAAGACACCCTAACGGATACATAGAGAGTAGTGTTTGTCTGCTGAATAATGGGAGTGCAAGGGTCTGTGTAGTCTATATGGCTGTATGTAGCACCATGAGTCTTCGGGCGGCGGGCGTAGCTCAGATGGTAGAGCGCTCGCTTAGTATGCGAGAGATATTGGGATCAATACCCAGTGCCTCCAGAATTTTTAACACACCTACATGCGCACCTTGATATGCAAGTGGAATAATTCACAACCAGCAGATGTGTCTAGGAAGATACAAGCGAATGATTAGCATCCACAATTGACAAGCGTGCTGTTATTAGTGCGCAGGAAGCACCCTCCTCCCACGCCTACACTTAATTTAGAAACAGTACAAGTGTTCCCGTAAGATTCTCAAGCCTATGTCGGAAAGATCTGCCTTGCGCCGAGTTCACGTAAATCCCACTGCACATTCCTATTCTTTGCGTGCAGTCAGCTGCTACTGGTGTTGTTAGTTGTGACTGCTGATAACAGATGCCGTAGCAATCAATTCATGGAGTGAGTTGTATGTTTTGCGATAGTCTGTCTCTGACAAGCAAGCACAGGTGACATAGGTGCGAACACAGGAAGCTTGCAGACCCTCGCTGCCTGCAGACACCGAGCAGCCACACTAGGAGGGCGGCCTAAGCCGTAGGCGAATTGTGCTCATTCGCTTTGGCGCGACGTCGAACTATAAATAATGCTGTCACTAGCGTGAGCGTTGCGTGAGCGTCGTGGAAAGTCGGAAAAGTCGGCTGCGAGGGTGAGTGCCAAGTTTGGGGAGCGTTTCGTAGTATGCGCAGTGCAAAGGAGACGCGGAAACTTGTTGTGGCCTAGTGTTTTGCAGTTGGACGACAAGATTGGTACACAGTAGTAAAGAGCGAGGCACTGAGTTGGCATAAATAATGTAGTGCACAATGGGGCTCGAGATGTGTTTGTTACCTCAGGTGCTGTATAATTGTCGACAAGGAGTGAAAACGGAGCAATTTGTGACGGCTCTTTCAATTTAAGACGTTAAAAACAGACGGAATTTGCATTTGTAATACCAGAGCATCGAAACTACTTGGAACTTTTGTGTATATGAACGGGTCCGCGCCTTTGTACTCTGCTCCCTTCACCGCTACAAACCAACCAACCATCGTGTCCGTGCGCATCTGAGTCGCAAACAATGGGGAATAGCGCAGTTTGCTCGTGCATGGGGCGTAGCTCAGTTGGTAGAGCGTTCGCTTGACATGTGAAAGTTCCAGGGTTCAAGCCGCGGTGCCTCCATTTTTTGTGGTCAGTGCATGCTAAGTGTTGGTCGCGGCGAACCTAAAGGCACGCAAGATGTTGCAAAGCCAGCGTCACAGACTGATATGATGTATACTGACGTAAGGAGAGCAAGATGTAAGTGTGGGGACCGGCTGTTATCGAGGTGTCATCGAGTGCAGATCTGTCTTAGGTATCGCGGCTTAACCTCATTGAAGTCTAGAGGGTGGACAACACGTTGGTCTTACTCAGAGCGGTGTCCGAATTCTATTTTCGACGTTATACGTGCCACTTTCATTTTGGCCAACTACGATTCGATACAGAATGCACGAAACCTGAAAGACACCCTAACGGATACATAGAGAGTAGTGTTTGTCTGGTGAATAATGGGAGTGCAAGGGTCTGTGTCGTCTATATGGCTGTATGTAGCACCATGAGTCTTCGGGGGGCGGGCGTAGCTCAGATGGTAGAGCGCTCGCTTAGTATGCGAGAGATATTGGGATCAATACCCAGTGCCTCCAGAATTTTTAACACACCTACATGCGCACCTTGATATGCAAGTGGAATAATTCACAACCAGCAGATGTGTCTAGGAAGATACAAGCGAATGATTAGCATCCACAATTGACAAGCGTGCTGTTATTAGTGCGCAGGAAGCACCCTCCTCCCACGCCTACACTTAATTTAGAAACAGTACAAGTGTTCCCGTAAGATTCTCAAGCCTATGTCGGAAAGATCTGCCTTGCGCCGAGTTCACGTAAATCCCACTGCACATTCCTATTCTTTGCGTGCAGTCAGCTGCTACTGGTGTTGTTAGTTGTGACTGCTGATAACAGATGCCGTAGCAATCAATTCATGGAGTGAGTTGTATGTTTTGCGATAGTCTGTCTCTGACAAGCAAGCACAGGTGACATAGGTGCGAACACAGGAAGCTTGCAGACCCTCGCTGCCTGCAGACACCGAGCAGCCACACTAGGAGGGCGGCCTAAGCCGTAGGCGAATTGTGCTCATTCGCTTTGGCGCGACGTCGAACTATAAAAAATGCTGTCACTAGCGTGAGCGTCGTGGAAAGTCGGAAAAGTCGGCTGCGAGGGTGAGTGCCAAGTTTGGGGAGCGTTTCGTAGTATGCGCAGTGCAAAGGAGACGCGGAAACTTGTTGTGGCCTAGTGTTTTGCAGTTGGACGACAAGATTGGTACACAGTAGTAAAGAGCGAGGCACTGAGTTGGCATAAATAATGTAGTGCACAATGGGGCTCGAGATGTGTTTGTTACCTCAGGTGCTGTATAATTGTCGACAAGGAGTGAAAACGGAGCAATTTGTGACGGCTCTTTCAATTTAAGACGTTAAAAACAGACGGAATTTGCATTTGTAATACCAGAGCATCGAAACTACTTGGAACTTTTGTGTATATGAACGGGTCCGCGCCTTTGTACTCTGCTCCCTTCACCGCTACAAACCAACCAACCATCGTGTCCGTGCGCATCTGAGTCGCAAACAATGGGGAATAGCGCAGTTTGCTCGTGCATGGGGCGTAGCTCAGTTGGTAGAGCGTTCGCTTGACATGTGAAAGGTCCAGGGTTCAAGCCGCGGTGCCTCCATTTTTTGTGGTCAGTGCATGCTAAGTGTTGGTCGCGGCGAACCTAAAGGCACGCAAGATGTTGCAAAGCCAGCGTCACAGACTGATATGATGTATACTGACGTAAGGAGAGCAAGATGTAAGTGTGGGGACCGGCTGTTATCGAGGTGTCATCGAGTGCAGATCTGTCTTAGGTATCGCGGCTTAACCTCATTGAAGTCTAGAGGGTGGACAACACGTTGGTCTTACTCAGAGCGGTGTCCGAATTCTATTTTCGACGTTATACGTGCCACTTTCATTTTGGCCAACTACGATTCGATACAGAATGCACGAAACCTGAAAGACACCCTAACGGATACATAGAGAGTAGTGTTTGTCTGCTGAATAATGGGAGTGCAAGGGTCTGTGTCGTCTATATGGCTGTATGTAGCACCATTAGTCTTCGGGGGGGCGGGCGTAGCTCAGATGGTAGAGCGCTCGCTTAGTATGCGAGAGATACTGGGATCAATACCCAGTGCCTCCAGAATTTTTAACACACCTACATGCGCACCTTGATATGCAAGTGGAATAATTCACAACCAGCAGATGTGTCTAGGAAGATACAAGCGAATGATTAGCATCCACAATTGACAAGCGTGCTGTTATTAGTGCGCAGGAAGCACCCTCCTCCCACGCCTACACTTAATTTAGAAACAGTACAAGTGTTCCCGTAAGATTCTCAAGCCTATGTCGGAAAGATCTGCCTTGCGCCGAGTTCACGTAAATCCCACTGCACATTCCTATTCTTTGCGTGCAGTCAGCTGCTACTGGTGTTGTTAGTTGTGACTGCTGATAACAGATGCCGTAGCAATCAATTCATGGAGTGAGTTGTATGTTTTGCGATAGTCTGTCTCTGACAAGCAAGCACAGGTGACATAGGTGCGAACACAGGAAGCTTGCAGACCCTCGCTGCCTGCAGACACCGAGCAGCCACACTAGGAGGGCGGCCTAAGCCGTAGGCGAATTGTGCTCATTCGCTTTGGCGCGACGTCGAACTATAAAAAATGCTGTCACTAGCGTGAGCGTCGTGGAAAGTCGGAAAAGTCGGCTGCGAGGGTGAGTGCCAAGTTTGGGGAGCGTTTCGTAGTATGCGCAGTGCAATGGAGACGCGGAAACTTGTTGTGGCCCAGTGTTTTGCAGTTGGACGACAAGATTGGTACACAGTAGTAAAGAGCGAGGCACTGAGTTGGCATAAATAATGTAGTGCACAATGGGGCTCGAGATGTGTTTGTTACCTCAGGTGCTGTATAATTGTCGACAAGGAGTGAAAACGGAGCAATTTGTGACGGCTCTTTCAATTTAAGACGTTAAAAACAGACGGAATTTGCATTTGTAATACCAGAGCATCGAAACTACTTGGAACTTTTGTGTATATGAACGGGTCCGCGCCTTTGTACTCTGCTCCCTTCACCGCTACAAACCAACCAACCATCGTGTCCGTGCGCATCTGAGTCGCAAAGAATGGGGAATAGCGCATTTTGCTCGTGCATGGGGCGTAGCTCAGTTGGTAGAGCGTTCGCTTGACATGTGAAAGGTCCAGGGTTCAAGCCGCGGTGCCTCCATTTTTTGTGGTCAGTGCATGCTAAGTGTTGGTCGCGGCGAACCTAAAGGCACGCAAGATGTTGCAAAGCCAGCGTCACAGACTGATATGATGTATACTGACGTAAGGAGAGCAAGATGTAAGTGTGGGGACCGGCTGTTATCGAGGTGTCATCGAGTGCAGATCTGTCTTAGGTATCGCGGCTTAACCTCATTGAAGTCTAGAGGGTGGACAACACGTTGGTCTTACTCAGAGCGGTGTCCGAATTCTATTTTCGACGTTATACGTGCCACTTTCATTTTGGCCAACTACGATTCGATACAGAATGCACGAAACCTGAAAGACACCCTAACGGATACATAGAGAGTAGTGTTTGTCTGCTGAATAATGGGAGTGCAAGGGTCTGTGTCGTCTATATGGCTGTATGTAGCACCATTAGTCTTCGGGGGGCGGGCGTAGCTCAGATGGTAGAGCGCTCGCTTAGTATGCGAGAGATATTGGGATCAATACCCAGTGCCTCCAGAATTTTTAACACACCTACATGCGCACCTTGATATGCAAGTGGAATAATTCACAACCAGCAGATGTGTCTAGGAAGATACAAGCGAATGATTAGCATCCACAATTGACAAGCGTGATGTTATTAGTGCGCAGGAAGCACCCTCCTCCCACGCCTACACTTAATTTAGAAACAGTACAAGTGTTCCCGTAAGATTCTCAAGCCTATGTCGGAAAGATCTGCCTTGCGCCGAGTTCACGTAAATCCCACTGCACATTCCTATTCTTTGCATGCAGTCAGCTGCTACTGGTGTTGTTAGTTGTGACTGCTGATAACAGATGCCGTAGCAATCAATTCATGGAGTGAGTTGTATGTTTTGCGATAGTCTGTCTCTGACAAGCAAGCACAGGTGACATAGGTGCGAACACAGGAAGCTTGCAGACCCTCGCTGCCTGCAGACACCGAGCAGCCACACTAGGAGGGCGGCCTAAGCCGTAGGCGAATTGTGCTCATTCGCTTTGGCGCGACGTCGAACTATAAATAATGCTGTCACTAGCGTGAGCGTTGCGTGAGCGTCGTGGAAAGTCGGAAAAGTCGGCTGCGAGGGTGAGTGCCAAGTTTGGGGAGCGTTTCGTAGTATGCGCAGTGCAATGGAGACGCGGAAACTTGTTGTGGCCCAGTGTTTTGCAGTTGGACGACAAGATTGGTACACAGTAGTAAAGAGCGAGGCACTGAGTTGGCATAAATAATGTAGTGCACAATGGGGCTCGAGATGTGTTTGTTACCTCAGGTGCTGTATAATTGTCGACAAGGAGTGAAAACGGAGCAATTTGTGACGGCTCTTTCAATTTAAGACGTTAAAAACAGACGGAATTTGCATTTGTAATACCAGAGCATCGAAACTACTTGGAACTTTTGTGTATATGAACGGGTCCGCGCCTTTGTACTCTGCTCCCTTCACCGCTACAAACCAACCAACCATCGTGTCCGTGCGCATCTGAGTCGCAAACAATGGGGAATAGCGCAGTTTGCTCGTGCATGGGGCGTAGCTCAGTTGGTAGAGCGTTCGCTTGACATGTGAAAGGACCAGGGTTCAAGCCGCGGTGCCTCCATTTTTTGTGGTCAGTGCATGGTAAGTGTTGGTCGCGGCGAACCTAAAGGCACGCAAGATGTTGCAAAGCCAGCGTCACAGACTGATATGATGTATACTGACGTAAGGAGAGCAAGATGTAAGTGTGGGGACCGGCTGTTATCGAGGTGTCATCGAGTGCAGATCTGTCTTAGGTATCGCGGCTTAACCTCATTGAAGTCTAGAGGGTGGACAACACGTTGGTCTTACTCAGAGCGGTGTCCGAATTCTATTTTCGACGTTATACGTGCCACTTTCATTTTGGCCAACTACGATTCGATACAGAATGCACGAAACCTGAAAGACACCCTAACGGATACATAGAGAGTAGTGTTTGTCTGCTGAATAATGGGAGTGCAAGGGTCTGTGTCGTCTATATGGCTGTATGTAGCACCATTAGTCTTCGGGGGGGCGGGCGTAGCTCAGATGGTAGAGCGCTCGCTTAGTATGCGAGAGATACTGGGATCAATACCCAGTGCCTCCAGAATTTTTAACACACCTACATGCGCACCTTGATATGCAAGTGGAATAATTCACAACCAGCAGATGTGTCTAGGAAGATACAAGCGAATGATTAGCATCCACAATTGACAAGCGTGCTGTTATTAGTGCGCAGGAAGCACCCTCCTCCCACGCCTACACTTAATTTAGAAACAGTACAAGTGTTCCCGTAAGATTCTCAAGCCTATGTCGGAAAGATCTGCCTTGCGCCGAGTTCACGTAAATCCCACTGCACATTCCTATTCTTTGCGTGCAGTCAGCTGCTACTGGTGTTGTTAGTTGTGACTGCTGATAACAGATGCCGTAGCAATCAATTCATGGAGTGAGTTGTATGTTTTGCGATAGTCTGTCTCTGACAAGCAAGCACAGGTGACATAGGTGCGAACACAGGAAGCTTGCAGACCCTCGCTGCCTGCAGACACCGAGCAGCCACACTAGGAGGGCGGCCTAAGCCGTAGGCGAATTGTGCTCATTCGCTTTGGCGCGACGTCGAACTATAAATAATGCTGTCACTAGCGTGAGCGTCGTGGAAAGTCGGAAAAGTCGGCTGCGAGGGTGAGTGCCAAGTTTGGGGAGCGTTTCGTAGTATCCGCAGTGCAATGGAGACGCGGAAACTTGTTGTGGCCCAGTGTTTTGCAGTTGGACGACAAGATTGGTACACAGTAGTAAAGAGCGAGGCACTGAGTTGGCATAAATAATGTAGTGCACAATGGGGCTCGAGATGTGTTTGTTACCTCAGGTGCTGTATAATTGTCGACAAGGAGTGAAAACGGAGCTATTTGTGACGGCTCTTTAAATTTAAGACGTTAAAAACAGACGGAATTTGCATTTGTAATACCAGAGCATCGAAACTACTTGGAACTTTTGTGTATATGAACGGGTCCGCGCCTTTGTACTCTGCTCCCTTCACCGCTACAAACCAACCAACCATCGTGTCCGTGCGCATCTGAGTCGCAAACAATGGGGAATAGCGCAGTTTGCTCGTGCATGGGGCGTAGCTCAGTTGGTAGAGCGTTCGCTTGACATGTGAAAGGACCAGGTTTCAAGCCGCGGTGCCTCCATTTTTTGTGGTCAGTGCATGGTAAGTGTTGGTCGCGGCGAACCTAAAGGCACGCAAGATGTTGCAAAGCCAGCGTCACAGACTGATATGATGTATACTGACGTAAGGAGAGCAAGATGTAAGTGTGGGGACCGGCTGTTATCGAGGTGTCATCGAGTGCAGATCTGTCTTAGGTATCGCGGCTTAACCTCATTGAAGTCTAGAGGGTGGACAACACGTTGGTCTTACTCAGAGCGGTGTCCGAATTCTATTTTCGACGTTATACGTGCCACTTTCATTTTGGCCAACTACGATTCGATACAGAATGCACGAAACCTGAAAGACACCCTAACGGATACATAGAGAGTAGTGTTTGTCTGCTGAATAATGGGAGTGCAAGGGTCTGTGTCGTCTATATGGCTGTATGTAGCACCATTAGTCTTCGGGGGGGGCGGGCGTAGCTCAGATGGTAGAGCGCTCGCTTAGTATGCGAGAGATACTGGGATCAATACCCAGTGCCTCCAGAATTTTTAACACACCTACATGCGCACCTTGATATGCAAGTGGAATAATTCACAACCAGCAGATGTGTCTAGGAAGATACAAGCGAATGATTAGCATCCACAATTGACAAGCGTGCTGTTATTAGTGCGCAGGAAGCACCCTCCTCCCACGCCTACACTTAATTTAGAAACAGTACAAGTGTTCCCGTAAGATTCTCAAGCCTATGTCGGAAAGATCTGCCTTGCGCCGAGTTCACGTAAATCCCACTGCACATTCCTATTCTTTGCGTGCAGTCAGCTGCTACTGGTGTTGTTAGTTGTGACTGCTGATAACAGATGCCGTAGCAATCAATTCATGGAGTGAGTTGTATGTTTTGCGATAGTCTGTCTCTGACAAGCAAGCACAGGTGACATAGGTGCGAACACAGGAAGCTTGCAGACCCTCGCTGCCTGCAGACACCGAGCAGCCACACTAGGAGGGCGGCCTAAGCCGTAGGCGAATTGTGCTCATTCGCTTTGGCGCGACGTCGAACTATAAATAATGCTGTCACTAGCGTGAGCGTTGCGTGAGCGTCGTGGAAAGTCGGAAAAGTCGGCTGCGAGGGTGAGTGCCAAGTTTGGGGAGCGTTTCGTAGTATGCGCAGTGCAATGGAGACGCGGAAACTTGTTGTGGCCCAGTGTTTTGCAGTTGGACGACAAGATTGGTACACAGTAGTAAAGAGCGAGGCACTGAGTTGGCATAAATAATGTAGTGCACAATGGGGCTCGAGATGTGTTTGTTACCTCAGGTGCTGTATAATTGTCGACAAGGAGTGAAAACGGAGCAATTTGTGACGGCTCTTTCAATTTAAGACGTTAAAAACAGACGGAATTTGCATTTGTAATACCAGAGCATCGAAACTACTTGGAACTTTTGTGTATATGAACGGGTCCGCGCCTTTGTACTCTGCTCCCTTCACCGCTACAAACCAACCTACCATCGTGTCCGTGCGCATTTGAGTCGCAAACAATGGGGAATAGCGCAGTTTGCTCGTGCATGGGGCGTAGCTCAGTTGGTAGAGCGTTCGCTTGACATGTGAAAGGTCCCCGGTTCAAGCCGCGGTGCCTCCATTTTTTGTGGTCAGTGCATGCTAAGTGTTGGTCGCGGCGAACCTAAAGGCACGCAAGATGTTGCAAAGCCAGCGTCACAGACTGATATGATGTATACTGACGTAAGGAGAGCAAGATGTAAGTGTGGGGACCGGCTGTTATCGAGGTGTCATCGAGTGCAGATCTGTCTTAGGTATCGCGGCTTAACCTCATTGAAGTCTAGAGGGTGGACAACACGTTGGTCTTACTCAGAGCGGTGTCCGAATTCTATTTTCGACGTTATACGTGCCACTTTCATTTTGGCCAACTACGATTCGATACAGAATGCACGAAACCTGAAAGACACCCTAACGGATACATAGAGAGTAGTGTTTGTCTGCTGAATAATGGGAGTGCAAGGGTCTGTGTCGTCTATATGGCTGTATGTAGCACCATTAGTCTTCGGGGGGGGCGGGCGTAGCTCAGATGGTAGAGCGCTCGCTTAGTATGCGAGAGATACTGGGATCAATACCCAGTGCCTCCAGAATTTTTAACACACCTACATGCGCACCTTGATATGCAAGTGGAATAATTCACAACCAGCAGATGTGTCTAGGAAGATACAAGCGAATGATTAGCATCCACAATTGACAAGCGTGCTGTTATTAGTGCGCAGGAAGCACCCTCCTCCCACGCCTACACTTAATTTAGAAACAGTACAAGTGTTCCCGTAAGATTCTCAAGCCTATGTCGGAAAGATCTGCCTTGCGCCGAGTTCACGTAAATCCCACTGCACATTCCTATTCTTTGTGTGCAGTCAGCTGCTACTGGTGTTGTTAGTTGTGACTGCTGATAACAGATGCCGTAGCAATCAATTCATGGAGTGAGTTGTATGTTTTGCGATAGTCTGTCTCTGACAAGCAAGCACAGGTGACATAGGTGCGAACACAGGAAGCTTGCAGACCCTCGCTGCCTGCAGACACCGAGCAGCCACACTAGGAGGGCGGCCTAAGCCGTAGGCGAATTGTGCTCATTCGCTTTGGCGCGACGTCGAACTATAAATAATGCTGTCACTAGCGTGAGCGTCGTGGAAAGTCGGAAAAGTCGGCTGCGAGGGTGAGTGCCAAGTTTGGGGAGCGTTTCGTAGTATGCGCAGTGCAATGGAGACGCGGAAACTTGTTGTGGCGCAGTGTTTTGCAGTTGGACGACAAGATTGGTACACAGTAGTAAAGAGCGAGGCACTGAGTTGGCATAAATAATGTAGTGCACAATGGGGCTCGAGATGTGTTTGTTACCTCAGGTGCTGTATAATTGTCGACAAGGAGTGAAAACGGAGCTATTTGTGACGGCTCTTTCAATTTAAGACGTTAAAAACAGACGGAATTTGCATTTGTAATACCAGAGCATCGAAACTACTTGGAACTTTTGTGTATATGAACGGGTCCGCGCCTTTGTACTCTGCTCCCTTCACCGCTACAAACCAACCAACCATCGTGTCCGTGCGCATCTGAGTCGCAAAGAATGGGGAATAGCGCAGTTTGCTCGTGCATGGGGCGTAGCTCAGTTGGTAGAGCGTTCGCTCCGCATGTGAAAGGTCCAGGGTTCAAGCCGCGGCGCCTCCATTTTTTGTGGTCAGTGCATGGTAAGTGTTGGTCGCGGCGAACCTAAAGGCACGCAAGATGTTGCAAAGCCAGCGTCACAGACTGATATGATGTATACTGACGTAAGGAGAGCAAGATGTAAGTGTGGGGACCGGCTGTTATGGAGGTGTCATCGAGTGCAGATCTGTCTTAGGTATCGCGGCTTAACCTCATTGAAGTATAGAGGGTGGACAACACGTTGGTCTTACTCAGAGCGGTGTCCGAATTCTATTTTCGACGTTATACGTGCCACTTTCATTGTGGCCAACTACGATTCGATACAGAATGCACGAAACCTGAAAGACACCCTAACGGATACATAGAGAGTAGTGTTTGTCTGCTGAATAATGGGAGTGCAAGGGTCTGTGTCGTCTATATGGCTGTATGTAGCACCATTAGTCTTCGGGGGGGCGGGCGTAGCTCAGATGGTAGAGCGCTCGCTTAGTATGCGAGAGATACTGGGATCAATACCCAGTGCCTCCAGAATTTTTAACACACCTACATGCGCACCTTGATATGCAAGTGGAATAATTCACAACCAGCAGATGTGTCTAGGAAGATACAAGCGAATGATTAGCATCCACAATTGACAAGCGTGCTGTTATTAGTGCGCAGGAAGCACCCTCCTCCCACGCCTACACTTAATTTAGAAACAGTACAAGTGTTCCCGTAAGATTCTCAAGCCTATGTCGGAAAGATCTGCCTTGCGCCGAGTTCACGTAAATCCCACTGCACATTCCTATTCTTTGCGTGCAGTCAGCTGCTACTGGTGTTGTTAGTTGTGACTGCTGATAACAGATGCCGTAGCAATCAATTCATGGAGTGAGTTGTATGTTTTGCGATAGTCTGTCTCTGACAAGCAAGCACAGGTGACATAGGTGCGAACACAGGAAGCTTGCAGACCCTCGCTGCCTGCAGACACCGAGCAGCCACACTAGGAGGGCGGCCTAAGCCGTAGGCGAATTGTGCTCATTCGCTTTGGCGCGACGTCGAACTATAAATAATGCTGTCACCAGCGTGAGCGTTGCGTGAGCGTCGTGGAAAGTCGGAAAAGTCGGCTGCGAGGGTGAGTGCCAAGTTTGGGGAGCGTTTCGTAGTATGCGCAGTGCAATGGAGACGCGGAAACTTGTTGTGGCCCAGTGTTTTGCAGTTGGACGACAAGATTGGTACACAGTAGTAAAGAGCGAGGCACTGAGTTGGCATAAATAATGTAGTGCACAATGGGGCTCGAGATGTGTTTGTTACCTCAGGTGCTGTATAATTGTCGACAAGGAGTGAAAACGGAGCAATTTGTGACGGCTCTTTCAATTTAAGACGTTAAAAACAGACGGAATTTGCATTTGTAATACCAGAGCATCGAAACTACTTGGAACTTTTGTGTATATGAACGGGTCCGCGCCTTTGTACTCTGCTCCCTTCACCGCTACAAACCAACCAACCATCGTGTCCGTGCGCATTTGAGTCGCAAACAATGGGGAATAGCGCAGTTTGCTCGTGCATGGGGCGTAGCTCAGTTGGTAGAGCGTTCGCTTGACATGTGAAAGGTCCCCGGTTCAAGCCGCGGTGCCTCCATTTTTTGTGGTCAGTGCATGCTAAGTGTTGGTCGCGGCGAACCTAAAGGCACGCAAGATGTTGCAAAGCCAGCGTCACAGACTGATATGATGTATACTGACGTAAGGAGAGCAAGATGTAAGTGTGGGGACCGGCTGTTATCGAGGTGTCATCGAGTGCAGATCTGTCTTAGGTATCGCGGCTTAACCTCATTGAAGTCTAGAGGGTGGACAACACGTTGGTCTTACTCAGAGCGGTGTCCGAATTCTATTTTCGACGTTATACGTGCCACTTTCATTTTGGCCAACTACGATTCGATACAGAATGCACGAAACCTGAAAGACACCCTAACGGATACATAGAGAGTAGTGTTTGTCTGCTGAATAATGGGAGTGCAAGGGTCTGTGTCGTCTATATGGCTGTATGTAGCACCATTAGTCTTCGGGGGGGGCGGGCGTAGCTCAGATGGTAGAGCGCTCGCTTAGTATGCGAGAGATACTGGGATCAATACCCAGTGCCTCCAGAATTTTTAACACACCTACATGCGCACCTTGATATGCAAGTGGAATAATTCACAACCAGCAGATGTGTCTAGGAAGATACAAGCGAATGATTAGCATCCACAATTGACAAGCGTGCTGTTATTAGTGCGCAGGAAGCACCCTCCTCCCACGCCTACACTTAATTTAGAAACAGTACAAGTGTTCCCGTAAGATTCTCAAGCCTATGTCGGAAAGATCTGCCTTGCGCCGAGTTCACGTAAATCCCACTGCACATTCCTATTCTTTGCGTGCAGTCAGCTGCTACTGGTGTTGTTAGTTGTGACTGCTGATAACAGATGCCGTAGCAATCAATTCATGGAGTGAGTTGTATGTTTTGCGATAGTCTGTCTCTGACAAGCAAGCACAGGTGACATAGGTGCGAACACAGGAAGCTTGCAGACCCTCGCTTCCTGCAGACACCGAGCAGCCACACTAGGAGGGCGGCCTAAGCCGTAGGCGAATTGTGCTCATTCGCTTTGGCGCGACGTCGAACTATAAATAATGCCGTCACTAGCGTGAGCGTCGTGGAAAGTCGGAAAAGTCGGCTGCGAGGGTGAGTGCCAAGTTTGGGGAGCGTTTCGTAGTATGCGCAGTGCAATGGAGACGCGGAAACTTGTTGTGGCCCAGTGTTTTGCAGTTGGACGACAAGATTGGTACACAGTAGTAAAGAGCGAGGCACTGAGTTGGCATAAATAATGTAGTGCACAATGGGGCTCGAGATGTGTTTGTTACCTCAGGTGCTGTATAATTGTCGACAAGGAGTGAAAACGGAGCAATTTGTGACGGCTATTTCAATTTAAGACGTTAAAAACAGACGGAATTTGCATTTGTAATACCAGAGCATCGAAACTACTTGGAACTTTTGTGTATATGAACGGGTCCGCGCCTTTGTACTCTGCTCCCTTCACCGCTACAAACCAACCAACCATCGTGTCCGTGCGCATCTGAGTCGCAAAGAATGGGGAATAGCGCAGTTTGCTCGTGCATGGGGCGTAGCTCAGTTGGTAGAGCGTTCGCTTGACATGTGAAAGGTCCAGGGTTCAAGCCGCGGTGCCTCCATTTTTTGTGGTCAGTGCATGCTAAGTGTTGGTCGCGGCGAACCTAAAGGCACGCAAGATGTTGCAAAGCCAGCGTCACAGACTGTTATGATGTATACTGACGTAAGGAGAGCAAGATGTAAGTGTGGGGACCGGCTGTTATCGAGGTGTCATCGAGTGCAGATCTGTCTTAGGTATCGCGGCTTAACCTCATTGAAGTCTAGAGGGTGGACAACACGTTGGTCTTACTCAGAGCGGTGTCCGAATTCTATTTTCGACGTTATACGTGCCACTTTCATTTTGGCCAACTACGATTCGATACAGAATGCACGAAACCTGAAAGACACCCTAACGGATACATAGAGAGTAGTGTTTGTCTGCTGAATAATGGGAGTGCAAGGGTCTGTGTCGTCTATATGGCTGTATGTAGCACCATTAGTCTTCGGGGGGGCGGGCGTAGCTCAGATGGTAGAGCGCTCGCTTAGTATGCGAGAGATACTGGGATCAATACCCAGTGCCTCCAGAATTTTTAACACACCAACATGCGCACCTTGATATGCAAGTGGAATAATTCACAACCAGCAGATGTGTCTAGGAAGATACAAGCGAATGATTAGCATCCACAATTGACAAGCGTGCTGTTATTAGTGCGCAGGAAGCACCCTCCTCCCACGCCTACACTTAATTTAGAAACAGTACAAGTGTTCCCGTAAGATTCTCAAGCCTATGTCGGAAAGATCTGCCTTGCGCCGAGTTCACGTAAATCCCACTGCACATTCCTATTCTTTGCGTGCAGTCAGCTGCTACTGGTGTTGTTAGTTGTGACTGCTGATAACAGATGCCGTAGCAATCAATTCATGGAGTGAGTTGTATGTTTTGCGATAGTCTGTCTCTGACAAGCAAGCACAGGTGACATAGGTGCGAACACAGGAAGCTTGCAGACCCTCGCTGCCTGCAGACACCGAGCAGCCACACTAGGAGGGCGGCCTAAGCCGTAGGCGAATTGTGCTCATTCGCTTTGGCGCGACGTCGAACTATAAATAATGCTGTCACTAGCGTGAGCGTCGTGGAAAGTCGGAAAAGTCGGCTGCGAGGGTGAGTGCCAAGTTTGGGGAGCGTTTCGTAGTATGCGCAGTGCAATGGAGACGCGGAAACTTGTTGTGGCCCAGTGTTTTGCAGTTGGACGACAAGATTGGTACACAGTAGTAAAGAGCGAGGCACTGAGTTGGCATAAATAATGTAGTGCACAATGGGGCTCGAGATGTGTTTGTTACCTCAGGTGCTGTATAATTGTCGACAAGGAGTGAAAACGGAGCTATTTGTGACGGCTCTTTCAATTTAAGACGTTAAAAACAGACGGAATTTGCATTTGTAATACCAGGGCATCGAAACTACTTGGAACTTTTGTGTATATGAACGGGTCCGCGCCTTTGTACTCTGCTCCCTTCACCGCTACAAACCAACCAACCATCGTGTCCGTGCGCATCTGAGTCGCAAACAATGGGGAATAGCGCAGTTTGCTCGTGCATGGGGCGTAGCTCAGTTGGTAGAGCGTTCGCTTGACATGTGAAAAGACCAGGGTTCAAGCCGCGGTGCCTCCATTTTTTGTGGTCAGTGCATGGTAAGTGTTGGTCGCGGCGAACCTAAAGGCACGCAAGATGTTGCAAAGCCAGCGTCACAGACTGATATGATGTATACTGACGTAAGGAGAGCAAGATGTAAGTGTGGGGACCGGCTGTTATCGAGGTGTCATCGAGTGCAGATCTGTCTTAGGTATCGCGGCTTAACCTCATTGAAGTCTAGAGGGTGGACAACACGTTGGTCTTACTCAGAGCGGTGTCCGAATTCTATTTTCGACGTTATACGTGCCACTTTCATTTTGGCCAACTACGATTCGATACAGAATGCACGAAACCTGAAAGACACCCTAACGGATACATAGAGAGTAGTGTTTGTCTGCTGAATAATGGGAGTGCAAGGGTCTGTGTCGTCTATATGGCTGTATGTAGCACCATTAGTCTTCGGGGGGGCGGGCGTAGCTCAGATGGTAGAGCGCTCGCTTAGTATGCGAGAGATACTGGGATCAATACCCAGTGCCTCCAGAATATTTAACACACCTACATGCGCACCTTGATATGCAAGTGGAATAATTCACAACCAGCAGATGTGTCTAGGAAGATACAAGCGAATGATTAGCATCCACAATTGACAAGCGTGCTGTTATTAGTGCGCAGGAAGCACCCTCCTCCCACGCCTACACTTAATTTAGAAACAGTACAAGTGTTCCCGTAAGATTCTCAAGCCTATGTCGGAAAGATCTGCCTTGCGCCGAGTTCACGTAAATCCCACTGCACATTCCTATTCTTTGCGTGCAGTCAGCTGCTACTGGTGTTGTTAGTTGTGACTGCTGATAACAGATGCCGTAGCAATCAATTCATGGAGTGAGTTGTATGTTTTGCGATAGTCTGTCTCTGACAAGCAAGCACAGGTGACATAGGTGCGAACACAGGAAGCTTGCAGACCCTCGCTTCCTGCAGACACCGAGCAGCCACACTAGGAGGGCGGCCTAAGCGGTAGGCGAATTGTGCTCATTCGCTTTGGCGCGACGTCGAACTATAAATAATGCCGTCACTAGCGTGAGCGTCGTGGTAAGTCGGAAAAGTCGGCTGCGAGGGTGAGTGCCAAGTTTGGGGAGCGTTTCGTAGTATGCGCAGTGCAATGGAGACGCGGAAACTTGTTGTGGCCCAGTGTTTTGCAGTTGGACGACAAGATTGGTACACAGTAGTAAAGAGCGAGGCACTGAGTTGGCATAAATAATGTAGTGCACAATGGGGCTCGAGATGTGTTTGTTACCTCAGGTGCTGTATAATTGTCGACAAGGAGTGAAAACGGAGCAATTTGTGACGGCTATTTCAATTTAAGACGTTAAAAACAGACGGAATTTGCATTTGTAATACCAGAGCATCGAAACTACTTGGAACTTTTGTGTATATGAACGGGTCCGCGCCTTTGTACTCTGCTCCCTTCACCGCTACAAACCAACCAACCATCGTGTCCGTGCGCATCTGAGTCGCAAAGAATGGGGAATAGCGCAGTTTGCTCGTGCCTGGGGCGTAGCTCAGTTGGTAGAGCGTTCGCTTGACATGTGAAAGGTCCAGGGTTCAAGCCGCGGTGCCTCCATTTTTTGTGGTCAGTGCATGCTAAGTGTTGGTCGCGGCGAACCTAAAGGCACGCAAGATGTTGCAAAGCCAGCGTCACAGACTGTTATGATGTATACTGACGTAAGGAGAGCAAGATGTAAGTGTGGGCACCGGCTGTTATCGAGGTGTCATCGAGTGCAGATCTGTCTTAGGTATCGCGGCTTAACCTCATTGAAGTCTAGAGGGTGGACAACACGTTGGTCTTACTCAGAGCGGTGTCCGAATTCTATTTTCGACGTTATACGTGCCACTTTCATTTTGGCCAACTACGATTCGATACAGAATGCACGAAACCTGAAAGACACCCTAACGGATACATAGAGAGTAGTGTTTGTCTGCTGAATAATGGGAGTGCAAGGGTCTGTGTCGTCTATATGGCTGTATGTAGCACCATTAGTCTTCGGGGGGGCGGGCGTAGCTCAGATGGTAGAGCGCTCGCTTAGTATGCGAGAGATACTGGGATCAATACCCAGTGCCTCCAGAATTTTTAACACACCTACATGCGCACCTTGATATGCAAGTGGAATAATTCACAACCAGCAGATGTGTCTAGGAAGATAGAAGCGAATGATTAGCATCCACAATTGACAAGCGTGCTGTTATTAGTGCGCAGGAAGCACCCTCCTCCCACGCCTACACTTAATTTAGAAACAGTACAAGTGTTCCCGTAAGATTCTCAAGCCTATGTCGGAAAGATCTGCCTTGCGCCGAGTTCACGTAAATCCCACTGCACATTCCTATTCTTTGCGTGCAGTCAGCTGCTACTGGTGTTGTTAGTTGTGACTGCTGATAACAGATGCCGTAGCAATCAATTCATGGAGTGAGTTGTATGTTTTGCGATAGTCTGTCTCTGACAAGCAAGCACAGGTGACATAGGTGCGAACACAGGAAGCTTGCAGACCCTCGCTGCCTGCAGACACCGAGCAGCCACACTAGGAGGGCGGCCTAAGCCGTAGGCGAATTGTGCTCATTCGCTTTGGCGCGACGTCGAACTATAAATAATGCTGTCACTAGCGTGAGCGTTGCGTGAGCGTCGTGGAAAGTCGGAAAAGTCGGCTGCGAGGGTGAGTGCCAAGTTTGGGGAGCGTTTCGTAGTATGCGCAGTGCAATGGAGACGCGGAAACTTGTTGTGGCCCAGTGTTTTGCAGTTGGACGACAAGATTGGTACACAGTAGTAAAGAGCGAGGCACTGAGTTGGCATAAATAATGTAGTGCACAATGGGGCTCGAGATGTGTTTGTTACCTCAGGTGCTGTATAATTGTCGACAAGGAGTGAAAACGGAGCAATTTGTGACGGCTATTTCAATTTAAGACGTTAAAAACAGACGGAATTTGCATTTGTAATACCAGAGCATCGAAACTACTTGGAACTTTTGTGTATATGAACGGGTCCGCGCCTTTGTACTCTGCTCCCTTCACCGCTACAAACCAACCAACCATCGTGTCCGTGCGCATCTGAGTCGCAAAGAATGGGGAATAGCGCAGTTTGCTCGTGCATGGGGCGTAGCTCAGTTGGTAGAGCGTTCGCTTGACATGTGAAAGGTCCAGGTTTCAAACCGCGGTGCCTCCATTTTTTGTGGTCAGTGCATGCTAAGTGTTGGTCGCGGCGAACCTAAAGGCACGCAAGATGTTGCAAAGCCAGCGTCACAGACTGTTATGATGTATACTGACGTAAGGAGAGCAAGATGTAAGTGTGGGGACCGGCTGTTATCGAGGTGTCATCGAGTGCAGATCTGTCTTAGGTATCGCGGCTTAACCTCATTGAAGTCTAGAGGGTGGACAACACGTTGGTCTTACTCAGAGCGGTGTCCGAATTCTATTTTCGACGTTATACGTGCCACTTTCATTTTGGCCAACTACGATTCGATACAGAATGCACGAAACCTGAAAGACACCCTAACGGATACATAGAGAGTAGTGTTTGTCTGCTGAATAATGGGAGTGCAAGGGTCTGTGTCGTCTATATGGCTGTATGTAGCACCATTAGTCTTCTGGGGGCGGGCGTAGCTCAGATGGTAGAGCGCTCGCTTAGTATGCGAGATATATTGGGATCAATACCCAGTGCCTCCAGAATTTTTAACACACCTACATGCGCACCTTGATATGCAAGTGGAATAATTCACAACCAGCAGATGTGTCTAGGAAGATACAAGCGAATGATTAGCATCCACAATTGACAAGCGTGCTGTTATTAGTGCGCAGGAAGCACCCTCCTCCCACGCCTACACTTAATTTAGAAACAGTACAAGTGTTCCCGTAAGATTCTCAAGCCTATGTCGGAAAGATCTGCCTTGCGCCGAGTTCACGTAAATCCCACTGCACATTCCTATTCTTTGCGTGCAGTCAGCTGCTACTGGTGTTGTTAGTTGTGAACGCTGATAACAGATGCCGTAGCAATCAATTCATGGAGTGAGTTGTATGTTTTGCGATAGTCTGTCTCTGACAAGCAAGCACAGGTGACATAGGTGCGAACACAGGAAGCTTGCAGACCCTCGCTGCCTGCAGACACCGAGCAGCCACACTAGGAGGGCGGCCTAAGCCGTAGGCGAATTGTGCTCATTCGCTTTGGCGCGACGTCGAACTATAAATAATGCTGTCACTAGCGTGAGCGTTGCGTGAGCGTCGTGGAAAGTCGGAAAAGTCGGCTGCGAGGGTGAGTGCCAAGTTTGGGGAGCGTTTCGTAGTATGCGCAGTGCAATGGAGACGCGGAAACTTGTTGTGGCCCAGTGTTTTGCAGTTGGACGACAAGATTGGTACACAGTAGTAAAGAGCGAGGCACTGAGTTGGCATAAATAATGTAGTGCACAATGGGGCTCGAGATGTGTTTTTTACCTCAGGTGCTGTATAATTGTCGACAAGGAGTGAAAACGGAGCAATTTGTGACGGCTATTTCAATTTAAGACGTTAAAAACAGACGGAATTTGCATTTGTAATACCAGAGCATCGAAACTACTTGGAACTTTTGTGTATATGAACGGGTCCGCGCCTTTGTACTCTGCTCCCTTCACCGCTACAAACCAACCAACCATCGTGTCCGTGCGCATCTGAGTCGCAAAGAATGGGGAATAGCGCATTTTGCTCGTGCATGGGGCGTAGCTCAGTTGGTAGAGCGTTCGCTTGACATGTGAAAGGTCCAGGGTTCAAGCCGCGGTGCCTCCATTTTTTGTGGTCAGTGCATGCTAAGTGTTGGTCGCGGCGAACCTAAAGGCACGCAAGATGTTGCAAAGCCAGCGTCACAGACTGATATGATGTATACTGACGTAAGGAGAGCAAGATGTAAGTGTGGGGACCGGCTGTTATCGAGGTGTCATCGAGTGCAGATCTGTCTTAGGTATCGCGGCTTAACCTCATTGAAGTCTAGAGGCTGGACAACACGTTGGTCTTACTCAGAGCGGTGTCCGAATTCTATTTTCGACGTTATACGTGCCACTTTCATTTTGGCCAACTACGATTCGATACAGAATGCACGAAACCTGAAAGACACCCTAACGGATACATAGAGAGTAGTGTTTGTCTGCTGAATAATGGGAGTGCAAGGGTCTGTGTCGTCTATATGGCTGTATGTAGCACCATTAGTCTTCGGGGGGGCGGGCGTAGCTCAGATGGTAGAGCGCTCGCTTAGTATGCGAGAGATACTGGGATCAATACCCAGTGCCTCCAGAATTTTTAACACACCTACATGCGCACCTTGATATGCAAGTGGAATAATTCACAACCAGCAGATGTGTCTAGGAAGATACAAGCGAATGATTAGCATCCACAATTGACAAGCGTGCTGTTATTAGTGCGCAGGAAGCACCCTCCTCCCACGCCTACACTTAATTTAGAAACAGTACAAGTGTTCCCGTAAGATTCTCAAGCCTATGTCGGAAAGATCTGCCTTGCGCCGAGTTCACGTAAATCCCATTGCACATTCCTATTCTTTGCGTGCAGTCAGCTGCTACTTGTGTTGTTAGTTGTGACTGCTGATAACAGATGCCGTAGCAATCAATTCATGGAGTGAGTTGTATGTTTTGCGATAGTCTGTCTCTGACAAGCAAGCACAGGTGACATAGGTGCGAACACAGGAAGCTTGCAGACCCTCGCTGCCTGCAGACACCGAGCAGCCACACTAGGAGGGCGGCCTAAGCCGTAGGCGAATTGTGCTCATTCGCTTTGGCGCGACGTCGAACTATAAATAATGCTGTCACTAGCGTGAGCGTTGCGTGAGCGTCGTGGAAAGTCGGAAAAGTCGGCTGCGAGGGTGAGTGCCAAGTTTGGGGAGCGTTTCGTAGTATGCGCAGTGCAATGGAGACGCGGAAACTTGTTGTGGCCCAGTGTTTTGCAGTTGGACGACAAGATTGGTACACAGTAGTAAAGAGCGAGGCACTGAGTTGGCATAAATAATGTAGTGCACAATGGGGCTCGAGATGTGTTTGTTACCTCAGGTGCTGTATAATTGTCGACAAGGAGTGAAAACGGAGCAATTTGTGACGGCTCTTTCAATTTAAGACGTTAAAAACAGACGGAATTTGCATTTGTAATACCAGAGCATCGAAACTACTTGGAACTTTTGTGTATATGAACGGGTCCGCGCCTTTGTACTCTGCTCCCTTCACCGCTACAAACCAACCAACCATCGTGTCCGTGCGCATCTGAGTCGCAAACAATGGGGAATAGCGCAGTTTGCTCGTGCATGGGGCGTAGCTCAGTTGGTAGAGCGTTCGCTTGACATGTGAAAGGTCCAGGGTTCAAGAGGCGGTGCCTCCATTTTTTGTGGTCAGTGCATGCTAAGTGTTGGTCGCGGCGAACCTAAAGGCACGCAAGATGTTGCAAAGCCAGCGTCACAGACTGTTATGATGTATACTGACGTAAGGAGAGCAAGATGTAAGTGTGGGGACCGGCTGTTATCGAGGTGTCATCGAGTGCAGATCTGTCTTAGGTATCGCGGCTTAACCTCATTGAAGTCTAGAGGGTGGACAACACGTTGGTCTTACTCAGAGAGGTGTCCGAATTCTATTTTCGACGAAAGACACCCTAACGGATACATAGAGAGTAGTGTTTGTCTGCTGAATAATGGGAGTGCAAGGGTCTGTGTCGTCTATATGGCTGTATGTAGCACCATTAGTCTTCGGGGGGCGGGCGTAGCTCAGATGGTAGAGCGCTCGCTTAGTATGCGAGATATATTGGGATCAATACCCAGTGCCTCCAGAATTTTTAACACACCTACATGCGCACCTTGATATGCAAGTGGAATAATTCACAACCAGCAGATGTGTCTAGGAAGATACAAGCGAATGATTAGCATCCACAATTGACAAGCGTGCTGTTATTAGTGCGCAGGAAGCACCCTCCTCCCACGCCTACACTTAATTTAGAAACAGTACAAGTGTTCCCGTAAGATTCTCAAGCCTATGTCGGAAAGATCTGCCTTGCGCCGAGTTCACGTAAATCCCACTGCACATTCCTATTCTTTGCGTGCAGTCAGCTGCTACTGGTGTTGTTAGTTGTGACTGCTGATAACAGATGCCGTAGCAATCAATTCATGGAGTGAGTTGTATGTTTTGCGATAGTCTGTCTCTGACAAGCAAGCACAGGTGACATAGGTGCGAACACAGGAAGCTTGCAGACCCTCGCTGCCTGCAGACACCGAGCAGCCACACTAGGAGGGCGGCCTAAGCCGTAGGCGAATTGTGCTCATTCGCTTTGGCGCGACGTCGAACTATAAATAATGCTGTCACTAGCGTGAGCGTCGTGGAAAGTCGGAAAAGTCGGCTGCGAGGGTGAGTGCCAAGTTTGGGGAGCGTTTCGTAGTATGCGCAGTGCAATGGAGACGCGGAAACTTGTTGTGGCCCAGTGTTTTGCAGTTGGACGACAAGATTGGTACACAGTAGTAAAGAGCGAGGCACTGAGTTGGCATAAATAATGTAGTGCACAATGGGGCTCGAGATGTGTTTGTTACCTCAGGTGCTGTATAATTGTCGACAAGGAGTGAAAACGGAGCAATTTGTGACGGCTCTTTCAATTTAAGACGTTAAAAACAGACGGAATTTGCATTTGTAATACCAGAGCATCGAAACTACTTGGAACTTTTGTGTATATGAACGGGTCCGCGCCTTTGTACTCTGCTCCCTTCACCGCTACAAACCAACCAACCATCGTGTCCGTGCGCATCTGAGTCGCAAAGAATGGGGAATAGCGCAGTTTGCTCGTGCATGGGGCGTAGCTCAGTTGGTAGAGCGTTCGCTTGACATGTGAAAGGTCCAGGGTTCAAGCCGCGGTGCCTCCATTTTTTGTGGTCAGTGCATGCTAAGTGTTGGTCGCGGCGAACCTAAAGGCACGCAAGATGTTGCAAAGCCAGCGTCACAGACTGTTATGATGTATACTGACGTAAGGAGAGCAAGATGTAAGTGTGGGGACCGGCTGTTATCGAGGTGTCATCGAGTGCAGATCTGTCTTAGGTATCGCGGCTTAACCTCATTGAAGTCTAGAGGGTGGACAACACGTTGGTCTTACTCAGAGCGGTGTCCGAATTCTATTTTCGACGTTATACGTGCCACTTTCATTTTGGCCAACTACGATTCGATACAGAATGCACGAAACCTGAAAGACACCCTAACGGATACATAGAGAGTAGTGTTTGTCTGCTGAATAATGGGAGTGCAAGGGTCTGTGTCGTCTATATGGCTGTATGTAGCACCATTAGTCTTCGGGGGGGCGGGCGTAGCTCAGATGGTAGAGCGCTCGCTTAGTATGCGAGAGATACTGGGATCAATACCCAGTGCCTCCAGAATTTTTAACACACCTACATGCGCACCTTGATATGCAAGTGGAATAATTCACAATCAGCAGATGTGTCTAGGAAGATACAAGCGAATGATTAGCATCCACAATTGACAAGCGTGCTGTTATTCGTGCGCAGGAAGCACCCTCCTCCCACGCCTACACTTAATTTAGAAACAGTACAAGTGTTCCCGTAAGATTCTCAAGCCTATGTCGGAAAGATCTGCCTTGCGCCGAGTTCACGTAAATCCCACTGCACATTCCTATTCTTTGCGTGCAGTCAGCTGCTACTGGTGTTGTTAGTTGTGACTGCTGATAACAGATGCCGTAGCAATCAATTCATGGAGTGAGTTGTATGTTTTGCGATAGTCTGTCTCTGACAAGCAAGCACAGGTGACATAGGTGCGAACACAGGAAGCTTGCAGACCCTCGCTGCCTGCAGACACCGAGCAGCCACACTAGGAGGGCGGCCTAAGCCGTAGGCGAATTGTGCTCATTCGCTTTGGCGCGACGTCGAACTATAAATAATGCTGTCACTAGCGTGAGCGTTGCGTGAGCGTCGTGGAAAGTCGGAAAAGTCGGCTGCGAGGGTGAGTGCCAAGTTTGGGGAGCGTTTCGTAGTATGCGCAGTGCAATGGAGACGCGGAAACTTGTTGTGGCCCAGTGTTTTGCAGTTGGACGACAAGATTGGTACACAGTAGTAAAGAGCGAGGCACTGAGTTGGCATAAATAATGTAGTGCACAATGGGGCTCGAGATGTGTTTGTTACCTCAGGTGCTGTATAATTGTCGACAAGGAGTGAAAACGGAGCAATTTGTGACGGCTCTTTCAATTTAAGACGTTAAAAACAGACGGAATTTGCATTTGTAATACCAGAGCATCGAAACTACTTGGAACTTTTGTGTATATGAACGGGTCCGCGCCTTTGTACTCTGCTCCCTTCACCGCTACAAACCAACCAACCATCGTGTCCGTGCGCATCTGAGTCGCAAACAATGGGGAATAGCGCAGCTTGCTCGTGCATGGGGCGTAGCTCAGTTGGTAGAGCGTTCGCTTGGCATGTGAAAGGTGCAGGCTTCAAGCTGCGGTGCCTTCATTTTTTGTGGTCAGTGCATGGTAAGTGTTGGTCGCGGCGAACCTAAAGGCACGCAAGATGTTGCAAAGCCAGCGTCACAGACTGATATGATGTATACTGACGTAAGGAGAGCAAGATGTAAGTGTGGGGACCGGCTGTTATCGAGGTGTCATCGAGTGCAGATCTGTCTTAGGTATCGCGGCTTAACCTCATTGAAGTCTAGAGGGTGGACAACACGTTGGTCTAACTCAGAGCGGTGTCCGAATTCTATTTTCGACGTTATACGTGCCACTTTCATTTTGGCCAACTACGATTCGATACAGAATGCACGAAACATGAAAGACACCCTAACGGATACATAGAGAGAAGTGTTTGTCTGCTGAATAATGGGAGTGCAAGGGTCTGTGTCGTCTATATGGCTGTATGTAGCACCATTAGTCTTCGGGGGGGCGGGCGTAGCTCATATGGTAGAGCGCTCGCTTAGTATGCGAGAGATATTGGGATCAATACCCAGTGCCTCCAGAATTTTTAACACACCTACATGCGCACCTTGATATGCAAGTGGAATAATTCACAACCAGCAGATGTGTCTAGGAAGATACAAGCGAATGATTAGCATCCACAATTGACAAGCGTGCTGTTATTAGTGCGCAGGAAGCACCCTCCTCCCACGCCTACACTTAATTTAGAAACAGTACAAGTGTTCCCGTAAGATTCTCAAGCCTATGTCGGAAAGATCTGCCTTGCGCCGAGTTCACATAATCCCACTGCACATTCCTATTCTTTGCGTGCAGTCAGCTGCTACTGGTGTTGCTAGTTGTGACTGCTGATAACAGATGCCGTAGCAATCAATTCATGGAGTGAGTTGTATGTTTTGCGATAGTCTGTCTCTGACAAGCAAGCACAGGTGACATAGGTGCGAACACAGGAAGCTTACAGACCCTCGCTGCCTGCAGACACCGAGCAGCCACACTAGGAGGGCGGCCTAAGCGGTAGGCGAAATGTACTCATTCGCTTTGGCGCGACGTCGAACTATAAATAATGCTGTCACTAGCGTGAGCGTCGTGGAAAGTGGGAAAAGTCGGCTGCGAGGGTGAGTGCCAAGTTTGGGGAGCGTTTCGTAGTATGCGCAGTGCAATGGAGACGCGGAAACTTGTTGTGGCCCAGTGTTTTGCAGTTGGACGACGAGATTGGTACACAGTAGTAAAGAGCGAGGCACTGAGTTGGCATAAATAATGTAGTGCACAATGGGGCTCGAGATGTGTTTGTTACCTCAGGTGCTGTATAATTGTCGACAAGGAGTGAAAACGGAGCAATTTGTGACGGCTCTTTCAATTTAAGACGTTAAAAACAGACGGAATTTGCATTTGTAATACCAGAGCATCGAAACTACTTGGAACTTTTGTGTATATGAACGGGTCCGCGCCTTTGTACTCTGCTCCCTTCACCGCTACAAACCAACCAACCATTGTGTCCGTGCGCATCTGAGTCGCAAAGAATGGGGAATAGCGCAGTTTGCTCGTGCATGGGGCGTAGCTCAGTTGGTAGAGCGTTCGCTTGGCATGTGAAAGGTCCAGGGTTCAAGCCGCGGCGCCTCTATTTTTTGTGGTCAGTGCATGGTAAGTGTTGGTCGCGGCGAACCTAAAGGCACGCAAGATGTTGCAAAGCCAGCGTCACAGACTGATATGATGTATACTGACGTAAGGAGTGCAAGATGTAAGTGTGGGGACCGGCTGTTATCGAGGTGTCATCGAGTGCAGATCTGTCTTAGGTATCGCGGCTTAACCTCATTGAAGTCTAGAGGGTGGACAACACGTTGGTCTTACTCAGAGCGGTGTCCGAATTCTATTTTCGACGTTATACGTGCCACTTTCATTTTGGCCAACTACGATTCGATACAGAATGCAGGAAACCTGAAAGACACCCTAACGGATACATAGAGAGTAGTGTTTGTCTGCTGAATAATGGGAGTGCAAGGGTCTGTGTCGTCTATATGGCTGTATGTAGCACCATTAGTCTTCGGGGGGGCGGGCGTAGCTCAGATGGTAGAGCACTCGCTTAGTATGCGAGAGGTACTGGAATCAATACCCAGTGCCTCCAGAATTTTTAACACACCTACATGCGCACCTTGATATGCAAGTGGAATAATTCACAACCAGCAGATGTGTCTAGGAAGATACAAGCGAATGATTAGCATCCACAATTGACAAGCGTGCTGTTATTAGTGTGCAGGAAGCACCCTCCTCCCACGCCTACACTTAATTTAGAAACAGTACAAGTGTTCCCGTAAGATTCTCAAGCCTATGTCGGAAAGATCTGCCTTGCGCCGAGTTCACGTAAATCCCACTGCACATTCCTATTCTTTGCGTGCAGTCAGCTGCTACTGGTGTTGCTAGTTGTGACTGCTGATAACAGATGCCGTAGCAATCAATTCATTGAGTGAGTTGTATGTTTTGCGATAGTCTGTCTCTGACAAGCAAGCACAGGTGACATAGGTGCGAACACAGGAAGCTTGCAGACCCTCGCTGCCTGCAGACACCGAGCAGCCACACTAGGAGGGCGGCCTAAGCCGTAGGCGAAATGTACTCATTCGCTTTGGCGCGACGTCGAACTAAAAATAATGCTGTCACTAGCGTGAGCGTCGTGGAAAGTCGGAAAAGTCGGCTGCGAGGGTGAGTGCCAAGTTTGGGGAGCGTTTCGTAGTATGCGCAGTGCAATGGAGACGCGGAAACTTGTTGTGGCCCAGTGTTTTGCAGTTGGACGACAAGATTGGTACACAGTAGTAAAGAGCGAGGCACTGAGTTGGCATAAATAATGTAGTGCACAATGGGGCTCGAGATGTGTTTGTTACCTCAGGTGCTGTATAATTGTCGACAAGGAGTGAAAACGGAGCAATTTGTGACGGCTCTTTCAATTTAAGACGTTAAAAACAGACGGAATTTGCATTTGTAATACCAGAGCATCGAAACTACTTGGAACTTTTGTGTATATGAACGGGTCCGCGCCTTTGTACTCTGCTCCCTTCACCGCTACAAACCAACCAACCATCGTGTCCGTGCGCATCTGAGTCGCAAAGAATGGGGAATAGCGCAGTTTGCTCGTGCTTGGGGCGTAGCTCAGTTGGTAGAGCGTTCGCTTGGCATGTGAAAGGTCCAGGGTTCAAGCGGCGGCGCCTCCATTTTTTGTGGTCAGTGCATGGTAAGTGTTGGTCGCGGCGAACCTAAAGGCACGCAAGATGTTGCAAAGCCAGCGTCACAGACTGATATGATGTATACTGACGTAAGGAGTGCAAGATGTAAGTGTGGGGACCGGCTGTTATCGAGGTGTCATCGAGTGCAGATCTGTCTTAGGTATCGCGGCTTAACCTCATTGAAGTCTAGAGGCTGGACAACACGTTGGTCTTACTCAGAGCGGTGTCCGAATTCTATTTTCGACGTTATACGTGCCACTTTCATTTTGGCCAACTACGATTCGATACAGAATGCACGAAACCTGAAAGACACCCTAACGGATACATAGAGAGTAGTGTTTGTCTGCTGAATAATGGGAGTGCAAGGGTCTGTGTCGTCTATATGGCTGTATGTAGCACCATTAGTCTTCGGGGGGGCGGGCGTAGCTCAGATGGTAGAGCGCTCGCTTAGTATTTTTAACACACCTACATGCGCACCTTGATATGCAAGTGGAATAATTCACAACCAGCAGATGTGTCTAGGAAGATACAAGCGAATGATTAGCATCCACAATTGACAAGCGTGCTGTTATTAGTGCGCAGGAAGCACCCTCCTCCCACGCCTACACTTAATTTAGAAACAGTACAAGTGTTCCCGTAAGATTCTCAAGCCTATGTCGGAAAGATCTGCCTTGCGCCGAGTTCACGTAAATCCCACTGCACATTCCTATTCTTTGCGTGCAGTCAGCTGCTACTGGTGTTGCTAGTTGTGACTGCTGATAACAGATGCCGTAGCAATCAATTCATGGAGTGAGTTGTATGTTTTGCGATAGTCTGTCTCTGACAAGCAAGCACAGGTGACATAGGTGCGAACACAGGAAGCTTGCAGACCCTCGCTGCCTGCAGACACCGAGCAGCCACACTAGGAGGGCGGCCTAAGCCGTAGGCGAATTGTGCTCATTCGCTTTGGCGCGACGTCGAACTATAAATAATGCTGTCACTAGCGTGAGCGTCGTGGAAAGTCGGAAAAGTCGGCTGCGAGGGTGAGTGCCAAGTTTGGGGAGCGTTTCGTAGTATGCGCAGTGCAATGGAGACGCGGAAACTTGTTGTGGCCCAGTGTTTTGCAGTTGGACGACAAGATTGGTACACAGTAGTAAAGAGCGAGGCACTGAGTTGGCATAAATAATGTAGTGCACAATGGGGCTCGAGATGTGTTTGTTACCTCAGGTGCTGTATAATTGTCGACAAGGAGTGAAAACGGAGCAATTTGTGACGGCTCTTTCAATTTAAGACGTTAAAAACAGACGGAATTTGCATTTGTAATACCAGAGCATCGAAACTACTTGGAACTTTTGTGTATATGAACGGGTCCGCGCCTTTGTACTCTGCTCCCTTCACCGCTACAAACCAACCAACCATCGTGTCCGTGCGCATCTGAGTCGCAAACAATGGGGAATAGCGCAGTTTGCTCGTGCATGGGGCGTAGCTCAGTTGGTAGAGCGTTCGCTTGGCATGTGAAAGGTGCAGGCTTCAAGCTGCGGTGCCTTCATTTTTTGTGGTCAGTGCATGGTAAGTGTTGGTCGCGGCGAACCTAAAGGCACGCAAGATGTTGCAAAGCCAGCGTCACAGACTGATATGATGTATACTGACGTAAGGAGAGCAAGATGTAAGTGTGGGGACCGGCTGTTATCGAGGTGTCATCGAGTGCAGATCTGTCTTAGGTATCGCGGCTTAACCTCATTGAAGTATAGAGGGTGGACAACACGTTGGTCTAACTCAGAGCGGTGTCCGAATTCTATTTTCGACGTTATACGTGCCACTTTCATTTTGGCCAACTACGATTCGATACAGAATGCACGAAACATGAAAGACACCCTAACGGATACATAGAGAGAAGTGTTTGTCTGCTGAATAATGGGAGTGCAAGGGTCTGTGTCGTCTATATGGCTGTATGTAGCACCATTAGTCTTCGGGGGGGCGGGCGTAGCTCAGATGGTAGAGCGCTCGCTTAGTATGCGAGAGATATTGGGATCAATACCCAGTACCTCCAGAATTTTTAACACACCTACATGCGCACCTTGATATGCAAGTGGAATAATTCACAACCAGCAGATGTGTCTAGGAAGATACAAGCGAATGATTAGCATCCACAATTGACAAGCGTGCTGTTATTAGTGCGCAGGAAGCACCCTCCTCCCACGCCTACACTTAATTTAGAAACAGTACAAGTGTTCCCGTAAGATTCTCAAGCCTATGTCGGAAAGATCTGCCTTGCGCCGAGTTCACGTAAATCCCACTGCACATTCCTATTCTTTGCGTGCAGTCAGCTGCTACTGGTGTTGCTAGTTGTGACTGCTGATAACAGATGCCGTAGCAATCAATTCATGGAGTGAGTTGTATGTTTTGCGATAGTCTGTCTCTGACAAGCAAGCACAGGTGACATAGGTGCGAACACAGGAAGCTTACAGACCCTCGCTGCCTGCAGACACCGAGCAGCCACACTAGGAGGGCGGCCTAAGCGGTAGGCGAAATGTACTCATTCACTTTGGCGCGACGTCGAACTATAAATAATGCTGTCACTAGCGTGAGCGTCGTGGAAAGTGGGAAAAGTCGGCTGCGAGGGTGAGTGCCAAGTTTGGGGAGCGTTTCGTAGTATGCGCAGTGCAATGGAGACGCGGAAACTTGTTGTGGCCCAGTGTTTTGCAGTTGGACGACGAGATTGGTACACAGTAGTAAAGAGCGAGGCACTGAGTTGGCATAAATAATGTAGTGCACAATGGGGCTCGAGATGTGTTTGTTACCTCAGGTGCTGTATAATTGTCGACAAGGAGTGAAAACGGAGCAATTTGTGACGGCTCTTTCAATTTAAGACGTTAAAAACAGACGGAATTTGCATTTGTAATACCAGAGCATCGAAACTACTTGGAACTTTTGTGTATATGAACGGGTCCGCGCCTTTGTACTCTGCTCCCTTCACCGCTACAAACCAACCAACCATTGTGTCCGTGCGCATCTGAGTCGCAAAGAATGGGGAATAGCGCAGTTTGCTCGTGCATGGGGCGTAGCTCAGTTGGTAGAGCGTTCGCTTGGCATGTGAAAGGTCCAGGGTTCAAGCCGCGGCGCCTCTATTTTTTGTGGTCAGGGCATGGTAAGTGTTGGTCGCGGCGAACCTAAAGGCACGCAAGATGTTGCAAAGCCAGCGTCACAGACTGATATGATGTATACTGACGTAAGGAGTGCAAGATGTAAGTGTGGGGACCGGCTGTTATCGAGGTGTCATCGAGTGCAGATCTGTCTTAGGTATCGCGGCTTAACCTCATTGAAGTCTAGAGGGTGGACAACACGTTGGTCTTACTCAGAGCGGTGTCCGAATTCTATTTTCGACGTTATACGTGCCACTTTCATTTTGGCCAACTACGATTCGATACAGAATGCAGGAAACCTGAAAGACACCCTAACGGATACATAGAGAGTAGTGTTTGTCTGCTGAATAATGGGAGTGCAAGGGTCTGTGTCGTCTATATGGCTGTATGTAGCACCATTAGTCTTCGGGGGGGCGGGCGTAGCTCAGATGGTAGAGCACTCGCTTAGTATGCGAGAGGTACTGGAATCAATACCCAGTGCCTCCAGAATTTTTAACACACCTACATGCGCACCTTGATATGCAAGTGGAATAATTCACAACCAGCAGATGTGTCTAGGAAGATACAAGCGAATGATTAGCATCCACAATTGACAAGCGTGCTGTTATTAGTGTGCAGGAAGCACCCTCCTCCCACGCCTACACTTAATTTAGAAACAGTACAAGTGTTCCCGTAAGATTCTCAAGCCTATGTCGGAAAGATCTGCCTTGCGCCGAGTTCACGTAAATCCCACTGCACATTCCTATTCTTTGCGTGCAGTCAGCTGCTACTGGTGTTGCTAGTTGTGACTGCTGATAACAGATGCCGTAGCAATCAATTCATTGAGTGAGTTGTATGTTTTGCGATAGTCTGTCTCTGACAAGCAAGCACAGGTGACATAGGTGCGAACACAGGAAGCTTGCAGACCCTCGCTGCCTGCAGACACCGAGCAGCCACACTAGGAGGGCGGCCTAAGCCGTAGGCGAAATGTACTCATTCGCTTTGGCGCGACGTCGAACTAAAAATAATGCTGTCACTAGCGTGAGCGTCGTGGAAAGTCGGAAAAGTCGGCTGCGAGGGTGAGTGCCAAGTTTGGGGAGCGTTTCGTAGTATGCGCAGTGCAATGGAGACGCGGAAACTTGTTGTGGCCCAGTGTTTTGCAGTTGGACGACAAGATTGGTACACAGTAGTAAAGAGCGAGGCACTGAGTTGGCATAAATAATGTAGTGCACAATGGGGCTCGAGATGTGTTTGTTACCTCAGGTGCTGTATAATTGTCGACAAGGAGTGAAAACGGAGCAATTTGTGACGGCTCTTTCAATTTAAGACGTTAAAAACAGACGGAATTTGCATTTGTAATACCAGAGCATCGAAACTACTTGGAACTTTTGTGTATATGAACGGGTCCGCGCCTTTGTACTCTGCTCCCTTCACCGCTACAAACCAACCAACCATCGTGTCCGTGCGCATCTGAGTCGCAAAGAATGGGGAATAGCGCAGTTTGCTCGTGCTTGGGGCGTAGCTCAGTTGGTAGAGCGTTCGCTTGGCATGTGAAAGGTCCAGGGTTCAAGCGGCGGCGCCTCCATTTTTTGTGGTCAGTGCATGGTAAGTGTTGGTCGCGGCGAACCTAAAGGCACGCAAGATGTTGCAAAGCCAGCGTCACAGACTGATATGATGTATACTGACGTAAGGAGTGCAAGATGTAAGTGTGGGGACCGGCTGTTATCGAGGTGTCATCGAGTGCAGATCTGTCTTAGGTATCGCGGCTTAACCTCATTGAAGTCTAGAGGCTGGACAACACGTTGGTCTTACTCAGAGCGGTGTCCGAATTCTATTTTCGACGTTATACGTGCCACTTTCATTTTGGCCAACTACGATTCGATACAGAATGCACGAAACCTGAAAGACACCCTAACGGATACATAGAGAGTAGTGTTTGTCTGCTGAATAATGGGAGTGCAAGGGTCTGTGTCGTCTATATGGCTGTATGTAGCACCATTAGTCTTCGGGGGGGCGGGCGTAGCTCAGATGGTAGAGCGCTCGCTTAGTATTTTTAACACACCTACATGCGCACCTTGATATGCAAGTGGAATAATTCACAACCAGCAGATGTGTCTAGGAAGATACAAGCGAATGATTAGCATCCACAATTGACAAGCGTGCTGTTATTAGTGCGCAGGAAGCACCCTCCTCCCACGCCTACACTTAATTTAGAAACAGTACAAGTGTTCCCGTAAGATTCTCAAGCCTATGTCGGAAAGATCTGCCTTGCGCCGAGTTCACGTAAATCCCACTGCACATTCCTATTCTTTGCGTGCAGTCAGCTGCTACTGGTGTTGCTAGTTGTGACTGCTGATAACAGATGCCGTAGCAATCAATTCATGGAGTGAGTTGTATGTTTTGCGATAGTCTGTCTCTGACAAGCAAGCACAGGTGACATAGGTGCGAACACAGGAAGCTTGCAGACCCTCGCTGCCTGCAGACACCGAGCAGCCACACTAGGAGGGCGGCCTAAGCCGTAGGCGAAATGTACTCATTCGCTTTGGCGCGACGTCGAACTAAAAATAATGCTGTCACTAGCGTGAGCGTCGTGGAAAGTCGGAAAAGTCGGCTGCGAGGGTGAGTGCCAAGTTTGGGGAGCGTTTCGCAGTATGCGCAGTGCAATGGAGACGCGGAAACTTGTTGTGGCCCAGTGTTTTGCAGTTGGACGACAAGATTGGTACACAGTAGTAAAGAGCGAGGCACTGAGTTGGCATAAATAATGTAGTGCACAATGGGGCTCGAGATGTGTTTGTTACCTCAGGTGCTGTATAATTGTCGACAAGGAGTGAAAACGGAGCAATTTGTGACGGCTCTTTCAATTTAAGACGTTAAAAACAGACGGAATTTGCATTTGTAATACCAGAGCATCGAAACTACTTGGAACTTTTGTGTATATGAACGGGTCCGCGCCTTTGTACTCTGCTCCCTTCACCGCTACAAACCAACCAACCATCGTGTCCGTGCGCATCTGAGTCGCAAAGAATGGGGAATAGCGCAGTTTGCTCGTGCTTGGGGCGTAGCTCAGTTGGTAGAGCGTTCGCTTGGCATGTGAAAGGTCCAGGGTTCAAGCGGCGGCGCCTCCATTTTTTGTGGTCAGTGCATGGTAAGTGTTGGTCGCGGCGAACCTAAAGGCACGCAAGATGTTGTAAAGCCAGCGTCACAGACTGATATGATGTATACTGACGTAAGGAGTGCAAGATGTAAGTGTGGGGACCGGCTGTTATCGAGGTGTCATCGAGTGCAGATCTGTCTTAGGTATCGCGGCTTAACCTCATTGAAGTCTAGAGGCTGGACAACACGTTGGTCTTACTCAGAGCGGTGTCCGAATTCTATTTTCGACGTTATACGTGCCACTTTCATTTTGGCCAACTACGATTCGATACAGAATGCACGAAACCTGAAAGACACCCTAACGGATACATAGAGAGTAGTGTTTGTCTGCTGAATAATGGGAGTGCAAGGGTCTGTGTCGTCTATATGGCTGTATGTAGCACCATTAGTCTTCGGGGGGGCGGGCGTAGCTCAGATGGTAGAGCGCTCGCTTAGTATTTTTAACACACCTACATGCGCACCTTGATATGCAAGTGGAATAATTCACAACCAGCAGATGTGTCTAGGAAGATACAAGCGAATGATTAGCATCCACAATTGACAAGCGTGCTGTTATTAGTGCGCAGGAAGCACCCTCCTCCCACGCCTACACTTAATTTAGAAACAGTACAAGTGTTCCCGTAAGATTCTCAAGCCTATGTCGGAAAGATCTGCCTTGCGCCGAGTTCACGTAAATCCCACTGCACATTCCTATTCTTTGCGTGCAGTCAGCTGCTACTGGTGTTGCTAGTTGTGACTGCTGATAACAGATGCCGTAGCAATCAATTCATGGAGTGAGTTGTATGTTTTGCGATAGTCTGTCTCTGACAAGCAAGCACAGGTGACATAGGTGCGAACACAGGAAGCTTGCAGACCCTCGCTGCCTGCAGACACCGAGCAGCCACACTAGGAGGGCGGCCTAAGCCGTAGGCGAAATGTACTCATTCGCTTTGGCGCGACGTCGAACTAAAAATAATGCTGTCACTAGCGTGAGCGTCGTGGAAAGTCGGAAAAGTCGGCTGCGAGGGTGAGTGCCAAGTTTGGGGAGCGTTTCGTAGTATGCGCAGTGCAATGGAGACGCGGAAACTTGTTGTGGCCCAGTGTTTTGCAGTTGGACGACAAGATTGGTACACAGTAGTAAAGAGCGAGGCACTGAGTTGGCATAAATAATGTAGTGCACAATGGGGCTCGAGATGTGTTTGTTACCTCAGGTGCTGTATAATTGTCGACAAGGAGTGAAAACGGAGCAATTTGTGACGGCTCTTTCAATTTAAGACGTTAAAAACAGACGGAATTTGCATTTGTAATACCAGAGCATCGAAACTACTTGGAACTTTTGTGTATATGAACGGGTCCGCGCCTTTGTACTCTGCTCCCTTCACCGCTACAAACCAACCAACCATCGTGTCCGTGCGCATCTGAGTCGCAAAGAATGGGGAATAGCGCAGTTTGCTCGTGCTTGGGGCGTAGCTCAGTTGGTAGAGCGTTCGCTTGGCATGTGAAAGGTCCAGGGTTCAAGCGGCGGCGCCTCCATTTTTTGTGGTCAGTGCATGGTAAGTGTTGGTCGCGGCGAACCTAAAGGCACGCAAGATGTTGCAAAGCCAGCGTCACAGACTGATATGATGTATACTGACGTAAGGAGTGCAAGATGTAAGTGTGGGGACCGGCTGTTATCGAGGTGTCATCGAGTGCAGATCTGTCTTAGGTATCGCGGCTTAACCTCATTGAAGTCTAGAGGCTGGACAACACGTTGGTCTTACTCAGAGCGGTGTCCGAATTCTATTTTCGACGTTATACGTGCCACTTTCATTTTGGCCAACTACGATTCGATACAGAATGCACGAAACCTGAAAGACACCCTAACGGATACATAGAGAGTAGTGTTTGTCTGCTGAATAATGGGAGTGCAAGGGTCTGTGTCGTCTATATGGCTGTATGTAGCACCATTAGTCTTCGGGGGGGCGGGCGTAGCTCAGATGGTAGAGCGCTCGCTTAGTATTTTTAACACACCTACATGCGCACCTTGATATGCAAGTGGAATAATTCACAACCAGCAGATGTGTCTAGGAAGATACAAGCGAATGATTAGCATCCACAATTGACAAGCGTGCTGTTATTAGTGCGCAGGAAGCACCCTCCTCCCACGCCTACACTTAATTTAGAAACAGTACAAGTGTTCCCGTAAGATTCTCAAGCCTATGTCGGAAAGATCTGCCTTGCGCCGAGTTCACGTAAATCCCACTGCACATTCCTATTCTTTGCGTGCAGTCAGCTGCTACTGGTGTTGCTAGTTGTGACTGCTGATAACAGATGCCGTAGCAATCAATTCATGGAGTGAGTTGTATGTTTTGCGATAGTCTGTCTCTGACAAGCAAGCACAGGTGACATAGGTGCGAACACAGGAAGCTTGCAGACCCTCGCTGCCTGCAGACACCGAGCAGCCACACTAGGAGGGCGGCCTAAGCCGTAGGCGAAATGTACTCATTCGCTTTGGCGCGACGTCGAACTAAAAATAATGCTGTCACTAGCGTGAGCGTCGTGGAAAGTCGGAAAAGTCGGCTGCGAGGGTGAGTGCCAAGTTTGGGGAGCGTTTCGCAGTATGCGCAGTGCAATGGAGACGCGGAAACTTGTTGTGGCCCAGTGTTTTGCAGTTGGACGACAAGATTGGTACACAGTAGTAAAGAGCGAGGCACTGAGTTGGCATAAATAATGTAGTGCACAATGGGGCTCGAGATGTGTTTGTTACCTCAGGTGCTGTATAATTGTCGACAAGGAGTGAAAACGGAGCAATTTGTGACGGCTCTTTCAATTTAAGACGTTAAAAACAGACGGAATTTGCATTTGTAATACCAGAGCATCGAAACTACTTGGAACTTTTGTGTATATGAACGGGTCCGCGCCTTTGTACTCTGCTCCCTTCACCGCTACAAACCAACCAACCATCGTGTCCGTGCGCATCTGAGTCGCAAAGAATGGGGAATAGCGCAGTTTGCTCGTGCTTGGGGCGTAGCTCAGTTGGTAGAGCGTTCGCTTGGCATGTGAAAGGTCCAGGGTTCAAGCGGCGGCGCCTCCATTTTTTGTGGTCAGTGCATGGTAAGTGTTGGTCGCGGCGAACCTAAAGGCACGCAAGATGTTGTAAAGCCAGCGTCACAGACTGATATGATGTATACTGACGTAAGGAGTGCAAGATGTAAGTGTGGGGACCGGCTGTTATCGAGGTGTCATCGAGTGCAGATCTGTCTTAGGTATCGCGGCTTAACCTCATTGAAGTCTAGAGGCTGGACAACACGTTGGTCTTACTCAGAGCGGTGTCCGAATTCTATTTTCGACGTTATACGTGCCACTTTCATTTTGGCCAACTACGATTCGATACAGAATGCACGAAACCTGAAAGACACCCTAACGGATACATAGAGAGTAGTGTTTGTCTGCTGAATAATGGGAGTGCAAGGGTCTGTGTCGTCTATATGGCTGTATGTAGCACCATTAGTCTTCGGGGGGGCGGGCGTAGCTCAGATGGTAGAGCGCTCGCTTAGTATTTTTAACACACCTACATGCGCACCTTGATATGCAAGTGGAATAATTCACAACCAGCAGATGTGTCTAGGAAGATACAAGCGAATGATTAGCATCCACAATTGACAAGCGTGCTGTTATTAGTGCGCAGGAAGCACCCTCCTCCCACGCCTACACTTAATTTAGAAACAGTACAAGTGTTCCCGTAAGATTCTCAAGCCTATGTCGGAAAGATCTGCCTTGCGCCGAGTTCACGTAAATCCCACTGCACATTCCTATTCTTTGCGTGCAGTCAGCTGCTACTGGTGTTGCTAGTTGTGACTGCTGATAACAGATGCCGTAGCAATCAATTCATGGAGTGAGTTGTATGTTTTGCGATAGTCTGTCTCTGACAAGCAAGCACAGGTGACATAGGTGCGAACACAGGAAGCTTGCAGACCCTCGCTGCCTGCAGACACCGAGCAGCCACACTAGGAGGGCGGCCTAAGCCGTAGGCGAAATGTACTCATTCGCTTTGGCGCGACGTCGAACTAAAAATAATGCTGTCACTAGCGTGAGCGTCGTGGAAAGTCGGAAAAGTCGGCTGCGAGGGTGAGTGCCAAGTTTGGGGAGCGTTTCGCAGTATGCGCAGTGCAATGGAGACGCGGAAACATGTTGTGGCCCAGTGTTTTGCAGTTGGACGACAAGATTGGTACACAGTAGTAAAGAGCGAGGCACTGAGTTGGCATAAATAATGTAGTGCACAATGGGGCTCGAGATGTGTTTGTTACCTCAGGTGCTGTATAATTGTCGACAAGGAGTGAAAACGGAGCAATTTGTGACGGCTCTTTCAATTTAAGACGTTAAAAACAGACGGAATTTGCATTTGTAATACCAGAGCATCGAAACTACTTGGAACTTTTGTGTATATGAACGGGTCCGCGCCTTTGTACTCTGCTCCCTTCACCGCTACAAACCAACCAACCATCGTGTCCGTGCGCATCTGAGTCGCAAAGAATGGGGAATAGCGCAGTTTGCTCGTGCTTGGGGCGTAGCTCAGTTGGTAGAGCGTTCGCTTGGCATGTGAAAGGTCCAGGGTTCAAGCGGCGGCGCCTCCATTTTTTGTGGTCAGTGCATGGTAAGTGTTGGTCGCGGCGAACCTAAAGGCACGCAAGATGTTGTAAAGCCAGCGTCACAGACTGATATGATGTATACTGACGTAAGGAGTGCAAGATGTAAGTGTGGGGACCGGCTGTTATCGAGGTGTCATCGAGTGCAGATCTGTCTTAGGTATCGCGGCTTAACCTCATTGAAGTCTAGAGGCTGGACAACACGTTGGTCTTACTCAGAGCGGTGTCCGAATTCTATTTTCGACGTTATACGTGCCACTTTCATTTTGGCCAACTACGATTCGATACAGAATGCACGAAACCTGAAAGACACCCTAACGGATACATAGAGAGTAGTGTTTGTCTGCTGAATAATGGGAGTGCAAGGGTCTGTGTCGTCTATATGGCTGTATGTAGCACCATTAGTCTTCGGGGGGGCGGGCGTAGCTCAGATGGTAGAGCGCTCGCTTAGTATTTTTAACACACCTACATGCGCACCTTGATATGCAAGTGGAATAATTCACAACCAGCAGATGTGTCTAGGAAGATACAAGCGAATGATTAGCATCCACAATTGACAAGCGTGCTGTTATTAGTGCGCAGGAAGCACCCTCCTCCCACGCCTACACTTAATTTAGAAACAGTACAAGTGTTCCCGTAAGATTCTCAAGCCTATGTCGGAAAGATCTGCCTTGCGCCGAGTTCACGTAAATCCCACTGCACATTCCTATTCTTTGCGTGCAGTCAGCTGCTACTGGTGTTGCTAGTTGTGACTGCTGATAACAGATGCCGTAGCAATCAATTCATGGAGTGAGTTGTATGTTTTGCGATAGTCTGTCTCTGACAAGCAAGCACAGGTGACATAGGTGCGAACACAGGAAGCTTACAGACCCTCGCTGCCTGCAGACACCGAGCAGCCACACTAGGAGGGCGGCCTAAGCGGTAGGCGAAATGTACTCATTCGCTTTGGCGCGACGTCGAACTAAAAATAACGCTGTCACTAGCGTGAGCGTCGTGGAAAGTCGGAAAAGTCGGCTGCGAGGGTGAGTGCCAAGTTTGGGGAGCGTTTCGTAGTATGCGCAATGCAATGGAGACGCGGAAACTTGTTGTGGCCCAGTGTTTTGCAGTTGGACGACAAGATTGGTACACAGTAGTAAAGAGCGAGGCACTGAGTTGGCATAAATAATGTAGTGCACAATGGGGCTCGAGATGTGTTTGTTACCTCAGGTGCTGTATAATTGTCGACAAGGAGTGAAAACGGAGCAATTTGTGACGGCTCTTTCAATTTAAGACGTTAAAAACAGACGGAATTTGCATTTGTAATACCAGAGCATCGAAACTACTTGGAACTTTTGTGTATATGAACGGGTCCGCGCCTTTGTACTCTGCTCCCTTCACCGCTACAAACCAACCAACCATTGTGTCCGTGCGCATCTGAGTCGCAAAGAATGGGGAATAGCGCAGTTTGCTCGTGCATGGGGCGTAGCTCAGTTGGTAGAGCGTTCGCTTGGCATGTGAAAGGTCCAGGGTTCAAGCGGCGGCGCCTCCATTTTTTGTGGTCAGTGCATGGTAAGTGTTGGTCGCGGCGAACCTAAAGGCACGCAAGATGTTGCAAAGCCAGCGTCACAGACTGAAATGATGTATACCGACGTAAGGAGTGCAAGATGTAAGTGTGGGGACCGGCTGTTATCGAGGTGTCATCGAGTGCAGATCTGTCTTAGGTATCGCGGCTTAACCTCATTGAAGTCTAGAGGGTGGACAACACGTTGGTCTTACTCAGAGCGGTGTCCGAATTCTATTTTCGACGTTATACGTGCCACTTTCATTGTGGCCAACTACGATTCGATACAGAATGCACGAAACCTGAAAGACACCCTAACGGATACATAGAGAGTAGTGTTTGTCTGCTGAATAATGGGAGTGCAAGGGTCTGTGTCGTCTATATGGCTGTATGTAGCACCATTAGTCTTCGGGTGGGGGGGCGGGCGTAGCTCAGATGGTAGAGCGCTCGCTTAGTATGCGAGAGGTACTGGGATCAATACCCAGTGCCTCCAGAATTTTTAACACACCTACATGCGCACCTTGATATGCAAGTGGAATAATTCACAACCAGCAGATGTGTCTAGGAAGATATAAGCGAATGATTAGCATCCACAATTGACAAGCGTGCTGTTATTAGTGTGCAGGAAGCACCCTCCTCCCACGCCTACACTTAATTTAGAAACAGTACAAGTGTTCCCGTAAGATTCTCAAGCCTATGTCGGAAAGATCTGCCTTGCGCCGAGTTCACGTAAATCCCACTGCACATTCCTATTCTTTGCGTGCAGTCAGCTGCTACTGGTGTTGCTAGTTGTGACTGCTGATAACAGATGCCGTAGCAATCAATTCATGGAGTGAGTTGTATGTATTGCGATAGTCTGTCTCTGACAAGCAAGCACAGGTGACATAGGTGCGAACACAGGAAGCTTGCAGACCCTCGCTGCCTGCAGACACCGAGCAGCCACACTAGGAGGGCGGCCTAAGCCGTAGGCGAAATGTACTCATTCGCTTTGGCGCGACGTCGAACTATAAATAATGCTGTCACTAGCGTGAGTGTCGTGGAAAGTCGGAAAAGTCGGCTGCGAGGGTGAGTGCCAAGTTTGGGGAGCGTTTCGTAGTATGCGCAGTGCAAAGGAGACGCGGAAACTTGTTGTGGCCCAGTGTTTTGCAGTTGGACGACAAGATTGGTACACAGTAGTAAAGAGCGAGGCACTGAGTTGGCATAAATAATGTAGTGCACAATGGGGCTCGAGATGTGTTTGTTACCTCAGGTGCTGTATAATTGTCGACAAGGAGTGAAAACGGAGCAATTTGTGACGGCTCTTTCAATTTAAGACGTTAAAAACAGACGGAATTTGCATTTGTAATACCAGAGCATCGAAACTACTTGGAACTTTTGTGTATATGAACGGGTCCGCGCCTTTGTACTCTGCTCCCTTCACCGCTACAAACCAACCAACCATCGTGTCCGTGCGCATCTGAGTCGCAAAGAATGGGGAATAGCGCAGTTTGCTCGTGCATGGGGCGTAGCTCAGTTGGTAGAGCGTTCGCTTGGCATGTGAAAGGTCCAGGCTTCAAGCGGCGGCGCCTCCATTTTTTGTGGTCAGTGCATGGTAAGTGTTGGTCGCGGCGAACCTAAAGGCACGCAAGATGTTGCAAAGCCAGCGTCACAGACTGATATGATGTATACTGACGTAAGGAGAGCAAGATGTAAGTGTGGGGACCGGCTGTTATCGGGGTGTCATCGAGTGCAGATCTGTCTTAGGTATCGCGGCTTAACCTCATTGAAGTCTAGAGGGTGGACAACACGTTGGTCTTACTCAGAGCGGTGTCCGAATTCTATTTTCGACGTTATACGTGCCACTTTCATTTTGGCCAACTACGATTCGATACAGAATGCACGAAACCTGAAAGACACCCTAACGGATACATAGAGAGTAGTGTTTGTCTGCTGAATAATGGGAGTGCAAGGGTCTGTGTCGTCTATATGGCTGTATGTAGCACCATTAGTCTTCGGGGGGGCGGGCGTAGCTCAGATGGTAGAGCGCTCGCTTAGTATGCGAGAGGTACTGGGATCAGTGCCTCCAGAATTTTTAACACACCTACATGCGCACCTTGATATGCAAGTGGAATAATTCACAACCAGCAGATGTGTCTAGGAAGATACAAGCGAATGATTAGCATCCACAATTGACAAGCGTGCTGTTATTAGTGCGCAGGAAGCACCCTCCTCCCACGCCTACACTTAATTTAGAAACAGTACAAGTGTTCCCGTAAGATTCTCAAGCCTATGTCGGAAAGATCTGCCTTGCGCCGAGTTCACGTAAATCCCACTGCACATTCCTATTCTTTGCGTGCAGTCAGCTGCTACTGGTGTTGTTAGTTGTGACTGCTGATAACAGATGCCGTAGCAATCAATTCATGGAGTGAGTTGTATGTTTTGCGATAGTCTGTCTCTGACAAGCAAGCACAGGTGACATAGGTGCGAACACAGGAAGCTTGCAGACCCTCGCTGCCTGCAGACACCGAGCAGCCACACTAGGAGGGCGGCCTAAGCCGTAGGCGAATTGTGCTCATTCGCTTTGGCGCGACGTCGAACTATAAATAATGCTGTCACTAGCGTGAGCGTTGCGTGAGCGTCGTGGAAAGTCGGAAAAGTCGGCTGCGAGGGTGAGTGCCAAGTTTGGGGAGCGTTTCGTAGTATGCGCAGTGCAATGGAGACGCGGAAACTTGTTGTGGCCCAGTGTTTTGCAGTTGGACGACAAGATTGGTACACAGTAGTAAAGAGCGAGGCACTGAGTTGGCATAAATAATGTAGTGCACAATGGGGCTCGAGATGTGTTTGTTACCTCAGGTGCTGTATAATTGTCGACAAGGAGTGAAAACGGAGCAATTTGTGACGGCTCTTTCAATTTAAGACGTTAAAAACAGACGGAATTTGTATTTGTAATACCAGAGCATCGAAACTACTTGGAACTTTTGTGTATATGAACGGGTCCGCGCCTTTGTACTCTGCTCCCTTCACCGCTACAAACCAACCAACCATCGTGTCCGTGCGCATCTGAGTCGCAAAGAATGGGGAATAGCGCAGTTTGCTCGTGCTTGGGGCGTAGCTCAGTTGGTAGAGCGTTCGCTTGGCATGTGAAAGGTCCAGGGTTCAAGCGGCGGCGCCTCCATTTTTTGTGGTGAGTGCATGGTAAGTGTTGGTCGCGGCGAACCTAAAGGCACGCAAGATGTTGCAAAGCCAGCGTCACAGACTGATATGATGTATACTGACGTAAGGAGTGCAAGATGTAAGTGTGGGGACCGGCTGTTATCGAGGTGTCATCGAGTGCAGATCTGTCTTAGGTATCGCGGCTTAACCTCATTGAAGTCTAGAGGCTGGACAACACGTTGGTCTTACTCAGAGCGGTGTCCGAATTCTATTTTCGACGTTATACGTGCCACTTTCATTTTGGCCAACTACGATTCGATACAGAATGCACGAAACCTGAAAGACACCCTAACGGATACATAGAGAGTAGAGTTTGCCTGCTGAATAATGGGAGTGCAAGGGTCTGTGTCGTCTATATGGCTGTATGTAGCACCATTAGTCTTCGGGGGGGCGGGCGTAGCTCAGATGGTAGAGCGCTCGCTTAGTATTTTTAACACACCTACATGCGCACCTTGATATGCAAGTGGAATAATTCACAACCAGCAGATGTGTCTAGGAAGATACAAGCGAATGATTAGCATCCACAATTGACAAGCGTGCTGTTATTAGTGCGCAGGAAGCACCCTCCTCCCACGCCTACACTTAATTTAGAAACAGTACAAGTGTTCCCGTAAGATTCTCAAGCCTATGTCGGAAAGATCTGCCTTGCGCCGAGTTCACGTAAATCCCACTGCACATTCCTATTCTTTGCGTGCAGTCAGCTGCTACTGGTGTTGCTAGTTGTGACTGCTGATAACAGATGCCGTAGCAATCAATTCATGGAGTGAGTTGTATGTTTTGCGATAGTCTGTCTCTGACAAGCAAGCACAGGTGACATAGGTGCGAACACAGGAAGCTTGCAGACCCTCGCTGCCTGCAGACACCGAGCAGCCACACTAGGAGGGCGGCCTAAGCGGTGGGCGAAATGTACTCATTCGCTTTGGCGCGACGTCGAACTAAAAATAACGCTGTCACTAGCGTGAGCGTCGTGGAAAGTCGGAAAAGTCGGCTGCGAGGGTGAGTGCCAAGTTTGGGGAGCGTTTCGTAGTATGCGCAGTGCAATGGAGACGCGGAAACTTGTTGTGGCCCAGTGTTTTGCAGTTGGACGACAAGATTGGTACACAGTAGTAAAGAGCGAGGCACTGAGTTGGCATAAATAATGTAGTGCACAATGGGGCTCGAGATGTGTTTGTTACCTCAGGTGCTGTATAATTGTCGACAAGGAGTGAAAACGGAGCAATTTGTGACGGCTCTTTCAATTTAAGACGTTAAAAACAGACGGAATTTGCATTTGTAATACCAGAGCATCGAAACTACTTGGAACTTTTGTGTATATGAACGGGTCCGCGCCTTTGTACTCTGCTCCCTTCACCGCTACAAACCAACCAACCATCGTGTCCGTGCGCATCTGAGTCGCAAAGAATGGGGAATAGCGCAGTTTGCTCGTGCTTGGGGCGTAGCTCAGTTGGTAGAGCGTTCGCTTGGCATGTGAAAGGTCCAGGGTTCAAGCGGCGGCGCCTCCATTTTTTGTGGTGAGTGCATGGTAAGTGTTGGTCGCGGCGAACCTAAAGGCACGCAAGATGTTGCAAAGCCAGCGTCACAGACTGATATGATGTATACTGACGTAAGGAGTGCAAGATGTAAGTGTGGGGACCGGCTGTTATCGAGGTGTCATCGAGTGCAGATCTGTCTTAGGTATCGCGGCTTAACCTCATTGAAGTCTAGAGGCTGGACAACACGTTGGTCTTACTCAGAGCGGTGTCCGAATTCTATTTTCGACGTTATACGTGCCACTTTCATTTTGGCCAACTACGATTCGATACAGAATGCACGAAACCTGAAAGACACCCTAACGGATACATAGAGAGTAGAGTTTGCCTGCTGAATAATGGGAGTGCAAGGGTCTGTGTCGTCTATATGGCTGTATGTAGCACCATTAGTCTTCGGGGGGGCGGGCGTAGCTCAGATGGTAGAGCGCTCGCTTAGTATTTTTAACACACCTACATGCGCACCTTGATATGCAAGTGGAATAATTCACAACCAGCAGATGTGTCTAGGAAGATACAAGCGAATGATTAGCATCCACAATTGACAAGCGTGCTGTTATTAGTGCGCAGGAAGCACCCTCCTCCCACGCCTACACTTAATTTAGAAACAGTACAAGTGTTCCCGTAAGATTCTCAAGCCTATGTCGGAAAGATCTGCCTTGCGCCGAGTTCACGTAAATCCCACTGCACATTCCTATTCTTTGCGTGCAGTCAGCTGCTACTGGTGTTGCTAGTTGTGACTGCTGATAACAGATGCCGTAGCAATCAATTCATGGAGTGAGTTGTATGTTTTGCGATAGTCTGTCTCTGACAAGCAAGCACAGGTGACATAGGTGCGAACACAGGAAGCTTGCAGACCCTCGCTGCCTGCAGACACCGAGCAGCCACACTAGGAGGGCGGCCTAAGCGGTGGGCGAAATGTACTCATTCGCTTTGGCGCGACGTCGAACTAAAAATAACGCTGTCACTAGCGTGAGCGTCGTGGAAAGTCGGAAAAGTCGGCTGCGAGGGTGAGTGCCAAGTTTGGGGAGCGTTTCGTAGTATGCGCAGTGCAATGGAGACGCGGAAACTTGTTGTGGCCCAGTGTTTTGCAGTTGGACGACAAGATTGGTACACAGTAGTAAAGAGCGAGGCACTGAGTTGGCATAAATAATGTAGTGCACAATGGGGCTCGAGATGTGTTTGTTACCTCAGGTGCTGTATAATTGTCGACAAGGAGAGAAAACGGAGCAATTTGTGACGGCTCTTTCAATTTAAGACGTTAAAAACAGACGGAATTTGCATTTGTAATACCAGAGCATCGAAACTACTTGGAACTTTTGTGTATATGAACGGGTCCGCGCCTTTGTACTCTGCTCCCTTCACCGCTACAAACCAACCAACCATTGTGTCCGTGCGCATCTGAGTCGCAAAGAATGGGGAATAGCGCAGTTTGCTCGTGCATGGGGCGTAGCTCAGTTGGTAGAGCGTTCGCTTGGCATGTGAAAGGTCCAGGGTTCAAGCGGCGGCGCCTCCATTTTTTGTGGTCAGTGCATGGTAAGTGTTGGTCGCGGCGAACCTAAAGGCACGCAAGATGTTGCAAAGCCAGCGTCACAGACTGATATGATGTATACCGACGTAAGGAGTGCAAGATGTAAGTGTGGGGACCGGCTGTTATCGAGGTGTCATCGAGTGCAGATCTGTCTTAGGTATCGCGGCTTAACCTCATTGAAGTCTAGAGGGTGGACAACACGTTGGTCTTACTCAGAGCGGTGTCCGAATTCTATTTTCGACGTTATACGTGCCACTTTCATTTTGGCCAACTACGATTCGATACAGAATGCACGAAACCTGAAAGACACCCTAACGGATACATAGAGAGTAGTGTTTGTCTGCTGAATAATGGGAGTGCAAGGGTCTGTGTCGTCTATATGGCTGTATGTAGCACCATTAGTCTTCGGGGGGGGCGGGCGTAGCTCAGATGGTAGAGCGCTCGCTTAGTATGCGAGAGGTACTGGGATCAATACCCAGTGCCTCCAGAATTTTTAACACACCTACATGCGCACCTTGATATGCAAGTGGAATAATTCACAACCAGCAGATGTGTCTAGGAAGATATAAGCGAATGATTAGCATCCACAATTGACAAGCGTGCTGTTATTAGTGTGCAGGAAGCACCCTCCTCCCACGCCTACACTTAATTTAGAAACAGTACAAGTGTTCCCGTAAGATTCTCAAGCCTATGTCGGAAAGATCTGCCTTGCGCCGAGTTCACGTAAATCCCACTGCACATTCCTATTCTTTGCGTGCAGTCAGCTGCTACTGGTGTTGCTAGTTGTGACTGCTGATAACAGATGCCGTAGCAATCAATTCATGGAGTGAGTTGTATGTATTGCGATAGTCTGTCTCTGACAAGCAAGCACAGGTGACATAGGTGCGAACACAGGAAGCTTGCAGACCCTCGCTGCCTGCAGACACCGAGGAGCCACACTAGGAGGGCGGCCTAAGCTGTAGGCGAAATGTACTCATTCGCTTTGGCGCGACGTCGAACTATAAATAATGCTGTCACTAGCGTGAGCGTCGTGGAAAGTCGGAAAAGTCGGCTGCGAGGGTGAGTGCCAAGTTTGGGGAGCGTTTCGTAGTATGCGCAGTGCAATGGAGACGCGGAAACTTGTTGTGGCCCAGTGTTTTGCAGTTGGACGACAAGATTGGTACACAGTAGTAAAGAGCGAGGCACTGAGTTGGCATAAATAATGTAGTGCACAATGGGGCTCGAGATGTGTTTGTTACCTCAGGTGCTGTATAATTGTCGACAAGGAGTGAAAACGGAGCAATTTGTGACGGCTCTTTCAATTTAAGACGTTAAAAACAGACGGAATTTGCATTTGTAATACCAGAGCATCGAAACTACTTGGAACTTTTGTGTATATGAACGGGTCCGCGCCTTTGTACTCTGCTCCCTTCACCGCTACAAACCAACCAACCATCGTGTCCGTGCGCATCTGAGTCGCAAAGAATGGGGAATAGCGCAGTTTGCTCGTGTATGGGGCGTAGCTCAGTTGGTAGAGCGTTCGCTTGGCATGTGAGAGGTCCAGGGTTCAAGCGGCGGCGCATCCATTTTTTGTGGTCAGTGCATGCTAAGTGTTGGTCGCGGCGAACCTAAAGGCACGCAAGATGTTGCAAAGCCAGCGTCACAGACTGATATGATGTATACTGACGTAAGGAGTGCAAGATGTAAGTGTGGGGACCGGCTGTTATCGAGGTGTCATCGAGTGCAGATCTGTCTTAGGTATCGCGGCTTAACCTCATTGAAGTCTAGAGGGTGGACAACACGTTGGTCTTACTCAGAGCGGTGTCCGAATTCTATTTTCGACGTTATACGTGCCACTTTCATTTTGGCCAACTACGATTCGATACAGAATGCACGAAACCTGAAAGACACCCTAACGGATACATAGAGAGTAGTGTTTGTCTGCTGAATAATGGGAGTGCAAGGGTCTGTGTCGTCTATATGGCTGTATGTAGCACCATTAGTCTTCGGGGGGGGGGGGGGGGGGGCGGGCGTAGCTCAGATGGTAGAGCGCTCGCTTAGTATGCGAGAGGTACTGGGATCAATACCCAGTGCCTCCAGAATTTTTAACACACCTACATGCGCACCTTGATATGCAAGTGGAATAATTCACAACCAGCAGATGTGTCTAGGAAGATATAAGCGAATGATTAGCATCCACAATTGACAAGCGTGCTGTTATTAGTGTGCAGGAAGCACCCTCCTCCCACGCCTACACTTAATTTAGAAACAGTACAAGTGTTCCCGTAAGATTCTCAAGCCTATGTCGGAAAGATCTGCCTTGCGCCGAGTTCACGTAAATCCCACTGCACATTCCTATTCTTTGCGTGCAGTCAGCTGCTACTGGTGTTGCTAGTTGTGACTGCTGATAACAGATGCCGTAGCAATCAATTCATGGAGTGAGTTGTATGTATTGCGATAGTCTGTCTCTGACAAGCAAGCACAGGTGACATAGGTGCGAACACAGGAAGCTTGCAGACCCTCGCTGCCTGCAGACACCGAGCAGCCACACTAGGAGGGCGGCCTAAGCCGTAGGCGAAATGTACTCATTCGCTTTGGCGCGACGTCGAACTATAAATAATGCTGTCACTAGCGTGAGCGTCGTGGAAAGTCGGAAAAGTCGGCTGCGAGGGTGAGTGCCAAGTTTGGGGAGCGTTTCGTAGTATGCGCAGTGCAAAGGAGACGCGGAAACTTGTTGTGGCCCAGTGTTTTGCAGTTGGACGACAAGATTGGTACACAGTAGTAAAGAGCGAGGCACTGAGTTGGCATAAATAATGTAGTGCACAATGGGGCTCGAGATGTGTTTGTTACCTCAGGTGCTGTATAATTGTCGACAAGGAGTGAAAACGGAGCAATTTGTGACGGCTCTTTCAATTTAAGACGTTAAAAACAGACGGAATTTGCATTTGTAATACCAGAGCATCGAAACTACTTGGAACTTTTGTGTATATGAACGGGTCCGCGCCTTTGTACTCTGCTCCCTTCACCGCTACAAACCAACCAACCATCGTGTCCGTGCGCATCTGAGTCGCAAAGAATGGGGAATAGCGCAGTTTGCTCGTGCATGGGGCGTAGCTCAGTTGGTAGAGCGTTCGCTTGGCATGTGAAAGGTCCAGGCTTCAAGCGGCGGCGCCTCCATTTTTTGTGGTCAGTGCATGGTAAGTGTTGGTCGCGGCGAACCTAAAGGCACGCAAGATGTTGCAAAGCCAGCGTCACAGACTGATATGATGTATACTGACGTAAGGAGTGCAAGATGTAAGTGTGGGGACCGGCTGGTTTCGAGGTGTCATCGAGTGCAGATCTGTCTTAGGTATCGCGGCTTAACCTCATTGAAGTCTAGAGGGTGGACAACACGTTGGTCTTACTCAGAGCGGTGTCCGAATTCTATTTTCGACGTTATACGTGCCACTTTCATTTTGGCCAACTACGATTCGATACAGAATGCACGAAACCTGAATGACACCCTAACGGATACATAGAGAGTAGTGTTTGTCTGCTGAATAATGGGAGTGCAAGGGTCTGTGTCGTCTATATGGCTGTATGTAGCACAATTAGTCTTCGGGGGGGCGGGCGTAGCTCAGATGGTAGAGCGCTCGCTTAGTATGCGAGAGGTACTGGGAACAATACCCAGTGCCTCCAGAATTTTTAACACACCTACATGCGCACCTTGATATGCAAGTGGAATAATTCACAACCAGCAGATGTGTCTAGGAAGATACAAGCGAATGATTAGCATCCACAATTGACAAGCGTGCTGTTATTAGTGCGCAGGAAGCACCCTCCTCCCACGCCTACACTTAATTTAGAAACAGTACAAGTGTTCCCGTAAGATTCTCAAGCCTATGTCGGAAAGATCTGCCTTGCGCCGAGTTCACGTAAATCCCACTGCACATTCCTATTCTTTGCGTGCAGTCAGCTGCTACTGGTGTTGCTAGTTGTGACTGCTGATAACAGATGCCGTAGCAATCAATTCATGGAGTGAGTTGTATGTTTTGCGATAGTCTGTCTCTGACAAGCAAGCACAGGTGACATAGGTGCGAACACAGGAAGCTTGCAGACCCTCGCTGCCTGCAGACACCGAGCAGCCACACTGGGAGGGCGGCCTAAGCCGTAGGCGAAATGTACTCATTCGCTTTGGCGCGACGTCGAACTATAAATAATGCTGTCACTAGCGTGAGCGTTGCGTGAGCGTCGTGGAAAGTCGGAATAGTCGGCTGCGAGGGTGAGTGCCAAGTTTGGGGAGCGTTTCGTAGTATGCGCAGTGCAATGGAGACGCGGAAACATGTTGTGGCCCAGTGTTTTGCAGTTGGACGACAAGATTGGTACACAGTAGTAAAGAGCGAGGCACTGAGTTGGCATAAATAATGTAGTGCACAATGGGGCTCGAGATGTGTTTGTTACCTCAGGTGCTGTATAATTGTCGACAAGGAGTGAAAACGGAGCAATTTGTGACGGCTCTTTCAATTTAAGACGTTAAAAACAGACGGAATTTGCATTTGTAATACCAGAGCATCGAAACTACTTGGAACTTTTGTGTATATGAACGGGTCCGCGCCTTTGTACTCTGCTCCCTTCACCGCTACAAACCAACCAACCATCGTGTCCGTGCGCATCTGAGTCGCAAAGAATGGGGAATAGCGCAGTTTGCTCGTGTATGGGGCGTAGCTCAGTTGGTAGAGCGTTCGCTTGGCATGTGAAAGGTCCAGGGTTCAAGCGGCGGCGCATCCATTTTTTGTGGTCAGTGCATGCTAAGTGTTGGTCGCGGCGAACCTAAAGGCACACAAGATGTTGCAAAGCCAGCGTCACAGACTGATATGATGTATACTGACGTAAGGAGTGCAAGATGTAAGTGTGGGGACCGGCTGTTATCGAGGTGTCATCGAGTGCAGATCTGTCTTAGGTATCGCGGCTTAACCTCATTGAAGTCTAGAGGGTGGACAACACGTTGGTCTTACTCAGAGCGGTGTCCGAATTCTATTTTCGACGTTATACGTGCCACTTTCATTTTGGCCAACTACGATTCGATACAGAATGCACGAAACCTGAAAGACACCCTAACGGATACATAGAGAGTAGTGTTTGTCTGCTGAATAATGGGAGTGCAAGGGTCTGTGTCGTCTATATGGCTGTATGTAGCACCATTAGTCTTCGGGGGGGCGGGCGTAGCTCAGATGGTAGAGCGCCCGCTTAGTATGCGAGAGGTACTGGGATCAGTGCCTCCAGAATTTTTAACACACCTACATGCGCACCTTGATATGCAAGTGGAATAATTCACAACCAGCAGATGTGTCTAGGAAGATACAAGCGAATGATTAGCATCCACAATTGACAAGCGTGCTGTTATTAGTGCGCAGGAAGCACCCTCCTCCCACGCTTACACTTAATTTAGAAACAGTACAAGTGTTCCCGTAAGATTCTCAAGCCTATGTCGGAAAGATCTGCCTTGCGCCGAGTTCACGTAAATCCCACTGCACATTCCTATTCTTTGCGTGCAGTCAGCTGCTACTGGTGTTGCTAGTTGTGACTGCTGATAACAGATGCCGTAGCAATCAATTCATGGAGTGAGTTGTATGTTTTGCGATAGTCTGTCTCTGACAAGCAAGCACAGGTGACATAGGTGCGAACACAGGAAGCTTGCAGACCCTCGCTGCCTGCAGACACCGAGCAGCCACACTAGGAGGGCGGCCTAAGCCGTAGGCGAAATGTACTCATTCGCTTTGGCGCGACGTCGAACTATAAATAATGCTGTCACTAGCGTGAGCGTCGTGGAAAGTCGGAAAAGTCGGCTGCGAGGGTGAGTGCCAAGTTTGGGGAGCGTTTCGTAGTATGCGCAATGCAATGGAGACGCGGAAACTTGTTGTGGCCCAGTGTTTTGCAGTTGGACGACAAGATTGGTACACAGTAGTAAAGAGCGAGGCACTGAGTTGGCATAAATAATGTAGTGCACAATGGGGCTCGAGATGTGTTTGTTACCTCAGGTGCTGTATAATTGTCGACAAGGAGTGAAAACGGAGCAATTTGTGACGGCTCTTTCAATTTAAGACGTTAAAAACAGACGGAATTTGCATTTGTAATACCAGAGCATCGAAACTACTTGGAACTTTTGTGTATATGAACGGGTCCGCGCCTTTGTACTCTGCTCCCTTCACCGCTACAAACCAACCAACCATCGTGTCCGTGCGCATCTGAGTCGCAAAGAATGGGGAATAGCGCAGTTTGCTCGTGCATGGGGCGTAGCTCAGTTGGTAGAGCGTTCGCTTGGTATGTGAAAGGTCCAGGCTTCAAGCGGCGGCGCCTCCATTTTTTGTGGTCAGTGCATGGTAAGTGTTGGTCGCGGCGAACCTAAAGGCACGCAAGATGTTGCAAAGCCAGCGTCACAGACTGATATGATGTATACTGACGTAAGGAGTGCAAGATGTAAGTGTGGGGACCGGCTGGTTTCGAGGTGTCATCGAGTGCAGATCTGTCTTAGGTATCGCGGCTTAACCTCATTGAAGTCTAGAGGGTGGACAACACGTTGGTCTTACTCAGAGCGGTGTCCGAATTCTATTTTCGACGTTATACGTGCCACTTTCATTTTGGCCAACTACGATTCGATACAGAATGCACGAAACCTGAAAGACACCCTAACGGATACATAGAGAGTAGTGTTTGTCTGCTGAATAATGGGAGTGCAAGGGTCTGTGTCGTCTATATGGCTGTATGTAGCACAATTAGTCTTCGGGGGGGCGGGCGTAGCTCAGATGGTAGAGCGCTCGCTTAGTATGCGAGAGGTACTGGGAACAATACCCAGTGCCTCCAGAATTTTTAACACACCTACATGCGCACCTTGATATGCAAGTGGAATAATTCACAACCAGCAGATGTGTCTAGGAAGATACAAGCGAATGATTAGCATCCACAATTGACAAGCGTGCTGTTATTAGTGCGCAGGAAGCACCCTCCTCCCACGCTTACACTTAATTTAGAAACGGTACAAGTGTTCCCGTAAGATTCTCAAGCCTATGTCGGAAAGATCTGCCTTGCGCCGAGTTCACGTAAATCCCACTGCACATTCCTATTCTTTGCGTGCAGTCAGCTGCTACTGGTGTTGCTAGTTGTGACTGCTGATAACAGATGCCGTAGCAATCAATTCATGGAGTGAGTTGTATGTTTTGCGATAGTCTGTCTCTGACAAGCAAGCACAGGTGACATAGGTGCGAACACAGGAAGCTTGCAGACCCTCGCTGCCTGCAGACACCGAGCAGCCACACTAGGAGGGCGGCCTAAGCCGTAGGCGAATTGTGCTCATTCTCTTTGGCGCGACGTCGAACTATAAATAATGCTGTCACTAGCGTGAGCGTCGTGGAAAGTCGGAAAAGTCGGCTGCGAGGGTGAGTGCCAAGTTTGGGGAGCGTTTCGTAGTATGCGCAGTGCAATGGAGACGCGGAAACTTGTTGTGGCCCAGTGTTTTGCAGTTGGACGACAAGATTGGTACACAGTAGTAAAGAGCGAGGCACTGAGTTGGCATAAATAATGTAGTGCACAATGGGGCTCGAGATGTGTTTGTTACCTCAGGTGCTGTATAATTGTCGACAAGGAGTGAAAACGGAGCAATTTGTGACGGCTCTTTCAATTTAAGACGTTAAAAACAGACGGAATTTGCATTTGTAATACCAGAGCATCGAAACTACTTGGAACTTTTGTGTATATGAACGGGTCCGCGCCTTTGTACTCTGCTCCCTTCACCGCTACAAACCAACCAACCATCGTGTCCGTGCGCATCTGAGTCGCAAAGAATGGGGAATAGCGCAGTTTGCTCGTGCATGGGGCGTAGCTCAGTTGGTAGAGCGTTCGCTTGGCATGTGAAAGGTCCAGGCTTCAAGCGGCGGCGCCTCCATTTTTTGTGGTCAGTGCATGGTAAGTGTTGGTCGCGGCGAACCTAAAGGCACGCAAGATGTTGCAAAGCCAGTTTCACAGACTGATATGATGTATACTGACGTAAGGAGTGCAAGATGTAAGTGTGGGGACCGGCTGGTTTCGAGGTGTCATCGAGTGCAGATCTGTCATAGGTATCGCGGCTTAACCTCATTGAAGTCTAGAGGGTGGACAACACGTTGGTCTTACTCAGAGCGGTGTCCGAATTCTATTTTCGACGTTATACGTGCCACTTTCATTTTGGCCAACTACGATTCGATACAGAATGCACGAAACCTGAAAGACACCCTAACGGATACATAGAGAGTAGTGTTTGTCTGCTGAATAATGGGAGTGCAAGGGTCTGTGTCGTCTATATGGCTGTATGTAGCACCATTAGTCTTCGGGGGGGCGGGCGTAGCTCAGATGGTAGAGCGCTCGCTTAGTATGCGAGAGGTACTGGGATCAGTGCCTCCAGAATTTTTAACACACCTACATGCGCACCTTGATATGCAAGTGGAATAATTCACAACCAGCAGATGTGTCTAGGAAGATACAAGCGAATGTTTAGCATCCACAATTGACAAGCGTGCTGTTATTAGTGCGCAGGAAGCACCCTCCTCCCACGCTTACACTTAATTTAGAAACAGTACAAGTGTTCCCGTAAGATTCTCAAGCCTATGTGGGAAAGATCTGCCTTCGCCGAGTTCACGTAAATCCCACTGCACATTCCTATTCTTTGCGTGCAGTCAGCTGCTACTGGTGTTGCTAGTTGTGACTGCTGATAACAGATGCCGTAGCAATCAATTCATGGAGTGAGTTGTATGTTTTGCGATAGTCTGTCTCTGACAAGCAAGCACAGGTGACATAGGTGCGAACACAGGAAGCTTGCAGACCCTCGCTGCCTGCAGACACCGAGCAGCCACACTAGGAGGGCGGCCTAAGCCGTAGGCGAATTGTGCTCATTCTCTTTGGCGCGACGTCGAACTATAAATAATGCTGTCACTAGCGTGAGCGTCGTGGAAAGTCGGAAAAGTCGGCTGCGAGGGTGAGTGCCAAGTTTGGGGAGCGTTTCGTAGTATGCGCAGTGCAATGGAGACGCGGAAACTTGTTGTGGCCCAGTGTTTTGCAGTTGGACGACAAGATTGGTACACAGTAGTAAAGAGCGAGGCACTGAGTTGGCATAAATAATGTAGTGCACAATGGGGCTCGAGATGTGTTTGTTACCTAAGGTGCTGTATAATTGTCGACAAGGAGTGAAAACGGAGCAATTTGTGACGGCTCTTTCAATTTAAGACGTTAAAAACAGACGGAATTTGCATTTGTAATACCAGAGCATCGAAACTACTTGGAACTTTTGTGTATATGAACGGGTCCGCGCCTTTGTACTCTGCTCCCTTCACCGCTACAAACCAACCAACCATCGTGTCCGTGCGCATCTGAGTCGCAAAGAATGGGGAATAGCGCAGTTTGCTCGTGCATGGGGCGTAGCTCAGTTGGTAGAGCGTTCGCTTGGCATGTGAAAGGTCCAGGCTTCAAGCGGCGGCGCCTCCATTTTTTGTGGTCAGTGCATGGTAAGTGTTGGTCGCGGCGAACCTAAAGGCACGCAAGATGTTGCAAAGCCAGTTTCACAGACTGATATGCTGTATACTGACGTAAGGAGTGCAAGATGTAAGTGTGGGGACCGGCTGGTTTCGAGGTGTCATCGAGTGCAGATCTGTCTTAGGTATCGCGGCTTAACCTCATTGAAGTCTAGAGGGTGGACAACACGTTGGTCTTACTCAGAGCGGTGTCCGAATTCTATTTTCGACGTTATACGTGCCACTTTCATTTTGGCCAACTACGATTCGATACAGAATGCACGAAACCTGAAAGACACCCTAACGGATACATAGAGAGTAGTGTTTGTCTGCTGAATAATGGGAGTGCAAGGGTCTGTGTCGTCTATATGGCTGTATGTAGCACAATTAGTCTTCGGGGGGGCGGGCGTAGCTCAGATGGTAGAGCGCTCGCTTAGTATGCGAGAGGTACTGGGATCAGTGCCTCCAGAATTTTTAACACACCTACATGCGCACCTTGATATGCAAGTGGAATAATTCACAACCAGCAGATGTGTCTAGGAAGATACAAGCGAATGATTAGCATCCACAATTGACAAGCGTGCTGTTATTAGTGCGCAGGAAGCACCCTCCTCCCACGCCTACACTTAATTTAGAAACAGTACAAGTGTTCCCGTAAGATTCTCAAGCCTATGTCGGAAAGATCTGCCTTGCGCCGAGTTCACGTAAATCCCACTGCACATTCCTATTCTTTGCGTGCAGTCAGCTGCTACTGGTGTTGCTAGTTGTGACTGCTGATAACAGATGCCGTAGCAATCAATTCATGGAGTGAGTTGTATGTTTTGCGATAGTCTGTCTCTGACAAGCAAGCACAGGTGACATAGGTGCGAACACAGGAAGCTTGCAGACCCTCGCTGCCTGCAGACACCGAGCAGCCACACTAGGAGGGCGGCCTAAGCCGTAGGCGAATTGTGCTCATTCTCTTTGGCGCGACGTCGAACTATAAATAATGCTGTCACTAGCGTGAGCGTCGTGGAAAGTCGGAAAAGTCGGCTGCGAGGGTGAGTGCCAAGTTTGGGGAGCGTTTCGTAGTATGCGCAGTGCAATGGAGACGCGGAAACTTGTTGTGGCCCAGTGTTTTGCAGTTGGACGACAAGATTGGTACACAGTAGTAAAGAGCGAGGCACTGAGTTGGCATGAATAATGGAGTGCACAATGGGGCTCGAGATGTGTTTGTTACCTCAGGTGCTGTATGATTGTCGACAAGGAGTGAAAACGGAGCAATTTGTGACGGCTCTTTCAATTTAAGACGTTAAAAACAGACGGAATTTGCATTTGTAATACCAGAGCATCGAAACTACTTGGAACTTTTGTGTATATGAACGGGTCCGCGCCTTTGTACTCTGCTCCCTTCACCGCTACAAACCAACCAACCATCGTGTCCGTGCGCATCTGAGTCGCAAAGAATGGGGAATAGCGCAGTTTGCTCGTGCATGGGGCGTAGCTCAGTTGGTAGAGCGTTCGCTTGGCATGTGAAAGGTCCAGGCTTCAAGCGGCGGCGCCTCCATTTTTTGTGGTCAGTGCATGGTAAGTGTTGGTCGCGGCGAACCTAAAGGCACGCAAGATGTTGCAAAGCCAGTTTCACAGACTGATATGATGTATACTGACGTAAGGAGTGCAAGATGTAAGTGTGGGGACCGGCTGGTTTCGAGGTGTCATCGAGTGCAGATCTGTCTTAGGTATCGCGGCTTAACCTCATTGAAGTCTAGAGGGTGGACAACACGTTGGTCTTACTCAGAGCGGTGTCCGAATTCTATTTTCGACGTTATACGTGCCACTTTCATTTTGGCCAACTACGATTCGATACAGAATGCACGAAACCTGAAAGACACCCTAACGGATACATAGAGAGTAGTGTTTGTCTGCTGAATAATGGGAGTGCAAGGGTCTGTGTCGTCTATATGGCTGTATGTAGCACCATTAGTCTTCGGGGGGGGGCGGGCGTAGCTCAGATGGTAGAGCGCTCGCTTAGTATGCGAGAGGTACTGGGATCAGTGCCTCCAGAATTTTTAACACACCTACATGCGCACCTTGATATGCAAGTGGAATAATTCACAACCAGCAGATGTGTCTAGGAAGATACAAGCGAATGATTAGCATCCACAATTGACAAGCGTGCTGTTATTAGTGCGCAGGAAGCACCCTCCTCCCACGCCTACACTTAATTTAGAAACAGTACAAGTGTTCCCGTAAGATTCTCAAGCCTATGTCGGAAAGATCTGCCTTGCGCCGAGTTCACGTAAATCCCACTGCACATTCCTATTCTTTGCGTGCAGTCAGCTGCTACTGGTGTTGCTAGTTGTGACTGCTGATAACAGATGCCGTAGCAATCAATTCATGGAGTGAGTTGTATGTTTTGCGATAGTCTGTCTCTGACAAGCAAGCACAGGTGACATAGGTGCGAACACAGGAAGCTTGCAGACCCTCGCTGCCTGCAGACACCGAGCAGCCACACTAGGAGGGCGGCCTAAGCGGTAGGCGAAATGTACTCATTCGCTTTGGCGCGACGTCGAACTAAAAATAATGCTGTCACTAGCGTGAGCGTCGTGGAAAGTCGGAAAAGTCGGCTGCGAGGGTGAGTGCCAAGTTTGGGGAGCGTTTCGTAGTATGCGCAGTGCAATGGAGACGCGGAAACTTGTTGTGGCCCAGTGTTTTGCAGTTGGACGACAAGATTGGTACACAGTAGTAAAGAGCGAGGCACTGAGTTGGCATAAATAATGTAGTGCACAATGGGGCTCGAGATGTGTTTGTTACCTCAGGTGCTGTATAATTGTCGACAAGGAGTGAAAACGGAGCAATTTGTGACGGCTCTTTCAATTTATGACGTTAAAAACAGACGGAATTTGCATTTGTAATACCAGAGCATCGAAACTACTTGGAACTTTTGTGTATATGAACGGGTCCGCGCCTTTGTACTCTGCTCCCTTCACCGCTACAAACCAACCAACCATCGTGTCCGTGCGCATCTGAGTCGCAAAGAATGGGGAATAGCGCAGTTTGCTTGTGCATGGGGCGTAGCTCAGTTGGTAGAGCGTTCGCTTGGCATGTGAAAGGTCCAGGGTTCAAGCGGCGGCGCCTCCATTTTTTGTGGTCAGTGCATGCTAAGTGTTGGTCGCGGCGAACCTAAAGGCACGCAAGATGTTGCAAATCCAGCGTCACAGACTGATATGATGTATACTGATGTAAGGAGAGCAAGATGTAAGTGTGGGGACCGGCTGTTATCGAGGTGTCATCGAGTGCAGATCTGTCTTAGGTATCGCGGCTTAACCTCATTGAAGTCTAGGGGGTGGACAACACGTTGGTCTTACTCAGAGCGGTGTCCGAATTCTATTTTCGACGTTATACGTGCCACTTTCATTTTGGCCAACTACGATTCGATACAGAATGCACGAAACCTGAAAGACACCCTAACGGATACATAGAGAGTAGTGTTTGTCTGCTGAATAATGGGAGTGCAAGGGTCTGTGTCGTCTATATGGCTGTATGTAGCACCATTAGTCTACGGGGGGGCGGGCGTAGCTCTGATGGTAGAGCGCTCGCTTAGTATTTTTAACACACCTACATGCGCACCTTGATATGCAAGTGGAATAATTCACAACCAGCAGATGTGTCTAGGAAGATACAAGCGAATGATTAGCATCCACAATTGACAAGCGTGCTGTTATTAGTGCGCAGGAAGCACCCTCCTCCCACGCCTACACTTAATTTAGAAACAGTACAAGTGTTCCCGTAAGATTCTCAAGCCTATGTCGGAAAGATCTGCCTTGCGCCGAGTTCACGTAAATCCCACTGCACATTCCTATTCTTTGCGTGCAGTCAGCTGCTACTGGTGTTGCTAGTTGTGACTGCTGATAACAGATGCCGTAGCAATCAATTCATGGAGTGAGTTGTATGTTTTGCGATAGTCTGTCTCTGACAAGCAAGCACAGGTGACATAGGTGCGAACACAGGAAGCTTGCAGACCCTCGCTGCCTGCAGACACCGAGCAGCCACACTAGGAGGGCGGCCTAAGCGGTAGGCGAAATGTACTCATTCGCTTTGGCGCGACGTCGAACTAAAAATAATGCTGTCACTAGCGTGAGCGTTGCGTGAGCGTCGTGGAAAGTCGGAAAAGTCGGCTGCGAGGGTGAGTGCCAAGTTTGGGGTGCGTTTCGTAGTATGCGCAGTGCAATGGAGACGCGGAAACTTGTTGTGGCCCAGTGTTTTGCAGTTGGACGACAAGATTGGTACACAGTAGTAAAGAGCGAGGCACTGAGTTGGCATAAATAATGTAGTGCACAATGGGGCTCGAGATGTGTTTGTTACCTCAGGTGCTGTATAATTGTCGACAAGGAGTGAAAACGGAGCAATTTGTGACGGCTCTTTCAATTTATGACGTTAAAAACAGACGGAATTTGCATTTGTAATACCAGAGCATCGAAACTACTTGGAACTTTTGTGTATATGAACGGGTCCGCGCCTTTGTACTCTGCTCCCTTCACCGCTACAAACCAACCAACCATCGTGTCCGTGCGCATCTGAGTCGCAAAGAATGGGGAATAGCGCAGTTTGCTTGTGCATGGGGCGTAGCTCAGTTGGTAGAGCGTTCGCTTGGCATGTGAAAGGTCCAGGGTTCAAGCGGCGGCGCCTCCATTTTTTGTGGTCAGTGCATGCTAAGTGTTGGTCGCGGCGAACCTAAAGGCACGCAAGATGTTGCAAATCCAGCGTCACAGACTGATATGATGTATACTGATGTAAGGAGAGCAAGATGTAAGTGTGGGGACCGGCTGTTATCGAGGTGTCATCGAGTGCAGATCTGTCTTAGGTATCGCGGCTTAACCTCATTGAAGTCTAGGGGGTGGACAACACGTTGGTCTTACTCAGAGCGGTGTCCGAATTCTATTTTCGACGTTATACGTACCACTTTCATTTTGGCCAACTACGATTCGATACAGAATGCACGAAACCTGAAAGACACCCTAACGGATACATAGAGAGTAGTGTTTGTCTGCTGAATAATGGGAGTGCAAGGGTCTGTGTCGTCTATATGGCTGTATGTAGCACCATTAGTCTACGGGGGGGCGGGCGTAGCTCTGATGGTAGAGCGCTCGCTTAGTATTTTTAACACACCTACATGCGCACCTTGATATGCAAGTGGAATAATTCACAACCAGGAGATGTGTCTAGGAAGATACAAGCGAATGATTAGCATCCACAATTGACAAGCGTGCTGTTATTAGTGCGCAGGAAGCACCCTCCTCCCACGCCTACACTTAATTTAGAAACAGTACAAGTGTTCCCGTAAGATTCTCAAGCCTATGTCGGAAAGATCTGCCTTGCGCCGAGTTCACGTAAATCCCACTGCACATTCCTATTCTTTGCGTGCAGTCAGCTGCTACTGGTGTTGCTAGTTGTGACTGCTGATAACAGATGCCGTAGCAATCAATTCATGGAGTGAGTTGTATGTTTTGCGATAGTCTGTCTCTGACAAGCAAGCACAGGTGACATAGGTGCGAACACAGGAAGCTTGCAGACCCTCGCTGCCTGCAGACACCGAGCAGCCACACTAGGAGGGCGGCCTAAGCCGTAGGCGAAATGTACTCATTCGCTTTGGCGCGACGTCGAACTATAAATAATGCTGTCACTAGCGTGAGCGTCGTGGAAAGTCGGAAAAGTCGGCTGCGAGGGTGAGTGCCAAGTTTGGGGAGCGTTTCGTAGTATGCGCAGTGCAATGGAGACGCGGAAACTTGTTGTGGCCCAGTGTTTTGCAGTTGGACGACAAGATTGGTACACAGTAGTAAAGAGCGAGGCACTGAGTTGGCATAAATAATGTAGTGCACAATGGGGCTCGAGATGTGTTTGTTACCTCAGGTGCTGTATAATTGTCGACAAGGAGTGAAAACGGAGCAATTTGTGACGGCTCTTTCAATTTAAGACGTTAAAAACAGACGGAATTTGCATTTGTAATACCAGAGCATCGAAACTACTTGGAACTTTTGTGTATATAAACGGGTCCGCGCCTTTGTACTCTGCTCCCTTCACCGCTACAAACCAACCAACCATCGTGTCCGTGCGCATCTGAGTCGCAAAGAATGGGGAATAGCGCAGTTTGCTCGTGCATGGGGCGTAGCTCAGTTGGTAGAGCGTTCGCTTGGCATGTGAAAGGTCCAGGCTTCAAGCGGCGGCGCCTCCATTTTTTGTGGTCAGTGCATGGTAAGTGTTGGTCGCGGCGAACCTAAAGGCACGCAAGATGTTGCAAAGCCAGCGTCACAGACTGATATGATGTATACTGACTTAAGGAGTGCAAGATGTAAGTGTGGGGACCGGCTGGTTTCGAGGTGTCATCGAGTGCAGATCTGTCTTAGGTATCGCGGCTTAACCTCATTGAAGTCTAGAGGGTGGACAACACGTTGGTCTTACTCAGAGCGGTGTCCGAATTCTATTTTCGACGTTATACGTGCCACTTTCATTTTGGCCAACTACGATTCGATACAGAATGCGCGAAACCTGAAAGACACCCTAACGGATACATAGAGAGTAGTGTTTGTCTGCTGAATAATGGGAGTGCAAGGGTCTGTGTCGTCTATATGGCTGTATGTAGCACCATTAGTCTACGGGGGGGCGGGCGTAGCTCTGATGGTAGAGCGCTCGCTTAGTATGCGAGAGGTACTGGGAACAATACCCAGTGCCTCCAGAATTTTTAACACACCTACATGCGCACCTTGATATGCAAGTGGAATAATTCACAACCAGCAGATGTGTCTAGGAAGATACAAGCGAATGATTAGCATCCACAATTGACAAGCGTGCTGTTATTAGTGCGCAGGAAGCACCCTCCTCCCACGCCTACACTTAATTTAGAAACAGTACAAGTGTTCCCGTAAGATTCTCAAGCCTATGTCGGAAAGATCTGCCTTGCGCCGAGTTCACGTAAATCCCACTGCACATTCCTATTCTTTGCGTGCAGTCAGCTGCTACTGGTGTTGCTAGTTGTGACTGCTGATAACAGATGCCGTAGCAATCAATTCATGGAGTGAGTTGTATGTTTTGCGATAGTCTGTCTCTGACAAGCAAGCACAGGTGACATAGGTGCGAACACAGGAAGCTTGCAGACCCTCGCTGCCTGCAGACACCGAGCAGCCACACTAGGAGGGCGGCCTAAGCGGTAGGCGAAATGTACTCATTCGCTTTGGCGCGACGTCGAACTAAAAATAATGCTGTCACTAGCGTGAGCGCGACCAATTCTTCGGCGGACCTCGGAAGAGTTCCGCCCTTCGATACCTTGCAGAGCACTGCTACGTATCGAAGTGTTAGGGCTTCGCAGAAGTCGCAGTCGCAGTCGCAGTCGCAGTCGCAGTTCCGGAACCGCCAGCAGCAGCAGCAGCAGCAGCAGCAGTTTCCAGTGCCGCCAGTTTTGCAGTAGCAGTCGTCGCCGGACCCAGCCGCAGCTTCCGGACCCAGCCGCCGCCGCCGCCGCCGCCGCCGCAGCTTCCGGCCCCCGCCGCCGCCGCCGCCGCCGCCGCCGCCGCAGCTTCCGGCCCCCGCCGCCGCCGCCGCCGCCGCCGCCGCCAGGACCCAGTGCTTCGTCTTCCTCTCCTGCTTTCGTTGTCGTCGCTATTCTCGTCTTCGTCTTTGCCTTCATCCTTTCGCTCCTCGACGTCTCTCATCTGTCATCTGTAATCTGTTCCTGACTTTGTCCCTTGTCTGTCCCCATTCTTCTTTTCTGTGTTTCCAGTTTTCCTTACTGCCATCATGACCACCCCCACCACCACCGCCACTACCACCGCCATCGTCTATACGACGCCCTCCCTCGCTGCCACTACTCTTACTTGGTGTGCTCAGTCGCCCCCGTCCTACTATATCCCGCCCCTCCTCACCCTTCCCACCCCAGCTCCCTTTGTCGCCCCATCCCCTGCTCCTTCTCCCCAAGCCTCCACACACGACCCCTTTCCCCCACTCCCCCACACCACTCATGCGGCCCCTGCCAGGGTTGTGTCTCGTCGGGCTACGACCCATGCCGCACCATCGCCGGCGCCAGCACCACCACCTGCAGCAGCGCCACAACCAGCAGCAGCACCAACAGCAGCACCAGCACCAGCACCGACACCGGGACCTGCCGCTTCCCGTCATCTCCCCGTCACTCCTGTGCCCCACACCTCCTCCCATCCTGTCCCCGCTGTTAAGCGTCCCAGTGGCACCCCCGCCTCCTCTGCACCCAAGAAGTCCCAGCATCTTCCCCCTCCCCCACCCCTAGATGCCATGGATGTCTCCCCTCCAGCCCCCTCTACTTCCTCTTCTAACTCCCCCTCCTACAAGTATCTCCTCTCCCGTCCTGATCCCTCTCTCCTGGAGGCCCGCAACCTGACCTTGCTCCTCCGCCAATACTTCCCTGCAGCCCCCATCTCCCTTCTTACCCCCCGTAGGGACTCTGTCTTGATCACCTCCCCAAGCCCTACCCTACACTCCGACATCCTCTCCCGAATTCCTCTCACCCGATTTGGACCTAATGCCTCCCTTGCCCCTGCTCCTTCCCCTTCCTCCCCCCGTCAACCCCAACCCCCACGTCGCCCGCCGACCCTCACCGCCGTGATCACTCGGCTTAGCCCGACGATCACGGAGGAAGAGGTGCTGGCGGAGTTGAAGGCCCACCCGTACCTGGAGGTGCGAGCTGTTCGCCGCATTTTCAACTCTGCGGGCCCCACTCGCCTTATGCGAGTTTTCTCCGAACACGCTCCCTCCATCGACCATCTCCTTAAGGAGGGTGCCCTCCTCTTCCACCGCCGGTATAAGGTTGACCCCTCCCGCTCCCCACCACAATCCATTCGCTGCCAGAGGTGTCTGCGTTATAACGCACACCCAACATCAGAGTGCCGCGAGGCCCCAGTCTGCCCGCATTGTAAGCAAGCGCACTTCCTCCGGCAGTGCCCCAACCTTCAGTCTCCTCCCTCCTGCAATACCTGCAACCTCCAACACCCTACCTACTCCCAGAAATGCAAGGCTCGACCTCCTCCATCCGCTCCTGAACTCACTGTTCCTCTCCGCCCTTTGGATGACCCCACCCCTCCTGGCAATTCCCTCCGTCCTCCCCCCACCGCAGAGGACATCATCAGGTTCGTCACAATAGTGCTCCAGAACGTCCATCCCTTTCAGCGTCCCCACACCCTCCACCAGATTTCCCTCGCTGCCCGTTCCGTGTTCCACCTCAACACCTACGCCACCTATTCCCACAACCAGGCCCATTTCACCTTCTCCCGTCTCGACACCCTCGTTTAAATTCCCATTATGGCACGACAGCACCGTATCCTGTTCAATAACATCCGCTCCCTTCCCTCCAACAAGCACCTCCTTATGCATACCCTTACGACCCACCGTGTGGATGCCTTCCTTCTGAACGAAACCTTTCTTCAGCCCCACCACACCGTCCACACCTCGCCCTACCTCCTTCACCGGTCTGACAATCCACTCCAGATAGCGCGTGGCGGAGTTGCCATTGGCCACCACCGCCAGATCCCTGTCCGGCTCCAACCCCTCCTTCCTGACCCCACAGAACACTTGATCCTTAGTCTCTTCTTCCCCGGCCTTACCCTTACCTGTGCCACCATCTATGTCCGCCCCGCTGCACCTATTCCTTTCGACTTCCTTTCCCACATCGACCGTACCTTCTCCTCCTACGTGATCGCCGCCGACCTTAACATCCATAGTCGTTCTGCCGCCCAGTTACGGCGGTGGCATCGGTTCCTTGCCACCCTCCAAGGCGACGTCCTTCCAATTCCCCAACACACCCGCCCTGAATCCAATACCACTCCCGATGTCGTCCTAGCCTCCCCCACCCTGCTTGGCCGCATAGCGGTGGACGTCCTTGATCCCATTGGCAGTGACCATCTCCCTGTCCTCCTCACTGTATCAGACGGTCGTCGCCCCCGTCCCGACCCGCGCCATGACCCTCCCCCGAAATATGTCCATGACTACTCCCGTGCCAACTGGAATGCCTACCGGGACTCCCTTGCTCTCCAGGTCGATAGCCACCCCCTCACCTACCACCAACCTGATGACGTTACCCGTGCTGCCTCCTTTCTCCAGCAGACCTTGTCTGAGGCCGTGGAGGCCCACGTCCCTACCATTGCCATCCATCCGCACCGCCCCACCTTACCCCCACAGGCCGTCCTTCTCCTGCGTGAATCCCGCCGGCTCTACCGTGCCTTCCTTCACACACGTGACCAGGACACACTACGACGCCACCGGCAACTACAGCGACACATCAGGAACTTACTCACGGCAAAGAAACGCCGGGACTGGCGACAGACATGCACCCGTCTTAATGCCACCTTACCTATCAACTCGTCCAAGTACTGGTCAGCCTTCCGCCGCCTTACCGGATCTAAACCCTCTCCCTACTACCCTCTCCTTCATGATGACCACCCCTTCCCTGATGCCCTTAGTAAGGCCAACCATTTCGCCTCCTACCTCTCCGATATCCTTACCATCCCTGACGATCCCCAGTTCGATTATTCCCTCTTTCCTGATGTCCGTGATCGAACTGATACCTCTGTCCCCCCGCTTGCTCCTGGCTTCCAGTACTTGGACAACATCACACACACAGAACTAAATACCCCAATCACCACTCAAGATATCATTGCTACACTTCGCCCTAAACGCAACACTGCTCCCGGTCACGATCGTGTTACTTACCGTCACCTCCGTGAAGCTCCTGCCTCCTTCCTCTCCACATTGGCCAGGCTCTACAATGTGGTCCTGTCCACCGGCTACTACCCCGACCTGTGGAAAACCTCCCGGATCCTGATGTTCCTCAAGCCCGACAAACCGCCTTCCGCTGTCTCCTCCTACCGTCCCATCAGCCTTACCTCGGTCTTCAGCAAGGTCCTGGAATCCATTCTTACCCGCCGCCTACACAAGCACCTTCACCAACACCGCCTCCTCCCCCCTACCCAATGTGGCTTTCGGCCGTCCTTCTCAGCCGATGACCTCCTCCTTCACCTCACTCACCTCCTCTCCGAACAACTCAATTCCCGTCGTTCCGCCATCTTCCTTTCCCTCGACCTCGAACGCGCATATGACCGTGTGTGGCATTCCGGTCTCCTTTTCAAGCTCCAAACCTTTGCTCTTCCTCTCAACTATGTCCGTCTGGTCGCTTCCTTCCTTTCCCACCGTCCTTCCTATGTCACCATCCACAACACTGATTCCTACACCTTCTACCCCTCCGCCGGTGTGCCCCAAGGTTCCGTCCTTTCCCCTCTTCTCTACCTCCTTTACACGGCAGACATGCCTCCACCTGCACCTCCCCTACACCTTCTCCAGTACGCCGATGACACTGCCTTCCTTGCCCTCGCTCCCACCCTGCAACGCTCCCAGCACCTTCTCCAATCCTATCTTGACCGGTTCACCACTTGGTGTAACCAGTGGTTGCTCAAGGTCAATCCTTCCAAGACCCAGGCGATCATTGTAGGCAAAACCACTCGTTCCTTCCGTCTCCTTGATTTCTATCTTACTATTTATGGCCGTCCCATCACCCTCACACCTACTCTCAAGTACCTTGGTGTCACCCTCGACCGTCGCCTCTCCTGGAACCCACATCTCCGGACGATCCAAGCCAAGGCACGCTCCCGCCTCCGCCTCCTTAAGCTCCTTTCTGGCCGTACATGGGGTCTGGACCCTTCCACCATCCTCTACACCTACAAGTCCCTCATCCGTCCTATCCTTTGCTATGCTCATCCCGCCTGGATCTCTGCCCCTCCTACCTTCTACAAGTCCATTCAGATCCTAGAACGCCATGCGCTCCGCCTCGCCTATCGCATCCGTCTCCCTTCCCCCACGCGGATCCTCTATGACCTGATTCCCTTCCCGCACCTCCTCCTTTTCCTCGAACGGTTACGGATCCTCTACACCTCCCGCAAGCTTGATCCTCCACACCCTCTTGTCTCTCCCATCCTCTCCCACCCCAACCCGCTGCCGCGCCTGCATTCCTATATCCCACCTGCTCTCCATCTTTACACCCTCCACACCCTCTCCCTCGGTGGCTTCCGTCAACTCCCCCTCCCTGATGATGCCCTCCTCCCCTCCATCTACCCCTCCTACCAACTTTGAGCCTTACCTTCCCTCTCCTCTCCTTTTCCTGTGGGCACCCTCTCTCCCTTCTCTCCCTCCCTCCCCTCCCCTTTCTCCTTGGGCTTCCACTCCCCCTACCCTCCCCCTTCTCCTCCATCCCTCTCCTCCACTGGCATCTTCCCCTCCCCCTCTCTCTCCTCTTCCCCACACCTTTTCCCCTTGGCAGGCCACGACTCTGCTGTCTTCCATCAGTTACTTTCATCGTCCTACGCCGAAGACCATCGCATGTGTTTGTGCCTCGACTCTCCTGCAGTGTGTTTGTGTTTCGTCGTTTGTGCTCCGCTGGTTCACGTGTGGCCATCTGCCATCTGCGTTTGTGCACCGTGTTTCTCCGCTTTTATCCATTGTGCTACGCACGTGACCGACTCCGTTTTAACTCTGTTTTGTCTACTGTTTGTACCCCGCCGTCTTGATTGTTTTTATATCTCACTCATCTCTGTTCTGTGTATACTCTGAGGCCGAAGAGCGGCATACTTGGTCCGCTGCCGGCCTACCTGTTTGTCACAGGTATTAAAATCACAATAAAGGAAAAAAAAAAAAAAAAAAGCGTGAGCGTTGCGTGAGCGTCGTGGAAAGTCGGAAAAGTCGGCTGCGAGGGTGAGTGCCAAGTTTGGGGAGCGTTTCGTAGTATGCGCAGTGCAATGGAGACGCGGAAACTTGTTGTGGCCCAGTGTTTTGCAGTTGGACGACAAGATTGGTACACAGTAGTAAAGAGCGAGGCACTGAGTTGGCATAAATAATGTAGTGCACAATGGGGCTCGAGATGTGTTTGTTACCTCAGGTGCTGTATAATTGTCGACAAGGAGTGAAAACGGAGCAATTTGTGACGGCTCTTTCAATTTAAGACGTTAAAAACAGACGGAATTTGCATTTGTAATACCAGAGCATCGAAACTACTTGGAACTTTTGTGTATATGAACGGGTCCGCGCCTTTGTACTCTGCTCCCTTCACCGCTACAAACCAGCCAACCATCGTGTCCGTGCGCATCTGAATCGCAAAGAATGGGGAATAGCGCAGTTTGCTTGTGCATGGGGCGTAGCTCAGTTGGTAGAGCGTTCGCTTGGCATGTAAAAGGTCCAGGGTTCAAGCGGCGGCGCCTCCATTTTTTGTGGTCAGTGCATGGTAAGTGTTGGTCGCGGCGAACCTAAAGGCACGCAAGATGTTGCAAAGCCAGCGTCACAGACTGATATGATGTATACTGACGTAAGGAGTGCAAGATGTAAGTGTGGGGACCGGCTGTTATCGAGGTGTCATCGAGTGCAGATCTGTCTTAGGTATCGCGGCTTAACCTCATTGAAGTCTAGGGGGTGGACAACACGTTGGTCTTACTCAGAGCGGTGTCCGAATTCTATTTTCGACGTTATACGTGCCACTTTCATTTTGGCCAACTACGATTCGATACAGAATGCACGAAACCTGAAAGACACCCTAACGGATACATAGAGAGTAGTGTTTGTCTGCTGAATAATGGGAGTGCAAGGGTCTGTGTCGTCTATATGGCTGTATGTAGCACCATTAGTCTTCGGGGGGGCGGGCGTAGCTCAGATGGTAGAGCGCTCGCTTAGTATTTTTAACACACCTACATGCGCACCTTGATATGCAAGTGGAATAATTGACAACCAGCAGATGTGTCTAGGAAGATACAAGCGAATGATTAGCATCCACAATTGACAAGCGTGCTGTTATTAGTGCGCAGGAAGCACCCTCCTCCCACGCCTACACTTAATTTAGAAACAGTACAAGTGTTCCCGTAAGATTCTCAAGCCTATGTCGGAAAGATCTGCCTTGCGCCGAGTTCACGTAAATCCCACTGCACATTCCTATTCTTTGCGTGCAGTCAGCTGCTACTGGTGTTGCTAGTTGTGACTGCTGATAACAGATGCCGTAGCAATCAATTCATGGAGTGAGTTGTATGTTTTGCGATAGTCTGTCTCTGACAAGCAAGCACAGGTGACATAGGTGCGAACACAGGAAGCTTGCAGACCCTCGCTGCCTGCAGACACCGAGCAGCCACACTAGGAGGGCGGCCTAAGCCGTAGGCGAAATGTACTCATTCGCTTTGGCGCGACGTCGAACTATAAATAATGCTGTCACTAGCGTGAGCGTCGTGGAAAGTCGGAAAAGTCGGCTGCGAGGGTGAGTGCCAAGTTTGGGGAGCGTTTCGTAGTATGCGCAGTGCAATGGAGACGCGGAAACTTGTTGTGGCCCAGTGTTTTGCAGTTGGACGACAAGATTGGTACACAGTAGTAAAGAGCGAGGCACTGAGTTGGCATAAATAATGTAGTGCACAATGGGGCTCGAGATGTGTTTGTTACCTCAGGTGCTGTATAATTGTCGACAAGGAGTGAAAACGGAGCAATTTGAGACGGCTCTTTCAATTTAAGACGTTAAAAACAGACGGAATTTGCATTTGTAATACCAGAGCATCGAAACTACTTGGAACTTTTGTGTATATGAACGGGTCCGCGCCTTTGTACTCTGCTCCCTTCACCGCTACAAACCAACCAACCATCGTGTCCGTGCGCATCTGAGTCGCAAAGAATGGGGAATAGCGCAGTTTGCTCGGGCAAGGGGCGTAGCTCAGTTGGTAGAGCGTTCGCTTGGCATGTGAAAGGTCCAGGGTTCAAGCGGCGGCGCCTCCATTTTTTGTGGTCGGTGCATGGTAAGTGTTGGTCGCGGCGAACCTAAAGGCACGCAAGATGTTGCAAAGCCAGCGTCACAGACTGATATGATGTATACTGACTTAAGGAGTGCAAGATGTAAGTGTGGGGACCGGCTGGTTTCGAGGTGTCATCGAGTGCAGATCTGTCTTAGGTATCGCGGCTTAACCTCATTGAAGTCTAGAGGGTGGACAACACGTTGGTCTTACTCAGAGCGGTGTCCAAATTCTATTTTCGACGTTATACGTGCCACTTTCATTTTGGCCAACTACGATTCGATACAGAATGCACGAAACCTGAAAGACACCCTAACGGATACATAGAGAGTAGTGTTTGTCTGCTGAATAATGGGAGTGCAAGGGTCTGTGTCGTCTATATGGCTGTATGTAGCACCATTAGTCTACGGGGGGGCGGGCGTAGCTCTGATGGTAGAGCGCTCGCTTAGTATGCGAGAGGTACTGGGAACAATACCCAGTGCCTCCAGAATTTTTAACACTAATACATGCGCACCGTGATATGCAAGTGGAATAATTCACAACCAGCAGATGTGTCTAGGAAGATACAAGCGAATGATTAGCATCCACAATTGACAAGCGTGCTGTTATTAGTGCGCAGGAAGCACCCTCCTCCCACGCCTACACTTAATTTAGAAACAGTACAAGTGTTCCCGTAAGATTCTCAAGCCTATGTCGGAAAGATCTGCCTTGCGCCGAGTTCACGTAAATCCCACTGCACATTCCTATTCTTTGCGTGCAGTCAGCTGCTACTGGTGTTGCTAGTTGTGACTGCTGATAACAGATGCCGTAGCAATCAATTCATGGAGTGAGTTGTATGTTTTGCGATAGTCTGTCTCTGACAAGCAAGCACAGGTGACATAGGTGCGAACACAGGAAGCTTGCAGACCCTCGCTGCCTGCAGACACCGAGCAGCCACACTAGGAGGGCGGCCTAAGCCGTAGGCGAAATGTACTCATTCGCTTTGGCGCGACGTCGAACTATAAATAATGCTGTCACTAGCGTGAGCGTCGTGGAAAGTCGGAAAAGTCGGCTGCGAGGGTGAGTGCCAAGTTTGGGGAGCGTTTCGTAGTATGCGCAGTGCAATGGAGACGCGGAAACTTGTTGTGGCCCAGTGTTTTGCAGTTGGACGACAAGATTGGTACACAGTAGTAAAGAGCGAGGCACTGAGTTGGCATAAATAATGTAGTGCACAATGGGGCTCGAGATGTGTTTGTTACCTCAGGTACTGTATAATTGTCGACAAGGAGTGAAAACGGAGCAATTTGTGACGGCTATTTCAATTTAAGACGTTAAAAACAGACGGAAATTGCATTTGTAATACCAGAGCATCGAAACTACTTGGAACTTTTGTGTATATGAACGGGTCCGCGCCTTTGTACTCTGCTCCCTTCACCGCTACAAACCAACCAACCATCGTGTCCGTGCGCATCTGAGTCGCAAAGAATGGGGAATAGCGCAGTTTGCTTGTGCATGGGGCGTAGCTCAGTTGGTAGAGCGTTCGCTTGGCATGTGAAAGGTCCAGGGTTCAAGCTGCGGCGCCTTCATTTTTTGTGGTCAGTGCATGGTAAGTGTTGGTCGCGGCGAACCTAAGGGCACGCAAGATGTTGCAAAGCCAGCGTCACAGACTGATATGATGTATACTGATGTAAGGAGAGCAAGATGTAAGTGTGGGGACCGGCTGTTATCGAGGTGTCATCGAGTGCAGATCTGTCTTAGGTATCGCGGCTTAACCTCATTGAAGTCTAGGGGGTGGACAACACGTTGGTCTTACTCAGAGCGGTGTCCGAATTCTATTTTCGACGTTATACGTGCCACTTTCATTTTGGCCAACTACGATTCGATACAGAATGCACGAAACCTGAAAGACACCCTAACGGATACATAGAGAGTAGTGTTTGTCTGCTGAATAATGGGAGTGCAAGGGTCTGTGTCGTCTATATGGCTGTATGTAGCACGATTAGTCTTCGGGGGGGCGGGCGTAGCTCAGATGGTAGAGCGCTCGCTTAGTATTTTTAACACACCTACATGCGCACCTTGATATGCAAGTGGAATAATTCACAACCAGCAGATGTGTCTAGGAAGATACAAGCGAATGATTAGCATCCACAATTGACAAGCGTGCTGTTATTAGTGCGCAGGAAGCACCCTCCTCCCACGCCTACACTTAATTTAGAAACAGTACAAGTGTTCCCGTAAGATTCTCAAGTCTATGTCGGAAAGATCTGCCTTGCGCCGAGTTCACGTAAATCCCACTGCACATTCCTATTCTTTGCGTGCAGTCAGCTGCTACTGGTGTTGCTAGTTGTGACTGCTGATAACAGATGCCGTAGCAATCAATTCATGGAGTGAGTTGTATGTTTTGCGATAGTCTGTCTCTGACAAGCAAGCACAGGTGACATAGGTGCGAACACAGGAAGCTTGCAGACCCTCGCTGCCTGCAGACACCGAGCAGCCACACTAGGAGGGCGGCCTAAGCGGTAGGCGAAATGTACTCATTCGCTTTGGCGCGACGTCGAACTAAAAATAATGCTGTCACTAGCGTGAGCGTCGTGGAAAGTCGGAAAAGTCGGCTGCGAGGGTGAGTGCCAAGTTTGGGGAGCGTTTCGTAGTATGCGCAGTGCAATGGAGACGCGGAAACTTGTTGTGGCCCAGTGTTTTGCAATTGGACGACAAGATTGGTACACAGTAGTAAAGAGCGAGGCACTGAGTTGGCATAAATAATGTAGTGCACAATGGGGCTCGAGATGTGTTTGTTACCTCAGGTGCTGTATAATTGTCGACAAGGAGTGAAAACGGAGCAATTTGTGACGGCTCTTTCAATTTAAGACGTTAAAAACAGACGGAATTTGCATTTGTAATACCAGAGCATCGAAACTACTTGGAACTTTTGTGTATATGAACGGATCCGCGCCTTTGTACTCTGCTCCCTTCACCGCTACAAACCAACCAACCATCGTGTCCGTGCGCATCTGAGTCGCAAAGAATGGGGAATAGCGCAGTTTGCTTGTGCATGGGGCGTAGCTCAGTTGGTAGAGCGTTCGCTTGGCATGTGAAAGGTCCAGGGTTCAAGCTGCGGCGCCTCCATTTTTTGTGGTCAGTGCATGGTAAGTGTTGGTCGCGGCGAACCTAAGGGCACGCAAGATGTTGCAAAGCCAGCGTCACAGACTGATATGATGTATACTGATGTAAGGAGAGCAAGATGTAAGTGTGGGGACCGGCTGTTATCGAGGTGTCATCGAGTGCAGATCTGTCTTAGGTATCGCGGCTTAACCTCATTGAAGTCTAGGGGGTGGACAACACGTTGGTCTTACTCAGAGCGGTGTCCGAATTCTATTTTCGACGTTATACGTGCCACTTTCATTTTGGCCAACTACGATTCGATACAGAATGCACGAAACCTGAAAGACACCCTAACGGATACATAGAGAGTAGTGTTTGTCTGCTGAATAATGGGAGTGCAAGGGTCTGTGTCGTCTATATGGCTGTATGTAGCACGATTAGTCTTCGGGGGGGCGGGCGTAGCTCAGATGGTAGAGCGCTCGCTTAGTATTTTTAACACACCTACATGCGCACCTTGATATGCAAGTGGAATAATTCACAACCAGCAGATGTGTCTAGGAAGATACAAGCGAATGATTAGCATCCACAATTGACAAGCGTGCTGTTATTAGTGCGCAGGAAGCACCCTCCTCCCACGCCTACACTTAATTTAGAAACAGTACAAGTGTTCCCGTAAGATTCTCAAGTCTATGTCGGAAAGATCTGCCTTGCGCCGAGTTCACGTAAATCCCACTGCACATTCCTATTCTTTGCGTGCAGTCAGCTGCTACTGGTGTTGCTAGTTGTGACTGCTGATAACAGATGCCGTAGCAATCAATTCATGGAGTGAGTTGTATGTTTTGCGATAGTCTGTCTCTGACAAGCAAGCACAGGTGACATAGGTGCGAACACAGGAAGCTTGCAGACCCTCGCTGCCTGCAGACACCGAGCAGCCACACTAGGAGGGCGGCCTAAGCCGTAGGCGAAATGTACTCATTCGCTTTGGCGCGACGTCGAACTATAAATAATGCTGTCACTAGCGTGAGCGTCGTGGAAAGTCGGAAAAGTCGGCTGCGAGGGTGAGTGCCAAGTTTGGGGAGCGTTTCGTAGTATGCGCAGTGCAATGGAGACGCGGAAACTTGTTGTGGCCCAGTGTTTTGCAGTTGGACGACAAGATTGGTACACAGTAGTAAAGAGCGAGGCACTGAGTTGGCATAAATAATGTAGTGCACAATGGGGCTCGAGATGTGTTTGTTACCTCAGGTGCTGTATAATTGTCGACAAGGAGTGAAAACGGAGCAATTTGTGACGGCTCTTTCAATTTAAGACGTTAAAAACAGACGGAATTTGCATTTGTAATACCAGAGCATCGAAACTACTTGGAACTTTTGTGTATATGAACGGGTCCGCGCCTTTGTACTCTGCTCCCTTCACCGCTACAAACCAACCAACCATCGTGTCCGTGCGCATCTGAGTCGCAAAGAATGGGGAATAGCGCAGTTTGCTCGGGCAAGGGGCGTAGCTCAGTTGGTAGAGCGTTCGCTTGGCATGTGAAAGGTCCAGGCTTCAAGCGGCGGCGCCTCCATTTTTTGTGGTCGGTGCATGGTAAGTGTTGGTCGCGGCGAACCTAAAGGCACGCAAGATGTTGCAAAGCCAGCGTCACAGACTGATATGATGTATACTGACTTAAGGAGTGCAAGATGTAAGTGTGGGGACCGGCTGGTTTCGAGGTGTCATCGAGTGCAGATCTGTCTTAGGTATCGCGGCTTAACCTCATTGAAGTCTAGAGGGTGGACAACACGTTGGTCTTACTCAGAGCGGTGTCCGAATTCTATTTTCGACGTTATACGTGCCACTTTCATTTTGGCCAACTACGATTCGATACAGAATGCACGAAACCTGAAAGACACCCTAACGGATACATAGAGAGTAGTGTTTGTCTGCTGAATAATGGGAGTGCAAGGGTCTGTGTCGTCTATATGGCTGTATGTAGCACCATTAGTCTACGGGGGGGCGGGCGTAGCTCTGATGGTAGAGCGCTCGCTTAGTATGCGAGAGGTACTGGGAACAATACCCAGTGCCTCCAGAATTTTTAACACTCCTACATGCGCACCGTGATATGCAAGTGGAATAATTCACAACCAGCAGATGTGTCTAGGAAGATACAAGCGAATGATTAGCATCCACAATTGACAAGCGTGCTGTTATTAGTGCGCAGGAAGCACCCTCCTCCCACGCCTACACTTAATTTAGAAACAGTACAAGTGTTCCCGTAAGATTCTCAAGCCTATGTCGGAAAGATCTGCCTTGCGCCGAGTTCACGTAAATCCCACTGCACATTCCTATTCTTTGCGTGCAGTCAGCTGCTACTGGTGTTGCTAGTTGTGACTGCTGATAACAGATGCCGTAGCAATCAATTCATGGAGTGAGTTGTATGTTTTGCGATAGTCTGTCTCTGACAAGCAAGCACAGGTGACATAGGTGCGAACACAGGAAGCTTGCAGACCCTCGCTGCCTGCAGACACCGAGCAGCCACACTAGGAGGGCGGCCTAAGCCGTAGGCGAAATGTACTCATTCGCTTTGGCGCGACGTCGAACTATAAATAATGCTGTCACTAGCGTGAGCGTCGTGGAAAGTCGGAAAAGTCGGCTGCGAGGGTGAGTGCCAAGTTTGGGGAGCGTTTCGTAGTATGCGCAGTGCAATGGAGACGCGGAAACTTGTTGTGGCCCAGTGTTTTGCAGTTGGACGACAAGATTGGTACACAGTAGTAAAGAGCGAGGCACTGAGTTGGCATAAATAATGTAGTGCACAATGGGGCTCGAGATGTGTTTGTTACCTCAGGTGCTGTATAATTGTCGACAAGGAGTGAAAACGGAGCAATTTGTGACGGCTATTTCAATTTAAGACGTTAAAAACAGACGGAAATTGCATTTGTAATACCAGAGCATCGAAACTACTTGGAACTTTTGTGTATATGAACGGGTCCGCGCCTTTGTACTCTGCTCCCTTCACCGCTACAAACCAACCAACCATCGTGTCCGTGCGCATCTGAGTCGCAAAGAATGGGGAATAGCGCAGTTTGCTTGTGCATGGGGCGTAGCTCAGTTGGTAGAGCGTTCGCTTGGCATGTGAAAGGTCCAGGGTTCAAGCTGCGGCGCCTTCATTTTTTGTGGTCAGTGCATGGTAAGTGTTGGTCGCGGCGAACCTAAGGGCACGCAAGATGTTGCAAAGCCAGCGTCACAGACTGATATGATGTATACTGATGTAAGGAGAGCAAGATGTAAGTGTGGGGACCGGCTGTTATCGAGGTGTCATCGAGTGCAGATCTGTCTTAGGTATCGCGGCTTAACCTCATTGAAGTCTAGGGGGTGGACAACACGTTGGTCTTACTCAGAGCGGTGTCCGAATTCTATTTTCGACGTTATACGTGCCACTTTCATTTTGGCCAACTACGATTCGATACAGAATGCACGAAACCTGAAAGACACCCTAACGGATACATAGAGAGTAGTGTTTGTCTGCTGAATAATGGGAGTGCAAGGGTCTGTGTCGTCTATATGGCTGTATGTAGCACGATTAGTCTTCGGGGGGGCGGGCGTAGCTCAGATGGTAGAGCGCTCGCTTAGTATTTTTAACACACCTACATGCGCACCTTGATATGCAAGTGGAATAATTCACAACCAGCAGATGTGTCTAGGAAGATACAAGCGAATGATTAGCATCCACAATTGACAAGCGTGCTGTTATTAGTGCGCAGGAAGCACCCTCCTCCCACGCCTACACTTAATTTAGAAACAGTACAAGTGTTCCCGTAAGATTCTCAAGTCTATGTCGGAAAGATCTGCCTTGCGCCGAGTTCACGTAAATCCCACTGCACATTCCTATTCTTTGCGTGCAGTCAGCTGCTACTGGTGTTGCTAGTTGTGACTGCTGATAACAGATGCCGTAGCAATCAATTCATGGAGTGAGTTGTATGTTTTGCGATAGTCTGTCTCTGACAAGCAAGCACAGGTGACATAGGTGCGAACACAGGAAGCTTGCAGACCCTCGCTGCCTGCAGACACCGAGCAGCCACACTAGGAGGGCGGCCTAAGCGGTAGGCGAAATGTACTCATTCGCTTTGGCGCGACGTCGAACTAAAAATAATGCTGTCACTAGCGTGAGCGTCGTGGAAAGTCGGAAAAGTCGGCTGCGAGGGTGAGTGCCAAGTTTGGGGAGCGTTTCGTAGTATGCGCAGTGCAATGGAGACGCGGAAACTTGTTGTGGCCCAGTGTTTTGCAATTGGACGACAAGATTGGTACACAGTAGTAAAGAGCGAGGCACTGAGTTGGCATAAATAATGTAGTGCACAATGGGGCTCGAGATGTGTTTGTTACCTCAGGTGCTGTATAATTGTCGACAAGGAGTGAAAACGGAGCAATTTGTGACGGCTCTTTCAATTTAAGACGTTAAAAACAGACGGAATTTGCATTTGTAATACCAGAGCATCGAAACTACTTGGAACTTTTGTGTATATGAACGGATCCGCGCCTTTGTACTCTGCTCCCTTCACCGCTACAAACCAACCAACCATCGTGTCCGTGCGCATCTGAGTCGCAAAGAATGGGGAATAGCGCAGTTTGCTTGTGCATGGGGCGTAGCTCAGTTGGTAGAGCGTTCGCTTGGCATGTGAAAGGTCCAGGGTTCAAGCTGCGGCGCCTCCATTTTTTGTGGTCAGTGCATGGTAAGTGTTGGTCGCGGCGAACCTAAGGGCACGCAAGATGTTGCAAAGCCAGCGTCACAGACTGATATGATGTATACTGATGTAAGGAGAGCAAGATGTAAGTGTGGGGACCGGCTGTTATCGAGGTGTCATCGAGTGCAGATCTGTCTTAGGTATCGCGGCTTAACCTCATTGAAGTCTAGGGGGTGGACAACACGTTGGTCTTACTCAGAGCGGTGTCCGAATTCTATTTTCGACGTTATACGTGCCACTTTCATTTTGGCCAACTACGATTCGATACAGAATGCACGAAACCTGAAAGACACCCTAACGGATACATAGAGAGTAGTGTTTGTCTGCTGAATAATGGGAGTGCAAGGGTCTGTGTCGTCTATATGGCTGTATGTAGCACGATTAGTCTTCGGGGGGGCGGGCGTAGCTCAGATGGTAGAGCGCTCGCTTAGTATTTTTAACACACCTACATGCGCACCTTGATATGCAAGTGGAATAATTCACAACCAGCAGATGTGTCTAGGAAGATACAAGCGAATGATTAGCATCCACAATTGACAAGCGTGCTGTTATTAGTGCGCAGGAAGCACCCTCCTCCCACGCCTACACTTAATTTAGAAACAGTACAAGTGTTCCCGTAAGATTCTCAAGTCTATGTCGGAAAGATCTGCCTTGCGCCGAGTTCACGTAAATCCCACTGCACATTCCTATTCTTTGCGTGCAGTCAGCTGCTACTGGTGTTGCTAGTTGTGACTGCTGATAACAGATGCCGTAGCAATCAATTCATGGAGTGAGTTGTATGTTTTGCGATAGTCTGTCTCTGACAAGCAAGCACAGGTGACATAGGTGCGAACACAGGAAGCTTGCAGACCCTCGCTGCCTGCAGACACCGAGCAGCCACACTAGGAGGGCGGCCTAAGCGGTAGGCGAAATGTACTCATTCGCTTTGGCGCGACGTCGAACTAAAAATAATGCTGTCACTAGCGTGAGCGTTGCGTGAGCGTCGTGGAAAGTCGGAAAAGTCGGCTGCGAGGGTGAGTGCCAAGTTTGGGGAGCGTTTCGTAGTATGCGCAGTGCAATGGAGACGCGGAAACTTGTTGTGGCCCAGTGTTTTGCAATTGGACGACAAGATTGGTACACAGTAGTAAAGAGCGAGGCACTGAGTTGGCATAAATAATGTAGTGCACAATGGGGCTCGAGATGTGTTTGTTACCTCAGGTGCTGTATAATTGTCGACAAGGAGTGAAAACGGAGCAATTTGTGACGGCTCTTTCAATTTAAGACGTTAAAAACAGACGGAATTTGCATTTGTAATACCAGAGCATCGAAACTACTTGGAACTTTTGTGTATATGAACGGGTCCGCGCCTTTGTACTCTGCTCCCTTCACCGCTACAAACCAACCAACCATCGTGTCCGTGCGCATCTGAGTCGCAAAGAATGGGGAATAGCGCAGTTTGCTTGTGCATGGGGCGTAGCTCAGTTGGTAGAGCGTTCGCTTGGCATGTGAAAGGTCCAGGGTTCAAGCTGCGGCGCCTCCATTTTTTGTGGTCAGTGCATGGTAAGTGTTGGTCGCGGCGAACCTAAGGGCACGCAAGATGTTGCAAAGCCAGCGTCACAGACTGATATGATGTATACTGATGTAAGGAGAGCAAGATGTAAGTGTGGGGACCGGCTGTTATCGAGGTGTCATCGAGTGCAGATCTGTCTTAGGTATCGCGGCTTAACCTCATTGAAGTCTAGGGGGTGGACAACACGTTGGTCTTACTCAGAGCGGTGTCCGAATTCTATTTTCGACGTTATACGTGCCACTTTCATTTTGGCCAACTACGATTCGATACAGAATGCACGAAACCTGAAAGACCCCCTAACGGATACATAGAGAGTAGTGTTTGTCTGCTGAATAATGGGAGTGCAAGGGTCTGTGTCGTCTATATGGCTGTATGTAGCACTATTAGTCTTCGGGGGGGCGGGCGTAGCTCAGATGGTAGAGCGCTCGCTTAGTATTTTTAACACACCTACATGCGCACCTTGATATGCAAGTGGAATAATTCACAACCAGCAGATGTGTCTAGGAAGATACAAGCGAATGATTAGCATCCACAATTGACAAGCGTGCTGTTATTAGTGCGCAGGAAGCACCCTCCTCCCACGCCTACACTTAATTTAGAAACAGTACAAGTGTTCCCGTAAGATTCTCAAGTCTATGTCGGAAAGATCTGCCTTGCGCCGAGTTCACGTAAATCCCACTGCACATTCCTATTCTTTGCGTGCAGTCAGCTGCTACTGGTGTTGCTAGTTGTGACTGCTGATAACAGATGCCGTAGCAATCAATTCATGGAGTGAGTTGTATGTTTTGCGATAGTCTGTCTCTGACAAGCAAGCACAGGTGACATAGGTGCGAACACAGGAAGCTTGCAGACCCTCGCTGCCTGCAGACACCGAGCAGCCACACTAGGAGGGCGGCCTAAGCGGTAGGCGAAATGTACTCATTCGCTTTGGCGCGACGTCGAACTAAAAATAATGCTGTCACTAGCGTGAGCGTTGCGTGAGCGTCGTGGAAAGTCGGAAAAGTCGGCTGCGAGGGTGAGTGCCAAGTTTGGGGAGCGTTTCGTAGTATGCGCAGTGCAATGGAGACGCGGAAACTTGTTGTGGCCCAGTGTTTTGCAGTTGGACGACAAGATTGGTACACAGTAGTAAAGAGCGAGGCACTGAGTTGGCATAAATAATGTAGTGCACAATGGGTCTCGAGATGTGTTTGTTACCTCAGGTGCTGTATAATTGTCGACAAGGAGTGAAAACGGAGCAATTTGAGACGGCTCTTTCAATTTAAGACGTTAAAAACAGACGGAATTTGCATTTGTAATACCAGAGCATAGAAACTACTTGGAACTTTTGTGTATATGAACGGGTCCGCGCCTTTGTACTCTGCTCCCTTCACCGCTACAAACCAACCAACCATCGTGTCCGTGCGCATCTGAGTCGCAAAGAATGGGGAATAGCGCAGTTTGCTTGTGCATGGGGCGTAGCTCAGTTGGTAGAGCGTTCGCTTGGCATGTGAAAGTTCCAGGGTTCAAGCTGCGGCGCCTCCATTTTTTGTGGTCAGTGCATGGTAAGTGTTGGTCGCGGCGAACCTAAAGGCACGCAAGATGTTGCAAAGCCAGCGTCACAGACTGATATGATTTATACTGATGTAAGGAGAGCAAGATGTAAGTGTGGGGACCGGCTGTTATCGAGGTGTCATCGAGTGCAGATCTGTCTTAGGTATCGCGGCTTAACCTCATTGAAGTCTAGGGGGTGGACAACACGTTGGTCTTACTCAGAGCGGTGTCCGAATTCTATTTTCGACGTTATACGTGCCACATTCATTTTGGCAACTACGATTCGATACAGAATGCACGAAACCTGAAAGACACCCTAACGGATACATAGAGAGTAGTGTTTGTCTGCTGAATAATGGGAGTGCAAGGGTCTGTGTCGTCTATATGGCTGTATGTAGCACCATTAGTCTTCGGGGGGGGCGGGCGTAGCTCAGATGGTAGAGCGCTCGCTTAGTATTTTTAACACACCTACATGCGCACCTTGATATGCAAGTGGAATAATTCACAACCAGCAGATGTGTCTAGGAAGATACAAGCGAATGATTAGCATCCACAATTGACAAGCGTGCTGTTATTAGTGCGCAGGAAGCACCCTCCTCCCACGCCTACACTTAATTTAGAAACAGTACAAGTGTTCCCGTAAGATTCTCAAGCCTATGTCGGAAAGATCTGCCTTGCGCCGAGTTCACGTAAATCCCACTGCACATTCCTATTCTTTGCGTGCAGTCAGCTGCTACTGGTGTTGCTAGTTGTGACTGCTGATAACAGATGCCGTAGCAATCAATTCATGGAGTGAGTTGTATGTTTTGCGATAGTCTGTCTCTGACAAGCAAGCACAGGTGACATAGGTGCGAACACAGGAAGCTTGCAGACCCTCGCTGCCTGCAGACACCGAGCAGCCACACTAGGAGGGCGGCCTAAGCGGTAGGCGAAATGTACTCATTCGCTTTGGCGCGACGTCGAACTAAAAATAATGCTGTCACTAGCGTGAGCGTTGCGTGAGCGTCGTGGAAAGTCGGAAAAGTCGGCTGCGAGGGTGAGTGCCAAGTTTGGGGAGCGTTTCGTAGTATGCGCAGTGCAATGGAGACGCGGAAACTTGTTGTGGCCCAGTGTTTTGCAATTGGACGACAAGATTGGTACACAGTAGTAAAGAGCGAGGCACTGAGTTGGCATAAATAATGTAGTGCACAATGGGGCTCGAGATGTGTTTGTTACCTCAGGTGCTGTATAATTGTCGACAAGGAGTGAAAACGGAGCAATTTGTGACGGCTCTTTCAATTTAAGACGTTAAAAACAGACGGAATTTGCATTTGTAATACCAGAGCATCGAAACTACTTGGAACTTTTGTGTATATGAACGGGTCCGCGCCTTTGTACTCTGCTCCCTTCACCGCTACAAACCAACCAACCATCGTGTCCGTGCGCATCTGAGTCGCAAAGAATGGGGAATAGCGCAGTTTGCTTGTGCATGGGGCGTAGCTCAGTTGGTAGAGCGTTCGCTTGGCATGTGAAAGGTCCAGGGTTCAAGCTGCGGCGCCTCCATTTTTTGTGGTCAGTGCATGGTAAGTGTTGGTCGCGGCGAACCTAAGGGCACGCAAGATGTTGCAAAGCCAGCGTCACAGACTGATATGATGTATACTGATGTAAGGAGAGCAAGATGTAAGTGTGGGGACCGGCTGTTATCGAGGTGTCATCGAGTGCAGATCTGTCTTAGGTATCGCGGCTTAACCTCATTGAAGTCTAGGGGGTGGACAACACGTTGGTCTTACTCAGAGCGGTGTCCGAATTCTATTTTCGACGTTATACGTGCCACTTTCATTTTGGCCAACTACGATTCGATACAGAATGCACGAAACCTGAAAGACCCCCTAACGGATACATAGAGAGTAGTGTTTGTCTGCTGAATAATGGGAGTGCAAGGGTCTGTGTCGTCTATATGGCTGTATGTAGCACCATTAGTCTTCGGGGGGGCGGGCGTAGCTCAGATGGTAGAGCGCTCGCTTAGTATTTTTAACACACCTACATGCGCACCTTGATATGCAAGTGGAATAATTCACAACCAGCAGATGTGTCTAGGAAGATACAAGCGAATGATTAGCATCCACAATTGACAAGCGTGCTGTTATTAGTGCGCAGGAAGCACCCTCCTCCCACGCCTACACTTAATTTAGAAACAGTACAAGTGTTCCCGTAAGATTCTCAAGTCTATGTCGGAAAGATCTGCCTTGCGCCGAGTTCACGTAAATCCCACTGCACATTCCTATTCTTTGCGTGCAGTCAGCTGCTACTGGTGTTGCTAGTTGTGACTGCTGATAACAGATGCCGTAGCAATCAATTCATGGAGTGAGTTGTATGTTTTGCGATAGTCTGTCTCTGACAAGCAAGCACAGGTGACATAGGTGCGAACACAGGAAGCTTGCAGACCCTCGCTGCCTGCAGACACCGAGCAGCCACACTAGGAGGGCGGCCTAAGCGGTAGGCGAAATGTACTCATTCGCTTTGGCGCGACGTCGAACTAAAAATAATGCTGTCACTAGCGTGAGCGTTGCGTGAGCGTCGTGGAAAGTCGGAAAAGTCGGCTGCGAGGGTGAGTGCCAAGTTTGGGGAGCGTTTCGTAGTATGCGCAGTGCAATGGAGACGCGGAAACTTGTTGTGGCCCAGTGTTTTGCAGTTGGACGACAAGATTGGTACACAGTAGTAAAGAGCGAGGCACTGAGTTGGCATAAATAATGTAGTGCACAATGGGTCTCGAGATGTGTTTGTTACCTCAGGTGCTGTATAATTGTCGACAAGGAGTGAAAACGGAGCAATTTGAGACGGCTCTTTCAATTTAAGACGTTAAAAACAGACGGAATTTGCATTTGTAATACCAGAGCATAGAAACTACTTGGAACTTTTGTGTATATGAACGGGTCCGCGCCTTTGTACTCTGCTCCCTTCACCGCTACAAACCAACCAACCATCGTGTCCGTGCGCATCTGAGTCGCAAAGAATGGGGAATAGCGCAGTTTGCTTGTGCATGGGGCGTAGCTCAGTTGGTAGAGCGTTCGCTTGGCATGTGAAAGTTCCAGGGTTCAAGCTGCGGCGCCTCCATTTTTTGTGGTCAGTGCATGGTAAGTGTTGGTCGCGGCGAACCTAAAGGCACGCAAGATGTTGCAAAGCCAGCGTCACAGACTGATATGATTTATACTGATGTAAGGAGAGCAAGATGTAAGTGTGGGGACCGGCTGTTATCGAGGTGTCATCGAGTGCAGATCTGTCTTAGGTATCGCGGCTTAACCTCATTGAAGTCTAGGGGGTGGACAACACGTTGGTCTTACTCAGAGCGGTGTCCGAATTCTATTTTCGACGTTATACGTGCCACTTTCATTTTGGCAACTACGATTCGATACAGAATGCACGAAACCTGAAAGACACCCTAACGGATACATAGAGAGTAGTGTTTGTCTGCTGAATAATGGGAGTGCAAGGGTCTGTGTCGTCTATATGGCTGTATGTAGCACCATTAGTCTTCGGGGGGGGCGGGCGTAGCTCAGATGGTAGAGCGCTCGCTTAGTATTTTTAACACACCTACATGCGCACCTTGATATGCAAGTGGAATAATTCACAACCAGCAGATGTGTCTAGGAAGATACAAGCGAATGATTAGCATCCACAATTGACAAGCGTGCTGTTATTAGTGCGCAGGAAGCACCCTCCTCCCACGCCTACACTTAATTTAGAAACAGTACAAGTGTTCCCGTAAGATTCTCAAGCCTATGTCGGAAAGATCTGCCTTGCGCCGAGTTCACGTAAATCCCACTGCACATTCCTATTCTTTGCGTGCAGTCAGCTGCTACTGGTGTTGCTAGTTGTGACTGCTGATAACAGATGCCGTAGCAATCAATTCATGGAGTGAGTTGTATGTTTTGCGATAGTCTGTCTCTGACAAGCAAGCACAGGTGACATAGGTGCGAACACAGGAAGCTTGCAGACCCTCGCTGCCTGCAGACACCGAGCAGCCACACTAGGAGGGCGGCCTAAGCGGTAGGCGAAATGTACTCATTCGCTTTGGCGCGACGTCGAACTAAAAATAATGCTGTCACTAGCGTGAGCGTTGCGTGAGCGTCGTGGAAAGTCGGAAAAGTCGGCTGCGAGGGTGAGTGCCAAGTTTGGGGAGCGTTTCGTAGTATGCGCAGTGCAATGGAGACGCGGAAACTTGTTGTGGCCCAGTGTTTTGCAGTTGGACGACAAGATTGGTACACAGTAGTAAAGAGCGAGGCACTGAGTTGGCATAAATAATGTAGTGCACAATGGGGCTCGAGATGTGTTTGTTACCTCAGGTGCTGTATAATTGTCGACAAGGAGTGAAAACGGAGCAATTTGTGACGGCTCTTTCAATTTAAGACGTTAAAAACAGACGGAATTTGCATTTGTAATACCAGAGCATCGAAACTACTTGGAACTTTTGTGTATATGAACGGGTCGCGCCTTTGTACTCTGCTCCCTTCACCGCTACAAACCAACCAACCATCGTGTCCGTGCGCATCTGAGTCGCAAAGAATGGGGAATAGCGCAGTTTGCTTGTGCATGGGGCGTAGCTCAGTTGGTAGAGCGTTCGCTTGGCATGTGAAAGGTCCAGGGTTCAAGCTGCGGTGCCTCCATTTTTTGTGGTCAGTGCATGGTAAGTGTTGGTCGCGGCGAACCTAAGGGCACGCAAGATGTTGCAAAGCCAGCGTCACAGACTGATATGATGTATACTGATGTAAGGAGAGCAAGATGTAAGTGTGGGGACCGGCTGTTATCGAGGTGTCATCGAGTGCAGATCTGTCTTAGGTATCGCGGCTTAACCTCATTGAAGTCTAGGGGGTGGACAACACGTTGGTCTTACTCAGAGCGGTGTCCGAATTCTATTTTCGACGTTATACGTGCCACTTTCATTTTGGCCAACTACGATTCGATACAGAATGCACGAAACCTGAAAGACCCCCTAACGGATACATAGAGAGTAGTGTTTGTCTGCTGAATAATGGGAGTGCAAGGGTCTGTGTCGTCTATATGGCTGTATGTAGCACCATTAGTCTTCGGGGGGGCGGGCGTAGCTCAGATGGTAGAGCGCTCGCTTAGTATTTTTAACACACCTACATGCGCACCTTGATATGCAAGTGGAATAATTCACAACCAGCAGATGTGTCTAGGAAGATACAAGCGAATGATTAGCATCCACAATTGACAAGCGTGCTGTTATTAGTGCGCAGGAAGCACCCTCCTCCCACGCCTACACTTAATTTAGAAACAGTACAAGTGTTCCCGTAAGATTCTCAAGCCTATGTCGGAAAGATCTGCCTTGCGCCGAGTTCACGTAAATCCCACTGCACATTCCTATTCTTTGCGTGCAGTCAGCTGCTACTGGTGTTGCTAGTTGTGACTGCTGATAACAGATGCCGTAGCAATCAATTCATGGAGTGAGTTGTATGTTTTGCGATAGTCTGTCTCTGACAAGCAAGCACAGGTGACATAGGTGCGAACACAGGAAGCTTGCAGACCCTCGCTGCCTGCAGACACCGAGCAGCCACACTAGGAGGGCGGCCTAAGCGGTAGGCGAAATGTACTCATTCGCTTTGGCGCGACGTCGAACTAAAAATAATGCTGTCACTAGCGTGAGCGTTGCGTGAGCGTCGTGGAAAGTCGTAAAAGTCGGCTGCGAGGGTGAGTGCCAAGTTTGGGGAGCGTTTCGTAGTATGCGCAGTGCAATGGAGACGCGGAAACTTGTTGTGGCCCAGTGTTTTGCAGTTGGACGACAAGATTGGTACACAGTAGTAAAGAGCGAGGCACTGAGTTGGCATAAATAATGTAGTGCACAATGGGGCTCGAGATGTGTTTGTTACCTCAGGTGCTGTATAATTGTCGACAAGGAGTGAAAACGGAGCAATTTGTGACGGCTCTTTCAATTTAAGACGTTAAAAACAGACGGAATTTGCATTTGTAATACCAGAGCATCGAAACTACTTGGAACTTTTGTGTATATGAACGGGTCGCGCCTTTGTACTCTGCTCCCTTCACCGCTACAAACCAACCAACCATCGTGTCCGTGCGCATCTGAGTCGCAAAGAATGGGGAATAGCGCAGTTTGCTTGTGCATGGGGCGTAGCTCAGTTGGTAGAGCGTTCGCTTGGCATGTGAAAGGTCCAGGGTTCAAGCTGCGGTGCCTCCATTTTTTGTGGTCAGTGCATGGTGAGTGTTGGTCGCGGCGAACCTAAGGGCACGCAAGATGTTGCAAAGCCAGCGTCACAGACTGATATGATGTATACTGATGTAAGGAGAGCAAGATGTAAGTGTGGGGACCGGCTGTTATCGAGGTGTCATCGAGTGCAGATCTGTCTTAGGTATCGCGGCTTAACCTCATTGAAGTCTAGGGGGTGGACAACACGTTGGTCTTACTCAGAGCGGTGTCCGAATTCTATTTTCGACGTTATACGTGCCACTTTCATTTTGGCCAACTACGATTCGATACAGAATGCACGAAACCTGAAAGACCCCCTAACGGATACATAGAGAGTAGTGTTTGTCTGCTGAATAATGGGAGTGCAAGGGTCTGTGTCGTCTATATGGCTGTATGTAGCACCATTAGTCTTCGGGGGGGCGGGCGTAGCTCAGATGGTAGAGCGCTCGCTTAGTATTTTTAACACACCTACATGCGCACCTTGATATGCAAGTGGAATAATTCACAACCAGCAGATGTGTCTAGGAAGATACAAGCGAATGATTAGCATCCACAATTGACAAGCGTGCTGTTATTAGTGCGCAGGAAGCACCCTCCTCCCACGCCTACACTTAATTTAGAAACAGTACAAGTGTTCCCGTAAGATTCTCAAGCCTATGTCGGAAAGATCTGCCTTGCGCCGAGTTCACGTAAATCCCACTGCACATTCCTATTCTTTGCGTGCAGTCAGCTGCTACTGGTGTTGCTAGTTGTGACTGCTGATAACAGATGCCGTAGCAATCAATTCATGGAGTGAGTTGTATGTTTTGCGATAGTCTGTCTCTGACAAGCAAGCACAGGTGACATAGGTGCGAACACAGGAAGCTTGCAGACCCTCGCTGCCTGCAGACACCGAGCAGCCACACTAGGAGGGCGGCCTAAGCGGTAGGCGAAATGTACTCATTCGCTTTGGCGCGACGTCGAACTATAAATAATGCTGTCACTAGCGTGAGCGTCGTGGAAAGTCGGAAAAGTCGGCTGCGAGGGTGAGTGCCAAGTCTGGGGAGCGTTTCGTAGTATGCGCAGTGCAATGGAGACGCGGAAACTTGTTGTGGCCCAGTGTTTTGCAGTTGGACGACAAGATTGGTACACAGTAGTAAAGAGCGAGGCACTGAGTTGGCATAAATAATGTAGTGCACAATAGGGCTCGAGATGTGTTTGTTACCTCAGGTGCTGTATGATTGTCGACAAGGAGTGAAAACGGAGCAATTTGTGACGGCTCTTTCAATTTAAGACGTTAAAAACAGACGGAATTTGCATTTGTAATACCAGAGCATCGAAACTACTTGGAACTTTTGTGTATATGAACGGGTCCGCGCCTTTGTACTCTGCTCCCTTCACCGCTACAAACCAACCAACCATCGTGTCCGTGCGCATCTGAGTCGCAAAGAATGGGGAATAGCGCAGTTTGCTCGTGCATGGGGCGTAGCTCAGTTGGTGGGCCGGCCGCGGTGGTCTAGCGGTTCAGGCGCTCAATCCGGAACCGCGCGACTGCTACGGTCGCAGGTTCGAATCCTGCCTCGGGCATGGTTGTGTGTGATGTCCTTAGGTTAGTTAGATTTAAGCCCGCATCTCGTGGTCATGCGGTAGCGTTCTCGCTTCCCATGCCCGGGTTCCCGGGTTCGATTCCCGGCGGGGTCAGGGATTTTCTCTGCCTCGTGATGGCTGGGTGTTGTGTGATGTCCTTAGGTTGGTTAGGTTTAAGTAGTTCTAAGTTCTAGGGGACTGATGACCTAAGATGTTAAGTCCCATAGTGCTCAGAGCCATATGAACCATTCGTACAAGTCAGCCAGCGGCTGCGCTGGAGGTCGGACGTGCCGTGCTGTGTGCTGTGCTGCGTTAGCTCCGCGTGGTAAGTCTCTGCTCTTGCTGCAACGCGTCGCTGTCTATAGTATTTGTGTAGACATGAAAAAGAATTAAGAGATGTCGCAACCGCAACGAAAAGATACTTTGAAATTCACGTTTGATCGCAACTTTGTCCGACCGAGGTCATTTGATGTTGAACAGTGGTTAGAGGATGATGTTAAAATAGGACTTGATGATATTATCGGCATAAATTTCTCGATTATGAACAGTGTGGTTTTCGTGAAACTTGCCAGTCCAGAATTGTGTGAAAGGATAGTTCGATCTTGTGGTGGCATTCTGAAATTTAAACATGCTGACGGAAATGTTGGGGAGGTTACCGTTGCCCATGCTGGTCTAGGTATTCGGACCGTGCGAGTCTTTGAACTTCCCTTTGAAATTACAAGTGACCAGATAAATGCTGTTATTGCTCCATACGGGAAAGTTTTGAGTAATATTGCCGAACGGTGGTCTGCTGCACACAAATTCCCTGTTTTGAATGGTGTGCGCCAATTAAAAGTCGAATTGCAGAAGCACATTCCGTCGTTTATAAACGTCTGCGGATATAGAGCTGTTGTGATGTATGATGACCAACCGAAAACGTGTGCTGTCTGCAATTTACCAGGCCACGTTCGTGCAGACTGTGTTCAAAGGCGAGTGGCGCAACTGCCTGCCGGCGATGCCGTCAGGCCCCCTGCTATATCAACGCTGCCCGTGACGTATGTCGCCGTAGCGCGCGGTTTTGCAAGTGCCACTGCGCCCCCCGAAGTTACTACGAATACCGACCCACAAGCGACCGACCAACCGACCGACTCAGGTGTATCATCTGTAGACACTCAACCCCCCTGCGAAGACATATCTGCTCCTGCCCTGGTCGCCGTGGAATCGCCCAATGAGGGAATGGATACGGACGCGACCTCAGTCGCTTCGGGTAGTGCTCCTCTGCATCCTGGAGCTTCTTTAGGAGGTATCAAAAGCGTATCAGGTGCACAGAAAACGGACTCGCAACCAGCCGTTTCTAGTGGTGCTCTTCCGAATCCTGCAGCTGCCTTAGGCACTGACCACAGGCCGTCAAGTGCAATGAAATCAGACCTGGCGTCAGTCACTTCGAGTAGTGCTACTTTGCAACCTGAGGCTTCTTCAGGTACCGTCCAAAGTCCACCACGAGACGCATCTCCCAAGAAATCTAAAAAACGGAGGATCGCGCGTCAAGGTGCAGAGCAGACTGCACCACAACTGCGTGAACAGGCGAAGCAAATAGGGGGCAAAATACGTCAATCTGCATCTGAGAACTTGCAGTGCAATCAGCAGTCATCTAACGAAGACCCTGTGTCCTTGGATAGTACCTCCGGTTCTGCCAGTTTGCCCTCCGATGACGTAGCAATTACCCGAACCGAAGATAAAAATCACCAGCAAACACCTGAATATAGTGCACCACTTAATGACGAACCGATGACAGGGCTGTCGAATCCGTGGGCAGACGATGTCGACGACACTACAAAGGAGGACGAAATTATGGACACCACAGGAACCGTTACAGTCACCACGATGGCCACACCACGCGATGACGTCGTCTTGAATGTCATCGCCGCGACGGATACTGTCCCAGACACGGAGAAGCCGACTGATCCCTTCCCAAGTCATGAATATTTCTAGTCTGAACGGTTTTACTGACTTGTGTCCACATGTCTCTCGGGTCAGATTTCTTAATGTTTTTTCGAAATGATATGTTGCCAGAGTTTTTCCTAATTACACTCCCGTCTTGGCTAACGTAGTTCCGTTGCAGGCCTATAAGATCGCTACGCTGAACATCAATAAAATTTGTAGCCCATTTAATTTACAAAATTTAAAAGATTTCCTGTATGCAGCTGATGTGGACATTTTGTTTTTACAAGAAGTAACAAACATCGAACTTGACTTCATACAGGGGTATAATGCTATAGTCAATCCTGGAATTGGATGTGATTTGGGTACCGCATTTCTTTTCAAAGAGGGCGTCGTCATTACAGACGTAACAAAACTGCCTAACGGCAGAGGCATTGCCGGCACGCTTTATAACACCAGGATTATTAATGTCTATGCCCCATCTGGTTCTACCAATCGGTGCCAACGAGCACAGTTTTTTAAGGAGGGAATTGTTCCTTTGTTTGGTGTACACTGCACCCATACCATCCTTGGAGGCGACTTTAACAGTGTCATACATGCCAAAGACCAAACTCCGAACTACAACAAATCGCCGGACCTGGAACGTATCGTCACCGACCTCCGTTTAACTGATTCGTGGGAGCAAAAGCACGGCGCGGCACCCGGCTTTACCCACCTCACTAATCATTCAGCGAGCCGGTTGGATCGAATATATGTCTCGCCCAATCTGAAACACCGCATCCTGCAGTCTGAAGTTTGGCCAACCGTTTTTTCGGACCACGCTGCATATATATGCACATTAAATTTGGAACGACAAGGAACCTGTCGATATAAAGGGCCATGGAAACTTAATGTTTCACACTTAAAAGATCCTGCCTGTCGAGAAGCCTTTCTCACCACTTGGAGAGCCTGCGAGACCAAACTCAGCTCTTACCAGTCGACCTTGGATTGGTGGCTCAAATGCGCCAAACCTCAGATCCGGAGATGTTTCATCAACTACTCCCGGGAGAAGAGCTTTTGGCGGAAAAGAACGATAGAATTTTACTTTCATTGTCTCCGAGAACTCTACCTGCAAGGTGCTACAGCTATTGGGAACCATGGGAGAATTAAAAAATTCCAGGCAAAAATACTGACATTAAGGCGACAACAGCTTGAAGGATACCAAATAAGGTCAAGAGCAGAGACTGTGGCGCAAAAAGAAGCCACTTCGATATATCATGTGATTCGTGAAACTAAACGAGGATTCCGCAAAATACTGACGGAGCTTAAAACTGATAATGGAACCACCTTGACAATGCACAACGACATAAAAGCAGAAATACTAACCCATTTCGACAACTTGTTTTCACATAAAGAGGTAGACGAAAAAGCACAGGACGATTTACTGATCCACCTGCAAGGACGCGTTGGTAACGCGTACGCGGAAGCTCTAATAGCGGAGGCGACCGAAGACGATGTACACTATGCTGTCTATCAAAGTGCAAAAAATAAATCCCCTGGAGCTGACGGCATACCAGCAGAATTTTATCAAGTCTTCTGGGAACATATAAAACATAGAATTACATGCATCTGTAATGAACTTCTGAACCTCAATAAGGAGATACCGAAAGATTTTCGTGAAGGTATGATAGTGTTAATCGCAAAAAAATCGGCTGGCAAGAAAATTGGAAATTTGAGACCAATCACTCTGCTGAACAGTGACTATAAAATTTTTTCGCGGCTCTTAGCCCACAGACTTAAAAATGTAATGGCCAGCGTCACCGGCCCATATCAGTCTAGCGTGGGCAAAGATAGGAAAATTCAGCAGACGCTGTCCGACTACCGCGACATAATTTCAATAGCAGAAGTATGTCGACTAAAATGTGCCATCGTGTCGTTAGATTTCGATAAAGCCTTCGACAGGATCAGCCACTCCTACCTCCTGAAAACGATGGGCGCAATGGGTTTTCCGCCGAGATTCGTCGACCTCATACGACGTTTGGTAACGAATAACTCCTCCAGAATCATCATAAATGGACAGCCTAGCCGGCCAGTCGAGATCGCATGTTCCGTCAGGCAAGGTTGTCCGTTGTCCATGGCACTTTTTGCCATGGCCATCGAACCTTTGCTCGCTACCTTGACTCAGCGGTTACAAGGATTGCAAATACGAGGAAACAAAATAATATGTAAAGCTTATGCGGACGATGTTGGGTTTCTCGTTATGAATGTAGCGGAAGTCGAGACGGCAATGCACATAATAGAAAAATACGAACGAGCGTCAGCCGCGAGATTAAACAAAACCAAGTCCGGCATATTCAATATCGGATGTGGCATTGGCATGCGCACACACGGTCAGTTACGTGAGCTAACAGCCCTGAAGTGTCTCGGCATTGATTTCCGAAAAAATATACGTCAAACTATTGCGGCCAACTATAGACAAGTACTAACTACCATACGAGCTAGTGTACGGACACATAGTATTCGACAATTAAATGAAATTCAGAGAGTGTCTTTAGCTAACGTCTCTATTACTTCCAAAGTCAATTATGTCGCCCAGATACTGCCAATACCCGCCGGCATCGCCAAACAAATTATGTCAGCAATAGGCTATTTTGTGAGCCGTGGCCACATATTTAAAATCCAGTATGACACTCTGACGCTCGCCACTAATAATGGCGGCTTAAACTTAACGAATGTTACTAAAAAGTCGCAGGCTCTGTACATCTCCAATACGTTTCAACAATGGAGACAATCCGGCAGCTGTATCGCCGCGCACTTGCTATCTGAAATAGCTCCAGATGACCTCTCTCCACCCATTAATGTGCAGCACATACCGAGCGGACTTTACCATTTACGATGGTTTTTAATAGAATATAGCTACCTACGTTCAAGAATTCCGGAAAAAGACATGACAAACGTAAAAGAAATATATGGCAAATTGATGGGAGAAAAGAAGAACAACAAAATAGAACAAAACTATCCATGTTCTAACTGGAAAGTGATATGGGCAAATATTCATAACCGTAACTTAGCTACTCATCTGAAAGCAACATGGTACTTTGTTGTAAATAGGAAAGTTGCAACAAACTCGAAACTTCATTCGATCCACTTAGCGGATTCGCCTTTGTGTGCAACGTGTAGTTTAATTGATAACGAAGAACATCGTTTCGTGTGCGACAAGGTTAAAGATATCTGGCTGAATGTCCGACGAAAGCTGGCACTCATCCTTCGAACGTCACCTAACGCTATAAAGCCTGCGGACTTTTTGACACCGGATGATGTACCCTTTCCTAACACGAAACGCAACGCAGTCAATTGGCTGAAAGCGGCAACGGTCCATTACCTCTTCACGAAGGAAGAGAAAAGCCAAGAGGATTTTTGGATCTCTCTGCTAACTGAGCATCACATGTTACTGAAGACTAGTAAATATAAAGAAACATACGCAAATTTTTTAATCAAGACCTTGATGTAAAGGAATTAACAAGAAATATCTGCGGACACAGAAGACAAACGTAAGAGAGTGTTCACCACTACTAACTTACTTAACAATCGTGAAAAAAAAAAAAAAAATAAAATAAAATTAGTTTTTACCGGAATTGCCGTTCTTTGAGTTCAACGTTTATTAATTTATTTTTCAAGAAGCCATTATAAATAGTTGCTTCTCACCGAATATGGTTTGTTTTTTAAGCATTTTCAGAGAGAAGAGGCAGTTTCGAAATGCCCTCTGACGTTTCTTTGTCAAGGAAGACTATTTGCTTTAAGTGTGACAACAAAAAACAGCGATGAAGAAGGAAACAAACTGAACATAACTTCCGTTTCTACCTACTGAAGACTTCATTCTTTTTTCACATTATCAATAAGCCCAAAGAAGGGGTACATTAGTTTCTCCACGATAAAGGGATTAACTTCGTCTCATCAGTTTATGGTAATGTACATGGCGTGAGAAGCCGACGCCGATGAAGGCGAATTATGGAGAGCGCAAAAAGAAAAAAAGAAAAAAAGAAAAAAAGAAAAAAAAGAAAAAAAAAGTTGGTAGAGCGTTCGCTTGGCATGTGAAAGGTCCAGGGTTCAAGCCGCGGCGCCTCCATTTTTTGTGGTCAGTGCATGGTAAGTGTTGGTCGCGGCGAACCTAAAGGCACGCAAGATGTTGCAAAGCCAGCGTCACAGACTGATATGATGTATACTGATGTAAGGAGAGCAAGATGTAAGTGTGGGGACCGGCTGTTATCGAGGTGTCATCGAGTGCAGATCTGTCTTAGGTATCGCGGCTTAACCTCATTGAAGTCTAGGGGGTGGACAACACGTTGGTCTTACTCAGAGCGGTGTCCGAATTCTATTTTCGACGTTATACGTGCCACTTTCATTTTGGCAACTACGATTCGATACAGAATGCACGAAACCTGAAAGACACCCTAACGGATACATAGAGAGTAGTGTTTGTCTGCTGAATAATGGGAGTGCAAGGGTCTGTGTCGTCTATATGGTTGTATGTAGCACCATTAGTCTTCGGGGGGGCGGGCGTAGCTCAGATGGTAGAGCGCTCGCTTAGTATTTTTAACACACCTACATGCGCACCTTGATATGCAAGTGGAATAATTCACAACCAGCAGATGTGTCTAGGAAGATACAAGCGAATGATTAGCATCCACAATTGACAAGCGTGCTGTTATTAGTGCGCAGGAAGCACCCTCCTCCCACGCCTACACTTAATTTAGAAACAGTACAAGTGTTCCCGTAAGATTCTCAAGCCTATGTCGGAAAGATCTGCCTTGCGCCGAGTTCACGTAAATCCCACTGCACATTCCTATTCTTTGCGTGCAGTCAGCTGCTACTGGTGTTGCTAGTTGTGACTGCTGATAACAGATGCCGTAGCAATCAATTCATGGAGTGAGTTGTATGTTTTGCGATAGTCTGTCTCTGACAAGCAAGCACAGGTGACATAGGTGCGAACACAGGAAGCTTGCAGACCCTCGCTGCCTGCAGACACCGAGCAGCCACACTAGGAGGGCGGCCTAAGCCGTAGGCGAATTGTGCTCATTCGCTTTGGCGCGACGTCGAAATATAAATAATGCTGTCACTAGCGTGAGCGTCGTGGAAAGTCGGAAAAGTCGGCTGCGAGGGTGAGTGCCAAGTTTGGGGAGCGTTTCGTAGTATGCGCAGTGCAATGGAGACGCGGAAACTTGTTGTGGCCCAGTGTTTTGCAGTTGGACGACAAGATTGGTACACAGTAGTAAAGAGCGAGGCACTGAGTTGGCATAAATAATGTAGTGCACAATGGGGCTCGAGATGTGTTTGTTACCTCAGGTGCTGTATGATTGTCGACAAGGAGTGAAAACGGAGTAATTTGTGACGGCTCTTTCAATTTAAGACGTTAAAAACAGACGGAATTTGCATTTGTAATACCAGAGCATCGAAACTACTTGGAACTTTTGTGTATATGAACGGGTCCGCGCCTTTGTACTCTGCTCCCTTCACCGCTACAAACCAACCAACCATCGTGTCCGTGCGCATCTGAATCGCAAAGAATGGGGAATAGCGCAGTTTGCTCGTGCATGGGGCGTAGCTCAGTTGGTAGAGCGTTCGCTTGGCATGTGAAAGGTCCAGGGTTCAACCCGCGGCGCCTCCATTTTTTGTGGTCAGTGCATGGTAAGTGTTGGTCGCGGCGAACCTAAAGGCACGCAAGATGTTGCAAAGCCGGCGTCACAGACTGATATGATGTATACTGACGTAAGGAGTGCAAGATGTAAGTGTGGGGACCGGCTGTTATCAAGGTGTCATCGAGTGCAGATCTGTCTTAGGTATCGCGGCTTAACCTCATTGAAGTCTAGAGGGTGGACAACACGTTGGTCTTACTCAGAGCGGTGTCCGAATTCTATTTTCGACGTTATACGTGCCACTTTCATTTTGGCCAACTACGATTCGATACAGAATGCACGAAACCTGAAAGACACCCTAACGGATACATAGAGAGTAGTGTTTGTCTGCTGAATAATGGGAGGGCAAGGGTCTGTGTCGTCTATATGGCTGTATGTAGCACCATTAGTCTTCGGGGGGCGGGCGTAGCTCAGATGGTAGAGCGCTCGCTTAGTATGCGAGAGGTACTGGGATCAGTGCCTCCAGAATTTTTAACACACCTACATGCGCACCTTGATATGCAAGTGGAATAATTCACAACCAGCAGATGTGTCTAGGAAGATACAAGCGAATGATTAGCATCCACAATTGACAAGCGTGCTGTTATTAGTGCGCAGGAAGCACCCTCCTCCCACGCCTACATTTAATTTAGAAACAGTACAAGTGTTCCCGTAAGATTCTCAAGCCTATGTCGGAAAGATCTGCCTTGCGCCGAGTTCTCGTAAATCCCACTGCACATTCCTATTCTTTGCGTGCAGTCAGCTGCTACTGGTGTTGCTAGTTGTGACTGCTGATAACAGATGCCGTAGCAATCAATTCATGGAGTGAGTTGTATGTTTTGCGATAGTCTGTCTCTGACAAGCAAGCACAGGTGACATAGGTGCGAACACAGGAAGCTTGCAGACCCTCGCTGCCTGCAGACACCGAGCAGCCACACTAGGAGGGCGGCCTAAGCCGTAGGCGAAATGTACTCATTCGCTTTGGCGCGACGTCGAACTATAAATAATGCTGTCACTAGCGTGAGCGTCGTGGAAAGTCGGAAAAGTCGGCTGCGAGGGTGAGTGCCAAGTTTGGGGAGCGTTTCGTAGTATGCGCAGTGCAATGGAGACACGGAAACTTGTTGTGGCCCAGTGTTTTGCAGTTGGACGACAAGATTGGTACACAGTAGTAAAGAGCGAAGCACTGAGTTGGCATAAATAATGTAGTGCACAATGGGGCTCGAGCTGTGTTTCTTACCTCAGGTGCTGTATAATTGTCGACAAGGAGTGAAAACGGAGCAATTTGTGACGGCTCTTTCAATTTAAGACGTTAAAAACAGACGGAATTTGCATTTGTAATACCAGAGCATCGAAACTACTTGGAACTTTTGTGTATATGAACGGGTCCGCGCCTTTGTACTCTGCTCCCTTCACCGCTACAAACCAACCAACCATCGTGTCCGTGCGCATCTGAGTCGCAAAGAATGGGGAATAGAGCAGTTTGCTCGTGCATGGGGCGTAGCTCAGTTGGTAGACCGTTCGCTTGGGATGTGAAAGGTCCAGGGTTCAAGCCGCGGCGCCTCCATTTTTTGTGGTCAGTGCATGGTAAGTGTTGGTCGCGGCGAACCTAAAGGCACGCAAGATGTTGCAAAGACAGCGTCACAGACTGATATGATGTATACTGATGTAAGGAGAGCAAGATGTAAGTGTGGGGACCGGCTGTTATCGAGGTGTCATCGAGTGCAGATCTGTCTTAGGTATCGCGGCTTAACCTCATTGAAGTCTAGGAGGTGGACAACACGTTGGTCTTACTCAGAGCGGTGTCCGAATTCTATTTTCGACGTTATACGTGCCACTTTCATTTTGGCAACTACGATTCGATACAGAATGCACGAAACCTGAAAGACACCCTAACGGATACACAGAGAGTAGTGTTTGTCTGCTGAATAATGGGAGTGCAAGGGTCTGTGTCGTCTATATGGCTGTATGTAGCACCATTAGTCTTCGGGGGGCGGGCGTAGCTCAGATGGTAGAGCGCTCGCTTAGTATTTTTAACACACCTACATGCGCACCTTGATATGCAAGTGGAATAATTCACAACCAGCAGATGTGTCTAGGAAGATACAAGCGAATGATTAGCATCCACAATTGACAAGCGTGCTGTTATTAGTGCGCAGGAAGCACCCTCCTCCCACGCCTACACTTAATTTAGAAACAGTACAAGTGTTCCCGTAAGATTCTCAAGCCTATGTCGGAAAGATCTGCCTTGCGCCGAGTTCACGTAAATCCCACTGCACATTCCTATTCTTTGCGTGCAGTCAGCTGCTACTGGTGTTGCTAGTTATGACTGCTGATAACAGATGCCGTAGCAATCAATTCATGGAGTGAGTTGTATGTTTTGCGATAGTCTGTCTCTGACAAGCAAGCACAGGTGACATAGGTGCGAACACAGGAAGCTTGCAGACCCTCGCTGCCTGCAGACACCGAGCAGCCACACTAGGAGGGCGGCCTAAGCCGTAGGCGAAATGTACTCATTCGCTTTGGCGCGACGTCGAACTATAAATAATGCTGTCACTAGCGTGAGCGTCGTGGAAAGTCGGAAAAGTCGGCTGCGAGGGTGAGTGCCAAGATTGGGGAGCGTTTCGTAGTATGCGCAGTGCAATGGAGACGCGGAAACTTGTTGTGGCCCAGTGTTTTGCAGTTGGACGACAAGATTGGTACACAGTAGTAAAGAGCGAGGCACTGAGTTGGCATAAATAATGTAGTGCACAATGGGGCTCGAGATGTGTTTGTTACCTCAGGTGCTGTATAATTGTCGACAAGGAGTGAAAACGGAGCAATTTGTGACGGCTCTTTCAATTTAAGACGTTAAAAACAGACGGAATTTGCATTTGTAATACCAGAGCATCGAAACTACTTGGAACTTTTGTGTATATGAACGGGTCCGCGCCTTTGTTCTCTGCTCCCTTCACCGCTACAAACCAACCAACCATCGTGTCCGTGCGCATCTGAGTCGCAAAGAATGGGGAATAGCGCAGTTTGCGCGTGCATGGGGCGTAGCTCAGTTGGTAGAGCGTTCGCTTGGCATGTGAAAGGTCCAGGGTTCAAGCCGCGGCGGCTCTATTTTTTGTGGTCAGTGCATGGTAAGTGTTGGTCGCGGCGAACCTAAAGGCACGCAAGATGTTGCAAAGCCAGCGTCACAGACTGATATGATGTATACTGACGTAAGGAGAGCAAGATGTAAGTGTGGGGACCGGCTGTTATCGAGGTGTCATCGAGTGCAGATCTGTCTGAGGTATCGCGGCTTAACCTCATTGAAGTCTAGAGGGTGGACAACACGATGGTCTTACTCAGAGCGGTGTCCGAATTCTATTTTCGACGTTATACTTGCCACTTTCATTGTGGCCAACTACGATTCGATACAGAATGCACGAAACCTGAAAGACACCCTAATGGATACTTAGAGAGTAGTGTTTGTCTGCTGAATAATGGGAGTGCAAGGGTCTGTGTCGTCTATATGGCTGTATGTAGCACCATTAGTCTTTGGGAGGGCGGGCGTAGGTCAGATTGTAGAGCGCTCGCTTAGAATGCGAGAGGTACTGGAATCAAAACCCAGTGCCTCCAGAATTTTTAACACACCTACATGCGCACCTTGCCATGCAAGTGGAATAATTCACAATCAGCAGATTTGTCTAGGAAGATACAAGCGAATGATTAGCATCCACAATTGACAAGCGTGCTGTTATTAGTGCGCAGGAAGCACCCTCCTCCCACGCCTACACTTAATTTAGAAACAGTACAAGTGTTCCCGTAAGATTCTCAAGCCTATGTCGGAAAGATCTGCCTTGCGCCGAGTTCACGTAAATCCCACTGCACATTCCTATTCTTTGCGTGCAGTCAGCTGCTACTGGTGTTGCTAGTTGTGACTGCTGATAACAGATGCCGTAGCAATCAGTTCATGGAGTGAGTTGTATGTTTTGCGATAGTCTGTCTCTGACAAGCAAGCACAGGTGACATAGGTGCGAACACAGGAAGCTTGCAGACCCTCGCTGCCTGCAGACACCGAGCAGCCACACTAGGAGGGCGGCCTAAGCCGTAGGCGAAATGTACTCATTCGCTTTGGCGCGACGTCGAACTATAAATAATGCTGTCACTAGCGTGAGCGTCGTGGAAAGTCGGAAAAGTCGGCTGCGAGGGTGAGTGCCAAGTTTGGGGAGCGTTTCGTAGTATGCGCAGTGCAATGGAGACGCGGAAACTTGTTGTGGCCCAGTGTTTTGCAGTTGGACGACAAGATTGGTACACAGTAGTAAAGAGCGAGGCACTGAGTTGGCATAAATAATGTAGTGCACAATGGGGCTCGAGATGTGTTTGTTACCTCAGGTGCTGTATAATTGTCGACAAGGAGTGAAAACGGAGCAATTTGTGACGGCTCTTTCAATTTAAGACGTTAAAAACAGACGGAATTTGCATTTGTAATACCAGAGCATCGAAACTACTGGGAACTTTTGTGTATATGAACGGGTCCGAGCCTTTGTACTCTGCTCCCTTCACCGCTACAAACCAACCAACCATCGAGTCCGTGCGCATCTGAGTCGCAAAGAATGGGGAATAGCGCAGTTTGCTCGTGCATGGGGCGTAGCTCAGTTGGTAGAGCGTTCGCTTGGCATGTGAAAGGTCCAGGGTTCAAGCCGCGGCGGCTCTATTTTTTGTGGTCAGTGCATGGTAAGTGTTGGTCGCGGCGAACCTAAAGGCACGCAAGATGTTGCAAAGCCAGCGTCACAGACTGATATGATGTATACTGACGTAAGGAGAGCAAGATGTAAGCGTGGGGACCGGCTGTTATCGAGGTGTCATCGAGTGCAGATCTGTCTTAGGTATCGCGGCTTAACCTCATTGAAGTCTAGAGGGTGGACAACACGTTGGTCTTGCTCAGAGCGGTGTCCGAATTCTATTTTCGACGTTATACGTGCCACTTTCATTGTGGCCAACTACGATTCGATACAGAATGCACGAAACCTGAAAGACACCCTAATGGATACTTAGAGAGTAGTGTTTGTCTGCTGAATAATGGGAGTGCAAGGGTCTGTGTCGTCTATATGGCTGTATGTAGCACCATTAGTCTTTGGGGGAGGCGGGCGTAGCTCAGATGGTAGAGCGCTCGCTTAGTATGCGAGAGGTACTGGAATCAAAACCCAGTGCCTCCAGAATTTTTAACACACCTACATGCACACCTTGCCATGCAACTGGAATAATTCACAACCAGCAGATGTGTCTAGGAAGATACAAGCGAATGATTAGCATCCACAATTGACAAGCGTGCTGTTATTAGTGCGCAGGAAGCACCCTCCTCCCACGCCTACACTTAATTTAGAAACAGTACAAGTGTTCCCGTAAGATTCTCAAGCCTATGTCGGAAAGATCTGCCTTGCGCCGAGTTCACGTAAATCCCACTGCACATTCCTATTCTTTGCGTGCAGTCAGCTGCTACTGGTGTTGCTAGTTGTGACTGCTAATAACAGATGCCGTAGCAATCAATTCATGGAGTGAGTTGTATGTTTTGCGATAGTCTGTCTCTGACAAGCAAGCACAGGTGACATAGGTGCGAACACAGGAAGCTTGCAGACCCTCGCTGCCTGCAGACACCGAGCAGCCACACTAGGAGGGCGGCCTAAGCCGTAGGCGAAATGTACTCATTCGCTTTGGCGCGACGTCGAACTATAAATAATGCTGTCACTAGCGTGAGCGTCGTGGAAAGTCGGAAAAGTCGGCTGCGAGGGTGAGTGCCAAGTTTGGGGAGCGTTTCGTAGTATGCGCAGTGCAATGGAGACGCGGAAACTTGTTGTGGCCCAGTGTTTTGCAGTTGGACGACAAGATTGGTACACAGTAGTAAAGAGCGAGGCACTGAGTTGGCATAAATAATGTAGTGCACAATGGGGCTCGAGATGTGTTTGTTACCTCAGGTGCTGTATAATTGTCGACAAGGAGTGAAAACGGAGCAATTTGTGACGGCTCTTTCAATTTAAGACGTTAAAAACAGACGGAATTTGCATTTGTAATACCAGAGCATCGAAACTACTTGGAACTTTTGTGTATATGAACGGGTCCGCGCCTTTGTACTCTGCTCCCTACACCGCTACAAACCAACCAACCATCGTGTCCGTGCGCATCTGAGTCGCAAAGAATGGGGAATAGCGCAGTTTGCTCGTGCATGGGGCGTAGCTCAGTTGGTAGAGCGTTCGCTTGGCATGTGAAAGGTCCAGGGTTCAAGCCGCGGCGGCTCTATTTTTTGTGGTCAGTGCATGGTAAGTGTTGGTCGCGGCGAACCTAAAGGCACGCAAGATGTTGCAAAGCCAGCGTCACAGACTGATATGATGTATACTGACGTAAGGAGAGCAAGATGTAAGCGTGGGGACCGGCTGTTATCGAGGTGTCATCGAGTGCAGATCTGTCTTAGGTATCGCGGCTTAACCTCATTGAAGTCTAGAGGGTGGACAACACGTTGGTCTTGCTCAGAGCGGTGTCCGAATTCTATTTTCGACGTTATACGTGCCACTTTCATTGTGGCCAACTACGATTCGATACAGAATGCACGAAACCTGAAAGACACCCTAATGGATACTTAGAGAGTAGTGTTTGTCTGCTGAATAATGGGAGTGCAAGGGTCTGTGTCGTCTATATGGCTGTATGTAGCACCATTAGTCTTTGGGGGAGGCGGGCGTAGCTCAGATGGTAGAGCGCTCGCTTAGTATGCGAGAGGTACTGGAATCAAAACCCAGTGCCTCCAGAATTTTTAACACACCTACATGCGCACCTTGCCATGCAAGTGGAATAATTCACAACCAGCAGATGTGTCTAGGAAGATACAAGCGAATGATTAGCATCCACAATTGACAAGCGTGCTGTTATTAGTGCGCAGGAAGCACCCTCCTCCCACGCCTACACTTAATTTAGAAACAGTACAAGTGTTCCCGTAAGATTCTCAAGCCTATGTCGGAAAGATCTGCCTTGCGCCGAGTTCACGTAAATCCCACTGCACATTCCTATTCTTTGCGTGCAGTCAGCTGCTACTGGTGTTGCTAGTTGTGACTGCTAATAACAGATGCCGTAGCAATCAATTCATGGAGTGAGTTGTATGTTTTGCGATAGTCTGTCTCTGACAAGCAAGCACAGGTGACATAGGTGCGAACACAGGAAGCTTGCAGACCCTCGCTGCCTGCAGACACCGAGCAGCCACACTAGGAGGGCGGCCTAAGCCGTAGGCGAAATGTACTCATTCGCTTTGGCGCGACGTCGAACTATAAATAATGCTGTCACTAGCGTGAGCGTCGTGGAAAGTCGGAAAAGTCGGCTGCGAGGGTGAGTGCCAAGTTTGGGGAGCGTTTCGTAGTATGCGCAGTGCAATGGAGACGCGGAAACTTGTTGTGGCCCAGTGTTTTGCAGTTGGACGACAAGATTGGTACACAGTAGTAAAGAGCGAGGCACTGAGTTGGCATAAATAATGTAGTGCACAATGGGGCTCGAGATGTGTTTGTTACCTCAGGTGCTGTATAATTGTCGACAAGGAGTGAAAACGGAGCAATTTGTGACGGCTCTTTCAATTTAAGACGTTAAAAACAGACGGAATTTGCATTTGTAATACCAGAGCATCGAAACTACTTGGAACTTTTGTGTATATGAACGGGTCCGCGCCTTTGTACTCTGCTCCCTACACCGCTACAAACCAACCAACCATCGTGTCCGTGCGCATCTGAGTCGCAAAGAATGGGGAATAGCGCAGTTTGCTCGTGCATGGGGCGTAGCTCAGTTGGTAGAGCGTTCGCTTGGCATGTGAAAGGTCCAGGGTTCAAGCCGCGGCGGCTCTATTTTTTGTGGTCATTGCATGGTAAGTGTTGGTCGCGGCGAACCTAAAGGCACGCAAGATGTTGCAAAGCCAGCGTCACAGACTGATATGATGTATACTGACGTAAGGAGAGCAAGATGTAAGTGTGGGGACCGGCTGTTATCGAGGTGTCATCGAGTGCAGATCTGTCTTAGGTATCGCGGCTTAACCTCATTGAAGTCTAGAGGGTGGACAACACGTTGGTCTTGCTCAGAGCGGTGTCCGAATTCTATTTTCGACGTTATACGTGCCACTTTCATTGTGGCCAACTACGATTCGATACAGAATGCACGAAACCTGAAAGACACCCTAATGGATACTTAGAGAGTAGTGTTTGTCTGCTGAATAATGGGAGTGCAAGGGTCTGTGTCGTCTATATGGCTGTATGTAGCACCATTAGTCTTTGGGGGAGGCGGGCGTAGCTCAGATGGTAGAGCGCTCGCTTAGTATGCGAGAGGTACCGGAATCAAAACCCAGTGCCTCCATAATTTTTAACACACCTACATGCGCACCTTGCCATGCAAGTGGAATAATTCACAACCAGCAGATGTGTCTAGGAAGATACAAGCGAATGATTAGCATCCACAATTGACAAGCGTGCTGTTATTAGTGCGCAGGAAGCACCCTCCTCCCACGCCTACACTTAATTTAGAAACAGTACAAGTGTTCCCGTAAGATTCTCAAGCCTATGTCGGAAAGATCTGCCTTGCGCCGAGTTCACGTAAATCCCACTGCACATTCCTATTCTTTGCGTGCAGTCAGCTGCTACTGGTGTTGCTAGTTGTGACTGCTAATAACAGATGCCGTAGCAATCAATTCATGGAGTGAGTTGTATGTTTTGCGATAGTCTGTCTCTGACAAGCAAGCACAGGTGACATAGGTGCGAACACAGGAAGCTTGCAGACCCTCGCTGCCTGCAGACACCGAGCAGCCACACTAGGAGGGCGGCCTAAGCCGTAGGCGAAATGTACTCATTCGCTTTGGCGCGACGTCGAACTATAAATAATGCTGTCACTAGCGTGAGCGTCGTGGAAAGTCGGAAAAGTCGGCTGCGAGGGTGAGTGCCAAGTTTGGGGAGCGTTTCGTAGTATGCGCAGTGCAATGGAGACGCGGAAACTTGTTGTGGCCCAGTGTTTTGCAGTTGGACGACAAGATTGGTACACAGTAGTAAAGAGCGAGGCACTGAGTTGGCATAAATAATGTAGTGCACAATGGGGCTCGAGATGTGTTTGTTACCTCAGGTGCTGTATAATTGTCGACAAGGAGTGAAAACGGAGCAATTTGTGACGGCTCTTTCAATTTAAGACGTTAAAAACAGACGGAATTTGCATTTGTAATACCAGAGCATCGAAACTACTTGGAACTTTTGTGTATATGAACGGGTCCGCGCCTTTGTACTCTGCTCCCTTCACCGCTACAAACCAACCAACCATCGTGTCCGTGCGCATCTGAGTCGCAAAGAATGGGGAATAGCGCAGTTTGCTCGTGCATGGGGCGTAGCTCAGTTGGTAGAGCGTTCGCTTGGCATGTGAAAGGTCCAGGGTTCAAGCCGCGGCGGCTCTATTTTTTGTGGTCAGTGCATGGTAAGTGTTGGTCGCGGCGAACCTAAAGGCACGCAAGATGTTGCAAAGCCAGCGTCACAGACTGATATGATGTATACTGACGTAAGGAGAGCAAGATGTAAGTGTGGGGACCGGCTGTTATCGAGGTGTCATCGAGTGCAGATCTGTCTTAGGTATCGCGGCTTAACCTCATTGAAGTCTAGAGGGTGGACAACACGTTGGTCTTGCTCAGAGCGGTGTCCGAATTCTATTTTCGACGTTATACGTGCCACTTTCATTGTGGCCAACTACGATTCGATACAGAATGCACGAAACCTGAAAGACACCCTAATGGATACTTAGAGAGTAGTGTTTGTCTGCTGAATAATGGGAGTGCAAGGGTCTGTGTCGTCTATATGGCTGTATGTAGCACCATTAGCCTTTGGGGAAGGCGGGCGTAGCTCAGATGGTAGAGCGCTCGCTTAGTATGCGAGAGGTACTGGAATCAAAACCCAGTGCCTCCAGAATTTTTAACACACCTACATGCGCACCATGCCATGCAACTGGAATAATTCACAACCAGCAGATGTGTCTAGGAAGATACAAGCGAATGATTAGCATCCACAATTGACAAGCGTGCTGTTATTAGTGCGCAGGAAGCACCCTCCTCCCACGCCTACACTTAATTTAGAAACAGTACAAGTGTTCCCGTAAGATTCTCAAGCCTATGTCGGAAAGATCTGCCTTGCGCCGAGTTCACGTAAATCCCACTGCACATTCCTATTCTTTGCGTGCAGTCAGCTGCTACTGGTGTTGCTAGTTGTGACTGCTAATAACAGATGCCGTAGCAATCAATTTATGGAGTGAGTTGTATGTTTTGCGATAGTCTGTCTCTGACAAGCAAGCACAGGTGACATAGGTGCGAACACAGGAAGCTTGCAGACCCTCGCTGCCTGCAGACACCGAGCAGCCACACTAGGAGGGCGGCCTAAGCCGTAGGCGAAATGTACTCATTCGCTTTGGCGCGACGTCGAACTATAAATAATGCTGTCACTAGCGTGAGCGTCGTGGAAAGTCGGAAAAGTCGGCTGCGAGGGTGAGTGCCAAGTTTGGGGAGCGTTTCGTAGTATGCGCAGTGCAATGGAGACGCGGAAACTTGTTGTGGCCCAGTGTTTTGCAGTTGGACGACAAGATTGGTACACAGTAGTAAAGAGCGAGGCACTGAGTTGGCATAAATAATGTAGTGCACAATGGGGCTCGAGATGTGTTTGTTACCTCAGGTGCTGTATAATTGTCGACAAGGAGTGAAAACGGAGCAATTTGTGACGGCTCTTTCAATTTAAGACGTTAAAAACAGACGGAATTTGCATTTGTAATACCAGAGCATCGAAACTACTTGGAACTTTTGTGTATATGAACGGGTCCGCGCCTTTGTACTCTGCTCCCTACACCGCTACAAACCAACCAACCATCGTGTCCGTGCGCATCTGAGTCGCAAAGAATGGGGAATAGCGCAGTTTGCTCGTGCATGGGGCGTAGCTCAGTTGGTAGAGCGTTCGCTTGGCATGTGAAAGGTCCAGGGTTCAAGCCGCGGCGGCTCTATTTTTTGTGGTCAGTGCATGGTAAGTGTTGGTCGCGGCGAACCTAAAGGCACGCAAGATGTTGCAAAGCCAGCGTCACAGACTGATATGATGTATACTGACGTAAGGAGAGCAAGATGTAAGTGTGGGGACCGGCTGTTATCGAGGTGTCATCGAGTGCAGATCTGTCTTAGGTATCGCGGCTTAACCTCATTGAAGTCTAGAGGGTGGACAACACGTTGGTCTTGCTCAGAGCGGTGTCCGAATTCTATTTTCGACGTTATACGTGCCACTTTCATTGTGGCCAACTACGATTCGATACAGAATGCACGAAACCTGAAAGACACCCTAATGGATACTTAGAGAGTAGTGTTTGTCTGCTGAATAATGGGAGTGCAAGGGTCTGTGTCGTCTATATGGCTGTATGTAGCACCATTAGTCTTTGGGGGAGGCGGGCGTAGCTCAGATGGTAGATCGCTCGCTTAGTATGCGAGAGGTACTGGAATCAAAACCCAGTGCCTCCAGAATTTTTAACACACCTACATGCGCACCTTGCCATGCAAGTGGAATAATTCACAACCAGCAGATGTGTCTAGGAAGATACAAGCGAATGATTAGCATCCACAATTGACAAGCGTGCTGTTATTAGTGCGCAGGAAGCACCCTCCTCCCACGCCTACACTTAATTTAGAAACAGTACAAGTGTTCCCGTAAGATTCTCAAGCCTATGTCGGAAAGATCTGCCTTGCGCCGAGTTCACGTAAATCCCACTGCACATTCCTATTCTTTGCGTGCAGTCAGCTGCTACTGGTGTTGCTAGTTGTGACTGCTAATAACAGATGCCGTAGCAATCAATTCATGGAGTGAGTTGTATGTTTTGCGATAGTCTGTCTCTGACAAGCAAGCACAGGTGACATAGGTGCGAACACAGGAAGCTTGCAGACCCTCACTGCCTGCAGACACCGAGCAGCCACACTAGGAGGGCGGCCTAAGCCGTAGGCGAAATGTACTCATTCGCTTTGGCGCGACGTCGAACTATAAATAATGCTGTCACAAGAGTGAGCGTCGTGGAAAGTCGGAAAAGTCGGCTGCGAGGGTGAGTGCCAAGTTTGGGGAGCGTTTCGTAGTATGCGCAGTGCAATGGAGACGCGGAAACTTGTTGTGGCCCAGTGTTTTGCAGTTGGACGACAAGATTGGTACACAGTAGTAAAGAGCGAGGCACTGAGTTGGCATAAATAATGTAGTGCACAATGGGGCTCGAGATGTGTTTGTTACCTCAGGTGCTGTATAATTGTCGACAAGGAGTGAAAACGGAGCAATTTGTGACGGCTCTTTCAATTTAAGACGTTAAAAACAGACGGAATTTGCATTTGTAATACCAGAGCATCGAAACTACTTGGAACTTTTGTGTATATGAACGGGTCCGCGCCTTTGTACTCAGCTCCCTTCACCGCTACAAACCAACCAACCATCGTGTCCGTGCGCATCTGAGTCGCAAAGAATGGGGAATAGCGCAGTTTGCTCGTGCATGGGGCGTAGCTCAGTTGGTAGAGCGTTCGCTTGGCATGTGAAAGGTCCAGGGTTCAAGCCGCGGCGGCTCTATTTTTTGTGGTCAGTGCATGGTAAGTGTTGGTCGCGGCGAACCTAAAGGCACGCAAGATGTTGCAAAGCCAGCGTCACAGAGTGATATGATGTATACTGACGTAAGGAGAGCAAGATGTAAGTGTGGGGACCGGCTGTTATCGAGGTGTCATCGAGTGCAGATCTGTCTTAGGTATCGCGGCTTAACCTCATTGAAGTCTAGAGGGTGGACAGCACGATGGTCTTACTCAGAGCGGTGTCCGAATTCTATTTTCGACGTTATACGTGCCACTTTCATTGTGGCCAACTACGATTCGATACAGAATGCACGAAACCTGAAAGACACCCTAACGGATACATAGAGAGTAGTGTTTGCCTGCTGAATAATGGGAGTGCAAGGGTCTGTGTCGTCTATATGGCTGTATGTAGCACCATTAGTCTTTGGGGGAGGCGGGCGTAGCTCAGATGGTAGAGCGCTCGCTTAGTATGCGAGAGGTACTGGAATCAAAACCCAGTGCCTCCAGAATTTTTAACACACCTACATGCGCACCTTGCCATGCAACTGGAATAATTCACAACCAGCAGATGTGTCTAGGAAGATACAAGCGAATGATTAGCATCCACAATTGACAAGCGTGCTGTTATTAGTGCGCAGGAAGCACCCTCCTCCCACGCCTACACTTAATTTAGAAACAGTACAAGTGTTCCCGTAAGATTCTCAAGCCTATGTCGGAAAGATCTGCCTTGCGCCGAGTTCACGTAAATCCCACTGCACATTCCTATTCTTTGCGTGCAGTCAGCTGCTACTGGTGTTGCTAGTTGTGACTGCTAATAACAGATGCCGTAGCAATCAATTCATGGAGTGAGTTGTATGTTTTGCGATAGTCTGTCTCTGACAAGCAAGCACAGGTGACATAGGTGCGAACACAGGAAGCTTGCAGACCCTCGCTGCCTGCAGACACCGAGCAGCCACACTAGGAGGGCGGCCTAAGCCGTAGGCGAAATGTACTCATTCGCTTTGGCGAGACGTCGAACTATAAATAATGCTGTCACTAGCGTGAGCGTCGTGGAAAGTCGGAAAAGTCGGCTGCGAGGGTGAGTGCCAAGTTTGGGGAGCGTTTCGTAGTATGCGCAGTGCAATGGAGACGCGGAAACTTGTTGTGGCCCAGTGTTTTGCAGTTGGACGACAAGATTGGTACACAGTAGTAAAGAGCGAGGCACTGAGTTGGCATAAATAAAGTAGTGCACAATGGGGCTCGAGATGTGTTTGTTACCTCAGGTGCTGTGTAATTGTCGACAAGGAGTGAAAACGGAGCAATTTGTGACGGCTCTTTCAATTTAAGACGTTAAAAACAGACGGAATTTGCATTTGTAATACCAGAGCATCGAAACTACTTGGAACTTTTGTGTATATGAACGGGTCCGCGCCTTTGTACTCTGCTCCCTTCACCGCTACAAACCAACCAACCATCGTGTCCGTGCGCATCTGAGTCGCAAAGAATGGGGAATAGCGCATCTTGCTCGTGCATGGGGCGTAGCTCAGTTGGTAGAGCGTTCGCTTGGCATGTGAAAGGTCCAGGGTTCAATCCGCGGCGCCTCTATTTTTTGTGGTCAGTGAATGGTAAGTGTTGGTCGCGGCGAACCTAAAGGCACGCAAGATGTTGCAAAGCCAGCGTCACAGACTGATATGATGTATACTGACGTAAGGAGAGCAAGACGTAAGTGTGGGGACCGGCTGTTATCGAGGTGTCATCGAGTGCAGATCTGTCTTAGGTATCGCGGCTTAACCTCATTGAAGTCTAGAGGGTGGACAACACGATGGTCTTACTCAGAGCGGTGTCCGAATTCTATTTTCGACGTTATACGTGCCACTTTCATTGTGGCCAACTACGATTCGATAGAGAATGCACGAAACCTGAAAGACACCCTAACGGATACTTAGAGAGTAGTGTTTGTCTGCTGAATAATGGGAGTGCAAGGGTCTGTGTCGTCTATATGGCTGTATGTAGCACCATTAGTCTTTGGGAGGGCGGGCGTAGCTCAGATGGTAGAGCGCTCGCTTAGAATGCGAGAGGTACTGGAATCAAAACCCAGTGCCTCCAGAATTTTTAACACACCTACATGCGCACCTTGCCATGCAAGTGGAATAATTCACAATCAGCAGATTTGTCTAGGAAGATACAAGCGAATGATTAGCATCCACAATTGACAAGCGTGCTGTTATTAGTGCGCAGGAAGCACGCTCCTCCCACGCCTACACTTAATTTAGAAACAGTACAAGTGTTCCCGTAAGATTCTCAAGCCTATGTCGGAAAGATCTGCCTTGCGCCGAGTTCACGTAAATCCCACTGCACATTCCTATTCTTTGCGTGCAGTCAGCTGCTACTGGTGTTGCTAGTTGTGACTGGACAAGCAAGCACAGGTGACATTGGTGCGAACACAGGAAGCTTGCAGACCCTCGCTGCCTGCAGACACCGAGCAGCCACACTAGGCGGGCGGCCTAAGCCGTAGGCGAAATGTACTCATTCGCTTTGGCGCGACGTCGAACTATAAATAATGCTGTCACTAGCATGAGCGTTGCGTGAGCAGTCGGAAAAGTCCGCTGCGAGGGTGAGTGCCAAGTTTGGGGAGCGTTTCGTAGTATGCGCAGTGCAATGGAGACGCGGAAACTTGTTGTGGCCCAGTGTTTTGCAGTTGGACGACAAGATTGGTAAACAGTAGTAATGAGCGAGGCACTGAGTTGGCATAAATAATGTAGTGCACAATGGGGTTCGAGATGTGTTTGTTACCTCAGGTGCTGTATAATTGTCGACAAGGAGTGAAAACGGAGCAATTTGTGACGGCTCTTTCAATTTAAGACGTTAAAAACAGACGGAATTTGCATTTGTAATACCAGAGCATCGAAACTACTTGGAACTTTTGTGTAAATGAACGGGTACGCGCCTTTGTACTCTGCTCCCTTCACCGCTACAAACCAACCAACCATCGTGTCCGTGCACATCTGAGTCGCAAAGAATGGGGAATAGCGCAGTTTGCTCGTGCATGGGGCGTAGCTCAGTTGGTAGAGCGTTTCGCTTGGCATGTGAAAGGTCCAGGGTTTCAAGCCGCGGCGCCTCTATTTTTTGTGGTCAGTGCATGGTAAGTGTTTGGTCGCGGCGAACCTAAAGGCACGCAAGATGTTGCAAAGCCAGCGTCACAGACTGATATGATGTATACTGACGTAAGGAGAGCAAGACGTAAGTGTGGGGACCGGCTGTTATCGAGGTGTCATCGAGTGCAGATCTGTCTTAGGTATCGCGGCTTAACCTCATTGAAGTCTAGAGGGTGGACAACACGATGGTCTTACTCAGAGCGGTGTCCGAATTCTATTTTCGACGTTATACGTGCCACTTTCATTGTGGCCAACTACGATTCGATAGAGAATGCACGAAACCTGAAAGACACCCTAATGGATACTTAGAGAGTAGTGTTTGTCTGCTGAATAATGGGAGTGCAAGGGTCTGTGTCGTCTATATGGCTGTATGTAGCACCATTAGTCTCTGGGAGGGCGGGCGTAGCTCAGATGGTCGGCAGTCTGCCTGCGGCAGCGGTGGTGAGCGGACCTCCAGGGCCAGTGCGCTGCGGCAGGAAGTGTTTACGTCAGGCGGTGAGTCGCGTGCTTACAGCGTCTGCTTATTAGTATTCGTTCCGTTCTGTAGGATCTGATATGGAATTATGAATCCGACTAACAGGAAAGATACCTTGAAGTTTACCTTTGATAGGAACTTTTCGAAACCAAATTCGTTTGAAGTTGAAGCATGGTTAGAGGAAACAGCTAAGATTACTTTTGATGACATTGTAGGGATAAATTTCTCTATCGTGACTAGTGTTGTTTATGTGAAATTAACGTCCTCTGAACTGTGTGATAGAATTGTAGAGTCCAGTGGAGGTGTACTGAAGTTTAAACATAGCGATGGTACCGTCAGTGACGTCAGCGTTACGCATGCTGGACTGGGCATCCGGACGGCACGTATTTTCGAACTCCCGTTTGAAATAACAGCCGCGCAAATAAATTCTGCATTGACACCTTACGGGAGGGTCATTAACAATTTTGCGGAGCGTTGGTCCAAAGCCCACAAATTTCCGGTGCTTAACGGCGTCAGGCAGGTTAAGATCGATATACAGAAGCACATACCTTCATATATTTACGTAGGTGGACATCGCGGAATTGTCATATATGATGGGCAGCCAAAAACGTGTGCCGGCTGTGGTGCGCCCGGCCACGTGCGCTCTGAATGTATACAAAGACGGGTGACGCAGATACCTGTCGGTGAAGCCGCTAGCCCCCCTGTGACGACGGCACTGCCACTGACATACGCTGTCGCGGCTTCTGGTCTTCCACCCGCGACCCCGCCTGTAGATGCCCCTCGTTTGAATGATGTTTTGGCCGATAACGTCAAAGAACCGAGTGCTGACGCGGCACCGCCGCTACCACACTCAGAGATGGAGGTAACGACGGATGACTCCCCAGTGGTTGATGCCACTGGTACTGAGGATGAAGCAGACGCTGTGTTCCCGGCGGATCAACCCCAGAGTCAACAGTCCACTTCGGATGTTGATGATACTGCGAACCCTAACAGGAAGCCTTCCAAAAAGAAGCGGAGACTTGCACATCAAGGAGCCAATCAGCTCGCCCCACAGCTCCGCGACAAAGCGAAACGAATAAGCAGCCAAATGTGTCAGAACACTTCTGAACCCTCTGAAGTTGGTCTCCCTGCGTCTGGTCGAATGGACATTGATCCTGTAGTGTCTCCCCCTGTGAATCCACGACGGGTGGAAGATAGTGATACCTCGAGTAGAGTCGTTTTGCCGGATACCCACGCTCAAGGAAACGCAGGATCGCTTTTGTCAGAGGCCACTCTCACTGGGAATTGGGCACAGGAAATGGAAGTATTGGATGCGAGCAATGATGCGGCTGTCATGCGGACCATTGAGACGGAATCTTCGGCACCCCCCACAGAGCAGCATACACCAACCGTACCGGGAACTACAGGAACTCCGACTGACGCGCTTGGCCTCAATTTCGTTAGCCATCCTTCTAAGACTGTTTAATTAATAGTATGTGCCTTCTCCCATGAACGAGCCCCAAGCCTATAAAATTGCCACGTTAAACATCAATAAGATACAGTCGTACTGGCGGCTCCGTAATTTACAAGATTTTGTATACGCAGCGGATATCGATATTCTGTTACTTCAAGAAGTCGCTGCGATTGAACTTGACCGAATAACTGGTTATACTACTCTCTCCAATTCCGGGAGCGGTGCGAATTTAGGGACAGCGATTCTGTTAAGAGAAGGGATTGTAGCGACCGACGCAGAAAAACTGCCTGATCATAGAGGGATCGCTGTCACTTTCCATCGGACACGCATAATCAATGTTTACGCCCCGTCCGGCAGTAGCAATAGGCGTGCTAGGGCTGAGTTCTTCACAAGCGCCATAGTCCCACTTTTTAGGGGAACCTACGATCGTATAATTTTTGCGGGTGACTTCAATTGTGTCTTAAGTCCAAAAGACCAGACGCCTAATTTTAACAAATCTGGAGAACTAGAATGTATCGTCCAAGAAATGAACCTCATTGACACATGGGAGCATACGCACGGAGCGGCACCTGGGTTCACTCATGTCACGAACCACTCTGCAAGCCGGCTAGACAGAATCTATGTATCGGCGTGTATGAAGACTCAAGTCCTCCAATCCGAAGTTTGGCCCACAATTTTTTCCGATCATGCCGCATATATTTGTACTGTTAACATGGTCAAGCAAGGCACATTTCGCGGCAGAGGTTTCTGGAAACTTAACAATGCTCTCCTTAACGATGTTGACTGTCACCGTGTCTTTAACGAAACATGGGAGGCATGTGAACGACGGGTTGCACAGTATGCCTCCGTTACTGAATGGTGGATAACACATGCCAAACCAACTTTATCAAAAATGTTTAAACGCTACGCTCGGGACAAATCCTGGTGGCAACGGCAAACGTCTGAGTTTTATTTTACTTGTCTCAGGGAGCTTTACCAGTCCGATGTGACTGTACCTGAAAATTTTATGCAGATTAAAAAAATTAAGGCAAAATTATTAAAACTTCAGCGGCAGCAGGCAGAAGGCTTTCAAATAAGGTCCAGGCCCCAGAATGTGATAGACGACGAAATGACATCCATGTTTCACGTCATTCGTGAAAATAAGAGGGGGCGGCGGAGATTAATAACTCGTCTTCAGTTGAGTGAAGGCGTTGCGCTCACGCGGCAACAAGACATACGGAACGCACTTCACAATCACTTGGCAGGTCTCCTGACAACGACACATACCGACGATGGAACTCACGATGAATTACTCAATAACTTGCAAAGGACTTTGGGTGCTGCTGAAGTCGAAACTCTCATGCGAGAAATTGATGAAGACGAATTGGATTCTGCGCTATCACGAAGTCCGAAAAATAAATCGCCGGGACCCGACGGTCTCACTGCCGAATTTTATCTTACTTTCTGCGACAAATTAAAGCCCAAGTTGTTGAGTATGTTTAATGAAATTTTACGGCCAGATTTTAATGTTCCTCAGGCTCTCGTGGAAGGCATCGTGGTTTTAATCCCTAAACGCCCAATGTGCAGTTCTGTTGACGATTTTCGGCCGCTTACTTTACTGAACAGTGACTACAAAATTTTAGCACGTATTATTTCTAATAGATTGAAAATGTTGATGAATACTGTCATTGGTCAGTACCAGACCAGTGTAGGTGTCGGTAGGACGATCTTCCAAAATTTGTCTCAATACAGGGACGTTATAGCCATTGCAGATGCGTGTAAGATACGGTGTGCGCTAGTTTCCCTTGACTTTTCAAAGGCATTCGACAGAGTAAACCATCAGTTTCTCATCCGGACGATGCATGCCATGGGATTTCCACTACGTTTTATCAATCTTATACATGAGCTCCTTCGTAAAGGAGTAACTCGACTCATGGTGAATGGCCAGCTGAGCGCATCAATTAATATTACTAATTCAGTGCGACAGGGATGCCCTATGTCGATGGCCTTGTTTGCCATTGCCATTGAGCCTTTGCTTGTCACCTTGACACAGCGTCTACAAGGATTAACCATCCACGGCATTAAGATTGTTTGTACTGCATATGCGGATGACGTCGGATTTTTGGTCATGGACGAAGGTGAAGTCGAGGAAGGCCTTCAGATCGTCAAAAACTACGAACTTGTTGCGGGTGCGAAGTTGAATGCCAGGAAATCTGGCATTATGAACATAGGACGCGGCATCTCGCTGCACCATCACGGTCAGTTGCAACTAATTTCTAAAATGAAATGCCTTGGTATTGAGTACAGGAGCAACATACAGCACACAATTGCGGTGAACTATAGGAATCTCCTGGCAAGTATGCGTGCTTGCATGCAGACCCACTACCTAAGAAGCCTTGATGAACTGCAGAAAGTCACCTTCGCTAATGTCTACCTCACCTCAAAGATTAACTACGTTGCACAAGTACTGCCCATGCCACAGGAGACAGCGAAGCGTATGATGTCCGCTCTAGGCCATTTTGTCACACGTGGACACATTTTTAAAGTCAAGTACGATACGCTCACTCTCTCCACGACCGATGGAGGCTTAAATTTAACAGATGTTCGTTCCAAGTCACGAGCTTTGTACGTATGCACCACCTACAAACGGTGGAGGTCGTTACCGAACAGTCTAACGGCTCACTTGTTAACCGAAATAGCGCCGGCCTGCCTGCAGCCTCCTGTCTCTGTTCAACATATTCCGCCTGCGCTGACTCACTTTAAGAGCTTTTTCATTGAGTTCAGTTACGTACGGTCAACTCTCCCAGAAAATGAGCTTTCCGTGGTGAAGTTAGTTTATAATAAACTACTGGCAACCAAGAACAGGAACAACATCGAACACAAATACCCCAATCATCGCTGGCCAGTGATATGGAAAAACATACATAGCCGTGATTTACCAACGTCAGTGAAAGCCTCTTGGTACAGGGTCGTGAACCGTAAAATAAGTACCAATTCACGACTTCATGCTCTACATTTGGCTGACTCACCTTTGTGCCTAACGTGCAACTTGCCTGATACTGATGAACATCGTTTTCTGTGCACCACTGTCCAAGCAGTTTGGCCATGCATTCGCCGAAAACTGGCTACGATTATGAGGACTTCCCAGCTTTGTATTAAACCTGAAGATTTCCTGTATCCGGATTCAGTGCCGTACCCGAACACCAAACGGAACTCTGTCAATTGGTTGAAGGGTCATTATGTTCATTATTTACAGACGCAAGAACCCAAGAGTGAGGCGGCGTTCTGTCTTTACCTGGCATTACAGTTTCACATACTTTCACAGACGAGACATTACAGGAAACGATATGCGAATTTTTTAGAAGTCGTTCTTCGATGAAAGAAGTATTTTTTTCTTTCCTTCATTCTACATTGCTTTGTTTTTTCTCTTTTCTTCTTCAAATGTCACAGTGACGTATACTGAACAGTGTTACGACAAGGACTATTTTATTTTCTTCTGTTTTTCTAGCGGACCAGAGTTCCCTTTTCATTTTCTATTAAAAAAAAAAAATATATATATATATATTCTACTTTGTCACCATTGCGGGACTATGCAATAGGTTTAGAAGTATCTTTGGTTTGGAAATCGGAATAGTTCAGAAGAATAAGTACTTCAGAAATCATGGCAGATGAAGCCGACGCCGACGAAGGCGATTTATGGCGAGCGCAAGGCGGGGCTGAAGGGGAGGAAGGAGGCCCTAAAAAAAAAAAAAAAAAAAAAAAAAAAAAAAAAAAAAAAAAAAAAAAAAGTGGTAGAGCACTGGTCTAATAAACCAGGGGTCGTAAGTTCCATCTTCACAGGAAAAAGATGAATTTTGCAAATCAGTTGCGCGTCGTGGTTGTATAGCAAACAGTATCTGTGATGACGAACAATTAGCAACATTGGTTTTTTTAAGAATTACTCTCAGATGTGATTAAGGCGAATGGCGCAGATAAAGCATTTGCCAAAGCGGTACAGCATAAGGTGGGAAAAAAAAAAAAAAAAAAAAAAAGATGGTAGAGCGCTCGCTTAGAATGCGAGAGGTACTGGAATCAAAACCCAGTGCCTCCAGAATTTTTAACACACCTACATGCGCACCTTGCCATGCAAGTGGAATAATTCACAATCAGCAGATTTGTCTAGGAAGATACAAGCGAATGATTAGCATCCACAATTGACAAGCGTGCTGTTATTAGTGCGCAGGAAGCACCCTCCTCCCACGCCTACACTTAATTTAGAAACAGTACAAGTGTTCCCGTAAGATTCTCAAGCCTATGTCGGAAAGATCTGCCTTGCGCCGTGTTCACGTAAATCCCACTGCACAATCCTATTCTTTGCGTGCAGTCAGCTGCTACTGGTGTCGCTAGTTGTGACTGCTGATAACAGATGCCGTAGCAATCAATTCATGGAGTGAGTTGTATGTTTTGCGATAGTCTGTCTCTGACAAGCAAGCACAGGTGACATAGGTGCGAACACAGGAAGCTTGCAGACCCTCGCTGCCTGCAGACACCGAGCAGCCACACTAGGAGGGCGGCCTAAGCCGTAGGCGAAATGTACTCATTCGCTTTGGCGCGACGTCGAACTATAAAAAATGCTGTCACTAGCGTGAGCGTTGCGTGAGCAGTCGGAAAAGTCGGCTGCGAGGGTGAGTGCCAAGTTTGGGGAGCGTTTCGTAGTATGCGCAGTGCAATGGAGACGCGGAAACTTGTTGTGGCCCAGTGTTTTGCAGTTGGACGACAAGATTGGTACACAGTAGTAAAGAGCGAGGCACTGAGTTGGCATAAATAATGTAGTGCACAATGGGGCTCGAGATGTGTTTGTTACCTCAGGTGCTGTATAATTGTCGACAAGGAGTGAAAACGGAGCAATTTGTGACGGCTCTTTCAATTTAAGACGTTAAAAACAGACGGAATTTGCATTTGTAATACCAGAGCATCGAAACTACTTGGAACTTTTGTGTATATGAACGGGTCCGCGCCTTTGTACTCTGCTCCCTTCACCGCTACAAACCAACCAACCATCGTGTCCTTGCGCATCTGAGTCGCAAAGAATGGGGAATAGCGCAGTTTGCTCGTGCATGGGGCGTAGCTCAGTTGGTAGAGCGTTCGCTTGGCATGTGAAAGGTCCAGGGTTCAAGCCGCGGCGCCTCCATTTTTTGTGGTCAGTGCATGGTAAGTGTTGGTCGCGGCGAACCTAAAGGCACGCAAGATGTTGCAAAGCCAGCGTCACAGACTGATATGATGTATACTGACGTAAGGAGAGCAAGATGTAAGTGTGGGGACCGGCTGTTATCGAGGTGTCATCGAGTGCAGATCTGTCTTAGGTATCGCGGCTTAAACTCATTGAAGTCTAGAGGGTGGACAACACGATGGTCTTACTCAGAGCGGTGTCCGAATTCTATTTTCGACGTTATACGTGCCACTTTCATTGTGGCCAACTACGATTCGATACAGAATGCACGAAACCTGAAAGACACCCTAATGGATACTTAGAGAGTAGTGTTTGTCTGCTGAATAATGGGAGTGCAAGGGTCTGTGTCGTCTATATGGCTGTATGTAGCACCATTAGTCTTTGGGGGGCGGGCGTAGCTCAGATGGTAGAGCGCTCGCTTAGTATGCGAGAGGTACTGGAATCAAAACCCAGTGCCTCCAGAATTTTTAACACACCTACATGCGCACCTTGCCATGCAAGTGGAATAATTCACAACCAGCAGATGTGTCTAGGAAGATACAAGCGAATGATTAGCATCCACAATTGACAAGCGTGCTGTTATTAGTGCGCAGGAAGCACCCTCCTCCCACGCCTACACTTAATTTAGAAACAGTACAAGTGTTCCCGTAAGATTCTCAAGCCTATGTCGGAAAGATCTGCCTTGCGCCGAGTTCACGTAAATCCCACTGCACATTCCTATTCTTTGCGTGCAGTCAGCTGCTACTGGTGTCGCTAGTTGTGACTGCTGATAACAGATGCCGTAGCAATCAATTCATGGAGTGAGTTGTATGTTTTGCGATAGTCTGTCTCTGACAAGCAAGCACAGGTGACATAGGTGCGAACACAGGAAGCTTGCAGACCCTCGCTGCCTGCAGACACCGAGCAGCCACACTAGGAGGGCGGCCTAAGCCGTAGGCGAAATGTACTCATTCGCTTTGGCGCGACGTCGAAAATAAATAATGCTGTCACTAGCGTGAGCGTCGTGGAAAGTCGGAAAAGTCGGCTGCGAGGGTGAGTGCCAAGTCTGGGGAGCGTTTCGTAGTATGCGCAGTGCAATGGAGACGCGGAAACTTGTTGTGGCAAAGTGTTTTGCAGTTGGACGACAAGATTGGTACACAGTAGTAAAGAGCGAGGCACTGAGTTGGCATAAATAATGTAGTGCACAATGGGGAACGAGATGTGTTTGTTACCTCAGGTGCTGTATAATTGTCGACAAGGAGTGAAAACGGAGCAATTTGTGACGGCTCTTTCAATTTAAGACGTTAAAAACAGACGGAATTTGCATTTGTAATACCAGAGCATCGAAACTACTTGGAACTTTTGTGTATATGAACGGGTCCGCGCCTTTGTACTCTGCTCCCTTCACCGCTACAAACCAACCAACCATCGTGTCCGTGCGCATCTGAGTCGCAAAGAATGGGGAATAGCGCAGTTTGCTCGTGCATGGGGCGTAGCTCAGTTGGTAGAGCGTTCGCTTGGCATGTGAAAGGTCCAGGGTTCAAGCCGCGGCGGCTCTATTTTTTGTGGTCAGTGCATGGTAAGTTTTGGTCGCGGCGAACCTAAAGGCACGCAAGATGTTGCAAAGCCAGCGTCACAGACTGATATGATGTATACTGACGTAAGGAGAGCAAGATGTAAGTGTGGGGACCGGCTGTTATCGAGGTGTCATCGAGTGCAGATCTGTCTTAGGTATCGCGGCTTAACCTCATTGAAGTCTAGAGGGTGGACAACACGATGGTCTTACTCAGAGCGGTGTCCGAATTCTATTTTCGACGTTATACGTGCCACTTTCATTGTGGCCAACTACGATTCGATACAGAATGCACGAAACCTGAAAGACACCCTAACGGATACATAGAGAGTAGTGTTTGTCTGCTGAATAATGGGAGTGCAAGGGTCTGTGTCGTCTATATGGCTGTATGTAGCACCATTAGTCTTCGGGGGGGCGGGCGTAGCTCAGATGGTAGAGCGCTCGCTTAGTGTGCGAGAGGCACTGGGATCAATACCGAGTGCCTCCAGAATTTTTAACACACCTACATGCGCACCTTGATATGCAAGTGGAATAATTCACAACAAGCAGATGTGTCTAAAAGATACAAGCGAATGATTAGCATCCACAATTGACAAGCGTGCTGTTATTAGTGCGCAGGAAGCACCCTCCTCCCACGCCTACACTTAATTTAGAAACAGTACAAGTGTTCCCGTAAGATTCTCAAGCCTATGTCGGAAAGATCTGCCTTGCGCCGAGTTCACGTAAATCCCACTGCACATTCCTATTCTTTGCGTGCAGTCAGCTGCTACTGGTGTCGCTAGTTGTGACTGCTGATAACAGATGCCGTAGCAATCAATTCATGGAGTGAGTTGTATGTTTTGCGATAGTCTGTCTCTGACAAGCAAGCACAGGTGACATAGGTGCGAACACAGGAAGCTTGCAGACCCTCGCTGCCTGCAGACACCGAGCAGCCACACTAGGAGGGCGGCCTAAGCCGTAGGCGAAATGTGCTCATTCGCTTTGGCGCGACGTCGAACTATAAATAATGCTGTCACTATCGTGAGCGTTGCGTGAGCTTCGTGGAAAGTGGGAAAAGTCGGCTGCGAGGGTGAGTGCCAAGTTTGGGGAGCGTTTCGTAGTATGCGCAGTGCAATGGAGACGCGGAAACTTGTTGTGGCCCAGTGTTTTGCAGTTGGACGACAAGATTGGTACACAGTAGTAAAGAGCGAGGCACTGATTTGGCATGAATAATGGAGTGCACAATGGGGCTCGAGATGTGTTTGTTACCTCAGGTGCTGTATGATTGTCGACAAGGAGTGAAAACGGAGCAATTTGTGACGGCTCTTTCAATTTAAGACGTTAAAAACAGACGGAATTTGCATTTGTAATACCAGAGCATCGAAACTACTTGGAACTTTTGTGTATATGAACGGGTCCGCGCCTTTGTACTCTGCTCCCTTCACCGCTACAAACCAACCAACCATCGTGTCCGTGCGCATCTGAGTCGCAAAGAATGGGGAATAGCGCAGTTTGCTCGTGCATGGGGCGTAGCTCAGTTGGTAGAGCGTTCGCTTGGCATGTGAAAGGTCCAGGGTTCAAGCCGCGGCGGCTCTATTTTTTGTGGTCAGTGCATGGTAAGTGTTGGTCGCGGCGAACCTAAAGGCACGCAAGATGTTGCAAAGCCAGCGTCACAGACTGATATGATGTATACTGACGTAAGGAGAGCAAGATGTAAGTGTGGGGACCGGCTGTTATCGAGGTGTCATCGAGTGCAGATCTGTCTTAGGTATCGCGGCTTAACCTCATTGAAGTCTAGAGGGTGGACAACACGATGGTCTTACTCAGAGCGGTGTCCGAATTCTATTTTCGACGTTATACGTGCCACTTTCATTGTGGCCAACTACGATTCGATACAGAATGCACGAAACCTGAAAGACACCCTAACGGATACATAGAGAGTAGTGTTTGTCTGCTGAATAATGGGAGTGCAAGGGTCTGTGTCGTCTATATGGCTGTATGTAGCACCATTAGTCTTCGGGGGGGCGGGCGTAGCTCAGATGGTAGAGCGCTCGCTTAGTATGCGAGAGGTACAGGGATCAATACCCAGTGCCTCCAGAATATTTAACACACCTACATGCGCACCTTGATATGCAAGTGGAATAATTCACAACCAGCAGATGTGTCTAAAAGATACAAGCGAATGATTAGCATCCACAATTGACAAGCGTGCTGTTATTAGTGCGCAGGAAGCACCCTCCTCCCACGCCTACACTTAATTTAGAAACAGTACAAGTGTTCCCGTAAGATTCTCAAGCCTATGTCGGAAAGATCTGCCTTGCGCCGAGTTCACGTAAATCCCACTGCACATTCCTATTCTTTGCGTGCAGTCAGCTGATACTGGTGTTGCTAGTTGTGACTGCTGATAACAGATGCCGTAGCAATCAATTCATGGAGTGAGTTGTATGTTTTGCGATAGTCTGTCTCTGACAAGCAAGCACAGGTGACATAGGTGCGAACACAGGAAGCTTGCAGACCCTCGCTGCCTGCAGACACCGAGCAGCCACACTAGGAGGGCGGCCTAAGCCGTAGGCGAAATGTACTCATTCGCTTTGGCGCGACGTCGAACTATAAATAATGCTGTCACTAGCGTGAGCGTCGTGGAAAGTCGGAAAAGTCGGCTGCGAGGGTGAGTGCCAAGTTTGGGGAGCGTTTCGTAGTATGCGCAGTGCAATGGAGACGCGGAAACTTGTTGTGGCCCAGTGTTTTGCAGTTGGACGACAAGACTGGTACACAGTAGTAAAGAGCGAGGCACTGAGTTGGCATAAATAATGTAGTGCACAATGGGGCTCGAGATGTGTTTGTTACCTCAGGTGCTGTATAATTGTCGACAAGGAGTGAAAACGGAGCAATTTGTGACGGCTCTTTCAATTTAAGACGTTAAAAACAGACGGAATTTGCATTTGTAATACCAGAGCATCGAAACTACTTGGAACTTTTGTGTATATGAACGGGTCCGCGCCTTTGTACTCTGCTCCCTTCACCGCTACAAACCAACCAACCATCGTGTCCGTGCGCATCTGAGTCGCAAAGAATGGGGAATAGCGCAGTTTGCTCGTGCATGGGGCGTAGCTCAGTTGGTAGAGCGTTCGCTTGGCATGTGAAAGGTCCAGGGTTCAAGCGGCGGCGCCTCCATTTTTTGTGGTCAGTGCATGGTAAGTTTTGGTCGCGGCGAACCTAAAGGCACGCAAGATGTTGCAAAGCCAGCGTCACAGACTGATATGATGTATACTGACGTAAGGAGAGCAAGATGTAAGTGTGGGGACCGGCTGTTATCGAGGTGTCATCGAGTGCAGATCTGTCTTAGGTATCGCGGCTTAACCTCATTGAAGTCTAGAGGGTGGACAACACGATGGTCTTACTCAGAGCGGTGTCCGAATTCTATTTTCGACGTTATACGTGCCACTTTCATTGTGGCCAACTACGATTCGATACAGAATGCACGAAACCTGAAAGACACCCTAACGGATACATAGAGAGTAGTGTTTGTCTGCTGAATAATGGGAGTGCAAGGGTCTGTGTCGTCTATATGGCTGTATGTAGCACCATTAGTCTTCGGGGGGGGCGGGCGTAGCTCAGATGGTAGAGCGCTCGCTTAGTATGCGAGAGGCACTGGGATCAATACCGAGTGCCTCCAGAATTTTTAACACACCTACATGCGCACCTTGATATGCAAGTGGAATAATTCACAACAAGCAGATGTGTCTAAAAGATACAAGCGAATGATTAGCATCCACAATTGACAAGCGTGCTGTTATTAGTGCGCAGGAAGCACCCTCCTCCCACGCCTACACTTAATTTAGAAACAGTACAAGTGTTCCCGTAAGATTCTCAAGCCTATGTCGGAAAGATCTGCCTTGCGCTGAGTTCACGTAAATCCCACTGCACATTCCTATTCTTTGCGTGCAGTCAGCTGCTACTGGTGTTGCTAGTTGTGACTGCTGATAACAGATGCCGTAGCAATCAATTCATGGAGTGAGTTGTATGTTTTGCGATAGTCTGTCTCTGACAAGCAAGCACAGGTGACATAGGTGCGAACACAGGAAGCTTGCAGACCCTCGCTGCCTGCAGACACCGAGCAGCCACACTAGGAGGGCGGCCTAAGCCGTAGGCGAAATGTGCTCATTCGCTTTGGCGCGACGTCGAACTATAAATAATGCTGTCACTATCGTGAGCGTTGCGTGAGCTTCGTGGAAAGTGGGAAAAGTCGGCTGCGAGGGTGAGTGCCAAGTTTGGGGAGCGTTTCGTAGTATGCGCAGTGCAATGGAGACGCGGAAACTTGTTGTGGCCCAGTGTTTTGCAGTTGGACGACAAGATTGGTACACAGTAGTAAAGAGCGAGGCACTGAGTTGGCATGAATAATGGAGTGCACAATGGGGCTCGAGATGTGTTTGTTACCTCAGGTGCTGTATGATTGTCGACAAGGAGTGAAAACGGAGCAATTTGTGACGGCTCTTTCAATTTAAGACGTTAAAAACAGACGGAATTTGCATTTGTAATACCAGAGCATCGAAACTACTTGGAACTTTTGTGTATATGAACGGGTCCGCGCCTTTGTACTCTGCTCCCTTCACCGCTACAAACCAACCAACCATCGTGTCCGTGCGCATCTGAGTCGCAAAGAATGGGGAATAGCGCAGTTTGCTCGTGCATGGGGCGTAGCTCAGTTGGTAGAGCGTTCGCTTGGCATGTGAAAGGTCCAGGGTTCAAGCCGCGGCGGCTCTATTTTTTGTGGTCAGTGCATGGTAAGTGTTGGTCGCGGCGAACCTAAAGGCACGCAAGATGTTGCAAAGCCAGCGTCACAGACTGATATGATGTATACTGACGTAAGGAGAGCAAGATGTAAGTGTGGGGACCGGCTGTTATCGAGGTGTCATCGAGTGCAGATCTGTCTTAGGTATCGCGGCTTAACCTCATTGAAGTCTAGAGGGTGGACAACACGATGGTCTTACTCAGAGCGGTGTCCGAATTCTATTTTCGACGTTATACGTGCCACTTTCATTGTGGCCAACTACGATTCGATACAGAATGCACGAAACCTGAAAGACACCCTAACGGATACATAGAGAGTAGTGTTTGTCTGCTGAATAATGGGAGTGCAAGGGTCTGTGTCGTCTATATGGCTGTATGTAGCACCATTAGTCTTCGGGGGGGCGGGCGTAGCTCAGATGGTAGAGCGCTCGCTTAGTATGCGAGAGGTACAGGGATCAATACCCAGTGCCTCCAGAATTTTTAACACACCTACATGCGCACCTTGATATGCAAGTGGAATAATTCACAACCAGCAGATGTGTCTAAAAGATACAAGCGAATGATTAGCATCCACAATTGACAAGCGTGCTGTTATTAGTGCGCAGGAAGCACCCTCCTCCCACGCCTACACTTAATTTAGAAACAGTACAAGTGTTCCCGTAAGATTCTCAAGCCTATGTCGGAAAGATCTGCCTTGCGCTGAGTTCACGTAAATCCCACTGCACATTCCTATTCTTTGCGTGCAGTCAGCTGCTACTGGTGTTGCTAGTTGTGACTGCTGATAACAGATGCCGTAGCAATCAATTCATGGAGTGAGTTGTATGTTTTGCGATAGTCTGTCTCTGACAAGCAAGCACAGGTGACATAGGTGCGAACATAGGAAGCTTGCAGACCCTCGCTGCCTGCAGACACCGAGCAGCCACACTAGGAGGGCGGCCTAAGCCGTAGGCGAAATGTGCTCATTCGCTTTGGGGCGACGTCGAACTATAAATAATGCTGTCACTAGCGTGAGCGTCGTGGAAAGTCGGAAAAGTCGGCTGCGAGGGTGAGTGCCAAGTTTGGGGAGCGTTTCGTAGTATGCGCAGTGCAATGGAGACGCGGAAACTTGTTGTGGCCCAGTGTTTTGCAGTTGGACGACAAGATTGGTACACAGTAGTAAAGAGCGAGGCACTGAGTTGGCATGAATAATAGAGTGCACAATGGGGCTCGAGATGTGTTTGTTACCTCAGGTGCTGTATGATTGTCGACAAGGAGTGAAAACGGAGTAATTTGTGACGGCTCTTTCAATTTAAGACGTTAAAAACAGACGGAATTTGCATTTGTAATACCAGAGCATCGAAACTACTTGGAACTTTTGTGTATATGAACGGGTCCGCGCCTTTGTACTCTGCTCCCTTCACCGCTACAAACCAACCAACCATCGTGTCCGTGCGCATCTGAGTCGCAAAGAATGGGGAATAGCGCAGTTTGCTCGTGCATGGGGCGTAGCTCAGTTGGTAGAGCGTTCGCTTGGCATGTGAAAGGTCCAGGGTTCAAGCCGCGGCGGCTCTATTTTTTGTGGTCAGTGCATGGTAAGTGTTGGTCGCGGCGAACCTAAAGGCACGCAAGATGTTGCAAAGCCAGCGTCACAGACTGATATGATGTATACTGACGTAAGGAGAGCAAGATGTAAGTGTGGGGACCGGCTGTTATCGAGGTGTCATCGAGTGCAGATCTGTCTTAGGTATCGCGGCTTAACCTCATTGAAGTCTAGAGGGTGGACAACACGATGGTCTTACTCAGAGCGGTGTCCGAATTCTATTTTCGACGTTATACGTGCCACTTTCATTGTGGCCAACTACGATTCGATACAGAATGCACGAAACCTGAAAGACACCCTAACGTATACATAGAGAGTAGTGTTTGTCTGCTGAATAATGGGAGTGCAAGGGTCTGTGTCGTCTATATGGCTGTATGTAGGACCATTAGTCTTTGGGGTGGCGGGCGTAGCTCAGATGGTAGAGCGCTCGCTTAGTATGCGAGAGGTACTGGGATCAATACCCAGTGCCTCCAGAATTTTTAACACACCTACATGCGCACCTTGATATGCAAGTGGAATAATTCACAACCAGCAGATGTGTCTAAAAGATACAAGCGAATGATTAGCATCCACAATTGACAAGCGTGCTGTTATTAGTGCGCAGGAAGCACCCTCCTCCCACGCCTACACTTAAATTAGAAACAGTACAAGTGTTCCCGTAAGATTCTCAAGCCTATGTCGGAAAGATCTGCCTTGCGCCGAGTTCACGTAAATCCCACTGCACATTCCTATTCTTTGCGTGCAGTCAGCTGCTACTGGTGTTGCTAGTTGTGACTGCTGATAACAGATGCCGTAGCAATCAATTCATGGAGTGAGTTGTATGTTTTGCGATAGTCTGTCTCTGACAAGCAAGCACAGGTGACATAGGTGCGAACACAGGAAGCTTGCAGACCCTCGCTGCCTGCAGACACCGAGCAGCCACACTAGGAGGGCGGCCTAAGCCGTAGGCGAAATGTACTCATTCGCTTTGGCGCGACGTCGAACTATAAATAATGCTGTCACTAGCGTGAGCGTTGCGTGAGCGTCGTGGAATGTCGGAAAAGTCGGCTGCGAGGGTGAGTGCCAAGTTTGGGGAGCGTTTCGTAGTATGCGCAGTGCAATGGAGACGCGGAAACTTGTTGTGGCCCAGTGTTTTGCAGTTGGACGACAAGATTGGTACACAGTAGTAAAGAGCGAGGCACTGAGTTGGCATAAATAATGTAGTGCACAATGGGGCTCGAGATGTGTTTGTTACCTCAGGTGCTGTATAATTGTCGACAAGGAGTGAAAACGGAGCAATTTGTGACGGCTCTTTCAATTTAAGACGTTAAAAACAGACGGAATTTGCATTTGTAATACCAGAGCATCGAAACTACTTGGAACTTTTGTGTATATGAACGGGTCCGCGCCTTTGTACTCTGCTCCCTTCACCGCTACAAACCAACCAACCATCGTGTCCGTGCGCATCTGAGTCGCAAAGAATGGGGAATAGCGCAGTTTGCTCGTGCATGGGGCGTAGCTCAGTTGGTAGAGCGTTCGCTTGGCGTGTGAAAGGTCCAGGGTTCAAGCCGCGGCGGCTCTATTTTTTGTGGTCAGTGCATGGTAAGTGTTGGTCGCGGCGAACCTAAAGGCACGCAAGATGTTGCAAAGCCAGCGTCACAGACTGATATGATGTATACTGACGTAAGGAGAGCAAGATGTAAGTGTGGGGACTGGCTGTTATCGAGGTGTCATCGAGTGCAGATCTGTCTTAGGTATCGCGGCTTAACCTCATTGAAGTCTAGAGGGTGGACAACACGATGGTCTTACTCAGAGCGGTGTCCGAATTCTATTTTCGACGTTATACGTGCCACTTTCATTGTGGCCAACTACGATTCGATACAGAATGCACGAAACCTGAAAGACACCCTAACGGATACATAGAGAGTAGTGTTTGTCTGCTGAATAATGGGAGTGCAAGGGTCTGTGTCGTCTATATGGCTGTATGTAGCACCATTAGTCTTCGGGGGGGCGGGCGTAGCTCAGATGGTAGAGCGCTCGCTTAGTATGCGAGAGGTACTGGGATCAATACCCAGTGCCTCCAGAATTTTTAACACACCTACATGCGCACCTTGATATGCAAGTGGAATAATTCACAACCAGCAGATGTGTCTAAAAGATACAAGCGAATGATTAGCATCCACAATTGACAAGCGTGCTGTTATTAGTGCGCAGGAAGCACCCTCCTCCCACGCCTACACTTAAATTAGAAACAGTACAAGTGTTCCCGTAAGATTCTCAAGCCTATGTCGGAAAGATCTGCCTTGCGCCGAGTTCACGTAAATCCCACAGCACATTCCTATTCTTTGCGTGCAGGCAGCTGCTACTGGTGTCGCTAGTTGTGACTGCTGATAACAGATGCCGTAGCAATCAATTCATGGAGTGAGTTGTATGTTTTGCGATAGTCTGTCTCTGACAAGCAAGCACAGGTGACATAGGTGCGAACACAGGAAGTTTGCAGACCCTCGCTGCCTGCAGACACCGAGCAGCCACACTAGGAGGGCGGCCTAAGCCGTAGGCGAATTGTGCTCATTCGCTTTGGCGCGACGTCGAACTATAAATAATGCTGTCACTAGCGTGAGCGTCGTGGAAAGTCGGAAAAGTCGGCTGCGAGGGTGAGTGCCAAGTTTGGGGAGCGTTTCGTAGTATGCGCAGTGCAATGGAGACGCGGAAACTTGTTGTGGCCCAGTGTTTTGCAGTTGGACGACAAGATTGGTACACAGTAGTAAAGAGCGAGGCACTGAGTCGGCATAAATAATGTAGTGCACAATGGGGCTCGAGATGTGTTTGTTACCTCAGGTGCTGTATAATTGTCGACAAGGAGTGAAAACGGAGGAATTTGTGACGGCTCTTTCAATTTAAGACGTTAAAAACAGACGGAATTTGCATTTGTAATACCAGAGCATCGAAACTACTTGGAACTTTTGTGTATATGAACGGGTCCGCGCCTTTGTACTCTGCTCCCTACACCGCTACAAACCAACCAACCATCGTGTCCGTGCGCATCTGAGTCGCAAAGAATGGGGAATAGCGCAGTTTGCTCGTGCATGGGGCGTAGCTCAGTTGGTAGAGCGTTCGCTTGGCATGTGAAAGGTCCAGGGTTCAAGCCGCGGCGGCTCTATTTTTTGTGGTCATTGCATGGTAAGTGTTGGTCGCGGCGAACCTAAAGGCACGCAAGATGTTGCAAAGCCAGCGTCACAGACTGATATGATGTATACTGACGTAAGGAGAGCAAGATGTAAGTGTGGGGACCGGCTGTTATCGAGGTGTCATCGAGTGCAGATCTGTCTTAGGTATCGCGGCTTAACCTCATTGAAGTCTAGAGGGTGGACAACACGTTGGTCTTGCTCAGAGCGGTGTCCGAATTCTATTTTCGACGTTATACGTGCCACTTTCATTGTGGCCAACTACGATTCGATACAGAATGCACGAAACCTGAAAGACACCCTAATGGATACTTAGAGAGTAGTGTTTGTCTGCTGAATAATGGGAGTGCAAGGGTCTGTGTCGTCTATATGGCTGTATGTAGCACCATTAGTCTTTGGGGGAGGCGGGCGTAGCTCAGATGGTAGAGCGCTCGCTTAGTATGCGAGAGGTACCGGAATCAAAACCCAGTGCCTCCAGAATTTTTAACACACCTACATGCGCACCTTGCCATGCAAGTGGAATAATTCACAACCAGCAGATGTGTCTAGGAAGATACAAGCGAATGATTAGCATCCACAATTGACAAGCGTGCTGTTATTAGTGCGCAGGAAGCACCCTCCACCCACGCCTACACTTAATTTAGAAACAGTACAAGTGTTCCCGTAAGATTCTCAAGCCTATGTCGGAAAGATCTGCCTTGCGCCGAGTTCACGTAAATCCCACTGCACATTCCTATTCTTTGCGTGCAGTCAGCTGCTACTGGTGTTGCTAGTTGTGACTGCTAATAACAGATGCCGTAGCAATCAATTCATGGAGTGAGTTGTATGTTTTGCGATAGTCTGTCTCTGACAAGCAAGCACAGGTGACATAGGTGCGAACACAGGAAGCTTGCAGACCCTCGCTGCCTGCAGACACCGAGCAGCCACACTAGGAGGGCGGCCTAAGCCGTAGGCGAAATGTACTCATTCGCTTTGGCGCGACGTCGAACTATAAATAATGCTGTCACTAGCGTGAGCGTCGTGGAAAGTCGGAAAAGTCGGCTGCGAGGGTGAGTGCCAAGTTTGGGGAGCGTTTCGTAGTATGCGCAGTGCAATGGAGACGCGGAAACTTGTTGTGGCCCAGTGTTTTGCAGTTGGACGACAAGATTGGTACACAGTAGTAAAGAGCGAGGCACTGAGTTGGCATAAATAATGTAGTGCACAATGGGGCTCGAGATGTGTTTGTTACCTCAGGTGCTGTATAATTGTCGACAAGGAGTGAAAACGGAGCAATTTGTGACGGCTCTTTCAATTTAAGACGTTAAAAACAGACGGAATTTGCATTTGTAATACCAGAGCATCGAAACTACTTGGAACTTTTGTGTATATGAACGGGTCCGCGCCTTTGTACTCTGCTCCCTTCACCGCTACAAACCAACCAACCATCGTGTCCGTGCGCATCTGAGTCGCAAAGAATGGGGAATAGCGCAGTTTGCTCGTGCATGGGGCGTAGCTCAGTTGGTAGAGCGTTCGCTTGGCATGTGAAAGGTCCAGGGTTCAAGCCGCGGCGGCTCTATTTTTTGTGGTCAGTGCATGGTAAGTGTTGGTCGCGGCGAACCTAAAGGCACGCAAGATGTTGCAAAGCCAGCGTCACAGACTGATATGATGTATACTGACGTAAGGAGAGCAAGATGTAAGTGTGGGGACCGGCTGTTATCGAGGTGTCATCGAGTGCAGATCTGTCTTAGGTATCGCGGCTTAACCTCATTGAAGTCTAGAGGGTGGACAACACGTTGGTCTTGCTCAGAGCGGTGTCCGAATTCTATTTTCGACGTTATACGTGCCACTTTCATTGTGGCCGACTACGATTCGATACAGAATGCACGAAACCTGAAAGACACCCTAATGGATACTTAGAGAGTAGTGTTTGTCTGCTGAATAATGGGAGTGCAAGGGTCTGTGTCGTCTATATGGCTGTATGTAGCACCATTAGTCTTTGGGGAAGGCGGGCGTAGCTCAGATGGTAGAGCGCTCGCTTAGTATGCGAGAGGTACTGGAATCAAAACCCAGTGCCTCCAGAATTTTTAACACACCTACATGCGCACCATGCCATGCAACTGGAATAATTCACAACCAGCAGATGTGTCTAGGAAGATACAAGCGAATGATTAGCATCCACAATTGACAAGCGTGCTGTTATTAGTGCGCAGGAAGCACCCTCCTCCCACGCCTACACTTAATTTAGAAACAGTACAAGTGTTCCCGTAAGATTCTCAAGCCTATGTCGGAAAGATCTGCCTTGCGCCGAGTTCACGTAAATCCCACTGCACATTCCTATTTCTTGCGTGCAGTCAGCTGCTACTGGTGTTGCTAGTTGTGACTGCTAATAACAGATGCCGTAGCAATCATTTCATGGAGTGAGTTGTATGTTTTGCGATAGTCTGTCTCTGACAAGCAAGCACAGGTGACATAGGTGCGAACACAGGAAGCTTGCAGACCCTCGCTGCCTGCAGACACCGAGCAGCCACACTAGGAGGGCGGCCTAAGCCGTAGGCGAAATGTACTCATTCGCTTTGGCGCGACGTCGAACTATAAATAATGCTGTCACTAGCGTGAGCGTCGTGGAAAGTCGGAAAAGTCGGCTGCGAGGGTGAGTGCCAAGTTTGGGGAGCGTTTCGTAGTATGCGCAGTGCAATGGAGACGCGGAAACTTGTTGTGGCCCAGTGTTTTGCAGTTGGACGACAAGATTGGTACACAGTAGTAAAGAGCGAGGCACTGAGTTGGCATAAATAATGTAGTGCACAATGGGGCTCGAGATGTGTTTGTTACCTCAGGTGCTGTATAATTGTCGACAAGGAGTGAAAACGGAGCAATTTGTGACGGCTCTTTCAATTTAAGACGTTAAAAACAGACGGAATTTGCATTTGTAATACCAGAGCATCGAAACTACTTGGAACTTTTGTGTATATGAACGGGTCCGCGCCTTTGTACTCTGCTCCCTACACCGCTACAAACCAACCAACCATCGTGTCCGTGCGCATCTGAGTCGCAAAGAATGGGGAATAGCGCAGTTTGCTCGTGCATGGGGCGTAGCTCAGTTGGTAGAGCGTTCGCTTGGCATGTGAAAGGTCCAGGGTTCAAGCCGCGGCGGCTCTATTTTTTGTGGTCATTGCATGGTAAGTGTTGGTCGCGGCGAACCTAAAGGCACGCAAGATGTTGCAAAGCCAGCGTCACAGACTGATATGATGTATACTGACGTAAGGAGAGCAAGATGTAAGTGTGGGGACCGGCTGTTATCGAGGTGTCATCGAGTGCAGATCTGTCTTAGGTATCGCGGCTTAACCTCATTGAAGTCTAGAGGGTGGACAACACGTTGGTCTTGCTCAGAGCGGTGTCCGAATTCTATTTTCGACGTTATACGTGCCACTTTCATTGTGGCCAACTACGATTCGATACAGAATGCACGAAACCTGAAAGACACCCTAATGGATACTTAGAGAGTAGTGTTTGTCTGCTGAATAATGGGAGTGCAAGGGTCTGTGTCGTCTATATGGCTGTATGTAGCACCATTAGTCTTTGGGGGAGGCGGGCGTAGCTCAGATGGTAGAGCGCTCGCTTAGTATGCGAGAGGTACCGGAATCAAAACCCAGTGCCTCCAGAATTTTTAACACACCTACATGCGCACCTTGATATGCAAGTGGAATAATTCACAACCAGCAGATGTGTCTAAAAGATACAAGCGAATGATTAGCATCCACAATTGACAAGCGTGCTGTTATTAGTGCGCAGGAAGCACCCTCCTCCCACGCCTACACTTAATTTAGAAACAGTACAAGTGTTCCCGTAAGATTCTCAAGCCTATGTCGGAAAGATCTGCCTTGCGCCGAGTTCACGTAAATCCCACTGCACATTCCTATTCTTTGCGTGCAGTCAGCTGCTACTGGTGTTGCTAGTTGTGACTGCTGATAACAGATGCCGTAGCAATCAATTCATGGAGTGAGTTGTATGTTTTGCGATAGTCTGTCTCTGACAAGCAAGCACAGGTGACATAGGTGCGAACACAGGAAGCTTGCAGACCCTCGCTGCCTGCAGACACCGAGCAGCCACACTAGGAGGGCGGCCTAAGCCGTAGGCGAAATGTACTCATTCGCTTTGGCGCGACGTCGAACTATAAATAATGCTGTCACTAGCGTGAGCGTTGCGTGAGCGTCGTGCAATGTCGGAAAAGTCGGCTGCGAGGGTGAGTGCCAAGTTTGGGGAGCGTTTCGTAGTATGCGCAGTGCAATGGAGACGCGGAAACTTGTTGTGGCCCAGTGTTTTGCAGTTGGACGACAAGATTGGTACACAGTAGTAAAGAGCGAGGCACTGAGTTGGCATAAATAATGTAGTGCACAATGGGGCTCGAGATGTGTTTGTTACCTCAGGTGCTGTATAATTGTCGACAAGGAGTGAAAACGGAGCAATTTGTGACGGCTCTTTCAATTTAAGACGTTAAAAACAGACGGAATTTGCATTTGTAATACCAGAGCATCGAAACTACTTGGAACTTTTGTGTATATGAACGGGTCCGCGCCTTTGTACTCTGCTCCCTTCACCGCTACAAACCAACCAACCATCGTGTCCGTGCGCATGTGAGTCGCAAAGAATGCGGAATAGCGCAGTTTGCTCGTGCATGGGGCGTAGCTCAGTTGGTAGAGCGTTCGCTTGGCATGTGAAAGGTCCAGGGTTCAAGCCGCGGCGGCTCTATTTTTTGTGGTCAGTGCATGGTAAGTGTTGGTCGCGGCGAACCTAAAGGCACGCAAGATGTTGCAAAGCCAGCGTCACAGACTGATATGATGTATACTGACGTAAGGAGAGCAAGATGTAAGTGTGGGGACCGGCTGTTATCGAGGTGTCATCGAGTGCAGATCTGTCTTAGGTATCGCGGCTTAACCTCATTGAAGTCTAGAGGGTGGACAACACGTTGGTCTTGCTCAGAGCGGTGTCCGAATTCTATTTTCGACGTTATACGTGCCACTTTCATTGTGGCCAACTACGATTCGATACAGAATGCACGAAACCTGAAAGACACCCTAATGGATACTTAGAGAGTAGTGTTTGTCTGCTGAATAATGGGAGTGCAAGGGTCTGTGTCGTCTATATGGCTGTATGTAGCACCATTAGTCTTTGGGGAAGGCGGGCGTAGCTCAGATGGTAGAGCGCTCGCTTAGTATGCGAGAGGTACTGGAATCAAAACCCAGTGCTTCCAGAATTTTTAACACACCTACATGCGCACCATGCCATGCAACTGGAATAATTCACAACCAGCAGATGTGTCTAGGAAGATACAAGCGAATGATTAGCATCCACAATTGACAAGCGTGCTGTTATTAGTGCGCAGGAAGCACCCTCCTCCCACGCCTACACTTAATTTAGAAACAGTACAAGTGTTCCCGTAAGATTCTCAAGCCTATGTCGGAAAGATCTGCCTTGCGCCGAGTTCACGTAAATCCCACTGCACATTCCTATTCTTTGCGTGCAGTCAGCTGCTACTGGTGTTGCTAGTTGTGACTGCTAATAACAGATGCCGTAGCAATCAATTCATGGAGTGAGTTGTATGTTTTGCGATAGTCTGTCTCTGACAAGCAAGCACAGGTGACATAGGTGCGAACACAGGAAGCTTGCAGACCCTCGCTGCCTGCAGACACCGAGCAGCCACACTAGGAGGGCGGCCTAAGCCGTAGGCGAAATGTACTCATTCGCTTTGGCGCGACGTCGAACTATAAATAATGCTGTCACTAGCGTGAGCGTCGTGGAAAGTCGGAAAAGTCGGCTGCGAGGGTGAGTGCCAAGTTTGGGGAGCGTTTCGTAGTATGCGCAGTGCAATGGAGACGCGGAAACTTGTTGTGGCCCAGTGTTTTGCAGTTGGACGACAAGATTGGTACACAGTAGTAAAGAGCGAGGCACTGAGTTGGCATAAATAATGTAGTGCACAATGGGGCTCGAGATGTGTTTGTTACCTCAGGTGCTGTATAATTGTCGACAAGGAGTGAAAACGGAGCAATTTGTGACGGCTCTTTCAATTTAAGACGTTAAAAACAGACGGAATTTGCATTTGTAATACCAGAGCATCGAAACTACTTGGAACTTTTGTGTATATGAACGGGTCCGCGCCTTTGTACTCTGCTCCCTACACCGCTACAAACCAACCAACCATCGTGTCCGTGCGCATCTGAGTCGCAAAGAATGGGGAATAGCGCAGTTTGCTCGTGCATGGGGCGTAGCTCAGTTGGTAGAGCGTTCGCTTGGCATGTGAAAGGTCCAGGGTTCAAGCCGCGGCGGCTCTATTTTTTGTGGTCATTGCATGGTAAGTGTTGGTCGCGGCGAACCTAAAGGCACGCAAGATGTTGCAAAGCCAGCGTCACAGACTGATATGATGTATACTGACGTAAGGAGAGCAAGATGTAAGTGTGGGGACCGGCTGTTATCGAGGTGTCATCGAGTGCAGATCTGTCTTAGGTATCGCGGCTTAACCTCATTGAAGTCTAGAGGGTGGACAACACGTTGGTCTTGCTCAGAGCGGTGTCCGAATTCTATTTTCGACGTTATACGTGCCACTTTCATTGTGGCCAACTACGATTCGATACAGAATGCACGAAACCTGAAAGACACCCTAATGGATACTTAGAGAGTAGTGTTTGTCTGCTGAATAATGGGAGTGCAAGGGTCTGTGTCGTCTATATGGCTGTATGTAGCACCATTAGTCTTTGGGGGAGGCGGGCGTAGCTCAGATGGTAGAGCGCTCGCTTAGTATGCGAGAGGTACCGGAATCAAAACCCAGTGCCTCCAGAATTTTTAACACACCTACATGCGCACCTTGCCATGCAAGTGGAATAATTCACAACCAGCAGATGTGTCTAGGAAGATACAAGCGAATGATTAGCATCCACAATTGACAAGCGTGCTGTTATTAGTGCGCAGGAAGCACCCTCCTCCCACGCCTACACTTAATTTAGAAACAGTACAAGTGTTCCCGTAAGATTCTCAAGCCTATGTCGGAAAGATCTGCCTTGCGCCGAGTTCACGTAAATCCCACTGCACATTCCTATTCTTTGCGTGCAGTCAGCTGCTACTGGTGTTGCTAGTTGTGACTGCTAATAACAGATGCCGTAGCAATCAATTCATGGAGTGAGTTGTATGTTTTGCGATAGTCTGTCTCTGACAAGCAAGCACAGGTGACATAGGTGCGAACACAGGAAGCTTGCAGACCCTCGCTGCCTGCAGACACCGAGCAGCCACACTAGGAGGGCGGCCTAAGCCGTAGGCGAAATGTACTCATTCGCTTTGGCGCGACGTCGAACTATAAATAATGCTGTCACTAGCGTGAGCGTCGTGGAAAGTCGGAAAAGTCGGCTGCGAGGGTGAGTCCCAATTTTGGGGAGCGTTTCGTAGTATGCGCAGTGCAATGGAGACGCGGAAACTTGTTGTGGCCCAGTGTTTTGCAGTTGGACGACAAGATTGGTACACAGTAGTAAAGAGCGAGGCACTGACTTGGCATAAATAATGTAGTGCACAATGGGGCTCGAGATGTGTTTGTTACCTCAGGTGCTGTATAATTGTCGACAAGGAGTGAAAACGGAGCAATTTGTGACGGCTCTTTCAATTTAAGACGTTAAAAACAGACGGAATTTGCATTTGTAATACCAGAGCATCGAAACTACTTGGAACTTTTGTGTATATGAACGGGTCCGCGCCTTTGTACTCTGCTCCCTACACCGCTACAAACCAACCAACCATCGTGTCCGTGCGCATCTGAGTCGGAAAGAATGGGGAATAGCGCAGTTTGCTCGTGCATGGGGCGTAGCTCAGTTGGTAGAGCGTTCGCTTGGCATGTGAAAGGTCCAGGGTTCAAGCCGCGGCGGCTCTATTTTTTGTGGTCAGTGCATGGTAAGTGTTGGTCGCGGCGAACCTAAAGGCACGCAAGATGTTGCAAAGCCAGCGTCACAGACTGATATGATGTATACTGACGTAAGGAGAGCAAGATGTAAGTGTGGGGACCGGCTGTTATCGAGGTGTCATCGAGTGCAGATCTGTCTTAGGTATCGCGGCTTAACCTCATTGAAGTCTAGAGGGTGGACAACACGTTGGTCTTGCTCAGAGCGGTGTCCGAATTCTATTTTCGACGTTATACGTGCCACTTTCATTGTGGCCAACTACGATTCGATACAGAATGCACGAAACCTGAAAGACACCCTAATGGATACTTAGAGAGTAGTGTTTGTCTGCTGAATAATGGGAGTGCAAGGGTCTGTGTCGTCTATATGGCTGTATGTAGCACCATTAGTCTTTGGGGGAGGCGGGCGTAGCTCAGATGGCAGAGCGCTCGCTTAGTATGCGAGAGGTACTGGAATCAAAACCCAGTGCCTCCAGAATTTTTAACACACCTACATGCGCACCTTGCCATGCAAGTGGAATAATTCACAACCAGCAGATGTGTCTAGGAAGATACAAGCGAATGATTAGCATCCACAATTGACAAGCGTGCTGTTATTAGTGCGCAGGAAGCACCCTCCTCCCACGCCTACACTTAATTTAGAAACAGTACAAGTGTTCCCGTAAGATTCTCAAGCCTATGTCGGAAAGATCTGCCTTGCGCCGAGTTCACGTAAATCCCACTGCACATTCCTATTCTTTGCGTGCAGTCAGCTGCTACTGGTCTTGCTAGTTGTGACTGCTGATAACAGATGCCGTAGCAATCAATTCATGGAGTGAGTTGTATGTTTTGCGATAGTCTGTCTCTGACAAGCAAGCACAGGTGACATAGGTGCGAACACAGGAAGCTTGCAGACCCTCGCTGCCTGCAGACACCGAGCAGCCACACTAGGACGGCGGCCAAAGCCGTAGGCGAAATGTACTCATTCGCTTTGGCGCGACGTCGAACTATAAATAATGCTGTCACTAGCGTGAGCGTCGTGGAAAGTCGGAAAAGTCGGCTGCGAGGGTGAGTGCCAAGTTTGGGGAGCGTTTCGTAGTATGCGCAGTGCAATGGAGACGCGGAAACTTGTTGTGGCCCAGTGTTTTGCAGTTGGACGACAAGATTGGTACACAGTAGTAAAGAGCGAGGCACTGAGTTGGCATAAATAATGTAGTGCACAATGGGGCTCGAGATGTGTTTGTTACCTCAGGTGCTGTATAATTGTCGACAAGGAGTGAAAACGGAGCAATTTGTGACGGCTCTTTCAATTTAAGACGTTAAAAACAGACGGAATTTGCATTTGTAATACCAGAGCATCGAAACTACTTGGAACTTTTGTGTATATGAACGGGTCCGCGCCTTTTTACTCTGCTCCCTTCACCGCTACAAACCAACCAACCATCGTGTCCGTGCACATCTGAGTCGCAAAGAATGGGGAATAGCGCAGTTTGCTCGTGCATGGGGCGTAGCTCAGTTGGTAGAGCGTTCGCTTGGCATGTGAAAGGTCCAGGGTTCAATCCGCGGCGCCTCTATTTTTTGTGGTCAGTGAATGGTAAGTGTTGGTCGCGGCGAACCTAAAGGCACGCAAGATGTTGCAAAGCCAGCGTCACAGACTGATATGATGTATACTGACGTAAGGAGAGCAAGACGTAAGTGTGGGGACCGGCTGTTATCGAGGTGTCATCGAGTGCAGATCTGTCTTAGGTATCGCGGCTTAACCTCATTGAAGTCTAGAGGGTGGACAACACGATGGTCTTACTCAGAGCGGTGTCCGAATTCTATTTTCGACGTTATACGTGCCACTTTCATTGTGGCCAACTACGATTCGATAGAGAATGCACGAAACCTGAAAGACACCCTAACGGATACTTAGAGAGTAGTGTTTGTCTGCTGAATAATGGGAGTGCAAGGGTCTGTGTCGTCTATATGGCTGTGTGTAGCACCATTAGTCTTCGGGGGGGCGGGCGTAGCTCAGATGGTAGAGCGCTCGCTTAGTATGCGAGAGGCACTGGGATCAATACCCAGTGCCTCCAGAATTTTTAACACACCTACATGCGCACCTTGATATGCAAGTGGAATAATTCACAACCAGCAGATGTGTCTAAAAGATACAAGCGAATGATAAGCATCCACAATTGACAAGCGTGCTGTTATTAGTGCGCAGGAAGCACCCTCCTCCCACGCCTACACTTAATTTAGAAACAGTACAAGTGTTCCCGTAAGATTCTCAAGCCTATGTCGGAAAGATCTGCCTTGCGCCGAGTTCACGTAAATCCCACTGCACATTCCTATTCTTTGCGTGCAGTCAGCTGCTACTGGTGTCGCTAGTTGTGACTGCTGATAACAGATGCCGTAGCAATCAATTCATGGAGTGAGTTGTATGTTTTGCGATAGTCTGTCTCTGACAAGCAAGCACAGGTGACATAGGTGCGAACACAGGAAGCTTGCAGACCCTCGCTGCCTGCAGACACCGAGCAGCCACACTAGGAGGGCGGCCTAAGCCGTAGGCGAAATGTACTCATTCGCTTTGGCGCGACGTCGAACTATAAATAATGCTGTCACTAGCGTGAGCGTCGTGGAAAGTCGGAAAAGTCGGCTGCGAGGGTGAGTGCCAAGTTTGGGGAGCGTTTCGTAGTATGCGCAGTGCAATGGAGACGCGGAAACTTGTTGTGGCCCAGTGTTTTGCAGTTGGACGACAAGATTGGTACACAGTAGTAAAGAGCGAGGCACTGAGTTGGCATAAATAATGTAGTGCACAATGGGGCTCGAGATGTGTTTGTTACCTCAGGTGCTGTATAATTGTCGACAAGGAGTGAAAACGGAGCAATTTGTGACGGCTCTTTCAATTTAAGACGTTAAAAACAGACGGAATTTGCATTTGTAATACCAGAGCATCGAAACTACTTGGAACTTTTGTGTATATGAACGGGTCCGCGCCTTTGTACTCTGCTCCCTTCACCGCTACAAACCAACCAACCATCGTGTCCGTGCGCATCTGAGTCGCAAAGAATGGGGAATAGCGCAGTTTGCTCGTGCATGGGGCGTAGCTCAGTTGGTAGAGCGTTCGCTTGGCATGTGAAAGGTCCAGGGTTCAAGCCGCGGCGGCTCTATTTTTTGTGGTCAGTGCATGGTAAGTTTTGGTCGCGGCGAACCTAAAGGCACGCAAGATGTTGCAAAGCCAGCGTCACAGACTGATATGATGTATACTGACGTAAGGAGAGCAAGATGTAAGTGTGGGGACCGGCTGTTATCGAGGTGTCATCGAGTGCAGATCTGTCTTAGGTATCGCGGCTTAACCTCATTGAAGTCTAGAGGGTGGACAACACGATGGTCTTACTCAGAGCGGTGTCCGAATTCTATTTTCGACGTTATACGTGCCACTTTCATTGTGGCCAACTACGATTCGATACAGAATGCACGAAACCTGAAAGACACCCTAACGGATACATAGAAAGTAGTGTTTGTCTGCTGAATAATGGGAGTGCAAGGGTCTGTGTCGTCTATATGGCTGTATGTAGCACCATTAGTCTTCGGGGGGGCGGGCGTAGCTCAGATGGTAGAGCGCTCGCTTAGTATGCGAGAGGCACTGGGATCAATACCGAGTGCCTCCAGAATTTTTAACACACCTACATGCGCACCTTGATATGCAAGTGGAATAATTCACAACAAGCAGATGTGTCTAAAAGATACAAGCGAATGATTAGCATCCACAATTGACAAGCGTGCTGTTATTAGTGCGCAGGAAGCACCCTCCTCCCACGCCTACACTTAATTTAGAAACAGTACATGTGTTCCCGTAAGATTCTCAAGCCTATGTCGGAAAGATCTGCCTTGCGCCGAGTTCACGTAAATCCCACTGCACATTCCTATTCTTTGCGTGCAGTCAGCTGCTACTGGTGTTGCTAGTTGTGACTGCTGATAACAGATGCCGTAGCAATCAATTCATGGAGTGAGTTGTATGTTTTGCGATAGTCTGTCTCTGACAAGCAAGCACAGGTGACATAGGTGCGAACACAGGAAGCTTGCAGACCCTCGCTGCCTGCAGACACCGAGCAGCCACACTAGGAGGGCGGCCTAAGCCGTAGGCGAAATGTACTCATTCGCTTTGGCGCGACGTCGAACTATAAATAATGCTGTCACTAGCGTGAGCGTCGTGGAAAGTCGGAAAAGTCGGCTGCGAGGGTGAGTGCCAAGTTTGGGGAGCGTTTCGTAGTATGCGCAGTGCAATGGAGACGCGGAAACTTGTTGTGGCCCAGTGTTTTGCAGTTGGACGACAAGATTGGTACACAGTAGTAAAGAGCGAGGCACTGAGTTGGCATAAATAATGTGGTGCACAATGGGGCTCGAGATGTGTTTGTTACCTCAGGTGCTGTATAATTGTCGACAAGGAGTGAAAACGGAGCAATTTGTGACGGCTCTTTCAATTTAAGACGTTAAAAACAGACGGAATTTGCATTTGTAATACCAGAGCATCGAAACTACTTGGAACTTTTGTGTATATGAACGGGTCCGCGCCTTTGTACTCTGCTCCCTTCACCGCTACAAACCAACCAACCATCGTGTCCGTGCGCATCTGAGTCGCAAAGAATGGGGAATAGCGCAGTTTGCTCGTGCATGGGGCGTAGCTCAATTGGTAGAGCGTTCGCTTGGCATGTGAAAGGTCCAGGGTTCAAGCCGCGGCGGCTCTATTTTTTGTGGTCAGTGCATGGTAAGTTTTGGTCGCGGCGAACCTAAAGGCACGCAAGATGTTGCAAAGCCAGCGTCACAGACTGATATGATGTATACTGACGTAAGGAGAGCAACATGTAAGTGTGGGGACCGGCTGTTATCGAGGTGTCATCGAGTGCAGATCTGTCTTAGGTATCGCGGCTTAACCTCATTGAAGTCTAGAGGGTGGACAACACGATGGTCTTACTCAGAGCGGTGTCCGAATTCTATTTTCGACGTTATACGTGCCACTTTCATTGTGGCCAACTACGATTCGATACAGAATGCACGAAACCTGAAAGACACCCTAACGGATACATAGAGAGTAGTGTTTGTCTGCTGAATAATGGGAGTGCAAGGGTCTGTGTCGTCTATATGGCTGTATGTAGCACCATTAGTCTTCGGGGGGGCGGGCGTAGCTCAGATGGTAGAGCGCTCGCTTAGTATGCGAGAGGCACTGGGATCAATACCGAGTGCCTCCAGAATTTTTAACACACCTACATGCGCACCTTGATATGCAAGTGGAATAATTCACAACAAGCAGATGTGTCTAAAAGATACAAGCGAATGATTAGCATCCACAATTGACAAGCGTGCTGTTATTAGTGCGCAGGAAGCACCCTCCTCCCACGCCTACACTTAATTTAGAAACAGTACAAGTGTTCCCGTAAGATTCTCAAGCCTATGTCGGAAAGATCTGCCTTGCGCTGAGTTCACGTAAATCCCACTGCACATTCCTATTCTTTGCGTGCAGTCAGCTGCTACTGGTGTTGCTAGTTGTGACTGCTGATAACAGATGCCGTAGCAATCAATTCATGGAGTGAGTTGTATGTTTTGCGATAGTCTGTCTCTGACAAGCAAGCACAGGTGACATAGGTGCGAACACAGGAAGCTTGCAGACCCTCGCTGCCTGCAGACACCGAGCAGCCACACTAGGAGGGCGGCCTAAGCCGTAGGCGAAATGTGCTCATTCGCTTTGGCGCGACGTCGAACTATAAATAATGCTGTCACTATCGTGAGCGTTGCGTGAGCGTCGTGGAAAGTGGGAAAAGTCGGCTGCGAGGGTGAGTGCCAAGTTTGGGGAGCGTTTCGTAGTATGCGCAGTGCAATGGAGACGCGGAAACTTGTTGTGGCCCAGTGTTTTGCAGTTGGACGACAAGATTGGTACACAGTAGTAAAGAGCGAGGCACTGAGTTGGCATGAATAATGGAGTGCACAATGGGGCTCGAGATGTGTTTGTTACCTCAGGTGCTGTATGATTGTCGACAAGGAGTGAAAACGGAGCAATTTGTGACGGCTCTTTCAATTTAAGACGTTAAAAACAGACGGAATTTGCATTTGTAATACCAGAGCATCGAAACTACTTGGAACTTTTGTGTATATGAACGGGTCCGCGCCTTTGTACTCTGCTCCCTTCACCGCTACAAACCAACCAACCATCGTGTCCGTGCGCATCTGAGTCGCAAAGAATGGGGAATAGCGCAGTTTGCTCGTGCATGGGGCGTAGCTCAGTTGGTAGAGCGTTCGCTTGGCATGTGAAAGGTCCAGGGTTCAAGCCGCGGCGGCTCTATTTTTTGTGGTCAGTGCATGGTAAGTGTTGGTCGCGGCGAACCTAAAGGCACGCAAGATGTTGCAAAGCCAGCGTCACAGACTGATATGATGTATACTGACGTAAGGAGAGCAAGATGTAAGTGTGGGGACCGGCTGTTATCGAGGTGTCATCGAGTGCAGATCTGTCTTAGGTATCGCGGCTTAACCTCATTGAAGTCTAGAGGGTGGACAACACGATGGTCTTACTCAGAGCGGTGTCCGAATTCTATTTTCGACGTTATACGTGCCACTTTCATTGTGGCCAACTACGATTCGATACAGAATGCACGAAACCTGAAAGACACCCTAACGGATACATAGAGAGTAGTGTTTGTCTGCTGAATAATGGGAGTGCAAGGGTCTGTGTCGTCTATATGGCTGTATGTAGCACCATTAGTCTTCGGGGGGGCGGGCGTAGCTCAGATGGTAGAGCGCTCGCTTAGTATGCGAGAGGTACAGGGATCAATACCCAGTGCCTCCAGAATTTTTAACACACCTGCATGCGCACCTTGATATGCAAGTGGAATAATTCACAACCAGCAGATGTGTCTAAAAGATACAAGCGAATGATTAGCATCCACAATTGACAAGCGTGCTGTTATTAGTGCGCAGGAAGCACCCTCCTCCCACGCCTACACTTAATTTAGAAACAGTACAAGTGTTCCCGTAAGATTCTCAAGCCTATGTCGGAAAGATCTGCCTTGCGCTGAGTTCACGTAAATCCCACTGCACATTCCTATTCTTTGCGTGCAGTCAGCTGATACTGGTGTTGCTAGTTGTGACTGCTGATAACAGATGCCGTAGCAATCAATTCATGGAGTGAGTTGTATGTTTTGCGATAGTCTGTCTCTGACAAGCAAGCACAGGTGACATAGGTGCGAACACAGGAAGCTTGCAGACCCTCGCTGCCTGCAGACACCGAGCAGCCACACTAGGAGGGCGGCCTAAGCCGTAGGCGAAATGTACTCATTCGCTTTGGCGCGACGTCGAACTATAAATAATGCTGTCACTAGCGTGAGCGTCGTGGAAAGTCGGAAAAGTCGGCTGCGAGGGTGAGTGCCAAGTTTGGGGAGCGTTTCGTAGTATGCGCAGTGCAATGGAGACGCGGAAACTTGTTGTGGCCCAGTGTTTTGCAGTTGGACGACAAGATTGGTACACAGTAGTAAAGAGCGAGGCACTGAGTTGGCATAAATAATGTGGTGCACAATGGGGCTCGAGATGTGTTTGTTACCTCAGGTGCTGTATAATTGTCGACAAGGAGTGAAAACGGAGCAATTTGTGACGGCTCTTTCAATTTAAGACGTTAAAAACAGACGGAATTTGCATTTGTAATACCAGAGCATCGAAACTACTTGGAACTTTTGTGTATATGAACGGGTCCGCGCCTTTGTACTCTGCTCCCTACACCGCTACAAACCAACCAACCATCGTGTCCGTGCGCATCTGAGTCGCAAAGAATGGGGAATAGCGCAGTTTGCTCGTGCATGGGGCGTAGCTCAGTTGGTAGAGCGTTCGCTTGGCATGTGAAAGGTCCAGGGTTCAAGCCGCGGCGGCTCTATTTTTTGTGGTCAGTGCATGGTAAGTTTTGGTCGCGGCGAACCTAAAGGCACGCAAGATGTTGCAAAGCCAGCGTCACAGACTGATATGATGTATACTGACGTAAGGAGAGCAAGATGTAAGTGTGGGGACCGGCTGTTATCGAGGTGTCATCGAGTGCAGATCTGTCTTAGGTATCGCGGCTTAACCTCATTGAAGTCTAGAGGGTGGACAACACGATGGTCTTACTCAGAGCGGTGTCCGAATTCTATTTTCGACGTTATACGTGCCACTTTCATTGTGGCCAACTACGATTCGATACAGAATGCACGAAACCTGAAAGACACCCTAACGGATACATAGAGAGTAGTGTTTGTCTGCTGAATAATGGGAGTGCAAGGGTCTGTGTCGTCTATATGGCTGTATGTAGCACCATTAGTCTTCGGGGGGGCGGGCGTAGCTCAGATGGTAGAGCGCTCGCTTAGTATGCGAGAGGCACTGGGATCAATACCGAGTGCCTCCAGAATTTTTAACACACCTACATGCGCACCTTGATATGCAAGTGGAATAATTCACAACAAGCAGATGTGTCTAAAAGATACAAGCGAATGATTAGCATCCACAATTGACAAGCGTGCTGTTATTAGTGCGCAGGAAGCACCCTCCTCCCACGCCTACACTTAATTTAGAAACAGTACAAGTGTTCCCGTAAGATTCTCAAGCCTATGTCGGAAAGATCTGCCTTGCGCCGAGTTCACGTAAATCCCACTGCACATTCCTATTCTTTGCGTGCAGTCAGCTGCTACTGGTGTTGCTAGTTGTGACTGCTGATAACAGATGCCGTAGCAATCAATTCATGGAGTGAGTTGTATGTTTTGCGATAGTCTGTCTCTGACAAGCAAGCACAGGTGACATAGGTGCGAACACAGGAAGCTTGCAGACCCTCGCTGCCTGCAGACACCGAGCAGCCACACTAGGAGGGCGGCCTAAGCCGTAGGCGAAATGTGCTCATTCGCTTTGGCGCGACGTCGAACTATAAATAATGCTGTCACTATCGTGAGCGTTGCGTGAGCGTCGTGGAAAGTGGGAAAAGTCGGCTGCGAGGGTGAGTGCCAAGTTTGGGGAGCGTTTCGTAGTATGCGCAGTGCAATGGAGACGCGGAAACTTGTTGTGGCCCAGTGTTTTGCAGTTGGACGACAAGATTGGTACACAGTAGTAAAGAGCGAGGCACTGAGTTGGCATGAATAATGGAGTGCACAATGGGGCTCGAGATGTGTTTGTTACCTCAGGTGCTGTATGATTGTCGACAAGGAGTGAAAACGGAGCAATTTGTGACGGCTCTTTCAATTTAAGACGTTAAAAACAGACGGAATTTGCATTTGTAATACCAGAGCATCGAAACTACTTGGAACTTTTGTGTATATGAACGGGTCCGCGCCTTTGTACTCTGCTCCCTTCACCGCTACAAACCAACCAACCATCGTGTCCGTGCGCATCTGAGTCGCAAAGAATGGGGAATAGCGCAGTTTGCTCGTGCATGGGGCGTAGCTCAGTTGGTAGAGCGTTCGCTTGGCATGTGAAAGGTCCAGGGTTCAAGCCGCGGCGGCTCTATTTTTTGTGGTCAGTGCATGGTAAGTGTTGGTCGCGGCGAACCTAAAGGCACGCAAGATGTTGCAAAGCCAGCGTCACAGACTGATATGATGTATACTGACGTAAGGAGAGCAAGATGTAAGTGTGGGGACCGGCTGTTATCGAGGTGTCATCGAGTGCAGATCTGTCTTAGGTATCGCGGCTTAACCTCATTGAAGTCTAGAGGGTGGACAACACGATGGTCTTACTCAGAGCGGTGTCCGAATTCTATTTTCGACGTTATACGTGCCACTTTCATTGTGGCCAACTACGATTCGATACAGAATGCACGAAACCTGAAAGACACCCTAACGGATACATAGAGAGTAGTGTTTGTCTGCTGAATAATGGGAGTGCAAGGGTCTGTGTCGTCTATATGGCTGTATGTAGCACCATTAGTCTTCGGGGGGGCGGGCGTAGCTCAGATGGTAGAGCGCTCGCTTAGTATGCGAGAGGTACAGGGATCAATACCCAGTGCCTCCAGAATTTTTAACACACCTACATGCGCACCTTGATATGCAAGTGGAATAATTCACAACCAGCAGATGTGTCTAAAAGATACAAGCGAATGATTAGCATCCACAATTGACAAGCGTGCTGTTATTAGTGCGCAGGAAGCACCCTCCTCCCACGCCTACACTTAATTTAGAAACAGTACAAGTGTTCCCGTATGATTCTCAAGCCTATGTCGGAAAGATCTGCCTTGCGCCGAGTTCACGTAAATCCCACTGCACATTCCTATTCTTTGCGTGCAGTCAGCTGATACTGGTGTTGCTAGTTGTGACTGCTGATAACAGATGCCGTAGCAATCAATTCATGGAGTGAGTTGTATGTTTTGCGATAGTCTGTCTCTGACAAGCAAGCACAGGTGACATAGGTGCGAACACAGGAAGCTTGCAGACCCTCGCTGCCTGCAGACACCGAGCAGCCACACTAGGAGGGCGGCCTAAGCCGTAGGCGAAATGTACTCATTCGCTTTGGCGCGACGTCGAACTATAAATAATGCTGTCACTAGCGTGAGCGTCGTGGAAAGTCGGAAAAGTCGGCTGCGAGGGTGAGTGCCAAGTTTGGGGAGCGTTTCGTAGTATGCGCAGTGCAATGGAGACGCGGAAACTTGTTGTGGCCCAGTGTTTTGCAGTTGGACGACAAGATTGGTACACAGTAGTAAAGAGCGAGGCACTGAGTTGGCATAAATAATGTGGTGCACAATGGGGCTCGAGATGTGTTTGTTACCTCAGGTGCTGTATAATTGTCGACAAGGAGTGAAAACGGAGCAATTTGTGACGGCTCTTTCAATTTAAGACGTTAAAAACAGACGGAATTTGCATTTGTAATACCAGAGCATCGAAACTACTTGGAACTTTTGTGTATATGAACGGGTCCGCGCCTTTGTACTCTGCTCCCTTCACCGCTACAAACCAACCAACCATCGTGTCCGTGCGCATCTGAGTCGCAAAGAATGGGTAATAGCGCAGTTTGCTCGTGCATGGGGCGTAGCTCAGTTGGTAGAGCGTTCGCTTGGCATGTGAAAGGTCCAGGGTTCAAGCCGCGGCGGCTCTATTTTTTGTGGTCAGTGCATGGTAAGTTTTGGTCGCGGCGAACCTAAAGGCACGCAAGATGTTGCAAAGCCAGCGTCACAGACTGATATGATGTATACTGACGTAAGGAGAGCAAGATGTAAGTGTGGGGACCGGCTGTTATCGAGGTGTCATCGAGTGCAGATCTGTCTTAGGTATCGCGGCTTAACCTCATTGAAGTCTAGAGGGTGGACAACACGATGGTCTTACTCAGAGCGGTGTCCGAATTCTATTTTCGACGTTATACGTGCCACTTTCATTGTGGCCAACTACGATTCGATACAGAATGCACGAAACCTGAAAGACACCCTAACGGATACATAGAGAGTAGTGTTTGTCTGCTGAATAATGGGAGTGCAAGGGTCTGTGTCGTCTATATGGCTGTATGTAGCACCATTAGTCTTCGGGGGGGCGGGCGTAGCTCAGATGGTAGAGCGCTCGCTTAGTATGCGAGAGTCACTGGGATCAATACCGAGTGCCTCCAGAATTTTTAACACACCTACATGCGCACCTTGATATGCAAGTGGAATAATTCACAACAAGCAGATGTGTCTAAAAGATACAAGCGAATGATTAGCATCCACAATTGACAAGCGTGCTGTTATTAGTGCGCAGGAAGCACCCTCCTCCCACGCCTACACTTAATTTAGAAACAGTACAAGTGTTCCCGTAAGATTCTCAAGCCTATGTCGGAAAGATCTGCCTTGCGCCGAGTTCACGTAAATCCCACTGCACATTCCTATTCTTTGCGTGCAGTCAGCTGCTACTGGTGTTGCTAGTTGTGACTGCTGATAACAGATGCCGTAGCAATCAATTCATGGAGTGAGTTGTATGTTTTGCGATAGTCTGTCTCTGACAAGCAAGCACAGGTGACATAGGTGCGAACACAGGAAGCTTGCAGACCCTCGCTGCCTGCAGACACCGAGCAGCCACACTAGGAGGGCGGCCTAAGCCGTAGGCGAAATGTGCTCATTCGCTTTGGCGCGACGTCGAACTATAAATAATGCTGTCACTATCGTGAGCGTTGCGTGAGCGTCGTGGAAAGTGGGAAAAGTCGGCTGCGAGGGTGAGTGCCAAGTTTGGGGAGCGTTTCGTAGTATGCGCAGTGCAATGGAGACGCGGAAACTTGTTGTGGCCCAGTGTTTTGCAGTTGGACGACAAGATTGGTACACAGTAGTAAAGAGCGAGGCACTGAGTTGGCATGAATAATGGAGTGCACAATGGGGCTCGAGATGTGTTTGTTACCTCAGGTGCTGTATGATTGTCGACAAGGAGTGAAAACGGAGCAATTTGTGACGGCTCTTTCAATTTAAGACGTTAAAAACAGACGGAATTTGCATTTGTAATACCAGAGCATCGAAACTACTTGGAACTTTTGTGTATATGAACGGGTCCGCGCCTTTGTACTCTGCTCCCTTCACCGCTACAAACCAACCAACCATCGTGTCCGTGCGCATCTGAGTCGCAAAGAATGGGGAATAGCGCAGTTTGCTCGTGCATGGGGCGTAGCTCAGTTGGTAGAGCGTTCGCTTGGCATGTGAAAGGTCCAGGGTTCAAGCCGCGGCGGCTCTATTTTTTGTGGTCAGTGCATGGTAAGTGTTGGTCGCGGCGAACCTAAAGGCACGCAAGATGTTGCAAAGCCAGCGTCACAGACTGATATGATGTATACTGACGTAAGGAGAGCAAGATGTAAGTGTGGGGACCGGCTGTTATCGAGGTGTCATCGAGTGCAGATCTGTCTTAGGTATCGCGGCTTAACCTCATTGAAGTCTAGAGGGTGGACAACACGATGGTCTTACTCAGAGCGGTGTCCGAATTCTATTTTCGACGTTATACGTGCCACTTTCATTGTGGCCAACTACGATTCGATACAGAATGCACGAAACCTGAAAGACACCCTAACGGATACATAGAGAGTAGTGTTTGTCTGCTGAATAATGGGAGTGCAAGGGTCTGTGTCGTCTATATGGCTGTATGTAGCACCATTAGTCTTCGGGGGGGCGGGCGTAGCTCAGATGGTAGAGCGCTCGCTTAGTATGCGAGAGGTACAGGGATCAATACCCAGTGCCTCCAGAATTTTTAACACACCTACATGCGCACCATGCCATGCAACTGGAATAATTCACAACCAGCAGATGTGTCTAGGAAGATACAAGCGAATGATTAGCATCCACAATTGACAAGCGTGCTGTTATTAGTGCGCAGGAAGCACCCTCCTCCCACGCCTACACTTAATTTAGAAACAGTACAAGTGTTCCCGTAAGATTCTCAAGCCTATGTCGGAAAGATCTGCCTTGCGCTGAGTTCACGTAAATCCCACTGCACATTCCTATTCTTTGCGTGCAGTCAGCTGCTACTGGTGTTGCTAGTTGTGACTGCTGATAACAGATGCCGTAGCAATCAATTCATGGAGTGAGTTGTATGTTTTGCGATAGTCTGTCTCTGACAAGCAAGCACAGGTGACATAGGTGCGAACATAGGAAGCTTGCAGACCCTCGCTGCCTGCAGACACCGAGCAGCCACACTAGGAGGGCGGCCTAAGCCGTAGGCGAAATGTGCTCATTCGCTTTGGGGCGACGTCGAACTATAAATAATGCTGTCACTAGCGTGAGCGTCGTGGAAAGTCGGAAAAGTCGGCTGCGAGGGTGAGTGCCAAGTTTGGGGAGCGTTTCGTAGTATGCGCAGTGCAATGGAGACGCGGAAACTTGTTGTGGCCCAGTGTTTTGCAGTTGGACGACAAGATTGGTACACAGTAGTAAAGAGCGAGGCACTGAGTTGGCATGAATAATAGAGTGCACAATGGGGCTCGAGATGTGTTTGTTACCTCAGGTGCTGTATGATTGTCGACAAGGAGTGAAAACGGAGTAATTTGTGACGGCTCTTTCAATTTAAGACGTTAAAAACAGACGGAATTTGCATTTGTAATACCAGAGCATCGAAACTACTTGGAACTTTTGTGTATATGAACGGGTCCGCGCCTTTGTACTCTGCTCCCTTCACCGCTACAAACCAACCAACCATCGTGTCCGTGCGCATCTGAGTCGCAAAGAATGGGGAATAGCGCAGTTTGCTCGTGCATGGGGCGTAGCTCAGTTGGTAGAGCGTTCGCTTGGCATGTGAAAGGTCCAGGGTTCAAGCCGCGGCGGCTCTATTTTTTGTGCTCAGTGCATGGTAAGTGTTGGTCGCGGCGAACCTAAAGGCACGCAAGATGTTGCAAAGCCAGCGTCACAGACTGATATGATGTATACTGACGTAAGGAGAGCAAGATGTAAGTGTGGGGACCGGCTGTTATCGAGGTGTCATCGAGTGCAGATCTGTCTTAGGTATCGCGGCTTAACCTCATTGAAGTCTAGAGGGTGGACAACACGATGGTCTTACTCAGAGCGGTGTCCGAATTCTATTTTCGACGTTATACGTGCCACTTTCATTGTGGCCAACTACGATTCGATACAGAATGCACGAAACCTGAAAGACACCCTAACGGATACATAGAGAGTAGTGTTTGTCTGCTGAATAATGGGAGTGCAAGGGTCTGTGTCGTCTATATGGCTGTATGTAGCACCATTAGTCTTCGGGGTGGCGGGCGTAGCTCAGATGGTAGAGCGCTCGCTTAGTATGCGAGAGGTACTGGAATCAAAACCCAGTGCCTCCAGAATTTTTAACACACCTACATGCGCACCTTGCCATGCAAGTGGAATAATTCACAACCAGCAGATGTGTCTAGGAAGATACAAGCGAATGATTAGCATCCACAATTGACAAGCGTGCTGTTATTAGTGCGCAGGAAGCACCCTCCTCCCACGCCTACACTTAATTTAGAAACAGTACAAGTGTTCCCGTAAGATTCTCAAGCCTATGTCGGAAAGATCTGCCTTGCGCTGAGTTCACGTAAATCCCACTGCACATTCCTATTCTTTGCGTGCAGTCAGCTGCTACTGGTGTTGCTAGTTGTGACTGCTGATAACAGATGCCGTAGCAATCAATTCATGGAGTGAGTTGTATGTTTTGCGATAGTCTGTCTCTGACAAGCAAGCACAGGTGACATAGGTGCGAACACAGGAAGCTTGCAGACCCTCGCTGCCTGCAGACACCGAGCAGCCACACTAGGAGGGCGGCCTAAGCCGTAGGCGAAATGTACTCATTCGCTTTGGCGCGACGTCGAACTATAAATAATGCTGTCACTAGCGTGAGCGTCGTGGAAAGTCGGAAAAGTCGGCTGCGAGGGTGAGTGCCAAGTTTGGGGAGCGTTTCGTAGTATGCGCAGTGCAATGGAGACGCGGAAACTTGTTGTGGCCCAGTGTTTTGCAGTTGGACGACAAGATTGGTACACAGTAGTAAAGAGCGAGGCACTGAGTTGGCATGAATAATAGAGTGCACAATGGGGCTCGAGATGTGTTTGTTACCTCAGGTGCTGTATGATTGTCGACAAGGAGTGAAAACGGAGTAATTTGTGACGGCTCTTTCAATTTAAGACGTTAAAAACAGACGGAATTTGCATTTGTAATACCAGAGCATCGAAACTACTTGGAACTTTTGTGTATATGAACGGGTCCGCGACTTTGTACTCTGCTCCCTTCACCGCTACAAACCAACCAACCATCGTGTCCGTGCGCATCTGAGTCGCAAAGAATGGGGAATAGCGCAGTTTGCTCGTGCATGGGGCGTAGCTCAGTTGGTAGAGCGTTCGCTTGGCATGTGAAAGGTCCAGGGTTCAAGCCGCGGCGCCTCTATTTTTTGTGGTCAGTTCATTGCAAGTGTTGGTCGCGGCGAACCTAAAGGCACGCAAGATGTTGCAAAGCCGGCGTCACAGACTGATATGATGTATACTGACGTAAGAAGAGCAAGATGTAAGTGTGGGGACCGGCTGTTATCGAGGTGTCATCGAGTGCAGATCTGTCTTAGGTATCGCGGCTTAACCTCATTGAAGTCTAGAGGGTGGACAACACGATGGTCTTACTCAGAGCGGTGTCCGAATTCTATTTTCGACGTTATACGTGCCACTTTCATTGTGGCCAACTACGATTCGATACAGAATGCACGAAACCTGAAAGACACCCTAACGGATACATAGAGAGTAGTGTTTGTCTGCTGAATAATGGGAGTGCAAGGGTCTGTGTCGTCTATATATCTGTATGTAGCACCATTAGTCTTCGGGGGGGCGGGCGTATCTCAGATGGTAGAGCGCTCGCTTAGTATGCGAGAGGCACTGGGATCAATACCGAGTGCCTCCAGAATTTTTAACACACCTACATGCGCACCTTGATATGCAAGTGGAATAATTCACAACAAGCAGATGTGTCTAAAAGATACAAGCGAATGATTAGCATCCACAATTGACAAGCGTGCTGTTATTAGTGCGCAGGAAGCACCCTCCTCCCACGCCTACACTTAATTTAGAAACAGTACAAGTGTTCCCGTAAGATTCTCAAGCCTATGTCGGAAAGATCTGCCTTGCGCCGAGTTCACGTAAATCCCACTGCACATTCCTATTCTTTGCGTGCAGTCAGCTGCTACTGGTGTTGCTAGTTGTGACTGCTGATAACAGATGCCGTAGCAATCAATTCATGGAGTGAGTTGTATGTTTTGCGATAGTCTGTCTCTGACAAGCAAGCACAGGTGACATAGGTGCGAACACAGGAAGCTTGCAGACCCTCGCTGCCTGCAGACACCGAGCAGCCACACTAGGAGGGCGGCCTAAGCCGTAGGCGAAATGTGCTCATTCGCTTTGGCGCGACGTCGAACTATAAATAATGCTGTCACTATCGTGAGCGTTGCGTGAGCGTCGTGGAAAGTGGGAAAAGTCGGCTGCGAGGGTGAGTGCCAAGTTTGGGGAGCGTTTCGTAGTATGCGCAGTGCAATGGAGACGCGGAAACTTGTTGTGGCCCAGTGTTTTGCAGTTGGACGACAAGATTGGTACACAGTAGTAAAGAGCGAGGCACTGAGTTGGCATGAATAATGGAGTGCACAATGGGGCTCGAGATGTGTTTGTTACCTCAGGTGCTGTATGATTGTCGACAAGGAGTGAAAACGGAGCAATTTGTGACGGCTCTTTCAATTTAAGACGTTAAAAACAGACGGAATTTGCATTTGTAATACCAGAGCATCGAAACTACTTGGAACTTTTGTGTATATGAACGGGTCCGCGCCTTTGTACTCTGCTCCCTTCACCGCTACAAACCAACCAACCATCGTGTCCGTGCGCATCTGAGTCGCAAAGAATGGGGAATAGCGCAGTTTGCTCGTGCATGGGGCGTAGCTCAGTTGGTAGAGCGTTCGCTTGGCATGTGAAAGGTCCAGGGTTCAAGCCGCGGCGGCTCTATTTTTTGTGGTCAGTGCATGGTAAGTGTTGGTCGCGGCGAACCTAAAGGCACGCAAGATGTTGCAAAGCCAGCGTCACAGACTGATATGATGTATACTGACGTAAGGAGAGCAAGATGTAAGTGTGGGGACCGGCTGTTATCGAGGTGTCATCGAGTGCAGATCTGTCTTAGGTATCGCGGGTTAACCTCATTGAAGTCTAGAGGGTGGACAACACGATGGTCTTACTCAGAGCGGTGTCCGAATTCTATTTTCGACGTTATACGTGCCACTTTCATTGTGGCCAACTACGATTCGATACAGAATGCACGAAACCTGAAAGACACCCTAACGGATACATAGAGAGTAGTGTTTGTCTGCTGAATAATGGGAGTGCAAGGGTCTGTGTCGTCTATATGGCTGTATGTAGCACCATTAGTCTTCGGGGGGGCGGGCGTAGCTCAGATGGTAGAGCGCTCGCTTAGTATGCGAGAGGTACAGGGATCAATACCCAGTGCCTCCAGAATTTTTAACACACCTACATGCGCACCATGCCATGCAACTGGAATAATTCACAACCAGCAGATGTGTCTAGGAAGATACAAGCGAATGATTAGCATCCACAATTGACAAGCGTGCTGTTATTAGTGCGCAGGAAGCACCCTCCTCCCACGCCTACACTTAATTTAGAAACAGTACAAGTGTTCCCGTAAGATTCTCAAGCCTATGTCGGAAAGATCTGCCTTGCGCTGAGTTCACGTAAATCCCACTGCACATTCCTATTCTTTGCGTGCAGTCAGCTGCTACTGGTGTTGCTAGTTGTGACTGCTGATAACAGATGCCGTAGCAATCAATTCATGGAGTGAGTTGTATGTTTTGCGATAGTCTGTCTCTGACAAGCAAGCACAGGTGACATAGGTGCGAACATAGGAAGCTTGCAGACCCTCGCTGCCTGCAGACACCGAGCAGCCACACTAGGAGGGCGGCCTAAGCCGTAGGCGAAATGTGCTCATTCGCTTTGGGGCGACGTCGAACTATAAATAATGCTGTCACTAGCGTGAGCGTCGTGGAAAGTCGGAAAAGTCGGCTGCGAGGGTGAGTGCCAAGTTTGGGGAGCGTTTCGTAGTATGCGCAGTGCAATGGAGACGCGGAAACTTGTTGTGGCCCAGTGTTTTGCAGTTGGACGACAAGATTGGTACACAGTAGTAAAGAGCGAGGCACTGAGTTGGCATGAATAATAGAGTGCACAATGGGGCTCGAGATGTGTTTGTTACCTCAGGTGCTGTATGATTGTCGACAAGGAGTGAAAACGGAGTAATTTGTGACGGCTCTTTCAATTTAAGACGTTAAAAACAGACGGAATTTGCATTTGTAATACCAGAGCATCGAAACTACTTGGAACTTTTGTGTATATGAACGGGTCCGCGCCTTTGTACTCTGCTCCCTTCACCGCTACAAACCAACCAACCATCGTGTCCGTGCGCATCTGAGTCTAAAGAATGGGGAATAGCGCAGTTTGCTCGTGCATGGGGCGTAGCTCAGTTGGTAGAGCGTTCGCTTGGCATGTGAAAGGTCCAGGGTTCAAGCCGCGGCGGCTCTATTTTTTGTGCTCAGTGCATGGTAAGTGTTGGTCGCGGCGAACCTAAAGGCACGCAAGATGTTGCAAAGCCAGCGTCACAGACTGATATGATGTATACTGACGTAAGGAGACCAAGATGTAAGTGTGGGGACCGGCTGTTATCGAGGTGTCATCGAGTGCAGATCTGTCTTAGGTATCGCGGCTTAACCTCATTGAAGTCTAGAGGGTGGACAACACGATGGTCTTACTCAGAGCGGTGTCCGAATTCTATTTTCGACGTTATACGTGCCACTTTCATTGTGGCCAACTACGATTCGATACAGAATGCACGAAACCTGAAAGACACCCTAACGGATACATAGAGAGTAGTGTTTGTCTGCTGAATAATGGGAGTGCAAGGGTCTGTGTCGTCTATATGGCTGTATGTAGCACCATTAGTCTTCGGGGTGGCGGGCGTAGCTCAGATGGTAGAGCGCTCGCTTAGTATGCGAGAGGTACTGGAATCAAAACCCAGTGCCTCCAGAATTTTTAACACACCTACATGCGCACCTTGCCATGCAAGTGGAATAATTCACAACCAGCAGATGTGTCTAGGAAGATACAAGCGAATGATTAGCATCCACAATTGACAAGCGTGCTGTTATTAGTGCGCAGGAAGCACCCTCCTCCCACGCCTACACTTAATTTAGAAACAGTACAAGTGTTCCCGTAAGATTCTCAAGCCTATGTCGGAAAGATCTGCCTTGCGCTGAGTTCACGTAAATCCCACTGCACATTCCTATTCTTTGCGTGCAGTCAGCTGCTACTGGTGTTGCTAGTTGTGACTGCTGATAACAGATGCCGTAGCAATCAATTCATGGAGTGAGTTGTATGTTTTGCGATAGTCTGTCTCTGACAAGCAAGCACAGGTGACATAGGTGCGAACACAGGAAGCTTGCAGACCCTCGCTGCCTGCAGACACCGAGCAGCCACACTAGGAGGGCGGCCTAAGCAGTAGGCGAAATGTACTCATTCGCTTTGGCGCGACGTCGAACTATAAATAATGCTGTCACTAGCGTGAGCGTCGTGGAAAGTCGGAAAAGTCGGCTGCGAGGGTGAGTGCCAAGTTTGGGGAGCGTTTCGTAGTATGCGCAGTGCAATGGAGACGCGGAAACTTGTTGTGGCCCAGTGTTTTGCAGTTGGACGACAAGATTGGTACACAGTAGTAAAGAGCGAGGCACTGAGTTGGCATGAATAATAGAGTGCACAATGGGGCTCGAGATGTGTTTGTTACCTCAGGTGCTGTATGATTGTCGACAAGGAGTGAAAACGGAGTAATTTGTGACGGCTCTTTCAATTTAAGACGTTAAAAACAGACGGAATTTGCATTTGTAATACCAGAGCATCGAAACTACTTGGAACTTTTGTGTATATGAACGGGTCCGCGACTTTGTACTCTGCTCCCTTCACCGCTACAAACCAACCAACCATCGTGTCCGTGCGCATCTGAGTCGCAAAGAATGGGGAATAGCGCAGTTTGCTCGTGCATGGGGCGTAGCTCAGTTGGTAGAGCGTTCGCTTGGCATGTGAAAGGTCCAGGGTTCAAGCCGCGGCGCCTCTATTTTCTGTGGTCAGTTCATTGCAAGTGTTGGTCGCGGCGAACCTAAAGGCACGCAAGATGTTGCAAAGCCGGCGTCACAGACTGATATGATGTATACTGACGTAAGAAGAGCAAGATGTAAGTGTGGGGACCGGCTGTTATCGAGGTGTCATCGAGTGCAGATCTGTCTTAGGTATCGCGGCTTAACCTCATTGAAGTCAAGAGGGTGGACAACACGTTGGTCTTACTCAGAGCGGTGTCCGAATTCTATTTTCGACGTTATACGTGCCACTTTCATTGTGGCCAACTACGATTCGATACAGAATGCACGAAACCTGAAAGACACCCTAACGTATACATAGAGAGTAGTGTTTGTCTGCTGAATAATGGGAGTGCAAGGGTCTGTGTCGTCTATATGGCTGTATGTAGGACCATTAGTCTTTGGGGAGGCGGGCGTAGCTCAGATGGTAGAGCGCTCGCTTAGTATGCGAGAGGTACTGGGATCAATACCCAGTACCACCAGAAATTTTAACACACCTACATGCGCACCTTGCCATGCAAGTGGAATAATTCACAACCAGCAGATGTGTCTACGAAGATACAAGCGAATGATTAGCATCCACAATTGACAAGCGTGCTGTTATTAGTGCGCAGGAAGCACCCTCCTCCCACGCCTACACTTAATTTAGAAACAGTACAAGTGTTCCCGTAAGATTCTCAAGCCTATGTCGGAAAGATCTGCCTTGCGCCGAGTTCACGTAAATCAAACTGCACATTCCTATTCTTTGCGTGCAGTCAGCTGCTACTGGTGTTGCTAGTTGTGACTGCTGATAACAGATGCCGTAGCAATCAATTCATGGAGTGAGTTGTATGTTTTGCGATAGTCTGTCTCTGACAAGCAAGCACAGGTGACATAGGTGCGAACACAGGAAGCTTGCAGACCCTCGCTGCCTGCAGACACCGAGCAGCCACACTAGGAGGGCGGCCTAAGCCGTAGGCGAAATGTGCTCATTCGCTTTGGCGCGACGTCGAACTATAAATAATGCTGTCACTATCGTGAGCGTTGCGTGAGCGTCGTGGAAAGTCGGAAAAGTCGGCTGCGAGGGTGAGTGCCAAGTTTGGGGAGCGTTTCGTAGTATGCGCAGTGCAATGGAGATGCGGAAACTTGTTGTGGCCCAGTGTTTTGCAGTTGGACGACAAGATTGGTACACAGTAGTAAAGAGCGAGGCACTGAGTTGGCATGAATAATGGAGTGCACAATGGGGCTCGAGATGTGTTTGTTACCTCAGGTGCTGTATGATTGTCGACAAGGAGTGAAAACGGAGCAATTTGTGACGGCTCTTTCAATTTAAGACGTTAAAAACAGACGGAATTTGCATTTGTAATACCAGAGCATCGAAACTACTTGGAACTTTTGTGTATATGAACGGGTCCGCGCCTTTGTACTCTGCTCCCTTCACCGCTACAAACCAACCAACCATCGTGTCCGTGCGCATCTGAGTCGCAAAGAATGGGGAATAGCGCAGTTTGCTCGTGCATGGGGCGTAGCTCAGTTGGTAGAGCGTTCGCTTGGCATGTGAAAGGTCCAGGGTTCAAGCCGCGGCGGCTCTATTTTTTGTGGTCAGTGCATGGTAAGTGTTGGTCGCGGCGAACCTAAAGGCACGCAAGATGTTGCAAAGCCAGCGTCACAGACTGATATGATGTATACTGACGTAAGGAGAGCAATATGTAAGTGTGGGGACCGGCTGTTATCGAGGTGTCATCGAGTGCAGATCTGTCTTAGGTATCGCGGCTTAACCTCATTGAAGTCTAGAGGGTGGAAAACACGATGGTCTTACTCAGAGCGGTGTCCGAATTCTATTTTCGACGTTATACGTGCCACTTTCATTGTGGCCAACTACGATTCGATACAGAATGCACGAAACCTGAAAGACACCCTAACGGATACATAGAGAGTAGTGTTTGTCTGCTGAATAATGGGAGTGCAAGGGTCTGTGTCGTCTATATGGCTGTATGTAGCACCATTAGTCTTCGGGGGGGCGGGCGTAGCTCAGATGGTAGAGCGCTCGCTTAGTATGCGAGAGGTACTGGGATCAATACCCAGTGCCTCCAGAATTTTTAACACACCTACATGCGCACCTTGATATGCAAGTGGAATAATTCACAACCAGCAGATGTGTCTAAAAGATACAAGCGAATGATTAGCATCCACAATTGACAAGCGTGCTGTTATTAGTGCGCAGGAAGCACCCTCCTCCCACGCCTACACTTAAATTAGAAACAGTACAAGTGTTCCCGTAAGATTCTCAAGCCTATGTCGGAAAGATCTGCCTTGCGCCGAGTTCACGTAAATCCCACTGCACATTCCTATTCTTTGCGTGCAGTCAGCTGCTACTGGTGTCGCTAGTTGTGACTGCTGATAACAGATGCCGTAGCAATCAATTCATGGAGTGAGTTGTATGTTTTGCGATAGTCTGTCTCTGACAAGCAAGCACAGGTGACATAGGTGCGAACACAGGAAGCTTGCAGACCCTCGCTGCCTGCAGACACCGAGCAGCCACACTAGGAGGGCGGCCTAAGCCGTAGGCGAAATGTACTCATTCGCTTTGGCGCGACGTCGAACTATAAATAATGCTGTCACTAGCGTGAGCGTCGTGGAAAGTCGGAAAAGTCGGCTGCGAGGGTGAGTGCCAAGTTTGGGGAGCGTTTCGTAGTATGCGCAGTGCAATGGAGACGCGGAAACTTGTTGTGGCCCAGTGTTTTGCAGTTGGACGACAAGATTGGTACACAGTAGTAAAGAGCGAGGCACTGAGTTGGCATGAATAATAGAGTGCACAATGGGGCTCGAGATGTGTTTGTTACCTCAGGTGCTGTATGATTGTCGACAAGGAGTGAAAACGGAGTAATTTGTGACGGCTCTTTCAATTTAAGACGTTAAAAACAGACGGAATTTGCATTTGTAATACCAGAGCATCGAAACTACTTGGAACTTTTGTGTATATGAACGGGTCCGCGCCTTTGTACTCTGCTCCCTTCACCGCTACAAACCAACCAACCATCGTGTCCGTGCGCATCTGAGTCGCAAAGAATGGGTAATAGCGCAGTTTGCTCGTGCATGGGGCGTAGCTCAGTTGGTAGAGCGTTCGCTTGGCATGTGAAAGGTCCAGGGTTCAAGCCGCGGCGCCTCTATTTTTTGTGGTCAGTTCATTGTAAGTGTTGGTCGCGGCGAACCTAAAGGCACGCAAGATGTTGCAAAGCCGGCGTCACAGACTGATATGATGTATACTGACGTAAGAAGAGCAAGATGTAAGTGTGGGGACCGGCTGTTATCGAGGTGTCATCGAGTGCAGATCTGTCTTAGGTATCGCGGCTTAACCTCATTGAAGTCAAGAGGGTGGACAACACGTTGGTCTTACTCAGAGCGGTGTCCGAATTCTATTTTCGACGTTATACGTGCCACTTTCATTGTGGCCAACTACGATTCGATACAGAATGCACGAAACCTGAAAGACACCCTAACGTATACATAGAGAGTAGTGTTTGTCTGCTGAATAATGGGAGTGCAAGGGTCTGTGTCGTCTATATGGCTGTATGTAGGACCATTAGTCTTTGGGGAGGCGGGCGTAGCTCAGATGGTAGAGCGCTCGCTTAGTATACGAGAGGTACTGGGATCAATACCCAGTGCCTCCAGAAATTTTAACACACCTACATGCGCACCTTGCCATGCAAGTGGAATAATTCACAACCAGCAGATGTGTCTAGGAAGATACAAGCGAATGATTAGCATCCACAATTGACAAGCGTGCTGTTATTAGTGCGCAGGAAGCACCCTCCTCCCACGCCTACACTTAATTTAGAAACAGTACAAGTGTTCCCGTAAGATTCTCAAGCCTATGTCGGAAAGATCTGCCTTGCGCCGAGTTCACGTAAATCCCACTGCACATTCCTATTCTTTGCGTGCAGTCAGCTGCTACTGGTGTTGCTAGTTGTGACTGCTGATAACAGATGCCGTAGCAATCAATTCATGGAGTGAGTTGTATGTTTTGCGATAGTCTGTCTCTGACAAGCCAGCACAGGTGACATAGGTGCGAACACAGGAAGCTTGCAGACCCTCGCTGCCTGCAGACACCGAGCAGCCACACTAGGAGGGCGGCCTAAGCCGTAGGCGAAATGTGCTCATTCGCTTTGGCGCGACGTCGAACTATAAATAATGCTGTCACTATCGTGAGCGTTGCGTGAGCGTCGTGGAAAGTCGGAAAAGTCGGCTGCGAGGGTGAGTGCCAAGTTTGGGGAGCGTTTCGTAGTATGCGCAGTGCAATGGAGATGCGGAAACTTGTTGTGGCCCAGTGTTTTGCAGTTGGACGACAAGATTGGTACACAGTAGTAAAGAGCGAGGCACTGAGTTGGCATGAATAATGGAGTGCACAATGGGGCTCGAGATGTGTTTGTTACCTCAGGTGCTGTATGATTGTCGACAAGGAGTGAAAACGGAGCAATTTGTGACGGCTCTTTCAATTTAAGACGTTAAAAACAGACGGAATTTGCAATTGTAATACCAGAGCATCGAAACTACTTGGAACTTTTGTGTATATGAACGGGTCCGCGCCTTTGTACTCTGCTCCCTTCACCGCTACAAACCAACCAACCATCGTGTCCGTGCGCATCTGAGTCGCAAAGAATGGGGAATAGCGCAGTTTGCTCGTGCATGGGGCGTAGCTCAGTTGGTAGAGCGTTCGCTTGGCATGTGAAAGGTCCAGGGTTCAAGCCGCGGCGCCTCTATTTTTTGTGGTCAGTGCATGGTAAGTGTTGGTCGCGGCGAACCTAAAGGCACGCAAGATGTTGCAAAGCCAGCGTCACAGACTGATATGATGTATACTGACGTAAGGAGAGCAAGATGAAAGTGTGGGGACCGGCTGTTATCGAGGTGTCATCGAGTGCAGATCTGTCTTAGGTATCGCGGCTTAACCTCATTGAAGTCTAGAGGGTGGACAACACGATGGTCTTACTCAGAGCGGTGTCCGAATTCTATTTTCGACGTTATACGTGCCACTTTCATTTTGGCCAACTACGATTCGATACAGAATGCACGAAACCTGAAAGACACCCTAACGGATACATAGAGAGTAGTGTTTGTCTGCTGAATAATCAGAGTGCAAGGGTCTGTGTCGTCTATATGGCTGTAAGTAGCAACATTAGTCTCCGGGGGGACGGGCGTAGCTCAGATGGTAGAGCGCTCGCTTAGTATGCGAGAGGTACAGGGATCAATACCCAGTGCCTCCAGAATTTTTAACACACCTACATGCGCACCTTGATATGCAAGTGGAATAATTCACAACCAGCAGATGTGTCTAAAAGATACAAGCGAATGATTAGCATCCACAATTGACAAGCGTGCTGTTATTAGTGCGCAGGAAGCACCCTCCTCCCACGCCTACACTTAATTTAGAAACAGTACAAGTGTTCCCGTAAGATTCTCAAGCCTATGTCGGAAAGATCTGCCTTGCGCCGAGTTCACGTAAATCCCACTGCACATTCCTATTCTTTGCGTGCAGTCAGCTGCTACTGGTGTTGCTAGTTGTGACTGCTGATAACAGATGCCGTAGCAATCAATTCATGGAGTGAGTTGTATGTTTTGCGATAGTCTGTCTCTGACAAGCAAGCACAGGTGACATAGGTGCGAACACAGGAAGCTTGCAGACCCTCGCTGCCTGCAGACACCGAGCAGCCACACTAGGAGGGCGGCCTAAGCCGTAGGCGAAATGTACTCATTCGCTTTGGCGCGACGTCGAACTATAAATAATGCTGTCACTAGCGTGAGCGTTGCGTGAGCGTCGTGGAATGTCGGAAAAGTCGGCTGCGAGGGTGAGTGCCAAGTTTGGGGAGCGTTTCGTAGTATGCGCAGTGCAATGGAGACGCGGAAACTTGTTGTGGCCCAGTGTTTTGCAGTTGGACGACAAGATTGGTACACAGTAGTAAAGAGCGAGGCACTGAGTTGGCATAAATAATGTAGTGCACAATGGGGCTCGAGATGTGTTTGTTACCTCAGGTGCTGTATAATTGTCTACAATGAGTGAAAACGGAGCAATTTGTGACGGCTCTTTCAATTTAAGACGTTAAAAACAGACGGAATTTGCATTTGTAATACCAGAGCATCGAAACTACTTGGAACTTTTGTGTATATGAACGGGTCCGCGCCTTTGTACTCTGCTCCCTTCACCGCTACAAACCAACCAACCATCGTGTCCGTGCGCATCTGAGTCGCAAAGAATGGGGAATAGCGCAGTTTGCTCGTGCATGGGGCGTAGCTCAGTTGGTAGAGCGTTCGCTTGGCATGTGAAAGGTCCAGGGTTCAAGCGGCGGCGCCTCCATTTTTTGTGGTCAGTGCATGGTAAGTGTTGGTCGCGGCGAACCTAAAGGCACGCAAGATATTGCAAAGCCAGCGTCACAGACTGATATGATGTATACTGACGTAAGGAGAGCAAGAGGTAAGTGTGGGGACCGGCTGTTATCGAGGTGTCATCGAGTGCAGATCTGTCTTAGGTATCGCGGCTTAACCTCATTGAAGTCTAGAGGGTGGACAACACGTTGGTCTTACTCAGAGCGGTGTCCGAATTCTATTTTCGACGTTATACGTGCCACTTTCATTGTGGCCAACTACGATTCGATACAGAATGCACGAAACCTGAAAGACACCCTAACGGATACATAGAGAGTAGTGTTTGTCTGCTGAATAATGGGAGTGCAAGGGTCTGTGTCCTCTATATGGCTGTATGTAGCACCATTAGCCTTCGGGGGGGCGGGCGTAGCTCAGATGGTAGAGCGCTCGCTTAGTATGCGAGAGGTACTGGGATCAATACCCAGTGCCTCCAGAATTTTTAACACACCTACATGCGCACCTTGATATGCAAGTGGAATAATTCACAACCAGCAGATGTGTCTAAAAGATACAAGCGAATGATTAGCATCCACAATTGACAAGCGTGCTGTTATTAGTGCGCAGGAAGCACCCTCCTCCCACGCCTACACTTAAATTAGAAACAGTACAAGTGTTCCCGTAAGATTCTCAAGCCTATGTCGGAAAGATCTGCCTTGCGCCGAGTTCACGTAAATCCCACTGCACATTCCTATTCTTTGCGTGCAGTCAGCTGCTACTGGTGTTGCTAGTTGTGACTGCTGATAACAGATGCCGTAGCAATCAATTCATGGAGTGAGTTGTATGTTTTGCGATAGTCTGTCTCTGACAAGCAAGCACAGGTGACATAGGTGCGAACACAGGAAGTTTGCAGACCCTCGCTGCCTGCAGACACCGAGCAGCCACACTAGGAGGGCGGCCTAAGCCGTAGGCGAATTGTGCTCATTCGCTTTGGCGCGACGTCGAACTATAAATAATGCTGTCACTAGCGTGAGCGTCGTGGAAAGTCGGAAAAGTCGGCTGCGAGGGTGAGTGCCAAGTTTGGGGAGCGTTTCGTAGTATGCGCAGTGCAATGGAGACGCGGAAACTTGTTGTGGCCCAGTGTTTTGCAGTTGGACGACAAGATTGGTACACAGTAGTAAAGAGCGAGGCACTGAGTTGGCATAAATAATGTAGTGCACAATGGGGCTCGAGATGTGTTTGTTACCTCAGGTGCTGTATAATTGTCGACAAGGAGTGAAAACGGAGCAATTTGTGACGGCTCTTTCAATTTAAGACGTTAAAAACAGACGGAATTTGCATTTGTAATACCAGAGCATCGAAACTACTTGGAACTTTTGTGTATATGAACGGGTCCGCGCCTTTGTACTCTGCTCCCTTCACCGCTACAAACCAACCAACCATCGTGTCCGTGCGCATCTGAGTCGCAAAGAATGGGTAATAGCGCAGTTTGCTCGTGCATGGGGCGTAGCTCAGTTGGTAGAGCGTTCGCTTGGCATGTGAAAGGTCCAGGGTTCAAGCCGCGGCGCCTCTATTTTTTGTGGTCAGTTCATTGTAAGTGTTGGTCGCGGCGAACCTAAAGGCACGCAAGATGTTGCAAAGCCGGCGTCACAGACTGATATGATGTATACTGACGTAAGAAGAGCAAGATGTAAGTGTGGGGACCGGCTGTTATCGAGGTGTCATCGAGTGCAGATCTGTCTTAGGTATCGCGGCCTAACCTCATTGAAGTCTAGAGGGTGGACAACACGATGGTCTTACTCAGAGCGGTGTCCGAATTATATTTTCGACGTTATACGTCCCACTTTCATTGTGGCCAACTACGATTCGATAGAGAATGCACGAAACCTGAAAGACACCCTAACGGATACATAGAGAGTAGTGTTTGTCTGCTGAATAATGGGAGTGCAAGGGTCTGTGTCGTCTATATGGCTGTATGTAGCACCATTAGTCTTCGGGGGGGCGGGCGTAGCTCAGATGGTAGAGCGCTCGCTTAGTATGCGAGAGGTACTGGAATCAAAACCCAGTGCCTCCAGAATTTTTAACACACCTACATGCGCACCTTGCCATGCAAGTGGAATAATTCACAACCAGCAGATGTGTCTAGGATGATACAAGCGAATGATTAGCATCCACAATTGACAAGCGTGCTGTTATTAGTGCGCAGGAAGCACCCTCCTCCCACGCCTACACTTAATTTAGAAACAGTACAAGTGTTCCCGTAAGATTCTCAAGCCTATGTCGGAAAGATCTGCCTTGCGCCGAGTTCACGTAAATCCCACTGCACATTCCTATTCTTTGCGTGCAGTCAGCTGCTACTGGTGTTGCTAGTTGTGACTGCTGATAACAGATGCCGTAGCAATCAATTCATGGAGTGAGTTGTATGTTTTGCGATAGTCTGTCTCTGACAAGCAAGCACAGGTGACATAGGTGCGAACACAGGAAGCTTGCAGACCCTCGCTGCCTGCAGACACCGAGCAGCCACACTAGGAGGGCGGTCGCTTTGGCGCGACGTCGAACTATAAATAATGCTGTCACTATCGTGAGCGTTGCGTGAGCGTCGTGGAAAGTGGGAAAAGTCGGCTGCGAGGGTGAGTGCCAAGTTTGGGGAGCGTTTCGTAGTATGCGCAGTGCAATGGAGACGCGGAAACTTGTTGTGGCCCAGTGTTTTGCAGTTGGACGACAAGATTGGTACACAGTAGTAAAGAGCGAGGCACTGAGTTGGCATAAATAATGTAGTGCACAATGGGGCTCGAGATGTGTTTGTTACCTCAGGTGCTGTATAATTGTCGACAAGGAGTGAAAACGGAGCAATTTGTGACGGCTCTTTCAATTTAAGACGTTAAAAACAGACGGAATTTGCATTTGTAATACCAGAGCATCGAAACTACTTGGAACTTTTGTGTATATGAACGGGTCCGCGCCTTTGTACTCTGCTCCCTTCACCGCTACAAACCAACCAACCACCGTGTCCGTGCGCATCTGAGTCGCAAAGAATGGGGAATAGCGCAGTTTGCTCGTGCATGGGGCGTAGCTCAGTTGGTAGAGCGTTCGCTTGGCATGTGAAAGGTCCAGGGTTCAAGCCGCGGCGGCTCTATTTTTTGTGGTCAGTGCATGGTAAGTGTTGGTCGCGGCGAACCTAAAGGCACGCAAGATGTTGCAAAGCCAGCGTCACAGACTGATATGATGTATACTGACGTAAGGAGAGCAAGATGTAAGTGTGGGGACCGGCTGTTATCGAGGTGTCATCGAGTGCAGATCTGTCTTAGGTATCGCGGCTTAACCTCATTGAAGTCTAGAGGGTGGACAACACGATGGTCTTACTCAGAGCGGTGTCCGAATTCTATTTTCGACGTTATACGTGCCACTTTCATTGTGGCCAACTACGATTCGATACAGAATGCACGAAACCTGAAAGACACCCTAACGGATACATAGAGAGTAGTGTTTGTCTGCTGAATAATGGGAGTGCAAGGGTCTGTGTCGTCTATATGGCTGTATGTAGCACCATTAGTCTTCGGGGGGGCGGGCGTAGCTCAGATGGTAGAGCGCTCGCTTAGTATGCGAGAGGTACTGGAATCAAAACCCAGTGCCTCCAGAATTTTTAACACACCTACATGCGCACCTTGCCATGCAAGTGGAATAATTCACAACTAGCAGATGTGTCTAGGAAGATACAAGCGAATGATTAGCATCCACAATTGACAAGCGTGCTGTTATTAGTGCGCAGGAGGCACCCTCCTCCCACGCCTACACTTAATTTAGAAACAGTACAAGTGTTCCCGTAAGATTCTCAAGCCTATGTCGGAAAGATCTGCCTTGCGCTGAGTTCACGTAAATCCCACTGCACATTCCTATTCTTTGCGTGCAGTCAGCTGCTACTGGTGTTGCTAGTTGTGACTGCTGATAACAGATGCCGTAGCAATCAATTCATGGAGTGAGTTGTATGTTTTGCGATAGTCTGTCTCTGACAAGCAAGCACAGGTGACATAGGTGCGAACACAGGAAGCTTGCAGACCCTCGCTGCCTGCAGACACCGAGCAGCCACACTAGGAGGGCGGCCTAAGCCGTAGGCGAAATGTGCTCATTCGCTTTGGGGCGACGTCGAACTATAAGTAATGTTGTCACTAGCGTGAGCGTCGTGGAAAGTCGGAAAAGTCGGCTGCGAGGGTGAGTGCCAAGTCTGGGGAGCGTTTCGTAGTATGCGCAGTGCAATGGAGACGCGGAAACTTGTTGTGGCCCAGTGTTTTGCAGTTGGACGACAAGATTGGTACACAGTAGTAAAGAGCGAGGCACTGAGTTGGCATGAATAATAGAGTGCACAATGGGGCTCGAGATGTGTTTGTTACCTCAGGTGCTGTATGATTGTCGACAAGGAGTGAAACGGAGTAATTTGTGACGGCTCTTTCAATTTAAGACGTTAAAAACAGACGGAATTTGCATTTGTAATACCAGAGCATCGAAACTACTTGGAACTTTTGTGTATATGAACGGGTCCGCGCCTTTGTACTCTGCTCCCTTCACCGCTACAAACCAACCAACAACCGTGTCCGTGCGCATCTGAGTCGCAAAGAATGGGGAATAGCGCAGTTTGCTCGTGCATGCAGTTGGTAGAGCGTTCGCTTGGCATGTGAAAGGTCCAGGGTTCAAACCGCGGCGCCTCTATTTTTTGTGGTCAGTTCATTGTAAGTGTTGGTCGCGGCGAACCTAAAGGCACGCAAGATGTTGCAAAGCCGGCGTCACAGGCTGATATGATGTATACTGACGTAAGAAGAGCAAGATGTAAGTGTGGGGACCGGCTGTTATCGAGGTGTCATCGAGTGCAGATCTGTCTTAGGTATCGCGGCTTAACCTCATTGAAGTCAAGAGGGTGGACAACACGTTGGTCTTACTCAGAGCGGTGTCCGAATTCTATTTTCGACGTTATACGTGCCACTTTCATTGTGGCCAACTACGATTCGATACAGAATGCACGAAACCTGAAAGACACCCTAACGTATACATAGAGAGTAGTGTTTGTCTGCTGAATAATGGGAGTGCAAGGGTCTGTGTCGTCTATATGCCTGTATGTAGGACCATTAGTCTTCGGGGAGGCGTGCGTAGCTCAGATGGTAGAGCGCTCGCTTAGTATGCGAGAGGTACTGGGATCAATACCCAGTGCCTCCAGAAATTTTAACACACCTACATGCGCACCTTGCCATGCAAGTGGAATAATTCACAACCAGCAGATGTGTCTAGGAAGATACAAGCGAATGATTAGCATCCACAATTGACAAGCGTGCTGTTATTAGTGCGCAGGAAGCACCCTCCTCCCACGCCTACACTTAATTTAGAAACAGTACAAGTGTTCCCGTAAGATTCTCAAGCCTATGTCGGAAAGATCTGCCTTGCGCCGAGTTCACGTAAATCCCACTGCACATTCCTATTCTTTGCGTGCAGTCAGCTGCTACTGGTGTTGCTAGTTGTGACTGCTGATAACAGATGCCGTAGCAATCAATTCATGGAGTGAGTTGTATGTTTTGCGATAGTCTGTCTCTGACAAGCCAGCACAGGTGACATAGGTGCGAACACAGGAAGCTTGCAGACCCTCGCTGCCTGCAGACACCGAGCAGCAACACTAGGAGGGCGGCCTAAGCCGTAGGCGAAATGTGCTCATTCGCTTTGGCGCGACGTCGAACTATAAATAATGCTGTCACTATCGTGAGCGTTGCGTGAGCGTCGTGGAAAGTCGGAAAAGTCGGCTGCGAGGGTGAGTGCCAAGTTTGGGGAGCGTTTCGTAGTATGCGCAGTGCAATGGAGATGCGGAAACTTGTTGTGGCCCAGTGTTTTGCAGTTGGACGACAAGATTGGTACACAGTAGTAAAGAGCGAGGCACTGAGTTGGCATGAATAATGGAGTGCACAATGGGGCTCGAGATGTGTTTGTTACCTCAGGTGCTGTATGATTGTCGACAAGGAGTGAAAACGGAGCAATTTGTGACGGCTCTTTCAATTTAAGACGTTAAAAACAGACGGAATTTGCATTTGTAATACCAGAGCATCGAAACTACTTGGAACTTTTGTGTATATGAACGGGTCCGCGCCTTTGTACTCTGCTCCCTTCACCGCTACAAACCAACCAACCATCGTGTCCGTGCGCATCTGAGTCGCAAAGAATGGGGAATAGCGCAGTTTGCTCGTGCATGGGGCGTAGCTCAGTTGGTAGAGCGTTCGCTTGGCATGTGAAAGGTCCAGGGTTCAAGCCGCGGCGGCTCTATTTTTTGTGGTCAGTGCATGGTAAGTGTTGGTCGCGGCGAACCTAAAGGCACGCAAGATGTTGCAAAGCCAGCGTCACAGACTGATATGATGTATACTGACGTAAGGAGAGCAAGATGTAAGTGTGGGGACCGGCTGTTATCGAGGTGTCATCGAGTGCAGATCTGTCTTAGGTATCGCGGCTTAACCTCATTGAAGTCTAGAGGGTGGACAACACGATGGTCTTACTCAGAGCGGTGTCCGAATTCTATTTTCGACGTTATACGTGCCACTTTCATTGTGGCCAACTACGATTCGATACAGAATGCACGAAACCTGAAAGACACCCTAACGGATACATAGAGAGTAGTGTTTGTCTGCTGAATAATGGGAGTGCAAGGGTCTGTGTCGTCTATATGGCTGTATGTAGCACCATTAGTCTTCGGGGGGGCGGGCGTAGCTCAGATGGTATAGCGCTCGCTTGGTATGCGAGAGGTACTGGGATCAATACCCAGTGCCTCCAGAATTTTTAACACACCTACATGCGCACCTTGATATGCAAGTGGAATAATTCACAACCAGCAGATGTGTCTAAAAGATACAAGCGAATGATTAGCATCCACAATTGACAAGCGTGCTGTTATTAGTGCGCAGGAAGCACCCTCCTCCCACGCCTACACTTAATTTAGAAACAGTACATGTGTTCCCGTAAGATTCTCAAGCCTATGTCGTAAAGATCTGCCTTGCGCTGAGTTCACGTAAATCCCACTGCACATTCCTATTCTTTGCGTGCAGTCAGCTGCTACTGGTGTTGCTAGTTGTGACTGCTGATAACAGATGCCGTAGCAATCAATTCATGGAGTGAGTTGTATGTTTTGCGATAGTCTGTCTCTGACAAGCAAGCACAGGTGACATAGGTGCGAACACAGGAAGCTTGCAGACCCTCGCTGCCTGCAGACACCGAGCAGCCACACTAGGAGGGCGGCCTAAGCCGTAGGCGAAATGTGCTCATTCGCTTTGGCGCGACGTCGAACTATAAATAATGCTGTCACTATCGTGAGCGTCGTGGAAAGTCGGAAAAGTCGGCTGCGAGGGTGAGTGCCAAGTTTGGGGAGCGTTTCGTAGTATGCGCAGTGCAATGGAGATGCGGAAACTTGTTGTGGCCCAGTGTTTTGCAGTTGGACGACAAGATTGGTACACAGTAGTAAAGAGCGAGGCACTGAGTTGGCATGAATAATAGAGTGCACAATGGGGCTCGAGATGTGTTTGTTACCTCAGGTGCTGTATGATTGTCGACAAGGAGTGAAAACGGAGTAATTTGTGACGGCTCTTTCAATTTAAGACGTTAAAAACAGACGGAATTTGCATTTGTAATACCAGAGCATCGAAACTACTTGGAACTTTTGTGTATATGAACGGGTCCGCGCCTTTGTACTCTGCTCCCTTCACCCCTACAAACCAACCAACCATCGTGTCCGTGCGCATCTGAGTCGCAAAGAATGGGGAACAGCGCAGTTTGCTCGTGCATGGGGCGTAGCTCAGTTGGTAGAGCGTTCGCTTGGCATGTGAAAGGTCCAGGGTTCAAGCCGCGGCGCCTCTATTTTTTGTGGTCAGTTCATTGTAAGTGTTGGTCGCGGCGAACCTAAAGGCACGCAAGATGTTGCAAAGCCGGCGTCACAGACTGATATGATGTATACTGACGTAAGAAGAGCAAGATGTAAGTGTGGGGACCGGCTGTTATCGAGGTGTCATCGAGTGCAGATCTGTCTTAGGTATCGCGGCTTAACCTCATTGAAGTCAAGAGGGTGGACAACACGTTGGTCTTACTCAGAGCGGTGTCCGAATTCTATTTTCGACGTTATACGTGCCACTTTCATTGTGGCCAACTACGATTCGATACAGAATGCACGAAACCTGAAAGACACCCTAACGTATACATAGAGAGTAGTGTTTGTCTGCTGAATAATGGGAGTGCAAGGGTCTGTGTCGTCTATATGGCTGTATGTAGGACCATTAGTCTTTCGGGAGGCGGGCGTAGCTCAGATGGTAGAGCGCTCGCTTAGTATGCGAGAGGTACTGGGATCAATACCCAGTTCCTCCCGAAATTTTAACACACCTACATGCGCACCTTGCCATGCAAGTGGAATAATTCACAACCAGCAGATGTGTCTAGGAAGATACAAGCGAATGATTAGCATCCACAATTGACAAGCGTGCTGTTATTAGTGCGCAGGAAGCACCCTCCCCCCACGCCTACACTTAATTTAGAAACAGTACAAGTGTTCCCGTAAGATTCTCAAGCCTATGTCGGAAAGATCTGCCTTGCGCCGAGTTCACGTAAATCCCACTGCACATTCCTATTCTTTGCGTGCAGTCAGCTGCTACTGGTGTTGCTAGTTGTGACTGCTGATAACAGATGCCGTAGCAATCAATTCATGGAGTGAGTTGTATGTTTTGCGATAGTCTGTCTCTGACAAGCAAGCACAGGTGACATAGGTGCGAACACAGGAAGCTTGCAGACCCTCGCTGCCTGCAGACACCGAGCAGCCACACTAGGAGGGCGGCCTAAGCCGTAGGCGAAATGTGCTCATTCGCTTAGGCGCGACGTCGAACTATAAATAATGCTGTCACTATCGTGAGCGTTGCGTGAGCGTCGTGGAAAGTCGGAAAAGTCGGCTGCGAGGGTGAGTGCCAAGTTTGGGGAGCGTTTCGTAGTATGCGCAGTGCAATGGAAATGCGGAAACTTGTTGTGGCCCAGTGTTTTGCAGTTGGACGACAAGATTGGTACACAGTAGTAAAGAGCGAGGCACTGAGTTGGCATGAATAATGGAGTGCACAATGGGGCTCGAGATGTGTTTGTTACCTCAGGTGCTGTATGATTGTCGACAAGGAGTGAAAACGGAGCAATTTGTGACGGCTCTTTCAATTTAAGACGTTAAAAACAAACGGAATTTGCATTTGTAATACCAGAGCATCGAAACTACTTGGAACTTTTGTGTATATGAACGGGTCCGCGCCTTTGTACTCTGCTCCCTTCACCGCTACAAACCAACCAACCATCGTGTCCGTACGCATCTGAGTCGCAAAGAATGGGGAATAGCGCAGTTTCCACGTGCATGGGGCGTAGCTCAGTTGGTAGAGCGTTCGCTTGGCATGTGAAAGGTCCAGGGTTCAAGCCGCGGCGCCTCTATTTTTTGTGGTCAGTGCATGGTAAGTGTTGGTCGCGGCGAACCTAAAGGCACGCAAGATGTTGCAAAGCCGGCGTCACAGACTGATATGATGTATACTGACGTAAGAAGAGCAAGATGTAAGTGTGGTGACCGGCTGTTATCGAGGTGTCATCGAGTGCAGATCTGTCTTAGGTATCGCGGCTTAACCTCATTGAAGTCTAGAGGGTGGACAACACGTTGGTCTTACTCAGAGCGGTGTCCGAATTCTATTTTCGACGTTATACGTGCCACTTTCATTGTGGCCAACTACGATTCGATACAGAATGCACGAAACCTGAAAGACACCCTAACGTATACATAGAGAGTAGTGTTTGTCTGCTGAATAATGGGAGTGCAAGGGTCTGTGTCGTCTATATGGCTGTATGTAGGACCATTGGTCTTTGGGGAGGCGGGCGTTGCTCAGATGGTAGAGCGCTCGCTTAGTATGCGAGATGTACTGGGATCAATACCCAGTACCTCCAGAATTTTTAACACACCTACATGCGCACCTTGCCATGCAAGTGGAATAATTTACAACCAGCAGATGTGTCTAGGAAGATACAAGCGAATGATTAGCATCCACAATTGACAAGCGTGCTGTTATTAGTGCGCAGGAAGCACCCTCCTCCCACGCCTACACTTAATTTAGAAACAGTACAAGTGTTCCCGTAAGATTCTCAAGCCTATGTCGGAAAGATCTGCCTTGCGCCGAGTGCACGTAAATCCCACTGCACATTCCTATTCTTTGCGTGCAGTCAGCTGCTACTGGTGTTGCTAGTTGTGACTGCTGATAACAGATGCCATAGCAATCAATTCATGGAGTGAGTTGTATGTTTTGCGATAGTCTGTCTCTGACAAGCAAGCACAGGTGACATAGGTGCGAACACAGGAAGCTTGCAGACCCTCGCTGCCTGCAGACACCGAGCAGCCACACTAGGAGGGCGGCCTAAGCCGTAGGCGAAATGTGCTCATTCGCTTTGGCGCGACGTCGAACTATAAATAATGCTGTCACTAGCGTGAGCGTCGTGGAAAGTCGGAAAAGTCGGCTGCGAGGGTGAGTGCCAAGTTTGGGGAGCGTTTCGTAGTATGCGCAGTGCAATGGAGATGCGGAAACTTGTTGTGGCCCAGTGTTTTGCAGTTGGACGACAAGATTGGTACACAGTAGTAAAGAGCGAGGCACTGAGTTGGCATGAATAATGGAGTGCACAATGGGGCTCGAGATGTGTTTGTTACCTCAGGTGCTGTATGATTGTCGACAAGGAGTGAAAACGGAGCAATTTGTGACGGCTCTTTCAATTTAAGACGTTAAAAACAGATGGAATTTGCATTTGTAATACCAGAGCATCGAAACTACTTGGAAGTTTTGTGTATATGAACGGGTCCGCGCCTTTGTACTCTGCTCCCTTCACCGCTACAAACCAACCAACCATCGTGTCCGTGCGCATCTGAGTCGCAAAGAATGGGGAATAGCGCAGTTTGCTCGTGCATGGGGCGTAGCTCAGTTGGTAGAGCGTTCGCTTGGCATGTGAAAGGTCCAGGTTTCAAGCCGCGGCGCCTCTATTTTTTGTGGACAGTGCATGGTAAGTGTTGTTCGCGGCGAACCTAAAGGCACGCAAGATGTTGCAAAGCCAGCGTCACAGACTGATATGATGTATACTGACGTAAGGAGAGCAAGATGTAAGTGTGGGGACCGGCTGTTATCGAGGTGTCATCGAGTGCAGATCTGTCTTAGGTATCGCGGGTTAACCTCATTGAAGTCTAGAGGGTGGACAACACGATGGTCTTACTCAGAGCGGTGTCCGAATTCTATTTTCTACGTTATACGTGCCACTTTCATTGTGGCCAACTACGATTCGATACAGAATGCACGAAACCTGAAAGACACCCTAACGTATACATAGAGAGTAGTGTTTGTCTGCTGAATAATGGGAGTGCAAGGGTCTGTGTCCTCTATATGGCTGTATGTAGGACCATTAGTCTTTGGGGAGGCGGGCGTAGCTCAGATGGTATAGCGCTCGCTTAGTATGCGAGAGGTACTGGGATCAATACCCAGTGCCTCCAGAATTTTTAACACACCTACATGAGCACCTTGATATGCAAGTGGAATAATTCACAACCAGCAGATGTGTCTAGGAAGATACAAGCGAATGATTAGCATCCACAATTGACAAGCGTGCTGTTATTAGTGCGCAGGAAGCACCCTCCTCCCACGCCTACACTTAATTTAGAAACAGTACAAGTGTTCCCGTAAGATTCTCAAGCCTATGTCGGAAAGATCTGCCTTGCGCCGAGTGCACGTAAATCCCACTGCACATTCCTATTCTTTGCGTGCAGTCAGCTGCTACTGGTGTTGCTAGTTGTGACTGCTGATAACAGATGCCATAGCAATCAATTCATGGAGTGAGTTGTATGTTTTGCGATAGTCTGTCTCTGACAAGCAAGCACAGGTGACATAGGTGCGAACACAGGAAGCTTGCAGACCATCGCTGCCTGCAGACACCGAGCAGCCACACTAGGAGGGCGGCCTAAGCTGTAGGCGAAATGTGCTCATTCGCTTTGGCGCGACGTCGAACTATAAATAATGCTGTCACTAGCGTGACCGTTGCGTGAGCGTCGTGGAAAGTCGGAAAAGTCGGCTGCGAGGGTGAGTGCCAAGTTTGGGGAGCGTTTCGTAGTATGCGCAGTGCAATGGAGATGCGGAAACTTGTTGTGGCCCAGTGTTTTGCAGTTGGACGACAAGATTGGTACACAGTAGTAAAGAGCGAGGCACTGAGTTGGCATGAATAATGGAGTGCACAATGGGGCTCGAGATGTGTTTGTTACCTCAGGTGCTGTATGATTGTCGACAAGGAGTGAAAACGGAGCAATTTGTGACGGCTCTTTCAATTTAAGACGTTAAAAACAGACGGAATTTGCATTTGTAATACCAGAGCATCGAAACTACTTGGAACTTTTGTGTATATGAACGGGTCCGCGCCTTTGTACTCTGCTCCCTTCACCGCTACAAACCAACCAACCATCGTGTCCGTGCGCATCTGAGTCGCAAAGAATGGGGAATAGCGCAGTTTGCTCGTGCATGGGGCGTAGCTCAGTTGGTAGAGCGTTCGCTTGTCATGTGAAAGGTCTAGGGTTCAAGCCGCGGCGCCTCTATTTTTTGTGGTCAGTGCATGGTAAGTGTTGGTCGCGGCGAACCTAAAGGCACGCAAGATGTTGCAAAGCCAGCGTCACAGACTGATATGATGTATACTGACGTAAGGAGAGCAAGATGTAAGTGTGGGGACCGGCTGTTATCGAGGTGTCATCGAGTGCAGATCTGTCTTAGGTATCGCGGCTTAACCTCATTGAAGTCTAGAGGGTGGACAACACGATGGTCTTACTCAGAGCGGTGTCCGAATTCTATTTTCGACGTTATACGTGCCACTTTCATTGTGGCCAACTACGATTCGATAGAGAATGCACGAAACCTGAAAGACACCCTAACGGATACTTAGAGAGTAGTGTTTGTCTGCTGAATAATGGGAGTGCAAGGGTCTGTGTCGTCTATATGGCTGTATGTAGCACCATTAGTCTTTGGGGGGGGGGGGGGGGCGGGCGTAGCTCAGATGGTAGAGCGCTCGCTGAGTATGCGAGAGGTACTGGAATTAAAACCCAGTGCCTCCAGAATTTTTAACACACCTACATGCGCACCTTGATATGCAAGTGGAATAATTCACAACCAGCAGATGTGTCTAGGAAGATACAAGCGAATGATTAGCATCCACAATTGACAAGCGTGCTGTTATTAGTGCGCAGGAAGCACCCTCCTCCCACGCCTACACTTAATTTAGAAACAGTACAAGTGTTCCCGTAAGATTCTCAAGCCTATGTCGGAAAGATCTGCCTTGCGCTGAGTTCACGTAAATCCCACTGCACATTCCTATTCTTTGCGTGCAGTCAGCTGCTACTGGTGTTGCTAGTTGTGACTGCTGATAACAGATGCCGTAGCAATCAATTCATGGAGTGAGTTGTATGTTTTGCGATAGTCTGTCTCTGACAAGCAAGCACAGGTGACATAGGTGCGAACACAGGAAGCTTGCAGACCCTCGCTGCCTGCAGACACCGAGCAGCCACACTAGGAGGGCGGCCTAAGCCGTAGGCGAAATGTGCTCATTCGCTTTGGCGCAACGTCGAACTATAAATAATGCTGTCACTAGCGTGAGCGTCGTGGAAAGTCGGAAAAGTCGGCTGCTAGGGTGAGTGCCAAGTTTGGGGAGCGTTTCGTAGTATGCGCAGTGCAATGGAGACGCGGAAACTTGTTGTGGCCCAGTGTTTTGCAGTTGGACGACAAGATTGGTACACAGTAGTAAAGAGCGAGGCACTGAGTTGGCATGAATAATAGAGTGCACAATGGGGCTCGAGATGTGTTTGTTACCACAGGTGCTGTATGATTGTCGACAAGGAGTGAAAACGGAGTAATTTGTGACGGCTCTTTCAATTTAAGACGTTAAAAACAGACGGAATTTGCATTTGTAATACCAGAGCATCGAAACTACTTGGAACTTTTGTGTATATGAACGGGTCCGCGCCTTTGTACACTGCTCCCTTCACCGCTACAAACCAACCAACCATCGTGTCCGTGCGCATCTGAGTCGCAAAGAATGGGGAATAGCGCATTTTGCTCGTGCATGGGGCGTAGCTCAGTTGGTAGAGCGTTCGCTTGGCATGTGAAAGGTCCAGGGTTCAAGCCGCGGCGCCTCTATTTTTTGTGGTCAGTTCATTGTAAGTGTTGGTCGCGGCGAACCTAAAGGCACGCAAGATGTTGCAAAGCCGGCGTCACAGACTGATATGATGTATACTGACGTAAGAAGAGCAAGATGTAAGTGTGGTGACCGGCTGTTATCGAGGTGTCATCGAGTGCAGATCTGTCTTAGGTATCGCGGCTTAACCTCATTGAAGTCTAGAGGGTGGACAACACGTTGGTCTTACTCAGAGCGGTGTCCGAATTCTATTTTCGACGTTATACGTGCCACTTTCATTGTGGCCAACTACGATTCGATACAGAATGCACGAAACCTGAAAGACACCCTAACGTATACATAGAGAGTAGTGTTTGTCTGCTGAATAATGGGAGTGCAAGGGTCTGTGTCGTATATATGGCTGTATGTAGGACCATTAGTCTTTGGGGAGGCGGGCGTTGCTCAGATGGTAGAGCGCTCGCTTAGTATGCGAGATGTACTGGGATCAATACCCAGTACCTCCAGAATTTTTAACACACCTACATGCGTACCTTGCCATGCAAGTGGAATAATTCACAACCAGCAGATGTGTCTAGGAAGATACAAGCGAATGATTAGCATCCACAATTGACAAGCGTGCTGTTATTAGTGCGCAGGAAGCACCCTCCTCCCACGCCTACACTTAATTTAGAAACAGTACAAGTGTTCCCGTAAGATTCTCAAGCCTATGTCGGAAAGATCTGCCTTGCGCCGAGTGCACGTAAATCCCACTGCACATTCCTATTCTTTGCGTGCAGTCAGCTGCTACTGGTGTTGCTAGTTGTGACTGCTGATAACAGATGCCATAGCAATCAATTCATGGAGTGAGTTGTATGTTTTGCGATAGTCTGTCTCTGACAAGCCAGCACAGGTGACAAAGGTGCGAACACAGGTAGCTTGCAGACCCTCGCTGCCTGCAGACACCGAGCAGCCACACTAGGAGGGCGGCCTACGCCGTAGGCGAAATGTGCTCATTCGCTTTGGCGCGACGTCGAACTATAAATAATGCTGTCACTAGCTTGAGCGTCGTGGAAAGTCGGAAAAGTCGGCTGCGAGGGTGAGTGCCAAGTTTGGGGAGCGTTTCGTAGTATGCGCAGTGCAATGGAGACGCGGAAACTTGTTGTGGCCCAGTGTTTTGCAGTTGGACGACAAGATTGGTACACAGTAGTAAAGAGCGAGGCACTGAGTTGGCATGAATAATGGAGTGCACAATGGGGCTCGAGATGTGTTTGTTACCTCAGGTGCTGTATGATTGTCGACAAGGAGTGAAAACGGAGCAATTTGTGACGGCTCTTTCAATTTAAGACGTTAAAAACAGATGGAATTTGCATTTGTAATACCAGAGCATCGAAACTACTTGGAAGTTTTGTGTATATGAACGGGTCCGCGCCTCTGCTCCCTTCACCGCTACAAACCAACCAACCATCGTGTCCGTGCGCATCTGAGTCGCAAAGAATGGGGAATAGCGCAGTTTGCTCGTGCATGGGGCGTAGCTCAGTTGGTAGAGCGTTCGCTTGGCATGTGAAAGGTCCAGGTTTCAAGCCGCGGCGCCTCTATTTTTTGTGGACAGTGCATGGTAAGTGTTGTTCGCGGCGAACCTAAAGGCACGCAAGATGTTGCAAAGCCAGCGTCACAGACTGATATGATGTATACTGACGTAAGGAGAGCAAGATGTAAGTGTGGGGACCGGCTGTTATCGAGGTGTCATCGAGTGCAGATCTGTCTTAGGTATCGCGGGTTAACCTCATTGAAGTCTAGAGGGTGGACAACACGATGGTCTTACTCAGAGCGGTGTCCGAATTCTATTTTCTACGTTATACGTGCCACTTTCATTGTGGCCAACTACGATTCGATACAGAATGCACGAAACCTGAAAGACACCCTAACGTATACATAGAGAGTAGTGTTTGTCTGCTGAATAATGGGAGTGCAAGGGTCTGTGTCCTCTATATGGCTGTATGTAGGACCATTAGTCTTTGGGGAGGCGGGCGTAGCTCAGATGGTAGAGCGCTCGCTTAGTATGCGAGAGGTACTGGAATCAAAACCCAGTGCCTCCAGAATTTTTAACACACCTACATGCGCACCTTGCCATGCAAGTGGAATAATTCACAACCAGCAGATGTGTCTAGGAAGATACAAGCGAATGATTAGCATCCACAATTGACAAGCGTGCTGTTATTAGTGCGCAGGAAGCACCCTACTCCCACGCCTACACTTAATTTAGAAACAGTACAAGTGTTCCCGTAAGATTCTCAAGCCTATGTCGGAAAGATCTGCCTTGCGCTGAGTTCACGTAAATCCCACTGCACATTCCTATTCTTTGCGTGCAGTCAACTGCTACTGGTGTTGCCAGTTGTGACTGCTGATAACAGATGCCGTAGCAATCAATTCATGGAGTGAGTTGTATGTTTTGCGATAGTCTGTCTCTGACAAGCAAGCACAGGTGACATAGGTGCGAACACAGGAAGCTTGCAGACCCTCGCTGCCTGCAGACACCGAGCAGCCACACTAGGAGGGCGGCCTAAGCCGTAGGCGAAATGTGCTCATTCGCTTTGGCGCGACGTCGAACTATAAATAATGCTGTCACTATCGTGACCGTTGCGTGAGCGTCGTGGAAAGTCGGAAAAGTCGGCTGCGAGGTTGAGTGCCAAGTTTGGGGAGCGTTTCGTAGTATGCGCAGTGCAATGGAGATGCGGAAACTTGTTGTGGCCCAGTGTTTTGCAGTTGGACGACAAGATTGGTACACAGTAGTAAAGAGCGATTCACTGAGTTGGCATGAATAATGGAGTGCACAATGGGGCTCGAGATGTGTTTGTTACCTCAGGTGCTGTATGATTGTCGACAAGGAGTGAAAACGGAGCAATTTGTGACGGCTCTTTCAATTTAAGACGTTAAAAACAGACGGAATTTGCATTTGTAATACCAGAGCATCGAAACTACTTGGAACTTTTGTGTATATGAACGGGTCCGCGCCTTTGTACTCTGCTCCCTTCACCGCTACAAACCAACCAACCATCGTGTCCGTGCGCATCTGAGTCGCAAAGAATGGGGAATAGCGCAGTTTGCTCGTGCATGGGGCGTAGCTCAGTTGGTAGAGCGTTCGCTTGGCATGGGAAAGGTCTAGGGTTCAAGCCGCGGCGCCTCTATTTTTTGTGGTCAGTGCATGGTAAGTGTTGGTCGCGGCGAACCTAAAGGCACGCAAGATGTTGCAAAGCCAGCGTCACAGACTGATATGATGTATACTGACGTAAGGAGAGCAAGATGTAAGTGTGGGGACCGGCTGTTATCGAGGTGTCATCGAGTGCAGATCTGTCTTAGGTATCGCGGCTTAACCTCATTGAAGTCTAGAGGGTGGACAACACGATGGTCTTACTCAGAGCGGTGTCCGAATTCTATTTTCGACGTTATACGTGCCACTTTCATTGTGGCCAACTACGATTAGATACAGAATGCACGAAACCTGAAAGACACCCTAACGGATACTTAGAGAGTAGTGTTTGTCTGCTGAATAATGGGAGTGCAAGGGTCTGTGTCGTCTATATGGCTGTATGTAGCACCATTAGTCTTTGGGGGGGGGGGGGGGGGGCGGACGTAGCTCAGATGGTAGAGCGCTCGCTGAGTATGCGAGAGGTACTGGAATTAAAACCCAGTGCCTCCAGAATTTTTAACACACCTACATGCGCACCTTGATATGCAAGTGGAATAATTCACAACCAGCAGATGTGTCTAGGAAGATACAAGCGAATGATTAGCATCCACAATTGACAAGCGTGCTGTTATTAGTGCGCAGGAAGCACCCTACTCCCACGCCTACACTTAATTTAGAAACAGTACAAGTGTTCCCGTAAGATTCTCAAGCCTATGTCGGAAAGATCTGCCTTGCGCCGAGTTCACGTAAATCCCACTGCACATTCCTATTCTTTGCGTGCAGTCAGCTGCTACTGGTGTTGCTAGTTGTGACTGCTGATAACAGATGCCGTAGCAATCAATTCATGGAGTGAGTTGTATGTTTTGCGATAGTCTGTCTCTGACAAGCAAGCACAGGTGACATAGGTGCGAACACAGGAAGCTTGCAGACCCTCGCTGCCTGCAGACACCGAGCAGCCACACTAGGAGGGCGGCCTAAGCCGTAGGCGAAATGTGCTCATTCGCTTTGGCGCAACGTCGAACTATAAATAATGCTGTCACTAGCGTGAGCGTCGTGGAAAGTCGGAAAAGTCGGCTGCGAGGGTGAGTGCCAAGTTTGGGGAGCGTTTCGTAGTATGCGCAGTGCAATGGAGACGCGGAAACTTGTTGTGGCCCAGTGTTTTGCAGTTGGACGACAAGATTGGTACACAGTAGTAAAGAGCGAGGCACTGAGTTGGCATGAATAATAGAGTGCACAATGGGGCTCGAGATGTGTTTGTTACCTCAGGTGCTGTATGATTGTCGACAAGGAGTGAAAACGGATTAATTTGTGACGGCTCTTTCAATTTAAGACGTTAAAAACAGACGGAATTTGCATTTGTAATACCAGAGCATCGAAACTACTTGGAACTTTTGTGTATATGAACGGGTCCGCGCCTTTGTACTCTGCTCCCTTCACCGCTACAAACCAACCAACCATCGTGTCCGTGCGCATCTGAGTCGCAAAGAATGCGGAATAGCGCAGTTTGCTCGTGCATGGGGCGTAGCTCAGTTGGTAGAGCGTTCGCTTGGCACGTGAAAGGTCCAGGGTTCAAGCCGCGGTGCCTCCATTTTTTGTGGTCAGTGCATGGTAAGTGTTGGTCGCGGCGAACCTAAAGGCACGCAAGAAGTTGCAAAGCCAGCGTCACAGACTGATATGATGTATACTGACGTAAGGAGAGCAAGATGTAAGTGTGGGGACCGGCTGTTATCGAGGTGTCATCGAATGCAGATCTGTCTTAGGTATCGCGGCTTAACCTCATTGAACTCTAGAGGGTGGACAACACGATGGTCTTACTCAGAGCGGTGTCCGAATTCTATTTTCGACGTTATACGTGCCACTTTCATTGTGGCCAACTACGATTCGATAGAGAATGCACGAAACCTGAAAGACACCCTAACGGATACTTAGAGAGTAGTGTTTGTCTGCTGAATAATGGGAGTGCAAGGGTCTGTGTCGTCTATATGGCTGTATGTAGCACCATTAGTCTTTGCGGGGGGGCGGGCGTAGCTCAGATGGTAGAGCGCTCGCTTAGTATGCGAGAGGTACTGGAATCAAAACCCAGTGCCTCTAGAATTTTTAACACACCTACATGCGCACCTTGCCATGCAAGTGGAATAATTCACAACCAGCAGATGTGTCTAGGAAGATACAAGCGAATGATTAGCATCCACAATTGACAAGCGTGCTGTTATTAGTGCGCAGGAAGCACCCTACTCCCACGCCTACACTTAATTTAGAAACAGTACAAGTGTTCCCGTAAGATTCTCAAGCCTATGTCGGAAAGATCTGCCTTGCGCTGAGTTCACGTAAATCCCACTGCACATTCCTATTCTTTGCGTGCAGTCAGCTGCTACTGGTGTTGCTAGTTGTGACTGCTGATAACAGATGCCGTAGCAATCAATTCATGGAGTGAGTTGTATGTTTTGCGATAGTCTGTCTCTGACAAGCAAGCACAGGTGACATAGGTGCGAACACAGGAAGCTTGCAGACCCTCGCTGCCTGCAGACACCGAGCAGCCACACTAGGAGGGCGGCCTAAGCCGTAGGCGAAATGTGCTCATTCGCTTTGGCGCAACGTCGAACTATAAATAATGCTGTCACTAGCGTGAGCGTCGTGGAAAGTCGGAAAAGTCGGCTGCGAGGGTGAGTGCCAAGTTTGGGGAGCGTTTCGTAGTATGCGCAGTGCAATGGAGACGCGGAAACTTGTTGTGGCCCAGTGTTTTGCAGTTGGACGACAAGATTGGTACACAGTAGTAAAGAGCGAGGCACTGATTTGGCATGAATAATAGAGTGCACAATGGGGCTCGAGATGTGTTTGTTACCTCAGGTGCTGTATGATTGTCGACAAGGAGTGAAAACGGAGCAATTTGTGACGGCTCTTTCAATTTAAGACGTTAAAAACAGACGGAATTTGCATTTGTAATACCAGAGCATCGAAACTACTTGGAACTTTTGTGTATATGAACGGGTCCGCGCCTTTGTACTCTGCTCCCTTCACCGCTACAAACCAACCAACCATCGTGTCCGTGCGCATCTGAGTCGCAAAGAATGGGGAATAGCGCAGTTTGCTCGTACATGGGGCGTAGCTCAGTTGGTAGAGCGTTCGCTTCGCATGTGAAAGGTCCACGGTTCAAGCGGCGGCGCCTCCATTTTTTGTGGTCAGTGCATGGTAAGTGTTGGTCGCGGCGAACCTAAAGGCACGCAAGATGTTGCAAAGCCAGCGTCACAGACTGATATGATGTATACTGACGTAAGGAGAGCAAGATGTAAGTGTGGGGACCGGCTGTTATCGAGGTGTCATCGAATGCAGATCTGTCTTAGGTATCGCGGCTTAACCTCATTGAAGTCTAGAGGGTGGACAACACGATGGTCTTACTCAGAGCGGTGTCCGAATTCTATTTTCGACGTTATACGTGCCACTTTCATTGTGGCCAACTACGATTCGATACAGAATGCACGAAACCTGAAAGACACCCTAACGGATACTTAGAGAGTAGTGTTTGTCTGCTGAATAATGGAAGTGCAAGGGTCTGTGTCGTCTATATGGCTGTATGTAGCACCATTAGTCTTCGGGGTGGCGGGCGTAGCTCAGATGGTAGAGCGCTCGCTTAGTATGCGAGAGGTACTGGGATCAATACCCAGTGCCTCCAGAATTTTTAACACACCTACATGCGCACCTTGATATGCAAGTGGAATAATTCACAACCAGCAGATGTGTCTAAAAGATACAAGCGAATGATTAGCATCCACAATTGACAAGCGTGCTGTTATTAGTGCGCAGGAAGCACCCTACTCCCACGCCTACACTTAATTTAGAAACAGTACAAGTGTTCCCGTAAGATTCTCAAGCCTATGTCGGAAAGATCTGCCTTGCGCTGAGTTCACGTAAATCCCACTGCACATTCCTATTCTTTGCGTGCAGTCAGCTGCTACTGGTGTTGCTAGTTGTGACTGCTGATAACAGATGCCGTAGCAATCAATTCATGGAGTGAGTTGTATGTTTTGCGATAGTCTGTCTCTGACAAGCAAGCACAGGTGACATAGGTGCGAACACAGGAAGCTTGCAGACCCTCGCTGCCTGCAGACACCGAGCAGCCACACTAGGAGGGCGGCCTAAGCCGTAGGCGAAATGTGCTCATTCGCTTTGGCGCAACGTCGAACTATAAATAATGCTGTCACTAGCGTGAGCGTCGTGGAAAGTCGGAAAAGTCGGCTGCGAGGGTGAGTGCCAAGTTTGGGGAGCGTTTCGTAGTATGCGCAGTGCAATGGAGACGCGGAAACTTGTTGTGGCCCAGTGTTTTGCAGTTGGACGACAAGATTGGTACACAGTAGTAAAGAGCGAGGCACTGAGTTGGCATGAATAATAGAGTGCACAATGGGGCTCGAGATGTGTTTGTTACCTCAGGTGCTGTATGATTGTCGACAAGGAGTGAAAACGGAGCAATTTGTGACGGCTCTTTCAATTTAAGACGTTAAAAACAGACGGAATTTGCATTTGTAATACCAGAGCATCGAAACTACTTGGAACTTTTGTGTATATGAACGGGTCCGCGCTTTGTACTCTGCTCCCTTCACCGCTACAAACCAACCAACCATCGTGTCCGTGCGCATCTGAGTCGCAAAGAATGGGGAATAGCGCAGTTTGCTCGTGCATGGGGCGTAGCTCAGTTGGTAGAGCGTTCGCTTCGCATGTGAAAGGTCCAGGGTTCAAGCCGCGGCGCCTCCATTTTTTGTGGTCAGTGCATGGTAAGTGTTGGTCGCGGCGAACCTAAAGGCACGCAAGATGTTGCAAAGCCAGCGTCACAGACTGATATGATGTATACTGACGTAAGGAGAGCAAGATGTAAGTGTGGGGACCGGCTGTTATCGAGGTGTCATCGAATGCAGATCTGTCTTAGGTATCGCGGCTTAACCTCATTGAAGTCTAGAGGGTGGACAACACGATGGTCTTACTCAGAGCGGTGTCCGAATTCTATTTTCGACGTTATACGTGCCACTTTCATTGTGGCCAACTACGATTCGATACAGAATGCACGAAACCTGAAAGACACCCTAACGGATACTTAGAGAGTAGTGTTTGTCTGCTGAATAATGGGAGTGCAAGGGTCTGTGTCGTCTATATGGCTGTATGTAGCACCATTAGTCTTCGGGGTGGCGGGCGTAGCTCAGATGGTAGAGCGCTCGCTTAGTATGCGAGAGGTACTGGGATCAATACCCAGTGCCTCCAGAATTTTTAACACACCTACATGCGCACCTTGATATGCAAGTGGAATAATTCACAACCAGCAGATGTGTCTAAAAGATACAAGCGAATGATTAGCATCCACAATTGACAAGCGTGCTGTTATTAGTGCGCAGGAAGCACCCTACTCCCACGCCTACACTTAATTTAGAAACAGTACAAGTGTTCCCGTAAGATTCTCAAGCCTATGTCGGAAAGATCTGCCTTGCGCTGAGTTCACGTAAATCCCACTGCACATTCCTATTCTTTGCGTGCAGTCAGCTGCTACTGGTGTTGCTAGTTGTGACTGCTGATAACAGATGCCGTAGCAATCAATTCATGGAGTGAGTTGTATGTTTTGCGATAGTCTGTCTCTGACAAGCAAGCACAGGTGATATAGGTGCGAACACAGGAAGCTTGCAGACCCTCGCTGCCTGCAGACACCGAGCAGCCACACTAGGAGGGCGGCCTAAGCCGTAGGCGAAATGTGCTCATTCGCTTTGGCGCAACGTCGAACTATAAATAATGCTGTCACTAGCGTGAGCGTCGTGGAAAGTCGGAAAAGTCGGCTGCGAGGGTGAGTGCCAAGTTTGGGGAGCGTTTCGTAGTATGCGCAGTGCAATGGAGACGCGGAAACTTGTTGTGGCCCAGTGTTTTGCAGTTGGACGACAAGATTGGTACACAGTAGTAAAGAGCGAGGCACTGAGTTGGCATGAATAATAGAGTGCACAATGGGGCTCGAGATGTGTTTGTTACCTCAGGTGCTGTATGATTGTCGACAAGGAGTGAAAACGGAGCAATTTGTGACGGCTCTTTCAATTTAAGACGTTAAAAACAGACGGAATTTGCATTTGTAATACCAGAGCATCGAAACTACTTGGAACTTTTGTGTATATGAACGGGTCCGCGCCTTTGTACTCTGCTCCCTTCACCGCTACAAACCAACCAACCATCGTGTCCGTGCGCATCTGAGTCGCAAAGAATGGGGAATAGCGCAGTTTGCTCGTGCATGGGGCGTAGCTCAGTTGGTAGAGCGTTCGCTTGGCATGTGAAAGGTCCAGGGTTCAAGCCGCGGCGCCTCCATTTTTTGTGGTCAGTGCATGGTAAGTGTTGGTCGCGGCGAACCTAAAGGCACGCAAGATGTTGCAAAGCCAGCGTCACAGACTGATATGATGTATACTGACGTAAGGAGAGCAAGATGTAAGTGTGGGGACCGGCTGTTATCGAGGTGTCATCGAATGCAGATCTGTCTTAGGTATCGCGGCTTAACCTCATTGAAGTCTAGAGGGTGGACAACACGATGGTCTTACTCAGAGCGGTGTCCGAATTCTATTTTCGACGTTATACGTGCCACTTTCATTGTGGCCAACTACGATTCGATACAGAATGCACGAAACCTGAAAGACACCCTAACGGATACTTAGAGTGTAGTGTTTGTCTGCTGAATAATGGGAGTGCAAGGGTCTGTGTCGTCTATATGGCTGTATGTAGCACCATTAGTCTTCGGGGTGGCGGGCGTAGCTCAGATGGTAGAGCGCTCGCTTAGTATGCGAGAGGTACTGGGATCAATACCCAGTGCCTCCAGAATTTTTAACACACCTACATGCGCACCTTGATATGCAAGTGGAATAATTCACAACCAGCAGATGTGTCTAGGAAGATACAAGCGAATGATTAGCATCCACAATTGACAAGCGTGCTGTTATTAGTGCGCAGGAAGCACCCTACTCCCACGCCTACACTTAATTTAGAAACAGTACAAGTGTTCCCGTAAGATTCTCAAGCCTATGTCGGAAAGATTAGCCTTGCGCTGAGTTCACGTAAATCCCACTGCACATTCCTATTCTTTGCGTGCAGTCAGCTGCTACTGGTGTTGCTAGTTGTGACTGCTGATAACAGATGCCGTAGCAATCAATTCATGGAGTGAGTTGTATGTTTTGCGATAGTCTGTCTCTGACAAGCAAGCACAGGTGACATAGGTGCGAACACAGGAAGCTTGCAGACCCTCGCTGCCTGCAGACACCGAGCAGCCACACTAGGAGGGCGGCCTAAGCCGTAGGCGAAATGTGCTCATTCGCTTTGGCGCAACGTCGAACTATAAATAATGCTGTCACTAGCGTGAGCGTCGTGGAAAGTCGGAAAAGTCGGCTGCGAGGGTGAGTGCCAAGTTTGGGGAGCGTTTCGTAGTATGCGCAGTGCAATGGAGACGCGGAAACTTGTTGTGGCCCAGTGTTTTGCAGTTGGACGACAAGATTGGTACACAGTAGTAAAGAGCGAGGCACTGAGTTGGCATGATTAATAGAGTGCACAATGGGGCTCGAGATGTGTTTGGTACCTCAGGTGCTGTATGATTGTCGACAAGGAGTGAAAACGGAGTAATTTGTGACGGCTCTTTCAATTTAAGACGTTAAAAACAGACGGAATTTGCATTTGTAATACCAGAGCATCGAAACTACTTGGAACTTTTGTGTATATGAACGGGTCCGCGCCTTTGTACTCTGCTCCCTTCACCGCTACAAACCAACCAACCATCGTGTCCGTGCGCATCTGAGTCGCAAAGAATGGGGAATAGCGCAGTTTGCTCGTGCATGGGGCGTAGCTCAGTTGGTAGAGCGTTCGCTTGGCATGTGAAAGGTCCAGGGTTCAAGCCGCGGCGCCTCTGTTTTTTGTGGTCAGTTCATTGTAAGTGTTGGTCGCGGCGAACCTAAAGGCACGCAAGATGTTGCAAAGCCGGCGTCACAGACTGATATGATGTATACTGACGTAAGAAGAGCAAGATGTAAGTGTGGGGACCGGCTGTTATCGAGGTGTCATCGAGTGCAGATCTGTCTTAGGTATCGCGGCTTAACCTCATTGAAGTCTAGAGGGTGGACAACACGTTGGTCTTACTCAGAGCGGTGTCCGAATTCTATTTTCGACGTTATACGTGCCACTTTCATTGTGGTCAACTACGATTCGATACAGAATGCACGAAACCTGAAAGACACCCTAACGTATACATAGAGAGTAGTGTTTGTCTGCTGAATAATGGGAGTGCAAGGGTCTGTGTCGTCTATATGGCTGTATGTAGGACCATTAGTCTTTGGGGAGGGGGGCGTTGCTCAGATGGTAGAGCGCTCGCTTAGTATGCGAGATGTACTGGGATCAATACCCAGTGCCTCCAGAATTTTTAACACACCTACATGCGCACCTTGCCATGCAAGTGGAATAATTCACAACCAGCAGATGTGTCTAGGAAGATACAAGCGAATGATTAGCATCCACAATTGACAAGCGTGCTGTTATTAGTGCGCAGGAAGTACCCTCCTCCCACGCCTACACTTAATTTAGAAACAGTACAAGTGTTCCCGTAAGATTCTCAAGCCTATGTCGGAAAGATCTGCCTTGCGCCGAGTGCACGTAAATCCCACTGCACATTCCTATTCTTTGTGTGCAGTCAATTGCTACTGGTGTTGCTAGTTGTGACTGCTGATAACAGATGCCATAGCAATCAATTCATGGAGTGAGTTGTATGTTTTGCGATAGTCTGTCTCTGACAAGCAAGCACAGGTGACATAGGTGCGAACACAGGAAGCTTGCAGACCCTCGCTGCCTGCAGACACCGAGCAGCCACACTAGGAGGGCGGCCTAAGCCGTAGGCGAAATGTGCTCATTCGCTTTGGCGCGACGTCGAACTATAAATAATGCTGTCACTAGCGTGACCGTTGCGTGAGCGTCGTGGAAAGTCGGAAAAGTCGGCTGCGAGGGTGAGTGCCAAGTTTGGGGAGCGTTTCGTAGTATGCGCAGTGCAATGGAGATGCGGAAACTTGTTGTGGCCCAGTGTTTTGCAGTTGGACGACAAGATTGGTACACAGTAGTAAAGACCGAGGCACTGAGTTGGCATGAATAATGGAGTGCACAATGGGGCTCGAGATGTGTTTGTTACCTCAGGTGCTGTATGATTGTCGACAAGGAGTGAAAACGGAGCAATTTGTGACGGCTCTTTCAATTTAAGACGTTAAAAACAGACGGAATTTGCATTTGTAATACCAGAGCATCGAAACTACTTGGAACTTTTGTGTATATGAACGGGTCCGCGCCTTTGTACTCTGCTCCCTTCACCGCTACAAACCAACCAACCATCGTGTCCGTGCGCATCTGAGTCGTAAAGAATGGGGAATAGCGCAGTTTGCTCGTGCATGGGGCGTAGCTCAGTTGGTAGAGCGTTCGCTTGGCATGTGAAAGGTCCAGCGTTCAAGCCGCGGCGCCTCTATTTTTTGTGGTCAGTGCATGGTAAGTGTTGGTCGCGGCGAACCTAAAGGCACGCAAGATGTTGCAAAGCCAGCGTCACAGACTGATATGATGTATACTGACGTAAGGAGAGCAAGATGTAAGTGTGGGGGCCGGCTGTTATCGAGGTGTCATCGAGTGCAGATCTGTCTTAGGTATCGCGGCATAACCTCATTGAAGTCTAGAGGGTGGACAACACCTTGGTCTTACTCAGAGCGGTGTCCGAATTCTATTTTCGACGTTATACGTGCCACTTTCATTGTGGTCAACTACGATTCGATACAGAATGCACGAAACCTGAAAGACACCCTAACGTATACATAGAGAGTAGTGTTTGTCTGCTGAATAATGGGAGTGCAAGGGTCTGTGTCGTCTATATGGCTGTATGTAGGACCATTAGTCTTTGGGGAGGGGGGCGTTGCTCAGATGGTAGAGCGCTCGCTTAGTATGCGAGATGTACTGGGATCAATACCCAGTGCCTCCAGAATTTTTAACACACCTACATGCGCACCTTGCCATGCAAGTGGAATAATTCACAACCAGCAGATGTGTCTAGGAAGATACAAGCGAATGATTAGCATCCACAATTGACAAGCGTGCTGTTATTAGTGCGCAGGAAGTACCCTCCTCCCACGCCTACACTTAATTTAGAAACAGTACAAGTGTTCCCGTAAGATTCTCAAGCCTATGTCGGAAAGATCTGCCTTGCGCCGAGTGCACGTAAATCCCACTGCACATTCCTATTCTTTGCGTGCAGTCAGCTGCTACTGGTGTTGCTAGTTGTGACTGCTGATAACAGATGCCATAGCAATCAATTCATGGAGTGAGTTGTATGTTTTGCGATAGTCTGTCTCTGACAAGCAAGCACAGGTGACATAGGTGCGAACACAGGAAGCTTGCAGACCCTCGCTGCCTGCAGACACCGAGCAGCCACACTAGGAGGGCGGCCTAAGCCGTAGGCGAAATGTGCTCATTCGCTTTGGCGCGACGTCGAACTATAAATAATGCTGTCACTAGCGTGACCGTTGCGTGAGCGTCGTGGAAAGTCGGAAAAGTCGGCTGCGAGGGTGAGTGCCAAGTTTGGGGAGCGTTTCGTAGTATGCGCAGTGCAATGGAGATGCGGAAACTTGTTGTGGCCCAGTGTTTTGCAGTTGGACGACAAGATTGGTACACAGTAGTAAAGAGCGAGGCACTGAGTTTGCATGAATAATGGAGTGCACAATGGGGCTCGAGATGTGTTTGTTACCTCAGGTGCTGTATGATTGTCGACAAGGAGTGAAAACGGAGCAATTTGTGACGGCTCTTTCAATTTAAGACGTTAAAAACAGACGGAATTTGCATTTGTAATACCAGAGCATCGAAACTACTTGGAACTTTTGTGTATATGAACGGGTCCGCGCCTTTGTACTCTGCTCCCTTCACCGCTACAAACCAACCAACCATCGTGTCCGTGCGCATCTGAGTCGTAAAGAATGGGGAATAGCGCAGTTTGCTCGTGCATGGGGCGTAGCTCAGTTGGTAGAGCGTTCGCTTGGCATGTGAAAGGTTCAGTATTCAAGCCGCGGCGCCTCTATTTTTTGTGGTCAGTGCATGGTAAGTGTTGGTCGCGGCGAACCTAAAGGCACGCAAGATGTTGCAAAGCCAGCGTCACAGACTGATATGATGTATACTGACGTAAGGAGAGCAAGATGTAAGTGTGGGGGCCGGCTGTTATCGAGGTGTCATCGAGTGCAGATCTGTCTTAGGTATCGCGGCTTAACCTCATTGAAGTGTAGAGGGTGGACAACACGATGGTCTTACTCAGAGCGGCGTCCGAATTCTATTTTCGACGTTATACGTGCCACTTTCATTGCGGCCAACTACGATTCGATACAGAATGCACGAAACCTGAAAGACACCCTAACGGATACTTAGAGAGTAGTGTTTGTCTGCTGAATAATGGGAGTGCAAGAGTCTGTGTCGTCTATATGGCTGTATGTAGCACCATTAGTCTTTGGGGGGGGGGGGGGGGCGGGCGTAGCTCAGATGGTAGAGCGCTCGCTTAGTATGCGAGAGGTACTGGAATCAAAACCCAGTGCCTCCAGAATTTTTAACACACCTACATGCGCACCTTGCCATGCAAGTGGAATAATTCACAACCAGCAGATGTGTCTAGGAACATACAAGCGAATGATTAGCATCCTCAATTGACAAGCGTGCTGTTATTAGTGCGCAGGAAGCACCCTCCTCCCACGCCTACACTTAACTTAGAAACAGTACAAGTGTTCCCGTAAGATTCTCAAGCATATGTCGGAAGGGTCTGCCTTGCGCCGAGTTCACGTAAATCCCACTGCACATTCCTATTCTTTGCGTGCAGTCAGCTGCTACTGGTGTTGCTAGTTGTGACTGCTGATAACAGATGCCGTAGCAATCAATTCATGGAGTGAGTTGTATGTTTTGCGATAGTCTGTCTCTGACAAGCAAGCACAGGTGACATAGGTGCGAACACAGGAAGCTTGCAGACCCTCGCTGCCTGCAGACACCGAGCAGCCACACTAGGAGGGCGGCCTAAGCCGTAGGCGAAATGTACTCATTCGCTTTGGCGCGACGTCGAACTATAAATAATGCTGTCACTAGCGTGAGCGTTGCGTGAGCGTCGTGGAAAGTCGGAAAAGACGGCTGCGAGGGTGAGTGCCAAGTTTGGGGAGCGTTTCGTAGTATGCGCAGTGCAATGGAGACGCGGAAACTTGTTGTGGCCCAGTGTTTTGCAGTTGGACGACAAGATTGGTACACAGTAGTAAAGACCGAGGCACTGAGTTGGCATAAATAATGTAGTGCACAATGGGGCTCGAGATGTGTTTGTTACCTCAGGTGCTGTATAATTGTCTACAATGAGTGAAAACGGAGCAATTTGTGACGGCTCTTTCAATTTAAGACGTTAAAAACAGACGGAATTTGCATTTGTAATACCAGAGCATCGAAACTACTTGGAACTTTTGTGTATATGAACGGGTCCGCGCCTTTGTACTCTGCTCCCTTCACCGCTACAAACCAACCAACCATCGTGTCCGTGCGCATCTGAGTCGCAAAGAATGGGGAATAGCGCAGTATGCTCGTGCATGGGGCGTAGCTCAGTTGGTAGAGCGTTCGCTTGGCATGCGAAAGGTCCAGGGTTCAAGCGGCGGCGCCTCCATTTTTTGTGGTCAGTGCATGGTAAGTGTTGGTCGCGGCGAACCTAAAGGCACGCAAGATGTTGCAAAGCCAGCGTTACAGACTGATATGATGTATACTGACGTAAGGAGAGCAAGATGTAAGTGTGGGGACCGGCTGTTATCGAGGTGTCATCGAGTGCAGATCTGTCTTAGGTATCGCGGCTTAACCTCATTGAAGTCTAGAGGGTGGACAACACGTTGGTCTTACTCAGAGCGGTGTCCGAATTCTATTTTCGACGTTATACGTGCCACTTTCATTTTGGCCAACTACGATTCGATACAGAATGCACGAAACCTGAAAGACACCCTAACGGATACATAGAGAGTAGTGTTTGTCTGCTGAATAATGGGAGTGCAAGGGTCTGTGTCGTCTATATGGCTGTATGTAGCACCATTGGTCTTCGGGGGGGCGGGCGTAGCTCAGATGGTAGAGCGCTCGCTTAGTATGCGAGAGGTACTGGGATCAATACCCAGTGCCTCCACAATTTTTAACACACCTACATGCGCACCTTGATATGCAAGTGGAATAATTCACAACCAGCAGATGTGTCTAGGAACATACAAGCGAATGATTAGCATCCTCAATTGACAAGCGTGCTGTTATTAGTGCGCAGGAAGCACCCTCCTCCCACGCCTACACTTAACTTAGAAACGGTACAAGTGTTCCCGTAAGATTCTCAAGCATATGTCGGAAAGGTCTGCCTTGCGCCGAGTTCACGTAAATCCCACTGCACATTCCTATTCTTTGCGTGCAGTCAGCTGCTACTGGTGTTGCTAGTTGTGACTGCTGATAACAGATGCCGTAGCAATCAATTCATGGAGTGAGTTGTATGTTTTGCGATAGTCTGTCTCTGACAAGCAAGCACAGGTGACATAGGTGCGAACACAGGAAGCTTGCAGACCCTCGATGCCTGCAGACACCGAGCAGCCACACTAGGAGGGCGGCCTAAGCCGTAGGCGAAATGTGCTCATTCGCTTTGGCGCGACGTCGAACTATAAATAATGCTGTCACTAGCGTGAGCGTCGTGGAAAGTCGGAAAAGTCGGCTGCGAGGGTGAGTGCCAAGTTTGGGGAGCGTTTCGTAGTATGCGCAGTGCAATGGAGACGCGGAAACTTGTTGTGGCCCAGTGTTTTGCAGTTGGACGACAAGATTGGTACACAGTAGTAAAGAGCGAGGCACTGAGTTGGCATGATTAATAGAGTGCACAATGGGGCTCGAGATGTGTTTGTTACCTCAGGTGCTGTATAATTGTCGACAAGGAGTGAAAACGGAGCAATTTGTGACGGCTCTTTTAATTTAAGACGTTAAAAACAGACGGAATTTGCATTTGTAATACCAGAGCATCGAAACTACTTGGAACTTTTGTGTATATGAACGGGTCCGCGCCTTTGTACTCTGCTCCCTTCACCGCTACAAACCAACCAACCATCGTGTCCGTGCGCATCTGAGTCGCAAAGAATGGGGAATAGCGCAGTTTGCTCGTGCATGGGGCGTAGCTCAGTTGGTAGAGCGTTCGCTTGGCATGTGAAAGGTCCAGGGTTCAAGCCGCGGCGACTCCATTTTTTGTGGTCAGTGCATGCTAAGTGTTGGTCGCTGCGAACCTAAAGGCACGCAAGATGTTGCAAAGCCAGCGTCACAGACTGATATGATGTATACTGACGTAAGGAGTGCAAGATGTAAGTGTGGGGACCGGCTGTTATCGAGGTGTCATCGAGTGCAGATCTGTCTTAGGTATCGCGGCTTAACCTCATTGAAGTCTAGAGGGTGGACAACACGTTGGTCTTACTCAGAGCGGTGTCCGAATTCTATTTTCGACGTTATACGTGCCACTTTCATTTTGGCCAACTACGATTCGATACAGAATGCACGAAACCTGAAAGACACCCTAACGGATACATAGAGAGTAGTGTTTGTCTGCTGAATAATGGGAGTGCAAGGGTCTGTGTCGTCTATATGGCTGTATGTAGCACCATTAGTCTTCGGGGGGGCGGGCGTAGCTCAGATTGTAGAGCGCTCGCTTAGTATTTTTAACACACCTACATGCGCACCTTGATATGCAAGTGGAATAATTCACAACCAGCAGATGTGTCTAGGAAGATACAAGCGAATGATTAGCATCCACAATTGACAAGCGTGCTGTTATTAGTGCGCAGGAAGCACCCTCCTCCCACGCCTACACTTAATTTAGAAACAGTACAAGTGTTCCCGTAAGATTCTCAAGCCTATGTCGGAAAGATCTGCCTTGCGCCGAGTTCACGTAAATCCCACTGCACATTCCTATTCTTTGCGTGCAGTCAGCTGCTACTGGTGTTGCTAGTTGTGACTGCTGATAACAGATGCCGTAGCAATCAATTCATGGAGTGAGTTGTATGTTTTGCGATAGTCTGTCTCTGACAAGCAAGCACAGGTGACATAGGTGCGAACACAGGAAGCTTGCAGACCCTCGCTGCCTGCAGACACCAAGCAGCCACACTAGGAGGACGGCCTAAGCCGTAGGCGAAATGTACTCATTCGCTTTGGCGCGACGTCGAACTATAAATAATGCTGTCACTAGCGTGAGCGTCGTGAAAAGTCGGCTGCGAGGGTGAGTGCCAAGTTTGGGGAGCGTTTCGTAGTATGCGCAGTGCAATGGAGACGCGGAAACTTGTTGTGGCCCAGTGTTTTGCAGTTGGACGACAAGATTGGTACACAGTAGTAAAGACCGAGGCACTGAGTTGGCATAAATAATGTAGTGCACAATGGGGCTCGAGATGTGTTTGTTACCTCAGGTGCTGTATAATTGTCTACAATGAGTGAAAACGGAGCAATTTGTGACGGCTCTTTCAATTTAAGACGTTAAAAACAGACGGAATTTGCATTTGTAATACCAGAGCATCGAAACTACTTGGAACTTTTGTGTATATGAACGGGTCCGCGCCTTTGTACTCTGCTCCCTTCACCGCTACAAACCAACCAACCATCGTGTCCGTGCGCATCTGAGTCGCAAAGAATGGGGAATAGCGCAGTATGCTCGTGCATGGGGCGTAGCTTAGTTGGTAGAGCGTTCGCTTGGCATGCGAAATGTCCAGGATTCAAGCGGCGGCGCCTCCATTTTTTGTGGTCAGTGCATGGTAAGTGTTGGTCGCGGCGAACCTAAAGGCACGCAAGATGTTGCAAAGCCAGCGTCACAGACTGATATGATGTATACTGACGTAAGGAGAGCAAGAGGTAAGTGTGGGGACCGGCTGTTATCGAGGTGTCATCGAGTGCAGATCTGTCTTAGGTATCGCGGCTTAACCTCATTGAAGTCTAGAGGGTGGACAACACGTTGGTCTTACTCAGAGCGGTGTCCGAATTCTATTTTCGACGTTATACGTGCCACTTTCATTTTGGCCAACTACGATTCGATACAGAATGCACGAAACCTGAAAGACACCCTAACGGATACATAGAGAGTAGTGTTTGTCTGCTGAATAATGGGAGTGCAAGGGTCTGTGTCGTCTATATGGCTGTATGTAGCACCATTAGTCTTCGGGGGGGCGGGCGTAGCTCAGATGGTAGAGCGCTCGTTTAGTATGCGAGAGGTACTGGGATCAATACCCAGTGCCTCCAGAATTTTTAACACACCTACATGCGCACCTTGATATGCAAGTGGAATAATTCACAACCAGCAGATGTGTCTAGGAAGATACAAGCGAATGATTAGCATCCACAATTGACAAGCGTGCTGTTATTAGTGCGCAGGAAGCACCCTCCTCCCACGCCTACACTTAATTTAGAAACAGTACAAGTGTTCCCGTAAGATTCTCAAGCCTATGTCGGAAAGATCTGCCTTGCGCCGAGTTCACGTAAATCCCACTGCACATTCCTATTCTTTGCGTGCAGTCAGCTGCTACTGGTGTTGCTAGTTGTGACTGCTGATAACAGATGCCGTAGCAATCAATTCATGGAGTGAGTTGTATGTTTTGCGATAGTCTGTCTCTGACAAGCAAGCACAGGTGACATAGGTGCGAACACAGGAAGCTTGCAGACCCTCGCTGCCTGCAGACACCAAGCAGCCACACTAGGAGGGCGGCCTAAGCCGTAGGCGAAATGTACTCATTCGCTTTGGCGCGACGTCGAACTATAAATAATGCTGTCACTAGCGTGAGCGTTGCGTGAGCGTCGTGAAAAGTCGGCTGCGAGGGTGAGTGCCAAGTTTGGGGAGCGTTTCGTAGTATGCGCAGTGCAATGGAGACGCGGAAACTTGTTGTGGCCCAGTGTTTTGCAGTTGGACGACAAGATTGGTACACAGTAGTAAAGAGCGAGGCACTGAGTTGGCATAAATAATGGAGTGCACAATGGGGCTCGAGATGTGTTTGTTACCTCAGGTGCTGTATAATTGTCTACAATGAGTGAAAACGGAGCAATTTGTGACGGCTCTTTCAATTTAAGACGTTAAAAACAGACGGAATTTGCATTTGTAATACCAGAGCATCGAAACTACTTGGAACTTTTGTGTATATGAACGGGTCCGCGCCTTTGTACTCTGCTCCCTTCACCGCTACAAACCAACCAACCATCGTGTCCGTGCGCATCTGAGTCGCAAAGAATGGGGAATAGCGCAGTTTGCTCGTGCATGGGGCGTAGCTCAGTTGGTAGAGCGTTCGCTTGGCATGTGAAAGGTCCAGGGTTCAAGCGGCGGCGCCTCCATTTTTTGTGGTCAGTGCATGGTAAGTGTTGGTCGCGGCGAACCTAAAGGCACGCAAGATGTTGCAAAGCCAGCGTCACAGACTGATATGATGTATACTGACGTAAGGAGAGCAAGAGGTAAGTGTGGGGACCGGCTGTTATCGAGGTGTCATCGAGTGCAGATCTGTCTTAGGTATCGCGGCTTAACCTCATTGAAGTCTAGAGGGTGGACAACACGTTGGTCTTACTCAGAGCGGTGTCCGAATTCTATTTTCGACGTTATACGTGCCACTTTCATTTTGGCCAACTACGATTCGATACAGAATGCACGAAACCTGAAAGACACCCTAACGGATACATAGAGAGTAGTGTTTGTCTGCTGAATAATGGGAGTGCAAGGGTCTGTGTCCTCTATATGGCTGTATGTAGCACCATTAGTCTTCGGGGGGGCGGGCGTAGCTCAGATGGTAGAGCGCTCGTTTAGTATGCGAGAGGTACTGGGATCAATACCCAGTGCCTCCAGAATTTTTAACACACCTACATGCGCACCTTGATATGCAAGTGGAATAATTCACAACCAGCAGATGTGTCTAGGAAGATACAAGCGAATGATTAGCATCCACAATTGACAAGCGTGCTGTTATTAGTGCGCAGGAAGCACCCTCCTCCCACGCCTACACTTAATTTAGAAACAGTACAAGTGTTCCCGTAAGATTCTCAAGCCTATGTCGGAAAGATCTGCCTTGTGCCGAGTTCACGTAAATCCCACTGCACATTCCTATTCTTTGCGTGCAGTCAGCTGCTACTGGTGTTGCTAGTTGTGACTGCTGATAACAGATGCCGTAGCAATCAATTCATGGAGTGAGTTGTATGTTTTGCGATAGTCTGTCTCTGACAAGCAAGCACAGGTGACATAGGTGCGAACACAGGAAGCTTGCAGACCCTCGGTGCCTGCAGACACCGAGCAGCCACACTAGGAGGGCGGCCTAAGCCGTAGGCGAAATGTACTCATTCGCTTTGGCGCGACGTCGAACTATAAATAATGCTGTCACTAGCGTGAGCGTCGTGGAAAGTCGGAAAAGTCGGCTGCGAGGGTGAGTGCCAAGTTTGGGGAGCGTTTCGTAGTATGCGCAGTGCAATGGAGACGCGGAAACTTGTTGTGGCCCAGTGTTTTGCAGTTGGACGACAAGATTGGTACACAGTAGTAAAGACCGAGGCACTGAGTTGGCATAAATAATGTAGTGCACAATGGGGCTCGAGATGTGTTTGTTACCTCAGGTGCTGTATAATTGTCTACAATGAGTGAAAACGGAGCAATTTGTGACGGCTCTTTCAATTTAAGACGTTAAAAACAGACGGAATTTGCATTTGTAATACCAGAGCATCGAAACTACTTGGAACTTTTGTGTATATGAACGGGTCCGCGCCTTTGTACTCTGCTCCCTTCACCGCTACAAACCAACCAACCATCGTGTCCGTGCGCATCTGAGTCGCAAAGAATGGGGAATAGCGCAGTTTGCTCGTGCATGGGGCGTAGCTCAGTTGGTAGAGCGTTCGCTTGGCATGTGAAAGGTCCAGGGTTCAAGCGGCGGCGCCTCCATTTTTTGTGGTCAGTGCATGGTAAGTGTTGGTCGCGGCGAACCTAAAGGCACGCAAGATGTTGCAAAGCCAGCGTCACAGACTGATATGATGTATACTGACGTAAGGAGAGCAAGATGTAAGTGTGGGGACCGGCTGTTATCGAGGTGTCATCGAGTGCAGATCTATCTTAGGTATCGCGGCTTAACCTCATTGAAGTCTAGAGGGTGGACAACACGTTGGTCTTACTCAGAGCGGTGTCCGAATTCTATTTTCGACGTTATACGTGCCACTTTCATTTTGGCCAACTACGATTCGATACAGAATGCACGAAACCTGAAAGACACCCTAACGGATACATAGAGAGTAGTGTTTGTCTGCTGAATAATGGGAGTGCAAGGGTCTGTGTCGTCTATATGGCTGTATGTAGCACCATTAGTCTTCGGGGGGCGGGCGTAGCTCGGATGGTAGAGCGCTCGCTTAGTATGCTAGAGGTACTGGGATCAATACCCAGTGCCTCCAGAATTTTTAACACACCAACATGCGCACCTTGATATGCAAGTGGAATAATTCACAACCAGCAGATGTGTCCAGGAACATACAAGCGAATGATTAGCATCCACAATTGACAAGCGTGCTGTTATTAGTGCGCAGGAAGCACCCTCCTCCCACGCCTACACTTAACTTAGAAACAGTACAAGTGTTCCCGTAAGATTCTCAAGCATATGTCGGAAAGGTCTGCCTTGCGCCGAGTTCACGTAAATCCCACTGCACATTCCTATTCTTTGCGTGCAGTCAGCTGCTACTGGTGTTGCTAGTTGTGACTGCTGATAACAGATGCCGTAGCAATCAATTCATGGAGTGAGTTGTATGTTTTGCGATAGTCTGTCTCTGACAAGCAAGCACAGGTGACATAGGTGCGAACACAGGAAGCTTGCAGACCCTCGATGCCTGCAGACACCGAGCAGCCACACTAGGAGGGCGGCCTAAGCCGTAGGCGAAATGTACTCATTCGCTTTGGCGCGACCTCGAACTATAAATAATGCTGTCACTAGCGTGAGCGTCGTGGAAAGTCGGAAAAGTCGGCTGCGAGGGTGAGTGCGAAGTTTGGGGAGCGTTTCGTAGTATGCGCAGTGCAATGGAGACGCGGAAACTTGTTGTGGCCCAGTGTTTTGCAGTTGGACGACAAGATTGGTACACAGTAGTAAAGACCGAGGCACTGAGTTGGCATAAATAATGTAGTGCACAATGGGGCTCGAGATGTGTTTGTTACCTCAGGTGCTGTATAATTGTCTACAATGAGTGAAAACGGAGCAATTTGTGACGGCTCTTTCAATTTAAGACGTTAAAAACAGACGGAATTTGCATTTGTAATACCAGAGCATCGAAACTACTTGGAACTTTTGTGTATATGAACGGGTCCGCGCCTTTGTACTCTGCTCCCTTCACCGCTACAAACCAACCAACCATCGTGTCCGTGCGCATCTGAGTCGCAAAGAATGGGGAATAGCGCAGTTTGCTCGTGCATGGGGCGTAGCTCAGTTGGTAGAGCGTTCGCTTGGCATGTGAAAGGTCCAGGGTTCAAGCGGCGGCGCCTCCATTTTTTGTGGTCAGTGCATGGTAAGTGTTGGTCGCGGCGAACCTAAAGGCACGCAAGATGTTGCAAAGCCAGCGTCACAGACTGATATGATGTATACTGACGTAAGGAGAGCAAGATGTAAGTGTGGGGACCGGCTGTTATCGAGGTGTCATCGAGTGCAGATCTGTCTTAGGTATCGCGGCTTAACCTCATTGAAGTCTAGAGGGTGGACAACACGTTGGTCTTACTCAGAGCGGTGTCCGAATTCTATTTTCGACGTTATACGTGCCACTTTCATTTTGGCCAACTACGATTCGATACAGAATTCACGAAACCTGAAAGACACCCTAACGGATACATAGAGAGTAGTGTTTGTCTGCTGAATAATGGGAGTGCAAGGGTCTGTGTCGTCTATATGGCTGTATGTAGCACCATTAGTCTTCGGGGGGGCGGGCGTAGCTCAGATGGTAGAGCGCTCGCTTAGTATGCGAGAGGTACTGGGATCAATACCCAGTGCCTCCAGAATTTTTAACACACCTACATGCGCACCTTGATATGCAAGTGGAATAATTCACAACCAGCAGATGTGTCTAGGAACATACAAGCGAATGATTAGCATCCACAATTGACAAGCGTGCTGTTATTAGTGCGCAGGAAGCACCCTCCTCCCACGCCTACACTTAACTTAGAAACAGTACAAGTGTTCCCGTAAGATTCTCAAGCATATGTCGGAAAGGTCTGCCTTGCGCCGAGTTCACGTAAATGCCACTGCACATTCCTATTCTTTGCGTGCAGTCAGCTGCTACTGGTGTTGCTAGTTGTGACTGCTGATAACAGATGCCGTAGCAATCAATTCATGGAGTGAGTTGTATGTTTTGCGATAGTCTGTCTCTGACAAGCAAGCACAGGTGACATAGGTGCGAACACAGGAAGCTTGCAGACCCTCGATGCCTGCAGACACCGAGCAGCCACACTAGGAGGGCGGCCTAAGCCGTAGGCGAAATGTGCTCATTCGCTTTGGCGCGACGTCGAACTATAAATAATGCTGTCACTAGCGTGAGCGTCGTGGAAAGTCGGAAAAGTCGGCTGCGAGGGTGAGTGCCAAGTTTGGGGAGCGTTTCGTAGTATGCGCAGTGCAATGGAGACGCGGAAACTTGTTGTGGCCCAGTGTTTTGCAGTTGGACGACAAGATTGGTACACAGTAGTAAAGAGCGAGGCACTGAGTTGGCATAAATAATGTAGTGCACAATGGGGCTCGAGATGTGTTTGTTACCTCAGGTGCTGTATAATTGTCGACAAGGAGTGAAAACGGAGCAATTTGTGACGGCTCTTTCAATTTAAGACGTTAAAAACAGACGGAATTTGCATTTGTAATACCAGAGCATCGAAACTACTTGGAGCTTTTGCGTATATGAACGGGTCCGCGCCTATGTACTCTGCTCCCTTCACCGCTACAAACCAACCAACCATCGTGTCCGTGCGCATCTGAGTCGCAAAGATTGGGGAATAGCGCAGTTTGCTCGTGCATGTGGCGTAGCTCAGTTGGTAGAGCGTTCGCTTGGCATGTGAAAGGTCCAGGGTTCAAGCGGCGGCGCCTCCATTTTTTGTGGTCAGTGCATGGTAAGTGTTGGTCGCGGCGAACCTAAAGGCACGCAAGATGTTGCAAAGCCAGCGTCACAGACTGATATGATGTATACTGACGTAAGGAGAGCAAGATGTAAGTGTGGGGACCGGCTGTTATCGAGGTGTCATCGAGTGCAGATCTGTCTTAGGTATCGCGGCTTAACCTCATTGAAGTCTAGAGGGTGGACAACACGTTGGTCTTACTCAGAGCGGTGTCCGAATTCTATTTTCGACGTTATACGTGCCACTTTCATTTTGGCAACTACGATTCGATACAGAATGCACGAAACCTGAAAGACACCCTAACGGATACATAGAGAGTAGTGTTTGTCTGCTGAATAATGGGAGTGCAAGGGTCTGTGTCGTCTATATGGCTGTATGTAGCACCATTAGTCTTCGGGGGGGCGGGCGTAGCTCAGATTGTAGAGCGCTCGCTTAGTATTTTTAACACACCTACATGCGCACCTTGATATGCAAGTGGAATAATTGACAACCAGCAGATGTGTCTAGGAAGATACAAGCGAATGATTAGCATCCACAATTGACAAGCGTGCTGTTATTAGTGCGCAGGAAGCACCCTCCTCCCACGCCTACACTTAATTTAGAAACAGTACAAGTGTTCCCGTAAGATTCTCAAGCCTATGTCGGAAAGATCTGCCTTGCGCCGAGTTCACGTAAATCCCACTGCACATTCCTATTCTTTGCGTGCAGTCAGCTGCTACTGGTGTTGCTAGTTGTGACTGCTGATAACAGATGCCGTAGCAATCAATTCATGGAGTGAGTTGTATGTTTTGCGATAGTCTGTCTCTGACAAGCAAGCACAGGTGACATAGGTGCGAACACAGGAAGCTTGCAGACCCTCGCTGCCTGCAGACACCGAGCAGCCACACTAGGAGGGCGGCCTAAGCCGTAGGCGAAATGTACTCATTCGCTTTGGCGCGACGTCGAACTATAAATAATGCTGTCACTAGCGTGAGCGTTGCGTGAGCGTCGTGGAATGTCGGCTGCGAGGGTGAGTGCCAAGTTTGGGGAGCGTTTCGTAGTATGCGCAGTGCAATGGAGACGCGGAAACTTGTTGTGGCCCAGTGTTTTGCAGTTGGACGACATGATTGGTACACAGTAGTAAAGAGCAAGGCACTGAGTTGGCATAAATAATGTAGTGCACAATGGGGCTCGAGATGTGTTTGTTACCTCAGGTGCTGTATAATTGTCGACAAGGAGTGAAAACGGAGCAATTTGTGACGGCTCTTTCAATTTAAGACGTTAAAAACAGACGGAATTTGCATTTGTAATACCAGAGCATCGAAACTACTTGGAACTTTTGTGTATATGAACGGGTCCGCGCCTTTGTACTCTGCTCCCTTCACCGCTACAAACCAACCAACCATCGTGTCCGTGCGCATCTGAGTCGCAAAGAATGGGGAATAGCGCAGTTTGCTCGTGCATGGGGCGTAGCTCAGTTGCTAGAGCGTTCGCTTGGCATGTGAAAGGTCCAGGGTTCAAGCGGCGGCGCCTCCATTTTTTGTGGTCAGTGCATGGTAAGTGTTGGTCGCGGCGAACCTAAAGGCACGCAAGATGTTGCAAAGCCAGCGTCACAGACTGATATGATGTATACTGACGTAAGGAGAGTAAGATGTAAGTGTGGGGACCGGCTGTTATCGAGGTGTCATCGAGTGCAGATCTGTCTTAGGTATCGCGGCTTAACCTCATTGAAGTCTAGAGGGTGGACAACACGTTGGTCTTATTCAGAGCGGTGTCCGAATTCTATTTTCGACGTTATACGTGCCACTTTCATTTTGGCCAACTACGATTCGATACAGAATGCACGAAACCTGAAAGACACCCTAACGGATACATAGAGAGTAGTGTTTGTCTGCTGAATAATGGGAGTGCAAGGGTCTGTGTCGTCTATATGGCTGTATGTAGCACCATTAGTCTTCGGGGGGGCGGGCGTAGCTCAGATTGTAGAGCGCTCGCTTAGTATTTTTAACACACCTACATGCGCACCTTGATATGCAAGTGGAATAATTCACAACCAGCAGATGTGTCTAGGAAGATACAAGCGAATGATTAGCATCCACAATTGACAAGCGTGCTGTTATTAGTGCGCAGGAAGCACGCTCCTCCCACGCCTACACTTAATTTAGAAACAGTACAAGTGTTCCCGTAAGATTCTCAAGCCTATGTCGGAAAGATCTGCCTTGCGCCGAGTTCACGTAAATCCCACTGCACATTCCTATTCTTTGCGTGCAGTCAGCTGCTACTGGTGTTGCTAGTTGTGACTGCTGATAACAGATGCCGTAGCAATCAATTCATGGAGTGAGTTGTATGTTTTGCGATAGTCTGTCTCTGACAAGCAAGCACAGGTGACATAGGTGCGAACACAGGAAGCTTGCAGACCCTCGCTGCCTGCAGACACCGAGCAGCCACACTAGGAGGGCGGCCTAAGCCGTAGGCGAAATGTACTCATTCGCTTTGGCGCGACGTCGAACTATAAATAATGCTGTCACTAGCGTGAGCGTTGCGTGAGCGTCGTGGAAAGTCGGCTGCGAGGGTGAGTGCCAAGTTTGGGGAGCGTTTCGTAGTATGCGCAGTGCAATGGAGACGCGGAAATTTGTTGTGGCCCAGTGTTTTGCAGTTGGACGACAAGATTGGTACACAGTAGTAAAGAGCGAGGCACTGAGTTGGCATAAATAATGTAGTGCACAATGGGGCTCGAGATGTGTTTGTTACCTCAGGTGCTGTATAATTGTCGACAAGGAGTGAAAACGGAGCAATTTGTGACGGCTCTTTCAATTTAAGACGTTAAAAACAGACGGAATTTGCATTTGTAATACGAGAGCATCGAAACTACTTGGAACTTTTGTGTATATGAACGGGTCCGCGCCTTTGTACTCTGCTCCCTTCACCGCTACAAACCAACCAACCATCGTGTCCGTGCGCATCTGAATCGCAAAGAATGGGGAATAGCGCAGTTTGCTCGTGCATGGGGCGTAGCTCAGTTGGTAGAGCGTTCGCTTGGCATGTGAAAGGTCCAGGGTTCAAGCCGCGGCGCCTCCATTTTTTGTGGTCAGTGCATGGTAAGTGTTGGTCGCGGCGAACCTAAAGGCACGCAAGATGTTGCAAAGCCAGCGTCACAGACTGATATGATGTATACTGATGTTAGGAGAGCAAGATGTAAGTGTGGGGACCGGCTGTTATCGAGGTGTCATCGAGTGCAGATCTGTCTTAGGTATCGCGGCTTAACCTCATTGAAGTCTAGGCGGTGGACAACACGTTGGTCTTACTCAGAGCGGTGTCCGAATTCTATTTTCGACGTTATACGTGCCACTTTCATTTTGGCAACTACGATTCGATACAGAATGCACGAAACCTGAAAGACACCCTAACGGATACATAGAGAGTAGTGTTTGTCTGCTGAATAATGGGAGTGCAAGGGTCTGTGTCGTCTATATGGCTGTATGTAGCACCATTAGTCTTCGGGGGGGCGGGCGTAGCTCAGATGGTAGAGCGATCGCTTAGTATTTTTAACACACCTACATGCGCACCTTGATATGCAAGTGGAATAATTCACAACCAGCAGATGTGTCTAGGAAGATACAAGCGAATGATTAGCATCCACAATTGACAAGCGTGCTGTTATTAGTGCGCAGGAAGCACACTAATCCCACGCCTACACTTAATTTAGAAACAGTACAAGTGTTCCCGTAAGATTCTCAAGCCTATGTCGGAAAGATCTGCCTTGTGCCGAGTTCACGTAAATCCCACTGCACATTCCTATTCTTTGCGTGCAGTCAGCTGCTACTGGTGTTGCTAGTTGTGACTGCTGATAACAGATGCCGTAGCAATCAATTCATGGAGTGAGTTGTATGTTTTGCGATAGTCTGTCTCTGACAAGCAAGCACAGGTGACATAGGTGCGAACACAGGAAGCTTGCAGACCCTCGCTGCCTGCAGACACCGAGCAGCCACACTAGGAGGGCGGCCTAAGCCGTAGGGAGAAATGTACTCATTCGCTTTGGCGCGACGTCGAACTATAAATAATGTTGTCACTAGCGTGAGCGTCGTGGAAAGTCGGAAAAGTCGGCTGCGAGGGTGAGTGCCAAGTTTGGGGAGCGTTTCGTAGTATGCGCAGTGCAATGGAGACGCGGAAACTTGTTGTGGCCCAGTGTTTTGCAGTTGGACGACAAGATTGGTACACAGTAGTAAAGAGCGAGGCACTGAGTTGGCATAAATAATGTAGTGCACAATGGTGCTCGAGATTTGTTTGTTACCTCAGGTGCTGTATAATTGTCGACAAGGAGTGAAAACGGAGCAATTTGTGACGGCTCTTTCAATTTAAGACGTTAAAAACAGACGGAATTTGCATTTGTAATACCAGAGCATCGAAACTACTTGGAACTTTTGTGTATATGAACGGGTCCGCGCCTTTGTACTCTGCTCCCTTCACCGCTACAAACCAACCAACCAACGTGTCCGTGCGCATCTGAGTCGCAAAGAATGGGGAATAGCGCAGTTTGCTCGTGCGTGGGGCGTAGCTCAGTTGGTAGAGCTTTCGCTTGGCATGTGAAAGGTCCAGGGTTCAAGCCGCGGCGCCTCCATTTTTTGTGGTCAGTGCATGGTAAGTGTTGGTCGCGGCGAACCTAAAGGCACGCAAGATGTTGCAAAGCCAGCGTCACAGACTGATAAGATGTATACTGACGTAAGGAGAGCAAGATGTAAGTGTGGGGACCGGCTGTTATCGAGGTGTCATCGAGTGCAGATCTGTCTTAGGTATCGCGGCTTAACCTCATTGAAGTATAGAGGGTGGACAACACGTTGGTCTTACTCAGAGCGGTGTCCGAATTCTATTTTCGACGTTATACGTGCCACTTTCATTTTGGCAACTACGATTCGATACAGAATGCACGAAACCTGAAAGACAGCCTAACGGATACATAGAGAGTAGTGTTTGTCTGCTGAATAATGGGAGTGCAAGGGTCTGTGTCGTCTATATGGCTGTATGTAGCACCATTAGTCTTCGGGGGGGCGGGCGTAGCTCAGATGGTAGAGCGCTCGCTTAGTATGCGAGAGGTACTGGGATCAATACCCAGTGCCTCCAGAATTTTTAACACACCTACATGCGCACCTTGATATGCAAGTGGAATACTTAACAGCCAGCAGATGTGTCTAGGAAGATACAAGCTTGCGCCGAGTTCACGTAAAACCCACTGCACATTCCTATTCTGCAGACACCGAGCAGCCACACAAGGAGGGCGGCCTAAGCCGTAGGCGAATTGTGCTCATTCGCTTTGGCGCGACGTCGAACTATAAATAATGCTGTCACTAGCGTGAGCGTCGTGGAAAGTCGGAAAAGTCGGCTGCGAGGGTGAGTGCCAAGTTTGGGGAACGTTTCGTAGTATGCGCAGTGCAATGGAGACGCGGAAACTTGTTGTGGCCCAGTGTTTTGCAGTTGGACGACAAGATTGGTACACAGTAGTAAAGACCGAGGCACTGAGTTGGCATAAATAATGTAGTGCACAATGGGGCTCGAGATGTGTTTGTTACCTCAGGTGCTGTATAATTGTCTACAATGAGTGAAAACGGAGCAATTTGTGACGGCTCTTTCAATTTAAGACGTTAAAAACAGACGGAATTTGCATTTGTAATACCAGAGCATCGAAACTACTTGGAACTTTTGTGTATATGAACGGGTCCGCGCCTTTGTACTCTGCTCCCTTCACCGCTACAAACCAACCAACCAACGTGTCCGTGCGCATCTGAGTCGCAAAGAATGGGGAATAGCGCAGTTTGCTCGTGCATGGGGCGTAGCTCAGTTGGTAGAGCGTTCGCTTGTCATGTGAAAGGTCCAGGGTTCAAGCTGCCGCGCCTCCATTTTTTGTGGTCAGTGCATGGTAAGTGTTGGTCGCGGCGAACCTAAAGGCACGCAAGATGTTGCAAAGCCAGCGTCACAGACTGATACGATGTATACTGACGTAAGGAGAGCAAGATGTAAGTGTGGGGACCGGCTGTTATCGAGGTGTCATCGAGTGCAGAACTGTCTTAGGTATCGCGGCTTAACCTCATTGAAGTCTAGAGGGTGGACAACACGTTGGTCTTACTCAGAGCGGTGTCCGAATTCTATTTTCGACGTTATACGTGCCACTTTCATTTTGGCCAAATACGATTCGATACAGAATGCACGAAACCTGAAAGACACCCTAACGGATACATAGAGAGTAGTGTTTGTCTGCTGAATAATGGGAGTGCAAGGGTCTGTGTCGTCTATATGGCTGTATGTAGCACCATTAGTCTTCGGGGGGGGCGGGCGTAGCTCAGATGGTAGAGCGCTCGCTTAGTATGCGAGAGGTACTGGGATCAATACCCAGTGCCTCCAGAACTTTTAACACACCTACATGCGCACCTTGATATGCAAGTGGAATACTTCACAGCCAGCAGATGTGTCTAGGAAGATACAAGCTTGCGCCGAGTTCACGTAAATCCCACTGCACATTCCTATTCTTTGCGTGCAGTCAGCTGCTACTGGTGTTGTTAGTTGTGACTGCTGATAACAGATGCCGTAGCAATAAATTCATGGAGTGAGTTGTATGTTTTGCGATAGTCTGTCTCTGACAAGCAAGCACAGGTGACATAGGTGCGAACACAGGAAGCTTGCAGACCCTCGCTGCCTGCAGACACCGAGCAGCCACACTAGGAGGGCGGCCTAAGCCGTAGGCGAATTGTGCTCATTCGCTTTGGCGCGACGTCGAACTATAAATAATGCTGTCACTAGCGTGAGCGTCGTGGAAAGTCGGAAAAGTCGGCTGCGAGGGTGAGTGCCAAGTTTGGGGAACGTTTCGTAGTATGCGCAGTGCAATGGAGACGCGGAAACTTGTTGTGGCCCAGTGTTTTGCAGTTGGACGACAAGATTGGTACACAGTAGTAAAGACCGAGGCACTGTGTTGGCATAAATAATGTAGTGCACAATGGGGCTCGAGATGTGTTTGTTACCTCAGGTGCTGTATAATTGTCGACAAGGAGTGAAAACGGAGCAATTTGTGACGGCTCTTTCAATTTAAGACGTTAAAAACAGACGGAATTTGCATTTGTAATACCAGAGCATCGAAACTACTTGGAACTTTTGTGTATATGAACGGGTCCGCGCCTTTGTACTCTGCTCCCTTCACCGCTACAAACCAACCAACCAACGTGTCCGTGCGCATCTGAGTCGCAAAGAATGGGGAATAGCGCAGTTTGCTCGTGCATGGGGCATAGCTCAGTTGGTAGAGCGTTCGCTTGTCATGTGATAGGTCAAGGGTTCAAGCTGCCGCGCCTCCATTTTTTGTGGTCAGTGCATGGTAAGTGTTGGTCGCGGCGAACCTAAAGGCACGCAAGATGTTGCAAAGCCAGCGTCACAGACTGATACGATGTATACTGACGTAAGGAGAGCAAGATGTAAGTGTGGGGACCGGCTGTTATCGAGGTGTCATCGAGTGCAGATCTGTCTTAGGTATCGCGGCTTAACCTCATTGAAGTCTAGAGGGTGGACAACACGTTGGTCTTACTCAGAGCGGTGTCCGAATTCTATTTTCGACGTTATACGTGCCACTTTCATTTTGGCCAAATACGATTCGATACAGAATGCACGAAACCTGAAAGACACCCTAACGGATACATAGAGAGTAGTGTTTGTCTGCTGAATAATGGGAGTGCAAGGGTCTGTGTCGTCTATATGGCTGTATGTAGCACCATTAGTCTTCGGGGGGGCGGGCGTAGCTCAGATGGTAGAGCGCTCGCTTAGTATGCGAGAGGTACTGGGATCAATACCCAGTGCCTATAGAACTTTTAACACACCTACATGCGCACCTTGATATGCAAGTGGAATACTTCACAGCCAGCAGATGTGTCTAGGAAGATACAAGCTTGCGCCGAGTTCACGTAAATCCCACTGCACATTCCTATTCTTTGCGTGCAGTCAGCTGCTACTGGTGTTGTTAGTTGTGACTGCTGATAACAGATGCCGTAGCAATCAATTCATGGAGTGAGTTGTATGTTTTGCGATAGTCTGTCTCTGACAAGCAAGCACAGGTGACATAGGTGCGAACACAGGAAGCTTGCAGACCCTCGCTGCCTGCAGACACCGAGCAGCCACACTAGGAGGGCGGCCTAAGCCGTAGGCGAATTGTGCTCATTCCCTTTGGCGCGACGTCGAACTATAAATAATGCTGTCACTAGCGTGAGCGTCGTGGAAAGTCGGAAAAGTCGGCTGCGAGGGTGAGTGCCAAGTTTGGGGAGCGTTTCGTAGTATGCGCAGTGCAATGGAGACGCGGAAACTTGTTGTGGCCCAGTGTTTTGCAGTTGGACGACAAGATTGGTACACAGTAGTAAAGAGCGAGGCACTGAGTTGGCATAAATAATGTAGTGCACAATGGGGCTCGAGATGTGTTTGTTACCTCAGGTGCTGTATAATTGTCGACAAGGAGTGAAAACGGAGCAATTTGTGACGGCTCTTTCAATTTAAGACGTTAAAAACAGACGGAATTTGCATTTGTAATACCAGAGCATCGAAACTACTTGGAACTTTTGTGTATATGAACGGGTCCGCGCCTTTGTACTCTGCTCCCTTCACCGCTACAAACCAACCAACCAACGTGTCCGTGCGCATCTGAGTCGCAAAGAATGGGGAATAGCGCAGTTTGCTCGTGCATGGGGCGTAGCTCAGTTGGTAGAGCGTTCGCTTGGCATGTGAAAGGTCCATTTTTTGTGGTCAGTGCATGGTATGTGTTGGTCGCGGCGAACCTAAAGGCACGCAAGATGTTGCAAAGCCAGCGTCACAGACTGATATGATGTATACTGACGTAAGGAGAGCAAGATGTAAGTGTGGGGACCGGCTGTTATCGAGGTGTCATCGAGTGCAGATCTGTCTTAGGTATCGCGGCTTAACCTCATTGAAGTCTAGAGGGTGGACAACACGTTGGTCTTACTCAGAGCGGTGTCCGAATTCTATTTTCGACGTTATACGTGCCACTTTCATTTTGGCCAACTACGATTCGATACAGAATGCACGAAACCTGAAAGACACCCTAACGGATACATAGAGAGTAGTGTTTGTCTGCTGAATAATCAGAGTGCAAGGGTCTGTGTCGTCTATATGGCTGTAAGTAGCAACATTAGTCTCCGGGGGGACGGGCGTAGCTCAGATGGTAGAGCGCTCGCTTAGTATGCGAGAGGTACTGGGATCAATACCCAGTGCCTCCAGAATTTTTAACACACCTACATGAGCACCTTGATATGCAAGTGGAATAATTCACAACCAGCAGATGTGTCTAGGAAGATACAAGCGAATGATTAGCATCCACAATTGACAAGCGTGCTGTTATTAGTGCGCAGGAAGCACCCTCCTCCCACGCCTACACTTAATTTAGAAACAGTACAAGTGTTCCCGTAAGATTCTCAAGCCTATGTCGGAAAGATCTGCCTTGCGCCGAGTTCACGTAAATCCCACTGCACATTCCTATTCTTTGCGTGCAGTCAGCTGCTACTGGTGTTGCTAGTTGTGACTGCTGATAACAGATGCCGTAGCAATCAATTCATGGAGTGAGTTGTATGTTTTGCGATAGTCTGTCTCTGACAAGCAAGCACAGGTGACATAGGTGCGAACACAGGAAGCTTGCAGACCCTCGCTGCCTGCAGACACCGAGCAGCCACACTAGGAGGGCGGCCTAAGCCGTAGGCGAAATGTACTCATTCGCTTTGGCGTGACGTCGAACTATAAATCATGCTGTCACTAGCGTGAGCGTTGCCTGAGCGTCGTGGAAAGTCGGAAAAGTCGGCTGCGAGGGTGAGTGCCAAGTTTGGGGAGCGTTTCGTAGTATGCGCAGTGCAATGGAGACGCGGAAACTTGTTGTGGCCCAGTGTTTTGCAGTTGGACGACAAGATTGGTACACAGTAGTAAAGACCGAGGCACTGAGTTGGCATAAATAATGTAGTGCACAATGGGGCTCGAGATGTGTTTGTTACCTCAGGTGCTGTATAATTGTCTACAATGAGTGAAAACGGAGCAATTTGTGACGGCTCTCTCAATTTAAGACGTTAAAAACAGACGGAATTTGCATTTGTAATACCAGAGCATCGAAACTACTTGGAACTTTTGTGTATATGAACGGGTCCGCGCCTTTGTACTCTGCTCCCTTCACCGCTACAAACCAACCAACCATCGTGTCCGTGCGCATCTGTGTCGCAAAGAATGGGGAATAGCGCAGTTTGCTCGTGCATGGGGCGTAGCTCAGTTGGTAGAGCGTTCGCTTGGCATGTGAAAGGTCCAGGGTTCAAGCCGCGGCGCCTACATTTTTTGTGGTCAGTGCATAGTAAGTATTGGTCGCGGCGAACCTAAAGGCACCCAAGATGTTGCAAAGCCAGCGTCACAGACTGATATGATGTATACTGACGTAAGGAGAGCAAGATGTAAGTGTGGGGACCGGCTGTTATCGAGGTGTCATCGAGTGCAGATCTGTCTTAGGTATCGCGGCTTAACCTCATTGAAGTCTAGAGGGTGGACAACACGTTGGTCGTACTCAGAGCGGTGTCCGAATTCTATTTTCGACGTTATACGTGCCACTTTCATTTTGGCAACTACGATTCGATACAGAATGCACGAAACCTGAAAGACAGCCTAACGGATACATAGAGAGTAGTGTTTGTCTGCTGAATAATGGGAGTGCAAGGGTCTGTGTCGTCTATATGGCTGTATGTAGCACCATTAGTCTTCGGGGGGGCGGGCGTAGCTCAGATGGTAGAGCGCTCGCTTAGTATGCGAGAGGTACTGGGATCAATACCCAGTGCCTCCAGAATTTTTAACGCACCTACATGCGCACCTTGATATGCAAGTGGAATACTTCACAGCCAGCGGATGTGTCTAGGAAGATACAAGCTTGCGCCGAGTTCACGTAAATCCCACTGCACATTCCTATTCTTTGCGTGCAGTCAGCTGCTACTGGTGTTGTTAGTTGTGACTGCTGATAACAGATGCCGTAGCAATCAATTCATGGAGTGAGTTGTATGTTTTGCGATAGTCTGTCTCTGACAAGCAAGCACAGGTGACATAGGTGCGAACACAGGAAGCTTGCAGACCCTCGCTGCCTGCAGACACCGAGCAGCCACACTAGGAGGGCGGCCTAAGCCGTAGGCGAATTGTGCTCATTCGCTTTGGCGCGACGTCGAACTATAAATAATGCTGTCACTAGCGTGAGCGTCGTGGAAAGTCGGAAAAGTCGGCTGCGAGGGTGAGTGCCAAGTTTGGGGAGCGTTTCGTAGTATGCGCAGTGCAATGGAGACGCGGAAACTTGTTGTGGCCCAGTGTTTTGCAGTTGGACGACAAGATTGGTACACAGTAGTAAAGAGCGAGGCACTGAGTTGGCATAAATAATGTAGTGCACAATGGGGCTCGAGATGTGTTTGTTACCTCAGGTGCTGTATAATTGTCGACAAGGAGTGAAAACGGAGCAATTTGTGACGGCTCTTTCAATTTAAGACGTTAAAAACAGACGGAATTTGCATTTGTAATACCAGAGCATCGAAACTACTTGGAACTTTTGTGTATATGAACGGGTCCGCGCCTTTGTACTCTGCTCCCTTCACCGCTACAAACCAACCAACCAACGTGTCCGTGCGCATCTGAGTCGCAAAGAATGGGGAATAGCGGAGTTTGCTCGCGCATGGTGCGTAGCTCAGTTGGTAGAGCGTTTGCTTGTCATGTGAAAGGTCCAGGGTTCAGGCTGCGGCGCCTCCATATTTTGTGGTCAGTGCATGGTAAGTGTTGGTCGCGGCGAACCTAAAGGCACGCAAGATGTTGCAAAGCCAGCGTCACAGACTGATATGATGTATACTGACGTAAGGAGAGCAAGATGTAAGTGTGGGGACCGGCTGTTATCGAGGTGTCATCGAGTGCAGATCTGTCTTAGGTATCGCGGCTTAACCTCATTGAAGTCTAGAGGGTGGACAACACGTTGGTCTTACTCAGAGCGGTGTCCGAATTCTATTTTCGACGTTATACGTGCCACTTTCATTTTGGCCAACTACGATTCGATACAGAATGCACGAAACCTGAAAGACACCCTAACGGATACATAGAGAGTAGTGTTTGTCTGCTGAATAATGGGAGTGCAAGGGTCTGTGTCGTCTATATGGCTGTATGTAGCACCATTAGTCTTCGGGGGGCGGGCGTACCTCAGATGGTAGAGCGCTCGCTTAGTATGCGAGAGGTACTGGGATCAATACCAAGTGCCTCCAGAATTTTTAACACACCTACATGCGCACCTTGATATGCAAGTGGAATACTTCACAGCCAGCAGATGTGTCTAGGAAGATACAAGCTTGCGCCGAGTTCACGTAAATCCCACTGCACATTCCTATTCTTTGCGTGCAGTCAGCTGCTACTGGTGTTGTTAGTTGTGACTGCTGATAACAGATGCCGTAGCAATCAATTCATGGAGTGAGTTGTATGTTTTGCGATAGTCTGTCTCTGACAAGCAAGCACAGGTGACATAGGTGCGAACACAGGAAGCTTGCAGACCCTCGCTGCCTGCAGACACCGAGCAGCCACACTAGGAGGGCGGCCTAAGCCGTAGGCGAATTGTGCTCATTCGCTTTGGCGCGACGTCGAACTATAAATAATGCTGTCACTAGCGTGAGCGTCGTGGAAAGTCGGAAAAGTCGGCTGCGAGGGTGAGTGCCAAGTTTGGGGAGCGTTTCGTAGTATGCGCAGTGCAATGGAGACGCGGAAACTTGTTGTGGCCCAGTGTTTTGCAGTTGGACGACAAGATTGGTACACAGTAGTAAAGAGCGAGGCACTGAGTTGGCATAAATAATGTAGTGCACAATGGGGCTCGAGATGTGTTTGTTACGTCAGGTGCTGTATAATTGTCGACAAGGAGTGAAAACGGAGCAATTTGTGACGGCTCTTTCAATTTAAGACGTTAAAAACAGACGGAATTTGCATTTGTAATACCAGAGCATCGAAACTACTTGGAACTTTTGTGTATATGAACGGGTCCGCGCCTTTGTACTCTGCTCCCTTCACCGCTACAAACCAACCACCAACGTGTCCGTGCGCATCTGAGTCGCAAAGAATGGGGAATAGCGCAGTTTGCTCGTGCATGGGGCGTAGCTCAGTTGGTAGAGCGTTCGCTTGTCATGTGAAAGGTCCTGGGTTCAAGCTGCGGCGCTTTCATTTTTTGTGGTCAGTGCATGGTAAGTGTTGGTCGCGGCGAACCTAAAGGCACGCAAGATGTTGCAAAGCCAGCGTCACAGACTGATATGATGCATACTGACGTAAGGAGAGCAAGATGTAAGTGTGGGGACCGGCTGTTATCGAGGTGTCATCGAGTGCAGATCTGTCTTAGGTATCGCGGCTTAACCTCATTGAAGTCTAGAGGGTGGACAACACGTTGGTCTTACTCAGAGCTGTGTCCGAATTCTATTTTCGACGTTATACGTGCCACTTTCATTTTGGCCAACTACGATTCGATACAGAATGCACGAAACCTGAAAGACACCCTAACGGATACATAGAGAGTAGTGTTTGTCTGCTGAATAATGGGAGTGCAAGGGTCTGTGTCGTCTATATGGCTGTATGTAGCACCATTAGTCTTCGGGGGGCGGGCGTACCTCAGATGGTAGAGCGCTCGCTTAGTATGCGAGAGGTACTGGGATCAATACCCAGTGCCTATAGAATTTTTAACACACCTACATGCGCACCTTGATATGCAAGTGGAATACTTCATAGCCAGCAGATGTGTCTAGGAAGATACAAGCTTGCGCCGAGTTCACGTAAATCCCACTGCACATTCCTATTCTTTGCGTGCAGTCAGCTGCTACTGGTGTTGTTAGTTGTGACTGCTGATAACAGATGCCGTAGCAATCAATTCATGGAGTGAGTTGTATGTTTTGCGATAGTCTGTCTCTGACAAGCAAGCACAGGTGACATAGGTGCGAACACAGGAAGCTTGCAGACCCTCGCTGCCTGCAGACACCGAGCAGCCACACTAGGAGGGCGGCCTAAGCCGTAGGCGAATTGTGCTCATTCGCTTTGGCGCGACGTCGAACTATAAATAATGCTGTCACTAGCGTGAGCGTCGTGGAAAGTCGGAAAAGTCGGCTGCGAGGGTGAGTGCCAAGTTATGGGAGCGTTTCGTAGTATGCGCAGTGCAATGGAGACGCGGAAACTTGTTGTGGCCCAGTGTTTTGCAGTTGGACGACAAGATTGGTACACAGTAGTAAAGAGCGGGGCACTGAGTTGGCATAAATAATGTAGTGCACAATGGGGCTCGAGATGTGTTTGTTCCCTCAGGTGCAGTATAATTGTCGACAAGGAGTGAAAACGGAGCATTTTGTGACGGCTCTTTCAATTTAAGACGTTAAAAACAGACGGAATTTGCATTTGTAATACCAGAGCATCGAAACTACTTGGAACTTTTGTGTATATGAACGGGTCCGCGCCTTTGTACTCTGCTCCCTTCACCGCTACAAACCAACCAACCATCGTGTCCGTGCGCATCTGAGTCGCAAAGAATGGGGAATAGCGCAGTTTGCTCGTGCATGGGGCGTAGCTCAGTTGGTAGAGCGTTCGCTTGGCATGAGAAAGGTCCAGGGTTCAAGCTGCGGCGCCTCCGTTTTTTGTGGTCAGTGCATGGTAAGTGTTGGTCGCGGCGAACCTAAAGGCACGCAAGATGTTGCAAAGCCAGCGTCACAGACTGATATGATGTATACTGACGTAAGGAGAGCAAGATGTAAGTGTGGGGACCGGCTGTTATCGAGGTGTCATCGAGTGCAGATCTGTCTTAGGTATCGCGGCTTAACCTCATTGAAGTCTAGAGGGTGGACAACACGTTGGTCTTACTCAGAGCGGTGTCCGAATTCTATTTTCGACGTTATACGTGCCACTTTCATTTTGGCCAACTACGATTCGATACAGAATGCACGAAACCTGAAAGACACCCTAACGGTTACATAGAGAGTAGTGTTTGTCTGCTGAATAATGGGAGTGCAAGGGTTTGTGTTGTCTATATGGCTGTATGTAGTACCATTAGTCTTCGGGGAGGCGGGCGTAGCTCAGATGGTAGAGCGCTCGCTTAGTATGCGAGAGGTACGGGGATCAATACCCAGTGCCTCCAGAAATTTTAACACACCTACATGCGCACCTTGATATGCAAGTCGAATACTTCACAGCCAGCAGATGTGTCTAGGAAGATACAAGCTTGCGCCGAGTTCACGTAAATCCCACTGCACATTCCTATTCTTTGCGTGCAGTCTGCTGCTACTGGTGTTGTTAGTTGTGACTGCTGGTAACAGATGCCGTAGCAATCAATTCATGGAGTGAGTTGTATGTTTTGCGATAGTCTGTCTCTGACAAGCAAGCACAGGTGACATAGGTGCGAACACAGGAAGCTTGCAGACCCTCGCTGCCTGCAGACACCGAGCAGCCACACTAGGAGGGCGGCCTAAGCCGTAGGCGAATTGTGCTCATTCGCTTTGGCGCGACGTCGAACTATAAATAATGCTGTCACTAGCGTGAGCGTCGTGGAAAGTCGGAAAAGTCGGCTGCGAGGGTGAGTGCCAAGTTTGGGGAGCGTTTCGTAGTATGCGCAGTGCAATGGAGACGCGGAAACTTGTTGTGGCCCAGTGTTTTGCAGTTGGACGACAAGATTGGTACACAGTAGTAAAGAGCGAGGCACTGAGTTGGCATAAATAATGTAGTGCACAATGGGGCTCGAGATGTGTTTGTTACCTCAGGTGCTGTATAATTGTCGACAAGGAGTGAAAACGGAGCAATTTGTGACGGCTCATTCAATTTAAGACGTTAAAAACAGACGGAATTTCCATTTGTAATACCAGAGCATCGAAACTACTTGGAACTTTTGTGTATATGAACGGGTCCGCGCCTTTGTACTCTGCTCCCTTCACCGCTACAAACCAACCAACCAACGTGTCCGTGCGCATCTGAGTCGCAAAGAATGGGGAATAGCGGAGTTTGCTCGCGCATGGGGCGTAGCTCAGTTGGTAGAGCGTTTGCTTGGCATGTGAAAGGTCCAGGGTTCAAGCTGCGGCGCCTCCATTTTTTGTGGTCAGTGCATGGTAAGTGTTGGTCGCGGCGAACCTAAAGGCACGCAAGATGTTGCAAAGCCAGCGTCACAGACTGATATGATGTATACTGACGTAAGGAGAGCAAGATGTAAGTGTGGGGACCGGCTGTTATCGAGGTGTCATCGAGTGCAGATCTGTCTTAGGTATCGCGGCTTAACCTCATTGAAGTCTAGAGGGTGGACAACACGTTGGTCTTACTCAGAGCGGCGTCCGAATTCTATTTTCGACGTTATACGTGCCACTTTCATTTTGGCCAACTACGATTCGATACAGAATGCACGAAACCTGAAAGACACCCTAACGGATACATAGAGAGTAGTGTTTGTCTGCTGAATAATGGGAGTGCAAGGGTCTGTGTCGTCTATATGGCTGTATGTAGCACCATTAGTCTTCGGGGGGGGCGGGCGTAGCTCAGATGGTAGAGCGCTCGCTTAGTATGCGAGAGGTACTGGGATCAATACCCAGTGCCTATAGAATTTTTAACACACCTACATGCGCACCTTGATATGCAAGTGGAATACTTCACAGCCAGCAGATGTGTCTAGGAAGATACAAGCTTGCGCCGAGTTCACGTAAATCCCACTGCACATTCCTATTCTTTGCGTGCAGTCAGCTGCTACTGGTGTTGTTAGTTGTGACTGCTGATAACAGATGCCGTAGCAATCAATTCATGGAGTGAGTTGTATGTTTTGCGATAGTCTGTCTCTGACAAGCAAGCACAGGTGACATAGGTGCGAACACAGGAAGCTTGCAGACCCTCGCTGCCTGCAGACACCGAGCAGCCACACTAGGAGGGCGGCCTAAGCCGTAGGCGAATTGTGCTCATTCGCTTTGGCGCGACGTCGAACTATAAATAATGCTGTCACTAGCGTGAGCGTCGTGGAAAGTCGGAAAAGTCGGCTGCGAGGGTGAGTGCCAAGTTTGGGGAGCGTTTCGTAGTATGCGCAGTGCAATGGAGACGCGGAAACTTGTTGTGGCCCAGTATTTTGCAGTTGGACGACAAGATTGGTACACAGTAGTAAAGAGCGAAGCACTGAGTTGGCATAAATAATGTAGTGCACAATGGGGCTCGAGATGTGTTTGTTACCTCAGGTGCTGTATAATTGTCGACAAGGAGTGAAAACGGAGCAATTTGTGACGGCTCTTTCAATTTAAGACGTTAAAAACAGACGGAATTTGCATTTGTAATACCAGAGCATCGAAACTACTTGGAACTTTTGTGTATATGAACGGGTCCGCGCCTTTGTACTCTGCTCCCTTCACCGCTACAAACCAACCAACCAACGTGTCCGTGCGCATCTGAGTCGGAAAGAATGGGGAATAGCGGAGTTTGCTCGCGCATGGGGCGTAGCTCAGTTGGTAGAGCGTTTGCTTGGCATGTGAAAGGTCCAGGGTTCAAGCTGCGGCGCCTCCATTTTTTGTGGTCAGTGCATGGTAAGTGTTGGTCGCGGCGAACCTAAAGGCACGCAAGATGTTGCAAAGCCAGCGTCACAGACTGATATGATGTATACTGACGTAAGGAGAGCAAGATGTAAGTGTGGGGACCGGCTGTTATCGAGGTGTCATCGAGTGCAGATCTGTCTTAGGTATCGCGGCTTAACCTCATTGAAGTCTAGAGGGTGGACAACACGTTGGTCTTACTCAGAGCGGCGTCCGAATTCTATTTTCGACGTTATACGTGCCACTTTCATTTTGGCCAACTACGATTCGATACAGAATGCACGAAACCTGAAAGACACCCTAACGGATACATAGAGAGTAGTGTTTGTCTGCTGAATAATGGGAGTGCAAGGGTCTGTGTCGTCTATATGGCTGTATGTAGCACCATTAGTCTTCGGGGGGGCGGGCGTACCTCAGATGGTAGAGCGCTCGCTTAGTATGCGAGAGGTACTGGGATCAATACCCAGTGCCTATAGAATTTTTAACACACCTACATGCGCACCTTGATATGCAAGTGGAATACTTCACAGCCAGCAGATGTGTCTAGGAAGATACAAGCTTGCGCCGAGTTCACGTAAATCCCACTGCACATTCCTATTCTTTGCGTGCAGTCAGCTGCTACTGGTGTTGTTAGTTGTGACTGCTGATAACAGATGCCGTAGCAATCAATTCATGGAGTGAGTTGTATGTTTTGCGATAGTCTGTCTCTGACAAGCAAGCACAGGTGACATAGGTGCGAACACAGGAAGCTTGCAGACCCTCGCTGCCTGCAGACACCGAGCAGCCACACTAGGAGGGCGGCCTAAGCCGTAGACGAATTGTGCTCATTCGCTTTGGCGCGACGTCGAACTATAAATAATGCTGTCACTAGCGTGAGCGTCGTGGAAAGTCGGAAAAGTCGGCTGCGAGGGTGAGTGCCAAGTTTGGGGAGCGTTTCGTAGTATGCGCAGTGCAATGGAGACGCGGAAACTTGTTGTGGCCCAGTGTTTTGCAGTTGGACAACAAGATTGGTACACAGTAGTAAAGAGCGAGGCACTGAGTTGGCATAAATAATGTAGTGCACAATGGGGCTCGAGATGTGTTTGTTACCTCAGGTGCTGTATAATTGTCGACAAGGAGTGAAAACGGAGCAATTTGTGACGGCTCTTTCAATTTAAGACGTTAAAAACAGACGGAATTTGCATTTGTAATACCAAAGCATCGAAACTACTTGGAACTTTTGTGTATATGAACGGTTCCGCGCCTTTGTACTCTCCTCCATTCACCGCTACAAACCAACCAACCAACGTGTCCGTGCGCATCTGAGTCGCAAAGAATGGGGAATAGCGCAGTTTGCTCGCGCATGGGGCGTAGCTCAGTTGGTAGAGCGTTCGCTTGGCATGTGAAAGGTCCAGGGTTCAAGCTGCGGCGCCTCCATTTTTTGTGGTCAGTGCATGGTAAGTGTTGGTCGCGGCGAACCTAAAGGCACGCAAGATGTTGCAAAGCCAGCGTCACAGACTGATATGATGTATACTGACGTAAGGAGAGCAAGATGTAAGTGTGGGGACCGGCTGTTATCGAGGTGTCATCGAGTGCAGATCTGTCTTAGGTATCGCGTCTTAACCTCATTGAAGTCTAGAGGGTGGACAACACGTTGGTCTTACTCAGAGCGGTGTCCGAATTCTATTTTCGACGTTATACGTGCCACTTTCATTTTGGCCAACTACGATTCGATACAGAATGCACGAAACCTGAAAGACACCCTAACGGTTACATAGAGAGTAGTGTTTGTCTGCTGAATAATGGGAGTGCAAGGGTCTGTGTTGTCTATATGGCTGTATGTAGCACCATTAGTCTTCGGGGCAGCGGGCGTAGCTGAGATGGTAGAGCGCTCGCTTAGTATGCGAGAGGTACTGGACCAATACCCAGTGCCTCCAGAATTTTTAACACACCTACATGCGCACCTTGATATGCAAGTGGAATAATTCACAACCAGCAGATGTGTCTAGGAAGATACAAGCGAATGATTAGCATCCACAATTGACAAGCGTGCTGTTATTAGTGCGCAGGAAGCACCCTCCTCCCACGCCTACACTTAATTTAGAAACAGTACAAGTGTTCCCGTAAGATTCTCAAGCCTATGTCGGAAAGATCTGCCTTGCGCCGAGTTCACGTAAATCCCACTGCACATTCCTATTCTTTGCGTGCAGTCAGCTGCTACTGGTGTTGTTAGTTGTGACTGCTGATAACAGATGTCGTAGCAATCAATTCATGGAGTGAGTTGTATGTTTTGCGATAGTCTGTCTCTGACAAGCAAGCACAGGTGACATAGGTGCGAACACAGGAAGCTTGCAGACCCTCGCTGCTTGCAGACACCGAGCAGCCACACTAGGAGGGCGGTCTAAGCCGTAGGCGAATTGTGCTCATTCGCTTTGGCGCGACGTCGAACTATAAATAATGCTGTCACTAGCGTGAGCGTCGTGGAAAGTCGGAAAAGTCGGCTGCGAGAGTGAGTGCCATGTTTGGGGGGCGTTTCGTAGTATGCGCAGTGCAATGGAGACGCGGAAACTTGTTGTGGCCCAGTGTTTTGCAGTTGGACGACAAGATTGGTACACAGTAGTAAAGAGCGAGGCACTGAGTTGGCATAAATAATGTAGTGCACAATGGGGCTCGAGATGTGTTTGTTACCTCAGGTGCTGTATAATTGTCGACAAG